>NC_090446.1:821993795-823277545 GCF_031143425.1 Pleurodeles waltl
CTGTGAATTTACTACTGTACATTGTTAGTATGGCAGACTGGAATCTATACTATAGGGACTGGAGGAGCCTTTGGATTCAAAGTCCCAGAACTTGGGTCATTTAGTACAAATCCTTCTATCCCCCACTGCTGCACTGAGGGATGATGCTCAGCTACATGAGCATATGCAGTCTAGCTGAACGGACATTGTGCTAGGTGATCCTTTGTGCACCCAGTAACACTACACACAGGGATAAATCGCATGCTTGTTTATATATTTTTCCTCTGTATATTCTTTGCTCCACTGCTCCCTGACTGATCACTCATTTAAAAAAAGGTAACCTTGATGAAATAAAATAAATTGGAATCAGAGGACTAAACTTACAACTATGCTGTGGTGGACTTTCAAGACCTTGACTCACAGCTTCCTGTGGATGTGCAAGGTATGAATGCATGCTATTGATATTCTCCAAAGCTTCAATGAAGAACGTTCACTGAAATCCAGAATGAGTTCAAAGTAGGGCAATGATTCAAAAGGCCATGCAGCAATTACAAAACTGGTTACTAGGCTGCATGAAGCCACACAAAACTGGAATTGAGGGTTGTGTGGTGGAGGAGATATCCGACGGTACATCAGTTTTATTGGACGGTCGGAAAAATTAGACGGAAACTATACTTTGAATATTGGAGTAGTAAGAATAAACTGAAACCTGGGAGATATTACATTTTTCTTTGTTAAAACAGTGTATTTGTTAGGTTACCAACTCCACTACCAGGAATCCCACCCAGGATGAATATAGCCATCCTGATAAATTACTGGGCTAGAGGTGCCAGATTGAGTTTAGCAATTACATTTTAATTATTAAATGTGAGAAGAATCTTCCTATTCATTGACCAGTGAGGAACAAGCTTAGTGATCTGTAGAATGCAGCACACATAAAGCAATAAAGGGGAGAAATAAAGATATTTCTTCTTGTCACATCATTCTTATGCCACCCCTTAGGTGGCATAGGCATCTGACGTATTCCCAGACTTGTAAATCCGACAATGCACCAGATTCCTTTGGGTTCCATGGGTGTTGTGTGGGAGCACCCTAAACAACACCCACGGAATGCCCCTTTCATGCAGTCTTATGCAAAAAAGGGATCCATATTTACAAGGCCATGAAAAGCCACACAAAATGGCTTTGCATGGCCTTGTAAATATCGGATGACACACTGCTCCACGCAGCATTAAAAAAATTACGTTCCAGTGATGCAGTGTGCCGCTAAGCCTTGTAAATGAGGTTCAGGGAGTTCATTGTTACTATGCATCATGGTCAATGCTAATGACTGAATGGTAAATGGATAGTGCCAGAGTTACCCCTATCAGTCTCCCACACAATGGTGGATGTGAATGGATGGTATGTCTTGTTTGAAGGAAGTCTGGATGGCAGATATGCATTTTTGTTAAGTACATACGCTCCTAATGCTGATGCTGGATTGTTTTTACTGATGCAGTTGAAATATGTGGTTCATATTTGAGAATCATTGCTCTTTGAATAGATAGCTTTATTTGTGTGATTAATTAGAATGTGAACAGATCTTCCCACAAACATACTGGCAACACAGATATGTAAAATGCTTTCAGCAGATCTCTGCGGTGCCAGCATCTTGGAAATGTACCACCAGAGAGCCTTCCGCCTGAGATCACATATCCATATTATCCACCAGCAGGTTAGGTACATAGTAAATAAGACTAAAGGTAATATTTGAGAAGACATTTTTTAGTACAGAAATTAGTACTACGGTATAACAGGGTCCTCGTCTGCAGGAATGTGAGCAACTAGCTGCTGCATTACAGCAGTTGGACAATGTTGAGACAATGAGGAATGGTGGAATACTACACTATCGAAAAATACTTTCCTGATACAACTGTTACACTGTCATGACAACAAAACAAACTAGCAAGTCTATTGTTCATACACAGTCCCACATCACTTTCTCACTCATTCCATTACTATTTTATTATTTTAAATAAACAAAGATCACTTACATATAGTAAGCAAATTTAAAATACTTTTTATCCTTCAAGTATGTGTTTTTGTGATGTTTTTCACATTCATGCCTGATTTATCAACCTCCTCTAAGCATATGGATATCTCTGGACCTGGGGCAGAATCTCTGTTTCTACATACAGAAATAGGGAATAGGCCCTTGTAGCCATTCATCTACCACAACAAAATCCTCCTCCATCCTGCTGCTTTTTTGGGCTATTTCCACTGTATCCTGTTGAGAGAGCCTTTTGCTATTCTGAAGAATTGAGCATCATATGTATTGGCGTGTTTGAGCAGTGTCATCCCTTACAGGGAGGTCCTGTGAACCAACACAGTAATGCAACACAGGCCCAGATATGGAAGAACATATCCATGAGCTGCAGTGTGGTGGGTGCCCAACCGGGTGCCCAAACGTAATGAGGACCACAGGTGATGGGCATACACAAACCTAGAAGAGGTGCTTGGAATGTATGCTCCCAGCCACTGCTCAGGAGGCTCCAAAGAAGAACCTGGCCAACCATCCATGTTCAGTTGTAGGCTCATGTGCAGCAGAAAGGAAGTGATTCAGATTATTTTTGCAAATCAAAGTACATATTTGTTTTGAAAGTGTTGTCCAGTTACATGGCTTGCCTATTTTATTTTGTTTCTCCATGTTGGCTCTACCATATGTTGTTCTGTGAAATTGTTGTAGAATAAATGTTTTTTTTTGTTACTTTTATGCTCAAGCATTATCATATTGAAATTGTGCTATAACAAAGTTTAAGTAATATAAGGACATCTTTGAGTAACAATTTACCAATGGCAAAGTTAATTTTTTTAATATCGCCACATAATCCTTACTTTATATCAGAGCTTGCTACAAATAGTCTTTACATCATGTCCTTGGCATATTGACATACTTTGAGACAGAAAGTGGTGATTATAAAATCTCATTTACCATCATAAGTTAATGTACGATTGACATTATTTAAATTATTTTATGGATGTGACATCAGTTAGTGGAGTCAGCCATAACTACCATACTCAAATGAAGTAATAAGAAGGTTAAGAAAGACGTCTTGTGATGCATGCACGTTTATCAAAGACGAAGAAGACTGGATAGGCTCCTCTGGCACTCTGAATTTAACTAATATTCAGCTGACTAGAGGACTGATTTCTTATCTGGATGAGCTGTCATGACTCAGACATGCCCACATGGCTCTGTTCTAACCAAAGTATCCCACTTTGTTGTCTTTGTTGGACATTTTATAAAGGTCTCATTTTTATACAGGTCCGAATGTGGTTACTACTTTTTCCCTTTAAACAACAATTGTTAAAGGTGGAAGTTATACATATCAAAGTTGCAAGTCTAGGGAGAGATACGCTTGCCAGGCGTAATTCATGTTTCATTTATTTAAAAATACATATTCATGCAAATAATGTATTGGATACATACTCTCATATTGTCATTATTTTGTCACTATTTCAAATAAGGAGACAGAGCTAACAAAGCTATACTTGAGCAGGATCCAGAGCGAAGATCACCAAGAACGTTATTTACTAAGTGGTAAAATCCTTTACTTTTAACCATTGAGGAAGAACCCCCTCAACGAGCAGGGAGGTGCACACGCCCGAGTGTCACTCGTTATCAAGTAAAAAGTCTCCAGGCAGAGGCTGTTGAGGCATCAGACCAAGTTATAGAGCTGGACAACACACGCCAGTTGGGTACTGGGGCTCCTGGTGGGATCGAAGAAATAAGAGGAGTCCCGGGGCAGGCCTGCAGTTATCTGGGCCTGTAGCCATTCCCTTAATCGCTTGAGATGCTCCCACATCAACGGACGGACCCCCCTTGCAATAATGACTCATTTTACAATTGGCTACCTAGCACAACAACAGCTGATGGAAGCATTTTCCCAAAACACTCCTGAGCGCTTACCTGCTGTCCCACTTGCCGAAGATTGTCGCTGTGTCTGCTTTATTTATTTATTTATTCACTTATTAAGCACGTTTTTATCCAAAAGTGTTATGTCGCTGAAGAATGTAAGATAGGAGCCTGTCTAAGTTATTTAAATAGATGTGTTTTAGAGCCTTCTGAAATGTTAAAAGATTTGGCTCCATCTGGAACACAATAGACAGTTTGTTTCAGACCTGTGGGAGGAACCACTGAGAAGGAGCGACCTCCTAATCTAACCTTCTGAATTTTAGCCACTAAAACAAGATTAACCGCTTCTGTGCCATGGACGTAGTGGTTACGTCCTGCGGCACAGTGCTCTGTGCCGAGGACGTAACCATTACATCCTTGGCCCAGAGCCCGGAGGGAGCGGTTTCCCCCTCACCCCCACAAGGCAGGGATGGAAGGGGAAGCCCTTCCCCTCCACTCCCACACCCCCCCATAATGACGTCAGCGCACGATCGCGCGCTGACATCATTACACAGTGCCGGTAGCACTGGAATTCATTTGCTTCCAGATTGCGAACGGAGAAACAGGTGGGTTTCTCCTCCGGCGGGTGGGGGGTTGTAAACAAAGAGGCACCGGGGGAAAGGAAAGGGGTTTCCTTTCCCTCAGTGTCTCTTTGAGCATTCCTGCTGCCCGGGCAGCAGGAATGCCCACTAGACACCAGGGATTTTTTTTTATTTATGTTTGCAATGTTTCGTGTTTGGGAGCTGCCTCTTGGGCAAGGGTCGCTCCCATTTGGGGGGCATGTTTATGTGGCCATTTCTGCCCCCCTTGATGGCAGATCGGCATAATATTTTTAGGCTGATCTGCCTCCAAGGGGGTCAGAAACCACTAGACGCCGGGATTTTCTTTCTTTCATTATTTATGCTGTATTTTGTGTTGGGGAGCAGTCCCTTGGGCAAGGGTCGCTCCCATTTGGGGGCCATGTTTGTTGTGGCCTTTTCTGCCCCCCCTGGGGGCAGAAACCACTAGAACGCCAGGGATTTTTTTTTTAATATGTTTATTTATGGGGAGGCATCCCCTTGGGCAGGGGGCGCCCCCTCAAGGGGGGCATTGAACTGTTGGCCATTTCTGCCCCCCTTTGGGGCAGATGGGCCTATTTTGTTTAGGCCCATCTGCCCCCAAGGGGGGCAGAAGCCACTTAGACACCAGGGATAGTGTGTGTTAGTGGATGGGGCGGTGTACCAAGGCCATTTCTGCCCCCCTTGGGGACAGATCGGCCTACTATTTTTTGGCTGATCTGCCCCCAAGGGGGGCAGAAACCACTAGAACACCAGGGATTTTTTTAATATGTTTATTTATGTGTGGGGGGGGCGTTCCCTTGGGCAAGGGGCGCCCCCCCCTTTGGGGGCACATGTACCAAGGTCATTTCGGTGGTTGACCTGTGGTTTGCATAGTTGCATGTTTTAGGTAAGTAAAAACAATTTACTCCAAAGGAGTATTGTTGCCATGCATGAATGACATGATTGTAGGTGGTGTACTAAATACAGGTTTGTGTGAAATTGTCCTTAGATTTGTGCACAATTATATTTGTGTTGCCTTATTTCTAATTTGCTTTTCTTCCTTTCTTTTTAGTGGGATATCATTGGTGATTGCTATGTCTGTGCAGAGTAGTTGCTGGTGATTCAAGCTTTTTCAGGCAAGTGAGTGATATAGTTTTTGAGTTTATAACTCTTACTAGTAAAGCTACACTTTATTACTTATCTTACACAGTGCTGGTTGTTGGTGGTGCATTTTTCCAGTTAATTTTCGTAGGAAAGATCATGGCTAGCCGCAGGATGACCACTCAGCAGGTGGTTGGTATGCTTTTTGAGTCATTGTCTGATCATGATTATGAGACGGACTCTGCATCTGAGGCAGAGGAGGAAGTGAGAGATTCTGGCAGTGAAGTTTCTGTTTGAAAGGAATCCTCTGATTAGGGAGCCACACTCAGTGCAGATGAAGGACACTGATGCGCCAATAGTGCAGCAACCTGGGGCTGAAAGGTTTCCCGTTATAAGACTTGATGTCTGGGTTGCCCCAAACATGGAGCAGCCAGAGTTGCCTGCCTTTACTGGTCTCCCGGGGTGTAGAGTCAATACAGAGAACATTTTGCCTGTCAATTTCTTTGAGTTATTTGTGGATGATGTGTTTTTGGAAGAGATTGTTGAGCAGACTAATTTGTATGTGGAGCAGTATTTGAGGGACAACACTGCTAGACTTAGGCCACCTCTAGAGCTACCCAGTGGATTCCCACGAATTTGGAGGAGATTAAAAGGTTTTTGGGTTTGTCTCTTTTGATGGGGTTGATAAGGAAGCCGTCACTGGCTTCTTATTGGACTACTAGTCCCTAGATGGCAACAGCTATATTTCCTGCAACCATGAGTCGTAATCAGTGTCTGCTTCTTCTTAGGATGCTGCATTTTATTGCCAATGCATTAGCCTTGCCACAATATCACCCTGATTCTGACTGTCTTTTTAAGATTAGGCCTGTCCTTCATCATTTTGTAGATCGTTTTTCTGAGATCTATGTTCCAGGCAAAGAAATCGCTGTGGACGAGTCTTTGGTCCTCTTCAAGGATCGTTTGGTTATTAGGCAGTACATTCCTAGCAAGAGGGCACGATATGGAATTAAATTGTATATGCTGTCTGAAAGCAGTACAGGATATGTGTATAATTTCTGTGTCTACACTGGTAGGGATTCCAGTTTGGACTCCCCTGGTTGTCCTCCCACTTTTGGAATTGCTGGGAAATTGTGTGGGAAATTGGTAGACGACTGTTCAACAAAGGTCACCATTTGTATGTAGATAACTTCTACACTGGAGTGCAGTTGTTCAAGGAATTGTTTAGATTGGACACTGTTGCTTGTGGCACAATTCGTTGTAACTGGAAAAGATATCCAAGGGAGCTTGTCTGTAAAAAAACTTGAGAGGAGACAGTGCAGTGCCTTGCGGAATGATGAGCTGCTAGCTTTGAAATTTTAAGACAGGAGGGATGTCTACATGCTAAGTACCAACCATGATGAGAGTACTTCCCCCGTGACTGTTTGGGGCCAGGTTGCTGAAGTGCGCAAACCTGTGTGAATTTTAGAATATAATAAGCACATGGGAGGTGTAGATAGAGTTGATCAAAGGTTGGAACCTTATACTGCTATTCGTAAGTCTTATGTTTGGTATAAGAAGTTAGCTATTCACCTCTTCCACTTAGCAACTTTTAATGCTTTTATTGTGTTTAAGAATAGGTATCCAGAGTCAAAGATGACATTTGTGAAATTTCAGGAGTCAGAGATAGAGAGCCTTATTGTGGCGGAACAGGCCAGAGTTCCTAGAAAAGCAGTGGTGGAGGATGTGGCTAGATTGAAAGATCGCCACTTTGCTGAGCACATTCCTCCCACATCCAAAAAAGACTTTCCAGCTAAGAAATGTAGAGTGTGTTTTCGAAGAGGTATCCAGAGGGAGACTCAAATGTACTGCCCAGATTGTCCTTCAAAGCCTGGGCTGTGTGTGGGTGGTTGTTGTAAGAATTACCACACCCAGAAGAATGACTGGGAACAACCATGAGTGTGTTTTGTATTTTCATGCGTTCAGTTTCATGGTTGCCATTTCTGTCATGTACTTAGATCTTTTGTGTTTGTAGTTTTGTAATTATTTCTAATTAGTTAGTGGTTTCTTTGTTTAAAAAAAAAAAAGTGATGCCATTGTGTGTGGAGTGGCTCTTGGCTGAGGGTGTACATAGTGTACATATTGACTTGCTGTTGGCTACTGCAACACACTGCCAGCCAAACACCAGTCCACACACTCCCATCAGCTGGTGTGATTGCTGTAGCAGGCATGTGGGCGTATGTAAGTGATGGGCCCTTGAGTGGTGCTGTCTGTCGATGCAAGTGTTGTAATGTGCTGGGCCCGTGGCTGGTGGCGTGTATGGTCTTGTGCATGTCATGTATGAAAGGTGTGTGAATGGACTGTAAAGCGGTTGGTGCCTTGCCGTGGCTTTACAGCTCACTAGTTGCGAGTCATTGGTTCAGTTTTTTGGCCTTTCAGTTATTAACAGTGCATTTCATTTTTGTGAAATCACTTGTTAATTAAATTTTATCCACTGAACCATCACTCATCCTCGTGCCAAATCCAACCAGTATGTGTGGTAAAAATGACAAAACCTGTTCCGCTGTAATCAGGTGTCGCAGCACACCTGTGACACGCTAGGTGCCTCGGGTGGGACCCCGATGATGAAGCATGCCACCAACTTAGTTGGTGGGTGAGGGGTCTTTTTAACATAACCTAAGTGCATTTATTTTCACAATTTTAGTGTTTGGAACATCACATAAGTATGTGGACACACCAAAATGATCTATTGCAAAACTACCTGTGTTGGGGGGGCACCTATGGTTTTGGTCCCGGGTGCGGCCTTCATCTAGGGAAACCTACCAAACCCAGACATGTTTTAAAAATAGGCACCCCAAGGAGTCCAAGGAGGTGTGGCTTGCCTGGATCCCCCAGCATTTTCTTACCCAGACTCCTCGGCAAACCTAAAAATTTGCAAAACAAATCATATTTTCCTCACTTTTCTTTGTAGGATCACCGCTGCTACAAAAATTCCTACCACCCAGCGTTCCCCTCAGTCCCCCAAGTAAAATGATACCTCACTTGCATGGGACCCCAAAGAAGAGTCAGCCTAAAAGATGTATAATAGAAAAATATGTGCTTATCAACTCACTGTGCTATCCCCTCAATCTCTACAAGTTTTTGGCCCTTTTCTGTTGCAGGCACCTGGCCCACCCCCACAAGTGAGGTACCATTATTATCGGGAGACTTGGGGGACCGCTGGGTGGAAGGGAATTTGTGGCTCCTCTCAGATCCCACATCTTTCTGTCACCGAAATGAGAGGAAAAAGTGTTTTTTGGCAACTTTTGAGGTTTGCAAATGATTCTGGGTAACAGAATTTGGTCAGAGCCCCACAAATCACCCCAACTTGGATTCCCATAGGTGTCTGGTTTTCAAAACCGCGCAGGTTTGCTAGGTTTCCCTAGGTGCCGGCTGAGCTAGAGGTCAAAATACACAGGTAGGCATTTTGTAAAAAACACCTATGTTTTCTGTGATAAAATGTGATGGGTCCACGTTGTGTTTTGGGCCTTTTCCTTTAGTGGGCGCTAGGCCTACCCACACAAGTGAGGTACCATTTTTATCGGCAGACTTGGGGGAATGCTGGGTGGAAGGACATTTGTGGCTCCTCTCAGATTCCAGAACTTTCTGTCACCGAAATGAGAGGAAAAAGTGTTTTTGGGCCAAATTGTGAGGTTTGAAAAGGATTCTGGGTAACAGAACCTGGTCAGAGCCCCACAAGTCACCCCATCTTGGATTCCCCTAGGTGTCTAGTTTTAAAAAATGCACTGGTTTGCTAGGTTTCCCCAGGTGCCGGCTGAGCTAGAGGCCAAAATCCACAGGTAGGCACTTTGTAAAAAACTCCTCTGTTTTCTGTAAAAAAATGTGATGTGTCCACGTTGTGTTTTGGGCCATTTCCTTTCGTGGGCGCTAGGCCTACCCACACAAGTGAGGTACCATTTTT
Source organism: Pleurodeles waltl (assembly GCF_031143425.1). Classification (NCBI taxonomy): domain Eukaryota; kingdom Metazoa; phylum Chordata; class Amphibia; order Caudata; family Salamandridae; genus Pleurodeles; species Pleurodeles waltl. Next base: position 822,003,286 of record NC_090446.1, read on the forward strand.
TCGGCAGACTTGGGGGAAAGCTGGGTGGAAGGAAATGTATGGCTCCTCTCAGATTCCTGAACTTTCTGTCACTGAAATGAGAGGAAAAAGTGTTTTTTTGGCCAGATTTTGAGGTTTGCAAAGGATTCTGGGTAACAGAACCTGGTCAGAGCCCCACAAGTCACCCCATCTTGGATTCCCGTAGGTGTCTTTTTTTAAAAAATGCACTGGTTTGCTAGGTTTCCCCGGGTGCCGGCTGAGCTAGAGGCCAAAATCCACAGGTAGGCACTTTGCAAAAAACACCTCTGTTTTCTGTGAAAAAATGTGATGTGTCCATGTTGTGTTTTGGGCCATTTCCTTTCGTGGGCGCTAGGGCTACCCACACAAGTGAGGTACCATTTTTATCGGCAGACTTGGGGGAACGCTGGGTGGAAGGACATTTGTGGCTCCTCTCAGATTCCAGAACTTTCTGTCACCAAAATGAGAGGAAAAAGTGTTTTTTGGGCCAGATTTTGAGGTTTGCAAAGGATTCTGGGTAACAGAACCTGGTCAGCACCCCACAAGTCACCCCATCTTTGATTCCCTTAGGCGTCTAGTTTTCAAAACTGCACAGGATTGCTAGGTTTCCCTAGGTGCCGGCTGAGCTAGAGGCCAAAATCCACAGCTAGGCACTTTGCAAAAAACACCTCTGTTTTCTTTGTGAAAATGTGATGTGTCCACGTTGTGTTTTGGGGCATTTTTTTGTTGTGGGTACTTGGCTTATCCGCGCAAGTGAGGTACCATTTTTATCAGGAGACGTGGGAGAACACATAATAGCAAAACAAGTGTTATTGCCCCTTGTCTTTCTCTACATTTTTTCCTTCCAAATGTAAGACAGTGTGTAAAAAAGATGTCTATTTGAGAAATGCCCTGTAATTCACATGCTAGTATGGGCACCCCGGAATTCAGAGATATGCAAATAACCACTGCTTTTCAACACCTTATCTTGTGGCTCTTTAGGAAATACAAAGGTTTTCTTAATACCTATTTTTCACTTTTTATAATTCAGCAAATGAATTGCTGTATACCTGGTATAGAATAAAAACCCATTGCAAGGTGCAGCTCATTTATTGGCTCTGGGTACCTAGGGTTCTTGATGAACCTACAAGCTCTATATATCCCCTCAACCAGAAGAGTCCAGCTGATGTAACGGTATATTGCTTTCAGAAATCTGACATCGCAGAAAAAAGTTACAAAGTAAAACGTGGAGAAAATGGCTGTTTTTTTCCACCTCAATTTCAATTTTTATTTTATTTCAGCTGTTATTTTCTGTAGGAAACACTTGTCGGATCTATACAAATGACCCCTTGCTGAATTCAGAATTTTGTCTATTTTTCAGAAATGTTTAGCTGTCTGGGATCCAGCATTGGTTTCTCACCCATTTTGGTCACTAACTGGAAGGAGGCTGAAAGCACAAAAAATAGTAAAAATGGGGTATGTCCCAGTAAAATGTCAAAATTGTATTGAAAAATTGGGTTTTCTAATTCAAGTCTGCCTGTTCCTGAAAGCTGGGAAGATGGTGATCTTGTCAGCGCAAACCCTTTGTTGATGCAATTTTCAGGGAAAAAACCCCGAGCCGCCTTCTGCAGCCCTTTTTTTCAATTTGTTTTGAAAAACACAACATTTTCACTTTATTTTGGCTAATTTCTTCGTCTCCCTGAGGGGAACTAACAAAGTCTGGGCACCTCTGGAATCCCTAAGATGTTGGAAAAAAAGGACGCAAATTTGGCATGGGTAGCTTATGTGAACAAAAAGTTATGAGGGCCTAAGCTAACTGCCCGAAATAGCCCAAAAAAAGGTTCAGCAAAGGAGGGGAAAAGGCCTGGCAGCGAAGGGGTTAAGACAGCCTGGTTGTAGAGTTCCATACTTTTGTAACAATTTCCCTCAATTGTTATGTCTCCTGGGTAGTCTTTCCAAGTTGTTTCCACTCTCACCAGAGCCTATCCAGCTCACCAAGGGTTCACTGGTCCTTCCGATCCAAGCCACCTGTCTGCACCATAGAAGAAATAGCATGTTGTGGAAAAATCCTAATCCTAGGATGGCCTCAAATGTTTGGCCGCCTCCCACATCATCAACTCCAACACTCCATCTTAATTAGAGAAATTTCTTAAAGTTTCAGTTGGACTTCGGACTTTCATTTCATCTATGGATTTTATTGGACATCTCACAACTATGATTTTTATATTTATTTATTCTCTTTTATCAATAGAAATAAACTTGTCCTCTAATGTTCCAAATGTTATTGTGCCCATTCCCTTCTAAATTGACTTTGCCTCTCAGAAATATGTCACTTTTTGCTTTTGTTTCTCTCATTCCCAAGTACTGTTCCCTACAAATAATATTTAAACTCAATAGAATGTTTTTTCAAAATGACAACATATATTTTGTTGTGAAATATTGTGCTATGAATATGTTGGTAGTTTGAACATAGCATTCTTGTTGTATATATGTTGTGTTATAGAACAATGCAAATCAATAAACTTTAAGCAAAATACTGACAAGTTTGTAACAAAATCTTCAAAGATGCATTTAATCACAAAAAATAATTGTACATTAAAGTCATGTTTATTTAGACAAAAATTACAGAAAACATTGAAAGATATGTGATAGGTGGGTATAATATGTATGCATGTTTTTCTGAGTTTGAGCCATTGAGGGTCTTGGGGAAAAGTTAATGAGTTTGGTATTTGCTGTCCTCTCTCACGGTGATCTTTCACATCACTGTCTATGCAGTAGGGGGCCCCCTGCAGATTGTGCTTGAGCTTGCAGGTATGGAGTTAATGGATTTGTAAGGAATGCAGATTGGTTGGTTTTAGGGTTTTGGGGGTTGGAAGGCTACAAAAGGGCTATAATAAGGGGCTATACAACATTACCAGAAATGCGTTTGAGAGGGGAACCAATCATTTGGATAGATGTATTTATTAAAAATCACATAAACTTATGGCAGGCAAGTACCATGCTCATATAGTCCCCTTAGGCAACTAAAATATTATAATTATTTGTATTAGCAATCATTGTATTCTTCTAAGTAACATGAATACTAGTTGGATATCGGGAACACTTGAAAGGATATCTCGGGTTGGACTGATATATAATTATATATAATGTGTTCTGTTATATGTCTACACATCGTTTCCATGTATTATAGCAAAATGATGTATGATAACCTCACCTTTATGAAAGTATGTTATTATCGTTTCAACTAAATTAAACTTTAAATAAATAATTGCTTTTGAGAAAAGACTCCACAAGGAGGGGAATTAGGCTGGAAAGAGTCTATCATGACTGGTAAGAGGAAGAAACTGCATGACTATTAGTAAACAATTGAAAAGTCATGCAGTTATGGCATTTTTCAGAGTGGTCTCAGCATAAATCAGTCAATTCAATATATTACTTGAAAATTAATATGCACAATGTCTGGACCCCTTAGTGTATATCATGAGCAATAAACCTCAGAAGACAGCTGTATATCAAAGAGATTTGAAAAATAAAATTTCACAACTCACAGCACTCTCACTCACTTCTCAAGATCAAGGTAGAGGTGCTCCGCATGCAGCCCATGTTTTAATATTTTTTTAAAGCTTTAACTGTGAGTTTATTTTGAATTCTGTTTTATGGTTACTACCGATTGTGTTGGGGGAAAGGGACAAATTTTAGTGGTGTGCCACTTTCTTTACCCTTCGGTCTGCCGCAGCCCCCAATTGACAGAAAGGGAGAACTGAGTGCATCTGCCCACTTCCTGGTTGAACCACCATCTTGGAGGTTAGTGCTCTAGCTTCCTCCTCAGCTGGCTACCTAATGAACAGGCCAGCACAGACACGCCACTGGAATGCTGAAGGTGCACCAAAGGCAAGCCTGTTTGCCCCACATCGATGGCTGGATGGTGCCAGGGGCCAGGACACCTGCTGGTTTGGAGTCAACCCCTAAGTACTACTCAAGAGGGGATCTATGGACTTAGAAAAGGCAATGCCTAGTGCCTGTCAACATGTGCTAAACCTGGCCAGGGCATAAACACACTCTAAGAGTTGTGGGTTTCTACTTGGAGATTGGCTTAGTTCCATCAATGAAGTCAAGATACCGCATACCTCTCAGTCCAAGGCCAAAACTTTTGTGATCAATTGCAGGTTATCAGTTAAACATAAATATGAGGTGCGTGTGTTTCCAGAAGAGTACATGGCAGATGCTGTGTTTCTGATTGAGACGTGGCTGACAGAGGAGTCCTTCTCTGATCTGTTACAAGCCATTCCGTGAGGCTTTGCCATTGTACAACTCTATAGGTAAAGACAACAAGGGGAAGGACTTGCAATCATTTTCAAACATTCAATGTATTGTGTCTTTTTGGAGCTTAATATAGAGGGATGTGAAGCAGCCTTTTTCTTTCTGGCACTGACCAGTAAGTGCTCACTGTCGGGAAGTCTGATTTATCACCCTCCTGGGCCTGCATCCACATTTGTGTCAGCATTAGTTGACATTTGGCCCTATTGGTGTTGCGTTACTCTAATTTTATGGTGGTTGGGGATTTGAATTTGCATTTTGAGAGCACATGAAGCGGGGCAGCTATGTCTGTAGCTACTGATTTAGAGCATCTGCAGGTTTTACAAGTTATTTCTTCTACTCCTTGATTAGGGCATCTGTGGGACCCTGTTCTCTCAAACTTAGCTGGATTAGTGCCTGAGCGCCCTATCCTACTTTTTTTTGGTCCTATCTTTATGCAATTCCCTTTACAGTCTTGTGTGAGGAGGGGTCTAATAGCCATGCACCTTTCCATGTGAGGCGAGCACAGTCGTGTTCCAAAATTACACCAACTAAATTACGTTATGCAGAGGAATGATGTAATGCCATAGTCCAGTTCCTTTTCTTAAACTGAATAAATTATGTGACACTTTCCCGGCAAAAGCCAAATACACTGAATGTTTGAGGGCCTGGTTTTATTATCCAGAGAAGACCGTAGGGCTGATGAAGTCCCTTTGAGCTAGAGGAGATCACTGAGTTAGTCTTCTCATTGAAGTCAGGCTCACCACTGGACCCAGCCACGCCGACCATTGTGGAAAGAGGCGGGGAAGTGGTTAACCCAGTTTTGGGTGAACAGTTCGATTGATCCCTGTTGTCAGGTCAGGTTCTTTGGCATTAGAAGCATCTCGTGGTAGTTTCACATTGTTGGATCCCACCAAATCTGAAAATTACCGCCCGGGCTTGCTATTGGCAGTCTTCTCCAACATAACAGAGAAATTTGATAATAAACAACTTTCTTAGAGAGGCATAACTAGCTGCATAGGAGTCAATCTGGCTTTCGGCCCTTATACAGCACAGAATCAGCCTTGTTGTTGGTACAAAGGCTATCTGTAAAATATTGGGACAAGGGTGATTCTGCAGTGCTGCTGTCATTAGATCTTAGTACCACTTTCAATATGGTGTCCCATAACATCCTTTTTGAGAAGCTCTGGGAATGTGGTGTGCACCAAAAAGCATTGAGCTGGATCACTTCTTTTTTGCTGGCACAGCCCTTTCTAGTGTCATAAAAACCCTATTAGTTAGAAGTGTTCTCTATGAAACAAGGTATGCTGCAGCACCCGTCCTTTAGCCTAGCTCTGTTTAATGTGTATATTCAACCAATGGTGGATATCATTGAGTGCTATGTATTTACCATTTCATATGTGGATGAAACATAGGTTATCATCACCCTGTCCTAGAATTCAGCTCACATGGCCTCCATCCTGTGCCTCCCAGAAGTTGTAGGTGGATGGACCTGAACTGTCTCAAGCTCAATGCTGGGAAGACTGAGGTTTTGATCAGGCAAATATGTTGACTTGGGTTCAGCTCCTGTTTCTTGGTGTTTGGCTTAATGATAAGATGTCTTTTGAGAGTCAGGTCACTGCAGTAGCAGAAAATGCTTTGGACTGCTCTAGATGCTGAGTAAAATCCTGTGCCTGTTCCCAGAGTCAACAAAAAAAATGGTTATCCAGGTCTTGAATACATCAAAATTAGACTTTTGAAATGTTCTGTATCTTGGAGTCACTCAGGGATAAATCAAACACCTCCAGAGAGTGCAAAACTCTATGGCACACCTTTTACTGAATTTACCGAGGAATGCACCCATTGCGGCCGTACTTAGAAAATCACGTTGTCCTTCAGTTAAGCAGAGATCACCTTTCTAAGCTATTATCACAAAACCTTTGTCCTACAACTCCCTGGAATACCTTCAGTCACTAGTAAAACTGTATGTACCTTCAGGAAATTTAAGATCTGCAGAGGAGTGGCTGGTGACTGTTCCAAAGGTAAAGAACGTGTGTTCTGGAGGAAGCTCTTTCAGTTACTTGGCACCAAAACTGTAGAACACCCTGCCCCTATTGGTTCTTCAGGAGCAATCAGAAAATCTTTTTAGGAAGAAACTTAAAACTTAGTTTTGTAAATCAGGATGTTTGAGAGTTTGAAATGTGGTAGGCAGGGTGCGGAGATCTGCTTCCAGGTCTGGGACATCTCAGAACAGGTAGCCCTGTGCTTTATTAATCATAACATTATTATTATTTTTTTAAAACAACATATAAGATCAAGAAATGAAACAAGACCCTACTAGGTGTATATTACAATGTCCCACAAATCGTTGTGGTGCAAAATAGCAAGATGAAAATACTGATAGCCAAAATGTGGACTTTAATTACCTATAAGGTAAATTATAAAGATGTCTATTCTACAAACAGTGAAAACAATATGGTAAGTAAAAATGTTTTTACCAAAATATCTACAACAAAAATCTAGAATGTAAAAATATCTATAAACATACCCCAAATTCTGCTCGAAAGGTAAAGCGTATTAAATATGAAAGTGTTAAAAAAAAATCAAATAATATTAAACCGTAATTACTTAAATATATAATGCATATTTCTTCTATAAAAAGCATAAAGTAAATTAAACAAAATAAGAAATTACATGTTTCATATTTTAAAAGAATAATTATAAGAAAAGTTTTCCACATGTACATTGTAAGCACCACAAATAATTTGTAATACAATTATAACAATACCTACATCCACCAATGCATGAACGTATGTAAAATAATACTACTCAATTGTTATTAAGTATATAATTTGACTATAAATATAGTATAAATCAAAATTAGTTTATACATTCTTATAATACTTAATAATTTTTCTGTAAACTACTTGCAATGGTTAAATTAATAGCAAAATATTTTGCTCTTGAGCAATATAAATATATAAAAATGGAGCAGATGCTCCCATAATCAGTTTTAAACTTGTTGAAATTAAGGATTCCTACAATTTGATCCTCACTACCAAATCTTCCTTTTGACTGCACCTTTGTCCCACCTTTTGTTATCACATGGCTGCATGCTGGCTTGTGCCAGTCATTAGCAGGCTCTGCAGTGCCTCTCTGGGACTTGCCACTGTTCTACTGAATTGGAAGGAAGGATGTCATTCAATTGTTTAAAAAGCTTGCTGTCTACCTGCAATAGGGTAGCAATTACTATCCAGTCCTGCTGCTACTGTTCCCTGCTAAGATGCTTGAAACACCTGTGTGCCAGTGAGTGGTACATAAGCCTGAGAGGTCTTTTGGCAGCATTACCAGCATCCCCACAGACAAAGCAGCTCTCTGCTGATGAAGAGCTGAACCCAGAAATACAGAGATGTACAGCACTTGCGGCACCTACTAAGGTGAAAAACATCAGATTACTTTAGGATACAAAACAAACTTGTACTGCATTTACCATGATGCATTGGGGCTGACTGCATGCTGGAGTGTGAGGCAGAGTACTCTCTGTTTTTCCTGTTTAAGAAGGCTCCCTTGAGACAACGAGCTGAAGAGCTCTAGCACACAAGGAAGGGAGGGGAGAGTGACACACCCACATGCAACACACACAACCGCCACAGACAGCAATGCATACATACACCCCAAACAAATACCCCTCCTGATACACACACACACACACATCCACAAACAGACCACTACACACAAACTACAGACAGGCACACCCAAACCTCACATAACATGCACAACTCACATCTTAGCCACATACCAAAACATGGAGAACATTCAGCTGTAAAAGTCATCAATTACACAAGCCATACGAAAAGAAAGGCAGGAAAATTACCTCTGATTTAACCAATGTATTGAGCTGGATATTTCTCAGAAAATAGGCACTAAATAAAACAAAAACTATAAACAAAGGGGCATTGGCCAGTCCAAATGTCCATACATATCTCAAGGCACAAATGGCCTGCAAATAGGCCCAACTTGACTCCTGACAGCCTAATTGATTCCACTGGGCAGGCACATCCATGTGGAAGGCAGGCACCTTAGGGGGCTGGTGGCAGAGGTAGTTGGGGGGGTTCTTTTTGGAAATGGGCTCCTTGGACTTTGGTTTAGGGGGCAGGGGTGTGGGTCTGGAGTTGGGGATGGGAGTGGTTACCTTGCGCTCCATAGAGAGAGGTTTGTTGCAGGGGAGGGATATTGGAAACACTAGGGGGGCCATGGGCGGACTTGGAGCTGGGGGGACTAGGGGAGAGGAACCTGATGTTTAGGGACAACACAGGGTGGGTCAGAAGGAGGGAAGGGGTCAAGGCAGGCAAGGAAAGGTTTTTTAGGTACAGTGGGGCGGACTGTGGGAACAGGTTTGGGAGTGGAGGTAGAGGGAGTGGTTGTAGGACATGTAGGTGTGCTGGACCTGGTTGTAGGTGCATGCAAAGTGTGCTTGTGTGAGGTGGATGACTGTTGAGTGTCTGAGTGGGATCGTTTATGTGTATTGGGAACAGGGGGGACGAGAGGGAGGGAGAAGACAAACAGGTAATGTGAATGTATGTTGGGGTGATGTCTGCAAGTAAGGTGGGTGTGCTGCATGTGGTTGTGATGGTGGTGGTGACTGTACATATGGTGAATGGGGTGCTAGTCTGCGTTTCTGCTGTTGTGCTGACTGTGGGCAAAGCTGAACAGTTGGCAGGATCTGTGACTGAGGATGCAGTGCTTGCAGGTGTGAGTGCTGATGTGACTGTGAGGGAGGAGGTGAGGGGGAGAGAGTGGAGGCAGTGGCTGTTGTTGTGTGTGCTTCAGTGTGTTGGCTGTGTGTACGCTTGTGTGTGATCTGTGGTGCTTGTGCTTGTTTTTACAAGTCCTGTCTGTTGTTTTGGGTGCATGCACGTCTGATTGTGTGCTTGGGATGGGTGGGAGCAGAGGGATCTGGGACTGGGTACAGGTAGTTGGAGGGGGGACGGAAGAACTAGGGACACTGGGTGCCATCAATTATGAGGCCAGAGCCTGAAATGATCTCTGCAAGCCATCGTAAATGCCTTCCAGGTAGAGACTGCATTGCTGCATCTGGAATGCCAGCCCTGGATGGCATTCACTATGGTTGACTGCCCTACAGAGATGGACCTCAGGAGGTCAATAGCCTCCTCAGTGAGGGCAGCAGGGCTGACTGGGGCAGGGGCTGAGGTGCCTGCGGCGAAGAAGGTGCCCACCCTCCTGGGTGAGCGGGCATGGGCAACTGGGTTGGGGGCTACGGGAAGGCAGTGCTGGTACAGGGGTGGTGGAAGATAATGTTGCTGGGGTGGTCCCAAAGGGGTCCACCACCACCAGGGTACTCCCATCGGAGGAGTAATCAGAGTCAGTTGTAGCAGATCCTGTCTCCCCTGTGGTGCTCCCCACGCCCCCCAACCCACTGGTCCTCTCGGCGTCAGTGGACACTGCCTCCAGGGTCCCGTGGGCTGCAGCACCCCCACTTGTCGGTGCCCCTGCTCCTTTGCCAGATGATGCTAATGCACACAAGCACAGAAGACACAAAGGAGGGAGGGTGGGGGTGAAAGAAAGGGAGCACAGAGTTACAGCAAAAACAGCACATATGGCATACACATCATAATGACTCACGGGTCAATTACACTATGCAGTGACAACGACAAGACCGCACCATTGCCTGGGAATAACAGCTGAACATGAATTCTGAAGCAACTACCAACCTCCATAAGCAACCCTGTACTTTGAAATCTGCACACCTATTAAGACTCACTAATCCATGTCTGCCTGTTGACGAAGGTACAGTCTTACTTACTCCGTTACAGCGTCTGAACAACTTGCAATTGCCAGGACATACCACTTAGATAGTGGACATCACAGTATTTATCCTACAATGGAGAGTCATGATGTAGGCCCTTACTGTGATAGAAATCCCAGCAAATGACTAATACCTATTATATATACACTACTCACCATTGCAATGCAGAACTATACAACATTACCAACAATGGCATACTGAGGCATACACTGACTATTACCTTGATATCCAAAGGCCATGCCAGTCATAAGGGAAAAAAGAGAACACTGTGACTACTCACCCCCTTGTGGCTGCTGTTCTGCATTCAAGCGCCCATCCAACTCTGAGTTGCCCACCCCCAGTATGCGGGCCATTGGAAGCCCAGGGTCTGATGGGCACCCCTCACTTGTTGGGAGGACGCCCTCAGCTGGGCCTCAGCATTCTTCCGAGCCCAGCGTCTCAGGTCCTCCTACCGCTTTCTGCAGTGTGTGCTCTGCCGGCTATGCAACCCCAGGGTCCACACGTCATTGGTGGTGGCACGCCATAACCGTTTCTTCTGCTGGACGCTGACCTGCATAGGAGACACAGACAGAAGGACACCCTTAGCTACACACTTCAGTCAGTTACAGTAATGGACTACATACTGTATTGATCTCACAATCATCATATACATCACTTGTACCTCTGTGTACATTTTGCAGGCACCAGATGCTCCCTAAAGGAAGCACTGCATTCACACACATTCATCAACATACAGCCATGTCACATCTAATATACCAAAATTGTGCTCACCTGTTGATCTAGGGCCCCATACAACTGTACATACAAGGGTAGGACCCCATCCACAAGCTTCTTGAATTCTTCCGATGTGAAGGCTGGGGCCCTATCCACTGTAGCATTGCCCATTGTGGCTTCCAGACACAGGACACAGCAGCTCATGCAGCTGAGGTCTTGATAGGGTGACAGTCAAGTGAAATGGGCTTCTGAAAATGGTGGTCACGTCCGGGTCGGTAATCACCCTCACCACAAGCGGTGATCAACATTGGACCCTGTCTCCATTAACATCAATGTTAACCAATGAGGAATTGCACAGCCGTTCTGACCGTCCTGTGCCATGACGACCATCTCCGGCGGAGTGAGGTCACTTCCACCTATCCTGTGCATGCAGGACAGGCGGATGTCATTTTCTGAATATTGCTATCATTGTAGTCAATGATATGTGCATCATAGGTACTGATAGTACACACCAAGGCAATTCTTATATGTTAACATTGTACATTTGGTGGCAGATATCTGCCATATAATATTAGTGCTCATACCAGTGCACTGCTTGAATTTGAGTAGTTGATGAACATTGAAAATGTTATGATACAATAATCTCTTACTACTTAGACTACAACTGTGAAACAGTATTACCATATAATAATATTGGATAGTATTAGAAGTCTGTTTGCATGTTGAGGCAACAAGAGCAGATTTTAAACATTGGTTGTCTGAAATGTATTAGAAAGCTCTACTTTATGTAATATTAAGTCTTCAAATCCTTCATGCTTTCTCACACTTGTGATGTTTGGTTTGTTTAGATACCAACCACTGTGGAGGAGGAGGAACGCACCCATGTACAGACCCCTAGTTGTCTTGGCTACAATGGAGGAATGCCATATAACTCTCACCAATCGTCTGAACAGGGCGAAAATCATTGAACTGTGTGCACAATTGGAGCCAGATCTAATTCCTGCTCTCCATAGTCCTACTGCAATACCTCCTACAGTACAGGTGCAGTCAGTGCTCCACTTCCTGGCCAGTGGATCATTTCAGGTGACAGTGGGCCTGGCTGCAGGAATGTCTCAGGCAATGTTTGCCATAGTGTTGAAAAATGTTCTGAATGCCTTGCTGAGACACATGCACAGCTATATCATATTCCCCGAAAGTGATGATTTGCCCACTGTAAAGGCTGCATTCTATACAAAGGGACATATTCCACATGTGATTGGGGCCATTGATTGGACCCATATTGCTGTGGTTCCTCCCAGGATAAATGAGCAGGTGTTTCGAAATAGGAAGAGTTACCATTCCATTAATGTGCAGATAGTGTGACTTGTTGATCAGTATATTTCTAATGTAACTGCCAAGTTTCCAGAGTCTGTACATGATTCCTATGTAATGAGGAACAGCAGTGTCCCACAGAGGATGACACAACGACAGAGAGAGAGAGTCTGGCTCATTTGTGAGTATGATGTTTTCATTCAATGTATATCACAGTATATTACCTTTGAGTTGTCCTCTGTAGTATTGTACACATGTAATGTGAGATTTACAATATTTCCAGGTGACTCCGGCTTCCCGAACCTATCCTAGCTGTTGATACCAGTGCAGAATCCAAGAACAGAGGCTGATAATTGCTAAAATGAGGCACATGGATGGACCAGAAGAATGATAAAAAGAACATTTGGCCTTCTGAAACCTGGTGGATCCCTACTCTACTCCCTTGTAAAGGACTGCCAGATAGTAATGGCCTGCTGCATGCTTCACAATTTGGCCCTCAGAAGGCATGTGCCATTGCTGCAGAGGGAGGGGGAGGCAATGCACCTGTGCCAGCAGAGGAAACTCAGAACAGTGATGAAGATGGGGAGGTGGATGATGTGGACAACAGGACACATCTGATACACCAGTAATTCAAATGACAGTCAGGTAAGTCTGTAGTTCTGTTCAGACCAGTATTTAAATGAAGAGCTGTGTGTCAGCTATGATGTAGAAAGCTCTAACGTGTGTATTTTGAAACCTAAAACAGTTCCATCAGTGGTTATTGTTGGCACTGGAATGATTTATGGAGAAAAGTTTATTCTTCCTATGCTATGTATCAAGTGTTCGGCAGTTTCAAATACATGCCCACATCAAACTGTGTCCTCATTTCATACAGTACTTAGCATTTGTTGCTGGAAATGTAATTTGAGTTTCAATGTGCTTCCACAGCCACTCTGGGATTTCATTGTCCCAGACAGTTTGGCCTGGACTAGGTGTTGTAGAGGAGGGATTGGCTTGCTGAGAACTTGGCATAGCTAAAACCATGGTATCTTGTCCAAGGCCCTTACAAAAGTTGTGTCCTGTCACTACTAGTGTTTGGAGTCCATTGCAGTGCATAGTATTAAATTGATTTGACCAGATGAATGTAGGCTGTTATGTTTCAGGGGCTCATGTTGCTGAACTTCCGTTTGCTTCTAATTTGAATGTCACTCAAGGTTTCCCTTTTTTCAGATGTTGGTGTGGTCATGCAGTGTACTCAGGGAATGGCTACAGACTGCTTTCACACAGTTTGGTGGGTAGTGACTTGTGCCAAGCACTTACACTTCTAATGTGTACCCCAAGATGACTGTACATTGGATGGATTCACACTTTACAATACATCTGCACAGGAAAATAAAGGTCTAGACATTGAATATTGATAAAATGAAAGAAGAAATCCTTCAGTTGTGTTTAAGTGTGTTTATTGAAATCACAAAAAGGAAGGGATAGTGCAATAGAGTGGGGTGAAGGTGGACGGAATCTTCAGTGTAGTGGACCAGTTAGTTTATAGGACAAGTCCAGTATCCATGGGGCCATAGGAAAAAGGAGCAATGACAGTCCAAAGTAAACAAGGAGTCTCAGTGGCACACAAAGGAGACATGTAGGAGAGGCTCACTTCTTGGCAGTGGTTTTGGTCTTGGCTACAGTCTCTGTAGGATGTCTGGCTCACAGGGAACATTTGCGGGGTGGTTCCTGCGCTACAAAGGGAGGGGTGCTGGTGGGCGGTGAGTCCTGTGGCAGGGCCTCCAGTCCTCTAGCTTCAGCAGATGTAGAAGGCTGGTCAGTACTCTGGCTAGTGGAAGGCGCCCGCTGGTGTGTTGAGGACTCACGCATGATGGTGGCAATTTCACTTAGCCCATCTGCAATGGAGGCGATGTTGGCATCGTGGGCCTGCAACTGTGGAATGACCTCCTGGTGGTATTCCCTCTGTAGTTTCTGGTTCTACTGTAAGGTGGTGAGTACCTGGCACATCCTGTCATGGGATTTTAGGTATGCTCCCTGGACTTGTGAAAGTGCCTCCTGGCCAGTCAATTCAATGGGTTGTCCAACCCCTTGGCACACAGATGCCCTCCCACTGGCCCTGGACCCCTGTGCCTGTGTCCCCAGAACTGTGTGCCCACACCCGCTTACACCAGGACCTTTTCCGTCTTGCCTGGGAGGTGACTCTAGTCCCTGTACAGGTGGGCACACTGTAGATTGACGTGTCCCGGAGACAGATGTTTGGGGACGTTGGGTGGCTGCTGTTGTAGTGGAGTCCGATGTGGGGTACTCTGGGGTAGACTGGGTGATGCTTGTGGTGTTTGACTGACCAGAGGTGCCAGATGGGCCAGAGAGACCGTCTAGATCCAGACATCCAGAGTAGCTGTCATCACTGGGGCCTTCTTCTGGTGGAGGTCTGGGTAGACGTGGCACATGCTGCCGGCTGAAATTAGCTGGGGTGTCATTGCCATATTCTGGTTTGCTATTGCCACCTCGGGTGTTCCAGGTGTCAATATGTTCTGCATTGATAGGTATCCCTGTGTGATGGGTGTCGTGATCTAAACATTTGGTTTGTGTATGGAAATGCATTGTGGGATTGGTAGTGCTTCATGCTAACCATGCCTTACTTATGTGTGTAAATGATGACGTTGGGGAGGTGTTATTTTAGTAGGTTGGGCATGCAAGGCAAATTGATACGGGTGGTTAAGGGGGTTGGTATGAGTTTGGGATGGAATGGGTTGAAGTGAGATAGGGTGATGGGGAGGCATGCCATGCAGGTGTACATGGTGGTAGAAAAGTATGGGCAGCTTACCAGAGTCCAGCCCTACAGTTATTCCAGTGAGGCCCTCAGGATGCAGGCTAGCCAAGACCTTCTTCTCTCATGATGTCCACTGTGGGGGACGAGGTGGGGGTCCACTGCCAGTCTTCATGATGGAAATGTGGTGCCTGGATGCCATTGAACACATCTTCCCCTGTAGGTCGTTCCACCTCTTCCTTTTGTCATTCCTTGTGCATGGATGGGTTCCCACAGAGTTCACCTTGTCTACAATTCTCCTCCATAACTCAGTTTCCTGGCAAAGGATATCTGCTGCATCTGTGCACCAAACAGCTGTGGCCCTACCCTGGCAATTTAGTCTACCATGAACCGCAACTCATCATCAGTGAAACAGGGGTGTAGTGGGTGTGGTGTATGTGTATGTGTTGTGCAGAGGGTGGGGTGTTTGGTGGGGGTGCAGGTTGTGTGAAAAAGTGGGATGCTGTGAAGTAGTGATTGAGTGCAGTGGTGTTGTGTGTGTTTGGTACAGAGGTATGATGTGCAATGTGTGATGCGTGAACGATGTATAGAAAGTATAGGTGTATAAGTGGCTGTGGTTTGTGTGGACAGTTCAAGGGATATGTGTGCTGGCAACATTTAGCTAATTTTGTGAATTTGCAACATATTGTCGGTTGTGTGGGGGTGTGATTCATAGTGCTGTGGGTGAGTGGGTACAGTGTGTGTATGTGTATCAGATGTGGGTTATTCAGTTTGGCCAATGTTGGCTTCTGGTGTCGTGGTGTGGCAAAGTCGACCGCGACAGTCTGCACCGCCAATGGATTACCACCGTTGATGGACTGCAGTGGTGATTTGTGGGTCGTAACTTGGAGTGCCGTATGTTGTTGCTGTGGCGGTAAGGTTGGTGGGACAACCTTTCTCCTGCTGTCGTTAGGTCTGGTGGGGTTGATTTTGTGGCTGCTTTCTGGCAGTTTTGTGTTTGTAACTCATAATACTGCAGGCAGATTACTGCCTCCGTGGTGGTCTTTTGGCAGCCATCACCACAGCGGTCTTCAGAATAGACTGCCACAGTCGTAATGAGGGCCAAAGTGTGTTGCTGATTCTACTTGACCTCAGTGAAGCCTTCAACAATGCTTCACACTCAGTACTGCTACAAATGCATTGTGACATGTGAATTGGTAGGGTGGATTTGAAGTGGTTCAGTTCTGTTCTCATTGCACATATTCAAACTGTGGCCTTTGCACCATTTACTTCTTCCACCCACAAGGATATCTGAGTGTTCTGCAGACTTCATCAGTGTGCCCTACTTTATTTCATTAATACATTCCACCACTTGCTAACCCTATTAGTCATCTCGGCCTGACCATATTATCCTATGCTGATGACACAAAATAAGTGATGTTTGTGACAAATAAATAAGCAGCAAACGAAAATGTTAAGCCATTCATTGGATGCAGTATAATTCCTTTAACTTAAATGGGGATAAGACAGAAATCCTTACATTTGGCCTTGTTTCCGTTATCCAGACACTTCATCAATTGCCTCCTGATATGGGCTCTGCATCAAATCCAACAACTTCAGCAAAGAGCTTAGGTGTCCTCATAGATTTTAAAATGATTCTGGAACAACGAATTGGTGATGTTTCTTCATCCTCGTTCTACTATATGTGGATGTGTCGTGAGGTGCTTGCAATACCTCCCTAGTCATTTGGTCATTCTGTAATCCAGACATTATTTTTGTCTCACCTGGATTACTCCATTGTTTTATATTTGGGCCTTCCTGATCTCTGTACCATCTTCACTGGATGCAGAATACTGCATTTTTGGTAGCTTATGCAAGCCCGGTTTCTTATCCACATCTGTTCATATGAGACCTCCTCATTGGATCCCCTTGAACCCTACATCAAATTCAAGGCATCATGTTTTGTACATAAAATATTTTATAACAGGGGCCTCAATTGCTTGAAGTTACATTTGAGAGACTGAAAATTCCACAAAGAAGTGTAATTGTTTAAGCTTCATACATTTCTATATAAACAAAAACAGTCAATTGGTAATTTACCTAGTGAAACTATAAACCACTCATTCAACTACCAGTGCATAATACATATCTGTAGGTGTAGAAAGCATAATAAACAAGATATTTTGGATATAAGTGGTAGGGAATGTAAGCTGTATAGAGGCCTGAAAACTGTTTGATCTGCTGTGTAAGCATACTAAGAGATTATTGTACTTCACGTCTTTTGTTGCACTGTTCATCTCCATGTCATCTTTCAGCCTTTTCTTAGTTAAATGCATTACTTTTCTCTCTCCCTGAGGAGGCAGGCCAGATTAACCCCTTCACTGCCAAGCCTTTTCCCCTTCAGGTGTCAAGCCTTTTTTTGGCCATTTAGCGCAGTTTTGCGCTTAGGCCCTCATAAGTTTTTGTCCACATAAGCTACCCACACGAAATATGCGTCCTTTTTCCCAACATCCTAGGGATTTTAGAGGTACCCAGAGTTTGTGGGTTGCCCTGGAGGAGACCAAGAAATTAGCCAAATACAGCAAACATTTCATTAAAAAAATGGAAAAAAGGCCTGCAGATGAGGGCTTGTGTGTATTTTTTCCCTGAAAATGGCATCAACCAAGGCTTTCCGGTGCTAAAATCACAATCTTCCCAGCTTTCAGGAATAGGCAGACTTGAATCAGAAAACCAAATTTTTCAACACAATTTTGACATTTTACTGGGACATACCCCATTTTTACTATTTTGTGTGCTTTCAGACTTCTTACAGTTAGTGACAGAAATGGGCGTGAAACCAAGTGACAGCCAAACATTTCTAAAAAGTAGACAAAATTCTGAATTCAGCAGGAGGCCATTTGTGTAGATCCTATAAGGTTTTCTGGTAGAAAATAACAGCTGAAATAAAATAAAATATTGAAATTGAAGTGAAAAAAACAGCCATTTTTCTCCACATTTTAATCTGTAACTTTTCTTGCGATGTCAGATTTTCAAAAGCAATATACCGTTAAGTCTGCTGGACGCTTCTGGTTGCGGAGATAAATGGGGGTTGTAGTTTCAATAAGAACCCTGGGTACCTAGAGCCAATAAATGAGCTGCATCTTGCAATGGCTTTACATTGTATACTGGGTATACAGCAATTCATTTGGTGAAATATAAAGAGTCAAAAATATGTTTCAAGGAAACCTTTGTATTTCCAAAATAGGCACAAGATAAGGTGTTGAGAAGCAGAGGTTATTTGCACATCTCTGAATTCCGGGGTCACCCTACTAGCATGTGAAGTACAGGGCATTTCTTAACCAGTTGTCTTTTTTGCACACTGTCTTACATTTGGAAGGAAAAATTGTAGAGAAAGACAAGGGGCAATAACACTTGTTCTTCTATTCTCTGTTCTCCCTAGTCTCCCGATAAAAAAGGTATCTCACTTGTATGGGTAGGCCTAATGCCCGCCACAGGAAATGCAAAATGGAAACATCACATTTTTAAATTGAAATCTCACATGGTTTTTGGAAAGTGCCTATGTGTGGATTTGGCCTCTAGCTCAGCCGGCACCTAGGGAATCCTCACAATCCTGTGCATTTTTCAAAACTAGACATATAGGGGAATACAAGATGGAGTGACTTGTGGGGCTCTCACCAGGTTCTGTTACCCAGAATCCTTTGCAACATTTGGCAAAAAAACACTTTTGCCTCAAATTTTGGTGATAGAAGGTTTTGGGATCTGGGAGGAGTCATAAATTTCCTTCCACCCAGCTTTCCCCCAAGTCTCCCGATAAATATGGTACCTGACTTGTGTGGGTAGGCCTAGTGCGAGACAGGAATTGCCCCAAAACACAACATGGACACATTTATCCAACGAAAACTGACCGTTTTTTTGCAAAGTACCTAGCTGTGGATTTTGGCCTCTGGCTCAGCCGGCACCTAGGAAAACCTACCAAACATATATGTTTTTGAAAACTAGACTCCCTGGGAAATTCAGAATGGGGTGACCTGTGGGGCTCACGCCAGGTTCTGTTACCCAGAATCTTTTGCATACCTCAAAATTTGGCAAAAAAAACATATTTTCCTCACATCTCACATTTCGGTCATGAAAAGTTCTGGAATCAGAGAGGAGGCACAAGTTTCCTTCCACCCAGCATTTCCCCAAGTCTCCTGATAAAAATGGTACCTCACTTGTGTGGGTAGGCCTACTGCCCGCAACATAAAATGCCGCAAAACACAACATGGACACATCACATTTCCTCAAAGAAAACTGACCTGGTTTTTGCAAAGTGCCTAGCTGTAGATTTTGGCCTTTAGTTCAGCCGGCACCTAGGGAAACCTAGCAAAAATAAATGTTTTTTACAATTAGACACCTAGAGTAAATCATAATGGGGTGACTTGTGGGGCTCTCACCCGGTTCTGTTACCCAGAATCCTTTGCAATCATCAACATTTGACAAAAAAACACTTTTTCCTCAGATGTCAGTAAAACAAAGTTCTGGGATCTGACAGGAGCCGCAAATCTCCTTCCACCCAGCGTTCCCCAAAGTCTCTGAATAAAAAAGGTACCTGACTTGTGTGGGTAGGCCTAGTACGTGACAGGAATTGCCCCAAAACACAACATGGACACATCACATTTTCCCAAAGAAAACTGACCTGGTTTTTGCAAAGTGCCTAGCTGTGGATTTTGGCCTCTAGCTCAGCCAGCATCTAGGGAAACCTACCAAACCTATATGTTTTTGAAAACTAGACTCCTAGAGAAATTCAGAATGTGGTGACTTGTGGGGCCCACGCTAGGTTCTGTTACCACAAATCCTTTGCAAACCTCAAAATGTGGTTAAAAAAAACACATATTCCACATATTTCGGTGACAAAAAGGCCTGGAATGTTAGAGAAGCCACGAATTTCCTTCCACCCAGCATCCCCCCAAGTCTCCCGATAAAAATAGTACCTTACTTGTGTGGGTAGGCCTAGTGCCTCCAACAGGAAATGCCCCAAAACACATCATGAACATATGACATTTTCCCAAAGAAAACAGACCTATTTTTTGCAAATTGTATAGCTGTGGATTTCCGCCTCTAGGGGAAACCTACCAAACCTGTGCATTTTTTAAAACTAGACACATAGGGACTTCCAAGATGGGGGGACCTGTGGGGCTCTCGCCTAGTTCATTCACCCAGAATACTTTGCAAACCTCAAAATCTGGCAAAAAAACACTTTTTCCTCACATTTCGGTCATAGAAAGTTCTGGAATCTGAGAGGAGCCCACAAGTTTCCTTCCACCCAGTGTTTCCCTAAGTCTCCCGATAAAAATGGTACCTCACTTGTTTGGATAGGCTTAGTGACCGCAACAGGAAATGCCCCAAAACACAACATGGACACATCACATTTCTCCAAAGAAAACTGACCTGGTTTTTGCAAAGTGCCTAGCTGTGGATTTTGGCCTCTAGCTCAGGCGGCACCTAGGGAAACCTACCAAAGCTATATGTTTTTAAAAAGTAGACACCCAGGGAAATTCAGAATGGGGTGACTTGTGGGGCTCTCGCCATGTTCTGTTACCAAGAATCCTTTGCAAACCCCAAAATTTGGTTTAAAAAAACACCTTTTTCTCAAATTTTGGGGATAGAAAATTCTGGAATCTGAGAAGGGCCACAAATTTCCTTCCACACAGCGTTCCCCTAAGTATCCTAATAAAAATGGTACCTCACTTGTGTGGGTTGGCCTACTACCCACAACAGAAAATGCCTCAAAACACAACATGGACACATCACATTTCCCCAAAGAAAACTGTCCTGTTTTTTGCAAAGTGCTTAGCTGTGGATTTTGGCCTCTAGCTCAGTCGGCACTTAGGGAAACCTAGCAAAAATATATGTTTCTGACAAGTAGACACGCAGGGGAATTCAGAATGGGGTGACTTGTGGGGCTCACACCAGGGTCTGTTACCCAGAATCCTTTACAAACCTCAAAATTTAGCAAAAAAACACTTTTTCCTCACATTTCGGGGACTGTAAGTTCTGGAATTTGAGAGGATCCAAAAATTTCCTTCCACCCAGTGTTCCCTCAAGTCTCCCGATAAAAATGGTACCTCACTATGTGGGTAGGCCTAGTGGCTGCAACAGAAAATGCCCCAAAACACAACATGGCCATGTCACGTTTCCAAAAGAAAACTGACCTGTTTTTTGCAATGTGCCTAGCTGTAGATTTCGGCCTCTAGGAGAAACCTACCGAAACTTTGCATTTTTGAAAACTAGACACCTAGGGGCTTCCAAGATGGGGTGAGTTGTGGGGCTCTCACCAAGTTCTGTTACCCAAAATCATTTGCAAACTTCAAAATTAAAAAATATATACTTTTTCCTCATCTTTCGGTCATAGAAAGTTCTGGAATCTGAGAGGAGCCACACATTTCCTTCCACACAGCGTTTCCTCAAATCTTCCAATAAAAATGGTACCTCACTTGTCTGGGTAGGTCTAGTGCCTGCGACAGGAAATGCCCCAAAACACAACATGGACACATCACAGTTCCCAAAGAAAACTGATCTGTTTTTTGCAAAGTGCCTAGCAATGGATTTTGGCATATAGCTCAACAGGCACCTAGGTAAACCTACCAAACCTATATGTTTTTGAATACTAGACACCCAGGCCAATTCAGAAAGGGGTGACCTATGGGGCTCTCGCCAAGTTGTGTTACCCAGATTCCTTTGCATACCTAAACATTTAGCAAAAAAACACATTTGTTACTCATATTTCGGTGATAGTTCTGGAATCTGAGAGGATCCACAAATTTCCTTCCACCCAGCATTCCCCAAGACTCCCAATAAAAGTGGTACCTCACTTGTTTGGGTAGGCCTAGTGCCCGTGACAGGAAATGCCCCAAAACACATCATGGACACATCACATTTTCCACAGACGTATTTTTTGCAACGGGCATTGCTGTGGATTTTGGCCTCTAGGGGAAACCTACCAAACCTGTGCCTTTTTCAAATGCCCCAAAAACGAACATGGACACATCACATTTCCCCAAAGAAAACTGACCTGTTTTTTGTAACATGCCTAGCTGTGGATTTTGGCCTCTACCTCAGCCAGCACATAGGGAAAGCTAGCAAATCTATATATTTTTGAAAAGTACACACCCAGTAGAATTCAGAATAGGGTGACTTGTGGGCTCTCGCCAGGTTCTGTTACCCAGAATCGTTTGCACCTCAAAATTTGGCTAAAAAACACTTTTTCCTCAAATGCTAGTAAAAGAAAGTTTTTAAATCTGAGAGGAGCCACAAATTTCCTCCCACCCAGCATTCCCCCAAGTCTCCCGGTAAAAATGGTACTTCACTTGTGTGAGCAGGCCTAGTGCCCGCGAAAGGAAATGCCCCAAAACACAACATGGACACATCACATTTTCCCAAAGAAAACAGACCTGTTTTCTGCAAGGTGCCTAGCTGTGGATTTTGGCCTCTAGCTCAAGGGAAACCTACCAAAACTGTGCATTTGTAAAAACTAGACACCTAGGGACTTCCAAGATGGGGTGACTTGTGGGGCTCTCACCAGGTTTTGTTACCAAAATCCTTTGCAAACCTCAAAATTTGGCAATAAAACACTTTTTCCTCACATGTTTGGTCATAGAAAGATCTGCAATCTGAGAGGAGCCACAAATTTCCTTCCATCCAGCGTTTCTCCAAGCCTCCCAATAAAAACAGTACCTCACTTGTGTAGGTGGTCCAGGTGCCTGAAACAGGAAAAGGCCAAAAATGTGTAGAGATTGAGGGGATAGCATAGCAAGTTGATAAGCACAATATTTTCTTTTATACATTTTTAGACTGACTCTGCTTTGGGGGACTCGCACAAGTGAGGTATCATTTTACTTGGGAGACTGAGGGGAATGCTGGGTGCTAGGAAATTTGTGACAGCACGGTGATCCTACAAAGAAAAGTATGGAAAATATGCTTTTTTAAACACATTTTGAGGTTTGCATAGGATTCGGGGTAGGAAAATGTTGGGGGATCCAAGTAAGCCACACCTCCCTGGACTGCTCCTGGTGTCTAGTTTTCAAAAATGTCTCTGTTTGGTTGGTTTCCCTAGATGCAGACCGCACCTGGGATCAAAAACCCAAGTTACCCACCGAAAAACAGGTAGTTTTGTAATAGATCATTTTACCCGTCCTTCTGTGATGTTGCAAACACTAAAATTGTAAAAAGAAACACACTTAGGTTGTGGTAAAAAGACCCCTCTCCTACCAACCAAGTTGGGGGCATGCTTCATCATTCGGGTCCCACCCGAGGCACCTAGCATGTCACGGGTGTGCTGTGACACCTGATTATAGCGGAGCAGGCTTTTTCATCTTTACCACACACACTGATTGGATTGGCACATGGGTGAGTGATGGTTCGGTAGATCAAATTTTATTAACAAGAGATTTCACAAAAATAAAATGCACTGTTAATTACTGAAAGGCCAAAAAACGGAACCAATGACTCACAGCTCATGAGCTATGAAGCTGTGGGAAGGCACCAACCGCTTTACAGTCCATTCACACACCTTTCATACATACCATGCACAAGACCATTCACGCTGCCAGCCGCAGGCCCAGCACATTACAACACTCGCATCAACAGACAGCGCCATTCAAGGGCCCATCACTTTTATGCGACCACATACCTGACACAGCAATCACACCAGCTGATGGGAGTGTGTGGACTGTTGTTTGGTTAGCAGTGTGTTGCTGTGGCCAATAGCAAGTCACTATTTACACCGCCAGCCAAGCACCATTCCACGCACCCTGCCAGCCAAGCGCCACTCCATGCACACCACCAGCCAAGCGCCATTCCATTCACACCGCCATCACTTTTTTTTTAAACAACAAAGAAACCACTAACTAATTAGAAATAAGTACAAAACTACAAACACAAAAGCTCTAACTACATACATGACAGTAATGTCAACCGTGAAACTGAACATATAAAAATATAAAACAAGCAGTTTACACTCAAGGTAGTTCCCAATAATGTTTTTGACTGTCGTAACTCCTGAAACAGCCACCCACACGCAGCCCAGGCTTTGAAGGACAATCAGGGCAGTACATCCTAATCTCCTTCAGGATACTTCTTCAAGCACAGACTCTACATCTCTTAGCAGGAAAGTATTTTTTGGCCGTGGGAGGAATATGCTCAGCAAAGCGGTGATCTTTCTATCTAGTCACATCCGACACACTGCTTCTCTAGGAACTCTTGCCTTTTCCAGCACAACAAGGCTCACTATGACAGACTCCTGAAATATCACAAATGTGTCCTTGGAGAACTATTTTTGAACACAACAAAAGCATTAAAAGTTGCCAAGTGGAACAGGTGAACTGCTAATTTCTTATACAAAACATATGCCTTAAGAGCAGCAGTGTAAGGTTCCAACCTCTGATCTACTCTATCAACACCACCCATGTGCTTATTGTAGTCTAAAATGCACACAGGTTTGCGCACTTCAGCAAATTGACCCCGAACAGACACATGTGAAGTACTCTCATCATAAGTGGTAGTTAGCAAGTACACATCCCTCCTGTCTGCAAATTTCTGAGCTAGCAGCTCATCATTCCGCAAGACACTGCACTGTGCCTTCTCAAGTTTGTTACAGACAAGCTCTCTTGGATAGCCTTTCCGGTTACAACAGATTGTGCCACAAGCAGCAGTGTCCACTCTGAACAATTCCTTGAACAACTGCACTCCAGTGTAGAAATTATCTACATACAAATGGTGACCTTTGTTAAAGAGTCTTCTACCAAGTTCCCACACAATTTTCTCGCTAACTCCAATAGTGGGCGGACAACCAGGGTGGTCAATACTGGAATCCCTACGAGTGTAGACCCGGATATTATAAACATATCCTTTACTTTTACTTTTTACTTTTTTCAGACAGCATATACAATTTAACTCCATGCCATGCCCTGTTGCTAGGAATGTACTGCCTAAAAACTAAACAACCCTTGAACAGGACCATAGACTCATCTACAGATTTATTTTTTGCCTGGAACATAGACCTCTAAAAATTGATTTGCAAAATGATCAAGGTAAGGTCTAATCTTAAAAAGACAGTCAGAATCAGGGTGATCTTGTCGCACGGCTAAAATGCAGCATCCGAAGAAGAAGCTCATACCGGTTATGACTCATGGTTGCATGAAATATAGCAGTTGCCATCAGGCGACTAGTAGACCAATAAAAGGACAGTGATGGCTTCCTTATCAGCCCCATCAAAAAAGTTCAATCCAAGAACATTTTCAACTCTTCCAGTTTTGTGGGAATCCACCGGCTAGCTCTAGAGTGTGGCCTAAGTCTGGCAGCTTTGTCCCTTAAATACTGCTTCATATACAAATTAGTCCGCTCAACAACCTCTTCCATATATACCTTGTCCATAAACAACTGAAAGAAATTGACAAGCAAAAGGTTTTCCGTATTCACTCTACACCCTCGGAGACCAGTAAAGGCATGCAACTGTGGCTGCTCCATGTTTGAGGCAACCCAGAGTTCAGGTCTTCCAATGGGAAGCCTTTCAGCCGCTGGCTGCTCCACCATTGGCACATCAGTGTCTTCCTCTAAAACAGGCACTTCATCAGCACTGAGAGTGGCTTTATCATCAGACGATTCCTCTTTGACACTCCCAGAATCTTGCACTTCCTCCTCTGCCTCAGACGCAGAGTGAGTCTCATAATCATGGTCAGAAGACAACTCAAAAAGCACACCAACAACCTGCTGAACAGTCATCCTACGGCTAGCCATGATCCTTCCTACAAAAGGTAACTTGACAAATGCACCACCAACAACCAGCACTGTGTAAGATAATTAATAAACCAAGTGTGGCTTTATCACTAAGAGTTATAAACTCAAAAAATATACCACTCACTTACCTGAAAAAGCTAAACTCACCACCAACTACTCTGCACAGCCATAGCAATCACCAATGATATCCCACTAAAAATAAAAAAGTAAAGAAAATTACAAATAAGACAACACAAATATCACTGTGCACTAATCTGAAGACAATTTCACACACAATCCTGCATTTAGTACACCACTTACAAAATGTATTTAGTGCATGGCAACAATAGTAATTTGGAGTAAGTTGTTTTTATTTCTCTAAAACATGCAACTATGCAAACCGCAGGTCAACCACTGCCAAAACCACAATGAGCCACAGTAAAGGAAGCAAAAGCTTTGAACTAGAACAAAAAGGAAAAATAAACTGTTATAATCACAAATGCAAATAGTTTGCCAGTTGACAAACACCCCGCCACTAAACATTTAGACATTTTCCCTGGTGTCTAGTAGTCTCTGCTCCCCTCTGGGCCACCTGGGAAAAAAGAGCCCAAATGTAGCACAAATATAGCCCAATGACACAAGTGTGCAAAACACTTATTTATTATTATTTTTTTGCAATTATATATGGTACAGACTTGACTCAAAGTTATTGGAATACTTTACATGAGCATCAGTTACATTACACAAGGACACATTCCATTTGGGATTTAGGTATGGGGAGGATAAGAGATTCGCCTAGAATCACAGGTAGGCGCGGCTCCTCCAGCAGCAACCTCGGCAAATCCTATTAAGTGGAAAGGATAATAAACTCTGTTTATTATCTTTCCATGTAAAAGGGGTGGGACATTGGGGGTGACGAGCTGAGGGGAGTGCACTGTGCCCTCCACTCCTCTCAGAGTGCATGTGTGTTTAGTTGTCCGTCTCGAAACGCACATGCGCACAGGGCTCTCAGTCTGCCTAGGAGTGCCCTGGCTGGGTGCTCCTAGCCAATCCTGATGCTGCCCTGAGCAGCCTAAGGATTGGCACAGGGTATGCTGGGAGCCTGTGCCTGCAGCAGCCATGGAAGAGGAGCACGGTACGGGAGCATAGCAGGTACGTTTTTTTAATTTATTATTTTTTAATTATTTTTTTCCCGCGCCCTCCATGTCCCCTTTCTCCCCCCGCCTCACCCAGCCACGCGAGCCACTCCTGATCACAGGATGTTGAACAGATGACAAAACTCAAACCTGTTTCACCAGTTGGAAACTCACCAGCTCTGGCAGTAACTGCACATTCTCTCCCCTAAGTGTAACATATAATCAAGTGGTCAACTGGATAAGAAAACATCAAGATAGCAAATAATTTAAAAGTGTTTTGTCGCTATTTGAGAACTTAGAAAACATGTCCTCATTTTAGGTTTTTAGAGCACTATCCATAATGTCTATAGGAAGAATACCCTCTGGTTTTATCATTTTAGAGTTTCTAAATTAAATGCTTTAGATGTTACAGTTTTGATTCCATTAAGGTGATATCAGACACACTTTTGTAATAAATATAAAATGTTAGCAATCTAGTTGTTCATTAGAGGCCTTTGGGGCAGCAGATTCCAGGGGCATTGAATCGGATAATTGAGGGCAGGGAGAAGGGTTCAGACACAACAATTTGACAACACAGAGCGGTTGGGAGCAGAGCATGTCATGGAGAGCAGAGGAAAGGGGTGCATGGGGAACAAACCAACCATGCAGGACAGGTAGGCAAGAGAGGCTGTTGCAAAATATCAGACCATTGAGGGCAGAAGGAAGTGACAGTGACAGTACAACCATACAACCATACATGCCAAAAGACCCGATTCAGGCAGGAGACTCCTAATGTTTTTAAGCCCAAAAGGGCTTTATTTTATCTGTCTCCTAGCTAAAATCTCCTCTTTTTCAATGTAAGTCAATTCCCCAGGTTTGTTTTTAAATCTCCTTCTTATCAAGTTCAAAATGTTGGCAGGTATGGTACATTGGATCACTGAGGGTAGGAGGAATGTGGTAGGGACATGGACTCCGATAACCGAAGGTAGGAAGGAGATGGGCAGGGGCACCAAACTGACCTTATAGAGAAGGCATCAGGAGTTGCAACAGCACAATGCACCACATAAGGCAATTGAGATGGCATTGCAGCACAATGAACTATGGAAAGCAATAGGGAGGGCACAGGGCCATGCATATACAACAGAGAGCAGAGGGGAAAGAGGCAAGGGCAGGAAGCTCACCATACCTGACAGACAGGAGGGACAGCAGCAGCATAACGGGCCATGAAGGGCAGAAACGAAGGGGCAGGGGCAAGACAATGGAACAGACAAGGTAGGAGGGAGGGAATAGGGGGCCTGCACATGGAAAACAGAGGGCAGGGGTAAAGGGGTAGGGTTGGAGCAGCAAGCTGACCATGGAAGGCAGGCAGGATGGGCACTGCAAGCACAACACACCATGAAGGGTAACAGTGAGACTATAATGACATACACACATACAATGGAGGTAAGGTGGGATGGGTCAGAGGGTCATGGGAAGCAAGCGTACTTCACAGGGCAGGTGGGAGGGGCTGTGGCAGCATGGAAGACCATGCATGGCAAACAGGAGGTTTAGTGGCAGCACAAAGGCCATGGTGTGCAAGACAAGAGAGGGAAGGGGAAGGACTTCACAACAGACCTTGCAGGGTAGTTAGGAGTTGCAGTTGCCGCACAACGGTGCATGGAAGGCAGAAGGGAGTGGCAGCAAAAAGCACCTTGGAGGACAGGGGGGTGGAATAGGGGCATGGAACCCGTAGAGGCAAAGTGGAGGTGGCAGGGACAGGTGGCAATCATCTGGCCATGCTGGGAAAGTGGGAGGGCAGTGACAGCTCAACAAAATGCCCAGAGTAGATAGGAGGGGCAGTGGCAGGTCCATGGAGTATGATGGGCAAAAAGGAGGGAGCAGGAGCAAGCTCACAGACATAGGAAAGCTGTGGGAAGAAAGCTAGGGACACCAGGCTAAGCACAAAGGCTAAGCAGGAGGGCAATGATGCGGCAAAGAATTGGGCTATGGAGGGCAGGAAGAGTGGGCAGGAACATGAAACTCAATGGAGGTCAGTGGCAGTATGTCAGACCATGCAGGGCAGGAGGAAGGGGGCTGGTGCATGGAAACAGACAACAGAGTTAGGGAGGAGATTGTTGGGGCAGCAAGGTAACTGTACAAGGCAGGCGGGAAGGGCAGTGGTGGAACAAGGGCGACATAGGGCTCTAATGAGGGACAGGGGCATGACTTGAACAATGGATGGCAAGGAGGAGGTGAGCATCAGCAGCAAGCTCAGGTGGGGAGGCAGCATAATGACAGGATAGGCCCTGTGTCCAACTACTCCCCACCACGCATTGCGATGGGCATTTTACTTAATGCTAACAAAACCTAAAATTTCACTGAAAAAACAAAGGTGACAGGGATGTTATAGTTAGGAAATAGACTTTTTTTAAAAACCTTAGAAATTCACTAAAAAAAATAAAGTTTGCAGGGATGTTATAGATAATATTTTACATGCACTAAACCATATAAATCCAGCTGTTATTGTTCAATTTATTTCAACTAACTATAACTCATGCTGTAAGGTAACTATAACCTCACTATGCACTGCTAATTAGCCCAGATATTACATTACTCAAGACATCTTGTATGACATCATTGATAATATCCCTGTAACATTTGCAGTAAAATTATTGATGAGAAAACTGTGCATGGTGAGAATTCAAGTTATAGTTACCTTAAGGCATGAGTCCATGAGGACTTGGAATTCCACTACTACATTTCCTCCTGAAACTACACAAAGACCTAGCAAATCCCCCAGGAAGACTGATTGTGCCCACTATAAATTGTTTACTGGAAAATACCTCATTTTTTTCAGCCCTTTGTGCAAGCTCTTCCTTCATATGTAAGGGACAACAGGGACTATAAGAGTATAAGTCATAATATTGTCTGGGAAGATGATTACATCCTCATGGGACTTGAGGTTAACAGCCTCTACACATGCATTCCCCATGATTTGGGTATAACAGCCTGTTGTCATTTCCTCATATCTGAATCACTATCCTACTTGCTACATACTGAAATCATTCTGTACATGATCAGTTATTGTTCGCGCAATATTTGTTTTTCATTTTTGACAACCAATATTACCACCAAACTCATTGCACTGCAATGGGGACTTGTTTCGCTTCCGGGGATGCATGTTTGTAGATGGACTGGTGGGAGGAACAGGTTGTATCTAACATCCATCTGTATGATAACCAATTTGTGTTCTGGGCATGGTACATAGATGAAATATTTGTCATCTGGGACGGAACACAAGAGTCAGCTGAGGAATCTGGGGCTATACTTAATAATAACAATTTAAACCTCAGTTTCACCAGCAACATTCACAGAGATACTCTGCATATTTTAGAGCTCAAACTAAAAATCCTAAACTCCATTACTGCGACCAAACATCATAGGAAAGAAACAGGAGGCAGTACCGTGTTCCTTGCAACCATTAGCCATCCCAGAAATCTGACACATTGTATCCCCTACGGGGAGCTTATGCATGCCAGACCTCACTGTAGCAATGACAATGACAAGTTTTGGAATCAAAACATATAATAGAATTTGATAGACTTGATCCTTTAGGGTTGAATTCCAGTGAAAAAATGTGTATTCATTTGGGATGAAAATGAAAGATTTGCAGGAATATATGAGCCTCCTTAATTGTATAGTATTTTATGAATTTTAATATTATTCATTTAGAAGTTAGGTTAGTGGGTATTTTTTTCACCTAATTTTTATTTGTTTTTTATATGTAATTAGGCGAAAAGTGCATTTAATCATGATGAACATGTATAGACAATGACGATAAAGGTGTTTCAAATAATGAAATAAGGAATATGCTATGAATTCTAATTTCTGGTTGAAATATTATAAGATTTATGGATATCCAGTTGAATCATGAATTATAGAATATTTTTTGGGGATTACCTGGAATTAAGATTGGCCACTTGGGCAGGTCAGCCCAAAGGGGCTTGACGGGTTTTCAAAAAGTGTGAAGAATGTCTAATTTATTAATCAGAAAAGGAAGTGCTCAACAGGGTATGCATATGTTTATGTATTTATAATTTTACTAGTATATGAAATAAGGAGATATAGATTATTGTTTCATTTATGAAAGCCAATAGTGATTTATACGAGTAGAGATAATTGCACCATTCTAAGATGGCCACCAATGTGAGGGTGTTAACACTGAGATGTGGACAGAAGTCTGTTTTTTTTTCTTCATTTTTGGTGTTATTGATGTGTTTGTATACCCACTCCATCCGTGACCAAGGCAAGAGCCGAAACGCATTGGAGGGGAATCTTTTCTCTACAATAAACTTTATTTATGTTGATAGTACTTTGGAGGTGTTCTGGCCTTCCTTGAAGCAAAGAGGAAATTTGGACAGTTATATGGGAGGGACCGCTGCGACACTGCTTCCACATTCCGGACTTTATTTGTAAAAAAATATGTATGTATATATATCAATTGTTTACCCCTACTATGTTGAATATGGCCCTGAGGGTTTAACAGCATTTTAACATGTTTAACAGCATTTACTTGTCCTACCTTTACATATAAAACACCATGCCTTATGAGCGTGTTAGGCCCCGATAGTAGCAAAATAAATATTTATAAGGAGGTTTTAGGCCTGTCAAAAGGGGTTATTTTGCATGGTAATTGTTAAAATACTTATCTGCATGATAAAGGCGTTTACAGTAAGGATATTGCTTGATAAAGGCATTGTTGTGAATGCTGTTTTCAGATCTCATTTACAGTTTAAACCTGCACAGATGAGCTGCTGGTCAGCAGTGTTGTTCACATTGCTATTACAGTTCATGACACAATGCCTGTTGCAATCTACTTGTCAAATCTAAATTATAGCCTGTGGGTACACAGTGGTACCACATATTAGGACCTAATAGGTAGGTTAAATGTGCCAGTCAGAGGTATACCAATTTGACCATATTCAGGGGTGTGGAATTTATTAAAATATCTACTTGTCCAGGGGACAGGTTGCTTCTCAAATCTACTTGTCCTGTTAAAAGATCTACTTGTCCCTTTGGTGCCATGTAGTTTGGCGACAAATTATGGCAGCAATCTCATTATGTAAGAGCTCTGATAATAGCCTCTCTGATTATGCCAGGGCTACTACCTTAGTAGGGCTTGAATACTTGCAATTTCAATCCCTACTGTAGCAATTTCCTTATTTTGCCACCTTTCTGCAGATCTGCATACTGTGGCTGGAGGAAGCAGTAAGCAATAGTTCCAGGGCTGGAATGCCTTTGAGTCTGCAAACCTACTAACCTGCATGTTTTAAAGATTTTCACCAGCTTCTCTCTAATATTTTCCCATAAAAAGAAAGGTTGGACATTTACTCCTGACAATGGCAGAACTAGAACTTCTTCCAGGGTTGGGAAGAAAGTGGCTGGAGGGAAAATGAACTTGCAAATGCTCAATAGATTTTCACATGAGCAAATCTACACATCGTATTTACCCATGCTAAAATACAGTTCACAAATATTTTATAGGGGTACGACATATACCATGAGTGCACTTTTGTGACTTTATTTAAGAATTTGGGGCCACATGTCGGTAGGTTCAGATTTGCGACCCGCAAATTGCGAGTCGCAAATCCGAATGTAGGATGGTGTCCCTGACACCATCTGTGATTCCCAAGGGCTTCGCAAATGCCCACCTCATGAATAATCATGAGGTGGGTCGCAATTTGCGACCCCCTTGCGAATGGCGGCCCTCACAGGGATAGTGGCCTGCTGGAGACACCATGTCTGTGACTGCTTTTCAATAAAGCAGTTTTTTTTTTTTTTTTTTTTGTAATGCAGTCCGTTGTCCTTAAAGGAAAACGAGATGCATTACAAAAAAGGAAAATGAAACGTTTTTGTTTCATTTTTTCGGAGCAGGCAGTGGTCCACAGGACCACTGCCTGCTCTGAAAAAATGTTTACAGTGACATTCACAATGGGGAAGGGGTCCCATGGGGACCCCCTCCCTTTAGCGAAAGTGTTAGCACCCATTTGAAATGGGTGCAAACTGCGATTGGTTTTTCCCGCTTTTGCGGTCACAAAACAATCCTACATTGCACTGTGAGTCGCAATTAGGAAGGGAACACCCCTTCCTAATTGCGAGTCGCAAACCCGTTTTGCGATTCGGTAACCAGGTTACCGAATCGCAAAACTGGGTTTGTGCATCGCAATGTGCTTTTTGCACATCGCAAACAGCGAAAGTCGCCGTTTGCGACATGCAAAAAGCTACCTACATGTGGGTCTTGGTCCCTAATTAGGTCTGGTGTTAACAAAGACATTTTGTTTTTATTAAACTTCTATTTCTCTCTCTTTCGGCCTGCTTTACTGTGAGAGATCGCATTCTGCTCTTCCAGAAGGAGCATATTGGCACACAAAGTAGTTTTGTTCAGTGTCAGGAACTACAGTGGCAATCAGTGACGTAACGAAACTGGAGGGGGCCCCTTTCCATAGAACATGGAGGAGCCCCCGCTCCAGACTCACTCAGGCCAGGTGCTGTGCTGAAGGGGCCCCCTGGAGGGCGGCTGCGGGGCCTTTGTTATGCCACTGGTGGCAACGTGTGCTTTTAGAGTTCCAAAACTTTTTTTTTTGCCAGTGTTTGTTACAGTGTTGAGGGCCTGGTAGCTCCCACAACAATAAAGTGTTACAAAAGCCATGTCAAAACAAATCACACATTGATGAAACTAAAAGACTTATAAAAATATGTCAGATCAGTTGGCTTTGTCAGTGTTTGTTTATTTTCATGCTTCCCATAATCGTGTTGAAAATGGTTACACTGATTTTCCATTAGAAATATTTTTGGGAAATACTACCATGCATCAACACATTTTACTAAATGACACTTCATTTGCATCTAATCAGAGAGCATTCTGGGAGCATTATACTTAGCCTCATAGCCTAAACTTTTCAAACATGTTATACACAGGTTTTTTTTTTTGTACTGGAACCAACGTCAGTTGTGAAGTGTGACCTTAAAACATTTATTTACAGCACTCACCCCAATAATGAAGGCTTTCAAATAATGAACCATAAATACAAGTTCGAACAGCATTATCTTTTGGAAACACATTACCTCAACTGCAGAGAGTTCCACTCTCTGTAAACAGGCAGCCAAAGAGTTTGTGCTGCAGAGGGTTGGGCCTACTTGTCCCATGGTCAAAGTAAACATAAAATCTTGTTGCCCTTGACCCCAAACAAGATGTCCCGGGCGATAGGAATTCCACATCCCTGAGGAGGATCACAAGCACTTAGCACTGATTAATAGGGGTAAAGTGTGTAGAATTCTGTGGCCAGAAAAAACAGGATTCAGCAAAAAGGGCAAAAGAAAGGTCAAATTTGCAAATAGATTATTGTAAAACACCAGATTCAGACGTCTATAGAAAAGTATTCATTTCTTATTACCAATTTGCTGTCCTGCTCATGTTAGGAAAAAAGATTGGGGCATAATTCTTTGGCTATTAGTTGCTGCCATAGTATAATTTTGATTGCTTGCAATTATAATCAAATGTATAAGTAATAAACAATTTCCAAGGTTTAACAGTAATAAAGTAATGCCAAATGCTGTTTATTGTGATACTCTTTGTTTAGACTAATCCTTTCTTTGTTTCTGCACTTGTTTCATTAACTTTAGTCCTTTGTCTCTGTTTACCCTTCCATACATGGGCATGGTCACATTTAAGGGAAGGCATAATTGATGGAGATGCAGTCTACATGCTCTGAAACCAATGAAAAGGTGAAATGAGGCAGGTAATGATTGCACAAACTTTTTTATGTGGCCGTATGTGCACTCTCTTTGCTCTGTTACCACTTCATTGACTGTAGTAGTGGCTGTAGACGGCACGATGGCAGTGTGGGTGTTGGCAGTAAAACTTCTCAATAGCACCAGCTTGTACTAAAGGGGTGACTCATGTAATTGACTTAGAGGTGAGGCTATCTCAGTAGCATGAGCTTGGGCACATGGAGGCCACAGACGTGCATGACCTTTGAAAACTGTTTGGAGCGATGATGCACAGCCATTTTTGACTTACCTGTAGTCGCTTTAAAATAGTCAATGAAGGGGCCACTCTTCTGCTCTTCTGACAGCTTTGAACAGTTTTGTTATTGTTTTTTTAGCTTTGGGTTGTTCATTCAGGGTTCTCTTCTGCTCTGTGACTGTGTTCTGTCATCTAGTTGAGTGCCGGGGATCATCTGCAATATTATAAAGATAAACTCCCCCAAAAGTGATGCAAAAGAGTAATTTTATTTGAAGATGGGAACACAAATCAAACATGGAGCTCCCATACCATTGTCAGGATAATTGCCAAGTGCAGAACCATCACAGCTGGTAGCATACTCTACATTGGAATTCTCTGCATGAGCAGCATACTAAGAATTCTACATAAGTAAATTACAACAATATCCTGAATCAATTATATTCAAGTAAGTGTCACAAACTTATTCACTGCCTGGAGATCAAATGACGCATGCATCAGGCGGATCAGACAACAGCTTGATATCCCTCCATAGTCTAAATGCTGTATTGTCCCAAACCTACTGGCATGACCTAGCCCTTCCATATTTTGTTGGATCTCCTGAAACCCACTACAATACTGAAGGATTCCCGAGTAATCACTGGAAGTGTCCTCAATGCCTTTGGCTTGCATGGTGCTAACTTCCTGCTACACCTGTGTGATCACACATTATCATTGGAACATGTGTCGAAATCTACAACATCTTTTTAACACTACCAGATGTTTCTTGTTGAGTGTTCAATGGGTGAAACGGCATTGCCACTATTGGGGATGTGAACAGCCACCTTAGGAATCTATAACTGCATAGGGCTGTGTTCTTGATCAGAATGGTCTGAGAACGGGGCAAACAAAGTAGCTTTGACAGGTCTCTCATCACAACAGTTTTGATTTTTAAGTAGCCTCTCCAGTGGTGTTGACATGGCCTTCACACCCACAGCTCAACACCTCAAACACTATGGATGTTGGGGTCATGTCAAAGCACCCAAGGCAGAGAATCCATCTGATGCCAACACCAGAAGGATTCCCTTTTTTCATGTTTCAGGACAGGGAGCTAGGGAAGAGCTTTGCCAGCAGTCAAGTTTTTATTTCAATGTCAATACGCACACACAGCATGCTCATGTCATAAAGTTAACAGTGAAAGTGAAATTAGAGGATCTGCTCATTTTACGTTCACTCAAATTGGAACTCAGAGTCATAGCTCATCTTCTTGGACACCAATTTTCACTTAAGATGTATTAGTTTAAAGGGAAGAAACTCCCCCCTCCAGTAATATTTCTCCCTAGTGGAAGTGTATACTTGCTTACAGTAGGGGTCTCCCTGAGACTGAATCTACCTACTAGACCCCAGGGCAATACTTAATTCTTTCTGCCCTTACTCTGCTTATACTCTTATACTTTTTGTTTGGTTATCACAACAGGTGTATAAGTTCTAGACTAGACATAATCTGGCACCCAGTTTATGAAGTAAGCCTGAAATGCAAAGAGGTTCACTGTCACCATTAATTATTGCATCTTTGTAGCAACTTAACATTTTAAAAAGGGGCTTGAAATAAGGGACCAATCATTGAGAATATGTTAACATCAACAAAAGTATGCCACTTGGCTCTTCAAAGCCATAGTTCAAGGATCTCAGAAATATCAATTTATTAATACAGACTAAGATAATGAGGAAGATACTAATCAATCACTAGTAAATACTAAAAGAAGTCTATTGGTTATTAATGGATTCACCTTGCGACCAGCAAGTTCAGCTAGCTAACAAATCTAGAAAACAGGTAAATCTCTAGGTGAGGTAGGGAGACATGCTATTGAGGTGAAGCCATTCATGAAGGTACGTGTAATATCAGCACTCAATGGAAATCAGCAGGTCAATGTTGGCAAGCAACTGCTTTAACTAAACAGTCCCTTTTATATTGTACAGACTTACATCCACCGCAAGTTCACAAATTTACCTCGCACTCAGATAGTAACTCAAGGCATCAGTAGACAAGCAAAGTGAAATTGTTTTGAAATACTGCTGATGAGTTCTTAAACTCAAACAACGTATACATTTCAATAAGATCTCAGAAAGCTATTGCAATGCAGCTTAAGAAACTAGAATGTAATTTATAATCCATCTTGCATCAATTCACTAATACAATGATTGCTATAGTAAGCAATTTTAACCTTCAGCTCATTGCTATCATTGTAGCCTTTGAAAATGAAGACCATTTAAATGCTTATCATGTACCTACCGCTGTTGTTTTCACATGTTACTAGACATAAGAGTTTATATAAACTATTCAATCTCCTTACAGTTTTTGGGTTGTTATACATCAATGGTTGGTGGTTTGAGTCTGACTCACTAGTGTTACAAATCAACTGTCAATCAACTGGGAAATCAACTGTACCTAAGTGAATAAATATTTGTTTTACCCTGGTATTTTAAACTGATAAATGCTTTTAGGGCCTGATTTATGAAAATTTAGTGCCGCCTTTACGTAATTTTTTGATGCTAACTTTTCATAAATCAGGCCCTTGGTGTTTTAACCAGGGACCGCAGTAATCACTGGCCTTTATACTAGAATATTATATGAAAATCAACCTTAAATCATCACAAAATCATCTTGCTCACTGTTGAATTCACTTGGCGTTTCATAACCAATCGGAAGCAAAGCAAATTCTACAACAACTTTAGTTTCAGAATTATGCAAATAGTATTTGTATTTCTCCCACTGATTTTGCAAAGGTTGTATGGTGTAACAATGTGATAAAAGAAGTTATCTCATGCCTAATGGTCATGTTGACAAAGTAGGATCACCAACCTAAATTATGATAAGAGAAGCAGGTTTGAGAGTACAAATAAACAAAGGAATGACACACAAACCTTAGAAAAATATCAATTGCTCTGATCACAGTATAAAATATTATATCCATAGGACCACTGCCTGCTCTGAAAAAATGTTTGCAATGCCATTCACAATGGGGAAGGGGTCCCCTGGGGACCCCTTCCCTTTTGCGAATGGGTTTCCACCCATTACAACAGGGTGCAAACTGCGATTGGTTTGCAACCGCGTTCGCCGTCACAAAGCAATCCTGCTTGCACTGCGACTCGCAATTAGGAAGGGAACACCCCTTCCTAATTGCGACTCGCAAACCAGGTTACCGAATCGCAAAATGGGGTTTGTGCATTGCAAAGTGCTTTTTGCATGTTGCAAACCGCGAAATTTGCTGTTTGTAACTGCAAAAAGCTTTGTACATCTGGCCCTGAATACCTTGTTGGTCTTATTTCTAAATAAACTCATGTTAATTATCTAAATATGAAGTAAATTATTTTGTTTTTTTAACCTTCTTGGGATGATAATAATGATAGATTCCCCTATGTCTCTGTACTACCAGATTCTGAAATGAGACAAGAGATACATAGAAATGTGAATTGAGATAAATCATGTTAGAAATGGGGTCTCTAGCAGGCCCTTGTCTAAACAGTGACCACAATCCTAGTCAGGGTAAGTCGCACACAATCCAAATTATTCTGTGCCCACCCTCTGGAAGCTTGGCACTGAACACTCAGGCTTACCTAAGAAGGCAATGTGTAAAGTATTTGTTCAATAACCATACAGGAACACAATGCAAACACCACAAAAATACACCACACACTTTTACAAAAATATATATTTTTCTGGTTAAATTAATATAAAGAATGATAAAGATTCAATAAGCACAAGTTGAGATACCACTTTTGCAAATCTAAAAAGAGTCTTAAAATGTACAAATCAACAAAGTACCAGGTTTGCATAAAAAATAATGCGCATGGAGACCGCGGAGGAGGAGATGCATGGAAAAATAAGGTGTGCGTCCGAATTTCCGGAACAGCACAGACGATGCATTGTTTTTCCATGCTGCAATGGGCTTTGTGTTGATTTCCGGAGTGCAGTCTTGGTTCCTCACTGCGATGCAGGGATCTTTCTGATGCCCAAGGATAATGTGTGGAAAATCCTGTGTGTGAGGGGTGAAGTCACAGGCCTTGCGTCAATCCAGTATGGTGATGTGTTGAATTTTCTGTTGCACGGCAGACGCTGCATCGATTCTTCACTCGGGAAGTCGGGCTGCATCATTCCGGTTCTGCTGTGTGTCGATCCAGTAGGGTTGTGCATTGAATTTCCGACCCGCGAGGCAGTTACTGCATCAATTCTTCACTCAGGAAGTCAGGCTGCATCATTCCAGTTTGGCTGTGCAGTGATTTTCTCGTCGCAAGGCAGGCTGTGCGTACTTTCTGGCAGGCTGTGTGTAATTTTTCGGCACACAACGAGTTTCTTGAAGATTTTAACGCCCTCATAATGAAATTGGCGGAAAGTGATAAAGTGGCAGAAGTACAGCCAACAAGGTGGCGGTAATTACTGTCAAATTATGACCATGGCGGTGAGAACATCCATAGACAGCCAATGTACCACACCATCCGCCAGGGCTTTAACATCACGCACACCTGCAGTCTCCATCAACAGCCAGGTGGAAGACAAAGTACAGCCCGACATATCACGACACAGTGCACCTCCACGATTTCCGGGGCGGAACCAACGCCATCAAAAGCCTGGCAGAAACAGAACATAGAAGATGAAAGACTCACCCACAGAGACACAGAGAAGACCAACGCTGCCATGGAACCGGAACTGCAAGTCTCCCCGATGCTCTTCTACGCCATGCTCCACCTGGAACACCAACACTGATGAAGACAACGATGGTGAGTACAGCCACCTAGCACCCAAGGGAGGGAGGGGGGAAGGAAAACGAGAGTGACTCTCACACACACAACACACGCCATACACACACACCATACACACAACCAGCTACAGACGAAAAACAATGGCTCACAACACACTGCAGAATAACGCAAGGACAACAAGAAGGCAATAATGAGAATGTATTGAATGTGAAGAGCCACCAAATTAACCAATTGGATAAAAAAGAGTCCATGACCACTGGTGGTGGTGTCATCCTGCCAGCCTCTGCTGGATGTGAGGGCTGCACTGTCTCAGCTGGTGAATGTGCCTCCTGGGCAGCCTCTGCTGGAGGTTAGGGCTGCACTGTCTCAGCAGGTTAAGGTGCAGCCTCTGCAGGAGGAATGGGCTGCACTGCCTCAGCTGGAGGTGGGGGCTCCATAACCACTGGTGGTGGTGCTGGAGTCGAGGGCTTCTACCCCTTCATGGCAGAAGTGGAGGGCTTCTTCCCCTTCATGGCAGGAGGTGCGGCCTCCTTCCCCCTTCATAGCAGGAGTCTAGGGCTTGTTCCCTTTCATGGCAGAAGTCGAGGGCTTCTTCCCCTTCATGGCAGGAGTCGAGGGCTTCTTCCCCTTCATGGCAGGAGGTGCGGCCCCCTTTCCCTTCATGGCAGGAGTTGAAGGCTTCTTCCCATTCATGTCAGTGGGTGTGGGATCCTTACCCTTACTAGCTGGTGGAGTGGGAGCCATCACTGTCTTGCCCCCACAACTAGGAGGTAACTCCACTGTCGACGTGGACTGTTTTGCTGAGGTACTGGGCTGGGTCGTTGGGACCCTGCTCTTATAGACAGGATGGGGGGAGGGGGAGGGAAGAGGTCAAGTTCGGCAAGGAAAAGCTTTTTAGTGATGGTGGGGTGGGAAGAGGGAGGAGGGATGGGAATGAAGGTTGAGGGAGTGGTTGTTCGAGGAGTACGTCTGCTGGACTTGGGTGCAGGTGCATGGGGAGTGTGCCGATGCGAGGTGGATGGCTGTTGGGTGTCTGAGTGTTTGTGACCTTTGGGGGGGACAGACAGGGTAGGAGAGGACACCGGGGAAGCGTGCACGGATGTTGTGGAAGTGCCTGCTAGTGAGGTGTGTGTGATGCTTGGTGTGGTGATGCTGGTGGTAGATGTTGAAGCAGTGCATGCAGGTGTGAGTGTGGACGTGACTGTGAGGGAGGTGGAGGAGGAGGAGGGGGAGACAGTAGAGGCAGTGGATGTGCTTGTGTCTGCAATTGTCTGGTGTTTGCATGATTGCTTGTGTGCTGAAGTGTGGTGCCTGTGTTTGACTGTGCCACTCTTGTGTATTTACTTGTGTGCATGCTCGTCTGTATGTGTGCATAGGATGGGTTGGGGTTGAGGAGACTGGGAAGTGTTAGTTGGAGGGGGGATGGTAGGGACAGGGACAATGGCTGCCATCAGAGAGGAGGCCAGAGCATGAATCGATCTCTGTTGGTCCGCCAATCCTTGTGGATGCATTGCATTGCTGCATCTGGGATGGCAGCCCCTGGATGGCATTCAGAAGGGTTGACTGCTCTACAGAGATGAATCTCAGGAGGTCAATAGCCTCCTCACTCATGGAAACGGGGCTCACTGGGGCAGGGCCTGAGGTGCCGGGGGCGAAAGAGATGCCCACCCTCCTGGGTGAGCAGGCATGGGCAACTCACTGAGGGGCTACTGGGAGGATGGTGCTGGGGTGGCGGCTGTAACTGCAGCTGGGGTGCTCACGGACGTGTCTGCCACCACCAGGGAGCTTCCATCAGAGGAGGTTTCTGAGTCTGTGTTGTCACCTCCTGTCTCCACCGTGGTGCTCACCTCGCCCTCCGTCCCACTGGTTCCCTTGTCACCGATGGACTCTGCCTCCTGGGTCCTGTGGAATGCAGCTCCCTCTGTCACTGGTGCCCTTGCTCCTCTGCCAGATGATGCTGATGCACACATGGACAGGATAACAGAAGAAAAAAGGGAGAGAGAGAGAAAGGGAGCACTAGGTCAATTACTGCACCAGCACCAGCACCACAGAAGGCATACCAAGTTTCATCACACACAGGGATCAGGATTTAGCACTGTGCATTGCACTGACAAACAATTAGCTAGATGCCACAGCAAGATGAGGGCCAAACACCACCAACTGCACCCCTCCTGGGACACACTAAGCCCTGTCTGACATGGAATGCGACCCTTTCAACCATTACCCTGGAGCTGGATCACGCTGTCTGGCCTGGCATTAAGGGGCACCCAATAACTCACACCCGCCACCCAGGTCCCATGCCACCCACAAATTATTGTTGTAATGGCCACTGTACTCACCCACTTGTGGCTGCTGTGATGCCCTCAAGCGCCCCTCCAGCTCTTGGTAGGCCACTACATGTATGCGGGCCATCAGGGGGGTCAGGTTCTGACTGGCACACCTTCCTCATTGGGAGTCCGTCCCCAGCTGGGCCTCCGCAGTCTTCTATGCCCAGCGTCTGAGGTCCTCCCACCATTTCCAACAGTGGGTGCTTTGCCTGCCATAGAGCCCCAGGGTCCTCACGTCCTTGGTGATGGCACACCATAATCCCTTCTTTTGATGGGTGCTGACCTGCAGAGGCAATACAGATGGGAGGACACCATTACACATACAATCCAGCTTGTCACACATATGGGCCACCAATCCCATTTCCTTCCCCATTGGCTCACACATCGCACGGCGCACACCATGTACACCACCACATGACATCCACCATGACACAATGCTTGCACATACATCTCCATGCATCCTTCCCACATGCATCATGCCCAAGGGGTAGTCACCTGTTGGTCTGGAGGCCAATACAGCAGTCCGTACTGGGGTAGGAGCCCATCCACCAATCGCTCCAACTCCTCCGAAGTGAAGGCAGGAGCCCTTTCCCCAGTCACATGGGCCATGGTAGGTTCCAGACACAGGTCACAGCAGCACACACAGTATAGGTGTTCTCCTGTTGAAGGTCAGGAAACAAGTGAGGAATCAGATAGAAAATGGCAGTCACGTCCGCAACAGTGTACACCGTCACCGCCAGCGCAGATCCCCATTGGCTAGTGTACTCCATAGAGACCCATGTTATCCAATGAGGAAATGCACTGCGGTGCAAGACCGCCTTCTGCCACGACGCCCAACGTCATCAGAGTTACCTCACTTCCACCTGTCCCTACATACAGGACAGGCAGTCGCCATGTCATGGTGATGGACAATAACCAGATTAACCTTTACTGCGCCACTGCCTAGATTTGCAAATACCTTGCCATTCTCACTGTCCCATCACATAAATGCAACATGTACACTGTGGTCCCATTGTTCAAATTGTGACAGCCTACTTACTCTTATGTGCCTTAGATACCTACTGCTGCGGATGAATGAGCAGGAGAAACCCCATGTACAGACCCCTTGTGGACTTGGCTGCACTGGAGGACAGGTACATTACACTGACTTATAGACTGGACAGGGCCACAATCACAGAGCTGTGTGCCTAATTGGAACCAGACCTGATATCAGCTATCCGTCATCCCACTGGGATCCCCCCTCTTGGGAAAGTGCTATTAGTGCTCCATTTCCTTGCAACTGGTCCTTTCCAGGTGACAGTAGGCTTGGCACCTGGAATGTCACAGCCTATGTTTTCTATTGTGCTGGCAAGGGTCTTGTTTGCCCTGGTGAAACACATGTGCAGCTTCATTGCTTTTTCCCAGGTGGAAGATTTGACCACTGTGAAGCCAGGATTCTATGCAGTGGGCCATATCCCCAATATTATTGGGGTGATAGACGGTACACATATTACGTTAGTCTCCCCCCTGCCAGAATGAACATGTGTTCCGGAATCGTAAGAGCTTCCAATCAGTGAATGTAAAA
Source organism: Pleurodeles waltl (assembly GCF_031143425.1). NCBI lineage: Eukaryota > Metazoa > Chordata > Amphibia > Caudata > Salamandridae > Pleurodeles > Pleurodeles waltl. The sequence goes on from NC_090446.1 coordinate 822,046,620, forward strand.
ATGGTGTGCCTGGCGGACCAGTACATCTCACATGTCACTGCCAAGTACCCTGGGTCAGTGCATGATGCCTTCGTCCTGAGGAATAGCAGCATCCCAAATGTGAGGGCCCAACTACAGAGGCACATGGTGTGGCTAATAGTTGAGCCAGAACCCCCATCCACTGTATGCCTTCAGGTGTTCTCCCCATAGGAATGTGTAAGGCTACATGTTGTCCCTCAATACTTGCAGGTGACTCTGGATACCCAAACTTACTGTGGCTGCTGACCCTTGTGAGGAATGCCAGGAGAGAGGCTGAGGACCGTTATAATGAGGCACATGGGAGAACCAGAAGAATAATCCGGCTGACCTTCGGCCTCCTGAGGCTAGTTTCAGGTGCCTCCATCTGACAGGTGGATCCTGTGCTACTCACCCAGAAAGGTCTGCCAGATAGCAGTGGCATGCTGCATGTTGCACAACCTGTCCCTCAGAGGACATGTGTCTTTTCTGCAGGAGGAGGGGACTGGATATGACACTGTGGCAGCAGTGGACTCTGAGGACAGTGAGGATGAGGAGGCAGAGGATGAGGATGAGGACAGCAGAACATCAGCTACACGACCATACTTCCAATGATACACAGGTGAGACAGTGGAAATGAACATTACTCTGACTATTGATTTATCTGTGTGGCTGTAGCATAATGGCATTCACTTCCTTTGCAACTCAACTTACTGTCAACTATGGCTTTTCGTTTTCCAGATGTTGGTGATATGACAACAATGTCCTGATGTGATCACTACAGACAGTTACAGGTCATTATTTGTATGCTATCACAGTGTTCAGATCATTTGCACTCGATGTGACAGTTCCCACAAATGCACATTTAAAAAACATAAAACAGTGTTACTCAAATTGTGTTCAAGGGTGTTTTTTGTAGTGCTATAAAATTGAGGGTAAAGTGCAATGGAACGGGTTGATGGTGGAGGAAAGTCCAGGGTATTGTTCCAGCATGTTTGTAGCACAGGTCCAGTGTCCAAGGGGCCATAGGAAGGGGAGCAAACACCGTTCAAAGTGGACAAGGTGACAGGGTGGGAAACAAGGGCAAGGGGGACAATGAGGAGAGTCTCATTTCCTGGAGATGGTCTTGGCAAGTGTCTCTGTCTTCTGTCCGCTTTGCAGGTAATGTTTGTGGGGTGGTTCGCATTCTGCAGGGGGAGGGGTGCTGGTGGCCTGTGGGTCCTGTGGCGTTGCCTCCTGTCCACTAGCTGCAGTGGATATGGACGTCTGGTCAATAGACTGGCTAGGGGTAAGGGCTCGCTGCTGTGCAGTCCATTCCCTCATAATGTTGGCCATGTCTGCCAGCACCCCTGCTACGGAGATCATGGTGATGTTGCAGACTTGCATGGCCTTCCTGATCTCCTGATGGTGTTCTTCCTGCAGCTACTTGTTCTCTTGCCTGTTGTTCAGGATCTGGCCCATCGTGTCCTGGGATTGTTGGTAGGCACCCAGGACATTAATGAGTGCCTCCTGGAGAGTCGGTTCCCTGGGCTGGTACTCCCTCTGGCGCACAGCAGTCCTCCCAGTGTTGCCATGTGCCCTTGTCCCCTGAATGGTGTGCCCACTGCCACTGACCCCAGATCCCTTATTGTTTTGGGTATGAGGTGTGGACTGGGGTCCCTGTACAGGTGGGCACACTGTTGATTGACGAGTCCTGGGGACAAAGGTGTGGGGCGCTGGGTAGGTGCTGTGTTGTTGGCAACTGATGATGGAGGCTCTGTGGTGGACTGTGTGTGGGCTGGGGTGACCGACTGACCAGTGGTCCCTGATGGGCCAGTTTGTTGATCCAGATCCTGAAGTCCAGAGTTACTGTCATCACTGGGGGCATCTTCTGTTGGGGGACCTGATAGGGGTGGCACCTCCTCTCAATGAGATTGGCTGGGGCACCTGTGGGGATGTAAGTGATGTATTATGCTTCATGCCTGTGACATATTGTATATCCCTATCTTCTCCTCTATCATTGCTGTTGCCCTGACACCTTTGTGGTGGTGTTTTGTGTGCTTGCTAGTTCTCCATGCTGTGCATGCTTTGGTGATGGGTGTCCATGCACGGCTGGGAGGGCTGTACATGCATTGGGATGGCATGCAGGGCTTGGCACAGGGGTTAGTCATATGTTTAGGTGCAGTGTGTGGGATGGAGTGGAGTGATGGAAGTGAGGGTGAGGGTGTGAGATGGCATGTATGTATGGAGGTGATAATAAGTAAATGTTGACTTACCAGAGTCCAGTCCTCTGGCTACTCCAGTGAGTCCCTCAGGATGCAGTAATGCCAAGACTTGCTCCTCCCATGCTGTGAGCTGTGGGGGAGGAGGTGGGGGCCCACCGCCAGTCCTCTGTATGGCGAACTGGTGCCTTGCAACCATGGAACGTACTTTCCCCCGTAGGTCATACCACTTCTTCCTGATGTCACCCCTTGCTCTTGAATGCTGTCCCACCCTGTCCATGAATCTCCACCATAGCTCCATCTTCGTTGCAATCTGCTGTACCTGTGCTCCAAACAGCTGTGGCTCCACCCTGACTATTTCCTCCACCATGACCCACAACTCCTCATATGTGAAACGGGGTGCCTTTGTGGGGCCATGGGTGTTGTGTTGTGTATGTAAGTGTGTGGGTGTTGGGTAGTGTGATAGGGTATGCGTAGTGGAGTGCTTGAGGGATTTATGGGTGTGTGTGTAGTTGTCACAGTGGTCTTGATGTCTGTCTGGTGGCAATGATTTGTATTCGTAAAGGGTTGTGGGTAATGTGGGTGTGTGTTTTATAGTGGTGTGAGTTTGTAGGTGTGGTGTGTTCATGGGTGTCAGGTGTGTATTTTTTTAATTGCCCAATGTTGTGTAGTTTAGTATTTGGGTGCTCATTCTGAGTGCAGCGGTGTGTACCGCCAATGGTTTACTGCCGTTGAATGTCCGCCGTGGTTATTCGTGGGTCATGATGTGGTGGGCATTGTTCTACTGGCGTCAAGGTATGGGTGTTGGTACTGACAGTTTACCACTGACCTTTGGGCTGGCTTATTTGTGTATGTGGCTGTATTCGGTCGGTTTGGTGTGTGTGTGTCATAATATGCAGAACGGATATTCGCCACTCCGCCGGTATGTTGGTGGCCGTCAGCATGTCGGTAAGCGTTTTTTATCGCCAATGTCGAAATGACCACCTAAGTCTTTTCGGCCCTGAGACTTCTGAAAACAGGAGGCAAGCTCAATTGAAACCCTTGGAAAGCACTTCTCTGCAAGGCTAGAGGACAGCAGGGCAGCAAGGCAACAGCATGGCAGCAGTCCATCTCAGCAAAGCAGTCCAGATGAGTCCTTTGGGCAGCCAGGCAGTTCATCTTGACAGGTTGCAGGTTCAGGTCCTGAAGTGTCTGAGTTGGTGGGGTCAGAGGCCCAGTTTATATACCCAGAATTTCCTTTGAAGGGGTGGAGACTTCAAAGAGTGGTTTTGAAGTGCACAAGGTCCCCTTTCATTACAGGTCTGTCTCTCTGTGTCCCAGTAGGGGGGTCGGCAATCCATTGTGTGCGGGTGGGCCTCTAGCCTTTGAAATGTAAGTGTTAGGCCCTCCACCCTCTTAGCCCAGGAAGACCCATTCAGTATGCACATGAATGCAGGTGTGACTGAGTATCCTGTGTATGTGGTTGTCTGGGTGAAATGCACAAGGGAGCTGTCAACTAGCCCAGCCCAGACGTGGATTGGAGACAGGCTGTAAGGCACAGATGGATTTTAAGTGCAGAGAAATGCTCACTTTCTAAAAGTGACATTTCTAAATTGGTAATATAAAAACCAACCTCACCAATAAGCATGATTTTGTATTCCCATTCTGGTCATACTAAATATGACCTGGTTACCCGTTTTTGATCAGAATCTACCACTCAAACAGTACATGAGGGTAGCCCTAATGCTATCTTATGAAAAGAGGAGGCCCCACAGTAGTGGAAAATGAATTTAGGAGTTTTGCACTACCAGGACATATAAACCACACTTGTACATGTCCTTCCTTTTAATTACATAGCACCCTGCCCTGTGGGTTATCTAGGGTCTACCTTGGAGTGACATATGTAGAAAAAGGAGAGTTTAGGGCTTGGCAAGTAATTTTAAATGCCAAGTCAAAGTGGTAGTGAACCTGCAGACATAGGCCTTTGCAATGGCAGGCCTGAGACATGGTTAAGGGGCTACTTATGTGGGTAGCACAACCAGTGCTACAGGCAAACTAGTAGCATTCAATTTACAGGCCCTGGGCACATGTTGTGCACCTTACTAGGGACTTACAAGTAATTCAAATATGCCAATTGGGTATGAACCAATGTTACCATGTTTGTAAGGAGAGAGTGTGTGCACTTTAGCACTGGTTAGCAGGGGTAAGGTGTGCAGAGTCCTAAAACCAGCAAAAACAGTGCCAGAAAAGTAGAGAGAGGTAGGCAAAAAGTTGGGGTATGATCACCCTAAGGCTGTCAGGTCTAACAAATCATTTTTGTTAAATTCTGTCAACAGGTTTTAAACTACATTTACATCAGGTACGATAGTGTGTTTTAAGGGGAGAATGCACATCAGGATATTCCAATGTGAAGGAAGACCAGTATGCTTTGGCTTGACATACATATGTGGGTAGAGCAAGTTAAGCAGCACATATTGCCTTGATGGCAACATCCCACAGTAAACAGGTCAAATACAATCTCAAGAACTTCTGTGCAATTGCAGTGCAAGTTGTCTCTGTACGAGATCTGTCCATCCCAAGTGGGTGTCTGTCCCAGAATCAACCCATGTTCCCTTTTTACTTTCTAACATCAACATATCACTGCAAAGTCACAACTTTGAAATTTCCAAATTAAGATAACATGGTGAAGCACCCCAAAACAGAAGAACAAGGGGAAATTAATTACTTTGCATATTCAATTTGGCAATTTGACAAGAATGATAAGTTGGGAGGACACATATCCTCAGCAAAAGCAAAGTTATCTATCTCAATAAACACAGTAGTCAATTAAGGGAACCTCTGATCCACAATAATCTATGCCTTGGACTTTCTTCAACTGACCATTCCTATCACAATACCAATGCAGACTGATATGTTCCCTATGTCACAAGTTGTTCTGACATTGGATGTCACAATATGTAAGGATACTCTTGCACTTAGGTGGTCAATGACATATTGACGTAGGTCAATTCCTTCCTCTTCATCACTGCCATCTTCATTGGGCATTTCAACATCCTCACTCTGTGGCTTTTCAGGGTCTTCATCATTTGCAGTGATTAGGATGTTCCGTCACAGGTCAACATTGTACAGCATACAGCAGGCAACTGTGATTTGGTACACCTTATCGCGGAGTAGAGGAGTGCTCCACCAGTCTTGTCCAGACACCTGAATCTTGCCCTCAAGAGCCCAAAAGCCCACTCCACTGGCCTCTGTGTTCTTCCCTGGGCCTCATAGAAGAGGACTTCTTCTGGTATTGTTGGATTCTTCAGTGGTGCCAACAAACATGGTTGTTCAGATACACTGATTTGCCTACATGCAAGCAATAAATTGGCAGTTTAAAAGCACATCAGACCATTGCACAATCCTAAACTAGGATTAAAGCAGATGGCTGTTTATGTCATGTTGTACTTACCAACAATCCAGGCCCTCTCAGCTCCAGGGTTCTGACCTTTGCAGGGGTATGGTGCTGTTCTGTAATACAAAAGAACCATGTTTTGGAAAGCGGTCACACACACTTGGAATGTATTAATCCCGTAAGCAGACAACCTGCACATTGATGAAATGGAAGTTCTTCTGATTATGGTAGACCTGTTCCCATGCGTGTGGTGGCACAAAGGCAATATATGTCCATCAGTTTCTCCAACAACATATGGTAGGCCACCCAAATCATAAAATTCTCCCTTCACATTGGCCAAGCTCTGAGCTTTTGGAAACTGTATGAAGCTGTTGATGTGTCTCATCATTGAAGCAAAGACTTCTTGTACCACACCATTGAAAGTTGGCTATGACATGCCTCCAGATACTGCCAGAGCGTATTGAAAAGAGCCAGTGGCCACAAAATTAAGTATTGCCATGAGTTTCATTGCTGGTGTTATTGCTGTTGTGTTCCTATTGTGAGGCATGAGACCAGGCTCCAGCTGCTGACACAAATCCAGTATAGTTTGCCTATCTCATCTAAACTTTTTGATTATATCCCTTTCCTTCATGGCGGCAAGGTCTGGAAAAGATCTGAAGACTTGAGGACACCTTCTCCTACCCATCCCTGGGTTCAGATGTCTTCATGTAAGGAAAACAAACTATTGATAAAAATTGTCACACATGACATTCACAATCAACACACATCTCATGTCTACGTTAGATTAGTGATATTGTTGGGTCATATATGTTACCATAATTTTCAAACTTCTTTGCTACTGCAAATCAATATTTTTACATGTCCCACATTTTCTACAAATAACGTATGAATAATACATTTCAGATTTATTATTTGCAAATTATTTATTTGTAGTTAATTTAAATTACCATAAATGGAAGTATTACATACATCGCAGAATTATTGGTGTAAAGCACTGTAATGGTTCTCTGTTTTTTGTGTCATATCTTGCCAAAAACAGAGTCTTATATATCAGAGATATGTGTACAAAGTAGCCATGATTTTCAGTGCTGTTGAAGCACAAACAATCCAATAATACACCACCCCACATCCTGAAATGGTGGCTGCCTGACCTTGCTGTATGATGGACGGAAGTTGACCACTTAGTTGGTGGAACACTCCACAACAGACACTGCTATGGGTTAACGTGTGTGACAGCTATGCTGAAAGCCAATGGCTGTGTCTGTTTCCATCACGCAAACACTTTGTACTTCAAAGTGCCATATTGAAAAAAGCTCACTTGCCTCATACCACTGCAGCCAGCAAGACCTCCTTGTTTTTTTGCTGCTGTTACTGACTTCTGGAACCAGGATGCAGAGCAAATCAGGTGACAGGGCCCCTGCCTTCTCCCCTGAGGAGTTGAAGCTCCTCACAAGGAAGGTACTGTCCCTGTACAGCCAGCAGTATGGGGCCCAAAAACAACAGGTACATGTTTAAATGGAAATGTTTGCCAAAGTTTCTTGTTCTCTTTTTTGTACATAGGCAATGTAATCCCTTTTTGTTCATAAAATGAAATATTGTGATTAGAGTGTAATGAGTTGAAAGATTTAACTGGGTACAGGGCGTTGTTTGAGGATGTTAAAAATGTCTGAGCATTGAAATGACAAGTAAACTGAAGGAATTAGCTGAGTTTTCAGTGCATAGTACTCACTGTTGCAGGTTTAATTAGATAAACTTCAGGTACCTTAATTCCGGTGCTTAGTAGGTATTGTACCACTTGTTTAAGTAGAAACATAGAGCCCAGGTTGAATAGAGAGAAATGTAAAGTCCAAGTAGAAGCTCTGAAGTTATGGAGTTTTCTGATGCTGTTTAGTCAAGTGAATGTCCATGTTTTGTAAAAGGATTACCTTCATGTTTTAGGCATCTCATGGTGCCATTTACGGGGAAAGGTACTTTCTGTGCTGCCAGTCTCTATGACCCAGTCTCTCAATCAGCCATACATGTATATCCTATTACAACACAGGAGGATGATGAGGATGCAACTAAATTGTTTCACTGCACTACAGAGAAACAAAATCACTCAAATAATCTTCTGTTGTATTTTGTTCTAATCAAAACAGGTCAACACCCATCGGAAGTGGTAATTATGGAAGAGCATCACGAAGAAGGTGTGGACCCTAGGGGCCTTTAAGCGGTGAAGCCTGCATTGCAGGAGGAGGTGGGAGGACCTCTGATGCTGGACATTGAAGTCAGCAGAAGTCTAGCTCGGCCAAGCCTCCCAATCAGGCAAGTGGGTGTGCCACACCCTAGCCCCCCTAATGTCCCACATCCTTGTGGTGGCATACCACTAGCTTGATAGGCAGTTGAGGGTCCAACAGAAGCCTCAAGGAGGTGAGTTATTGTGTATAGCTAATCTTGTTGAACCTTTTTTATTTACAGCAATGTTGTTCGTCATCAACAAGACGGTTGACACACATCCAACACAGACAAGGAATTCTGGAGGTCTAAGTTTTTCAGACGGTGCCTGATGCTGTGTTTGGTGTATTGTTTTGTGCTAAAGGTTGTCACTAGATTCCTCATCACAAGCCAAGTACTTGAGCAGACACATGGCTGCATGTAGAAAAAGAGGTACGTGTATTTTCTCCATGTTATGAGGAACATTTGTACAAAGCATGTCCCATTTGATAACTAGGTCAGGTTTGATGCTCCATCATAAATATGAGTAGGTAATGTAGGTCCTGTTCCTGCTGACATGGCATTGTAAGCACTAATGAGATTTCATGTTTCAGACTTCACATTGGTAAGTTGGTACAATGAGAATATGATCATGAACATCTGCACCAAAATGGCTGGAAACATATGTACAATGGCATCATTCCATATCCAAAATATGTTAGAACAATTTTTCAATAGCGCCATTAAGTTCATGTCATGTAGACAGTAAAATGTTGTCATGAAACCCCACTCCTTTCCCCACATGCGTGTAAGCCATTTTGTGATGAGACCATCATGGGAAAGTAGCTGTGCTTTACAAATATTGGTTGATTGATTGTTGACCAACATGGATTTTCATGCCAAAATGTATTAATTGAAACAGACAGGAATGTGCCTGTGATGCGCCGCTTCAACAACACGCGGGCCCGTCAGCGTGCAATGACCCGGTTTCTGCTGTCACTTCCGACCCAGAAGTGCAGCATCCTTCCACCAATTCCCGTCCATATCCAGGTCATGGGGAACAGGGTAAGAATTTTCGCGCCATGCCCCAGGTCCATAAGAGGAACGGTTTGGAAGGAAAGGAGGGGAACATGTGGCATCGGGGAAGCTGGAGACTCGCGGTGGAGAAAGACGAAGACCAGGAAGATGGCGCTACAAGTCGGACCGAAGACCCGATCAAAACCTCCCCGCCAGCGTGGATGCACAACCAGCGGCGCGGGAGGCGCCCAGCGCCAACTCCGGCCACGCTTGAGGAAAAGCATGGCCTCTGCAGGTGTGTGCCTCTAAAAGGGGAAAACGGGGGAAAAGGTGATTAGTGAGGAAGTGGGGGGGAAGGAAAGTATTGTTTTACGGATGATATATTCATCAAGGTACATTTCTGAATTTGCCATAATCCTGTTAGCCACATTAAGAGAGAGAGAGACAGCCAGGACGATACTTACCCATTACGATACGGACTTCGGTGGGAGTTAAAGAGATAGCAAAGCGCAATAAGGTCATCCCATCCTGAATAAAGGAAAGGCGACAGACAGAAGTGAAAAGGACAGAAAGATAGAGATAGAGAAAATAAAAGATAAAGATTAAAGAAACCAGAACAGAGAAGAAGAGAGAGAGAGAGAGAGAGAGAGAGAGAGAGAGAGAGAGAGAGAGAGAGAGAGAGAGAGAGAGAGAGAAAGAATAAAAGATAAAGATAAATAGAAATCGGAAAGGACAAGAAAAGAGAAAGCGAGGACAAGAATCTAATAAGAAAAGAAGACATGACCAGGGATAGGAGAAATAAAAGGGGGGGGCAGAAAGGGAATAAAGGAAACTAAACAGAGAACAAATCACTTACCCTTGTCTTTTCACCCTTTCCCCGCATGTGCCTCCCAGGAGCCCTAAAAGAGAAGACGAAGGAGAGAGTCTCAGAAGGAATGTCAACCAACCACAGAAGAGAAACATTTTTTTCTTTTGCTTAGTATTGTTTCATAACAAAATTAAGGAACTTACCGAAGTATCTGACCACTGGCTATCTGTCCTCATTGTGCCACCCTGTCACAGTGCCCACATTGGTGACAGAGTTACACATACCCCAAAATTACATTTAAGTGTCCTTAGTTATGCCAGATGAAAGTGGCTAAGAGACAACAGACAAACATGATATGAGAGTTAGCATGGGGACCGTAAGCAAACTGTTTGTGGAATTCTTCCCTACAAGCATGAGATACTGATGATTAAGAAGACATGTTTGGTTACATTGAAGCTAGTTTAATATGTAGACTTGGCAAATGTTTTGTGAGCAAAGTTTATAATCAAATCTGTTTACCCAGATACCCTCAAACTGTTGTATCTTTCTTTACAGCATCATCTGGGCAGGGCAAAGGTGACAGCGGCCACTTCAGCAGGAAAGAAGCTGGGCCTTGTGGTTCTGGTGCAGACGCCAATGGCACTGAGGGACTCATTGCCACAGAGGGTGAGGTGACTGTTGTTGAGGCCACAAGCGAATGAACATCATCTCCGGAGGCCTTCACGGATGTTCAGTCCAAATGGTGGTGGACCCTATTGTGACTATTCCACCTGCATTGTCGTCTGCACCCATGTTTCCAGCTCCACCCTCACTCATGCTCCCCTGTAGTTCGCCATAGCCACTCTCCTAAAACGGGTGGCATCACCTTTGCTGCAGGCACCTCCCCCCACTCCTGTCTCCCAGGCTGCACTCAATGAAGACTTTATTGATCTACTGGGGACTTTCACTGTAGGCCAGACTTCACTACCGAATGCCATCCAGGGGCTTAGTGGTCAGATGACCAAGATGCTAGCTTACTGGATGGAATTTATGGTGCCATATCTGGCCTGCAGCGGTCATTCTAGGGTATGGCTTCCTTATTGACTGTGGCCTCCTACCCACCCCAACCTCATGCCCCATCTCCAACCCCTTCCCCATCCAAACTCCATCTTCCCAGCCCTATCTAGAGCACACACACACCATTACACGCAACCACACAAACTCATACAAGCAGCACATCCTCAATAAAACACAGGCACACACACATGCAGACACCACACACCCCACCACCACCTCAAACGCAAGCATACCCACAGACACAACACCAATCCCACACACACATCCACACTCACCACCAGCACACTCACAGAGACCACATCCACCATGACAAAGACATCCACAACCACCACCACCACACCGCAGACACCACAACCATTATGACTCACACATGCACCAACACAGTCACAGGCACCACATCCACACACAGCACCTCCACATCATATCCATCCACACACACATACTATACACAATCACACAGGAACATGCACAACAGACACTGTCACTGCATCTATCTCCCAATCCGAAACCCCTCCTGAACACCCTATCTGTTTCCCCAAGGAGGACTCAATGTTTGCCCTGGCCCTGACCCCTTCCTCATCCCAGTCCACCCCTTCTGAATGGAAGACCACCACATCCAAATATCTAGGTACCCCTTCCAAAACCCAAACCCATCCCTTCAACACCCCAACCCACCTCTTCCACATCCCAAGCCTTCCAAATCCAAACCCACCCCTCCTATATCCAAGCCCCCTCTCCCGAGTCCAAACCCACCACTCTGAGGCCCAAGGACCCCCTCCAAAGTAAGATCATTGAGCTGCATTCTTTCTGCCTCATAGATGTCTCTTCCAGAGGAGTTTTTATTCTAGCAGTGCATATAGCAGCCAAATTACAGGCCTGCAACTCATACTGGGGACTCATGGCATAGAGCCTTTGTTTTTTCTTAGTACAAATAAAGAAAAATGTTATGAGAGATTTATCTCATTTATATAAAATATTTATTTCAGAATACCTTTGTCCTGGTTGTATATTTTGACTGTTACTAATCGTTTGCTGATTATGTTACTTCTGCTGATTTGTGTGCCATGTAATTACTCTCATTTGTGACAGTGACACGCACAGTTTGTGTTTATTGTAGTTATTTGTTTTTAAATGAATACATTAGTTTTGCACATTTGTGATGGACATGCTAATGTTGGTGTAAGCATTTATCAAGGCACTGGACACTTACAAAATAATTATATGTGTTTCCGATATTGTGACTGGAGATTGCATTTGTGTTCATTTTGATATGATGTGTTAATAACATGCACCTATGCATTACACAGGGAACATAACACTTATCAGATGAATGACATAATGTTTGTCATGAATTGCACAAATCAAGGGGAATGCATACATGTCAAACATCTCTGACATGTTTGCAGTTTAGAGGTAGGATTGGTTGTACACTCTGTGTACACCCACGTGTACATTTTGCAGTACAATAGCTGCATTAGTACTTAGCAGGTCCCATTGGGTCTACTGTTTATGTATATCATATGTAGTTTAGGGAAAATTGTTGCACACACCTGTAGGGACAGATTTGTATTCTGGATGGCTGTGACATTTTTGTGTAGGTGTCCATTGCCATGAAGGCAGTTAGGATCAGATTAATGTGTGTTACTGTTATCCCGAGGTGTGTTTTTAAACATTTTTCTAACATCAACATTACACACATATGCATTGCACATCATTGTACTACTGCTTTAAAGTATTTCCTACACATGCTTGAGTCCACTGCTATTGTACATCAACAATTCTGAGGATAACAGGTGAAACAGTGACTTACCTTCTGTTCTGGCGATGATGGGGTCGATTTTCATCTTGCTACAGGAGCAGCAACAACTTGTATTACTGGATTCATTGAGGAAGGAAATGGGAAAACTTTAAAAAGGTGAGTTTCTTCCTTTTTTCCCTCCCAATCCGGCACGTCAGGTGTGGAGGTTTAGCCACCACAGTTGCGTCTGCGGGAAGGCACTTTGTGATTGGCTCAACAGCAAAGGTGGCTGGTGTGCCACCGCCAGCCGCTTTTTCATATGGTACTGTTGACAAGGTTGGAGATTCATGGCAGAGACATCGGGTCGCCAGTGGTCTTTCGGATATGGACCCGCCAACATCTAAATAAAGCAGGCAGACCACCTAGTAGGTGGATGGGAAATCTGTTGGAAAATCGATGGAAGAACCATTACTGCCAAGATATTACTCAGGCCCTAAGTCCAACAGTCTAAATCTTGATCAAAAGTATCTGTGGCTAGCAGACTTACCTGGGCACAAAATTTCAACTTTCCCCTTTCTGGGATTTTGTGGTGACACAAACTACTTCTGAAGGACCTCTTTGAACTCTTATCCGACTGCGTGAAGACTTCAAATACAGACTGTGGTCTTCCCCACTTAAGGATTTTGACTTCTATTTTTTGAGATGAGGTCCTAAGGTAAAACTTCCAACCAGTTTGAACCTGCTTGGTATATCCCTCCCAGGCCTCATTGCAGTCAGATAAAATCGCACCTAGTCCCAGTCTTCTGTGTCTATTAACTACCAATGGTGCTTTGTGCTTTTTATCTTACATTTTCAGAAATTCATATATCTAGCTTCCCTACTTGCATTTTTTTGTCGTTTTGATGAACTTTTACTTATTAAATTTTAATCTATTTTTCTAATTAGATTTTTTTTTTCTTGAATTTTAATTTTATTAACATTTTGGTACTACATAAGTACATTACACATGTCGCTAAATTAAGCCTGTATTTTCTGTACCATAGCTACCTTGGGGTTGAGCTCAGTTTTATTTAATGACTTTGGGGTTCAGCCTAACAACGATTGTAATTATACTTTGAACTGGGGAGTCGCCCACCCCAAATATTATACTAATTTCTTACAAGTACTTTCAACCAGGATGTAATGACGGTCTGTGCAACACACCCATGTCGTCCACCGGGCATTGTTTTTTGGTTGAAAAAGAAACTGACAGATCAGAGGTTTCTTTCTGAAAATCAGAAATGAAAGTTCCTGAGCACTTTGTTTTTTTTTGCTTGGCACCTGTTGACATTTTTGCTTTTTGCCTGTGTGGGACTGTCATACTTTGTATTCTTTATATAGCTGTTATAAATAGGGAAAAAATGTGTTGGAAAACCTCTGCGGGCCTATCAGTTAAATATTTCAGATGCCGTAGCCAGCTACGGCTTCGACCTTAGAAACTCAGATAATCCTTTGCCTCTAAATAAAGTTGGATAAGCAAACGTTCTGTGGATGGGGCACTTGCTGATTTTTCACGGTCACCCCGCAGCATAGCACACCTTTGAGGGCTTGAACAATTGCATCTTGCAGCAAGCAATTTTGTAGGTGCATGTGACATCATTAACACAAGCAAAATAGTATTTAAAATGTCGGATGTCTACATGACTGAAGTAAAAATACTTGAAAAAGAAATATTGTTGCCACACTCCTTTTCATAGCAGGTAACTAGAAATATCCTTAAAAGCAAAAGCAATAGTAACCCAGAAATTTGGCGTATAGTGTTTTTTTTTTACACATGTGTGCATGTTTTATTTTAACTTGTCATCATTTGACTTCCGTTCCTTCTCCTTCTCCGGAGATCACACTTGATCTGTTCAGCTAGGCATGAAGTGTCCATACACACTTGTTGACTTTGAGACATTATCCTCTGAACCATTACAAAGCACAGTTGTGCTGTGTCAGGCCTTTCCTACTGCTTAAGTGATAAATGAGCCACTTAGGTGGCAATTAGAGTCAATTGTGATTGTGCCTTAGTTCTAGTAAACAACACCCAGTGGGAACAGGGCTGTAACTGCGATTCATTTCACATAAGCTACAAAACAAGATACAGATAAAAATGTCGGACGCTACAGCCTGAACAGTAATACAAAATACAAAAAAACGACGAGTAACAATAGGTTGTCTCTATTTTAAACTATTAAATCTCGGATATCCAAAATACCCTACGTGTACGTACATGTTTTGCTTGACAAGATTAATGGGTTTACAAACAACCTTCAATTTGTCTGCTGATCAATTAAAATGTGCAATTTCGATCAATTGGAAGAACTGACTTTCCACAAAATATGTTTTCTTCAAATAGTTGAAGAGGTCTGGAAAGATAAACAGACAGCGGTTTTTGAAACTCGTTTTAGCGCTTGCAGTCTGTAATTTTCTTGATATTAATGTAGTGATCATTTGTAGAACTGCTTTATTTTCAATGTAATCCTTTAATCAACGTATAGAAATGAGCACCCGTTGCGGAAATAGCCAACAGAGCAATTTTAATAAGAAATGTTGTTGTGAACACGGGGCAAACAGAGGCCAAGCCGTTGTAACGATTAGATGTGTTTTAAGGCTTTTAGCTACAAACCTATTGCCTGCAGAAATTTTGAAAACGAGGAACGGAGGTAAATCTAAGAGGAAAGTGAAAGCGGGAATGAAGACTACAATAAAGAAAGGGAAATAGAAACTGAAGAAAATAAAACACACATTATTCTGTAGTTAGCCTGCCCAAGATGTGTAGGGCTTTTTGTGGGAAGCTAAATCTGATGTTTATCGAACGCTTTTTGTCCAACATAAGGAGAGAGGGTTGTTGAGGATGGATTGCCATTGCGTTGTATTTGCTGCTTGGAACAACAGTCCACCATTCTGCTTGACTCGCTTGGCCATTGTGAGTCTCTTTTCTGAACGGTTTTCTGTACTGGCTTCAAGGAGGCTTGTGATCTTTTGATCAAGGTCTCTCATATTGGATTTGTCCTTTTCCACGCAAGCTGCTGACTGATCTTTCATGCTGTTGTCAGAATGCGCCTAATGTTGTGTCGCCGAATTATTTGTTCTTTAGGCACTGGATCAATAGCATTCATCGCGATGAAGCATAGAACGACAAGACCAGGAGGAAATGCTGCAGTGTTTATTTCCTAGTTGACCAAATGGACGTGAGATCAAGTGATACTCTCCTTTTTACAAAGTTGTTTACAACTCCCTTGACAGAATAGAGCTGTAACATGCTGTCAATTAAATAGGGAACAGTCTTTCTTTGATGGGTGCACCGGGCCTGTTTATGCTTCTTCTGTATCTCAATTTGTCAGTATTTACTTTCAACGCCTCATCAGGGTACAATTTCAGTTGTGTTCTCATGTGTGCTTACCATGTCCTAATTTTAGCTTTTTAAGGTCTTTTGTCACAGTATTTATTTTTTAAAAGGTTTGTCCAGCACGACATGTTCACCTTTGCCACTTTTACTACTTTTTCAGTACAAATGTATTGGAATTTTACTGCATATCAGAGATATTCTCACTCGGAGGAGTACGAGTCACGTTCTAGAGCTGTAAGAGGAACTCTCCTTGAACAGGGCATTATTTTTTTCCAAAAGGATCTTTCATTCTTAAAGAAAATAGTACAATTCTTGTCAAGAGCCTATTACTATGTGCATTAGTTTCACACTTGTGCATAGAATTATTGCTGAACACTAGTCTCATGCTGACAGATTTCTGGGTGTTAATTTATGGATACCGTTTGCACAATAGATTTGATGGATTGACCATTGAGGTGTTAGCCAGCAAGACTGAATCTCCCACAGAGAACAGAAATGGAAGCATAAAGGTCTTCACTTTAGTAAACTCTTTTGCCAATGTCAGGATCACATTTTATAGGTCGCTGAAGAGGACAGGGGCCAAACTGAAGAGGACAAGAGCAAGCAAGTAAATTCACCCCACATTGTTGGGAACAAATGGGAGAACGTTTGAGTTAGTTAGACCAACCTAGCCTTGAGTAATGGTTCTTGAGCAGAGGCCAATGAAAATGCTTAGCAGTTACTATTCCGTTTTCAAGTCAACCAGTTTGTGGTACTGTTTCTCGCTGTTCACATGATTTAAAACCAATGAAAAATCAAAATTTGCCAAATAAAAATCCATCTCATGTGCAGCATTTTGGAATCTGCTCAACCATGGACCATTGTAGGCAAAACCACTTTGAATTGGTTACTGGATATTTTATAATATCCACTGGTTTAGTTTGCCTAATCTGATACTTCTTACAGCATTATCAATCAACCTTTTGCCATCAGATTTCTACTTTACTTAAGTACCATGTTACTAGTGATCCAGGAGGTGAAAAAGGAAAAAAGGGCTGTGAAGACAACAAAACACATTAGTTGGTTTTGCAACATAATTCAAATGTCAGAAGTAGCTTTTCTCTATGCTTCCACAAGTGCCAGAACTGTCACTATTAGATGAGCATTACAAGTTAACTTACATGTCTCTCTGCTTCAACATACACACATCACCGAAATCTACACATTTGCTGTGCTGCTCAAATTTTGTCTGTCAGAAAGTACCCCTGAGCTCAGATGTTTGAATGAATATGATTTTGCTATTCATTTTTGACCAGAAACTAAAAACGACAAAGTAGATACTTTGTCCATGGTCAGTCCTCCTGCAACATATTATACAGAAGTACAACCCCTCACCATTATATCAAAATATTCAGTCATTTTCCTAGTAGAATCTGACTAATTGCTCAAACATGTTCGTGGTGAAACTGTTAAGAGTACATGGCTAGAAGAAGCATCACAAAGAGTTTCTAAAAGAGTTATTTCAATTGAATGTTCTGTATATTATCATTAGTCAATCAATAAATCAAGCTCTGTCTTGGTTACATTCATCTCCACTAACAGGACTCACCAAAGAAAAGAAAACGTTGAAACTGGTCCAACAAAGGTTGTGGTGGGAAAACATGTACAAACAATTGCATTAATATTGTACAAAGGAAAGTTTCACATTCTCACTTTAATTGCCTCTAACAGTTATTCCAAATGCAACCTCTCTTGTGGCACACCATTGCTATGGATTTTGTAAAAGTCCTACCTAAAACACAAGGATACACCACACCCCTTGAGCTTTTGAGCACTGACATTTTACTACTAAATATTTTATATATGTTTGTATTCTGAATATGCATAGAAAATAACTTAACATAGAAATTAACATGTAACTCATAAAATGTGCCCACTTGAGTGGCCGTCACTTCATATAAAAAGTCAAATTAAAGATATTTTAATGTTTGTTTAGAGTCCATATTATTAATAAAAAGTTGTAATATGTCATACTTGCTTTAAATGCTATGTATTAGCTTACATTAACTGTAGGGCTCAAGCTAACAAGGCCTAAGCTTTAGTATTGCACTATCGTTTTATTAGAAAATGCAATCTCAGAATAAAATATGATCTCATGCTCTCATGCTTGCTGAATAGAAGATAACTAATTGTTTCAGTTTTGAAGGTTGACCAAATCTTACAAATAAGCAAATGTTTTTTCCTGCCTTCATAAGCTACTGTGTATTAGGTAATGTGTGTAGAAACATGTTTATACTAAAGTTGTTACAATTATTAACTTGAGATGTATGAGAAAGTAATGTTCCCAGGAACGAACAATGGATGTACTGACGAAAGGAACGGAAGAACGATAAATGTTGCTTCTTGACAAACTCAACGACATGCGTAAAGGAAAAAGAATCAATCATCAACATCTGAAAGACTGTCTAGTTATATCTCTGATTTAAAATATTAGTATTATTGGACTAATAGTTATCATATGATTTTCTGACCAATGACAATGTGGAACAACTCTAACTTAACCGTACTGCACTCAGAACTTGTGTGGCCACTCTCCTGGGCTCTTCTCTAGGTCACATCAATACTTTTCTATTGAGAGCTCACTCTTATTATCTTTGTGCTCCATGCGTAAAGGCTGGTGTTCACTCTTGCACTCAATGCTTAGAGATCGATGCGCTTTTACTTCATGTCTTAGATATTTCTCTTGAATGTTTCGGAGAGCTTAGAGTCCCCGATTTTGAACCATTAACCTTTCCATGTCCTGTTGCTGATGCTGCCCAAACTGATGCCTTCCTGACGAAGATTAATCACCACTTGCTGATCCATAAAAGGACAGGTATCCTAATCTGCAAATGTCTTCTCTATTGACTTGTCTTTTGTTTGTAGGTGCCAACTGCTGCCTTTTGATACAGCCGTAGTTAGATATTTTCCAAATTTATATTGACAAAATCTTTTGCATGACGCCCAACATGCTGATGCTAATCTGATGACAGAGTCTGTTTAACATTCAATTAACTATTGATTTGAGTTGCTCAATTGCTGAATATCTCAATGTATGTTATTTGTATTGCAAAATTACTCTTATTACTGTTCTGTACTTTGATCTTAAAACCAGTGTTGTTATTGTACTTATCCCATGTGGTTTTGAGACTAATTTACATGATCCTAGTACTGTTAATTTAGGGAAATAAACTTTCTAATTGATACTGAAGGTGTGGTTATTCATAACCAAATGGGTCATGGTTTGTGAAATTTACTATTCCTACAGATTTTCATTGATTGTTTTGTTGATATTCATGATATGTGCAGACTTGAGGGTGTGAACGTCTTAAATGAGTCCAAAGGTCCATCGACCCGAAGTACGCGTCTCCTTATCAACTTATTGCAATAAACCAATAAGGTCAGTAGCGTCAACAGAAATGATAGCAGAGTAGGATGGTTTGTCTGTTTAAGAACACATCCTTGAGTATAATTCTTGGTTTGTCTCCTTCAGAGATCGCCATAAAGTCCTGCAGATAAGAAAAGAGATTAAAATTTGATTTGGTCAAAATGTTCAGTTGATGATGCAAAATAGAGAAAAAATGTGTCCATAAAAGCCGAGGATGACTTTCCCAGGTCCTCGGAGTTTGCAAATGCTTGTTTGAAAATATTCTTGGCGTTCTAATGACAGGGTGAAATACCTTTTGTGCTTGCACAGCTTAAGCATACCGCTGGTGAACTCTGATGTTTTTAAGAGTTTAGGGGAGTTTGCGCACTTCAAGTGAAGTTGTAGAAGGAGTTTGCATACTCCGAAGTGCGAGAGTAGGGAAGTCGTCAAACTTCACATGTGTGTGCTACTTTGTGCTAAAATGTTGTCCATGTGGTTGTTGGTATACGGAGTTTCAAATGGAGGGAATTACCTAAACTATACTAGATTTGTGATGAAAGTAGATGAACTGATTGATGGGACAATGGGTGTAAACAGACTTGAGCCCTATACAGAAGACGAACTGAGATACCTGATCCAATAATCACTAAGAGAGCAGGAATTGTACATCAGAAATTGGCAGAGGTAGCAGATTATTATGACATAGACCTCCAGAAAAATAAACACTTAAAGATAAGTTACAGGCTAGAATTTGTCACAAAAAATTTTGAACACATGAAAACCTCAGGAATGATAACACACCTTAGGGAATTACTTCAAAACATTCAGACATGGAGAGCATTAGATAGGAAGGCAGACGGGTAAAGAAACAAGAGAAAAAAAGAGAGATTCTGACATTCCCCCTGCAAACATACCACAGGCTGAGAAAGCAGTAAAAATATTACCAATGAGAGAAATTATATTAGGGAATGTTGTTCACGTTCCTTGGAGCAGAAGTGACATTCTGTCATTTACAAATGACTACCCCAGACTGAGGGAGAAACCAGTAGAATGGTACGAGCAGACAGATAGGTTTGTGAAATTTGCAAAATGCCTATGGGACGACTTAAACAAAACACCCTATTAGTAATAGTAGTCTCAGCAGATTTATGGGTGGAATGTAAGAGGAGTATAGAGTGGCCAACAAGGGAACCAGAGAGAGAACCAGTGACAGATGCACCATCTCCTGAAGTAATGAAATATTACTATTACTATGAGGTGATTGGATTTTTAAAGACAAGGATTTCGCCCAAGAACATTGATTGACAGCGCATAAACAGGACAGCACAGGAAGTGAAAGAGTCAATTCATGCATACTATGAGAGAGTGTTGCATGCGTTTCAGCATTACAGTGGTACAGAAACAATTGACCCAAAGGACATGATTTATTTTGTGTTCAGATTTGTTGAAGGACTGAGGCCTGAAATTAGCCAGATGATTAAGAGTCATTTGATTTGCTGGCAAGCGAAGTTAATTGATGAAGTGTTGCAGTCATAGGTAGAGGACGTGGGGGAATGGGATGTGTGAATTGTGGTCCTGATTAGAATACAGTGGTGTTGCAGGGTGAAGCACAAGGAATGAAAAGAGTGTTACCATGTCATGCTTGCGGAGACCTCAGGCATTGGAAATGGGAGTGCCCGATGATAAACCAGGGAGGTTTGTTCAGCAAATGAGTGATGTCAATTCTTTCCAAAACCTGAGAGGGCCAGGAATGAGAGGTCCAAATCCAAATTTCCAGAATAATGTGAATCAGATGCAAGGTTTTCAGCCCATGCAGCAGGTGCAGTTGTCTCAATTACAAATACCTCAGACACAGCCAATGCAACCTCAAGAGCAAATGGTGCCTGGACAACAAATCCAAATAGCTCAAGCCCCAATGGAACAGCAGCAAGTGATGCTTTCTCAGATGGTCACAGGTCAAAGCTTTAACTAGAGTAATAATACTGTACACCAATTCCCTTACACAGTGAAAGTGGAATAAACGATGATTTGGTGAGTCAAAGTTCATATCAGGTTGAATGCGTATTGGCTGTAACTCTAGATATAGATCAGAAAGTTCCCTACGTTAAAGGAAAAGTGAACGGTCACAAAGTCTCATTTTTGGTTGACACTGGAGCTACACGCTCTACAGTGAGAACTGCAGAAGTTCTAGACCTGCCCCTCTCAGGGAGAACAGTCCAGATTGTAGGACTTGCAAACGAATACTTGACAAACCCAATTACAGAACCAGTCCTGGTCAAAACTGGCAATTTTAGGGGATTGCACAACTTTGTGGTTTGTGATTTGAATCCTGTATCCCTATTGGGAAGGGATTTGTTGTGCAAAACAAAAAGCTTGATTACTTGCTCAAATGATGGGACTGAAATTCAGACAAATAGTGATGATGAACATGATTTACTTACAGGAAAAACAATAACACAGTAACTGAAGAATACCTTCTGATTAGCTTATTTCCACTTTTCACTGTGAGAGAACTTCCTTCTGATTTACAGGGATCTGCTACAACGAATGTGTGGGATTTTTCAGGAAAATACATTGGTCTGATAAAAAGGGATTTAACCAGTTAAGGTTACAGTCAAGACCAATGCAATTGACCCCCAGGGTTCGCAATACCACATGACAAAGGAGAGAATCGATAAAGTAGCAGCAATAAGTGAAGAGGTCCTAGACAAAGGACTTTTGAAAGAAGTGATGAGCAGTCCATGTAATTCACCAATAATGGGTTTGGGAAAGCCATGTGGGAAAGTCTTAATTGTTCAAGATTTGAGAAAAGTAAATAACATTGTGGTTTAATGCTGTCCAGTGGTACCTCATCCTGCAGTGATCATGTTTCAAATTCCATGAGACTCTCAGTGGTTCACTGTAGTGGACCTGTCACAATCACTCTTTTCTGTTCCTCTTCACGGGGATAGCCAAATTCTCTTATGTTTCAAATTCTTAAATCAAGTATATTGTTGGTGGAGAATTCCACAAGGGTTTTCACAGTCACATTCCATTTTCAACCAGATCTTGAAAAATAATTTAGATTCATTGGAGATGCCTTACCACTCAACAATTGGTACAGTACATTGATGATTTACTGATTGCTTCAAAACAAGAGAAGAATGGAAACACAACACAATTGCCTTACTGCATCATTTAGGGATTAATGGTCATAAACTGTCTTCAGCGAAGTTACAATACTGTCAGAGAGCAGTAAAGTATTTGGGTCACCTAACTGAGAAAGGTTTTTGGAAAATAGTCAGAGAGAGAGTTGCAGCCATATTGCAGATGAGTCCTCCAACAACTCAGAGAGATCATAGGATGTTTTGGGGAATGGTGAGCTACTGCATTCAATAAATTACAAATTTCTGAACCCCTGCAAAAACTGACTTACAAGGAGGTTACTGACCTCCTAGTGTTAGACCAAGCCTGTATGAAAGCCTTTACAGTCTCACTCAGAGTGAGAGTATTGTGATGGAACACCTCCTTATGGGACTAGTCCGTCACTCAATAGAAGAAGGTTTGCTCACTAGATCCAAGACCCAGCACTTAAAAAGTGCACAATTGACAAAGTATACCATCTTGGGGTCCCCAAATGTGTCAATTGAAAGATATACAGTGCTTGACCCAGACACTTTACTTCCAAATGAAAATGTCGAAATTGACAAAAAATGATGACATTGAACATGACTGTCTGGAAGTAACTGAATTGTGCTCAAAACCAAGACCTGATATTAGAGATATTTGTTTGGAAAAAAATTACCAAAATGTCTTTGGTGATAGCTTTTATCGGAGAGATAACATGGGCGCATTGAGAGAATAGTGTATAACATATGTACTATTTCTGGAATACTAGAAGTGTCCTGGTTGCAAGGACTATATTCTGCACAAGTGGCAGAGGTGGTAGCTCTTACTAGATCCACACAGCTTAAAGTCACAATTGTTACAGACAGCCAGTATGGATTCAGAATAGTCCATGACTTTGGCAAATTGTGGTCACAGAGAGGTTTCTTGACCTCTTCTTGTTCACCAGTAAGAAATGGCAAGAGAATTTTTGAATTGTTACAAGCTATTCAATTGTCCGACAAGATTACTGTGGTTAAATGCAGTGCTCATCAGAAATCGAAAGATTTTGTTTTAATGTGAAATGGATATGCAGATCAAGTCACAAGGTTTGTGCATTGAACTGTATATCATTCAAAGACAATTGGAAACAATTGTTAACTGAAGACAACTTATGCATTGCATGTTATAGATACCCTGGAGGAATTCAAATCTTTACAGGGCAATGTGTCAGAGGAAGAAAAGAGGGTGTGGGTTAAGATGAAATGTGTTCAGAGGAAAGACAATTTTTGGATGTCGGAAAGAAGGAAGGGTAGTATTGCCGAATAGTCTACTGACTCAAATGAGTAGATATTATCATGGCCAAGCACATATTAGAAGGGATGCAATGGTTCGCACTTTTAAACAAAATTGGTTCAATCCAAAGGTTAGACAGGTTGCCGCTGCAATTTGCCATAGATGTGTTTTATGCTAACAGAAGAATGTGGGAAAGGGAATGGTCTGCAATATGGGCTACATTGAAAAGCCAACTGTCCATTCAGCAGAATGCAGATGTATTTCACTGAGATGCCTCTATGTGGAGGCCTGAGATATGTGTTGGTGATTGTGTGTATCTTTAACCATTGGATTGAGGCTC
Source organism: Pleurodeles waltl (assembly GCF_031143425.1). Lineage (NCBI taxonomy): Eukaryota > Metazoa > Chordata > Amphibia > Caudata > Salamandridae > Pleurodeles > Pleurodeles waltl. The sequence goes on from NC_090446.1 coordinate 822,070,478, forward strand.
ACCCTTCACAAGGAAATGACAGCCTTACAGTATCGAAGTTACTGCTTAGAGAACTGATTCCACGGTTTGGGTTTCTGGTCTCTTTAGAATTAGATACAGGAAGTCACTTCAACAATGAAGTAATTAAATTGCTATGTTCAGTCTTAAACATTGAGCAGAAACTGCACTGTAGTTACCACCCTGAAGCATCAGGACTTGTGGAACAAATGAATGGTACCTTGAAATCAAGAATGGCAAAAATGTGTGCATCCACGAATTTGAAATGGCCTGACAAACTACTGTTAGTTTTCATGTCAATGAGAAGTACACACTAAAAGAAAACAGGGCTGTCACCACACAAGATCCTCATGTGCAGAACGATGAGGTTGCCAGTGGTCCCTGCAAATGCTCTTGTGAACAGTACAGATGATGTGGTGTTGGACTATTGCAAAGGCCTGGCTGATGTTGTTCGCTCTCTCATCAGGTGGAAGCTACCTCACTGCAACCGTCTCAAGATCAAGGACACAACCTGAAAGCAGCTGACTGGGCTGTAGTCAGAAAGCACATAAGAAGTCGTGCTTGGAGCCTCATTGCAAAGGCCCCTACCAGATAGTGCTGATCACAACCACAGCTTTAAAGTGCGCTGGTCTTCCAAACTGGATTCATGTCAGTCACACTCGGAAAGTACATAATCCTTCTGATGAAGAAGTAGAGTTGTTGAGACTACCAACAATGTCCAGACAGCCTCCATGCTTGGAAAGAGGAGAAAGCGAACTATAGACTGTTCCTGAGCAGACCACATCCAACGTAAACACTCCTGTGAGAGATGAGGTGGAAGGAATACAGGAGAGTGACAATGAACTGACCTCTACTGATACAATAGGAGAACCTGACCAGAGGATTATCCCAGAAGCAAACGGTCTTCAAAGACGAAATAGAACACATGACTTACCCCAGTGGGGAAGGAGTTGAGGCAGACCAAAGCCACATATATTTGACTTCTTCAGAATCGGTTGCGGGAATGTCAAATGAAGATATCACAAGCCAAAGGCAATCTGTAAGTCCAGCACTGAAAAGAGCAGGCACAAGAGAGCCATTGAAAGGAGATAAGTGGCCAGAATCACAGCCGAAAGTCAAGGAAGCAAAGAAAGTGAAAAAAATCGAGGAAGAAGTCAATACCACCAGAAAAGAAGACTTAACTGAAGGAGAACTAGTTGGAGATCGAAGGATGAGAAGAAAGAAAATCGCAAATCGAAGGTACTCAGGTCCTGAATGGGCATATGAATCTACCAGTGTTGGCAGAAATAATTTTTGTCTTTTTGTTTTAATCAAGATAGTCCAGGTCATTACTTTGGCACGTGAAGAGAACTGATGAATTGAACCTGTTGAAAATCTAAAATTGAGAAAGTGCCAAGAAAAGAGGCTATTATGATTCACCGGAAGAGATATTTTTTATAACCTGATTGACAAGCTTCTAAACTGATTTTGACAAAGTCACCGATTTTGACAAAGGTCCTGAAAGAAAGAATGAAAGCTGTAAATATTTGATGAAGAAGATTGAAGATTTTTGTTTTTGCTTTTGATTTTTGCTGCATAGCTATATATTTTATTACTTCTACTTTCTGACCCTTTACTGACCATGAGTAAACCTAACCTGCAGGGTAGAAAGAATAGATGCAGTAAATACATAGGTATTGGTTTGGTGACTGTATGTGTGATAGAGTGCCTGATATTGATTGTAAGTATGACTGTTCTTGATGAGAATAAGGCCAACCATACCACAGCTATAGAGACAACTACACTCTAAAATATAGATAAGTTTAGGTTAGATGAGAAATATATGCATATAGAAGACACACAGGGAGAGCTTCCTTCTAATGTTTTCTGTTGCTTATTGCGTGAGTATGTTGACACAATGTACGTGAAAGAGTTTTATGTTTGTACACACAATTCTGCCTCAGTCAAGGAAGGAGTAAGGTATCATAGTCTGCCTCTAACCTATGTCATAAGTTGTAGTCTTTTACTAACAAAACTTTATAACCAAGAGTATAACCAGTATTTTTATTAAAATTTTGAAGTGGTGTTTTCGTTTGTTCCTATAATTAGAGATCTAAAAAAAATAGCTAAGGATAATAACATGGTAATAGTGAGAGATTTCTTTGAGCCTACATTAGCATTTCGAACTGCATATGCGCATAGAAATAATCTAACATGTTTGCTTACACCAGTAGAAAAGAGCTTTTTAGATCAAGCAGAAGATGGGAGAAGAGCATTAAAAACACACATCGAAAAAGGGTTAGTGATAAGGACACCAGGAAATGAACATGCATTTAGTGACACAACAACGCAAAGGAAAATTAGCTTTAGGTGAGCTACACATAGGAAAGCTTTCTACATATAGGCCAAAATCCAGAGTTGACAAGGTGTTTGAGGGAACAAGTGAATGCAGACATATGTGTTTGTTTCAGCTTAAACAAACATTCATGTTGAATGGTCAGGACCAGGCAGTTCCAGGTGTTTATTACATCTGTGGGCCAAATGCTTATTACCATCTTCTGAGAGGCACGATATCTAGGGATAGTTTTCCCAAAAATGTACCCTCTTAATAACTTGAACAACGTACCTGAAATGATTGAATTACATCATGAAAGACAAAAGCGAGAATCAGTTTCTGGCATTGTTGGAGACATATTTGGAGCAGTAATTCCTTCAGTAGGAGTTGTTCTGAGCTAATTCTTTTAAGATTTAAAGTTGTCTACTATCGTGGATAACATGCAGACAGATTTTTTCAGGAGCCATTATCCTAGTGGATACAGAAATGGCTGTGGTAAGAGCTATGACTCTTCAGAACTGCCTTGCGTTAGATATCCTTTTAGCAAAAGAGGGCAGAATTTGTAAATTGCTGAGTCCGCTACATTGTTGCTCATATATTCCAGATAATAGTAGCGAGTTTATAGGTCTTATTAACAATGTAACCAAAGATAAATCTGATTTAAAAGTACTAACTGAACCAAATTTATGGGAAAATGTTGGCAAAGGCAATGCTTTTGTGGGGAAATGGCTTGGCAACCTGGGAAAAGAGATATTAATGAAAATAATACAAGTGGTTTTGACTATTATTGTTTGTTTAATCATAATAGGGGAATGAAAAAAATAAGAAATAGTGCTCAGAATAGAAGCAATCCAGGTACCCATAGCAAATAATACTATTCTGGTACTAAAACTAAATAATTGGAGAGTAGACACAAACATTCCTTTATATATAATGAATGTGTATTTTCACCCAAATGAAAACATAAAGGGGGTCATTCTGACCCCTGCGGGCGGCGGAAGCCGCCCGCCTGGTGGAACCGCCAGAAGACCGTACCGCGGTCGAAAGACTGCAGCGGTCATTCTGACTTTCCCGCTGGGCTGGCGGGCGACTGCCAAAAGGCCGCCCTCCCGCCCAGTGGGAAAGCCCCAGCAACAAGGATGCCGGCTCCGAATGGAGCCGGCGGAGTTGCTGGTGTGCGACGGGTGCAGTTGCACTCGTCGCGATTTTCAGTGTCTGCCAAGCAGACACTGAAAATCTCAATAGGGCCCTGTTAGGGGGCCCCTGCAGTGCCCATGCCATTGGCATGGGCACTGCAGGTGCCCTTAGGGGCCCCACGACACCCGTTCCCGCCATCCTGTTCCTGGCGGGGAAAACCGCCAGAAACAGGATGGCGGGAAGGGGGTCGGAATCCCCATGGCGGCGCTGCTTGCAGCGCCGCCGTGGAGGATTCCCTGGGGCCGCGGGAAACCGGCGGGAAACCGCCGGTTTCCCTTTTCTGACCGCGGCTGTACCGCCGCGGTCAGAATGGCCCCAGAAGCACCACCAGCCTGTTGGCGGTGCTTCCGCAGTCGTTGGCCCTGGCGGTCCATGACCGCCAGGGTCAGAATGACCCCCAAAGTCTACTATACCTTATGAGTTATGTGAGGTTATAATGGGCGTATTACAGGAACCAAATGTACCAGACATAATATTAACAGGAGACTTCAATATGCACATTTTGGAGCGCGAAGAACAAGTTATCCAGCAAGATTATGGCCCTTATTACAACCCTGGCAGTAAATGCCGCCTATTGCTGTGCTGACGGGTGCCAACATACCGTGAGCGCGGTGGTAATCTGCCACGGGTATTATGACCCACACATAGAAATCCGCCACTATACAGACACCCACAAAAGTCCGCTAGACCAAAGGTCAGTGATAAACTGGCGATAGCCAAACCCCCACCGTTATCCCAACAGGAATACGCCCACAGTATCACGACCCACGAATCACTGTGGCGGTCTTTCAATCGCGGTAAACCATTGGCGGTAAACACAGCCACGCTCAAAATACACACACACTTACAAAACTAAACCATATTGGTCAATTCAAAATACACACACCTGACATACATACACACACCACATACACACACCCAATCCAATATAAAACACACACCCGCATAACCCACAACCACTTACAGCAAAAAAAAAAGAGAGCAAGCAGAGAGAGACAAGCAAGGAGCACCCACTCAATCAGAGGCACAGAAACACATCACCCATACACCATTCATGCACGTCACAGCATACACCACAACACATCACCCCACACATCACCACACACATCCTCACACATATCACTCACACCACATCCATGGCACCCCAAAGACACCCCAGGTTTTCTGAGGAGGAGCTAAGAGTAATGGTGGAGGAAATCATCCGGGTGGAGCCACAGCTATTCGGATCACAGGTGCAGCAGACGTCCATTGCAAGGAAGATGGAGCTATGGTGGAGGATCATGGACAGGGTCAACACCGTGGGACAGCACCCAAGAACCAGGAAGAGGTGGAACGACGAACGGGGGAAGGTGCGTTCCGTGGTATCAAGACATCAGATTGCTGTACAGAGGACTGGCGGAGGACCCCCACCTCCTCCTCCACAACTAACAACATGGGAGGAGCAAGTCTTGGCGATCATGCATCCTGAGGGCCTCGCAAGAGTAGCAGGAGTACTGGACTCTGGTAAGTCAAATCTTAACTACTTCATCCCCCAACCCTACCTGCATGCCATCACAAACTCCTACCCCTACCCTCTCCCCATCACTCCACCACCTCACATATACCCACCAATACAACCCACCCATCCCAATACCAAGCCCTGCATGCAACAACAATGCATGGGCACCCATCACAGCCCTGCATGGACACCCATCACTCCAGCAAGCCCAGTAGAGAGACTCACCCAGCCCACAAAATCACCACTCACATAAGGCCAAGCTGATAGGGAAATCACAATCATAGATGGAAACACACCCATGCACAATATGGCCCACGCAAATACATTAACATTGCTTTTTCATCCCAACAGGACCCCTACTCAACGTCACCGGAGACAAGGTGGCAGCTACATCCGGTCCCCCACCGAAGAGGCCCACAGTGACAACAGCAGTTCTGCACGCCTGGATCACAATGACGAACCTGACCCATCAGGGACCTCTGGACAGTCCGGCACCCAGGCACAGTCCCAACCCACCACAGAGCCTCCCCCCTCAGGAAACATCAGCACAGCACCCACCCAGCGGACCCAGGCCCTGTCCCCAGGACACACCAGTCAGCAGTGTGTCCACCACTACAAGGACCCCAGCCAACCCCACAAACCCAGGACGATCAGGGACCTGGGGTCAGTGGCAGTGTGCACACATTTCAGGGGGCAGAGGCACAGGACAACAGGGAAGCTGGGAGGACTGCTGTGCGACATGGGGAGGACAGGTCCAGGGAACCCACTCTCCACAAGGCACTCTCCAACATCCTGAGAGCATACCACCATTCCCAGAAGACGATGGGCCAGATACTGGCCAAGTTGCATGAGACCCAGCAGCTGTAGGAGGGTCAGTACCTGGGGATCGGGAATGACCTAACCAAAATATACGCCATCCTGGTCACCATTGCAGGGATGCTGGCTGACATGGGCAAGACCATTAGAGAGGCAGTGGCCCAACAAAGGGAGCCTGACACTAGCCAAACCGAGGAACAGCCTTCTACCCCCGCCGCCGCTAGTGGACAGGGGGCCCACCACAGGACCAACAGTCCACCAGCACCCCACCACCTGCAGAAGGAGAACCACCCCGCAAACAGTCCCTGGGATCCAGGCAGAAGGCCGAGAACATTGCCAAGACCCCCGCCAGGAAATAGGACTCTCCTGATTGTCACCCTTCTGTCCCACTCTGTTACCCTGTCCACCTTGACCTGCCATTGCTCCCTTTCCTATGCCCCCTTGGACAATGCACCTGTGATACCAAGAGACTGGACTCTACCATGGACCTTCCTCCACCATCACCCCAGCCCCTTGCACATACCCCTATACTTATTAGCACCAAAATAAACACATTTGAAACAAATACCAATCTGTAGTCAGTCTAATGATTCACAAATGTATTAGTACAACATTATCAATGCATTGCAACGTATATGTACGGTGAAATATACTACAGAATGACCTTTGGTGGGCAGCAGTACATATAGCAGGAGCCACAATGGGGCACAGAGATCTGAAAATAGAGAATCCAAAGGGAACGGACAGTGGCCATAGCCATAGGGTAAGAGGCTACCTTGTACAATGTCCAACAGATTACTGAAATTTTAAGTGCTGTTACAGTCTCTTACCTGTGTGTCACTGGAAGTACTGCTGTATTATATTTGTTCTCTTGTGCACATCTCTGTCCTCTGCCTTCTCTTCTTCACTGTCCACAGGCTCCACCGCTGCCACAAGACCATCTCCGGGCACATCCTCCTTCAGAAAAGGCACCTGGCATCTCAAGGCAGGTTGTGCAACATGCAGCATGCAACAATGATATTGCACTCCTTCTTGGGTGAGTAGTAGAGGGATCCACCTGTCAGATGGAGGCACGGGAAACTGGCCTTCATGAGGCCAAAGGTTATTTCTATAATCCTCCTTGTACGCCCATGTGCCTCATTGTAACGTTCCTCTGCCCTTGTCCTGGCATTCCTCACTTGGGTCAGTGACCATGAGAGGTTGGGTAACCAGAGTCACCTATAAATATAGGGTGACAACTGTTAGACACACACTAACCCTTAGGGGCAATCCCATAATCAGACATCAACATATACTGGGTGGGGACCTTTGGCTCACCTATTAGCCACACCCGGTGCCTCTGGAGTTGGCCCATCACATATGGGATGCTGCTATTCCTCAATAGAAAGGTGTCATGTACAGGGCCAGGATATTTGGCATTCACATGGGAGATGTACTGGTCCGCCAAACACACCATCTACACATTAATCGAGTGATAGCTTTTTCTATTCCTGAAAACCTGTTAATTTCTCCGGGAGGGGGACAAGTGCTACATGTGTACCCTCAATGGCACCAATGATGTTGGGGATCTGTCCCAGGGCATAAAAGTCAGCCTTCACTGTGGCCAAATCCTCCACCTGGGGGAACACGATGTAGCTGTGCATGTGTTTCAGCAGGGCAGACAACACTCTGGTCAACACGTTGGAGAACATTGGCTGAGACATCCCTGATGCCATGGCCACTGTTGTTTGGAAGGAACCGATTGCCAGGAAGTGGAGCACTGACAGGACCTGCACTAGCGGGGGGATTCCTGTGGGCTGGCGGATAGCTGACATCAGGTCTGGCTCAAGTTGGGCACACAGTTCTTGGATTGTGGCATGATCAAGTCTGTATGTGATGATAATGTGTCTGTCTTCCATTTTCGCAAGGTCCACCAGGGGTCTGTACACCTGAGGATGCCGCCATCTCATATTCTGCCTCAACGGTTGAAGCCTCTGGAAGAGAATGGTGAGCAGAGGGTCATATTTCCACATCTATTGCACTAATGTTGATTAATCTACTTTACAGAAACAGCATGTGAACTAGATAGTCAGTTGATGTGCCAATGTCTGCTGTGACGCAGTTAGGTGCCATGCCATGTGCCCCCCTGAAATGGCTGCTGCCTGACCTGTGAGGAGGGACAAGTGGAAATGAGGTAATTGCGCTGGCGCTGTGTGCCGTTGCAGTAGGCGGTCGATGACCGCCGCGCAACTTCACATTGGTTATTATTGGGCCCTATGGGTTCCAGGAGCCAATGGCGATGTACGCCGGCAGTGACGGTACGCACCGCTGCGGACGTGACCACCATTTTCTAACTATTTACTCACTTGCTACCTGACCTTTCAACAGGAGAGGACCTACACTGCAAGTGCTACTGTGACCTGTGTCTGGAAGCGACAATCGCTCATGTGTCTGGGGAATGGGCCCCTTCCTTCACTACAGAGGAGTTGGAGAAACTGGTGGATGGGGTCCTACCCCAGTACACATTACTCTATGGTCCTCCAGAGAAACAGGTGAGTACATTGTGAGCATGATGCGAGGGCCATGAATGTTCGGAGTGCTGTGGATGTAAGCCACATGTTGAGGGGTGCTCAGGCATCCTGACCAGAGTGCAGCTTGTAAGGTGGTCAGTGTATGTGTGTCAGGGCATGGGTGGGAACTGGTGGGCAATGAGTATGACGGCCCGGATGGGTGAGTAATTTCCTTTTCTGCTGTCTTTTCCCTGCAGGTCAGCGCCAATAGAAAAAGTGTAATTGGCGTGCCATCACCAAGGAGGTGTGGACCCAGGGGGTCTTTCACAGGCGGAGCACCCACTGCCGCAAGATATAGGAGGACCTGCGCCGCAGGTCAAAGAAGACGGCGGAGGCCCAGCTGGGACTGGCCTCCCAACAAGGAAGGGGTGCCCGTCGCACCACGACCCCCCTGATGTTCCGCATCCTGGCGGTGGCCTATCCAGAGTTGGATGGGCGCTTAAGGGCATCACAGCAGCCACAAGGGGTGAGTGCAGATTCTGAAAGCTGACTTTGCACACGTTAGGAGGTAGCTGGGTGGGGGATGTGGGCTGTGGGTGCCCCTAGGCCAGGACGGTCATGGCATGGTAGGTCCCTTGTTGGGCAGGTTCTGGAGCACTCCTACCCCAATGGTGTAAGTGGCCATCTACCACTGGGTAGGGTCCTGTGGGTTTCTAGGGTGCAGATGCTGGCGTTAGGCATTGTACCCCATGGGCTGGAGACCATCTCAGTAAATGGTTGTGCAGGGCTTAATGCATAGGGCTGATCCCTGTATGTAGTGTACCCCAACGGTTGTGTTGTTGCTGGCATTGACCAAGTGTATCCTCTGTCTCTCCCCCCCCTTTTTGTTTTGTCACCCTGACCTTGTGTGCATTAGCATCATCTGGCGGAAGAGCAGAGGCACCGGCGACGGAGGGAGCTGCATCTCACATGGGCCTGGAGGCCGAATCCACCGAGGGTGAAGGCACCAGTGGGACTGAGGGTGAGGGGAGCACCACGATGGGGACAGGAGGGGAGACCACAGACAGCAACTCCTCCTCCTATGGAAGCTCCCTGGTGGTGGTGGACACCTCTGTGCCCACCCCAACAACAGGTACAGCCACCACCCTCCCTACCAGCACTGCCCTCCCAGCACCCCCTCAGCGTGTTTCCCGTGCCAGCTCACCCCAGGCACCTCAGGCCTTGTCCTAGTCAGCCCTGCTGCCCGCAGTGAGGAGTCTATTGACCTCCTGAGATCCCTCACTGCTGAGCAGTCAACCATTCTGAATGCCATCCAGGGTGTCGAGAGGCATTTGCAACAAACAAATGCATACCTGGAATGCATTCACTCTTGTTTGGCGGCCCAACAGAGAGCATTTCAGGCTTTGGCCTCAGCAATGATGGCAGTCCCTGTGTCTAGCCTCCCCCCTCCAACTTCCTCTTCCCAGACCCAATCTCCTCAACCCTAGCCTATCCCAAGCACACCTTGAGACCAGCATTCACCCAAATCACCACACAAAAGTGGCTCAGGCAAACATAAGCACCACACTTCATCTCACCGGCACTCACACAAGCACCATCCAGATGAAAACACACCAACATCCACTGCCTCCCCCTCCTCCTCATCATTCACCTCCCTCCCAGTAGAGTCTTTACTCACACCTGCATGCACTATATCTTCATCCACTACATTCTTCACCAGCACGCCCATCACAACACAGCCCTCACGAGCAGTCACCACCCCCACAACCATGCACACATCCCCTATGTCCTCTCCCAGTGTGTCTGTGACCCCTCCTCCCAAAGTACACAAACGCAAGCACCCACACACCCAGCAGCCATACACCTCACAACAGCATCCAGCCCATGCACCTTCACCCAAACTCAGCAGACAGACACCTCCTACAACCACTCCCTCTTCCTCCACTCCCAAACCCTCTCCATCTTCCTGTCCCAGTGTGTCTAAAAATCTGTTTGTGGCAAACATTGACCTCTTCCCTACACCTCCCCCCGTTGTACTTCCTCTCGGACCAGGGTGTCCAGATCCCAGGCTAGCACCTCAGCCACAAAGTCGGCGGACGCTGTGGTACCTGCAACTCACAGAGGATCAAAGGGGGCACCTGTCAGGCCAGCCAGTGTGCCACCGACCCCTGCAAAGGACCAACCCATTTTGCCACCTGCCAAGGTGAAGAAGTGGCCAGCATGCAGCACAGCCAAGGAGAATGACCCACCCAGCAAGGCCTCCTCCAAAACTCCAGCTGCCAGTGCCAAGGCCCCAGCAGCATCTGCCAAGGTGGGGAAGGGGCAGAAAAGCCAAGACTAGGTACTTCAGGCCTCAGAGGCTCCAGGTGAGGGCCTGGTGCCAACCATCAGAACCGACAGCCCCTCCATCTGTACCACAGCAAGCACCGCCACAAGCACCGACGCAAGCACTGCCACCTGCCCGGCCACTGCCACAACAACTGTCAGCAGTATCATCCCCAGTGGGCAGCCGTACGAGGCCGCAGGAGATGGCCTGGAGCCTCCCACCACCACTGAAAGCACCCCCACCGGCACCAGCACTACCACCAGTTTGCAGCCTGGAGTTTGGCCCTGCCTCCATGGAGTATCATGCTACCTGTTCCCTGAAGATCTCGTGCCTCAGACACCCAGGTGGGGGAATGTGAACTGCCACACCCCAAGTGCTGCATCACTGGGCACAAAGCCCCCTCCAGAACCAATGGAGAAATGCATCCACTTACCCTATCCTTGGCAGGATGAAGTAAACTGGGTACAAAGCCCCCTCCAGAACCAATGGAGAAATGCACCAACTCACCCTATCCTTGGCAGGGTGAAGCAGACTGGGCAGAAAGCCTCCTCCAGAACCAGTGGAGAAATGCTTCCACCCACCCTATCCTCTGGTAGCTTGGCACTGAGCAGTCATGCTTAACTTAGAAGGCAATGTATAAAGTATTTTTGCAATAAATCATACAATAACACCATATAGCAACACAAAAATACACCACCAGTGTTTAGAAAAAATATATAATATTTATCTGATAAGGTGCAGGTCAAAACGATTAAAATGCAATAAGTATATATTTAGATATCACTGTAAAAGTGATATAAAGCGGGAACCGCCAGAAGACCGTACCGCGGTCAAAAGAGCGCGGCGGTCATTCTGGGTTTCCCACTGGGCTGGCGGGCGACCGCCAAAGGGCCGCCCGCCAGCCCAGCGGGAAACACCCTTCCACGAGGAAGCCGGCTCCGAATGGAGCCGGCGGAGTGGAAGGGGTGCGACGGGTGCAGTAGCACCCGTCGCGAATTTCAGTGTCTGCTAAGCAGACACTGAAATTCTAAGTGGGGCCCTCTTACGGGGGCCCCTGCAGTGCCCATGCCATTGGCATGGGTACTGCAGGGGCCCCCAGGGGCCCCACGACACCCCATACTGCCATCCTGTTCCTGGCGGCCGAAACCGCCAGGAACAGGATGGCGGTATGGGGGTCGGAATCCCCATGGCGGCGCAGCAAGCTGCGCCGCCATAGAGGATTCCCCTGGGCAGCGGAAAGCCGGCGGGAGACCGCCGACTTTCCGTTTCTGGCCACGCTGTACCGCCGCGGTCAGAATGCCCACAGGAGCACCGCCAGCCTGTTGGCGGGGCTCCCGCGGACCACGGCCCTGGCGGTTTTTACCGCCAGGGTCAGAATGACCGCCAAAGTGTCTAAAGTCTTTTAAAAGCAATCAAAGTCTCTTTCAAGCACAAAGTACCTGGTTCGCGTGAAATATCTCCGCAAAGAACCGCGGAGGAGGAGATGTGTGGAAACAAAGGGGTGTGTGTCAATTTCTCGAGTCACACACAGCAATGCATCGTTTAGTTTTCATACAGGGATGGCTGTGCATCGATTTCCGGCACTCGATCGTGGATCCTCTTTGGGTTGCAGGGTTTTCAGATGCCCCCGGGGACGATGCGTGGATTTCCTGTGCTGCCAGGATGAATTTGCAGGAGCTGCATCGATTCGGTGGGTGTTGCGGCCAATTTTCTACTGCATGGCAGGTGCTGCGTAGATTCCTCTCTGGATGTCAGGCTACGTTGTTCCAGCTCAGCTGTGAGTCGATCTGGTGGGCCGTGCGTCGAATTTCCAGTCACTACGCTGGCGCTGCAGCGATCTTCTCGATGCAATGTCTGGCTGCCTCATTCCAGATCGGCGTGCTGTGAAATGTTCACTGCGGTGCAGTCTGTGCATTGAATTTCGCTGCACAAGGGGTCCTTCTTGTAGAGATGAAGTCTTTTGGGTCCTGAGACTTCAGGAAACAGGAGTCAAGCTCTATCCAAGCTGTTGGAGAGCACTTCTTCACCACAGCCAGAGAGCAGCAAGGGAGCAGGGCAACAGCAAGGAAGCAGTCCTTCACAGAAAGCAGACAGGTGAGTCCTTTGGGCAGCCAGGCAGGTCTTCTTGGCAGGATGTAGGTTCTGGTTCAGGTTTCTTCTCCAGGAAGTGTCAGAGTTGGTAGGGTCAGAGGCCCTGTTTAAATACGCAAATGGGCCTTTGAAGTGGGGGGAGACTTCAAAGAGTGGTTTAGAAGTGCATAAGGCCCCCTTTCAGTTCAATCCTTTCTGCCAAGGTCCCAGTAGGGGGTGTGGCAGTCCTTTGAGTGAGGGCAGGCTACTGTCCTCTGACATGCAAGTGTCAGGCCCTCCACCCTCCCATCCCAGGAAGACCCATTCAAAATGCAGATGTATGCAAGTGAGGCTGAGTATCCTGTGTTTGGGCTGTGTCTGAGTGAATGCACAAGGGAGCTGTCAGCTAAACCCAGCCAGATGTGAATTGTAAGACACAGAAGGATTTGAGTGTAGAGAAATGCTCACTTTCTAAAAGTGGCATTTTTAAAATAGTAATATTAAATCCAACTTCACCGGTCACCAGGATTTTGTATCACCATTCTGGCCATACTAAATACGACCTTCCTACTCCTTTCAGATCAGCAGCTACCACTCAAACAATGTATGAGGGCATCCCCAATGTTACCCTACGAAGGGAGCAGGCCTCAGAGCAGTGTAAAAATGTAATTAGGAGTTTTACACTACCAGGACATGTAAACTACAGAGGTACATGTCCTGCCTTTTGCCTACACAGCACCCTGCACTATGGGTTACATAGGGCATACCTTAGGGGTGACTTAAATGTAGAAAAAGGGGAGTTTTAGGCTTGGCAAGTAGTTGTAAATGCCAAGTCGAATTGGCAGTGAAACTGCACTCACAGGCCTTGCAATGGCAGGCCTGAGGCAAGGTTAAGGGGCTACTTAAGTGGATGGCACAACCAGTGTTGCAGGCCCACTAGTAGCATTTAATCTACAGGCCCTGGACACCTATAGTGCACTCTACTAGGGACTTATAAGTAAATTAAATAGTCCAATTGGATATGATACAATGTTACCATGTTTAAAGGGAGAGAACATATGCACTTTAGCACTGATTAGCAGTGGTAAAGTGTGCTGAGTCTTAAAACCAGCAAAAACAGTATCTAAAAAGTGGAGGGAGGCAGGCAAAAAGTTAGGGGTGACCACCCCAAGGTAGTCAGGTCTAACATCCTTAATTTGTGAATTTTGCAAACACTTGGTTATAATGATAAATAAGATCTTGGAGAAACAATTGCATCACTTTGGTATGTTAGTAAAAGAGACTTTATGACAACAATAATAAACTGTTAGACAATCCTCAAAGAAAACTGAGAAATATGCTAAGGTACATAGGAACGTAAAAGATAGAAGTTTGCCCCTGCTTCCACAAGTAAATTATTGGCCATTGCAGATTCAGTTTTAAATATGAGCTTGGATTGGTGTTAACCTATGCAAAAACAAAGTGAAGCTTGTGTTGGTTGTATTGTTTCTCTGATAACAGGCTCTACTATCAGTGCAATGTTGAGAGAGGATATGACACTAGAGGGAACTGAGCAAAACAGATCACTAAAGCTTTCCAGAACATGACAGATCCCTTCCTAACTCCAACTTACAGAGCCAAAAGTTTAACTTCTTCCATTCACCTTTCACTACCGTCAGTGCTGTCAAATAATATATAAGTGTAAAGGGGAGATGATAGAGCAGAGAAATAAGAAGCCATTCCGTTTTTGCAGCAATTCTAGATTTTAAGGCTCTTGACTGTAAAACCAATGGTATTATTAATCTACTGTGTGTTATGGATTCTCACTCATTATCCCCTGTCAGTCCTCAGTACCTTCTTTGCTAGAGTAAGTTAGAACACTGGCAGGCATTCAGGCAGAACCACAAACTAGTCCTCATTTCAGTTTGAAAATAAAGTTGGACCATTGCTCCCTCTGAGCTAATCTAGATCCATGGGTTCTCCTAACTTCTACAAAGCTTCCTGATACCAGTAATGTGACTCACACTACTTCAATTAGGAGGTTCTCCACAGACTACCAAATCAAGAATCTCAGACCCTTAGAATACCCTTAGGAAACAAACCTAATTGATGGTCCTCACCATGGTAATACGTTCCCAGGGCCTTTGACCTGGGAAACGCATGTTGGGACAGAACATTTCCAAAAATAAATGATATAGGTTAGATTTGATTCCTGAATTATTTGAACAGTTTCCGAAGGTAACCATTTATAATAAATTGGATTACTTTTGTGTCTACAGCATTATTAGGTGGTAGCCAAATAGAGGTGATTGGAAAATAGTGTTTCATATGAATTTCAGTGTCTGTGTGTAAGAAATTGGGTTGTCAGTTGGGCAGGATGTAATGCTTGCACAAAGTATAAATCTACAATTATATCCTTACAGGGAACAGGGTACCTAATTGTAACACTTGACTCTCATGAAGTAGTGAAGCAGAACAGTCCAAAGCCTACTCAGAGGAGGTGGTGTTGGCTAGCAAACACAAATCAGTGGTACACAACAACAACAACACTCAATAAATCATCGGTCAGTCAGGGCCTTTTCTTTGAAAAAGGAAAGTGAGATTTATTACACATACTGCACATTTATTTACAATTATATACATCAGGCAGATGGTGATATCGTTCATGAATTTCTGAATTCACATTTTGCCAATAGTGGGCAATAATCCCCATGATCGCTATACATCAACCTATACCAGATACCTTATCACAGCTTACGGCAAGCCTATTGGCTTTGTGAAGGGAATCAATATGTTAAAATACAAGGCAAGCCTATTGTGTTACCACATTATAATAACAATCACCAAATATCAAAGGAATCAGTAAAAATGTTTAAATACAATCACTATCCATAATAAAAGGATTTCTAAATTTCTAAATAACTATTGTCAATAAAGCATTTTGACATGTTATTAGGATTTGCAATGCCTTATTCAAAGTCTTTTTGCACTGCAGGTCACATTATGCAGTCGCTAGACCAACCACTAGGGGTCCCAATGCTTCCAAACTGTAGAACAAATGCTCTAGAGCTAGGAGTATTTCAAGGTAAGGTAAAGTCTCCCCAGGTGAAGCATCCTAGGACCAGGGAGACATAGGGTTCCTTTTATAAATTAACCAATGGAAGGATGCAGCACTTCTGCAGCCCTCCCCCCAAAAAACCTCCTCACAAACATTGTTGGTGCCCCTGCCACCTTTGGAAACCAGAAGGAGAGATACAAATATTTAGATAAGCCCTTGCAGTATATTATGGGGTGTACCTCACTGAGATAGTACACATCTGACCTGTAGGTCTCCAGCTGCTTTGTTTTATTGCACAGGCTTGCACTAGGTGTTTTCTTTTGGTTTTGTGTTTTTCTTTTAGCGGGGTGACCAGAGGGCATATGGAGAGCCCACACCTGTGCTGCCTACCTGGTTCTCCTGTTCTCTCCTGCCCACACTCCTGGTTTCACAGGCGTGGTGAGCAATGTTGTAATTTCTTCCTCCTTCCATGAGGAGCACAGGAAAGTAATATTCTTTTGCCTCTCCACCCCACCAGACATGTGCACAGGTGGCGGATGTGGCCTACAGTAATCCTGGGGCCCTGTCTATCCTGGAAGCAGAAGGACTGCTTTAGTCTTTGTTCTGTTTGCTTTTCACCCCAGGGGATGAGGTCCCTAGGATATCATTGCATTGGGCAATAGGGTATGAGGTCACCATGTCTTCCCCTCCCTCCAAACTATTAAGTGAAAAAAGTCATCCCTAATCCTCAGGCCATTGGCCACATTGGGGGTAATTTCAAGAAGTAAATACAGAGCCTAACATTCTATGATGTTTGGCTCATTTTGCTCTGCTGTGAGCTCTAGCCACATGGAGGTTTTGCATGCCTACTGACTTCTAACTGAGAGCACTTGGTCAGGAGCTAGTTTCACTGCCTTCCTGATCCAGCCTTCTCTGCTTTGCCCTCCCCGAGCATCATAGCCTCCTGACCATCTTGATGGGTACCTGGGAGCAGTGGAGGACATATTTTCCTCGAACTGGCCCTCAGGGGACATAATTGGACCAGCACCATTGGCCATGGAGGGAAACATCTAGTCTTGAGGCTCTGCTGTGTGCAAAGTTCTTAGTCCATCAGGTGTATTAGGAGGCTTCTTTTTCCAGCTATCCCTGATTCTAGTGATGTTTCCATTCAGGTCAATGGTCTTGCTCACTGTTTCTCCCTCGTACATTGGTTTATAAGTGTAGTTGGGAAGTTCTAGATGCCAGGCACCCATGGCCAATCCTATGATGTCACATCATCCCTCAATGCCCGTTCTAATCATCCTGCACAGCAATCTAGAACAATCCAATATGGCAGAACCACTTTCGCTTGTTCAGAGCTCATATCCCACTCAAAGCTGTGGCTGTGATAATGGATAAACACTCCTTAGTGATCATTCCAAACCAGTTCCAGGATAGCTCTCCCTCCCACTGGTTTTTGGGCCAGACTGACTAGAAGGACAATAGAAGGGGATGACCCAGGTGTGAGCTACCTCTGCCTGTGGCAAGGAAGGTCCTTTTTAAGTTAACCCCTTAAGTGTGACCATTGGTCAACACTTGGGAAGGTTAGAAAGGCCCCTCTGGGTCAGAGGCACCAGAGGGCTTCCATTTTTCCTTGCAACTTGGGCTTCTTGGGAAGAGCTTCAAGAGCAGCCTGAGATGTATTTTTTGTTTGTAATGATGATCAGCATGCATGGCACACTGACAACATTACATTAAAATGTGAAAGTTAAATTAGCCAAAGAGTTGCTTTGCTTTAATTGAATCAGTGCCCAGGGGCATATCTCAGCTCCCCCAACAATGACTTTTATGGGTGGGGTATAGTTAGAAATGGGGGTCTTTGGTTGACAGTCAGGTTACCCCCAGTTCAAGCAAGGACCCTCACTCTAGTCAGGGTAAAAGAGAATCATCCTCAGCTAACCGTTGCTTACCCCCTTGGTAGCTTGGCAGAGCAGTAGGCTTAACTTCAGAGTGCTAGGTGTAAAGTATTTGTACCAACACACACAGTAACTTAATGACAACACTACAAAATGACATAACACCAGTTTAGAAAAATAGGAAATATTTATCTAAACAAAAGAAGACCAAAACTACAAAAATCCACAATACACAAGTCAAGTTATCAATTAAAAATCAAAAAGAGTCCTTAAGTAGTTTTAAACAAACACTAGCGCTGCTAGCCTGAAAATGTACCTGGTGCGCATCAAAAATAACCCCGCATGGGTGGGTGTGCATCAAAAATAACCCTGCACGAGTGGGTGTGCGTCAAAAGTAACTCCGCATGGCGGTACGTGAGTCGGAAATCCAAGCTCACAATGATCCAAAATCCCTGAAGCGCAGGTTGTGATCTCCCAGCCTCCATCAGCGAAGCTGCGCGTCGTTTCCTGTGAGCGTCGTTTTCTCAGCTGCAGATCAGAGTCGTGTCAATCTTTTCCCCGCACAGCGCTCTGTGCGTGGATTTTCTAGTCTTTAGACTGCCAGCTTCTCCTTTCAGGGTCCCTGGAACTGGATGGGCACCACAGGGCAGAGTAGGAGTCTTTCCGGAGACTCCAGGTGCCGGCAGAGATAAGTCTTTGCTGTCCCTGAGACTTCAAACAACAGGAGGCAAGTTCTAGATCAAGCCCGTAGAGATTTCTTCTCAAGATGGAAGGCACACAAAGTCCAGTCTTTGCCCTCTTACTCTGGCAGAAGCAGCAACTGCAGGATAGCTCCACAAAGCACAGTCACAGGCAGGGCAGCGCTTCTTCCTCATCTATTCAGCTCTTCTCCAGGCAGAGGTTCCTCTTGGTTCCAGAAGTGTTTCTAAAGTCTGTGGTTTTGGGTGCCCTTCTTATACCAAATTTCTCCTTTGAAGTAGGCCTACTTCAAAGTAAAGTCTCTTTTGAATGTGAAATCCTGCCCTTCCCAGGCCAGGCCCCAGACACACACCAGGGGGCTGGAGGCTGCATTGTGTGAGGACAGGCACAGCCCTTTCAGGTGTAAGTGACCACTCCTCCGCTCCCTCCTAGCACAGATGGCTCATCAGGATATGCAGGCTACACCCTAGCTCCCTTTGTGTCACTGTCTAGCGTGAGGTGCAACCAGCCCAATTGTCAAACTGACCCAGACAGGAAATCCACAAACAGGCAGAGTCACAGAAATGATACAAGCAAGAAAATGCCCACTTCCTAGTGCATTCCGCTCCCAAAGGGAATCTACACTTTAATCAGATTTAAAGGTAGCCCCAATGTTAACCTATGAGAGGGACATGCCTTGCAACAGTGAAAAACGAATTTTGCAATATTTCACTGTCAGGACATATAAAACACATTACTATATGTCCTACCTTAACCATATACTGCACCCTGCCCTTGGGGCTACCCAGGGCCTACCTTAGGGGTGCCTGACATGCAGGACAAGGGAAGGTTTAGGCCTGGCAAGTGGGTACACTTGCCAAGTCGAATTTACAGTTACAACTGCACACACAGACACTGCAGTGGCAGGTCTGAGACATGATGACAGAGCTACTTATGTGGGTGGCACAACTAGTGCTGCAGGCCCACTAGTAGCATTTGATTTACAGGCCCTGGCACCTCTAGTGCACTTTACTAGGGACTTACTAGTAAATCAAATATGCCAATCATGGATAAACCAATTACATACAATTTACACAGACAGCATATGCACTTTAGCACTGGTTGTATTGTAGGTATTGTTGGAAACTGAATAATCACCCAGAAGAGGAAATAGCATCTTTCTTCCACCAAGGGGCCAGATAGGAAGTTTGTCCCAATTTGGAAGCTTGCCCTAAATCTGGCCTGGGAAATAGATAAAAGGCTTTTTGCATTTAGGGCAAAAAAAGGTGTCAGCATTGCACTTGGCATTGGCCACACCCTACCCCGTAGGAGATAAACCAGTATTTTGGCCTCCAATGAGGGCACAGAAGGAGTTAGCTCCCAGTTTGTCTCTCAAAGCAAAAATCCTAGTGGATGACATGTGTATTATGTTTTTATAAAATGATGGGGTGGGTCTGGCCCATCCTGACATCAGGCCCCACCATCACCTTTAAATCTTCAACAGCCTTTCTGTTCTCCTGGGGACTCTAATTTCCCATCCCAAGCAAGAGTGAGAACATTTAATTCTCTTTGGTGTTGTTTTTCCATATAGGCCAGGAGAGTGCAGCTAAATCCCAATATCTTCCCACTTACCATGCTGAATGGCAACACTTTTTGGGCTTGGCTATGGCACCACCTGTAGATATCTACTAGACCCAGACATTTTGGAAAACTAGCACTGAGGGAAGTCCAAGGCCTTGCATTCATACCGTGAGATTTTCCTGCTCATGATGCCCTTAAACCTCAAACTTTGCCTCAACTCACTTATCGTCCTTGCATTTCTGTGATGTAAACTTCCAGAATACACATTTATTTACAAAATGTCTACTGCCCAGCATGCTCTCTCTTTTTCTGATGAACAACTACTCTTCTTGTATGGGTGGGTCTAGTGTCCACAACAGGAAAAGCACAAAATCGTAATGTGGAATTATCAACATTTCCTGTTAAAAAACTAACCTGATTTGGCAAAAGGGGTAGCTGGACAAACTGGGGATGGCTCTCCCATCACCTAGGGAGAACTACCAAATCCACACATTTCTGAGAATAGGCATCAGGGGAGTCTGGTTGATGTGCTTAACAAAGATCCCAAAAGGTTTTCATACTAACAATGCTCTCCAAATCTCAAAATGTGCTTAAAATCACAATGTTTTGTTGCTTTTCTGTACTGGAAACATCCAGATTCAGGAGAAATATATGAAATTCCTACCAAACACCATTGTCTCATTTGTAAGGGGACTCCCATTGACCTTCATTTGATCCAATACTGTCACAGGCACGAGGTCCAGCCACACAAAAGGGCAGCATTTTTATCAGCATAAGTGGGGGAATGCTGGTTGGTAACAATTTTGTGGATTCTTCTGGATTTTTTAAATTTCCAATCGTGAAATATAAGGAAAATGTATGATTTGAGGCTAAGTATGAGGTTTGCAGGGCATTGTGTGTAAGAAAATCTCATGGCATCCACTTAAGGCACACCACCCTGGATTCCCCTGGTAGTCAAGTTTGAAAAAATGTCTGTGGTTTGTAAGTTTGGGTGGATAGCACCACACTACAACCCCAAATACTGCACCTACTCTAATTGCTCATCTATTAATGTAGTGCTTCAGTGCCTTTTGTGTCATAGGGCCAGATGTATCATGATAGGGCATTACGAATCGCAAATAGTGATTTTTAAGAAATCGCTATTTTCGAGTCGCAATAGTCCATGTATCAATATTGTGAATCAGAAATAGCGATTTCTTAAAAATCGCTATTTGTGTTTGCGATGCCCAAATACCGAATCGCAATTTGCGAGAACGCAAATTGCGATTCGGTAATTGAAAATCGCAAATTGTGAGAACGCACACCTGGAGGAGCCTGATGACATCACAAGCAGGAAGTGAGTCATCCCAGGCAGTTTGCAGGTGCCACACCCAAAGTAGTACACAGAGAGAGACAGCCCAGCCACAGTGAGCAACTCTGTGAAGAAAGCAGGACTGCAGAACCACCATGGACACCCCTGCACAAGGAAAGGAGAAGGGAGAAAGGAAAAGGAAACTAAAGTTTAGTGAGTAAGAACTGGAGGTGCTCAAAGAGGAGGTTGTGAGGAGCCATGACCGTTTGTTTGGGAAAAGCTCACTCCAGGTGCCTGAGAGTGAAAAGCGCAGACTCTGGGCAGACATTCAGACCAAAATCTGCACTGTTGGAGTAGCGCAGCGCTCTGTGGAGGATATAAAGAAGAGGTGGTACAACCTGCGGTCCCGTGCCAAGGAGAGGGTGGCAAGACAACTGCAGGAGACCAGGAGCACAGAATGCGGCCCACCCACAGAGAAACCCTCCACCCCATTGGAAGACCTAGTGGAGTCGACACTCCTCCCAGAAGCAGTCAGTGGGATCACTGACATTGACACATCCGGCACACCAAGTACCAGTAAAGGTAAGTGCAATATTGAAATTTAACCCCATATGTGTATGTACAAAAGCCCTTTAGGAATTAGCAATTAGTGCAAAGCATTGTGATAAGTAGTCCATTCCACATCTTAGATGCGGCACAACAATGCCTTATGGGAGTGGTAGTCCACAAGCCAGAGCTGAACGTCGCACATAGATTGTAAATAGGCAGAGCGACACCCAGAAGAACACAACACCCACAACATTGTGATGAGAAGTAACTGTACATTTATTACCATTGTGTGACCTTTGGTGATACTTACATTACTGACATGCTGCCTATTGTCATTGCAGGTGGCCCAGTCCCAGCAGCTTCTGCAAGTGCCATTGCGGGGGATACAGAAACCCACCCTGCATCTGACTCTAACACAAGTGAGTCACAGACTATAGCGCCCATCCGACGCAGGGCTAGGGCAGTAACGCTACCAGAACTTAGCCAGGACTCTGATGACCTGCAGGATGACTCCCACACACCTTTCCCAAGTGGCAAATGCACTGGTATGCAGGAGACCCGGCCACAGCGCAGCACAACACCCTGCAGGATGCCTACGTATGCAGGCGCACAGGCTTTTGAAGTAGGTGAGGGACCATCAGTGTTCGGTGGCCTGGAATCTGCTATGTTAAAGCAGCAGCGCCTGCAAAACAAAAAAAATCTCTGCTTTACAAAGGAAGATGCAGGCACACAATACAAACATGGGGGGCTGCATCGCCAGCTGGAGTGCCTCATTGGGAACCTCAATAAACTGCATGACGAACAGATCCAAGCATCGGAGAACACCAGGGAGCTGACTAGTGCAGTGAGGGAACTGTGTCATGAGCTGGGCCACAATAGAGTTAGCCACCGAAGGCAGGAGAGACGTTTTATAGGGATGTTTGGTGGATTTTGTCCCTCTGTCAATCGGCTGGCAAATTCAACAGCCCTCATATCGTGGCGTGCTGTGGCCGCACAGGTGGAGGCAGCGCATAGCAGTAGGGATGTGGCACAAGGGCTGGTGCAGATCACAAATGTGATATACAATATGATGGGTAACCGCTCCGCCACACCTAGTGAACTGGGACTGGGGGACACTGAGGACACATCTAGCCTCAGCAGCGTAGCTGTGCCCACAACTGATGCTAGACGTCGCAGTGCCAGGCACAGCACTGTCACTGAGGCAGAAAACAGAGGTGCCAGTGAGGCAACTGCACACTCGAGTGGCTTGCGTGGCCGGAGGAAATGAGAGTATTGGCCACAGGGGACTGTAAATGTTTGTGCCATACAAGAAACTATGAAGGAATAGTGAAATTCTGTTATCTGCTTTTGTTTATTGTTTCATTTACTTATTACTGCTACTAGTGAAATTGATATTACCTGACATTAAGGTAATACATTTACTTACTACAAGTACAAATGTCAGTGGATTTGTGTTGTTCATACTTACATCTGAAATGGTTGTGCATGATGTCAGCACACCTTTTCCTGCCCTCTTCTGCACTGGTCCTGTTTGCTGGCTGTAGGGGTGGTATGGGATCATCATCCTCATCAGATTCAGAATCACATATTTCCACAGGTATGCCCCTGGTGGTAGCTATATTGTGCAAGATTGCACAAGTAGCCACTATTCTACATGTTGTCTCTGGGCTGTACTGTAGTGCCCCTCCACTTTTGTGGAGGCACCGGATGCGACTCTTCAGCAGCCCAAAGGTGCGCTCCACCACATTGCGGGTTGCCCTGTGTGCTGCATTGTATCTCCGTTCAGCAGGTGTTGTAGGATTGAGGTAGGGCGTCATCTTGTAGGTGCGCACTGCGTAGACACTGTCTCTTGGAAGGAACAGAGGGTATAATGAGTAACTGAGCCATCTGACATCAGCACGCCATCAATGCGCCAGTGTACAGAGGGTCAATACCTAATAGATATCCTTCACCAAACTCCCCAGCTAGCAGTCTTGTGTGAATCCTACTGTGGCAAAAGATGTATGAATCATGTGTGCTCCCTGGGTACCTGGCCACGAGATCAGTTATGATATGGGAGGCATTGCATATCACCTGTATATTCATGAAATATTGGTATTTACGGTTTCGGTACACATTCTCTGTGGCTGATGGTGGACATATTGCAACATGTGTCCCATCTATAGCACCTAGGACGTGGGGGAACTGTGCTATCTGGTAGAACTCAGTTTTTGTCTGCTGTCTTTCCTGTGGGGTGTGGGGGAATCGGATGTACTGGTGTATTCTGGTCAGCATGGCGTTGAGAAATGCATTGAAAAATCTGCAGAGGGTACTCTGTGAGACCCCTCCAGCTGCTGCTATGACCCCTTGATAGCTCCCTGAGTCAAGTAGGTGGAGGGAGCATAATACCTGCACATGGGTGGGTATGCTATGAGTCCTATGTGTTGTGTGCTGCAGTATGGGTTGTAGCTCAGTTATCAGGTCAAGTATCATGGCTGAGTTCAACCTGTGCTTCTCAAATATTTCCTCCTCAGTCTGGTCAAAAAGTGTAATGCGCACTCTGAAAATGCACTCCTGTCTCCCGCTCCTTCTCCTCAAACCTGCCAAGATCCTCATTCTCCTCGCCATGACGTAGAGTGCAGCCATTGTAGAAAAGGGTCTGTGGCATTCTGGGCCTCTCTTTATATAGGTTGCACCTGGTTACCACCTGATTTCACTTAGTGGTATTTTGCATGTGCAAAATGCCATTCTGCGAAAAAACGCAATTTGCGATTTTTTGGTGCATCGAATTGAGACTTGGTTTTGCGAGTCGCATCTTGCGTCTCGCAATTTCCTACTTGAAATACCAAATCTCTAATTGCGATTCGGTATTTCATGTCGCTAATTGCAAGACGCAAAATTCGACTCGCAAAACCAAGTTGCAACGCAAAAAATTGCAATTTTTGCGATTTCGTATTTTTGG
This sequence comes from Pleurodeles waltl, assembly GCF_031143425.1. Taxonomy (NCBI): domain Eukaryota; kingdom Metazoa; phylum Chordata; class Amphibia; order Caudata; family Salamandridae; genus Pleurodeles; species Pleurodeles waltl. Next base: position 822,095,136 of record NC_090446.1, read on the forward strand.
TCTGCGAATGCCTTTCATGCATTGCAGACCACGTTTTTGCATTCGCAAACGGACAAATTTTGCGATTTGCACCGTTTGCGAATGTAAAAACATCTGATACATCTGGCCCTTTGTCTCTTCACCCACCTACATTAGTGGGGTACCGTTCTTATCAAAGGACATGTTGCAACTCAGAGTGGTAGAAAGTGTGTGGTTCTCCACAGATTTCAGGATTTTCCATCACTGAAATTTGAGGAAAGGGATTGTGTGTAAACCCTGATTCCCCCAGATGTCTAGGTTTCAGAAATATGCAATTTTGCTAGGTTTCCCTAGTTGCCAGCTGAGCTAGGGCCCAAAATCCGCAACCACCCACTTGGCAACAAATGGTATGTTTTGTGTGGAAAAATGTGATGTATCTATGTTACATTTTGGGCAGTTTTCTGCTGCAGGCACGAGGCCTACCCACACAAGTGAGGCACGATTTCTATATGGGAGACTTGAGGGGATGCTGGGTGAAATGAAGACTGTGGTTCCCTGCAGATTCCAGGTCTTTGCATCTCAAAAATGTGAGGAAATGTGTTTTAGTCAAAGTTTGAGATTTGCAAGTGATTCTGGGTACACACACACCTGGTGAGAGCCACACAAGTCACCCTACCCTAGATTCCTCCAGGTGTCTGGTTTTAACAAATGCACAAGTTCTTTGGTTTCCAGAGGTGCCGACTCAGCTAGGGCCAAAAATTCAGCGCTACCCAATATGCAAAAAAATGGGTCAGTTTGCAGTTTAGAAATGTGAGGTACCCATGCTGTGTTTTGGGCCATTTGCTGTCACAGACAATAAGCCTACCCTCACAAGTGAGGTACCATTCTTATTGGAAGACATGAGGGAGTATAAAAAGTAGGACATTTGTTATTACCAATCCGATTTTGCTGAATGTGTGCCTTCTGAATGTAAGCCAGTCTGTAAGAAAGAAGACATTTTGTAAAATACCCTCTAAATGATATGCTAGTCTGGGTTTCTACAAATTCAGAGATGTGCAAATAACCTCTGCTCCTAAATTCAATATCTTGGTCCATTTCAGAAATACATGGTTTTCCTTTATGCCCTTTATTTCACTGTAAATATTTTACCAAATGATTTGGTCTGTGCGCGGTAGACAAAGAAAATTCATTGTATACTGCTGCTCAGTTGTTGGCTCGAGTACCTTGACTTCTTGAAGAACCACAAACTCTATCTATCCATCATACCAGAAGGGTTTGGTGGACGCAATGGTATATTGCTTTTGTGAACTGGCCTTCATGCCAAGCAGTTGCAGATAAAAACATTGTCCCAAATGCTAATTTTTTCCCTACTCATTTTCAACATTATTTTTATTTCAACAGTTATTTTCTTTGGGAAAACCTTGATGGAATGTATAACCTGCCTGGATCACCCACGGGTTTCACACTGGTTTCCACCACAAACTGGAAGTAGGTTGAGAGCACAAAAATAGGAAAATGGAAAATGGGCTGCCTCTTTGAAAAATGCCAAAATGGTGGCACTTTTTTTTTTTTTTTCTGGCCTGTATGTTTCTGAAAGCTGGGAAGATGGTGATTTTAGCACAGCAAACCGTTCATTGATGACATTTTTAGGAAAAAAAATATACTTTTGTCCAGAGCACCTTTTTTCTTTTTTTGCCCTAAAAACTTTAACTTTAACCATATTTTTCCTATTTTCTCTGCCCTTTCCAGGGGAATCCACAAACCCTTGGTACTTTTAGAATCCCAAGGATATTGTAAAAAATAGGATGCAAATTTGGCATGGATACCTTATGTGGCAAAAAGGTTATGCAGCCTTAAACACAAACTACCCCAAATAGCCCAAGAAGGACTCAGTTCGGGAGGGGGGGAGGCTCAGCAGTTAACAGGTTAATCCAGTTACTTGTTAGAATCCCAGGCCTTCTTTCAAGGAGGGAAAGTCCTTCCCTGCTCCACTGTCTTGTAACAGCACACACATCTCACCACGGGTAAGTCATCCAGCTGCCAGATAACAGTTGAATATTTACACGCATTGAGAAGAGTAATGGTCACTTTTTTAAAGTACTACATGCTTAATGATGAGACAAAATTCCATTTCACCACTCATTGAACTATAAAAATTAGTCCTTGAATTATTTCTCTAGCCACTACCAATCCAAATTTAGCATGTAATCTAATAATGTAGCCCAGTGTTTCCCTGTGGAAGCTGCCATAACTTCGACAGTGAAAGTATCTTCTGTAGATATGTTACTGTAGGAACATGTTCAACATTAATATCTGCATGTACTACTTTTAAATATCATTACCTTCCCCTTACGGTCAATTATGTGTAAAGATGACATTATTATTGAAAAGGAAGTTTTGGCTTGTCAAAGGGGGTAATTTAACAAGTCAAATTTGAAGCTTAAAGCTTCTACAGGCATGTTACCTGTGTGCAGCTACCAGGATGAGCACATGTGTTCAAGAGTAACCAGCCTAATTCAACATAACCTAGCTGTGCTGCAGTTGCATTGTGTTTGAAAGTGGACACTAGATGTACTCATGGTCAGTCAAATTACCACATAATTGCAGTGAGTGAGACTCTCACAGTAAATGTCCAAAAGCTAACCGATCAAAAACAAAAGATCCAGGACGTCTAAATTTGCAGAACCTATTTGCAACACCATGACCACTATGTTATGCCTTCGTACTCTGTAATGCCCCAACTGCTTTGCAGTTATTTATAAATGATGTTCTTAGAAGGTTTTTGGATCTTTGCACAATGGTATAGATCAAGGATATATTTATTTATTCAGCAAATTAAAAAGAATACACCCAACTTGGAAGAGACATTTTAATGCTTTTGGGGCGGGGGTTCAAATTCCAAGAGGCAGAAATTACCTAAAAGGCATTGAAAAGGAATTTCTCTATCATTCTAGCACTACACCTCGTAGACCCATCTGAATAGTAGCTTGTCGGAAAAGGAGACATTATCTCCTAGGATAACCCATACCATTCTGTGGTAGAGGTTCTTTGTATGTCAGTGGTACTTGACAAAGAATGATGTGTGACCTGTGAACTGTGCTTTCAACACTATCCTCTCAACTTCCAGAAAATGAATGGGTATCCGCTTTCTATTCTGTTTTCAAATACTCATAATTTTGAAATTTTCAATTTTATGTTCTTTCTAAGTTGCCATCCAGCATTTTAACTCACCAAGATGCATTTATTCATTTATTTACTCATGTATTCATTTGGTTTCAGCTATTTGCACAACCCAGTCTAAAGAGAGAAGAAGGCATGGTTCTTGCTGTACAAACAGTACCCACATCCTGCTCCTGTCTTCCAGACTTGACCCTCATGTTTGTTGAGTACCTGTCAATTTTTTTATGTAAATATTGGATGGACATAATTTCACAGGACAGCATAGGTTGCCTTCAGTTATACAGAAAACCAGTTAGGTTCCAATTAAGTTCCTGGTTATTAGTAAGTTATTTCTTGTTGATTAGCAGATGGTTGTGGCATAATCTGCTTCCCAATTATGCTTCTTCAATTTTTAAATTATCTTCTTTTGTATTTGTTGCTGGAGTAGTAGAGGATTTGGGATGCATGCAGGACATTACACTCTTGTTGCTGGAGTAGCAAAGAAATAGAGATGCATGCACGACAGGACACTCGTTTGTGGGGTTTGAGGAACACACACACAGACTGAAGTTCAGTGAGCTATTACTAAAGGTTTTCCCAAGATGAATGGGGGGGTGTTGGAGTATGATAGCCATAGTCCATGTCATTTTCTTAGCTCATTCACATGGCACTTTTGAACAATGCTCCTACTTGGCCACCAGTGTGCTGCGCCCATACCCATCAATATAACCAATATGCATTTATACAGACTTATTCAAGTCATACCTAGTGATTGCTCTGGGACTTCCGACTCTCATGATCGTTCCCTGCTTCAACATAACTTGCCTTAGGACGTCCTGGAACATGAAGTCATGTAAGAGAGACAATCAATATTTTTTCTTTGCCTTAAGGTGAATTGGTGGCAGTATTAATTATTTGGCTGTTTTCCTGTCGGCGAAATTTCCAGATGGCATCGGATTTGTTTCGGGCATTATAAATGTTTCACCCACTCCCATGTTCTATTCAGAAAGCTATCTCACTGTTCCAGTTTTTCTGAACAGTTTTTTTGGATGTGGAAAAGCAAAACCTATTTAGCTCAAAGGAAAGCTGTAGGAAAAGCGACCAAAAGATTAAATAATTTTTAAAGATACATTCAGTTCTATTTTTTTTTAAATATCTCTCAGCACCCGAACACTAACCCATGTGACCACCCCACAAACCCCATCTCTCCCTTCTTAAATTCAGTGATAATCCGTCCCACCATTTCACCAACAGCAATCCTAAAACTCAAGTGACAGCTTTAACATTTTTTCATCCAACGCAGAAAGAGAACTTGCTACTCTGTGCTGCATGAAAGAAAGAGAGAAGGAATGCATAATATTTATAAAGATATGGCACATTCCTGCCGTCTACCTGCAATGGCACACAATCTGCAACCCAGTGCCAACGCAGGCACCCTAGAACCATGAAGCAAGGCTGCCTAAGTTACAGGTAAGATTGTTTTTGTGCAGGAAGTGGTACCGTCCGGCACAAAAACAATCTCTAGAGGCATTTTCAACTTTCTATGTGTGCTGCATATTGCAGCACACATAAAAACGGGAAAAAACAAGGAGAAATACAAATGTTTCTCGTTGTTGCACCTATGGAGGGAAGGCGTAGAAATCTGGAAATGCATCAGAACACATGGTAAAAGAATGGGAACACCCATGCTCCAACCATGTAACGCCACCAAGACATCGAGTTACACGAGGCAGTGACTTGCACTACCTTTCATTAGTCTAGCTTACTAAGCCATGCAGGGTAAACACAAGGTGGCCTTTTGCGTGGGTTGGTAAATCTCATTTTAGATTTTGTGTCACCCTACATCCCCTTTTGTGGTGAAAGGGTGACGCAAAATCTTAATAAATCTGGGCTGAAGATTTTTTGACGGAATCTGAGGGCCGTTGTACCCACTGACCCTTCCAGTGCATCAAGCCTGCATCCATTCATGGGAGCTTCCAAATGCTTAAGTATAGTCAAGGAACAGTCCGCCTCAGGAGAGCAGCCAGCACCGGCACTCTGAAGACAGCAGGCAAAGTGGTTAGATCTACGTTCTTCATATTTGATACATTCTAATGTTTTATTCAATATTTGTAATCAAGAGGTCTTATTTGCATGAGCAGAGAGTATTACTGTGCGAGTGATAAACAGTAATAAATGAATGCCTTAAGTAATGATTTAAAAGCAACAGAAATGCAAACACGCAACAATTATTTTGATATGACAAAACATCATGCAATGAAAGCCCACATTTACATAATACATTGGTGACAGGTAGAGCATGCACTATGGAATAGTATAAAGGAAATTACCACTTTAATCCAAAATATTCAACAGATTGTCAATCAATTTGTGGCATTATCTAGGTGATAATATATTCCTCTCATTTGACATCCACAATAATTGCAGGTAATGACGAAAATATTTGTACCTTTTGTTGGAAGGAAGTAGATTGACTGGAAATTCCAATGAATAAAACATTGTTATTGCATTCGCTTTACACCTGTTCCTATTTATGACGGCAGTTTTATATATTTTAATTAGGAAGCTGTTTGTAGGGATGAATGACAAGAGGAACAAATAGTTGCCTCCATGCTGCATGCAGGGGGAGGGGTGGGTGGGTGGGAAGCGATTCTGATAGCGCAGAGGGTTAAACCTTCATTAAAACAAATAACTAATATCTGTTAATATTATTGAAGAATATGTTTGCTAATACTTTGCCATATGTTTCTGACATTATATTTCTCTAGTCAATATACTCCATTTAGATTTTTGAGAAGTTGGTATGATGACCAGCTCTGCATATACACATAAGTACGCACGTGGTCCCTTATGGACATGCACCTTCCCGTATGCACACGAGCACAGATATATTTCTTTGTAGCGCATACCTCACTTTATAATACCATTACTCAGTTTTCCACATATTTACACAAGAGCCTCACAAATCCTTGTTATATTCCGTTATCTAGCATTAGCATTAAGCGCAATTGATACCAGAGAAGCATCATGGCACTCTCAGATGTCTGGAGCTATGAAAGGTAGACCTACCTATTTGGTCGGAGAGCTTTATAGTTAGTTTACCATATGTAGAGTTTGGTGAGCTGTATGAGGTCTTGACGTGATATGGTTGTGTTGCAATGAACTTGATGCTGCTAATATGCAAACAAATGTTTATAAGATGTATGTGTGATGAGTATGGGTCATTTTATGCAGTTCACGATGTTAGTAGCAACTAGGACCTGTATGTTTGTTTTTAAAGGTGCCGGGTTGTGTTGTGACATATATGGAAGACTCGGTTGAGATGTGAGACACGAGGTATGGTCACAGTACAGTGACACTGACTATGCTGATATGCCTGAAAATAATTGTAGCGGTGCCTGAAATGACTATTATGACTTTCATGCAGCATGTAGTGCATGCAACTGAACAGTGGTAACAGAGTGAATGTTTAATCATCCACGCTTTAGTGTGGTGGTAGACCCTAATGATGTACAAATGTGTGCTTTAGTGTACGGTTTAAAGAGGTTCACCAAATGTAAATATGGCACAGCCAAAGCAAATCAAGTTGCCATCTACAGATGGATGTATGGGATCCACCAGAATAAGTGATGGGCTAACATAAGGAAATCTGCTGACACCCCTGTTAAGGAACTGCAGCACAGGAAGTACCCATAAACACCTTAATAAAGGGTCTGCTGGGTCCACCCTGAAGCTGTGAGGACCCAGTGCAAGCAGAAAAAACACAAACGGATTGGAAGAGAGTCTAGAGGGCTCGCCTTGAATTGTTGATGTATGTAGAGGAGAAAAATCCTCTGACACTTCAGTAGTGTACTGTGAGTGCCGTTCTGATACGAAAGCACAACAATGGACACCTCAATAAAAGGTCTATGAGGTCCAGGCAGATGGGTGAGGGTGCAACCCACATAAATTCACTGACACCTCAGTTCAGGGTGGATAAGCTTCTACTCAGAAATGGTAACGAATATAAGAAAATTAATCTTTTCGAATGGTCTTTTTATAGGTTTGCTTTTATTGGCCTGGATTCACCAGCTATATCAGACTTTGGGAACTGGCAGGCTGCTTAATAAATCCAAGTGACTTCTAAAGTTAGTATATATTTGGCTAAATTTAGTATTTCACTTATTGATAAGGCCCAGGATAGAGTGGTGAAGAAATTGTACTAAAGGCATAACATCAGCTGCTCCATAAGGGTAGCAGTGTGGAATTACGCTTTTCTCATTAGAAACTTTGAAATCATGTTTGCATTGCAACCATGCACTGCTTAAGGCCCAAATGTGTGCATTCACACATCACAGGAAACCTTTTTGAAATATCTAAAAGCTTGCCTCGTACACTATCTTTGCCAAGTAGTGGCTTGGATCTCCCAACATTTGGGTTTATAATGTCTAAAATATGTAGTTAGCTTGCTTCTGCATACGGTCCAAAATGATATTTGACAGAATGGGCTGTATCACCCTCTCTCAGTTATTAAATAAAAGCAAAACTTGCTGTAAAATTTAAAACACCATTGGAATTTCTCTTGCCCAGGGTCACTCTGAAGCACTTTCTTTCCAGTGGGGAATGAGAGGATCTCCAAACAGCAATCAGTGGCCAGTGACTACCCGACTCTCACTTCAGAGACTTAGAATACAAGAGCTTCTCAAACATTAGACCCACTTGTCTCCTATGTGTGTAGAGATATAGATGACAAAAAGCGCTTCTTTCCAGAATAACCAACTGATGAGAGGATTGAACTTTGACTGATCCCTGTCTGAAGAGAGTGGTTAATCTTGTCTGTTTTCTGGTACTCTAGAAGCTGCCATTGCAGTTTGGAAGCATTGCCAACGAGCAGCAGTAAGAACCTCATAAATAAAAAAGTTGTGACTTTAAAATGAATGAATGACTTCCATAGCAGTGGGATGAGGTGCTTATGCTATCCAGTCAAGACACAGCTGCGTCAGACATGATTTCTTGATAGTCACCTCCCCCCCCCCCATGGCCTTGAGACCCTCGCAGGTGAGTAGTGCACTTTACAAATTCCTTTATTGATTGATTGATTGAGAGCTTTCTGAGTTAGAGTTTGGTGCTTGAGGTAGGACTTCAGAATCCTGGTATCTGGAACACTGCTGGGCTGCGACACTCAGCCTTGTCTTGTTGGAAGATGTGAAGCTTTGAAAAGGCAAAAATCCCAATGAGGATAATGTAGACTGTGAAGGTAACATATTGCTTCCCCTGATGAGCAGATTGTAAAGGTTAAGACTTTGATGTTTGTCCTGCTCCGAGTGTTTGATGCAAGATACAAGGCTTCAGAGAGACCCGAAGAGATTAATTTAGCCTCATTTACCCTCATTAGCTATACCACCTTGATTACCCTGTACAGGAAGTTTAAGAAACATTTCTAAATTCATGATTCATACATATTTGTAGCCCACCAGCCCTTTGGGTCAGTGAAGGTTTTCACACCATCTGTCAATCACCAGTTCAATCAGCATTGTTCTCCTTCCTGGAAAAGAAGCTTGGGAACCACAGGTTTGACAGGGCAGAAAAGTTGCTAATTTACAATGGTTCTCCCATCATGGCAAACTCTGATAAAGTCCCAACAGCTATTTCCAATCTGAGCTTTAGGGCCACATGTACAGAGCATTTTGCACATTGCAAATGGCGAATCGGGCCAATTGTGATACGCAAAATGCAATTTGGGATGTACAGACCCATTTTTACGATTCAGTAATCTATTTACCGAATCACAAAAGGGGTATGCGAGTTATAGTTAGGAGGGGGTGTTTCCTTCCTAATTGCAAGTCGCAGTCCCATGTATGATTGTTTTGGGACCACGCATGCAGTCACAAAATAATCGCAGTTAGTACCAGTTTCAAACTGGTGCTAACCCATTCGCAAACAGGAAGGGGTCCCCATTGGACCCCTTCCCCCTTGTGAATGGTAGTGAAAATATCTTTTCATTTTTTAAATGCATCTCATTTTCCTTTAAGGAAAACGGGCTGCATTTAAAAAAAAAAACTGCTTTGTTTAAAAGCAGTCACAGACATGGTGGTCTGCTGTCTTCAGTAGGCCACCATCCCTGTGAGGGCGGCCATTCCCATGGGGTCGCAAATTGCGACCTACCTCATGAATATTCATGAGGTAGGTCATTTGCAACTCCCTTGTGAATCGCACACAGTGCCATTGACACTGTTGTACATAAGGTTTTGCTACTCGCAAATTGCGAGTTGCTCTGACTCGCAATTTACGAGTCGCAAAACATATATTTCGTACATGTGGCCTTTAGTTCCTAAATGTAAAATTAAGTGTCGGAAAGACAGCAACTGCATTGTATCTGGTTTCATGGAGGGCTCGCTGGCCATAGCTTCATGCATGACTTGCTGCAGGATTTCAAATACAACACTGAAGAGTAAGTGAAAAGGGCAAATCTTTTGACTGGGGTGATCCTCTGTCGCTTCCCACTCAATATCCATTTGAGGTCAGTATGAAAAGGTACTGTTAGAAATTGAGTCTTTGATTGGCAGTCAGGTTACCCTCTGTCCAAGCAAGGTCCCTCTTTTTAGTCAGAGTAAGTCACACACATTCAAAATTATCATGTGCCCACCCTCTGGTAGCTTGGCACTGAGCAGTCAGGCGTAACTTAGAAGGCAATGTGTAAAGTATTTGTGTAATAAATCATGCAATAACACAGTATAAACACCACACAAATACACTACACAAGTTTAGAAACATATAGAATATTTATCTGATTTAATGCAGGTCAAAACAATCAAGATACACGTTGAAATATCACTTTAGAAAATGATAAAAAAGAGTCTGAAGTTCTTAAAAGCAATAGGTGTCTCTTGCAAGCTCAAAGTACCTCAAGGGACCCTTAGAGGAGGAGATGTGTGGAAAACAGGAAGGTGTGCATCGGTTTCTCCAGGAGCTCACAGAAAATGCGTCGATATTTTTCACGCAGTCAGGGCCTTACATGAATTTCCGGCCTGCGGACTTGGATCATCTTTGGGTTGTGGGGTATTTGGACGCCCGCTGATGATGTGAAGAAATCCTGGGCATGCAGGACGAAGTCACAGGAGCTGCATTGATCCGGTGGGCGATTCAGGGAAATTTTCTGTCGCACGGCAGGCGCTTCGTCAATTGTTCTCGCAGGAAGTTGGTCTGCATTGTTCCAGCTCGGCTTTGCGTCGATCAAGTGGGCCACGCATCGAAGTTCTGCTTGCAACACTGGTTCTGCATTTATCTCCACTCAGGGAGCCAGGCTATGTCATTCAGGTTCAGCGTGCTGTGATTTTCCCACTGCGATGCAGGCTATGCGTCGTTTCTGGCAGGCTGTGCGTCAACATTTTGCCGCACAAGGGGTTCTTTGCCGATTGAAGTATTTTTGGCCCTGAGACTTCAGGGAACAGGAGGCAAGCTCAATCCAAGCCCTTGGAGACCACTTCTCAGCAGAGCCAGAGGGCAGCAAGGCAGCAGGGAAACAGCCAGGCAGGAGTCCTTTTCAGCAAAGCAGTCAGGTGAGTCTTTTGGGCAGCCAGGCAGCTTCTCTTGGCAGGTTACAGGTTCTGGTTCAGAGTTTCTTCTCTGGTGGTATGTTGTCCAGAAGTGTCTGAGTTGGTTAGGTCAGAGGCCCTGTTTAAATACCCAAATGTGCCTTTGAAGTGGGGGAGACTTCAAAGAGTGGCTTACAAGTGCACAAGGTCCCATTTCAGTTCCATCCAGTCTGTCAGGGTCCCAGTAGGGGATGTGGCAGTCCAACGTGTGAGGGCAGACCACTGTCCTTTGACATGTAAGTCTTAGGCTCTCTACCCACCCAGCCTGTCAACTAACCCAGGCAGACATGGATTGTAAGGCACAGAAGGATTTAAGTGCAGAGAAATGCTCACTTTCTAAAAGTGGCATTTCTTAAACAGTAATATTAAATCTAACTTCACCAGTCAGCAGGATTTTGTATTACCATTCTGGCCACACTAAATATGACCTGGTTACTCATTTCAGATCAGAATCTACCACTCATTCAGTATATGAGGGTAGCCCCAACTTTAGCCTATGGAAGGAACAGGTCTCACAATAGCAGAAAAACAAATGCACAGGTTTTACACTACCAGGACATATAAACTACACAGGTACATGTCCTGCCTTTTACCTACACAGCACCTTGCCCTATGGCTTACCTAGAATATACCTCAGATGTGACCTAAATGTAGAAAAAGGGTAGTTTAAGGCTTGGGAAGTACTTTTAAATGCCAAGTCAAAGTGGCAGTGAAACTGCACACACAGGCCTTGCAATGGCAGGCCTGATGCATGGTTAAGGGGCTACTTATGTGGGTGGCACAATCAGAGCTGCAGGCCCACTAGTAGCATTTAATATACAAGCCCTGGGCACATGTTGTGGACTTTACTGGGGTCTTACAAGTAGATTAAATAAGCCAATTTCATATGAATCAATGTCACCATGTTTTAAGGGATAGATCATATGCACTTTAGCACTGGTTAGCAGTGGTAAAGTGTGCAGAGCCCTAAAACCAGCAAAGACAGTGTCCAAAAAGGGCAGGGAAGCAGGCAAAAAGTTAGGGGTGACCACCCTAAGGCTGTCAGGTCTAACAGGTACCTACAAACCATTTGTCTGTGGTCTTAGACTATCTTTGGCAATTTGTTATTTTTAGGCATTTAGAGGGTCATTATAAGTCTGGCGGTCTCAAGACCACAATGTTGATGGCAGCTGTCGTACTGCCAAGAGGATTGGTGGAGGAGACCGCCAAATTATGACCATGGTGGTAGTCACCGTAGAACACAGCTAAACAACTGCCAGACTGCCAGTGCGGTCGGCTTGACACGGACGGCTGTAGCCACCTTCAGGCTGGTGGACACCATGTTCCTGCCAGACACATTACAATATACAATATACAATATAAAAGGCCAAACAACAATGTGCATATCTGTGTGTCCCTACATGACTCCTGACTGCTATATGCTTACACACGGGAAAAGGTTTGGGAGTGGAGGTAGAGGGAGTGGTTGTAGGAGATGTCATGGTGGATGTCTTGGGTGCATGTTTGTGTGAGGTATGCTTGTGGGTGCTGGGTGTCTGTTGGGTGGGTGAGTGTGGGTGTTTATGTGTCTTCGGAGGAAGGGGGAGGAGTTACTGGAAAATGCCATGGTGGATGGGTGTGTCTGTGGGGGTGGTGTCTGCAGGTATGGACGATGGGTTGCATGTGGGTGTGTCAGTGTTTGTGGTGTCTGCAGATGTAGTGACAGGGGTGAATGTTTGCGGATATGCTATTGTGATGACTGTGGGTAGGATTGGAGTGATGGCTGTATCAGTGAATGTTGGTGTGATGACTGTAGGTGTGTCAAATGTGATGTCTGTGACGGTGGGGGTGGTGTGGGGGTCTGTGTAGGTAGTGGATGTTGATGTGTCTGCAGGTGGGTGTTATTTGTGTGCATGCCGGTAGTGAGTCTTGTGGTACTTGTGTCTGTCAGCTGTATCCTTGGATGTTGAGGTGGGTGCGTGCTTATTTGTCTGTGTGCTTTGCCTGGGATGGGGAGGAGGGGTCTGGGATTGGGAAGACGTAGCTGGAGGGGAGACGGAAGACAAAGAGTGACTGGCTGCCATTCAGTGTGGATGCCAGAGCCTGAAAGGACCTCTGAAGTCCAGCCAGTGCACTGTGAATGCCCTCAGGAATGCATTACTCTGTTGGACTTGAGTTGCCAGTCCCTGGATGGCATTAACGATGATCGAATGACTCACAGAGATCGACCTCAGGAGGTCAATAGCCTTTCACTGAGGGCAGCAGGGCTGACTGGGGCAGGGGCGGAGGTGCCTGTGGTGAAGGAGATGCCCACCCCCTTGGGTGAGTGAACACAGACAACTAGGTGGGGGGCTACAGGGACATTGGTGGTAGTAAGGGGGATGTTGAAGATACGGTCTTCCCTGTGGCACTCCCCTCGCCCTCCGTGCCACTCGTCCCTTGCTGACCCGTGGTCTGTAGCATCCCAACTCACCTGTGTCCTGTCTTCTTCGCCTGCCAATGCAGATGCACTCAAGTAGAGAGAGAGAGGGAGGGAGGAAGGGAGAGAAGGTTAACAAATTCTTCACATACACACATGTAAACATGCACATCTGTAGGTAAACATCTCCTGGCTAGGCAATCTCTTGTGGCAAAACCCATATCCTACATAATGTCACAACATGTCACAACTACCCACCCCTGTATGCCAATCCACACACCCACATCAAAATCAAAGTAAGTTAGCACGACTGGCGTAATCCACATGATCATCAGCAAAGCCATGTCTGCATGTATATCATGTCCTGGCTGAAGTTCAAATGAATACCTGAATCCTGATCATACCTCCCCATACTCCTATCACCTATTAGAAGAGCAGGTGACCAAACAAAATACCTCAGGCCTGTACTGTAACTACACTTGATCAGTCCATGTCAATTTGTAATGTCCCTTGATAGTGAAGACTACTCCACTCATAGACCAAAAAGCACCTGCCTGTCACAAAACATGGCTGTCCTACAGAAATGCCAATATAGATCAGATAACTACAAGCTGGGATCCCATACAGGTGACATCTGATGTGCAGAATACAAGTCTTGTGTACAGGCATGTGAGTAGTCTGACTCTATCACAGATGAAGATCTGCAGACACCAAACACATATATACCACAACTATTCATACATATAAATGCAGCTACATTGGCCTACATAGCACACATGAAACATCCATGGTCAATCACAGAGTGCAGTGTCACAACCTATGAACTTCAGGAAGCCACATATTAAATCATAGGCCACATACCAATCCACCTGACATGCAGTTACAGTAGTTGGGCTTCACAACATGATAAACTACAATCACTCATGCCATTCCTGACATTTGATTACCTTTACCCAAGTCCTGACAACACGCATATCAGATGGAAATGACAATTACGCATACTGCACACATGGGCCTACACAACTGCCATTATACTGACAACATATTCCACTTTTGCATAGGGCTGTTTCAGGAATAATGATATACCTAAAAGGTTACATCACCATCTCAGAAGTCATACAAAACCTTATCCTGTTGAAATCACACACATCAGCTAGGCCAAGGGTAGCAGTCATTGTTTCACTTCATCAGATGTGCCCCTAAGTAACCATTGTGAAATGATATAGGCAGCAACTGAGCCACCTTGCACTGTGATTGTTAGGGCATTGGTACACATGGCATTTACATTGCATATTGTCAAAGGCAAGATCTGCTTAGGCACTTACCACCTCTAGAACATTTCCATTGGGTTGAAGGTAATACACGTCAAGCACATGGAAATGCATGATGAGTCCAATTTAACCAAATCAGGCACTCATATCCAAAGAATAGGCAGGAAGGAATCACACATATGGCATAAACATTTGACCGTCTCCTCATGTAGACGTGGAGATGTTTTGACACAGGAGATGTGCATCCACTGATAGCAACCTATGAAGCCACATCTACATTTCATACTCAGGGAAGGTGGGAACTACACATGTCAATAGTCTACATACATGTTGTACTTACTACATTGTCACATAAGCTACAGTGAGGCAGGAAGCACCATACAAAAGACCCAATTACCAGGATACAGTCAGTAATCACCCCCTTGTGGCTGCTGTGATGCCCTCAAGCATCAATCAACCTTAGGGTAGGCCACCGGCAAAATGCAGGCCATGGAGGGGGGTCAGTGTCCAATGGGCATCCCTCCCTCCCTGGTCTTCCAGGCCCCGCATCTCAGGTCCTCCCACCGCTTGCGACAATGGGTGCTCCGCCTGCTGTGGACCCCCAGGGTCTGCACTCACTTGGTGATGGCATGGCAAATCCCTTTCTTCTGATGAGCGTTCACCTGCATGGATGGCACAGAGAAAAAGAGAAAGTCATGTACACATGCACTATACCAACAGGAGTGGACACTACACATTTGTCAAAGCAAGCGCCCACTTTGCTCACACACCTTCACTTTATACCCACTGCATACATATACTCCCTCACAAGTACACTTGCCTGAATCAACATCACATGCAACCCCTATCACATGACTATGGCATAGGACTCACATGTTCATCTGGTGCCCCATGTAGCTGCCCATACTGGGATAGGACCTCCTCCACCAGCTTTTCTAATTTTCACTGGGTGAAGGCAGGGGCCCTATCACCTGCAGGACGTGGCATGATGGCTCCCAGAGGTAGCACACAGCAGTTCACATCGTGGAGGTCTTGCTAGCAACAGTGTCAGGAGTCAAGTGGGCTAGGCTGCAGAAAATGGCAGTCACGACAGCCATGTACAGGACCATTACTGCCAGCAGTTATTGCTATTGGTCCTAGTCTGCCACAGGCAGCAATGTTAACCAATGACAAGTTGCACAGTGGTTGTGACCGCCTACCTCCATGACGACTTCCACTGGAGGACTTCGGTCACTTTCAACTGTCCACTACATCAGGAGAGACACCTGCCATTTTGTGGACATATAATCAATGAATGTGCCTAAATAAGTGCGACATACACATGCTCGCCCAAATGGAGGGGTAACCCTGTGTTCTGCCATCATGGTAGTTCTTCAGTTTGTGACCTTCTTGTCACTGTGATGTGAAAATGAGTTATTGGTAAGGGCAGGTAGGTACCTACACTTAGCAATAGGGCACTAACCTCCACTTAGGTCCAGTTAGATCTCAGTAAATTAAACCCAGCTCAACCCTTGGTAGCATGGCAATGAGCGACAAGGCTTAACTTAGGAGACAGAGTGTAAAGCATTCAAATATCACAAAACAGTAATTAAATAAAACACAGGAAACAGTTTAGAACCCCAAACCCAATTTATAAAAATAGATTATATTTTTATCTTTAAAATGACACAAAAACAAATAAAATCGGATAAGGGGAACTGGAGATATGAATTTTGAAAGATGTTTTTTTTTTTTTTAGCGTTTAGAAACAAAAATGTGCCACTCGGGTCATCTGGTTGCACCTCGACCGGGGCAAAGTCAAAGTTTAATGCCGACCGCGATGGAGCCCGGCTCGGCTACAGGCCGCGGGAGGCCTCGGTCAAAAGTTTACCTTCGGACTCAGTCTCTTTTCTGAAGATTTTCTTCAGCGGGACGAACCTGCAAATCAGGCCAGGTCGCGGTTGAGGCAAGCCGGCTAGAGTTGCGGCTACGGGTCGGTCCCTCTAAGGAGCTTTTTTACAGAAGTCCTCCAAACTTCTGGGGCTTCTCCCAGATGTTCTTTTAAGGTTCTTTTGGGGTCCACAGCTCACCCCAAGGGTCCAGAAGCTCTGAGATGATCCGTTGGGGGTGAGGACTACAACTCCCAGAATGCACCTAGTGCAAACTCCTTTTTGGCCACTGGGCAGTGGTCTTCTGGTTGCTTTCTTCAGGACTTGGTGCAGGGGACTCTGGTTAGCAATTTTTCACATGTAGCAATCAGGGAGTCCCTCCTTGAACCAGTTGAAGCCAGGCAAAGTCCTTCTTGTGGTGAAGCCCAAGTGTGCAGCTTGTGCAGTCCTCCTGAGTGCAGGTTCCCGGTGCAGGCCAGGGGTACAGCAGGACAGTCCTTCTTCTTCTGTAGTTCTTCCTAATAGGGATGTGGTAGGGAACTGAGGTGTGGGTGCCGGTCTGCAAGTTTTATCCTTGCTCCTTGGTGAAAAACAGGGGTGTCCTGAATCTCCAATCAGGTGGAGTGTCCTTCCCCTGTGATGACCACTTCCTGGGAAGTGTGGCAAAAATCAATCCCAGGAGGCAACATTCTTCAAAAATCCATCATGGCTGAATCTGATTTTTGGCGGTTACATCTGGCTGAGCCCACCCACTGGTGTGGCTAAAAATCATAAACGCACCCCTCTCCTGCCCTCTCCTAATCTAATCAAGGGGGCACCTAGTTGTCTGGGGTTGCAGGATGTGGGGTGTTTCTGGGTTGCTCCAAATGTCCTTCTCTGCCTTTGAAGACCAGTTTGGCAGCCCTCTCCCTTCCTGCCTCACCATCTGCTGAGGGGAAATTCCCTCCCACAGGCACATCTCTTTGTGTAAAGCCAGGCCACTTCACACCTCATCAATGCAGCCTGGCCAGGCTGCCAGAGGCTGGCCAATCAGAGCACAGCAGCAAAAACAAGGCAGGGCTGAAATTGGCAACTTTTTAGGTAAAGTTTAAAACTCTTTACCTGAACAAGTTATATTAAATCCAACAACTGGAAGTTGTGGGTTTATTATAACAATTAATTTGATACCAAACTCTTGGTATCCATTACTGAAGGGGACTTTAAAATTTAAATAAAGTCTCCCCATTCTAGCCTATGAAGGCCACTCACTACAATGAGGGAAAAATGAATTTGGCTGTTTTTACCTCACCAGGGCTTATAAAACTATTTTTATAAGGTCCCTGCTTATAGTTACATGCGACCCAGCCCTAGGGGCACATAGGGCACACCTTATGGGTGACGTATATGTAAAAATAAGGTAGTTTAAGACTTTGGAACTACTTTTAATTCCAAAGTCAAATTTGCATATAACTTTAATTTAAAAGCAGCCTGCCTTTAAAATGACACTGAGCACCTCACCAGTGCACCTATGGGTGCACTACCTATGCTGTGGTCCCTAAACCTACATGCCCTACCATATACTAGGGACTTATAGGTAGGTTAACTTAGCCAATTATAATTACCCTAATTTGCATATTGATTTTACACAGAGCACAGGCCCTGGGACTGGTTAGCAGTACCCAGGGCACCATCAGAGTAAGGAAAACACCAGCCAAAAGTGGAAAATGGGGGCAAAATGTTAGGGTGCCTCTGCAATCAGCCCAGTTTTCTCGCAAAGGGTGTGTACATACTTCTGATAAAGCATATTTAAATATTTAAGATCCCAATGAGAGTCAGTTGCTTGCAAAGGACAGGAGAGTGAGGCCATCTACCAAAGTGGCTCATGAGAAGCATAGAGGTATACAAATAACAACAGCCTGAGATTGCCGACGATGAAGGGAAGTAACCTCTGCCTATCCCTGAAAGTGGAACAGTTGCCAAATTGCAAGAAAAGTGTTGAATAATTTAAATATAATATCATTCTTTTTTTGGTATTCAGAATTTACAAGCTGATCATTTAGAATCCCCAGGTAGAATAGTCGTTAAAGCCATACATGTTTCCCTGCAGGTCTCCCTACTTGTATAGACACCTGCCTGAGATGAATCATTACTGAGGGTTGATCAGGATCAACTGCCAAAGTTATGTTAAAGTGAACCATCACCTAGTAGTCATTGGTCTTCTGATTCAGCCATCTAAACAGCAGAGTGCAGACCTTCCACTTTTTTATCTTTAGAAGTAAAATGGATGCGCTCATAAACAAAATTACATTTGAAAACATCCTAGTTTCAAAGGTGTACTTGCCTATTTTGCACAGCTTAGCAAATTACAACATATTTGGCTGAGTATCATAATGATGAAAGTCTTTTAAGGTTCCTAATTAGCATTCCTTTAATTTGTTTGCTATTTGTAATATACTCAGAAGCTAAAATTGAACATTTCATCCTCTGCCTGGCTACAGGTGTCTTTGTTAACAATTATATGATAACCATACTTTCAACCAAATTCCGTAATATGTTGGAGAAAGTGTGAGTATCTGTGTGTATGTGTCTCTGTGAGTTTGTTTGTGTGGGCTAGGAAATCTGTCATCAGTTGCATGGATAGAGCTTTTTTGATTTCCTCTTTGTGTCATGTGCGGAGTGAATCTAGGAATCCTAAGGGGTATAAGGTAAATTGTGTTCCCATGAAACAATAATAGTCTAAAGTCTACTTACCTCTTAGGATATTTTGAGGCACCTTAACTACCATTCTAAAAGAAGGGCAAAGCACATGCCTGAGCCATCTCACACAGGCAAACCAGGCCTCTTTTAGCTTTTCTGGACCTTAGAAAAACATCTTTACCACCAATAAACAAGACAACTAACTTTAAAATGTGCTCATTTGTGATTCATTCCCTTTTATTTCAGTTCTCTCAGTTTGGGTGGCTAGTTTTTATATATTGTGACCCATTGCAAAAATAAAAGAATTTAACATTCAAGACAACTCCAACATGTATATTTCTGTGATCTCATTATGAAAGCCCTTCAAGCATGTCAATGACTACCTATGGTCAGATAGCCCTCCATCAAGACAACAGGCATTGTTCTCAGGGACTTCTAATTTGCTGTTTTCTCTTTATTCAAATATAACTTCAAACATATTCACTTAATCTGAATTCTCACTCTAGAATGTCACTTATTCAGACAGATCCCCACCCTTCATTAAGTCATGCATTAGTGGATTCTTCCTCCATATAAAGGCTGCAAGATGAAAGTATGTCCTCCCAGCAAAAACATGAAACATCTGAGACCAATTGAATTCATGAAGGTGATAAAGAGATACACAGACTAAGAGCTAGAACGAATCTCCCAGCAGATTTCTCAAGCCCATACCAACCCAAGAACCAAAACCAAATTACCTCCAGAAGGATGTTAGGCAAGACCAACATGAGCTCTGTAAGAAAGTGGATAATTTTTCAGGCTGGGCAACTACCTCAAGGAATATTAGCACTTCTTGCCAGAGTGACCCCAAACTGTCACTAAATTAATCTGAGCTAAACCCCTAATCTAAACTCAACAGCAAGATACCAAACATGCATTCTCCAAGCAAAACAAAAGAAACATTCACAATTTTGGTGCAAGTGCCCAGCAACATGATGAATGTGCTTGCACCAAAAATAACATGTCCATCACAAACGTACAGCACAAATGTATGCATCATAAAAAAATATCTAAAAAAGAAAACCTGTGCTTGCCACTGTCAGAAATGAGGGTAAGTGCATGGCACACACACATATGCAGAAATTACATCACCAGCAAACATTGAGTAACAATTACCAAAATAATGCCAGGACAAAAGAATTGCAAAGAAAATATTTTTTTATTAACAATTGAGATGCTTCTCTCTCTCTCTCTATCTATATCTATATATATATATATATATATATATATATATATATATATATATATATATATATTTAATCCAATATATTTTCATAACACATAAATATATTTTAAGAGCCCCAATTCTGGGTTGCATGTTCATAGCCTGCCTCCTATTTACCCTATTTACACTGCCTCCTAAGGAAAGGCACCTACTGGGCAGGGAGCAGGCAACTCAATGGTTTTTTGTGAGGGGTCCTTGGGTTTGAGAGGTGTGGGCTTGGTTTTGGGAGGGGTGAGCTGGTTTTGGGAGGGGTGGGTTTTTATTTGGGAGGGGTTGGTTTGTATTTGGCGGGGTTGGATTTGGGATGGGTGGGTAGGGGCTTGTGAGGGGTGGGTATATGTTTGGGATATCGAAGGGGCAAAGGGCAAAGAGAAGGTAATCTATGGGAAAATAGATAGGGTGTTTGGCAGGGAGTTTGGATTTGGAGGTGTAAGAAGAAGCGCCTGTGCCCAGTAACCACAGTCAGGCCTACCAAGCTGACACAACCATATATAAAGAAATATGTCAAAAAGTACCAGTTCCTACAGAGAATTAAGGGGGTTATTCCAACTTTGGAGGAAGTGGTAATCCGTCCCAAAAGTGACGGTAAAGTGACGGATATACCACCAGCCGTATTACGAGTCCATTATATCCTATGGAACTCGTAATACGGCTGGTGGTAAATCCGTCACATTTGGGACGGATTACCACCTCCTCCAAAGTTGGAATAACCCCCTAAGTCTGAAATACAACATGAGTTATAGTACCACTGTTGACATTTCGATCCCCTAAGCAATGAGAATGTGATCATCATCAGGACTCACATATAGTGCCTGAGAGACAAGGAAATGTGATTATGCTGAAAGAAACAAGGCAAGAAAAAAGAAAATAAGTCATTAAAAAACCAAGATACATAATTATCGCCTTGTTGCCCAATGTATGTGATGGCCAACTGCTCATATAACCAGTACTCGGACAATTGTGCACTTTATTGTTGCTTGCACAAAAGTGCAAGGTGAGAGGATGTCATATCCACAACTTTCTCAAAAATGAGGTCCACAAGGGTTTACAATTATACAACCTCTTAAAGCCAGTGATGAGGCAGACCAGTCCAAAAGTGTGAAAGTGATAAACCAAAACACAGAGATGGAGAGGAACTGAATTAAAAAACAAGCATGTCTGGTGAATGACCACCCCCACCAAAGGGGTCCGGGAGAAACCCACACACAAAAATCAAAGGTAGTGCTCTCCCAAAATGAGGTACATAAGGGGTTACAATCATTCACCTCTAAAGCAGGATGTGAGACGACCCAGCCCAAACGTTCGAAGATAATAACCCATGCGGCTATAACAGTGAAATACCTAATCATCATGCAAGATGATCCAATAATTAACCAAGGGGCTCCGGAGTCACATACAAGAATCCAAGGCAATGTTGGCAGTATGCAAATGTGCCTGCGCCTATAACAACAAGAAGTAACAAAAAAATAATTAAGGTGGAACATGAAGTGGCTCTAACCACCCATACCCGGTAAAGCAGTTAGTGGGCAACCCAGCCCATAAAAGTACTGGGGTAATAAAGGATGTAGTTGTAATAGAGAGGATACCTAAACTAAAATAAATCTGGCCCAATGAAAGGGTCCGGTGCAAACCAGCACACAGGAATCCAAGGCAGTGCTGGCAGCATGCTGATGTAGTCACAACTACAGCAAGATGATGTGCACAAAAAGGCAGGACAGGATCAAAAGGCAAGTAGTTCTAAACACCCAAGAGGGCAAAAGTGCTGAAAAGGAAGAGAAAAGAGGGGACCTACCCAATATCCCTCGGACACAGACAAAGACCGTAATCTGGGATTATCAGATCCCAGACTCCAGGCTAACTAACCGCGGGAGAACTAGCATGTGCAGATTAGCAGTGGTTGCAGTGAGAATGGAAATAGAAAAGGGCCACGGGTACCGCAAAAAGGAGAAAAGCATCCCCTCCATGATAGACTAGTCAACTAACTTATGGCTATGGATATATGCATATCTCTTTAAAACTTGTGGCTGATAGAACACCAGAATTACAGGACAGTTTCATCCAAGGAAGAAAAATGAATTCAAGGGGGTGGGAAAGAAACAGCAGTGGCCCAAGACAACAAAGGTAAAGCAAGGACCCCTTATAGGGGGTCAAATATGCTCAACTAGGGGGAAACAAGAGGGAGGGTGGAGATGGGAACATGGGTGGAGGACAATGTTGCAGGTGGTTGCAGTAGGGTCTGCCACCACTAGGGACTGGTCTTTTGTTGCAGTCTCCAAAGATGATGATGTATCGCTGGTGGCCTCTGTGTCAATTTCCTTACACTCTGGGGCACTGGGTCCCTCAGTATCGATGTTGTCTGCACCAGAACCCTGGTGCCCAGCTTCCCTTGTTGGAAAGTGGACTGTTGGTAAGTGCAGATAAGTACCTACACTGAGCAACAGGCCACAGACTTCTACTAGGTCAAGTGAAGTTTTCAATAAATTATTGCTGGCTCAACCCTTGGTAGCTTGGTCATGAGCAGTTAGGCTTAACTTAGGAGACAGGTAGGTAAAGCATGTATTATCAACAAAACAGTAAATAATCAAAACACAAAAGACAATAAAATCCAACACCAATTAAAAAAAATAGATTATATTTATATCTTTAAAATGACACCAAAATTGCAAAAATCCAAAAAAGGGAACCAGAGATGAATTTTTAAAGGTTAAGGGGGTCATTCTGACCCTGGCGGTCGGTGACCGCCAGGGTCACCGACCACGGGAGCACCGCCAACAGGCTGGCGGTGCTCCTAAGGGCATTCTGACCATGGCGGTTCTGCCGCGGTCAGATGCGGGAAACCGGCGGTCTCCCGCCGGTTTCCCGCCGGTTTCCCGCTGCCCTGCAGAATCCTCCATGGCGGCGGAGCGTGCTCAGCCGCCATGGGGATTCTGACACCCCCTACCGCCATCCTGTTCCTGGCGGGTCTCCCGCCAGGAACAGGATGGCGGTAGGGGGTGCCGCGGGGCCCCTGGGGGACCCTGCAGTGCCCATGCCAATGGCATGGACACTGCAGGGGCCCCCGTAAGAGGGCCCCACTCAGTATTTCAGTGTCTGCTATGCAGACACTGAAATACGCGACGGGTGCAACAGCACCCGTCGCACCTTCCCACTACGCCGGCTCAATTCTGAGCCGGCGTCCTCGTGGGAAGGTTGATTTGCCCTGGGCTGGCGGGCGGCCTTTTGGCGGCCGCCCGCCAGCCCAGGGCAAATCCCAGAATACCCTCCGCGGTCTTTAGACCGCGGAGCGGTATTTTGGTGGGGGAACTTCGGCGGGCGGCCTCCGCCGCCCGTCGAAGTTAGAATGACCCCCTAAGTGTTTTCTATTGCCTAAAAGCAACAAGTGGCACTCTGGACATCTGGTTACACTCGACCGGGGCGAATCAAAATTTTAGGCCAACCACGATGAAGCCCTGCTTAGCTACACTGAGTGGGAGGCCTCGGTTAAAGTTTTACCTTCACACTTAGACGTTTTCTTGAAGAATTTTCTTCAACCGGCACAAAATCACAAGTTGAAGCCGACCTCCCTGGAGCCCTCTTCGGATACACTGCGCGGTAGGCCTTGTCAACGCTTTCTACGTTAGGACTTAGAAACTTTTTTGGGACAGAATTCTTCATCTGGGATTAAGTTAAAAGTTGAAACCGACCTCCTCGGAATCACTGCTTGGGAGGCCTCAGTCAAATTTTTACCTTCGGTCTTGGAAACTTTTCTGGAGCATTTCTCCCTCTCCTCAGCAAGATGATTTCAATGAAAAATCGTGGTCGATGTTGGCTGGCTTGACTCAAAATGTCAGGTCAGTTCACTTATGGAGCTTTTTTCCAAAGTTGCTCCAAACTTCATGATCTTCTCTCAGAAGTACTTTTAAGGTCCTTCAAGTATCCATAACTCACAGCAAGGTTCCAGAAGCTTTGAGTTGCTCCTTGTTGGTTAGGACTTCAACTTCCAGACTGCACCACGTCTAAATCCTTAAATGGTCACTGGTCAGCTGGCCTATTTCTGCAGGGCTTGGTACAGGTGGCTCTGGTCAGCTCCTTTCTACCTGTAACTTGCAGGACATCATTTCTTGGAGTTGAAGAAGTAAGGCAAAGTTCTTTTCTTGGTGAAACCCAAAGTGTGCAGCAAGTGCAGTCCTTATGAGTGCAGAGTCCAGGTGCGGGCCAGATGTCCAACAGGGTAGTCCTTCTTCTTCTTGTCTTTTTCCAATAGGGATCTGAATTGTGGGGCAGCTCTGCCATATTTATCCTTGCTCCTAGGGAAGCAAGCAGGGTGATGCTCCTGTCCAGTCACATACAGGTCTCCACCCTCTTGAGTGACTACTTCCTGGGAAGTGTGGCATAAATCAATACCAAGGAGCAACATTCCTCCAAAATCCAAGATGGCAAAAATGTAATCTTAGGGTTTCGGTCTGCCTGAGTCCACCCACTGGTGTGTCTAATTTTCCCTTAGCTCCCTCTTTCCAGCCTTCTCTTAATCTAATAAGGGGACACCTAGCTATCTGGGACTGCAGGGAATGGGGCAGGTCCAGTTGCTGTCCCAAATGTCTTTCCCTTCTTTGATTTCAGCTTGGCTGCTCACCCCAATCCTGTTCTACCATCTGCTGAGGCAGATCTATTCCCACCAGATGCTTCCTTTGTCTCAATCCAGGCCACTTCACATGTCATCAAGACAACCTGGCTCAGGCTGTCAGAGGATGACCATCAGAGAAGGGCACTACAGGGCTGAAGTTGGCAAATTTTATCAAAAGTTCTAAAACTCTTTCCACATCCAAGTTATATTACATTCAACAGTGGCAAGTTGTTGGATTTATAATAACTTTTAATTTAATATCAAACTTGCAATATTTAGCTCCTTCCTATGGAAAATAAGACTTTATTATTTCAAAATGAAGCCTCTCAATTTTAGCTTATGGAGCCCGTTCACTACAATGGGGAAAAGTGAATTTGGGTATTGTTCCCTCACCAGGGCTTTTAAAACATATTTTATACAGTCCATGCTTATAGTTATATTGCACTCAACCCTTGGGGCAGTTAGGGAATACTGTAGGGGTGACTTATATGTTACAATAAGGTAGCTTAAGACTTTAGAAGTACTTCCAAAGTCAAATTTGGGGTTAGCTTCAACTTAAAAGCAGCCAGCAAGGCAGATCTGCTTTTAAAATGACACTGGGAACCACAGCAGTGTACCTATAAGTGTATGACCTATGTTGGGGCCCCTACACCTACATGCCCTACCATATACTAAGGTTTTATAGGTAGGATGGTACAGCCAATTATAATTTGCCTAATTTGTATATATAATTTTATTCTGAGCGCCGGCCCTGGGCACCATTAGAATGAGAAGAACACAAGGATGAGTGAAAAATGGGTGCAAAAAATCATGTGCCCAGTTTTCTCACATTCCTCCCCTCTGACATGGCCAATGTCACCTTTGACTTGCCCAGATGATGCTGAAAATGCAGAGACAACAGTGTGAGTGTATCTGTGTAAATAGAATAGAACATGAACTTTACTTACAAAACATTTGCCAAGTCTGCATACTTAACACGCTTCAAGGCTCCTAAACGTTGCTTCTTTATTGTCAGTATCTCGTGCATGTAGGAAAGAATTCCACAAAACATGCGCTCACAGTCTAGAAATTCCCCATGTTAGCTCCTATATCTTGAAAGCCCTTGTCTCATCCAGTTTGTTTTTCTCTGCATGAACTGTTTCACACCGCTGATACTATCAGGGCTTTTTTGTTTAGAACACTGAACTCATGTCCCCAAAACTCACAGTAAACAGAAATACATCTGAACAGGGTCAAATCAATGTTTGTCCCCAAATACCGCAACGTTGTGCTAAAATGTCTGTGAACTGAAAACCTGTTCACTCTGTCAGACCATTTCCCAATAGTAACACTTACTTCAAGTAACTAAAATATATTTCAAATGTACCATATAATGTACATTATAATGAACTAGCTTTGCAATGTTTTATGCACTATATACATACCTATGCTGTTGACAATACTTACTAAAATATTTTTGTTGTAGAGAACAAATGGTTTTAACAGCATGAGTAAATATATTCTAAATGAGGCATGCTTTGAGCCAGATATTGACTCTACAAGATGGGATCCTCCATTATCTATGTGATGTAACCTTCCATCTGCAAACGTCTCTTTGAGTATCACATTTCTCACCATTATTGAGTTCACATCGGGAAATAACTAAGGACACTATGGGGGTCATTACAACCCTGGCGGTCTTTGACCACCAGGGCTGTTTTGCCAACAGGCTGGCGGTGCTTCCTGGGGAATTATGACCGCGGCGGAAGCGCTGAGGTCACACCGCCGGGACCGGCGTATTCCCGACACTTTAGTCCTGGTGGTTTAAATCCCCCAGGGCAGCTCTGCTTGCAGCGCTGCCCAGGGGATTACGAGTCTCCCTCCCGCCAGCCTTTTCATGGCGGTTTGAACCACCATGAAAAGGCTGGTGGAAAGGGGAGTCGTGGGGTCCCTGGGGGCCCCTGCAAACCCCATGCCACTGGCATGGGCAGTGCGGGGGCCCCCTGCCATGGCCCTATGCAGCTTTTCACTGTCTGCATAGCAGACAGTGAAAAGCGCAACAGGTGTAACTTTACCCGTCGCACAGCTGCAACACCGCCAGCTCCATTTGGAGCCGGCTCCCTTGTTGCGGCCGAGATCCCTGCTGGGCTGGCGGGCGGAAACCAGGTTTCAACCGGCGGTTTCAACTTGGTGGGCGGCGGTTGCCACCCGCCAAGGTTGAAATGAGGGCCTACATTTTTATTTGGTGTACATGTAACTCTGTCACAAACATGGACACATTCCTGTCTATTGCAATCAATACAGTTTGGCCTAAAAATTAATGTTGATTGACACAGACCGGCTTACATGCACATTTGTGAACAACTAAGGCTTCATGCCAATTTACTACTGTCTACATGAACTTACTTGAATCTTGCTGTGAAACATGTTCTAACACGTTTCAGATAAGGTATGATGCCATTGTACATGTTTCCAGTCCTTTTGAACCAGACAAATTTTCATTTTGTGAATGTACCAACTTACCAATGTAAAGTCTGAAACTTCAACTGCAGCATAAGTGCTTAATATGCCATGTCACCAGTATTAGGGCCAACATTACCAACTTGCATTTGTGATCAATCAATCAATCAGTAATTTCTAAAGCATGGCTAATCACCCGTAGGGTATCAAGGTGCTGTTTGCGGGTGTGCTGCTCAACCGAAAAGCCAGGTCTTGAGGTCCTTCCTGAACTGCTTCAGTGATGTGTTCTGCCTGAGTTTGAGAGGTAGCGTGTTCCATGCCCAGGCTGCGAGGTAGGAGAAGAATCTTCCTCCTGCTGTGCTTTTTCAGATATAAAGAACGTCTGCTAGGGCAAGCTGGGAAGAGCGGAGTTGTCTGTTGGGTGCATAGAAAGCAAGGTGGTGGTTGAGGTATGCCAGTCCTTTGTTGCGTAGTGCCTTGCAGGTGTGGATCAGGTGTATTTGATGTGCTTGTTGACTGGGAACTAGTGTAGGTCTCCAAGATGGGAAGAGATGTGGCTTTGTCGGGGAAATATCCAGCATGAGTCTGGCTGCTGCATTATGGATTCTTTTTAGTCTTGATTACAGTTTCTTGGTGATGCCGACATAGAGTGTGTTGCTGTAGTCCAGTTTGCTAGTGCTGAGTGTGTGGGTGACTGTCTTCCTTTTGTTGAAGGGAATCCACTTTTGAAGGATTTGGAAGGTGTGGAAGCATGATTACGAGATGGCGTTGAGTTGGCAGCTCCAGGATACAGAGGATTCCAGGATGATGCCCATTTTGCGTGCATGAGAGTGGGGGCATTTCCCAGTGTGGTAGGCCACCAGGAGTCATTCCAGGATGAATGAGTGGAACCGATTACGAGGATCTCCATCTTGTCTGAGTTGAGTTTGAGGCAGCTGGCTTCCATCCAGTGGGCGACTGTTCTCATCCCATTGTAGAAATTTCTCTTGGCCTTTACAGGGTTGTTGGACAAGGAGACAATCAGTTGGGTATCATCGGCATAGGAGACGATGTGTGGCCCGTGTTGTTTGATGATCTTGGCTAGAGGAGCCATGCAGATGTTGAAAAACTTCAGGCTCAGTGATTATCTTTGGGGCACTCTGGAGCATGTTTCTTTGGGTTCTGATGTGATTGGCGTAGTCTAACACTCTGGCCCTCATTATGACATTGATGGTAAATCCCACTTACTGCCATGCTGACTGCCTCCAACATACCAATGCCGCAGCGGTTTACTGCTACTCATAGTATGACAAACATATTGCAATCCGTCACTATACAGCCACACACACAAGTCCGCCAGCCCAAAGGTCAGTGATAAACTGGCGGTATCCAAACCCACACCGTGACGCCACCAGAACTACACCCATCATATTATGACCCACGATTCACCCCGGCGGAAATTCAATGGCAGTAAACCATTGGTGGGGGATACCACTGTGCTCAAAATACACACACACATACAATACAACACCATATTGGTCAATTCAAATAACACACACCTGACACCCATACACACACCATACCCACTCACCCACACCACTATAAAACACACACCCACATTACACACAACCCTTTACCATTACAAATAAGTGCCACAAGAGAGATAGCAAGACCACAGCTACACACCACCATCACCTATACACAATCCACGCACCTTACATCACACACCCCAACACATTACCCCACACACCCTCACCCACACCACTCACACTACACCCATGGCACCACAACAACACTCCAGGTTCTCAGAGGTGGAGCTAATGGTCATGGTGGAGGAAATCATCCGGGTAGAACCACAGCTTTTCTGATCACAGGTGCAGCAGACATTCATTGCTAGGATGATGGAGCTATGGTGGAGAATCGTGGACAGGGTCAACACCATGGGATAGCACCCAAGAACAAGGGATGGCATCAGGAAGAGGTGGAACGACCTACGGGGGAAGATGCATTCTGTTGCAGCAAGACACTAAATAGCTGTAGAGAGGACTGGCGGTGGACCCCCACCTCCTCCCGCACAACTAATAACATGGGAGGAGCAAGTCTTGGCAATCATGCATCCAGAGGGCCTAGCAGGAGTAGGAGGAGGACTGGACACTATCACCCCCATACCTGCATGTCATCACATACTCCCACCCTTACCCTCACTCCCATCACTCTACCACCTCCCACAAACCTCACCATCACAACCCACCCCTCCTAATACCAAGCCCTGCATGCAACATCAATTCATGGACCCATTTACAGACCTGCATGGACACTCATCACTAAAGCATGCACACTAGAGGGAAACAGCAAGCCCACCAAATAACTACTCACACAAGGCAAAGCTGCCAGGACAATAACAACCATAGAGGACAACACCCCCCTGTACAAAGATGTCACACACAGAAACAATAGCACTGCATTTACATCCCCACAGGTCCACCAGCCAACGTCATCGGAGAGGAGTGCCAGTCCCCCCCCCAGAAGAGGCCCACAGTGATAACAGCAGCTCTGGAGGCTGAATCTGGATGACCAATCGGGCCCATCGGGGATCCCTGGACAGTCATTAACCCAGGCACACTCCCATACCACCACAGAGCCTCCCCACTCAGGAAATACCAACACAGTACCCACCCAGCGGGCCCATACCTCTGTCCCCAGGACACATCAATCAGCAGTGTGTCCACCACTACAGGGACCCCAGGCCACCCCACAAACACCGGACGATCAGGGACCTGGGGTCAGAGACAGTGGGCACACGGTTCAAGGGACAGAGGCACAGGACAACAGGGAAGCTGAGAGGACTGGTGTGCGACAGGGGGAGGACAGGCCCAGGGAACCGACTCTTCAGGAGGCACTCACTAAGATCGTGGGGGCATACCACCATTCCCAGGAAACGATGGGCCAGATACTGGACAAGAAGCAGGAGAACCAGTGGCTGCAGGAGGGACAGTACTTGGGGATCAGGGAGGACTTGAAGGACATCAACACCACCCTGGTCACCATTGCAGGGGTACTGGCAGACATGGCCAACACTATGAGGGAGGCAGTGGCACACCACTGGGCCCCTACTACTACCCAAACTGATGAACAGCCCTCTACCTCCGCTGCCGCTAGTGGACAGGAGGCCCCGCCACAGGACCAACAGGCCACCAGCACCCCTTCCCCTGCAGAAGGAGAACCACCCTGCAAACGTTCCCTACGATCCAGGCAAAAGTCAGTGACTATTGCCAAGACCTCCGCCAGGAAATTAGATTCTCCTGATTGTCACCCTTGTGTCCCACTCTGTCACCCTTTCCACCTTGAACTGCCATTACTTCCCCTCCTATACCCCCTTAGACAATGCACCTGTGATCCACATAGACTGGACTCTATACTGGACTTTCCTCCACCATCACCCCAGCCCATTGCACATCCCCTTCTACTTATTAGCACTTTAAAAAAACACCATTTGAAAAAATACAAGTATGGAGTCTGTCAAATAATTGAACTATGTATTCATTTAACAAGCTTTAAACACTGCAATACAACTGTACAGTAATGTATACATAGGAAAGACCTGTAGTTGGCTGCAGTCAACACACCAGAAGTGATAGTGGGGCACAAATATCTGCAAACAGAGATGCCAATGGGTACAGTGAGTGACCATAGGAGTGGGAAAATCAGCATGCTAGTGACAATGTCAAACACAAAACAGTCATTTAAATGTGAAGTTGCCTGGGTATCATTGGAAGTATTGTCTTCTGTTGTCCTCATCCTCATCCTCTGCCTCCCCATCTTCACTGTCCACAGGGTCCACTGCTGCCACACGCACATCTCCAGCCTCATTCTCCTGCAGAATAGGCACCTGGTGACGTAAGGCAAGGTTGTGCTACATACAGCATGCCGCGATGATCTGGCAGATCTTCTTGGGTGAGTGGCACAAAGATCAACATGTTAGATGGAGGCAACGAAACCTGGCCTTCAGGACACCGAATGTCCTCTTTATGATTCTTCTTATTCGCCCATGTGCTTTATTGTAACGTTCCTCTGCCCTTGTGCTGGGATTCCGCACAGGGGTCAGTAGCCATGAGAGGCTGGGGTAACCAGTCACCTGCAAATATTGAGGGACAACTGTTAGACACACACTAACCCCTAGGGCCCACACCATACCTACACACCAACATCCACTGGGTGGGAACCACGGCTCACCTATTAGCCACACCAGGTGCCTCTGTAGTTGGGCCATAACATATGGGATGCTGCTACTCCTCAGGATGAAGTCATCATGCACAGACCCAGGATACTTTGCATTGACATGGGAGATGTACTGGTCCGCCAGCCACACTATCTGCACATTCATGGAGTGAAAGCTCTTTTGATTTCTGAACACCTGTTCATTTCTCTTGGGGGTAGACAAACGTAATATGTGTATCATCAATAGCCCCAATAATGTTTGGGATATGTCCCATTGCATAAAAATCAGCTTTCACTGTGTCCAAATCCTCCACCTGGGGAAAAACGATGTAGCTGCGCATGTGTTTAATCAGGGCAGCCAACACTCTGGTCAGCACTATTGAGAACATTGGCTGTGACATTCCTGCTGCCAAGCCCACTGTCACTTGGAAGGAGCCAGTTGCCAGGAAATGGAGCACAGATAAGACTTGCAGAAGAGGGGGGATCCCGGTGGGGTGACGGATAGCAGATATCAGGTTAGACTCCAATTGGGCACACAGCTCTGTGATTGTGGCCCTGTCCATTCTATGGGTGAGGATAATGTGCCTGTCCTCCATTGTTGCCAAGTCCACCAGATGTCTGTACACGGGGGTATGTCTCCATCTCCTATTCATCTGCAGTGGTTGCAATCTAGGGGGCAAAACTGGTCAGTATCCCATATATCCCATATTTCCAAACACTACACTGCATTGCATGTTGTGACTGTAACGGTATATTGTTGGAAAGGCCCAAATGGTGCTTATGTGTACTGTGATGCAGTTAGGTGCCATGGCCTGCCCCCCCCTTGAAATGGCATCCACTTGTCCTGTATGGAGAGCATGTGGGAATAAGGTAATTCCGCTGATGTTGTGCGCCGTTGCAGGAGGCAGTCGAGAACCACCGTGCAACTCCTCATTGCTTACCATTGGGCCCTATGGGTTACAGTGGCCAATGGTGATGTATGTCAGCGGTGATGGTATGCACCGCCATGGACATGACCGCCATTTTCTATCTGTTCACTTACTTGCTACCTGACCTTTAGCAGGAGACGACTTACACTGCAGGTGCTGCTGTGACCTGTATCTGGAACCGACCATGGCTCGTGTCACTGGGGAATGGGACACTGCCTTCACCGCAACGCCGTTGGAGAGACTAGTGGATGGGGTCCTACCCCAGTACCGAATGCTGTATGGACCAACAGGTGAGTACACTGTGAGCACGATGCATGGGGCATGAATGCATGGTGTGCTGTGTGTGATGGCCTCGTGTAGTGGGGAGGTTGGTAGAAGAGCCCTGGGCAGCGTGCTGAATGTATGGTGGTCTATGTCTGTGCGTAAGAGGATATGAGGGCTATGGTGGGCCATGAGTGTAACAGACATGATGGTCTGACTGATACCTTTTCCTATGTGTATTTCTCTGCAGGTCAGCGCCCATCAGCAAAACGGTACATGGCGTGCCATCGCCAAGGATGTGCGGACCCTAGGGGTCTACGGCAGGCAGAACACTCTGTCAGAAATGGCGGGAGGACCTGAGATGCTGGGCACGGGAGACCATGGAGGCCCGGCTAGGGATGGCCTCCCAATGAGGAAGGGGTGCCCGTCAAACCCTGATCCCCCCTGATGGCCTGCATACTGGCAGTGGCCTATCTGGAGCAGGATGGGTGCATGGGGGCATCACACCAGCCACAAGGGAGTGAGTACAGTGCCCCAATATACTACTTGCGCACGGTGGGGTGGCATCCGGGTGGGGGATGTGGGCCTGTGGGTGCCCATAGGCCAGGCCAGACATTGCAGGGTAGATCTCATGTTGGGCTGGGTCTGATGTAAACCTCCTCCAACCAAGCTAGTATGCATCCACTACTGGGCAGGAGTCTGTGGGTCTCAGGTATGCTGCAATGGGCATTGGGTATCCCTGTCCATGGGCTGGTGACTAGCATTGTGACTGTTAGTGCATTGCCTAGTGCATAGGGCTGTTCCCTGTGTGTGTCGTTTACACCAACTATGGTGTTGTTGCCGCCATTGACCAAGTGTATCCTTTATCTCTCCCCTCAAATTTTTGTTTTGTCACCCTGTCCTTATGTGCATTAGCATCATCTGGTGGAGGAGAAGAGGCACCGGCGATGGGGAGACCTGCATCCCTCAGGGCCCAGGAGACCAAATCCACCGACGGTGAGGGCACCAGTGGGACGGAGGGCGAGGGGAACTCCACGGTGGAGACTGGAGGGGACAGTTCTGACAGTGATACCTCCTCCCATGGAATCTCCCTGGTGGTGGCGGACACCTCTGTGCCCACCCCAACTACAGGTACAACCGCCACCTCCGTACTAGCACTGCCCTCCCATCAGCCCATCAGCATGTTTCCCTTGCCCGCTCACCCAGGAGGGTGGGCATCTCCTTTGCCCCAGGCACCTCAGGCCCTGCCCCAGTTAGCCCTGCTGCCCTGATTGAAGAGCCTATTGACCTCCTGCAATCCATCTCTGTTGGGCAGTCAACCATTGTGAATGCCATCTAGGGCTGGCAGCCCATTTGCAACAGACAAACGCATTCGTAGAGGGCATTCACTCTGGCATGGCGGCCCAACAGAGATCAATACAGGCTCTGGCGTCTTCCCTGATGGCAGACATTGTCCCTGTTTCTAGCCTCCCCCTCCAACTTCCTCTCCCCAATCCAATTCTCCTCAACACCAACCTATCCCAAGCACACAGGCAGACCAACATGCGCCCAGGACAAGACACAGGAATGGTTCAGACAAACACAAGTACCACACATCATCCCTCAGGCACTCACACAAACACCATCCAGATGCAGACATACCAACATCCACTGCCTCCAGTGTATCCCCCTCCTCCTTGTCATCCACCTCCCTCCCAGTAGTGTCTACACTCACACTTGCATGCATTACATCCTCATCCACTACCACCATCATGCCTATCACTACATGCCCCTCAATGGCAGTCACCACCCCCACATCCATGCACACGTCCCCTGTGTCCTCTCCCACTGTGTCTGTGCAAGCCACCCACACGAGAGGCTGTGGCCTTGCACTCCCCATGACATCGCACAGTGCATGTTGCCCCCTCCAGGACCAGAGGTATTGTACCATCTTCTGGCTGATGTGCCTGTGTATTTTCACCTGATGCCCCTGCAGTGTTGTCTCTGTGTTGTTGCAGGAGTGAGGTGGGGCCTTGGCCTATGCGTTGTGGCCCTGTGGTACACGGACATTAAGGACTGGGCAGTGTCCCTAAATTGGTAAATATGTATATACGTTTGTATTTTGATGCACTTATTCATTGTATTTTATCGTATTACACTCACTTTCTTCAAATCATTTTGTCCTTGCATTATTCCTGAGGGGTACGGGGTGAATATGCAATGTTACTCCATCTGGTTGTGTGTATGGTGTTATGGGTGGGGGTGTTGCATGTTGCGTGTGTGTGTGTGTCACTCTATTTTTCCTCCCCCCTCCCTTGTGTGCTAGGCGGCAGTAGTCACCGTGGTCGTCTTCACCGGCGTTGATGTTCATAATGCAGCAGATGGTAGATGAGCATGGGGAATATGTGCAGCTCAGGCTCCTTGGCATCGTGGTTGTTCCCTGAGTCTCCAGAGGTGAGTCCTTTGACTTCTGAGATCTGTTTCCACCAGGGTTTTCCTGTTGTTAGTACCGCTCCAGAAAAAGTGTCAGATAGGCCGGTCATAATAGAGTGGGCGGTGCATTGTCTTCCACCTGGCTGTTGGCTATTACTGCCGTGGTGCTTGTTGATTCTGCCATGGCGGTCGTTAAAGTGTCTGTCTGTCTGAGTGTTTTCAGCTGTGGTCATAATTCCATTTTTGTTACCGCCGGCCTGTTGGCAGTATTACCACCACTTTATCACTGACCGCCAGGGTTGTAATGAGGGCCTTTGTGTTCTTCCAGTGAGGAAGGACCTGATCCATTCCAGTACTTCATAGCATATGCCTGTGTCATGGAGTCTGGTACAGAGGGTGGAGTGGGAGATGGTGTTGAATGCAGTGGAGAGGTCGAGAAGGAGGAGTGAGGCCATGCCTCTGTGGTATAGTATGGTGCGTATGTCATCAACGGCTGCTAGAAGTGCTGTTTCGGTACAGTGGTTGCTCGTGATTCTGGATTGGGATGGGTCTAGGATAGGAGCATCACACCTGACCCAGTCCTCAAATAGGGCATGTTTGGTACACCTGACCCTCAAAACAGAGAAAATGCACTTACCTCATTTTTCTCATAGAGCCATGTGTCTACTCAAAACAGTACTCGGCTTCTGATGAGGAATCTAGTTGCAACCTTAAGCACAAATTAAGACACCACACACAGCCTCAGACACCGTCTAATAAACTTATACCTCCATAAATGCTTGTGTGCAATGAATGTGTTTCAACTCTCATGTTGATGTCTTACAACATTGCTGTAAATAAAATAGGTTACACAACAAGAGAAGCTACAAACAGTAACTCTCCCCTTGATGCTACTGTTGGGACCACAACTATCCATCAAGCTCCTGGTAGGACACTGCAAGGTTGCGGGCAATTATGGAGGTTCAGGGTGTGGTGCACAACCTTTCATTTTTGGGTGGACTGGGCAAACTGGACTTCGGTTGACTTTCTGGTCCAGCATCGAAGTCTTTCCACCTCTTCCTGAAATGCATGCTGTACAGCTTATAGGCCCCTAGCGTCTACACCTTCTTGGCAATGGCCTTGCAGATGTTACACCTTTGATGGGTGTTGACCTGTAATGATGAATAAAAAAACAATGAAAGAGGTTTTGAGTGATTTTGTTTGCCTGCAGAGGTGTGACACGTGCACTCCCAAAACAGTCAATACAGATTATTTTCAAGCATTTAAAGGTTCCTAGGAAATACTAATTTGCACTGATCAGTTGACTACCAAATCAAATCAAATCAAATCATAAACATTTATAAAGCGCGCTACTCACCCGTGCGGGTCTCAAGGCGCTAGGGGGATGGGGTTACTGCTGCTCGAAGAGCCAGGTCTTGAGTTGCCTCCGGAATGCGGAGTGGTCCTGGGTGGTCCTGAGGTTAGTGGGGAGGGAATTCCATGTCTTGGCCGCCAGGTAGGAGAAGGACCTCCCACCAGCCGTGGTGCGGTGGATGCGAGGGACGGCGGCGAGAGCGAGGTTGGCGGAGCGAAGTTGACGGGTGGGTGTGTAGAAACTGAGGCGGCGGTTGAGGTATTCGGGACCCTTGTTGGGGAGGGCTTTGTGTGCGTGGGAGAGGAGTCGGAAGGTGATCCTTTTGTTGACGGGAAGCCAGTGCAGGTGTCTCAGGTGGGCGGAGATGTGGCTGTTGCGGGGTATGTCGAGGATGAGGCGGGCGGAGGCGTTTTTAATTAGTTGCAGATGTTTCTGGAGTTTAGCGGTGGTTCCTGCGTATAGGGTGTTGCCGTAGTCCAGGCGGCTCGTGACGAGGGCGTGGGTCACGGTCTTTCTGGTGTCTGCGGGGATCCAACAGAAGATCTTTCGGAGCATGCGGAGGGTGAGGAAGCAGGAGGATGATACAGCGTTGACTTGTTTGGTCATGGTGAGAAGTGGGTCCAGGATGAAGCCGAGGTTGCGTGCATGGTCTGAGGGTGTTGGTGCGGTGCCAAGGGTCGTGGGCCACCAGGAGTCATCCCAGGCGATCGGGGTGTTTCCGAGGATGAGGACTTCCGTTTTGTCTGAGTTCAGTTTCAGACGGCTGAGTTTCATCCAATCTGCGACGTCTTTCATTCCATCTTGCAGGTTGGTCTTGGCGCTGGTGGGGTCCTTGGTGAGGGAAAGTATCAGCTGAGTGTCGTCGGCGTAGGAGGTGATGATGATGCTGTGTTTGCGTACGATGTCGGCGAGGGGGCTCATGTAGACATTGAAGAGAGTAGGGCTGAGCGAGGAGACTTGTGGGACGCCGCAGAGGATCTCGGTGGGGTCTGAGCGGAAAGGTGGGAGGTAGACTCTTTGGGAGCGGTTGGAGAGGAAGGAGGTGATCCAGTCCAGGGCCTGTCCTTGGATCCCGGTGGTGCGGAGGCGGGTTATTAGGGTGCGGTGGCAGATGGTGTTGAAGGCAGCCGAGAGGTCGAGGAGGATGAGGGCGACTGTTTCTCCGTTGTCCATCAGGGTTCTGATGTCGTCTGTGACTGAGAGGAGGGCGGTTTCTGTGCTGTGATTGGCTCGGAATCCGGACTGAGAGGGGTCGAGTAGGTCTTAAAGGAAGTTGGTAAGTTGCTTGTTGACGGCTACTCTATGACTTTGGCAGGGAAGGGGAGGAGCGACATGGGGCGGAAGTTCTTCAGGTCGCTTGGGTCCGCCGTAGGTTTCTTCAGTAGGGCGTTGACTTCAGCGTGTTTCCAGCTCTCGGGGAAGGTGGCAGAAGAAAAAGAGCTGTTGATGATGGTCTGGAGATGCGGGGCGATGATGTCGTCGGCTTTGTTGAAGATGAAGTGTGGGCAGGGGTCCGATGGGGCACCGGAGTGGATGAAGTTCATGGTGGCTTTGGTCTCTTCCGTGTTGATGTGAGTCCAGGCGTTGAGGGTGATGGCTGGGGTTGTAGTTTCTGTGGTGGTTGGCTGGGTTTGGTTTCTGAAGCTGTCGTGTAGGTCGGTGATCTTACGATGTAAGAAGGTGGCGAGGGAGTTGCAGAGGTCTTGTGAGGGCGTGATGGCGTTGGCATTAGGGTTGGAGAGCTCTTTGACGATGTTGAGTTCTCTGCTGTTGTGACTGTTTTTGTCCAGTCTGTCAGTGAAGGAATTTCTTGTGGCGGCACGGATCAGTTGGTGGTGATCGCCGGTAGCGTTCTTGAGGGCAGTCATGTTATCTGCGGTGTGGTCCTTGCGCCAGGCTTTCTCGAGGGTGCGGCAGGATTTTTTTGATTCCTTGAGGGCATCAGTGAACCAGAGAGGTTTTTTGGTGTTGATCTGTCTTGGGAGGCGTCTGAGGGGAGCGAGGTTGTATGCGCAGTTGGTGATCCAATTCGTGAGGCTGAGGGCTGCGAAGTTGGGGTCGGTGGAGAAGGTGGGTTGGTTGTCACTGAGAGTGGAGAGAAGCTGTTCCGCTGGGATTTTGTTCCACTGTCGGCATGGGATGGGTTGTGTGCGGAGGTGGCGAGTCTCGCGTCGGAAGGTGAAGTGGACACATCTGTGGTCGGTCCAGTGTATAGCGGAGGAGTGGCTGAAGGATACGTGGTTGCTGGCGGAGAAGATGGGGTCGAGCGTGTGTCCGGGGATGTGGGTGGGAGTGTTCACCAGTTGCTTGAGGCCGAGGTTGGTGAGGTTGTCGAGCAGGGAGGTGGTGTTGGGGTCGTTGTTCTGTTCCAGGTGGAAGTTGAGGTCACCGAGGAGGATGTAGTCCGGCGAGGCAAGGCCGTGCGGGGAGATGAAGTCAGTGATAGAGTCGCTGAAGAGGGTGCGTGGTCCAGGGGGTCGGTAGATGAGAGTTCCTCTGAGGGTGGCCCTGGGGTCAGTGTGGATCTGGAAGTGCAGGTGGTCGGCGGCGAGGGGTTGTCTTCGGTGGAGGTGGTGACGTTTATGGAGTCCTTGAAGACGATGGCGATTCCTCCCCCTACTTGGTTGGTGCGGTCTCTCCTGGAAATCTTGTAGCCGTCGGGGATGGCTATGGCGATGTCGGGGGCCGAGGAGGTGTTCATCCAGGTCTCAGTGATGAAGGCGACATCCGGTGCGGTCGAGTCCAGGAGGTCCCAAAGTTCAACGGCGTACTTGTGGATGGAGCGTGCGTTGATCAGGATGCATTTGTGGTGGTTGTTGGCGCGTGGGCTGGCGGGCGTGGTGGTTTCGTGGTGGAAGGTGAGTTTGCAGGTGTGACATACGAAGGGTCTGTGGGTACGTTTCAGGTTGGCTTGGAAGCAGGACGCGGTGCAGAAGAGAAGGAAGAAACACAGATGAAGTACACAGAAGAAGAGCACAGATGAAGTACACAGAAGAAGAACACAGATGAAGTACACAGAAGAAGAACATAGATGAAGAATACGGATGAAGAACACAGAAGAAGGACTAAGAAGAAGAGAGAACACGCAGGACGGGGTGCAGGGAAGAAAGAAGAACACAGATGAAGACTACAGAAGAAGAACACAGAAGAAGACCAAAGATGAAGAAAGAAGCAGGAAGAGAACGCTGTGAGGAAAAGGAGCGGGTCGAGGAAGAGCAGAACACGCAGCAAGAGGGCTGCAGAAGAGGAGCAGAGAGCGAAGGGAAGAAGGACGGCGGAGGAGCGGAGAGAGGTAGGAGGGGAGAGCGGAAGGCAGAAGACAGAGGCACAGGAGAAGAGGTGAGTAGCGCGGGGCTGGGTTGGGGGCTGGGTGGGGGGAGTTCTTACTGTGTAGGACTTCCTTAGAGGTTTCAGGAGCCTGGGCTGGTGGAGCTGCAGCGGCAGGGGGAGCGACCTACCCTTGGGTCAAGGGTCGCTAACTCTGTCGCGCAGCGGCCGCCATAAGAGGGAGGAGGGGGGGAGGAGGGGCCAGCTGGGGGCGGGGGCGGGAGTGGGGCGACGAATGGGAGCAGGGGGGGTGGGGGCTAGCAGGAGGTGGCGGCGGGAAAGCGGAGGGTGGGGGGGTCAGGTAGAGGGAAGGGGAGAAACACCGAACACCAACACTAACTATCTCCTCTTGTTACCAATCCAGGCCACAAACATTATCTAGGCCAGGGCTATGAAACCTTTCCTGTAGTGAGAGCCACTCCAGATTAGTCCAAATCATTTTGAGCTAATTAAGGCTAAACAACCTGTACATTGTTTGCACATAACCCCATGCACAACTGCATCAACTTCATGCCTAATGTTCTAAGCACCAGATACTATGGTTTGTACCACATACAGGTGGTCATTACAACCCTGGCGGTCGGTGTTAAAGCGGCGTTAAGACCACCAACAGGCCGGCGGTAAAAAATTTGCAATTACGACTGTGGCGGAAACCGCCAACAAAGACAGCCACTTTAACTCTCCGACCGCCACGGCGGTACAAACAAACAGCGCGGCGGTCACCGCCAACAGACAGGCAGAAGACAATGTACCGCCCACACTATTATGACAGGCCAATCCGCCACCTTTTCTGGGGTGGATTCACCGTGGATAAAAACATGGCGGAAACAGGAATCCCGAAGGGAAAACGATCACCTCTACACACTCCACGAGGAACAAGTATGCCATGGAACCAGAGCTCCACATTTTCCCAGCCTTTATCTTCTTGCTCCTCTTCCAGGAGCACGAACGCCGGTGGCGAAGACCATGGTGAGTACTGCACCTACGACACAGGGGAGGGGGGAGGCAAAAAACAGGGACACACACACGCAACACCCCCACCCTCACCCACAACACACAAACAATGCATATCAATACATCACAGTTACACCCCTCCAAAACCCCATGAAGAATGCAAAGACAATAGAAAATGAGTGTAACCATTGTAATATATTAAAAGCAAGTAGGCAGAAATATATGTACACCATGTACATAATATATACCAAGCATAGTAGTCCAGGTAGTGTTCTAAGAAAGTCCATGGAACACTGAGACCGCACGGTATGGGTGAGGCCCACACAAGATCCCCGACCATGACGGAGAGAACACTGCAGGGGCATCAGACAGCAACTAAACAGGCACCTCAGGGGGAGGGAAAGGGGGGCACCTCAGCCGGATGAGTGCACAATGCCAAATCCACGAGGGGGCCACATGCCCACTGTTCAATCCTGGGGAGTTCAAAGCCACAGTCTCTCATGTCTCTACAGTGGGTGGTTTGCTCACTGTTCCATCCTGGGGAGTGCAAAGCCACAGTCTCTCAAGTGGATGCCTTCTCCAATGGTTCTGGAGAGGGCTTTATGCCAAGAGTGCTTCATCCTGCTAAGGACAGAGGCAGTGGATGTATCTCTCCACTGGTTCTGGAGGGGGCTTTGTGCCCAGAGTGCTTCATCCTGCTAAGGACAGAGGGAGTGGATGCCTTTCTCCACTGGTTCTGGAGGGGGCTTTGTGCCCAGAGTGCTTCATCCTGCTGAGGACAGAGGGCGTGGATGTATCTCTCCACTGGTTCTGGAGGGGGCTTTGTACCCAGAGTGCTTCATTCACCCCGTGACGGACTCAGTTGCGTCAGTGCCCTTGCTGCTCATGGGCCAGCGGTGCTTGAGATGGCGGTGCCCTGTGCAGCGTGTTTGAGATGGCGGTGCCCTGTGCAGCGGTGCTTGAGATGG
This sequence comes from Pleurodeles waltl, assembly GCF_031143425.1. Taxonomy (NCBI): domain Eukaryota; kingdom Metazoa; phylum Chordata; class Amphibia; order Caudata; family Salamandridae; genus Pleurodeles; species Pleurodeles waltl. The sequence goes on from NC_090446.1 coordinate 822,136,748, forward strand.
CGGTGCCCTTTGCAGCAGTGCTTGAGATGGCGGTCTCCATTGCAGGGTCTCAGCTGCTGGCGGTCCTTCATGGCCCAACGGGGCCTTTGTTCGCGGTCCTTCATGGCCCAACGGGGCTTTTGCTGGCAGTTCTTCATGGCCCAACGGGGCCTTTCCTGGCGTTCCTTCATGGCCCAACCGGGCTTTTGCTGGCGGTCCTTCATGGCCCAATGGGGCTTTTGCTGGCGGTCCTTCATGGCACAACGGGGCCTTTGCTGGCAGTCCTTCATGGCCCGACGGGACTTTTGCTGGCGGTCCTTCATGGCCCAACGGGGCTTGTGCTGGCGGTCTTGTCCTCGTCAGCTGGGCTTCTGCTGGTGGTCGTGTCATGGGCAGCTGGGCTTGTGCTAGCGGTATTGTCCTGGGCAGCTGGGCTGGTGCTGGCGGTGGCCTCCTGCGCAGTGGGGATGATGGCAGTCTTCTCCGTCGTGCTGCTCTTCCCAGACTTGCCGGGTTTCTTGTGGCCCTTACCACCTTGGAAGGTGTCACAGCTGACTCCACACTCCCACCAGGACCCCTGGGAGCGGCTTTGGTGGCTGGAGTCTTCCCCCTCTCCTGCCAGGCACTGGCCAACTTCTGATGCTTCACAGGTGGGGGACTGTCTGTGCTGTGGCTCCGTGCCACACTGGCTGCCCTGGTGGCCGGTGCACTCCAGATTCCAGTGACTACAGGCACCACTGGTCCCGGAGAGGTTGTGGCTGAGGTGCTAATTCGGGACCTAGGAAACGGACGGGGTGGGGGAGGTGAGGTGAGGGAAAGAGGTCAAGGCTGACCAGGAAAAGTTTCTTAGGAACACTGGGACGGGTAGCTGGAGGGGGTTTGGGAGTGGAGGGATTGGTGGCAGTTGTAGGAGGTGTACGTTTGGTGGCTTTGGGTGAAGGTGCATGCCCTGGAGGCTGTCGTGAGGTGGATGGCTGTCGGGTGTGTGTGTGTCTGCGTTTGTGTATCTTGGGAGGGGGCATCACAGACACACTGGGAGAGGACACAGGGGACGTGTGAATGGTAGTGGGGGTGGTGACTGCACATGAGCGGGGTGTGTTGGTGGGTGTGCTGGAGAGGGACGTAGTGGCTGTAGATGTAGTGCATGCAGGTGTGAGTGTAGATGTCACTGGGAGGGAGGATGGAGACGAGGAGGAGGTGGAACACAGTGGAGGGAGTGGATGTTGGTGTGTCTGCATGTGTGTGATGCTTGCGTGAATGCCTGTGGGATGTGTGGTGCTTATGTTTGCCTGAGCTACCCTTGGGTGTTGAGGTGTGTGCATGTTGGTCTGTAGGTGTGCTTGGGATAGGCTGAGGTACAGGGGATTGGGTCAGGGTGGAGGAAGTTGGAGGGAGTAGTCTAGAGACGGGGACAATGGCTGCCATCAGTGCTGAGGCCAGAGTCTGAAAAGCTCCCTGAAGGGCCGCCTGACCAGAATGAATGCCCTCCAGGAATGCATTTGTTTGTTGCAACTGCCTCTCTACACCCTGGATGGCATTCAAAATGGTAGACTGCCCAACAGTGAGGGACCTGAGGAGGTCAATGGCCTCCTCACTGAGGGCAGGAGGGGTGACTGGGGCAGGGCCTGAGGTGCCTGGGGTGAAGGTGATGCCCACCCTACTGGGTTATCGGGCACGGGCAAAGCCTGAGGGGCTGCTTGAAGGGCGGTGCTGGTGGGGGGGTGGGGGCTGTACCTGTAGATGCGGGTGGCACAGATGTTGCCGCCACCACAAGGGAGCTCCCATCAGAGGACGAGTCTGTGTCGCTGGTCTCAGCTCCTGTCCCCGCCGTGGAGCTCCCCTTGCCCTCCGTCCCACTGGTGAATTCAGACTCCGTAGTGTCGCCCTCCAGGGCCATGTGGGATGCAGCTCCCTCATGCTCCAGTGCCACTGCTCCTCCGCCTGATGATACTAATGCACACAAGAAAAGGGAGACCAAAAAAAAAGGGGGAGGACAGGAGAGAGACATGTTGAGTGCATGCATTACCGCTACCGTTGGTGGACACGACAGACACAGAAGCCCCCTGCACTACGCCGTGCTCTTGGGCTCCACTGTTCAATTCCTGGGAAATGGCCTACAAGGCAATGGACGACATCTGCACACATAGATGACACAGAGGCATGATTAGGTGTAGTTAGCACTCTACAGGGGTGGGCTGTGGTGCCACATGGCCTGCCTTACGGAGGGGCCTTGCCTACGGAAGTCGCCCTGGCCTAGGGAAACCCACAGCCCACCTCCCACACCCAGACACCTCCACTGCGCGCAAAGTCAGCAGAATGAGAGTGTACTCACCCCCTTGTGGCTGCTGTGATGCCCTCAAGCGCCCATCCAACTCCGGGTAGGCCACCGCCAGGATCCGGAACATCAGGGGGGTCATGGTGCGACGGGCACCCCTCCCACGTTGGGAGGTCATCCCCAGCTGAGCCTCCGCCGTCTTCTTGCTCCAGCAGCGAATGTCCTCCCATCTTTTCCGGCAGTGGGTGCTCTGTCTGTGGTAGACCCGCAGGGTCCGGACGTCCTTGGCGATGGCACGCCAAATATCCTTTTTCTGGTGGGCGCTGACCTACATGAAATGTACAAGGGAAAAAGAGAAGTTATTACCTTCTGTCGTAGGGGTTTGTGGGTGATGTTGGTGTGTGTTTCATATTGTAATGGGTGTGTGGGAGTGGTGTGTGTATGTGTATCAGGTGTGTGTATTTAGAATTGTCCAATGTGGTAGTTTTGTAAATGTGTGTGCATTTTGAGCGCGGCGGTGTGTACTGCCAATGGAATACCGCGGTTGGATTCGTGTGTCGTGATAGTGTGGGCCTGTTTCTGTTGGCGTGACAGTGTCGGTTTTGTTTTCGCCAGTTTATCACTGACCTTTGGTGTGGCGGACTTGTGTGGGTGTCTGAATTTTGGCGGATTCCGAAATGTGGGTCATAATAGCTGTGGCGGTTTTCCGCGGCCGCAGCGGTATGTTGGCGGTCTTCTGCACGGCAGTAAGCGGCTTTTACCGCCAATGTTGTAATGACCGCCATAGTGACTAAGGGCATTATGTTAGGGCTGCCATGAGTCAGTGAGAGCATGGTTTTGGGTGATGTATTAACAAGTGTGTGAAGTAATGTGACATGCTTGTGTGGATGATTGAGAGCCTGTGTCATTTAGACGTGTAGCACAGGAAATACCTTTCCCCATATGTGGCACCATGACATGTTTGGAATGTGCAGATGCTCTTAATTCAATATGGGATGTAATTTCACTTGAGAGAACAGCATCAGACAACTCCACAACTTTAAAGAATTATCTTGCACTTTACATTTCACTCATTGTGACATGGGCTGTATGTTTTCACTTATACCAGTGCTACAATGTCTACTGGCCACTCGAAGTAAGGGGCCTGCAGTTTGTCTAATGAAATCTGAAATTGTGAGTAACAAACTGAAAATTCACCTTATTCTTTCAGACGACTTTTCATTTCAATTTACAGAAATTTCTAACATTGTCAAACAACAGTCTTTACCCAGCTAAATCATTCAGTTCACTACGCTTCAATTGTAACACTTCACTCACAAACAAAAAGGGACAAATTAGCCTGTGCACAAAGGCAGAACAAATTACTTTGACAGACATTTCCCACTCAAACCTGTACCTGTTCCTCTGGGTTCCTATACAACTGGCTGTACAGGAAATCCCCAATGAGAAGTGCCAATTCCTCAGACGAGAAGCCAGCATGCCCTGACATCGCTTTGCCTGGCATCCTGGCTCCCAGAGTCGGTAACAGCAGCAAAAGTTGAGGAGGTGTTGTTGGCTGCAGTGTTAGGAAGCAAGTGAGCTTTTTACCAGATGTCGCGTACAAGCACATGGCATACACGCTCTACGATAGCGACGGACACAGCCACTTGCTTATGTGCATAGCTGGTGCACATTAGCCTATGGCATTGTCCATCAGTGTTACACCCGTTATACAGTCATCTTCTGCCAGCTGTGGGATAGTCAATGACCTGATGACAAAGTCAGTCTCCCGTCATTTTAGATTGTGAAACTGTGTATTTTTAAATTGTTTGTGGTCACAAGCTCTCAAAAAGGTGGGTATTTTGTACACAAATCACAAATATGTATGACACATTAAAAGGTAAACCGCTACTGTGTTTGGCATCTATAGTGCTGAAGTGTATGTTATACCTCCGTTGATGATAGTTGGAAAGAAAAACATTAAAAAAAATTAACATGCATGTAGTACCCTTCAAATGTATTATTTACACATTATCTGTAAAACATATCAGGCGTAAAAAAAAATCGGTTTTAAAGTTGCAAAAATGTTTTAAAATTATGTATACGTTTATGACACAATAAGACCATTAATCTAATCAAGAAATAAGTGTTGATTGTGAAAGTATTGTGTGGCAATTTAAACTGATAATTTGTTTTCCTTACATGCAGATATGTGAACCAAGTGATGGGAAGAATAAGACATCCATAAACCTTCAAACCGTTTCTAGACCTTGCCACCATGGAGAAAAGGGAACATAATAATGAAATTCACATTAAAAAAGGCAAATGGTACTGTAGTTATATCAAAAGCTAGAGACTGATCTGCCTTACAATAGGAATACAACAGCAATAACACTAATAGTGAAACTCATGGCAGTAATTAATTTCGTGGCCACTAGATCTTTCCTTTACACTGTGGCAGGATCGGAAATCATGTCAGAGCCAACTGTGAATAATGTGCTACAAGACATCCTTGCTTCAGTGATGAGACATAATAAGAGCTCCATCCAGGTTTCAAGAGTTCAGGATTTGGCCTTTATAAAGGGAGAGTTGTATGATTTGGATGGCGTACCACATGTGAGAAGAAAAATTGATGGCACACATATTGCCCTGGTGCCACAACACATGCCAGGAAACAGGTATACTACAATTGGAAAAAGTTCAATTCAACCAATGTACATGTTGTCTTCTTACCGAATTCGTACATCTCAGGTTTGAGTGCCCGCTTTCCAGGGTCAACACATGATTTCTTCATACTATGGAACAGCACCATACCCCTGAAAATGTCACAACTAGATCGGTTTCTAAGTACAATATGACGTGAGGATCCTTTGCTTTAATCCTAGTTTAGGAATGTACAATCACTTGATATTATTTTAATCTATCAATTTATTGCTTCCATGTAGGAAAGTCAATGCATCCTAATTGACCATGGTTGTTGGCACTGCTGAGGAATCTGACAACGCAAGGGATAGTTTGTTTCAATGAGGCCCATAAAAGAGCATGGAGGCCAGTGGAGTGGACTTTTTGGCTCCTGAAGGCCAGATGTTGGTGTCTGGACACGTCCGGTGAAGCCCTCCTCTACTCACCCAATAAGGTGTTCCAAATCATTGTTGCCTGCTGCATGCTGCACAACATATCCCTGCAATGAAACATCACAATCATCGCAAAGGATAGAGACCGTGAAGACCCACCAGGTTAGGATGTTGAAATGTCCAATGAAGAATACAGTGGTGACGAGGAAGGACTTGACATATGTCAAGTTGTCATTGATCCCTTATTTACCTGAGAGTAAGTGTACCCTTACATATTATAACATCCAATGTCAGAACAACATGTGCAATACAGAACATATCAGTCTGTGATGGTAATTTAGTAGGAATGGTCAGTTCAGGAAAGTCCAAGGCAGACATTTTGTAGATCAGTTTCCCTACATCGACAACTGTGAATGTGTACTCCTAAATTTTAATAATTGTTGATTTTAATATGTGAAATCATTTATTTTCCCTTGTTATTCTGTTTTAGGATCCTTCACCAGGTCATCTTCATTTTGGCATATCAATGTTGTGACGTTTGCAGTGATATGTTATGGCTAGAAAGTAAAAAGGGATGATGGGTTGATCCTGGGATAGACGCCCACTTTGGATGGACAGATCGTGTACAGAGATAACCTGTACTGTGATTGAATGGAAGTTCTTGAAATTGTATCAGACCTGTTTTCTGTTAGATATTGCCACCAAGGCAGTATATGCTGCTTAACTTGCTCTAACCACTTGTATATGTCAGTACACAGTACACTGGTCTCCCTTCACATTGATTAAATATTCAATTTGTGCTCAGTGTAGGAAGCTGTTGATGTGTCACCTCATAGTTGATCGAACATTTTAAGCACACCACTGAATGTTGGCTGTGACATTGCACCTGATACTGTCACTGTGTCCTGAAATGGTCATGTGGCCTCTTTTTTTTTACTGCCGTAGATTACTGGTGTTATTGATGTAGGAATTATGTTGTGATGGCAGAATGCCTGTCTGCAGCAAAGGTCATGAATCATTAATAGTTTCCCTATTTAATTTGGTTTTATGAAATATTCCCTTTCTTCCATAGTGCCAAGTTTCTGGAGTGTCAACTTCTAAAAGGCACAGACTAGGTTCTGCATGTTTAGTGAAAAGCACCTTTGATTTTGCCACAGACTTGTTACCTCAAATGTATGACACCCATACGTTGTTATTTAATTGCTTCTTTTTTAATCTTTTTTTACATGGAAAACACGTAACCAAGTTGGTATTTTTGATATGTTTTAGAATAATACTGTTTGACAGGTTTGAACAATTATGGTGTATGGAAGACTTAGAAAAGCAATTACTACAATAAATACTACATCATTCTTTGACTTTGTTTACGTGCATTTATTTTGAACAGAAAAATTAGTGCAATACCTTTGAAACCAGAATGACAAAGAAAAATAATAAAATGCTAAATTCCATCATAGTAAATGAAACTATATTTGATGAACACAGAGTGTTTGGAGTCCAGTGTACAAAATACAACTCTCCTCAAAAAAGGTAAATGTGCCCAAGAGTGAATGTTAGACACATAGTAGAAGAAATTAGGTTCAGCGTTTCTTGGCAGTAGTGGTGGACGTCTTGTCATCATCTCCTGGTGGTCCAGATGTGTTAGACCTGGCATCCTTGGTGTTGTCTCCCCTGTCTTTTTGCCTCTGCTCCCCATGTTTTGACTGCATGCTGGGCTCTGTTTTTGCTGGTTCTGTTACTCTGGGCACTTTAGCACTATTGACCAGTGCTAAAGTTCAAGTGCTCCCTGAGTAAACTAATGTGTAATTGGCTTTTCCATGATTTCACATTTGATTTACTAGTATGTTCCTAGTAAAGTGCAATAGAGGTGCCCATAAATCAAATGCTACTAGTGGGCCTGCAGCACTGACTTTCCCACCCAGATGAGTAGCCCTGTAAAATGGCTCAGACCTGCCACTAAAGTGTGTGTGTGGAGTTATAAACTGCCAATTCAACCTGGCATGCGTACAAACTTGCCAGGCTCAAGCCTTTCCTTTTTGTACCTCTAAGGCACCCCTAAGTTAGGTACTAGGTAGCCCCATGGGCAGAGTGTAGTATATGTTAAATGTCAGACATGTCCTTACAGTGAAATACTGCCAAATTAGTTATTCCCTTTTGCTAGGCCTTTCTCTCTCTTTCATAGGTTAACATGACGACTGCCTTTAAATATCTTGTAAGTGTAGTTTCCCTTTGGGAGCAGATAGAGATCTCGAGTTTGGGGTCTCTGAGCTCACAGTTTAAAAATACCTCTTTTGGTAAATGTTTTTTTTTTAAATTGTTAGTTTGAAAATGCCACTCGGGCATTTTCTTGCTTAAACCATTCTGTGACTCTGCCTGCTTGTGTATTCCCTGTTGGGGTCAGACTGATAGTTGGGCTGTTTTTGAATCCCCTCTAGACAGTGACACAAAGGGAGCTGGGGCGTATCCTACATTTTGTGATGGGTCATCTAGGCTAGAGTGGAAGGAGGATTGGTGACTTACACCTGAATGGACAAAGCCTGCCCTCACACAATGCAGTCTTCAATCCACTGGTGTGAGTCTAGAGCCAGGCTTGGGCAAGGCAGGATCTTGTGAACAACATAGACTTTCCTTTGAAGTTTGCCTATTTCAAAGGCACAAAGGGGTATAAGTAGGGGACCTAAAACCCCAGATTGTCAGATTACTTCTGGAACCAAGATTAACCTCTTCCTAGGAGAAGAGCCGGAGAGCTGGAGGAGTACTGTCCCTTTGCCTGTGACTATGCTTTGCTACGTTGGCCTGCAGTTGCGGCTTCTGCTTGAAAGAGGACAAAGAATTGACTTTTCAGTATATTCTTGCTTACGAAGAATCTTCAAGGGCTTGGATTGAGCTTGCCTCCTGCTTTGAAGACTCAGGGGCATCAAAGACTTCCTTTGCCAGCAACTGAACCCTCTGCTGATACTCCTGCCCTGCCAAGTGATGCCATATCCAGTCTCTGGGCCCTTGAAATATGAAGCTGGTAGAACAAGGACTGAAATCCATGCACAGGAAGGCGTGTGGGGAAAAATTTGATGAACCACCTACAAGGTGGCTATAAACACGACGTGCCACCCACTTTGCTGCTGAATTAGATTCACCACCTGCTCGCAGTTGAGAACTCAGTGCATCACCTGCATCGCGGTTGGAGAAACAACGCAAACACCCACTTGCAGGTGCTGAAAACAACGCAAACCCCACGCAGCATGATTTTCCATCACTGTGTGGCCGAATTTCTCACGCATCATTGCTGGGCATCAAAGTCATTGTGATCCTGCGCGGATTCGAGGTGCCACATCTGGAAATCAATGCATCGCTCTCTTGTGGGAGAGAAAAAAGGCACATCGCCTACCTGACCGGAGAAGAAATGATGCACGGGATCACTTGTGAGTAAGGAGTCGATGCATTGCTGACTTTTCAGATGCACACTTGCCTGTGCGACTTCCTTTTAAACGCAAACCAGGTAATTTGTGTAACAATGCTTTTATTGTTTTCTACGGAGTAAAACTCTATTATTTTGAAAAATCATAGCTTTACTTGTGTATATTGGATTTGTGTTGTTTTTGTCTTGTTTGATTTAAATAAATATAGCCCGTTTTTTTCTAAACTGGTGTGGTGTTCATTTTGCAGTGTTCTCACTGTATTACTGTGTGTGTTGGTCCAAATACTTTACACATTGCCTTTGAGATGAGCTTGACTGCTTGTGCCAAGATACCTAGGGAGTGAACAGGGGTTATCTAAGTGTGTATCTCCATTGCCCTGACTAGAGTGAGGATCCCTGCTTGGACAGAGTGCAAACTGACTGCCAACCAGAGACCCCATTTAAAACATAGTGGTGTAGGTCTTGCCATCCTCTCCTTCTGGTCCGGATGAACGCCCCTTCTGGGTGCAGGGCACAGGTGCAGGGACTAGGGTGGGTGAAAGAGTTTCCTATTGTTGCAGGGCCTCCGAGTCTGTGGCTGGGGAGCTGCATTTTGTCCTGATGTAGAAAGGCCACAGACAGGGGTAGATGGAAATCCCTGAACAGATGATGATAAATGTCAAACATCCACCGAGTCAAGGAACATAAAGTGGATTTGTGATTCCACAGCTCAACAATGTGGTCCTTCTGCATGTGGTTACATTCCTGTATCTTAGTTAGAACCTGGCCAAGCACATCTAAGGACTGATGTAGTGCTCCCCAGTCAATGGTGGTCTGGGTGACAATGAGACCAGTGGCCTCACTTTTCTGGTGCATTGATTCCCTCTCATGGCCCCCCATCACTACCTTGTGCCCTTGAGGCAGTGTGGCCCATCCCACTGGGTGCTGGCACAACTGGAGGTGGTGGTGTCTGCTCAACGGTAGCCAGGACTGAGGGGAAACAAGATGGGGGTTATGTTCCTCAGGACACAGGAAGTGGAGATATCCATAGGCTGAGTTTTTTTAGTAGCTGGGTGGGAGGTGTAGGTGTTAGCAGAGTGTGACTCACTGTGGCTGTCTGTCCAGACAGACCAGATGGACCAGGCATCTCCTTATCATCCAGACTTGCAGGAGTGGAGTTCTCACTGAAGGCTTGTTCCTGGCCTGGAGTGGATGTGTCTTTAGGTGCAGAAAGTGATCCAATGGCCCTCAGCGCTGGCCCTAAAATGAATTACAAAAAAGTGACATTAAAGGTCTCTATTGCTCCTCAAAAGTGTCTTCAGCTACACATGAAGCAACCTAAAACATATATTTTATGATTAATGCAATGTTGAGGGCTTAGGGGGTTATTCTAACTTTGGAGGAGTGTTAATCTGTCCCAAAAGTGACGGTAAAGTGACGGATATACCACCAGCTGTATTACGAGTTCCATAGGATATAATGGACTCATAATACGGCTGGTGGTAAATCCGTCACTTTTCCGTCAGTTTTGGGACGGATTAACACCTCCTCCAAAGTTAGAATAACCCCCTTAGTGTGATTTGTAATGTTTTGCTCATGCATGTTAATGTATACAGATGCAGTAACAATGATGGAGAGATATAAAATGTTATTTAGAAGGTGTACATTACATGTACCAGACATGCAACAGAACACAGTAAAGAGGAGATTTGAGAGCTCAGCCATTTTAAGGCCTAGCAGCCTCAAAAACAAACCATGGTACAACTTATTGGATTAAATGGCATTGGTCATCATAGGGATACTACAAAGTAAATTGTCTATTGGTACTACTTATAATTACCATGCCACAGAGCATGATTGGATATATTTGACTATAAAAATTATGAATTATGCAGGCAAGTAAACTAATTCAATGAAGTAACAAGAAGGTGACAACATACTGGATCAACACACAGCAGACAACATTTTAATACGTACCATGAAAGGGTGAATGACACCTATATAAAGCTTTGACTTTTGAGCACATGCGGAAGGAAAAAGAGGTTGAGCTATATCACATTGCACTGTTGGTTTGCAGACACAGAAGCAGGCCATCATGGTAGTTGTAGTCATTTGTAAACACTATTGCCAATACTTGTGAAAAAATAAGTACCACATACTTATATAAATTGATACCTTGAAAATGAAATACACATTTGCAATATGTACACACATATGTGTATAAAGTGATTCATTTAAGATACCACTTACAAGCATTATAACTTCTGTGCAGATGGGTGGAGGTTGGAACCCGTTTTTTGAAGTAAAACAACCTACCTTGAGGTAAGGCAATTGCAAAAGGTAATCCATGGAGAACAATACACAATCTGACAATACAAACTGGTCATTGTTAAATAGCTTGTAACAACCATAAGGCTACTAATTTGGATCACACAACATATTTTTGGAACTGAAGTTTAAATGGGTTTTAATAGGTGTCTCAAAACATTGTGTACAGCTAAATTAAAGGCAAGGACTCTACTTGTGAATAATACGACATACATAGGTGTAACTTACCAGTCTCCACTCCACCAGGGTTTCCTTTCAGGCCTTTAGCATGTAGGAGCTGCAAGACCTTCTACTACCAAGGAAAGAGTTGTAATGGGGAGCTGGGAGAACCACCAGCAGTTGTTGCTTGGAGGCCAGGGAATATACTCTCCCCCGCAGGTCATTCCACTTCTTCATAATTTCCTCCTGTGTGCGCAGATTGTTACCTGCAGCATTCACTCTGTTGACTATTCTGTCCCACATTTGCCTTTTCTGAGATATGGTAGTATTTTGTTCTTGTGCTCCAAACAATTGTGGCTCTACTCTAATAATGTCATATAACATGACTGTCAATTCTCCCTCATGGATTCCTGCTCCCTGCCATAGTGATAAAAAAATAAAAAGTGATTTTAAAAATAATGATAAAATGAAAAAGTAAAAAAACTAAGGGAGAATTGAAAAAAGAAAATAAGCTGGATTGTCATTGGCAAGGTCGGCCTCAGATTGGTGGTCAGCAGTCGAATGGCAAAGGACCATGGTCCGAAATGGTTCACAATTGACCAATATATATCAGGTGTTGGCTGCTAATATCCATCCAATAGCCACAGCCATTGTCCAATGCTCAACAGGTCCTGCTACCAGCTCCTGCCATCATGGGACCGCCACTAGTGCACCACCAGCACAACTGTGTCATCAAAATATGGTTGGTGCAATGCTGCCGTTCCAACGGAGTAATACTTGCCAGCAGTGGGGTCCATTGCACCTGCTGTGGGATGCCGCAGGCATGACTGAGTACACTCCAGCAACGCAGGCGGTGGTTGAACAGTCATAGGTCTAAATACAGAGGTTGGAACACCATTGACTTGATGGAGTACTTGGGACCATGGCAAGACAGTGGTATTACCATCAAGATTTAAATCAGGTCCTTAGTAATTTTTTCTGAGGTGCTGGGAACCTCGAGTGGGACAAAGCTGAAATTCAGTCCGATGTTGTGAAGCTGCTTTTTGGATAACTTTTAAGGCAGACCCTGCTGGAGCCCTGAAGGAAAAGTTTTCAAAACATTCTACTGGTGTTAAACAACCACATGAATACACTTCTAAGGCACCAGGAGTCTCTAGGGGCATCAGACAGAGTCCAAAAATAAAGTTCAGCACAAGTACAGTTGCCACTGGTCAGCTGAACACTTCAGGGAAAAGATTTCTTGCAGCTTATTTTATCCCTCTAGCACCACTGAAGGACAATGAACTGATCCTTGGAGTCCATGCCTTTATCATGGGCACAAGTGTGAGCATATCTAATTTTTCATGGATCCTCTCAGGTCACAGACAGCAAGTCCAGTACTCATGTGCTCTTCCACAGGCCCAGAAAGTGTTCTAAAGGGGTGCCCTAGGGTGTCAAAGTTATGTTAGGCACTAGCTAGTTGGTGGGGTTACTCCTAGGCATTCCCTAACAAGTTGGGTACAATTTTCTAGGAGTAGTGCTACCCACTTTTGCAGCAGGTTCTGCTTTTTGTTTTCTATACTGTAAACAATCCCACAGTGCCCCAAATCCAAAATAGGCAGCCCTTCCTCCTTGCAGAGCATGTGTGCCCACCCAGACATGTAGGCAAGGTAATGAGCAATTCTCTCTCTGTGGTCACTCAAAACTGGTTTGGAGTGTAGCCTTCCTTCCACTGGATTTGGTTCTAGAGTGACTATGGGGACAAAGACTACTAGGGGGAGGGCCCCTTTGAAGTAAATTAACTACCCAGGCCCACCTGACTGGTCTTCCTGCTAGGAAAGAAAAATCCTGGCCATTGTGTCTGCTCTGGGAGCACATTTCACAACTCTTTCACACCTTCTTCAGAGCAAGTACAGGCTGCGCGGTTCAGTTGCTGGAGAGCTAAGGCAACTTAGACTCCAGCATCTTCAGACAGGGTTTGTAAGAGTTACAGTTCCCAAATATTTTCTAATAATCAAACTTTAACATTTGATTTGGTTTATATTGAATATAAACATTGATTTTGTGCTTGGAGTCTGCAGTTAGAACAGTGACAATGTTTTTTTGGACTTAGGCACTCGGGGAACGTGCCATTTCTAATGTCACAGATATTCCAGTCTTAACAAAAGTGCACACTACCTTGTTTAGGGGTCATTTTGTTAATATTCAAAATGTGAGGTTTCTTACCTATCTATGCGATACTTGTGACAGATCTGTGCAGCAGGATTCAAGCTGCTGCTGTCAGGCTACATGGGTAGGCTGAAGCCAAGATTCTACCATTGGAGTGGATGGCACAGTGCTGCAGATCACAGTCGGCGTTTACTTTTTATGCGAGGGACACATTTCTGCATGTTATACTATAGCCTTACATGACTGTTAATTCCACTAGACAGGTTTAAGTCAATTTTGACATGTTTAAAGGGGAAGCAAAGACACTTCTGTTTAGCAGAGTAAAGTGCACGAAGTTCAAATGTCAGCAGAACAGATAGGGCCATTACAAAAAGAAGATCATCATTTCCTGTACCCTCCTACCTCTCACTCTCTTTCCCTATAATTCATTTATAGGTGCAGCTACACAATGATATCAACAGGAAAGCAGCAATAAAAAAATCAAGCAGCTGAGCCTCATACACAGAACCCAAACAATTTCTCTGAAGACAAAACTGACAACCAACACATCTCCAATCAGAAACAGTTATATAAATTATATGTTTTGTGTTCTTACTTCTCTTCTCTTCACTACCTCCTCAATTGCAAGGTCATCACAAATGGCACTTCAGATATTAGCTACAGTAGAAACCCAGAAGGTTGCACCCAACAAAAGCTATTACACATCATCTGAGATATGCTGCATTAAATACAAACAGCTACAATCAAAAACCATTCTAAAATAGCTGAACAGATATATAAAAAACATGACGCTGAAAAAAATGTGTTTAATCCCCTTTGTTTACTTAATGTAAGATCCATATGAATCATATTAAATTTAATTAGCTAGACTACTCCTCACTCACTTCTATTTCAACCAAGGACTAACTGAGATAGATGCATGTTACTTCTTTGTAACAGAAGGCCAGTGGCTTCCTCATCAAAAGTGACAGACCACATTCTCTGTCCAACTATATGTTGGCACTTCAAAGAAATCTCAAAGTCAAGTTGTACTTAAAAAAGAGCATAACGACATGGAGCTGCAATTGGAGCTGCAATTGGAAACTGGTAATGCAGGTTAAAGACCTTCATGTTAAAGATTGTCCTGCAGCTACTTTTAAAACACAACTAATGGTGAGCAGAAAAATTCACCCTGCTTATGGAGTTGTTAGAATTTGGGAACTCAGCCCTCACGTGCAACGCTTTGTTCCTGATGAATTCCGCCATCCAGTGAATGTCAGAATTGTTTTTCATTGCCATTCACAAGACTTGTTTTCGCATGCATTTTAGGCCACTTGAGAGTGCACACCAGATTTCACACCTGCTAGTGCGGCTTCTGCTTACGACGATGACTCTATTGTGCCACTGGCCAGCGTGAGTTTCGGCAGCTGCACCTCAAGCATATCTCCACTCAAGAAGCAGCTAAATCTACTCAAAAATACATTTTTGAGTGGACAATCTAGTCCAATGGACCATTTAAGTTGTGTTTTTAGTGCAAGAAGCCTTTTTTTGCTTTGTTTTCAGAAGGAAGGAAGCGCCACAGAGACTTGAACTTCCTTTTCCTGTCCAGCAGGTTCCTCACAGGGCTTTTTCCATCTCCTAGCCACTTTATACTTGGATTTTGAGGTGGAAAGATCACTCTCATTGTCTGCTGCATATATACTTTCAGATTTAAGGATTTTGTTTTGAGTTATTACAAGTAAGTTCCAAAACTATTGTACAAGGGTTTTGTTTTTTTGACAGGGCATTCACAACTATTTTTATGTACTTTTATTTGATTTTGTGGTGGATGTCCTGTTTTTTCAGTTGGGGCCTAGGTATTTTTTTGCATTTCATTGTTCATCTTTTGCAAAGAAAAAATATTGCACAGTTTTGTACATTTTCTCCATGTTTGTTACATTTGCAATATGCATTTGTTTTAGTACATGGCATAGTTTGCCAACACACCATCCAGCCAATAGGCCCAGTACTAGTCACAGAAGTATGAAAGAACTGTTTCTGTGGTATATGTATTTGTAATTTAAAATACATAATTTAGAGTAGGGATGACATTGGTTTATATTAAAAATATGGGTTAAAGTTTGCATTTCAATTTATTTCTGCAAAAAGCGCATATGTGGGGTAATATTTGATGCCATAGGATCATGTGTGTTGTTGTAAAATTTTCATAGCTCAGTATTTTTTTGTGTTTCACATTGCTGATTTAATAGTAGTATTTCTGCGTTCTTTGTCTAGCCAGTGTGTGCGTGTGCCTGTGTGTGTGTGTGTGAGTGTGTTTCCTATAGGCTACAATTAGCCTTTATTCTTCATGCCATGTGGTCAGGGGCTATACTGAGCAGTAGGTGTCCATAGGCTTGAATGTGAGCCTTGTTTTTCATACCTCCTTGCTTGTTGGTTGACCATGTTACCGGTGGTCATTGTGTGTAGCCAGCCAGTGTGCTTTGCCATAGGCTTGCAAGTGTTTTTTGTTCTCCATGGCTCCTTGCTCACTGTTGTTGTTTGACCATATTGTTGGTGGCCATTTTGTGGAGCCAGTAAGTGTGCTTTTGCCACAGGCTTGTATGTGTTCTTTGTTTTCCATGCCTCCTTGCTTTTTAGTTGACCATGTGGCTGGTGGCCATTTTGTGTATCCAGGCACTGTGCTTTTGCCATAGACTTGCATGTGTTCCTATTTCTCCATGCCTCCTTGCTTGCTGTTGTTGCTTGACCATGTGGCTGGCGTTTTGTGCAGTAAGGCAGTGTGCTTTTGCCATACCCTTGCATGCAATCTTTTTTCTCCATGACTCCTTGCTTGCTGTTGTTGGTTGACCATGTGGACAGTGGCCATTTTGTTTTAGCCACCCTTTACTTATTCCAGTTTTTAAAGCCATTTTCTAGAGAAATTGTAGGAGTGGGCTATGGCTTTTCATTTCTATTCATAGTTTTACTTTTCCTTGATATCAGTCTAAAACTATGGTTGAAGTTCCTTGTAGTATATGTATATTATGACTCTGATTATGATTATCATTGCTTTATATCACATGTGTTTTTAAAAACGTTTCACCTGCACCTTCTTGCTCCCAATGGATTTCTCATTCTCCTGTAGTACATCAGCAGTTCATTTTTGATTTTATAAATTGTTTCATTATATTCTCCAATTTTTACATTTAAATTGTTTATATTGTTTTATTTTATTTTATTTTTTTATTTTTATTTTGTATAATTCTTTAATTTATTTTTATATTTCTTCACATGTTTTGCATTTTGCCTCCATCCATCCAGCCCTTGACTGACATAGATGCACAGCCACACAACAGCATTATTTTTTTTAGGTATTATTCCATTTCCCTCTGGACTTCCTGTCTGCCATGTTAGGTGCATTTCACACACACCAGCATCATTCATTTTTTAAAAATTATTCAATTTCGCCCTACACCCACTTGCCTGCCACACACAGCCTTCATTTTGTAAGGATTATTCTATTTTCCCATGCAACGTTTGGACTGCTGTAAGTGTCTCCCTTAGAATTGATGCACATAGAGCAAAGAGTTACATCTGTATGTTGTTGTTAATTTTATGTTATGGTGGCGTGGTTTGACTTTAAAATGGCTGGATATACAGTTGGTTATTATTTGAGATAATAACTTAGGTAACCAAACACAATAAATCATACTGTCTCTGTCTGTACTAACTCAAACTTTTACAATGGCACGTTTTGCTAATTGTTTTTCTTGCTTGTTTGCTTTTAAGTGCACAAGAGAAGAGCCATCACCCACAGTCCTGCCAGACAGAATGCATGTACAAAGACACGTGAGCACACAACATGTGACATCAGTCCTCCAATCTCTTCTACTTATGCAGCTCGGTGCCACTACCAACTGAAATTTTAAGATGGCCTAAGAGAAAAGTTGTGCCAGGAAAGTGGCCGTAAGACAATTTAGCTTTGCATCACTGGCATGCCTACTACAATGTTTTTCCAAAAACTTGTGCCTGCCTTACTGGCCTTCCTTCTGTCCTTTTCCTTGACCCTACAATACAGTTTATGTTTTACCGTCTGCAGGCCATCACCTCTCCTTCTTAAAAGGCAAAAGCTCAACACTCCTGCTTAGCTACCGGACTAGTCCAGCCACACACCCGATAGTGGTGGACATTCCATGAGTAATGCAGATGCACCAGCCAATTTGGCAATACAGTATAATTTTTCTTTTAACAATCAACATTTTTACAACTGGGTGCGTTCACTTCATTCCTCCATAAGGTGTATTTTTCAAACCTGAATGGCATACTCCTTCCATAATAGATTAATGATGATGTGTTGCTCATCACCCTGATAAACCTTGCTGCTGTGTTGTGTAGTATTTGTTTTTTACACACTTTCCCCACATCCCCTTTCCATCCATTCATCAAACCTTCTTCCCCCTGAGCTGTGTGATTTATTGAGGTGTGACTTAAGTTATACCAGATGGATGACATACTTCGTGGAGAAGATGTGGTTAGATCAACACCAACTTACTGTGGGATCTTCTACTACCTGAGCAATAGCCCACACCAGCCCCACTTACCAACCATGCATGAAAAGGATCAACATATTTTAGATGTAGAAAAATGAAATTTGTCAACATTATCACTCAGTCCTTGTGTTGCGTAAACACTCAACCTTGGCCACTCCAGACTTATAGTACATGTTTCCTGACTTGAGGATTTCATAATTTTGGTTTTAATTAAATTCTATGTCCCACATTGTGCTGAATAATTTACTGTTGCTAGTATTTGTTAGAAATATGATATTTTTTTGTTGTGTCACAGTGGCAGTAGCCTGTTCTCAGTCTTTCTGAAGCTATGATATAACACTAACACTGTGTTTTCATTTCAATTTAGTTGCCTGTGATGAATAACCCTTTTAAACATTTCTATAGATCATGCTCACCTAGGTCGGAGTGAGAAATTGCTAAAAAATGCCTTTGCTGTTAACGTACTACCACCAGCATTAAGAAGGCACTTGGGAAACCCTGCAATAAGGAAGAGAAAGATGTAGCAGCAATTGCTTCATCTGTTCAGGTAAGAGAACTATGGAGTGAAGTGTACTTGTTTAGTTAGTAAGTAAATACTTTCTATTGCATATAAGTAGCTTCTTGATTACCTAGGTTGTTATAGGCATTATATAGGCAATAGCAGCATACCATATAGAAGGGTATAACTAACTATAAATAACTGGTATACACTTCGATAATTGCATTAAAACGTGCTACAACAGAAGTGCAAAGTAAATGTAAAACAGAAAAAAACTATTTCAGATAAAAGGTATAAGAATATTGTTTCCTTTGTCAACTTCATCTTTTGTAAGTTATATATGGATTTGCCTTTTAGGGTGGGGTGGGAGGGGTTTGTTAAGGTCCCAGAAGACATAATAGCTTGTGTTTAAGGTCCATTGGGGTTAGTGTGTCAGTATAGGTTACATACTAGATGCCCTTTGTAGGTTGGGTGTTCATTGGGTATATACCTAGACTAGGGTGAGTTGGAGTTAGTTTGTCAGTTAAGGGCAGACTTGATTAGCTTACGTATTAGGTTTAGTTCACAGCATTTTCTGTATTGTTAGAAATGTGGTCTCTAGTTAGCAGTGGTTTGCACCCTGTCGAAGTAGGGACCCTCTTTCTAGTCAAAGTAACCGAGCCACACAGCTAAGATAACCCTTGCTCACACCCTTGGTAGCTTGGCACAAGCATTCAGACTTATCTCAGAGGCAATGTAGAAAGTATTTGTACACCCACACACACAAACACACACACAGTAACACAGTACAAATACCATAAAAGTATTCCATACCAGTTTAGAAAAATAGCCAATAGTTGTGTTATGTTGTGTTATTTACACGTATAAAGCACCTGACTACCTGAAGGCCTCGCAGCGCTAAAAGGACAACAACAAGAGCAAAATGACGGTAAGACTAGATCTTAAAAAGCCAGGTTTTAATAGCCTTTCGAAAATTAAGTTCATGACTGGTTCATCGAATACTGAGGGGGAGGGAGTTTCACAATTTGGCTCCACAATATTCTATTGTAGCACCACCCCATCTGGCTTTTTTGATTTTAGGTAGTATAGCCAGTGCTGTAAATGCTGATCTAAGGGCTCTGGCAGGTTTGTAGAAGGTAGCTAGGGATTTTACCAAATGGGGTCCTCTATTATGTAGTGATCTGTGGATGATGCATAAGGTTTTATATGTTGTTCCACTGGAAGCCAGTGGAGAGAGGACAAGCCAGTTTAACTGAAGTATGCCTTGGGATGTCTAGAAGATGTGCTACTGCATTCTGGACAACCTGCAATTTCCTAACCACATATTTAGGGGAGCCAAGAAATAGACTATTGCCATATAACCAGATTCCCAGGCTTTTAGTATACTTCTTGGGAGAAAGCAGAAACTGAGGTGGGAAGATAGATAGGGGATTATAGCCAGGGTCTGGGTGGTGGCCAAGGATCATTATTTCTGTTTTGTCCCCATTGAGTTGGAGCATACAGTTTGTCATCCAACTAGATATTGCCTAAAGACATAAAGGCAAAGCGGATCCTTCTGAGTAAAAGAAGACCAAAACAATAAAAATACAACATACACAAGCAAAGATACAATTTTTCAAAGATTAGTGCCTAGTATAGTGCTTAGAAACACAATGCTCTAACTTGGGCTATCACGATGCCCTGATGGGGTCATTCTCAACAGTCCAACACCACTCACGAGGGAGTGCAGGCCGGTCATGGAGATGCACAGGAACAAGGAAACAAATATGTTTCCCGGAGTCAGTAGGTGAGGTGTTTCTAGAGCCAGTGCAACGTTGTTTCCTCATTGCTATTGGGGAGATTTTGTGTTTTGGTGCCTTCCTGCTAAACAGGGGAGGTGAGACGGCAGTTCCTTATGGTTTAAGGGGAGGGGATGCAGCATCAGTGTTGAGGCGTTGGTTCCTTACAACAAGAAGGGCAGATGAATTTAGAAGGTTAAGATGTAAGGCGTCGCTTTGGCGGTGTCACAATCACAACACAGGGCCACAGGTGCTGTGGCAGAGTTGTGTGTCAAGGTACTTGTGCTCATGCTGTGGTGGGACTTTGGAGGCACTGCAACTGCATCTGGTCTGCGCCGTTGGTTACAGTCATTGCACTCAGCAGAGACCCCTGCTCCACTACAGGCAGCTGTGCGGATTCGAACAGCAACACCAGTTCTGAAGTTGCTCTGGAGTTGATGTGTTTCTTTCTTCTTGGTTACACGAGAACTCACAACCAGGAACTGGATTTGGCACCACTTGGCAAGGCAAGACTCTCAGCAAGAGAACCCAGGTTCTGGTCGATGAAGTCCTTGATGTCACTGTGAATTCTTAACAGGAGGCAACCTCAGTTCAAGCCCTTGTGGAACTTTTGGAAACAGGATGTAGAAAGCAAACTCCAGTCCTTTCACTCCCCGGACTGAAGAAGTACACAGCAGGCCAGAACAGCAAAGCAACAGACAGAGTGATAGTCCCTCTTACAGTATCCAGCTCTTCTTCTTGGCAGAACGTCCTCAGTCCTGAAGGATTCTAACTTTGTGGGGTCAGAGGTCCAGAACAAATACCCCTTTCTGCCTTTGAAGTAGGCAAACTTCAAAGAAAAGTCTTTGTATTGCAGAAAATCATGCCTTTCCTGCCCTGTCCCCAAAAACACTCCAGGGGGTTGGAGACTGCTTTGTGTAAGGTCAGGCATAGCCCTGTTCAGGTGGCAGTGTTATGAGACCATTTACAGACCATCGGGACCTCACCCCTCCTTCTGTGACACCATCGCCGACACCATCAGCTCCCACGCCCACACCTCCACAGACTACATCCTCCTTGGTGAAATCAACTTCCACCTGGAGAACCACCATGACCACAACTCCACATCCCTTCTAGACAACCTCACTAACCTAGGACTCAAGCAAATAGTCACATCACCCACCCACTCAGGAGGACACACGCTAGATGCGATCTTCACTTCCAGCAACCACATAACCTTCACACACACCATTGAACTCCACTGGACCGACCACCACTGCGTCCACTTCTCCTTCTCAAACCCCCCCACAGACCACCACCACCACACCACACCCTACCGCATGTGGGACACGATCCCCACAGAACACCTGAACGCCCAGCTCACACAAAACGCTCCCCCTAACACCAATGACCCCAACATTGCTGCCCATAACCTCACACAATGGATCACAACCTGCGCAGACTCCCTTGCCCCTCGTAGAAGAAACATCACCACCCGCACCATCAAGTACGCCCCTTGGTACACCACTGAACTCCAAGTCTCCAAGAGCGAATGTCACAAAACAGAAAAAGCTTGGTGCCAGGAACCCTCTATGACCAACTTCTCCACCCTCAAAACCACAATGCGCAAACACCACCATCTCATAAGGACCACCAAAAGGGCTTACTACAAGGAACGCATAGACAGTAATTCACATAACAGCAAAGAACTCTTAACCATCATCAAAGAGCTCACCAAACCCAAATCCTGCAACATAGACCCCACTCACACACAGAGCCTCTGCAACTCCCTCTCCAACCACTTCCACTCCAAAATCCCATACATACACAACAGTTTCACAACACCAGCACCCACCACATCCAACACCGACATGGCCAACAACAACACACCTCCCCTCTTCAACACACTACACACCTGGACCCCCACCAGCGATGAAAAAAACGAAGCAATAATGAACTTCATCCACTCAGGCTCCCCCTCGGACCTCTGCCCTCACTGCATTTTCAATAAGGCCAGCCCAACCATCGCTTTTAAACTTTGTGCCATAATCAACAGCTTCTTCAATGCTGCCACCTTCCCTGACTCATGGAAGCATGCAGAAGTAACCGCTCTCCTTAAAAATCCCAAAGCAAACATTGATGACCTCACGAACTACCGCTCTATCTCCCTTCTCCCCTTCCCCGCCAAGGTTGCTGAGAAGTTTGAATGCCCGCCTGTCTCACTTCCTAGAGTAAAACAATGCACTCAACGCCTCTCAGTTGGAGTTCTGCAAGAACCACAGCACTGAGACCACCCTCATTGCCTGCACCCATGACATCAGAACCAGAGTCGATAAAGGCGAGACCGTCACACTCATCCTGCTGGACCTCTCTGCAGCCTTCGACACTGTCTGCCACCAAATACTCTGCACATACCTCTACAACACAGGAATCCGACACAAGGCCCTGGACTGGCTCGCCTCCTTCCTCACCGAAAGGACCCAGAGAGTCTGCCTCCCTCCCTTCCAATCTTCAGCAACCAAGATCATCTGCGGAGTTCCCCAAGGGTCCTCCCTCAGCCCCACCCTCTTCAACATTTACATGGCCCGCTTGCCAACATCCTCCGCCCACAAGGAATCACCATCATATCCTACACAGACGAAACCCAGCTCATCATCTCCCTCACCAGGAACCCCACCACCGCCTAGACCAACCTCCACGCCGGACTCCTAGACACCGCCAACTGGATGACAGCAAGCCACCTCAAACTAAACTCCAACAAGACCGAAATCATCATTGTCGGCCCCAACAAATCAATATGGGATCACTCTTGGTGGCCCACCACCCTAGGACCGCCTCCAACACCCGCCACCAACGCATGCAACCTCAGAGTCATCTTAGATTCTTCCCTCTCCATGACCCAACAAATAAACTCGATCACATCTTCCTGTTTCAACACCCTCTGCATACTGCAAAAAACCTTCAAATGGATACCCATAGAAACTAGAAAGACAGTCACCCAGTCACTCATCAGCAGCCGGCTAGACTACAGAAACGCCTTCTACGCCGGCACCCCAGTCAAGCTTCAGCAGAAACTTCAGAGGATCCAAAATGCAGCCGCATGCCTCAGCCATGAACACATCCCTACCCACATCAGATCACTCCACTGGCTTCCTATCGACAAAAGGGTCATCTTCAAAGTCCTCATCCACGCACACAAATCATTCCACAACACTGGACCAGCCTACCTCAACGACAGAGTGAACTTTCACACTCCCACCCACCCCCTCCGCTCCGCCGACCTCGCCCTCGCCACAGTTCCTTGCATCTAACGCACCACCTCAGGAGGCAAATCCTTCTCCCACCTCGCACCCAAAACCTGGAACTCCCTCCCCACCGACCTCTGCAAGACCCAGGACCTCATGTCTTTCTGAAAGCTCCTCAAGACATGGCTCTTCAAACAGTAAATCGGCAGCCCCCCCCAGTCCCCCAGCCCCCCAGCGCCTTGAGACCCTCACGGTGAGTAGCACGCTTTATGACATTTTTTGATTGATTGATTGAGTGTTAGCTCCTCCCATCAGTCTAGCTCAGGAAGACCCATCAGGATATGTAGGGCACAACTCAGCTCTCTTTGTGTGCTTGTCTAGAGAGAATTCACTAACAGCCCAACTGTTATCCTGACTCAGACGTGTATTCCACAGCCAGGCAGAGACACAGAGGGCCTCATTCTGACCCTGGCCGGCGGCGGTAGCCGCCGGCCTGGCGGGGCCCGCCAGAATACCGCTGCGCGGTCAAAAGACCGCTGCGGGTATTCTGGGTTTCCCGCTGGGCTGGCGGGCGACCGCCAGAAGGCCGCCCGCCAGCCCAGCGGGAAACACCCTTCCATGAGGATGCCGGCTCCGAATGGAGCCGGCGGAGTGGAAGAGGTGCGACGGGTGCAGTTGCACCCGTCGCGATTTTCAGTGTCTGCATGGCATACACTGAAAATCTTTGTGGGGCCCTGTTACGGGGGCCCCTGCAGTGCCCATGCCATTGGCATGGGCACTGCAGGGGCCCCCAGGGGCCCCACAACACCACATACCGCCATTCTCTTCCTGGCGGCCAAAACCGTGTACAGTGGCAGGCCTGAGACATGTTTACAAGGCTACTGAAATGAGTGGCATAATCAGTGCTGCAGGTCCACTAGTAGCATTTGATTTACAGGCCCTGGGCACACACTGTGCACTTTACTAGGGTTTTTTTATTAAATCACCTGTGCATATCATGGAGAGATCCATCACCAAACAAATAGACAGGGAATAGTTGCACTTTAGGACTGGTCAGCAGTGGTAAAGTGCCCAAAGTACTAAAGCCAGCAAAAACTATATTCAGCACAGGATTAAAAACAGGATGTCAGAAGCAAAAATACAGGGGAGCCCCTGCAAAAGGGCCATTTCCAACAGGTACTTTCTTTACATGTAATCCACCTTGAGAAGGTTCATTAGTCATCCATGGATTTATTGCTACAGATGAATAAAGACATATGTTGATGTTTGAAATAATTTTGAGGTCATCACTAATGGCAACTGCATTATCATCCACAGATCGGTAGCCATCTTGAACTAGTGGATGTTTCTAATGATTGGAGGGATACATATTAATCCCCTACCCATTGTCTGACATTTTAGTTGTCTTTTCTGTGCTGTGTTATCTAGGATATAACAAACCAACTTATTTTGGCAGACCATCTGGGGTGCACTATCACTTTGATATAGGCATTGAAAACAGACTGATTAGGTCTCAAATGCTCACTCAACAGTGTTTCTGACTTCCCATTGATTTTGGAAGCACTTTCAAGTGAGTGTACATGATGACCTTGTCCCCCATTTCTTAAAAACAAGACTGATGTTGAAAGAATTGATCTTCCCAGAGAACGTGGTTTGCCCATGCCAATCTCATCCTTCACACATCTGTTCAGTAAAGTCAAATCTAGCTCTCCCGTGTTTCAGCCTCACCACATATTCTTTCTAAAGTGGTTGAAGTCACCTTTCCGGTCATGTTGGAAATAACAGGTATAGTAGCTCACACATGGAAACATGCCATGGTTAAATCCCTGTTAAAAAAAAAAAAAACAATCTGGATCCCATTTGCCCAGGCCACTACAGACCAGTCTCACTTCTTTGCAGTCTGAGCAAAGTTGTGGAAAAACATAACACTAGCACCTCTCAGATTTTTTAGAAATAAACCTTGTACTTTATCCTACCCAAAAGGGCTTTCACCCAAAACATAGCAGAGAAGCTACCCTCTTGGCAGTAGGAGAGGAGTGATCAAAAATGATGTTGGATCATGGTAGCACAGCAGCCATCATACTTCTTGACCTCAGAACAGCATTCAGCACAGGGAACCTTGACATTCTCAATAACAGAACCAAGAGCACAGGCTTTGGGGGACTGGTACTAAAATTACTCATTCTCCTTCCTGAAGGACAGGACTGTCTAAGTCTTTGAGGGAGTGTGTTCCTCTAACACATTTCTATTACAGTGCGGATTACCACAGAGCTCATCCTTGAGTCTGACTCTGTTTCATATATATGTGTCCTTTAGCCATCATTATCTTGCCATACAACATATCATTGGTATTGTACACTGATGATACCCAACTGGTCTTTTTTCCAGCGGAGGGGATCTCCTTCCCTCCATATTAGGACCATGCCTAGTGAGAGTAGCACACTTGATTTCACAACCCTGCCTCAAACTTAGCAGAGACAAAATGGAGCTCATGTTACTAGGCAGCAACGTCAATCCTAATCTGTACCTAGGCTGGCCAGATTGCCTGGGCAAGGCCCCTGCCCCCAAGTAGGTTGTTGAAAGCCAGAGGTGTGTTTGAACAAATCATTAGACATGGAAGTCCAAGCCACTAAACTCTCCATGTGCTGCTATGGCATCCTTAGAATGCTTACCAAAATGCTCCCCCTCCTCTCTAGGAGACTCATGGTCCACATTCTGGAGGTTTTGGGGAGAGACTCCTCAATATGGGAACAATCTGCCTCTCCGGGTAATTCCTTTCCTTGTTAAGATGGATAAAATACTTGTGTTGCACATGCATTGAAAGTTTGGACAGGGGACGTAACTGAGCTACCTGGAGGCAGTGAGGTGGTTATATGTGAGTCCTGCATTAACAGGATGAGCATCTGTAGAATATTTGATGTTGCCAGAGGGCTTACAGTTTTAAGGGATAATGCTGGCCAGCAGTAATGTGATAATGGTGCTGCAATATTCTTGTCTTTTGCAGCAGTAGGGTAAGTGGAGGCTTATGAGATTGCAGTTTGTAGGTAGATTGTGTTTTCAACTATGATGGCAAGCCACTTCTCTGCTCCTGGATGAAATTGTATAATATTCAGGGTGTTTGTCCCAAGGTGTTGCAAGAGTAGTGAAATGAAAGTTATAACACAGACACTAGAGAGAATAGAGCGGAAAAGCAATATGTACTCTATTTTAAGTTTAAGGTATAGATGACACTTCAGTAAAGACAAATGGAAGATTACATTGGTAAATAAGAGTATATTGCTTGACATGCGCCCACAATAGGCTCACAGCACAGGGGCTGCTGAGTAAAATAACTGCATATTTGAGGCCTTTTTGATTACAATATAAGTTTGTGATGAGTACATTGCCCTAACATACATATACAGGAAACATTTAAGGAAGTGTTGAGTTATTACAATTAAGGATATGCATTTCTGAAGGGTGTGCTTAGATAGTGATATCAGTAAGGAAAATATATCCTGGTTGCCGAGGTATTGTTAGATATCTGGCCTTTTCCTCAGAAAGGGCTAGTGCTGCTCAAGCTGTGTAACTAATACATCCTAACAAATTTGGAAATGGAGGGACCCACTGTGCCACTTACTGTGTCAGGGTAGGCAGAAACCTGCCATATGCAATTCAGCCTTGGCCCTACAACAGTCTGAGCAGCTGAGCCCAAGCTGCCAGGTCAGGTCCTCTATAGAGAGTATGACAAGCAACACTAAACTGTTTTTACTTACTTAATCTTAATTAGTGAGCTATACACTGGGCCCTGTGGAACAGTGAGCATCAGATCCATGTCTGGCATGCCCCTCAAATTTAGGACAGCTACTGCAACACATAACTAGCTGATACAAGCAATGCTTGAAATAACGTCAGCCACTAGTGATAATTCTGGCCATGTTCCAGTCCATCATTGTTTTGCCTTCCATGCCATCTCTGACTGGAACCAGCAATATGCAAATCAGATTTAGTCCTAATAAATATTAGTAGTCCAGCATGAACTACAAAGACAGGTGCCCTCGGAGCAGGAAAAGAAGTAACCCCAAACTCTTCTAGTTGAAAAATGATGGAATAGATTGTCACACTGAGGAATCTCTAGTGGCAGAGAATATTTTAAGCATGTTTTGTATGACCTTGTTGTTTATTTGCACTGTGTTTATTTCAATTTTATAGATACAAAGAAAGATATGATTATAATACTAAATTCTGCTATCGTTTCTGGGCCCTGTGGAACAGTGAGCATCAGATCCATGTCTGGCATGCCCCTCAAATTTAGGACAGCTACTGCAACACATAACTAGCTGATAAAAGCAATGCTTGAAATAAACTCAGCCACTAGTGATCATTCTGGCCACGTTCCAGTCCATCATTGTTTTGCCTTCCATGCCATCTCTGACTGGAACCAGCAATATGCAAATCAGATTTAGTCCTAATAAATATTAGTAGTCCAGCCTGAACTACAAAGACAGGTGCCCTCGGAGCAGGAAAAGAAGTAACCCTAAACTCTTCTAGGTGAAAAATTATGGAATAGATTGTCACACTGAGGAATCTCTAGTGGCAGAGAATATTTTAAGCATTTTTTGTACGACTGTGTTGTTTATTTGCACTGTGTTTATTTCAATTTTATAGATACAAAGAAAGATATGATTATAATACTAAATTCTGCTATCATTTCTGGAGCTACAAAGGTTGAACAAAAGCTCAAATATAATTAATTTACTAGTTCACACATGCTACCTCAGTGATTAGTTAGTTACAAAAAAGGCTAGTTTTAGAACATTATGGTTCTCACTACGACATTAGTGGTAAATGCTGCCTACCACCACGGCGACGGCCGCCAACATACCTTCACCGAGGCTACCGGTCGCCGACCCGCATTATGACCGTAGACGGAATTCTGCCAGATGGCTGGCGGAATACCGTCAACGGTCATGGCAGCGGACGGCGGTAAGGCGGCGCTGCTGCCAGCAGCAGCGCCACGCCAGCAATACACCATCTACCGTATCATGAACCGTGATACGGCCTGGTGGTGTTTTGCTGACGGACGCTGCTGCTGGCAGCAGCAGCGCATACGTCTCCTGCCAGAGGACCCCCTAAAAGCAGGTAAGTTGGGTTCTCCGACAGGAGGGGGGTTAGGGATTTGGGGGGTGTGGTTGTGGGTGTGTTGTGGGGGGAGTTTGTGTCTGTTTTTGTATGCGTGCATGCAAGTGTGAGTTGCATGGAATACATACATGAATGACTGAATGTGAGTGTACATTTATGTTGTGTGTTGTGAATGTATGTGTGCGACAATGTATGTTAGTGTGTGTTGCGGTGTGTGGGTATGTAGTAGCGGGGGTGGATGTGGATATGCATGTGTTTATGAGTGTGTATGTGGCGGGGTGCGGGGAGACCCCTATCAGTGCCAGGGAAGGAAAGCTTGCCACAAAAACCATGGCGGTAGGCAGGATCATAATCCCAAGGGTGGGATTGTGATGGCCACCTGCCTAGAGACCAAAGTCTCCAGCCCAGCGGCCATTATCACCCTGGTGGACGGAGTGGTACATTACCGGTTTGGCTTGAGCCACACCGTCAATGTCATAATTTGGGAAAAGGTACCGCCAGCCTGTTGGCAGTACCTTTCCCCAAATTACCACCATTGCCAGGGTTGTAATGAGGGCCTATATATTTACACTCATCATTGTTACTGTAAAGACAGCTTACTTTATGACGATATTATTTCTTATAGGATACCGCATATAAGACATAGCATAGAATTGTTAGTGGTGGAAAGGTAATGTCTGTTGTATGGCCTGGGTATCCAACTGCATATATGCCTGGTATTGTGGCGTTTATGTTAGCCTTAATGCCAAATTAATCTAAATGTGTGTGCAGAGGCCTAGGAATGTCCCTGATCCTGGACCTGTCCTGTGACTGGATGAGTAACACACCAAGCATGCCTGTATTGTATTTGGAGGACTACTGTCCCTCTTCTGAGTATAGTGCATAAAGCAGTGGTGGAAGCATACCATGTTATAAGAGTTATAAAGCAA
Organism: Pleurodeles waltl; assembly: GCF_031143425.1. Classification (NCBI taxonomy): domain Eukaryota; kingdom Metazoa; phylum Chordata; class Amphibia; order Caudata; family Salamandridae; genus Pleurodeles; species Pleurodeles waltl. Next base: position 822,166,143 of record NC_090446.1, read on the forward strand.
TACATGGAGTGACAAGACCCTTTAAGCTATGTCACTGAGAATGAGGCCTACAGGCATACTCATCTAAAGTTCTACTAACGTGTTTGCCCAGAATCTTGCAGTGGCATCAAGAGTGTGCGTTAAGTGTGTATTCATCTGTAGTGCCTGCAGCACATGTGTAGTGATAGACTTTGTGTATGAATGAAACTGAGTAATGGAGCCAGTGAAATCCATTTTTACTGCCCCTGGCCTGATACAGCAGAAGATGGATAGCAAGGATTGTTTTGGACATTGAAAGTGTAGTGCTTACATTCCTATGTCATTGGGAGGAGAAATAGATACTGACATGAGGAGGATGGATACAAGGCTACCTGTGGAAATTCCATGAGGTACTTTGTTGGCAAGGATTATTTTTTTCACTGCCATTTAGTGGATGGTAGGGGTGAGATGTGGTATAATGGTTTCTCTTGTGTGAGGTGAGAAGGTTTCTAGGTCAGGCTTTCCCTTTTGCATATCTCTAAATACAGTTTCAAGACTGCTTATGCCAGTCCGGTGCAGAGAACTCACACACCGCCATGCTCATGTTTTGGGTACTCTTTGCTTGGAGCTTGACCCACTGCTACCTGTTATGCGAAGAATAAGTCCACACAAATTCTGTCTTTTTAGAGCAACCTGAGGCGGACACTTGAAAGAAGAACAACCCAAAACTGGTTCTGGAGTTTGAGACAGTGGATCCACATCCCCTATCTAGAAGATGTGTATAAAGTGGGACCCAAAATGCCCCATTTCATTCTAATTCCTGATCATATATGATGGGGGCTGGGAATGGTCTACAGAATACTCAAATAAGTGCTGAGGAGTTAGGGCTGGTCCCTACCTGACAGATAGGCTCTGAGAGGTAAGGGACAGCATCTGAACTCTGCTTTGTTTCTTGGAGGAACTGTGGGGATTGTCCAAAGTACCAATAAGCCTTTCTACCTGCATGCTTAGTGAAGGAAGGACTCTGTCTGGTACCACAGGAGGAAAGACTATCCATATATATATATATTATATATATATATATATATATATATATATATATATATATATATATATATATGTTATATATATGTTATAGATCCTCAGGGAGGTTTAGCTTTGTCCAGACATAAGGGAGCACCCAGTATAAGTCAAACCAATACTTATCTGAAAACATGTGTCAGCAGTTGGTGATGCTCATTCCAGGTTGATTTGGGTAGTATTTTACCAATCCAATTCTGTAATACAATGCCTGGAGTGGTGAAAGGCTTTTGGTATTTCACAGCCTAGCATGGTTGAATTGTGCTAATTCTATGCTTAAAGACTTTGGTGTGTAAATGGCAAAATGCTGTGTCCACTTTTAGCTTGGCATGGGTGGTAATGCACTAATCCTATGCTTAAAAACGTTGCTAGTAAAAAAGACATTTGAGATGAGCAAGGTTAGAGTGTTGCTGGTGTTGTAGGGTGCTCTCCACTGGAGCTGATCGCCACCTAAACTTAGGAACTACACAGAGTTCTCTCTTCTTTTTTGTGTAATTTATGTGTTACTCTAACCCTGAAAGGTCTATTGTCTTGATTGTCAGAATGCAGCACACACAGAAAGAGAAACAAACAAGGAGATATAAATATATTTCTCCTTGTTACAACTCCTCTGGTGAGGCATACACTTTGGACACATTCCCAGATTTACAGATCCTTGGAAATCTAGGAATGTGTCAAAACCCAGGGCTGTTGCATGGTAAAACCCACTGCAATGCCCACCATGTAATTCCCCCCGACACAGAGTAAGGCAATACAGTGGCCTCATAGATATGGGTCTGCAGTCTGTGTCACTGGAGAATCAAAAAAGTGATGCTCCTGTGCTGCATGGGGATTGTAAAAAAATGCCCCTAAGTTAAAAAACGTTATAAGATGTTACTTCATGTCATCTGGATAAAAAACAAGAGATATGCTCAGATCCTACTGCAGGAGCTTTTACCCATCCCAAATAGTTAAGAAATTCATCATCTGTGTTCAACCCATTTGGTGTCTCAGTGCACAGTCCCATTATGTGTATAGATTCCAGCTGTCTCAGTGTCTGCTCACTGTCATCTCCTCTCTCCTTCACACTCACCAGGTCCACTATGTCAAACCTATGTTTTGCAGTGTCCTTGTTAAAAATATCAAAGTGTTGTGCAATAAGGAACTGTTGGTCTACAAGTCTGAGGGCCCTCATGTGTTACTACACAAACTGTTTGGATATTTGTTACCTTTGGTGAAAATAACATAGTGGGAAATATAATATCATTTACATCATGTAATGCTTTTCCATTACATTTTACAATCTACTGAGAGAGGTAACAGTGGCCATTGATACCATTGCTTTGAGTTAAAATGTGTGATATCTAGTAACTGTAGCATAGGGGCCTTGCCTCCCATCTAAAACTAAGTTGGCATCTAATAACTACTGCATGTTCTGAAACCTTCCATTGCCTTTAATCACTATGATCACATCTGTACATATTCATACCATGGCAATAAAGCGTGTTATGTACATTAGCATTTGAAACCATCAGTAATGGCCTTCAAAATTTTACTTCTATATTAAAAATAGTGATGGCTTTCACAATATAATTTTGTGTTATTAATTGTGAAGTCATGACACTTACCTCTTCGGATCCTGGGAGTCCTGCCTTCGCACTTGTCTGTTGTTGGCATTGGATCAGTTTGGGCTCCTGAACTGCCTCAGCGTCTTCAAGAAGATTCCACCTCAGTAACCTGCAAGTTAAAAGAAAAGGAACAATACATTTGAATACAGCTACTGTGCACCAAGTGATAACACACTACTGCACTTAATAACTGTTTACATCAATTATCTGATTTTCTTCAGTTTCTTTATTTTGATGGCTTCTTGCTGAGAATCTAAATGAGAGAAAAGGACATTCTAAAAGTAACATATTTTTCTGTGTTCTGTGTGGTAATGTTCTTTTGTACTTAATAACTATATTTACCTCAGTTATCTGTTTTTCTTCATTTTCTGTTTTGTTTGATGGCTTGTTGCTGAGAACTTAAAAGAGAGAGAAGCATTCTATGAATGACATGTATATTTTATGATTCAAAGCAACAAGCAGACACTAATGTTAGCCAACTGAAAACATTTTAGCTATTATTCTACATATTCAGTTATATTATAATATCTGCTGGGGAATGAACCAACTAGGTTGATTGTCTTCAGAGAATGCCTGAAACATACACATCAATTTATAGATACATATTGGAAGTGGATATATATATATATATATATATATATATATATATATATATATATATATATATATATATATATATATATATATACACACATACATACATATATATATATATAACAAGATTTTATGACATATATTTAAAAATAATTTGATTCAATGAAATGCTATAAACTACATATACCAGAATGCAATGTGGAACTTAGTGAAAAACACCTTGGATTGTAGTTAAAACACTGTTACAATTTGGTAAATATGTATATAGAAAAACGTTTAATTTTTCTTTGTTAAAGTGTATATATTTAGTGATGTTATTGAGTAACCCTTGATAAGTGGTGTAACTTGAGTATTTTTTCTGTTACTTTGGAGTATTTTATTTAAAGCGCCAAAATTAGCAAACAGGAAACACCTGTGAACAAGGTCCGGTGAGACCGAAACGCGTCAGGGGATTCCTGTTTGTTTGTTTATGATCTCACTAATGTATTAAAAGTTAAGGTATTTTTGGCACAACGACAGAGTGCGGTTTTCTCTTGCTAAAACAGAAAGAGAATCTTGTTTTCTGAAAATATGGTTGTCCTGCCTCAAACCAGCACCACCGGAGAATTAAGTGCGCCGTAACACGCAGATCAGGACATCTTTTCTTTCATACATTTATATATATATATATATATATATATATATATATATATATACATCGGGATACATTTCACTCCTGTAAAACGATCCAGGTGAGAGCGTGACAGTAGTTACGTGGACAGGCAGACTCTGCCGCCCAGTCCTGAAGGTTAATGACTAACAGGTCACAGGTGGGGTAGAACTTAGTCGAAAGCCAAACACACAAGCTTAGATCAGATCCCAAAGATTGGCAGCAACACTACAATGGTCCCTGGAGATTAGCCCCAATAAAGCACAAATAGCCAGAGGGACACATGCATTCTCAAAACACCATAAAGTGAAATTCTACATGTAGTTGGGTACACTTAGCCAATCAGGACACAGCACACAAAGCACAAGCAGTGACCACGCGCCCGTAGGCCGGACATCTGGACACATACTCACTGGCCCACATAGTGTTCATGCCTGGTTGAGGCCCACCTGCATTCCTGAATTGGAAATTGTATCATGACTACTTCTCAACTGTTTGCATCTCACCAGGGAAAGATGTTTTATGTGTTTATTGCTCTCCAGGAAATATATAAAACATGAATCATTCCAACATGCTATGAGAGACAGTCCTCAGATCCCAGTGCTGTAACTGCTTTCCTGACATTAATGTTTAATTAAACTTACCTTTTCCTGTTTATCCAGATGCCTCTTGTCTCTTGTTTTTTTTTAAGTAAACTTTAATTCAACTAACACTCCACACAGTCAGCTCATTTGTCTAAATCCAATCCTTCATGGCTTGGACTATGAACATGTCTAGCCAAGACGAACCATGCCCTGCATTCACTGGTCTCAGGGCTTAATGGCTGCGATGTCAACATTGATTGGCATTTAATCAGGTCAGCATTTCCTGAACAACTTTTCAGACCATCAGCCCCACTTTTTTCATTGTGCTCCTCTTCACATAGTACACAGACCTGAATTCCAGTCTCTGTGTGCTCTATGAGCTGGTCATGACCTTGTGCTATGTTCTGCTCTCAGGCTTAATGGGCCAGACGTATCATTATTACCAATAGCAATTACCAAATTGCGACTTTTTGTGAATCGCAATTGAGTAATCGCTAATGGAATGTATGAAACACCAGGAGTTTCATATAGCGATTCGCAAGGGCTCGCAAATGGACCTACCTCATTAATATTCATGAGGTAGGTCGCAATTTGTGGCCCATTGCGAATGGCTACAATCAAAGGGATGGTGGCCTGCTGGGCTCAGCAGACCACCATGTCTGTGATTGCTTTTAAATAAAGCATTCTTTTTTTTTTTTTTTTAATGCAGCTCGTTTTCCTTATTTGAAATTGGTGGTAACTGCGATTGCTTTGCGACCGCATTCATGGTCACAAAACAATCATACGCACCACTGTAATTCAGTATTAGGAAGGTACGCCCTTGACACGCCCCTTCTAATACTGAATCGGTATGTAGTCACAAATCCAATTTGCGATTCGATAACAAGCTACTGAATCGCAAATTGGATTTGACACATACAAAAATGCATTTGTGCGATCGCAATTTTTTTTTTATACATCTGGCCCAGTGTTCTTTACATTTTGCAAATTATTTTAGTGTTCTACTTTAGTTTCATGAGTGTAAAAAGCTTTTTAAATAATTAATTTAAAACTGGGGAAAACATTTGAGTGCATGCTCAATTCATTTTGTGAAATGGTAAGGATTCTGTGATTTGTTTTCAAGTCCCAAAACAAAGCTTATATGTTCAACGCCTTTTTCTACTCAACAGGTCAATTAATATCCACTCCAAATTATAATACGTGCTTTGAATAATTTTTAAAGTAGCAGAGAGCTGATCAAGACATATGTATTAAATAATAAGCACCAACTCCTCACATCCAGTTGCATCCTGACGACCCCTCAGCCCTCTTCCTAGATGTCTTGTAGTAAATCCTGCAGCTGCAACAATTGAACATAACACATTATGAAAAGTACCACTCTATAAGGATCTTCTATGAATGAGAAAATTAACCTAAAGCTAGATAAATTAATGCTTACATGTATAAAGAAAAATGTGTGTATATTCAGTTGACCTCTGCACTAAACCAAGGGCTACGTAGTAGGAAATAGCGATATTATGTTTCAGGTAAGTGGAATAAATTGAAACATATAACAACTTCTCCAGCAATGCATCACTTAGTCTTCAGTTCATGTTTAAAAAAAAAGTTTATCCTCTTTAAACACACGGATGATGACTTGGTTTAAACCACAGCACAATGACAAGAGTTATAATACCACGAAAACACATTGATGTAGACACGACTTCAGGTTGTATAAATAATTCACAGTTTACGAGGTACAAAGCTGTGAATTGCCTTTCTCAGTGCCTTGATGGACAGTATAATTATACTGTGTTTTCATTTTAAGCACTGTTATGCAGAATCATAATACCATAAGAGGTGAACAGGAAGTTTATGAGCTTTTAACTTTGACAAGGTCATGTTGAAGCTTAGCAAAGAGGTGTCATGAAAACCCATAGCCATTATTAGCTGTTTGACTAAAGAGGCACATGCAGTTGGATTGTATAAAAGGAAAGATCAGCATTCTCTGCAATGATTTCCGCACCGAAATGGATTTGTTTTTTGTCCTTTTGGACACATATGCATTAATGTTTGATGAGGAGCTGCAATTACTCTTTCAGGAAATCATTTAAGAGAGTTGAGGTGTGCACGTGTGTCAAGAGCAATGAACTGCAGACTTTATTGGCATCGTGCACCTGTTGCAGTAAAATCAGTCGAAAGCAAACTAGTGTGGTGACAGGATTCAGGACTAATAGGGTCTAGTGTGGATTTTACAATAGGTTTTAGAACAGACAACAAGAATGAAGTTGTCACAGTTACTTTGAAGGTATGTTAGTGAGCACTCCCATAAAGATAATGAAGAAGCAATCATACATAAATGAACCGTTCAAGTAAAGTCACTCCGGGGCATATTTATACTTTTTGGTGCACAACTGCAATAACGCAGTTTTGAAGAAAAAAGTTTAGGCTAGCATGAAAAAAAATTACATTAGCCAGGTGAGGGTGGCGGTATAGGAGAAGGGGGTTTTTGCACCAACAAATGTCATTCCCTCCACCCAAATGGCCGGCACAGGGGACCTCTGGGAATAGACATTGCTCCCGGGGCCATGTAGGTGGGCCCATTTCAGGGCCCCCAATTGCACTTTTAAAAAAACATACTTACCTGTACGTACCTATACTTACCTGGGATGGGGTCCATCATCCTCCGCTGTCCCTCTGGTGTGGGTGGGAGTGACCCTAGGGATTGCACCTGTGAACTTTTTACATGGTGGAACACCATGGAAATAGGCCCACAGGTCCCCTAATGCCTGCCCTGACCAAGGCGTTAAATTTGACACCTCCTCTCCCCAGGCATGATTTTAACACGGGGGATAAATATGGCGCTAAGGGCATAAAGTCATTTTTTGCAAGGTGACGCCTACCTTGCATCTCATTGATGCAAGGTAGGTTTCCACATCCAAAAGATGACTTTAACTCCATAACTTTGGCGCTAGACAGGTCTAGCACCAAATTATAAATATGGAGTTCGTTTTGCACGGAATTCGCATTAATTCTTCTAGCACCTGCATTCCACATCTTGCAGCCTGAGTGGGGCCATCATCTCCCAAATGTTTATGAGGCAACGCTTATTGATTTGGCCCCGCTTCAACTGGATGTTTCCCAAAAAAAGATCAGATCTGATTTTCCAGGACAGAGGACCTCCACAGTTCTGGAAGAGATGTAGCCCACACTCGTCCTGCATACACCTCGACAGTTCAAATAACCTGTCAGAGACGGTAAATAGATCAGGAAATCAGCTATGTGCTTATGGGAAAAAACAACCTCACCATTTAGAGATGAGTACTGCTAGTAAATAGGAACTTGAAAAATCAACCTGTAGCTGCAGCCAACTCAACCCATGTTGCAAGAGGAGTGATTTATTTTCCATCCAAAGCAGAGACAAGAAAAGTTTAGATGCGTGTCTTTTCATTTCCATTTATCACAGTTTTCAGGTGTTTTGTAGGAGATTTTATGTAATACAGCCCAAGGGATTTGTTTAAAATACTAGAACGGGGTGGGGTGCAGCCTATCCTTCCACTGGGCTATACTCGAGCCCTAGCACCTAAACAGTCTTTCTGCTTCTCCTGCAGAGCAGAGTTTGGGATTTCCACAATCAGCCCTCCCCATGGGAGGGCAGGAGCACACAAGAGACAATGGGCAGTATTACAGAAAGTGCTCTGGGGGTTCAATGTTATTTGTCCCCACTTCTTGTGCCCTGAAAATTGTAGTAATAAAGATGGAGTCACAGATGCAGGTGCAGTCCCTTTCACAATTTGGATCATGCATAGTTTGTGCCTTTGCAAGCGCAAGGCATTCTTCCATTAATTTAATGGGGGATGGCTTAAGTCTGGTCTTTATTTGTTTGCTTGTAGCCACAAACTCATCAGTCTAAACATGCATTAACTTCACTTACATTCTTACACTTACGCCATAGCTCTACGGAGCTCTTCAGGAGCTAAAAGGGTTCCATCATTCATACTCACAGGACAATACATCGCTCCCTCTGTTAAATAAACAATGCATTTTTTACAGACATCTACACAGTCATAGCGCTTTGATATGCCTTCTTGGCACTCTAATTACTCGTCCCATTTGTCTCTTTGGAAACTGGGAATCGGCAACAGGCATGTCTATGATCTGCTTTAGTCATGTAGGAGCTGCTTTAGTCATGTAGGAGCAGTGGCAGTTTGGGGTTTTCCAAATGTCTTATCTGAATCAGTGTCTATGTTGACATCAGTATCTGACGAGTGATGAACCACATGTCTGAAATGTGAGGATTCTCACTTAATGGATTTCCCAGGACTTCAGGGACTCACAATGTGTCCTTTGCTGGTTAGGACATGGAATGGCTCAGCATTAAATGGAGCATAAGATTTACGCATTTTCAGGTGATGTACAGGCACAGGATATTCTCTTGTGAAGACAATGGCCCTCATTACAACCTTGACGGTAAATGCCGCCAACCGCTGTGCTGACGGCCGCCAAGATACCGTGACCACGGTGGTATATCGATACCCGTATTATGACCCACACAGAGCAATCCGCCACTATACAGACACCCACACAAGTCCGCCAGACCAAAGGTCAGTGATAAATTGGTGGTACCAAAACCCACACCCTTACGCCAACAGAAATACACCCACTGCATCAGGACCCACGAATCACTGCAGCGGTCTTTGAACTGCGGTAAACCATTGGCAGTACACAGCACCGCACTCAAAACATACACACACTAACAAAACCTCACCACATTGGACAATTCAAAATACACACACCTGACACACATACACACACCACACCCACACCAATATAAAACACACACTGACAATTCCCACAATCTCTTCCAATAAAAAAAATATTGCCAACTGAGAGAGAGACAAGCCAGGAGCACCCACCCAATCTGAGCCACATAACACCATCACCCAGACACCATCCACGCATGTCACAGCACACATCCCAACACATCACCCCACACACCCTCACACATACCACTCACTACACCTCTGGCACCACAAAGACACCCCAGGTTCTCTGACGAGGAGCTAAGGGTCATGATGGAAGAAATCATCCGGGTAGAGCCACAGCTATTCAGATCACAGGTGCAGCAGACGTCCATTGCAAGGAAGATTGAGCTATGGTGGAGAGTCGTGTACATGGTCAATGCCGTGTTCCGTGGTTGCAAGACCCCAGGTAGCCGTACAGAGGACTGGCGGTGGACCCCCACCTCCTCGTCCACAGCTAACAATATGGGAGGAGCAAGTCTTGGCGATCATGTATCCTGAGGCCATGCAGGAGTAGCAGGACGACTGGACCCTGGTAAGTCAAATCTTTACTACTTTATCCCCCACAACCTACCTGCATGCCATCACTAACTCCCACCCCTATCCTTACCCCCATTACTCCACCACCTCACATATACCCCACCATCACAACCTACACATTCCAATACCAAGCCCTGCATGCAGCAACAATGCCTGGACACCCATCACAGACCTGCATGGACTCCCATCACCACAGCATGCACACTAGTAACCATCACCGATTCACAACTCACACAAGCCAAAGCTGCCTTGCCAATAACAACCATAAAGGGAAACATACCTATGCACAAGATGGCAAATGCAGATACAATAACAGTGCATTTCATCCCCACAGGACCCCAACTCAATGTCACTGGAGAGGAGGTGCCATCAACATCCAGGCCCCCCCCCCAGAAGAGGCCCACAGTGATGACAGCAGCTCTGCACACCTGGATCAAGATGACCAACCTGGCCCATCAGGGACCTCTGGACAGTCGGTTACCCTGCTACAGTCCAACACCACCACAGAGCCTCCTCCCTCAGGAAACACCAGCACAGCACCCACCCAGCGGGCCCATCCCTCTGTCCCCAGGAAACGTCGATCAGCATTGTGTCCACCACTACAGGGACCCCAGGCAACCCCATAAACACAGGCTGATCAGGGACCTGGGGTCACTGGCAGCGGGCACACGGTTCAGGCAACAGAGGCACAGGCAACAGTGAAGCTGGGAGGACTGCTGTGTGACAGGGGGAAGACAGGCCGAAGGAACCCACTCTCCACGAGGCACTTGCAGGGATCCTGGGAGCGTACCAACATTCCCAGGAGACCTTGTGCACGATACTGTACAATTTGCAGGATACCCAGTGGATGCAGGAGGGACAGTACCTGGGGATCACGGAGGACCTCAAACACATCCACACCATCCTGTTCACCATTGCAAGGGGGCTGGCTGACATGGCCAACACCGTGAGGGAGGCAGTGGCACACCAACGTGCCCCTGACACTAGCCACAATGATGAACAGCCCTCCACCTCTGCCGGCACTAGTGGACAGGAGGCCCGCCACACGACCAACAGGCCACCAGCACCCCACTCCCTGCAGAAGAAGAACCACCCCACAAATGGTCCCTGCGATCCAGGCAAAAGCCAGAGAACATTGCCAAGATCCCCACCAGGAAATAAGACTCTCCTGGTTGTCACCCTTCTGTCCCACTCTGTTACCCTGTCCACCTTGAACTGCTATTGCTCCCCTTCCTATGCCCCACTGGACAATGCACCTGTGATACCAATAGAGTAGACTCAACCTTGGACTTTCCTCCATCATCAACCCAGCCCATTGCAATACCCCCTCCACTTGTTTGACCATAAATAATCACCCTTAGAACTAATACATGTATGGCGTCTGTCAATTGATTCAAATATGAATTTGTTTAACAAGCTGTAAACATTGAAATTCAACTGTACAGTCATGTATACATAGGTATGACCTGTAGCGGGCAGCAGGGAACACACCAAGAGCTAGAGTGGGGCACATAGATCTGAAAATAGAGATGCCAAAGGGTACAGTAAGTGGCCATACAATATGGAAAATCAGGCTGCCATGTACAATGTCCAACACAAAACTGCAATGGAAAGTGAAATTACATTGTCCTACCTGTGTGTCACTGGAAGTACTGTTGTATGAGTGATCTTCAACATCTTCTTCCTCTGCCTCCTCTTCCTCACTGTCCACAGGCTCCACCGCTGCCACAAGACCATCTCCAGGCTCATCTTCCTGCAGAAATTGCACCTGGCATCTCAAGGCCAGGTTGTGCAACATGCAACATGTGACGATGATCTGGCACACCTTCTTGGGTGAGTAGTACAGGGATCCACCAGTCAGATGTAGGCACTGGAACCTGGTCTTCAGGTGGCCAAAGGTTCTATCAATGATCCTTCTTGTTCGCCCATGTGCCTTATTGTAACATTCCTCTGCCCTTGTCCTGGCATTCCCCATTGGGGTCAGTAGCCAATGTCTGCAGTGGCGCAGTTAGCTGCCATAGACTGTGCCCTCCTGAAATGGCGGCTGCCTGACCTCTGAAGAGAGACAAGTGGAAATGAGGTAATTACGCTGGTGTTGTGCGCTGTAGCGGTTGGCAGTCGATGACCGCTACGCAACTTCGCAGGGCCCTGTTTGTTTCAGGTGTGCAGCTGATGGCGTTATTCTATGTACCCCATAGGCTGGTGATTATCTTTGTTACTGGTGGTGCATGGCCTAGTGCATAGGGCTGATGTGTTGTGTACAACAACAGTAGTTTTGTTGCTGGCATTGACCAAGTGTATCCTCTGTCTCTCCCCCCTTGTTGTTTTGTCACCCTGTCCTTGTGTGTATTAGCATCATCTGGTGGAGGAGCAGAGCCACTGGAGATGGAGAGAGCTGCATCCCACATAGGCCTGGAGGCCGAATCCACTGACCAGTGGGACAAAGGGTGAGGGGAGCACCATGACGGAGACAGGAGGGGACAGTACAGACAGCAACTCCTCCTCCAATGGAAGCTCCCTGGCAGTGGTGGACACCTCTGTGCCCACCCCAACAACAGGTACAGCTGCCAGCCCCCCTACCAGCACCGCCCTCCCAGCAGCCCCTCAGCTTGTTTTGTCACAGGCACCTCAGGCCCTGCCCCACTCAGCCCTACTGCCTTCAGTGAGGAGGCTATTGACCTCCTGAGATCCCTCACTGTTGGGCAGTTAACCATATGGTGTCAAGAGGCAATTGCAACAAACAAATGCATACCTGGAGGGCATTCACTCTGGCGTGGCGGCCCAACAGAGAACATTTCAGGCTCTGGCCTCTGCACTGATGGCAGCCATTTTCCCTGTCTCCAGCCTCCCCCTCCAACTTCCTCTACCCAGAACCAATCCCCTCAACCCCAGCCTATCCCAAGCACACCGTCAGACCAGCATTCACCCAAATCAACACACAGAAGTGGCTCAGGCAAACACAAGCACCACACTTCATCTCACAGGCACTCACACAAGCACCATCCCCATCCAAACACACCAACATCCACTGCCTCCATTGTGTCTCCCTCCTCCTCATCATCCACATCCCTCCCAGTAGCATCTCCACTCACACCTTCATGCACTACATCTTCATCCACTACCTCCATCACCAGCACGCCCATCACTACACCCCCCTCACTGGCAGTCACTACCCCCACATCTATGCACATGTCCCCTGTGTCCTCTTCCACTGTGTCTGTGACCCATCCTCCCAAAGTAAACAAATGCAAGGACACACCCACCCAACAGCCATCCACCTCACAACAGCATCCAGCTCATGCACCTGCACCCAAACACAGCAGACTGACACCACCTACAACCACTCCCTCTTCCTCCACTCCCAAACCTTCACCCTCTTCCCCCAGTGTCCCTAAGAAGCTTTTTCTAGCCAGCATTGCCCTTTTTCCTACCCCCTCTGTCCTTCATCTCGGGCCAGGGTGGCCAGAACCCAGCCCAACAACTCAGCCACCAAGTCCACATGCGCTGTGGTTTCTGCAGCTGTCAGAGGCTCTAAGGGGGCACCCGTCAGCCCAGCCAGTGTGCCACCAACCCCTGACAAGGCCAAAAAGATTCCACCACCTGGCAAGGTCAAGAAGGGGACAGTATCCAGCAAGGAGAAGGAGCCACAACCACCCAGCAAGGCCATGTCAAAAACTCCAGCTGCCAGACCCAAGGTGAGACCACCATCTGCACAGGGCAGGAAGGGGCATAGAACACCAGCCAAAACACTTCATCCATCCGAGCCTGCAGGTGAAGGCCTGGTAGCTACCAGTACAACCACCAGCACCTCCATCTGCACTGCGGCCAGCACCGCCACCTGCACCGCCACAAGCACCGCCGCAAGAACCGCCACCTGCACCTCCACCTGCACTGCCGCAAGCACCACTACTGTCAGCAGCCCCAGTGGGAAGCTGTTCGAGGCTGCAGGGGAAGGGCTGGAGCCTCCCCCAACCACAGGCAGCACCGGAACCTGTACCGCTGCCAGCACCACCAGCTGCACCACCGCAAGCACCACTACTGTCAGCAGCCCTAGCGGGAAGCCATCCAAGGCTGCAGGGTAAGGGCTGGAGCCTCCTCCCACCACTGGCAGCACCGGCACCTGCACCGTGGCCAGCACCGCCACCTGCACCGCCACAAGCACCACTACTGTCAGCAGCAGCAGCCCCAGTGGGAAGCCGTCCGAGGCTGCAGGGGAAGGGATGGAGCCTCCCCTCACCACTGGCAGCACCGGCACCTGCCAAATGCACCGCTGAAAATAGCACCACTGCCAGAAGCAGCAGCCCCAGTGGGCAGCCATCCAAGGCTGCAGGGGAAGGGCTGGAGCCTCCCCCCACGACTGGCAGCACCCCCACCAGCACCAGCACTACCACCACTGTGCAGCCGTAGCCACCAGCAGATGGACTATAGTCCTGCCTCCATGGAGTATCATGCATACTGGCCACTGCAAATCTCGTGGCTCTGACACCCAGGTGAGGGACTGTGACCTTGTACCCACCAAGTGTTGCATCACTGGGCACAAGGCCCCCTCCATAACCAGTGGAAGAAGCCATCCACTCACCGTATCCTTGGCAGGATGAAGCACATTGGGCACAAAGCCCCCTCCAGAACTAGTGGAAGAAGGCATCCACTCACCCTATCCTTGGCAGGATGAAGCACACTGGGCAAAAAGCCCCCTCCAGAACCAGTGGAAGAAGCTATCCACTAAAGAGACTCTGGCATTGCACTCCCAAGGACCAAGCACTGGGCAAACCACCCACTTGAGGTACTGTGGCTTTGCACTCCCCAGGACCAAGCAGTGGTCAAACCACCCACTTGACAGACTGTGGCCTTGTACTCCCCAGCACCGAGCAGTGGGCAAACCACCCACTAGAGAGACTGTGACCTTGCACTCCCCAGGACCAAGCAGTGGGCATGGAGCCCCCTCCTGGAGCAGTGGCATAGTACCATCTTCCTGCTGAGGTGCCCCTCTTCCCTGTCCCCCTGAGGTGCCTGTGTGTTTTTGACCTGATGCCCCTGCGGTGTTCTCTCCGTTTTGAGGCAGGAGTCAAGTGTAGGCTTGGCCTATATGTTATGGCCCAGTGGGCGACGGACTATTTTAGTGTGGACATTGTCCCTCATTTTGATAATATTGTATATATTGTACATACTGGTCATTTATTTATGTGGGTATTTCTAAGTATTTCTATTATTACACTCATTTGACTCCATTCCTTTTGTCCTTGTGTTATTCCTGAGGGTTATGGGTTGTAAATGTAATGTTGTTGCATCTGTGTGTGTGTATGGTTTTGGGGGTGTTGCATTTTGCATATGTGTATCACTCTCTTTTTCCTCCCCCCTCCTTTGTGTGCCAGGTCCAGTACTCACCGTGGTCGTCGTCGCCGGCTTTGTTGCTCCTGGTATATGAGCAGATACACCAGCATGGGGAGGACCTGCAGCTCGGGCTCCATGGCATCCTGGTTCTTCCTTGAGTGTCAAGAGGTGAGTGGTTTCCCTTCAAAGTACTGTTCCTGCTGTGCTTTTGATGGTGTTGGTACCGCACCAGAAAAGCTGGCAGATGGGCGGGTTGTAATTCTGTGGGCTGTACATTGTCTTCCGGCTGGCTGTTGGCAGTTACCGCTGCAGTGTTTGTTGCTACCGCCGTGGCAGTCGAAGTGTTAAAGTGGCTGTAGGTGTTGGCGGTTTCCACCGTGATCTGTGATTCCATTTTTGTTACAGCCGGCCTGTTGGCGGTATTACCGCCGCTTTATCACCAACCACCAGGGTTGTAAAGAGGGCCAATGTCTGCATAGGCCTTCAGTTTCTTTTTATGATCCAAGTCTCTTTGAATTGCCTTGTTTGCTTGATGCATACCCACATATATCCATATAGTCCTGTCCTATTTGGGCACTACCATGACGTGAGACACTCATGACGTCGGACAGGTAGAATGTTCAATGATATCAGGCTTACGTAATGATTAGAGTTCCTTTTCAACAACTTTTTGTAAATGAAAAACAATTCTGTAACTTTGTTCAGCAGGAAGAACATCCTCAAATAGGCAACTGTACTTCCATAGTCTTAAGTTTTCCTATCCCATGAAACAATAAAAGGGGCTGACTTACAAATTCATGATAAGCATTAATGTTGTAGTTTACTGAGATCAGTCCCATTTCAGAAGCTGTGCTGAAACTAAGTAAACAGGCACTTGATGCCGTACCTTGAAGCACATGGATGAGTGCATGCTCTATTGTTTTCTTGACGTTTTATAATCACTATGAATAACCCTTTACTTTTCAAGGATTTCGATGTTAACATGTGTTCATTTTAGTTTTTGATGACGTTTGTCGTGGCAATGGCGATAGTTCATTTTATTTCTCCTCAGGCATAATACTTATTGACCCACCACTGTCAATGATGAACGGTATGGAACAACCATTTAGCTTGAGTGTAATCTTCAGACAATGTTTGAATGACATTGGTGACTTTTCTTTGTTTGCTATTTTTCTTCATATGTAGCCAGTCTAACATGTGAACATTTTTCTGAGATAAACATTGACATTACACAACCTTCTTCTTCACTTTCACTTGATACTATTGCTGACAAACCTTTTGACAATGATTTAGATGATGATCAGCTTCATTTGGTGTTGATTTGTCTCAACTGACATCGCTTGGCCTCATGGGAGTGCGCCGAATGTTGGTTTTGGAAAGCCGGTCAGACATTTTGTTGTCTTGCCTTGACTCAATTACTTTTTCCATCACCTTGCAAATCATTACAAAATGGTTCTTCTCACCACAGCCTTTGTGTATCTTTCCACTCCAATAACAGGACATTTACCTTTGATTAGAAATGACAGTCCGCACCTGAAACACAACTTCTTCTTCTCTGGAAACATCACCTTGTGTCCTTCAGCGTTTTGTTTTTCCTTGCTTTTCATGTTCATGATTGACTCATTTTGGGCACCTCTGGCGTCCATGTCAGCAGTTTGTTGATCAGTATGCTCTTCAGCTCTGACAGCCATGAGAACCCACTCCAGACTAAGAGTTTCTCTCAGCATTCATCGTCTGAATGAATCTGAAAAGCATCCGTCAATAACTCCGAAACATTGCTTCCTAATCATTAAATTTGTTGAATATATAGGGGGTCATTCTGACCCCGGCCGGCGGCGGAAGCCGCTGGCCTGGCTGGGACCGCCAGAATACCGCTGCGCGGTCAAAAGACCGCCGCGGGTATTCTGGGTTTCCCGCTGGGCTGGCGGGCGACCGCCAGTAGGCCGCCCGCCAGCCCAGCGGGAAACACCCTTCCATGAGGATGCCGGCTCCGAATGGAGCCGGCGGAGTGGAAGGGGTGCGACGGGTGCAGTTGAACCCGTCGCGATTTTCAGTGTCTGCATGGCAGACACTGAAAATCATGGTGGGGCCCTGTTACGGCGACCCCTGCAGTGCCCATGCCATTGGCATGGGCACTGCAGGGGCCCCCAGGGGCCCCACGACACCCCATACCGCCATCCTGTGCCTGGCGGCCAAAACCACCAGGAACAGGATGGCGGTATGGGGGTCGGAATCCCCATGGCGGCGCAGCAAGCTGCGCCGCCATGGAGGATTCCCCAGGGCAGCGGAAGAACGGCGGTACACCGCCGGTTTTCCGTTTCTGACCGCGGCTGTACCGCCGCGGTCAGAATGCCCAAGGGAGCACCGCCAGCCTGTTGGCGGTGCTCCCGCGGTTGTTGGCCCTGGCGGATTTTACCGCCAGGGTCAGAATGACCCCCATAGTGTTTGATGAGCATGTCCAGTCTCTCAACAAAGTTGTCTATGGTTCACCAACTCTTTATTTTTCATGACTGTAAATGTACCTTTCATAATCTACATTCAGCATTGGATTGAACTTGAAATTCAATTGACAATAGAAAAGAGTCATCAGCTCGCAGTATTTTCTTTATAACTTCTTTTACACCATTACCAGCAAGATTATTCAGGTACTTGATAATCATGTTGTTATTTATTTCTTCTAGCACATGATTGAAATCAACAAATGTCAATATTTTACTTTTGACAGTGTCAAATGATTTGGTAGTTTCAGGAAGGTGGCAGCAATGCAACTATTTATGGGATTGGCTATCACTGAAACTGAAGCTCCCTCCAACTCTACTTGGTGGATGTGGAGAATTTGTTCATGCACGCCATCTCTAAGGCTTGTTAATGCTGGCCTTTAGGTCATCTTGGACAGTCTTTGAAACTGTTACCTCTTTCTTGGTCTCCTTTACAGCCCTTCACTTTCTGGAGAATTCTGTAGTCGTGCAGAGCTCACATCTTTGGTGGTGCACCATCTCAGGTATTTCACAGCTCGGTAAGCACAACCCCTATGCTTCTCCTTGGGTCTCCCAACCCACTGCTGAGGTCAGAGAGCTCTTCTGCTTGAGGTTCCAGTAAGTGCAACAACAGTAGCCTTTGGTATTAACTGTTCTGTCTTTTATCTCTCTTTTATGTGTCCATTTGTGATCACCTTTAGCATTTTCACTCCGTTGACTAACTAGTTTTATATTGCCTCTAGCACGGTACCTGTCTTTGTAGCCTTGCTAGCAGGTTTTCGGCTAACAATGCATAGACTTCTCAGTGAAGCTTTCTTTATCTTTAAATGCTTCACACCGCTGGTTGTTGTACTTTGACTTCACATACTCCAAATGTTGATTCTGCACTTTGACAAAGGCACATGTGGAATGTACAAGCAGTTTCCTTGGACTACGGCAATCTATATGGGAGAACATTGTCAATCTTTGGGTTACTTATTTCTTATCTCGTCTCCAGTTGTAATGTCCTCCCCAGCCTGGGTACCCACCATTCAATACGCCATGCATAGAGCTATGTATTACACATCTTTATTCGACTACGTGTAACCACAAACTCAACATTCTGAACCTGCATTTACTTCCTCACATTCTAACACTTATGTCACAGCTCTACAGAGTCCTTCAGGAGCCAAAAGGGTTCCATCATTCATATTCACACAACACTACAGACACACTGACTCTGTGACTTATAATGGTAGTGCATAGTCAGTGTGTCACAGTGTGGACATGTGGCTCCCTGGGTACCCTCATACATCACTATTTTAAAATATGGCCAGACTGCCTCCAGTGAAAAATGGAGCTGCATTTTTATCTTGCAGCTCTGTCTTTCACTAAACTGACAGCTTGCACCTTTGAGGAAGACAGCAGTTTATTTTTTTGGTTATCGGCACACTGTCTTGGTCTGCAAAAGTTAACCTACAAATTTACCTAATGAAGAGTGTTCTGTGACAAAATCTGGGATATTGTGTCTGGTGTGTAATATGGCCCAATACTGTTTTTAAAAGAAAAAGTAGAATTGGGTGGGGTCTTGTCCAGGCTATTAGGCCACACACCTACTACTGGAAGCCATATTGTTTTTCTGTCCCCTTGAGTCCAGAATTTGAGTACTTCAGCCATCCCCATCACATGGAAGAGGAAGTTTGTGATCCTGAGAGCATAATTTTTACATATGTTCTGACGGAGAATGAGTAAACACACTTTATCAGCAAAAATACTATCTGGTGGCTGGGAATAGGGCCCAATGCCAGGATTGGCTGACATGCCCCACCATTCTTTTTTTAGACACCAATCTCTGGTATCTAGTAGGCTGTCTTTTCCCTGGGGCAGGAGACTAGGAGGTAAACCCTTGAAAATTCCACATAAGGGGTCACAAAGGCTGTCAAAGCCCAAGAGTAGTCACTGCAGTCCAGTGTGAGGATGGATAAGCCCCACCCTCAATTCTGTTTCTCAATTCTTTACTTGTGGAGAGGCAGGCTGATAGGTGCTCAACAAGCCAATCTGCCCATCTAGGCATGCAAATGTCACATCAGTCTACAAGGGGAAACAGTGAAGAAGCAAACAGAATGGGGATGATGATCATCATGGAATCAGGCCTCATTCACTGGCTCCAGACAATATTTCTGCTCCAAGAGGGGGCAGAAGCAGAGGTTTTTCCCTCTCTGCCACCCCATACACTAAAGCTTCACCCACCAAACAAATCCTGATCTCCTCTTACTTTTCATGTGTCGAAGTAATACTCAGCAAGGCCTACTAGTGCAAGGGGTCCGCCCTTCTCTGCACAATGTCCTCAGACCATATAGGAAGAAGTGGGCACAGAAACTGAAATAAAAGACAAAGTTGGTCATTATAACCCTGGCGGTCAGTGTTAAAGCAGCGGTAAAACCGCCAACAGGCCGGCGCTAAAAAATTTGCAATTACGACCGTGGCGGAAACCGCCAACAAAGACAGCCACTTTAACACTCCGACCGTCACGGCGGTACAAACAAACAGCACGGCGGTCACCGCCAACAGACGGGCGGGAGACAATGTACCGCCCACACTATTATGACAGGCCAATCCACCACCTTTTCCGGGGTGAATTCACCGCGGATAAAAACACAGCGGAAACCGGAATCCCGAAGGAAAAACGCTCACCTCTACACCCCCCACGAGGAACGTGGATCCCATGGATCCGGAATTTCAAATTCTACCTGCAATAGTCTTCCTGCTCCTCTACCAGGAGCACAAACGCCGGCGGCGAAGACCACTGTGAGTACTGCACCTATGACACAGGGGAGGGGGGAGGGAAAAAACAGGGACACGCAACACGCAACACCCCCACCCTCACCCACCACAACACACACACTAATGCATATCAATACATCACAGTTACACCCCCCAAATCCCCTGGAAGAATGCAAAGACAATAGAAAATGAGTGCAACCATTGTAATATATTAAAAGCAAGTAGGCAGAAACATATATATACACCATGCACAAAATATATACCAAGCATAGTAGTCCAGGTAGTGCTCTAATAAAGTCCGTGGAACACTGGGACCACACGGTATGGGCGAGGACCACACAAGATCCCAGACCATGATGGAGAGAACCCTGCAGGGGCATCAGAGAGCAACTAAACAGGCACCTCAGGGGGAGAGAAAGGGGGGGCACCTCAGCCGCTTGAGTGCACAACGCCAAATCCACGAGGGGGCCACATGCCCACTGTTCAATCCTGGGGAGTGCAAAGCCACAGTCTCACAAGTCTCTCCAGTGGGTAGTTTGCCCACTGTTCAATCCTGGGGAGTGCAAAGCCACAGTCTCACAATTCTCTACAGTGGGTGGGTTGCCCACTGTTCAATCCTGGGGAGTGCAAAGCCACAGTCTCACAAGTCTCGACAGTGGGTGGGTTGCCCACTGTTCAATCCTGGGGAGTGCTAAGCCACAGTCTCACAAGTCTCTCCAGTGGGTGGTTTGCCCAATGTTCAGTCCTGGGGAGTGCAAAGCCACAGTCTCACAAGTCTCTACAGTGGGTGGTTTGCCCACTGTTCAATCCTGGGGAGTGCAAAGCCACATTGTCTCAAGTGGATGACAGTCTCCACTGGTTCTGGAGGGGGCCTTGTGCCCAGAGAGCTTCTTCCTGCCAAGGACAGAGGTAGTAAATGTGATACTCCACTGGTTCTGGAGGGGGCTTTGTGACCAGAGTGCTTCATCCTGCTAAGGACAGAGGTAGTGGATGACAGTCTCCACTGGTTCTGGAGGGGGCATGGTGCCCAGAGTGCTTCATCCTGCTAAGGACAGGGGTAGTGGATGACAGTCTCCACTGGTTCTGGAGGAGGCATGGTGCCCAGAGTGCTTCATTCTGCCAAGGACAGAGGTAGTGAATGACAGTCTCCACTGGTTCTGGAGGGGGAATGGTGCCCAGAGTGCATCATTCACCCCGTGACGGACTCAGTTGTGTCAGTGCCCTTGCCGCTCATGGGCCAGAGGTGCTTGAGACGGTGGTGCCCTGTGCAGCGGTGCTTGAGACGGTGGTGCCCTGTTCAGCGGTGCTTGAGACGGTGGTGCCCTGTTCAGCGGTGCTTGAGAGGGCGGTGCCCTGTTCAGCGGTGCTTGAGATGGCGGTGCCCTGTGCAGCAGTGCTTGAGACGGCGGTCTCCACTGCAGGGACTCAGCTGCTGGCGGTTCTTCAAGGCCCAGCAGGGCTTTTGCTGGTGGTGGCCTCCTGGGCAGGTGGGCTTGTGCTGGCGGTCCTGTCCTGGGCAGCTGGGCTTGTGCTGGTGGTCCTGTCCTGGCAGCTGGGCTGGTGCTGGAGGTGGCCTCCTGGGCAGCAGGGATGATGACGGTCTTCTCACCGTGCTCTTCCCAGAATTTCCTGGTTTCTTGTGGCCCTTCCCCACCTTGGAGGGTGTCACAGCTGAGTCCACACTCCCACCGGGACACCTGGCAGCAGCTTTGGTGGCTGAAGTCTTCCCCCTCTCCCACCGGGCACTGGCCAACTTCTGATGTTTCACAGGTGGGGGACTGTCTGTGCTGTGGCTCCGTGCCACACTGGCTGCCCTGGTGGCCGGTGCACTCCAGATTCCGGTGACTACAGGTACCACTGGTCCCGGAGTTGTTGTGGCTGAGGTGCTAGTTCGGGACCTAGGAGACGGACGGGGTGGGGGAGGTGTGGGAAAGAGGTCAAGGTTGGACAGGAAAAGTTTTTTTGACACACTGGGATGGGTAGCTGGAGGGGGTTTGGGAGTGGTGGAAGAGGTGGTGGTTGTAGGAGGTGTTCGTTTGCTGACTTTGGGTTAAGGTGCATGCGCTGGAGGCTGTCGTGAGGTGGATGGCTGTTGGGTGGGTTTGTGCCTGCGTTTGTGTATCTTGGGAGGGGGCATCACAGACACACTGGGAGAGGACACAGAGGACGTGTGAATGGTAGTGGGGTGGTGACTGCACGTGAGTGGGGTGTGTTGGTGGGTGTTCTGGAGAGGGACGTAGTGGCTGTAGAGTTAGTGCATGCAGGTGTGAGTGTAGATGAGACTGGGAGGGAGGAGGGAGACGAGGAGGAGGGGGACACAGTGGAGGCAGTGGATGTTGGTGTGTCTGCATGTGTGTGATGCTTGCGTGAGTGCCTGTGGGATGTGTGGTGCTTATGTTTGCCTGAGCTTCCCTTGTGTGTTGAGGTGTGTGCATGCTGGTCGGTAGGTGTGCTTGGGATAGGCGAAGGTACAGGGGATTGGGTTGGGTGGAGGAAGTTGGAGGGGGGAGGCTAGACATAGGGACAATGGATGCCATCATTGCTGATGCCAGAGTCTGAAAAGCTCACTGAAGGGCCACCTGACCAGTATGAATGCCCTCCAGGAATGCATTTGTTTGTTGCAACTGCCTTTCTACACCCTGGATGGCATTCAAAATGGTAGACTGCCCAACAGTGAGGGACCTGAGGAGGTCAATGGCCTCCTCACTGAGGGCAGCAGGGGTGACTGGGGCAGGGCCTGAGGTGCCTGGGGCGAAGGTGATGCCCACCCTCCAGGGTGAGCGGGCACGGGGCGAAGGCTGAGGGGCTGCTGGGTGGGCGGTGCTTGAAGTGGGGGTGGCGGCTGTACCTGTAGATGGGGGGACACTGATGTTGCCGCCACCACAAGGGAGCTCCCATTAGAGGACGTGTCCGTGTCACTGGTCTCAGCTCCTGTCCCCACCGTGAAGCTCCCCTCGCCCTCCGTCCCACTGGTGAAGTCCGAGTCCATACTGTGGCCCTCCATGGCCATGTGGGATGCAGCCCCCTGGTGTTCCGGTGCCACTGCTACTCTGCCTGATGATGCTAATGCACACAAAAACAGGGAGACCACAAAAAGGGGGGGACAACAGAAGAAAGACATGTTGAGTGCATGCATTACCGCTATTGTTGGCAGACACGACAGACACAGAAGCCCCCTGCACTACGCCGCGCTCTTGGGCTCCACTGTTCAGTTCCTGGGAAATGCCCTACAAGGCTATGGACGACATCTGCACACATAGATGACACAGGGGCATGACTAGGTGTATTTGGCACTCTACAGAGGTGGGGTGGGGTGTCACATGCCTGCCTTACGGAGGGACCTTGACTACGGAACTTGCCCTGGCCTAGGGAAACCCACAGCCCACCTCCCCCACCCAGACACCTCCACTGTGCGCAAAGTTAGCAGAATGAAAGTGTACTAACCCCCTTGTGTCTGCTGTGATGCCCTCAAGTGCCCATCCAGCTCTGGGTAGACACCGCCAGGATCCTGAACATCAGGGGGGTCATGGTGCGATGGGCACCCCTCCCACATTGGGAGGCTATCCCCAGCTGAGCCTCCGCCGTCTTCTTGCTCCAGCAGCGAATGTCCTCCCATCTTTTCCAGCAGTGGGTGCTCCGTCTGTGGTAGACCCCCAGGGTCTGGACGTCCTTGGCGATGGCACGCCAAATATGTTTTTTCTGGTGGGCGCTGACCTACATGAAATGTACAGGGGGAAGAGTAAGTTATTACCAACTGCACCGTCAAAGTGATTGGCCCCCATCCCTACCCTTGCCATGTGGCACATGTATTCACCGTAGTTTCATGCACGCCGCACTTTCCCCCCTTCCTTCTTACATCCAGCCCTCTCCACACACATAGCCCATACAGCATGCTCCCAGTGTACTTACCTGTTTGTCTGGAGGACCGTAGAGTAGCGTGTACTGGGCGAGGACCCCATCCACGAGTTTCTCCAACGCCTCCGATGTGAAGGCAGGGGCCCTTTCCCCAGACACTCGAGGCATTGTCTCTTCCAGACCGAGGTCACAGCAGCACTTGCAGTGTAGGTCCTCTCCTGTCGAAGATCAGGTATCGAGTGATTTAACAGATAGAAAATGTCGGTCACGTCGCACGGTGCCTACAGTCACCGCCGGCGTACATCGTCATTGGCTCCTGGGACACATAGGGTCCAATGCTAACCAATGCAGCATTGTGCCGCGGTCTTCGACCGCCTACCACGACAGTGTACATCGCCAGCGCAGTTACCTCACATCCAATTGTCCCACTTTAGATGTCAGGCAGCCGCCATTTCAGGGGCCCACATGGATTAATTTTCAACTGCGTCACACATACCTAGGCCTAGACTCAACACACATACAGGCCACCTTTTGTATATTAATGGTGTTCTGTGTAAACTGTGGGTACGTACCACTGAGTCTGTGCTCGCTGTTGTCCTTCATAGGCACCGTCCGCTGGGACATGTGAGGAGATGGCTGCATCCTCCGGTGTACCGACCATTGGTGGACCTGTCGACAATGGAGGAGCGACATGTGATTATTACATACAGGCTTGACCGTGCCGCAATCCAGGAACTGTGTACCCAGTTGGAGCCAGACCTGATGTCAGCAATCCGCCATCCCACAGGAATCCCCCCTCAAGTGCAGGTGCTGTCAGTGCTCCATGTCCTTGCAAGTGGGTCATTTCAAACTACTGTGGCCATAGCATCAGGGATGTCCCAGCCTATGTTTTCCAACGTGTTGTCCAGAGTGTTGTCTGCCCTGCTGAAACACATGTAGAGCTACATCGTTTTCCCTCAGGTGGAGGATTTGCCTACAGTGAAAGGTGATTTCTATGCCCTGGGACTTATACCCAACATCATAGGTGCCATTGATGGGACCCATGTGGCTTTGGTCCCCCCCACAGGAGTGAACAGGTGTACAGAAACAGGAAGAGTTATCATTCAATGAATGTACAGATGGTATGTTTGGCCGACCAGTACATCTCCCATGTGAATGCCATGTTCCCTGGCTCAGTGCATGACGCCTATATCCTGCGGAATAGCAGCATCCCTTATGTGATGGGGCAACTCCAGAGGCACCGTGTGTGGCTATTAGGTGAGCACCTGGGAGCAAGACAGTGGGAATGGTTGTCTGGGTCTGGGGATATCCCTACAGGTTAGTCTGTGTCTAACAGGTGTCCCTCGCCATTTGCAGGTGACTCTGGTTACCCCAACCTGTCATGGCTACTGACCCCATTGAGGAATCCCAGGACAAGGGCAGAGGAACGCTACAATGAGGCCCATGGGCGAACTAGGAGGGTGATCGAGCGGAACTTCGGCCTCCTGAAGGCCAGGTTCCGGTTCCTCCATATGACAGGTAGATCCCTATTCTACTCACCAAAGAAGGTGTGCCAGATCATCATGGCCTGCTGTATGCTTCACAACTTGGCTTTGCGACACCAGGTGTCTTTTCTGCAGGAGGATGGTCCAGATGGCGGTGTTGTGACAGCTGTAGAGCCTGTGGACAGTGAAGACGAGGAAGCAGAGGAAGAAGACATGAACAACAGGAACTCGGTGATCCAGCAATATTTCCAGTGAGAAACAGGTAAGAGTACAGACCTGCCTACTACATGTACTTTAACACTACTTTCTCTCTCCTGTCTGTCCTTTTCACCCAGTATGTTGGCACTGAGTTGTCACTTTCCCTTACGATTTCACAGATGTGGGTCCCACTGTGCGACATCTGCTTAGATTCCTCATGGACTAGAGCTTTGTGACATAGGTATGTTGACATTACATTTGTAAGAGCATTTTGTCACTGTAATTGCTAATACACTATTTCGAAATCACAGACAGACTCCAGATTGTTTTGTGCTCTAAGTGTGTTTATTTAAGTGCTCAATATTGGAGGGGGTAGTAAAATTGTGAGGGGTGATGGCGGAGGAATGTCCATGGCAGATTCCAGTCTATTAGTCTCACAGGTGCATTGCCCACATGGGCATAGGAAGTGGAGCTGGGGCAGTTTAAGTATGGACAGGGTGACAAAGTGGGACAGTCGGATGACAATCAGGGTGGTCTAATTTCTTGGCGGGGGTCTTGACATCATGCTCTGTCTTTGTCCTGGATCTCAGGGACCGTTTGCGGGGTGGTTCTCCCTCTGCAGGGGGTGGGGTGCTGGTGTGGTGGTCCTGTGGCGGGGCGTCCTGTCCACTATCGCCAGGGGAGGTGGTGGGCAGTTCATCGTCCATGCTAGTGTCAGGGGCCCCTTGTAGTGCCACAGTGTCCCTCCTGGTGTTCACGAGTTCCTTCAGCACCCCTACGATGGTGCCCAGGGTGGAGCTGATGGTTCTGAGTTCCTCCCTGAAGCCCATATACTGTTCCTCCTGCAGGCGCTGGGTCTCCTGAAACTTGGCCACTACTGTTGCCATCGTCTTCTGGGAGTGGTGGTAGGCTCCCATGATGGAGGAGAGGGCCTCGTACCTTGGCCTGTCTGACCCCTGTCACACAGCAGCCCTCCCAGTTCCCCTGTGTTCCTGGGCCTCCGTCCCCTGGACCGTGTGCCCAATGCCACTGCCCCCAGGTACCTGTTGTTGTTGGGGTGGTGGGTTAGCCTGGGTTCCCTGTAGTGGTGGACACACAGCTGATTGGCGTGTCCTGGGGACGGAGGTATGGGTCCACTGGGTGGGTGCTGTTCTGGTGTTTCCAGAGCAGGGAAGGTCTGTAGTGGCCTGTGACTGTGTCAGGGGAACCGACTGTCCAGAGGTCCCCGATGGGCCGGGCTGGTCATCTAGATCCAGTTGGACAGAGGTGCTGTCATCACTGTGGGCCGCTTCTGTTGGTGGTATGGACATGTGTGGACCCTCCTGTCCGGTGACATTGGGTAGGGGTCCTGCAGGGGTATAAAAGGATGGTGATTACATCTGTGTGTGCCATGGTGTGCAATTGTTGGGTGACCATGTACCCCAGTGCTTGCATTCCTGTGTGGGACCTTGTGTGATGATGGTTTAGGGGGTTGTATGGATATGTGCAGTGGGCATGCTTTGGTGATGGGTGTCCATGCGTTGTTGTTACATGCAGGGCTTGGTGTGAGGATGTGTGGTTTGTGATGTAGGGACATTTGTGAGGAGTTAGAGTGATGGGGTGAGGGTGAAGGTGGGGGTATGTTTTGGCATGCAGGTAGGGTGGGGGATGTAATAGTTAAGATTTGACTTACCAGAGTCCATTCCTCCACCTACTCCTGCGAGGCCCTCAGGATGCAGAATCGCCAAGACCTGCTCCTCCCATGTTGTTAGTTGTGGGGGAGGAGGTGGGGGTCCGCCGCCAGTCCGCTGAACCGCGATGTGGTGTCTTGAGACCACAGAACGCACCTTCCCCCGTAGGTCGTTCCACCTCTTCCTGATGTCCTCCCGATTTCTTGGGTGCTGTCCCACTGCGTTTACCCTGTCCACGATTCTTTGCCATAGCTCCATCTTCCTTGCAATGGAGGTGTGCTGCACCTGTGATCCTAATAGCTGTGGCTCTACCTGGACGATTTCCTCCACCATGACCCTGAGCTCCTCCTCCAAGAACCTGGGGTGCCTTTGCCGTGCCATGGGTGGTGTGGGTGATGTGTGGAGTGGAGTGTGTGGTGATAAGTGTGCTGATAAGTAGTGGTGTATTGTGTGAGGTGTGTGGAATTTCTGTGGATGATGGTGTTGTGTGCCTGTGGATGCTGTTGTTCTTGCTGGTGCTGTCTCTCTCTGGCCTTCTTTCGGAATTTTTGGTAGTAGGGATTTGTGGGTGATGTGGGTGTGTGTTTTATATTGTATTGGATGTGTGGGAGTGGTGTGTGTATGTGTATCAGGTGTGTGTATTTCAAATTGCCCAATGTGGCTGTGTTTTGTAAATGTGTGTGTATTTTGAGCGCGGCGGTGTGTAACGCAAATGAAATGCCGCGGTTGAAAGACTGCTGCATGGATTCGTGGATTCGTGGGTCATGATAGTGTGGGCGTATTTCTGTTGGCGTGACGATGGAGGTTTTGTTATCGCCAGTTTATCACTGACCTTTGGTGTGGCGGACTTGTGTGGGTGTCTGAAGTTTGGCGGATTCCGAACTGTGGGTCATAATAGCTGTGTCGGAATTCCACAGCTGCGGCGGTGTGTTGGTGGTCTTCTGCACGGCGGTAAGCGGCTTTTACCGCCAATGTTGTAATGAGAGCCAAAGTTTATTAAACCTCATGAGGTGGTACTACAGTTCAAACAGCACCCTTCGCTAATGTTTGAAGTAGCATACTGAACTGAGAGAGCATGGTCCTTTTATACCCACGCAGGGGCTAAAAAGAAGGTGGTACAATTATAGAAGCAAGACTTGTATACATATAAGGTCATTTGGAAATGCACAGTCAACAGGTAGGAGGGGCTAACAGTGTTCAAGGACTAGTTGACACATTTACTGTCTGTTACTAATTACTAACAGCTGCACATTTTACTGGGCAAGTGCGAAAGTGGGAGATTCTAAATTTAACTTGTCACTGGACAGATTTTCAAGAGTAGTTAACAGGAAGGTAGGTCAGAGCACATGGCGAGCACATGGCAGCATGTGGCAGAGATAATGGCTGCCATGAATACAAAATGGATTCCGCGAAATGTTCACAATAGTTGCTAAATACAAGATATCTTCTGCTAATGCTTAGTCTAATCGCTACTAAATTACAACAGACGACCCTTTCAGCATTAGCTGAAGACATTCGTCTTTCTGGGATAATCTAAATATTCATCTGGTATATTTATGCTCATCATTTCAGCTATTTCCTTATCTAACATGTGTTGTGTTTTCATTTCTGGAATATCTCTTTTGGTAGGCATACAAGCAGTAAAACATATGGAGCAGAACATTGGACCACACTGAATACAGATACAGCATGTGAAAAATATTGTAATCATTACACACAGGATAGTTATTAGTTTCCAGCCCGAGGCGGAAACAAGAGCCCAAAACCACCAAGAAAAAGTCCAAGTACCACTCTCTGTGTGAATTTCTGCAGCAATTTTATGCAATTTAGATATTGCATCATATACTGAAGGTGAGTGATCTGGAATGAAAATGCAGCAACTACTACCGATGATGCGACATGCACCACCTCGATCAGCTAATATCACATCTAGTACCATATGATTTTGGAGCGCTACAATCCTCGCAATTTGGAGCTTCTCGGTAATATTACCAAGTGCCAGAGCTGCCTGATTTGTAACAGCTTCCACAACCCTAGTCAATCGTCTCACTTTCCTACTGTTTAACGCAGCACCCACAAAGGAGTACAACCCTAAATTAAAATCAAAATATTTTTGCAGGCTAGTGTCCGTTTGGTCTACCTCATTTGTACTTATGGTCCTTTTATATCTATTTTTAATGATGTCACTATTTTCTTTGGATATGTTAATGCAGTCAAGAGGTTATGCACTAATTCTCCATGCATTATCTGCATCCCGTGGGATATGAGAAAGCCTCTCTCCTTCCAAAGCAAACCAAAATCATGAGGCACTCCAAAAGCATAGTGGCTGTCTGTATAAATGTTCACACATAAGTCAGTACTAAGCTCACTTGATTGTGTCAAAGCTATTAGTTCAGCTGTTTGAGCTGACTTCTGTGGTATACGAGCTGTCTCCACTACTGTGTGTATTGTGGTGATTGCATATGCAGCTGAGGTCGTACCCTCTGGCAACTTCAAACAAGACCTATCAACCCACAATTCCAACATAGAGCGACTGTCTCGTATCTTCTGTTGCTCCATACCAGAGACCTCAGCTAACTCATGAGGGGCAGAAGGAACGACATACGGAGGTGGAGGGCGATCTAGTAACAAAAAAACATTGTGCGGTTTATTAAGGATAGGATAGAGAGGTTGCCGAACAGTGTATTGGCCAGTTACTTGTAATTTATGTTCTTTCTCTTCTATCTCCTTTAAATCGTTTAATTCTTTCTTTCTCATTTCCAATGCTTTCACATATACATTCTTCAGCTGCTCTTTCTCCAGCAAGGCTTGCTCACGCTTCACTCGTCCACGCACTTCTTTCTCCCACATTCGTACACAGTCAAACATATCTTGCCTAGACCTTCGCTTACACGTACATTGTTCCACATACTCAAACTTTTGCAAATCAAATGACCCATGCACAGGCCAACGTAACTCAGGATCCGCACAAGTGTATTTATTCCATAATGTGCTGTACATTATAGAAGAAAGACCATGTTTAACATACATATCTCTATTGGGCGTCCCCTCTGGGTGTGCAGGTTCTGATTCTTCCAGTCTCAAATTGGTACCATTACACAAGCAACACATCCTACGAATTGCGCTAAAAACAGGCATGCCAAAAATAGTGCAGAATATGCAGTATTATAATCAAAGTAACACTTAAGGTGGCGTTCAAATCAAAATTAAATTGGAGAAAATTCTCCTCATTACCTGCCTATATAAATTGTAATTTATATATCAATTCAAAGGACACAAATTGACTAGTCACCCAAAACACGAGAGCCACAGTAAGTGGTGAAACAAAGGCATCAAAACCCACAGCAAGTGCCGTAAAACGGCTCTTAACAACCACAGGGCGTCCAGGTTCCAACTGGCAAGTTCTAAAAGTGGTCACTGCATGACGAATGAACAAAAAGAATCTCAGTCAAGGACCGGCGCCACCTGGATGGTCAAATCAGAAAGAAGGGAAAAACACAGTAGTTGCCAAGACCCTGGTCTCCTCAGGCATTGATCGTCCGCAGCAAGATCCCATTCCTTCGTCGCGACCAATCCGTCGGGCGTCTGAGTCGCCGATGAGTCCCTGTTTGGGCACCAATTTGTTCGCCCTTCTCTGCACAAAGTCCTCAGACCATATAGGAAGAAGTTGGCACAGAAACTGAAATAAAAGACAAAGGCCCTCATTCTGACCTTGGCGGGCGGCGGAGGCCGCCCGCCAAAGTCCCGCCGTCAGGTTACCGTTCCGCGGTCGAAAGACCGCGGCGGTAATTCTGACTTTCCCGCTGGGCTGGCGGGCGGTCGCCTTCAGACCGCCCGCCAGCCCAGCGGGAAAGAGGCTTCCACGATGAAGCCGGCTCGGAATCGAGCCGGCGGAGTGGAAGCTGTGCGACGGGTGCAGTTGCACCCGTCGCGTATTTCACTGTCTGCGCAGCAGACAGTGAAATACATGTAGGGGCCCTCTTACGGGGGCCCCTGCAATGCCCATGCCAGTGGCATGGGCACTGCAGGGGCCCCCAGGGGCCCCGCGACCCCCCCTACCGCCATCCGGATCCCGGCGGTCGGACCGCCGGGTTCTGGATGGCGGTAGGGGGGGTCGGAATCCCCGCGGCGGTGCAGCAAGCTGCGCCGCCGTGGAGGATTCAATGGGGCGGCGGTACACTGGCGGGAGCCCGCCAGTGGTGCCGGTCCGACCGCGGCTTTACCGCCGCGGTCGGAATCCCCATTGGAGCACCGCCGGCCTGTCGGCGGTGCTCCCGCGGTCCTCCGCCCTGGCGGTCTTTGACCGCCAGGGTCAGAATGAGGGCCAAAGTTTATTAAACTTCATGAGGTGGTAGAACAGTTCAAACATCACCCTTCGGTAATGTTTGAAGTAGCACACTGAACTGAGAGAGCATGGTCCTTTTATACCCACGCAGGGGCTAAAAAGAAGGTGGTACAATTATAGAAGCAAGACTTGCATACATATAAGGTCATATGGAAATGCACAGTCAACAGGTAGGAGGGGCTAACAGTTTTCAAGGACTAATGCTTAATCTAATCACTACTAAATTACAACACATGGATGCTGTATTCATGCTCTGGGTCAGCTGGCAACCAGTATACCCTACCACCATGATGCATATATGAAACTTAGTGCCCAGGAGAACACAAGGTGGGGTGACTTGCATGGATCCCAGCATGTTTTCTTGCCCAGAATGTCTTGCAAACCTCAAATTAAAATACTATTTTCTCCATTTCAATGTCACATACAACTCAGACAATGCTATCCAATGTTCAAAACCTTACCACACTGTGTCTCTGCACTTTTCCAGACTGAAACATTATTGTCTCTTGTGTGGGTGGACTTACCATGTGTCAGAGGAATTGATCAACATTGTAACAATGCACGATCTCTTTGACACCAGACTGACTTCATATGGTTCAAGTTTGACTTGTTGCTATTGAGGTCAATAGACCCAAGAACACATGTGGGGCATCACTTTTATTGACAGAAGTGTGGGAATACTAGGAAAAGGATTTATTTGGAACCCAGCAGATTCTGAAAACTTTCTGTTGCAGAAATCTGTGGATTTGTGTGTTAAAAAACAAAGTTTGATATTTGTAGAGCATTCTAGGTAAGAAAACCTTGTTCAATCCATTCAAGTCACACCACCCTTAACTCCGATGGCCATAGGTTTCAGACATATCTGGTTTGGAAGTTTTTCCTAAGTTCCGGCTAATTACTTGGCCTAATTTTTGTGTTCTGGGTGGTAAGAATCTGAGGAACTCTGTAGATTCTGCAACTTTTCCTCACAGAATTCTGACTAAAAGCCATGCTTTTGACTAAAGTTTGATGTTTGCAGGACATTCTGAATAAGGAAATGGGGGGATTCACATAATGCAGGCTTCTCTGGACTACTAAAGCTGTCGAGATTTCAGGAATTACTGGGTTTGTCTGTCAGTGCTGAGTGATGGTGGGCCCAAATCTCACAGCTACTCCATTACCAGAAAGCTCTAAATTCCAA
The DNA here is from genome assembly GCF_031143425.1 of Pleurodeles waltl. Taxonomy (NCBI): domain Eukaryota; kingdom Metazoa; phylum Chordata; class Amphibia; order Caudata; family Salamandridae; genus Pleurodeles; species Pleurodeles waltl. The sequence goes on from NC_090446.1 coordinate 822,199,239, forward strand.
GGAAAAGTCTTGACTACCATCCATACTTGTTGTGGGTGACAGACCCAGACACAAAAGTGGGCTAGAGTTTTAATCAGGAAGTGCAGAACTGACTAATGAACATCTGTTATTATCAATTGAATTTCTGTCCATTTCTAACTTATAAATGAAAGCCAATGTAGGAGACAGATCATGTTTTTCAAAGTGCCCTCTGAATGATATTATGGTTAATCCCACAGTCACAGTTGTGCAAATAATCACCATTCCTAGACTAATTGTCTTGAGCACATTTAAAAATGCATAGGCTTCTTTTTCATCTATTTGCCATTCATTAGATTTTACATTGTGAATTTATTCATGATCAGAACACAATGATAACGCATCATAAGCTACAGCTCAATCGATCTCTCTGACTATCTCATGTTTTTGGGTGACCAAAACAAACATAAATCTTTGCAAGTCTGTTGGATATAATGATATATAACTTTTGTCATTTGGCAATTGGGACTAAATATTATATATGAAAACATTGTCAACTATGAGAAATTGGAGTTATTAGTTAAGGGGGTGGTGACCCATGCTAAGCAATAGCCACAATTGTTGCTAAACCCACTAGCAGCTAATGCACAGAGCAGATCCAACTTAGATGCAACATGTAAAGTATTTATGCAGTATTAAATCAGTAATAAAGATAAAGAAAATCCCAAACCTTTTAGAAAAATATATATAACATTTTATTAAATAAATTAAGCTGAAATAACACAAATCCACTGAGGGGCACCAGATATGTGAATTTTTAAAGTGTAACTTTCAAAATAGCATGAAAACAGTTAAATGCCAGCTGCTGGCCCCTGTTTGTGCTTGAACACTACCTAAAAGCAATTTAAGGTCAACTGTGATAGTGTGTGGGCTGGAAGAGAAACCAGGATCAACCGGGTCCAAAGTGTGACCTTCAGATTCTGTTTCTGAAATGGAAGTCAAAAATCCTTGGTAAGGCAAGGCAGCAGGCTGTGGCCAAAAAGGGCTCCATGTTGTTAGGTAGCCCCTGTATAAGGTTTTGGTGAAGCTTTTGACTTTTGGCAGGAAGGTTCTGTTCAGGTAAAATTTGAATGCTGCACTCAGAGAATGTCCCTCGCAGGCCAAATAATTTCGTAACTTCAACAGAAAAAAATATCTTCATTCAAACTTAGTCACTCTTTTGGAGCTCAGGTTCTTGCATTGAGGCAAGGTTGCAGGCTTTAGCTAAAGAAGGCTCCACAAGGCAAGTCCCTTTAAATTGGATTTGTTGCTACAGAAAATCTCCAAGCAAGAGCAACATCACTTTTCAGCCCAGTGACAATGCATGTTCTTCAGATTGGCTTGGCAGTTTGGCCCTGGTCCTCCAGAGACATTGGAGCCAAAACGTATCTGACCTCCAGATTTCAGGATATGTTAGGAGGAGCATAGTTTGAAAAATACAAATGTCCCAGGACATTGGGGACAACACTTGGGGATATAAACTCATTCCAGATGAGGTCAGCAACAGGGTCCAGGGCAGGTCCAGCTGGAACTGGTTAGCATGGCAATTGCATACAAGGTCTCTTGTGGCTTGATGTGTTCCTGAAGCTTGAACAGGTGCCCAGCCTGAGGATCATTGGAGTTCACATATATGTCCAAGGTACAAGAAAGAGACCAGGCTCCAGTCTTCTCGGCTGTTCTCAGGTGTGAGAAAACAGGGCTGATTGCAGAGGCCCCCTAACTTTTTGCCCCCATTTTCCACTTTATGCTGGTGTTTTCCTGACTCTGATGGTGCCCTGGGTACTGCTATCCAGTCCCAGGGCCTGTGCTCTGTGTAAAATCAATATGCAAATTAGGCTAATTATAATTGTCTAAGTTAACCTACCTATAAGTCCCTAGTATATGGTAGGGCATGTAGGTTTAGGGACCACAACATAGGTGGTGCACCCATAGGTGCACTGCTGAGGTGCCCAGTGTCATTTTAAAGGCAGGCCTGCCTTGCTGGCTGCTTTTAAATTAAAGTTATATGCAAATTCGACTTTGGAATTAAAAGTACTTCCAAAGTCTTAAACTACCTTATTTTTACATATAAGTCACCCCTAAGGTGTGCCCTATGTGCCCCTAGGGCTGGGTGCCATGTAACTATAAGCAGGGACTTTATAAAAATAGATTTATAAACCCTGGTGAGGTAAAAATAGCCAAATTCGTTTTTCCCTCATAGAAGTAAATGGCCTTCATAGGCTAGAATGGGGAGACTTTATTTTAAATTTTAAAGTCTCCTTAAATGTTGCATACCAAGAATTTGGTATCAAATTAATTGTTGCAATAAATCCCACAACTTCCAGTTGTTGGATTTAATATAACTTGTTCAGGTAAAGAGTTTTAGACTTTACCTAAAAAGTTGCCAATTTCAGCCCTGCATTGTTTTTGCTGCTGTGCTCTGATTGGCCAGCCTGCAGCAGCTTTGTCAAGCTGCCTTGATGAGGTGTGAAGTGGCCTGGCTTCACACAAAGGAATGTGCTTGTGGGAGAGAATCTCCCCTCAGCAGATGGTGAGGCAGGAAGGGGGAGGGCTGCCAAACTGGTCTTCAAAGGCAGAGAAGGACATTTGGAGCAACCAGCAACACCCCCACATCCTGCAACCCCAGACAACTAGGTGCCCCCTTGATTAGATTAGGAGAGGGCAGGAGAGGGGTGTGTTTATGATTTTTAGCCACACCAGTGGGTGGGCTCAGCCAGATGTAACCTCCAAAAATCAGATTCAGCCATGTTGGATTTTTAGAGAATGTTGCCTTTTGAGATGGATTTTTGCCACACTTCCCAGGAAGTAGTCATCACAGGGGGACGACCCTGTACCTGATTGGAGAACCAGGACCCCCCTGCTTTTCACCCAGGAGCAAGGATAAAACTGGCAGACCTGCCCCCACACCTCAGATCCCCACCAGATTTCAACAAGAAAAGAACTAAAGGAGAAGAAGGACTGCCCTGCTGGACCCCTGCCCTGCACCTGGAACCTGCACTCAGAAGGACTGCAGCAGCTGCACACTTGGGCTTCACCACAAGAAGGACTTTGCCTGGCTTCAACTGGTTCAAGGAGAGACTCCCTGTTTGCTACAGGTGAAAAATTGCTATCCAGAGTCCCCCTGCACCAACTCCTGAAAAGTGACCAGCTGACCACTGTCCAGTGGCCAAAAAGGAGTTTGCGCCAGGTGCATTCTGGGAGTTGAAGTCCGCACCCCCCAAGGACCAGCTCAGAACTTCTGGACCCTTGGGGTGAGCTGTGGACCCCAAAAGAACCTTAAAAGAACATCTGGGCGAAGCCCCAGAAGTTTGGAGAAGATTTGAGAATTTTTGTAAAAAAGCTCCAGAGAGGGACCGACCCGCCGCGGAAATTCTAGCCGGCTTGCCTCAACCGCGACCCGGCCTGACTTGGTGGTTCGTCCCGGTAAAGAAAAATCTCTGAAAAAGAGACTAAGGCCCTCATTCTGACCCTGGCGGTCGGTGATAAAGCGGCGGCCAACCCGCCAACAGGCCGGCGGTCCAAAATATGCAATTCTGACCCTGGCGGGAACCGCCAACACAGCCCGCCGCATTAACACTCCGCCCGCCACGGCGGAACAAACAAACAGCGCGGCGGTCCCCGCCAACAGCCAGGCGGCAGACAATGTACCGCCCACCCTATCACGACCCACCAATCCGCCACCTTTTCCGGGGCGGAAGCACCGCCGATAAAAACACGGCGGAAACAGACTACGAACGGGAAAACGCTCACCTCCACATACTCCACGCGAGATTCCGGCAGTATGGAACCCGAGTTGCAGGTCATCCCCGCACTCCTATACCTGCTCCTGTACCAGGAGCACGCCCGGCGGCGCGGAAGACATCGGTGAGTACTGCACCTACGACACAGGGGAGGGAAAAGATTACCGGCACACACCCACCCACCCACACCCACTACAACACACACATCAATGCATTCCCACAGATCACTGTCACAACCCACAAACCCCCCCCTTCCGAAATAATGCAAAGACCAAAAGAAGAGATCTCAAACGGGCAGATATATTGAAAAATGGACAGCAGTAATCCAAATAAATAAATAAACTATGTACAAAATATATACAGCTACTAAATGTAGTCCAACCACTGTCCGTGGACCATAGGGGTCCTGAGCAAAGGGGCAAGGCCCAGTCCCACGACAAGAACTCCACGGAGAGAACACTGCAGGGGCATCAGAAAGAAAAAAGGACAGGCACCTCAGGGGGAAGGGAAGGGGGGGCACCTCAGCCACTTGAGTACACGACGCCAGATCCACGAGGGGACTCCATGACCACTGGCCCATCCTGGGGAGAGCAAAGCCACAGTCCAAACAGTGCATACAGTGGGTGGCCTGCCCACTGGGCCATCTTAGGGAGAGCAAATCCACAGTCCAAACAGTCCATACAGTGGGTGGCCTGCCCACTGGGCCATCCTGGGGAGAGCAAAGCCACAGTCCAAACAGTCCATACAGTGGGTGGCCTGCCCACTGGGCCATCCTGGGGAGAGCAAAGCCACAGTCCAAACAGTCCATACAGTGGGTGGCCTGCCCACTGGGCCATCCTGGGGAGAGCAAAGCCACAGTCCAAACAGTCCATAACAGACTCCACTGCCACTGGAGGAGGCATGTTGGCCAGAGGACATCCTGCAGCCCTGCCCGAGACAGATCCTGCCCTGCCACGTCTGCCAAAGGGCCAGCGGTTCCTGCCTGGAAGGGCCCAGTTCAGCGGTTCTTGCCTTGAAGGGCCCAGTTCAGCGGTTCTTGAGACGGCGGTTCCCAGCGGAGCGGTGCTGGAGACGGCGGGGCCCAGTTCAGCGGTTCTTGCATTGAAGGGCCCAGTTCAGCGGTTCTTGCCTTGAAGGGCCCAGTTCAGCGGTTCTTGCCTTGAAGGGCCCAGTTCAGCGGTTCTTGCCTTGAAGGGCCCAGTTCAGCGGTTCTTGCCTTGAAGGGCCCAGTTCAGCGGTTCTTGAGACGGCGGGCCCCAGCGGAGCGGTGCTGGAGACGGCGGGGCCCAGTTCAGCGGTTCTTGCCTTGAAGGGCCCAGTTCAGCGGTTCTTGAGACGGCGGTCCCCAGCGGAGCGGTGCTGGAGACGGCGGGGCCCAGTTCAGCGGTTCTTGCCTTGAAGGGCCCAGTTCAGCGGTTCTTGAGACGGCGGTCCCCAGCGGAGCGGTGCTGGAGACGGCGGGGCCCAGTTCAGCGGTTCTTGCCTTGAAGGGCCCAGTTCAGCGGTTCTTGCCTTGAAGGGCCCAGTTCAGCGGTTCTTGAGACGGCGGGCCCCAGCGGAGCGGTGCTGGAGACGGCGGGGCCCAGTTCAGCGGTTCTTGCCTTGAAGGGCCCAGTTCAGCGGTTCTTGAGATGGCGGTCCCCAGCGGAGCGGTGCTGGAGACGGCGGGACCCAGTTCAGCGGTTCTTGCCTTGAAGGGCCCAGTTCAGCGGTTCTTGCCTTGAAGGGCCCAGTTCAGCGGTTCTTGAGACGGCGGGCCCCAGGGGAGCGGTGCTGGAGACGGCGGCCATTCTATGGCCAACTGCTCATTGCCTGGTGGTGCCCTCCTGGGCAGCGGGGATGGTGCTCCTTCAATGCCCACCTGGGCTGTGGGTGGTGGGGCCCTCCTGGCCAGCTGGGCTGGGTCCTCCCTGGGCAGCGGCTATGGGGGTGGTGGGCTCTCCCGGGGCAGCTGTGCCGGTTCCTCCCGGGGCAGCGGCTATGGGGGTTGCGGGCTCCTCCTGGGCAGCTGTGACGGGTCCTCCATGGGCAGCAGGCCTGCTGCCTGACTTCTCCGCCTTGCTGCCCTTGCCCTCCTTAGTCGGGAGTCTGTGGCCCTTTCCTCCCTTTGGAGCTGTGGCTGTTGACGGTGGCTGGCTAGTGTCCTGGGGGGATATCGAATCCGGGCTCCGGCGGCGGCCCTTCCGCCTTCTGCTCCTCTTCCCAGGGGGTGGGCTGGCTGTCCCCTTGCTGCTGGGCGAAGATCCAGACCTGCGGGCTGGTGGGCTCCAATACCCCTGCACCCTTGTCAAGGGGGCTGCAGAGCTGGTGGTGGCTGAGGTGCTCTTTTTACCCCGACGAGAAGGAGGGGGGGGCTCAGGGTCAGGAAAGAAGGTAGCAGTAGAGAGATAGATTTTCTTGGGACAATGGAGAGTGGTAGGTACAGTGGGTATGGGAGTGGAGGGAGAGGATGTGGTTGTAGGCGAGACAAGTTTGCTGTCTTTGGGTGCAGGTGCAGGAGCGGGAGGCTGTCGTGAGGTGGATGGCTGTTGGGTGGGTGGGTGGCTGCGTTTGTGTGGTGTGGAAGAGGGGGTGACAGACACAGTGGGAGAGGACACAGGGGACGTGTAAATGGCAGTGGGGGTGGTGACTGCACGTGTGCGGACTGTAGTGGAGGGTATGCTGGTGATGGAAACACTGGCTGATGGTGAGGTGAATGAAGGTGTGAGTGTAGACGTCACAGGGAGGGAGGAGAGAGACGAGGAGGTGGGGGTCACAGAGGTGGTAGTGACTGTTGGCATGTCTGCATCGGAATGTTGCTTGTGTGAATGTCTGCGTGATCTGTGGTGCTTATGTTTGGATGAGCTGCTCTTGGGTGTTGAGGTGTGTGCAGGCTGGTCTGATGGTGTGGGTGGGACAGGCAGAGGAACAGGAGACTGGGAGGAGGGAGTTAGTAGAGGGAGGCAGGAGACAGGGACAATGGCTGCCGTCAGTGCTGAGGCCAGAGCCTGGAACGATCGCTGATGGGCAGCCTGACCCGAATGAATGCCCTCCAGGTACGCATTGCTGCGATGAACCTCCCTCTCCACCCCCTGGATGGCATTCAAAAGGGTAGTCTGCCCAACAATGAGCGTTCGGAGGAGGTCAATGACCTCCTCACTGAGGGCAGCGGGGGTAACAGGGGCAGGGCCTGAGGTGCCTGGGGCGAAGGAGATGCCCGGCTTCCTGGCAGAGCGGGCACGGGGCGAACGCTGAGGGGCTGCTGGTAGGGCGGAGATGGTGTGCTGGGTGGCGGCTGTACCTGTAATGGCGGGGGGCACGGATGGTGCTACCCCCGCAAGGGAGCTCCCTTCCGAGGACGTGTCGGTGTCGCTGCAGGGTCCAGTCGTCCCCGTTGTGGAGCTCCCCTCGCCCTCCGTCTCACTGGTCCAGTCAGACTCTGTGGCATGGCCCTCCTGGGCCATGTGAGATGCAGCTCCCTCCTGCCCCGATGCCACTTCTCCTCCGCCTGATGATGCTGATGCACACAAGCACAGAAAGACAAACAAAAAGGGGGGGAGAGAGAAATAAAGAGATTTTGAGTACATGGATCACCGGTACAGTTAGCGGACATGACAGACACAGATGCCCCCTGCACTAAGTTGCGCACTTGGGGTCCACTACGCATTCCGTGGAACATGCCCTACACGCCTAGAGTTGACAACTGCACCCATGGATGACACGGCCCAGGGATGGCTGTACTGACACACTACTGAGGGTGGTGGCTGGGGACACAGGGGCTTACGGGGGTGCCCAGCCTACAGATATCGCCCTGGCCTAGGGGGACCCACAGCCCTCCTCCCCCACCCAGACACCTCCACTGCGCGACAACAGAGTAGATAATGCTTGTACTCACCCCCTTGTGTCTGCTGTGCTGCCCTCACGCGCCCATCCAAATCAGGGTAGGCCACCGCCAGGATCCGGAACATCAGGGGGGTCAGTTGACGGCAGGCACCCCGCCTACGTTGGGAGGCCATCCCCAGCAGAGACTCAGCGGTCTTCTTGGTCCCGCGGCGGATGTCCTCCCACCTCTTGCGGCAGTGGGTGCCCCGTCGATGGTGGACCCCCAGGGTCCGGACTTCCTTGGCGATGGCACGCCAAATCCCGATCTTCTCATGGGCGCGGACCTATGTGACACGTACAGGGAGGGAGAAATACCACGTTCAAGTTTGTCTGCATTTTCGTTGCCAGTGGCCCAACGCCCCCCATCCCCCCCAGGCCCCCCGCCAGGCCCCCCGCCAGGCCCAACATGCCCCCCATCCCCGCCAGGCCCCCCGCCAGGCCCAACATGCCCCCCATCCCCGCCAGGCCCCCCGCCAGGCCCCCCGCCAGGCCCAACATGCCCTCCATCCCCGCCAGGCCCCCCGCCAGGCCCAACATGCCCCCCATCCCCGCCAGGCCCCCCGCCAGGCCCCCCGCCAGGCCCAACATGCCCCCCATCCCCGCCAGGCCCCCCGACAGCCCCAACATGCCCCCCATCCCCGCCAGGCCCCCCGCCAGGCCCAACATGCCCCCCATCCCCGCCAGGCCCCCGCCAGGCCCCCCGCCAGGCCCAACATGCCCCCCATAGCCGCCAGGCCCCCCGCCAGGCCCAACATGCCCCCCATCCCCGCCAGGCCCCCTGCCAGCCCCAACATGCCCCCCATCCCCGCCAGGCCCCCCGCCAGGCCCCCAAGCCAACCAGTGGCCCCAAATCCATATTGAATTAAACTCACTTGTTGGTCTGGAGGACCGTAGAGTAGCGCATACTGGGAGAGGACCCCATCCACAAGTTTCTCCAACTCCTCTCCAGTGAAGGCAGGGGCCCTTTCCCCAGTCGCAGCAGCCATTGTCCCTTCCAGACCGAGGTCACAGCAACACTTGCAGTATAGGTCCTCTCCTGTGAAAGTTCAAGTCGCAAGTGGATAAGTAGATAGGAAATGGCGGTCACGTCCGCGGTGGTGCGTACCGCGGCGGTGCGTACCGCCACCACCGGCGCCCTTCGCCATTGGCTCCTGAAACCCATAGGCTTCAATGTTAACCAATGCGGCTTCGCGCCGCGGTCTTCGACCGCCGACCGCTGCGGTGTGCCACGCCAGCGCATTGACCTCACATCCCATTGTCACACTTCACAGGTCAGGCAGCCGCCATTTCGAGGGTCCACATGGCTCAATTTCAACTGCGTCACACAGGCCTAGGCCTTGCATAGCCACTCAGACACGCCATTCACTGCATAGAGAATCGTTTACTGTGCAAGCTGTGAGTACGTACCTGTGGGTTGCTTGACTGTGTGCTCCATGTTGTCCTTCCTAGGCACCGTCCGCTGGGTTTGGCGAGGAGATGGATGAATCCTCGCGTGTACCGACCGCTGGTGGACCTGTCGACAATGGAAGAACGCCACATTATCCTGACCTACCGGCTTGACCGTGCCACTATACATGAACTGTGTGCCCAGCTGGAGCCCGACCTGATGTCCCCCATCCGCCAACCCACAGGGATTCCCCCTCTGGTGCAGGTCCTGTCAGTACTCCATTTCTTGGCAAGTGGGTCATTTCAGACAACAGTGGGAATTGCTTCTGGGATGTCTCAGCCCATGTTTTCGAAGGTGTTATCCAGAGTGTTGTCTGCCCTGATGAAATACGTGAGGAGCTACATCATTTTCCCTGAGGTGGGCGAATTGGCTACAGTGAAGGGTGATTTCTACGCCCTTGGACATATTCCCAATGTCATTGGTGCCATTGATGGGACCCATGTGGCTTTGGTTCCCCCAAGAGACAGGGAGCAGGTGTACAGGAACAGAAAAAGTTACCATTCCATGAACATCCAGGTGGTGTGTTTGGCTGACCAGTGCATCTCGCATGTAAATGCCAAATTCCCAGGGTCAGTGCATGACGCCTACATCCTGAGGAATAGCAGCATCCCTTACGTGATGGAACAGCTAGAGAGACACCGTGTATGGCTATTGGGGGACTCTGGGTACCCCAACCTGTCGTGGCTACTGACCCCAGTAAGGAATCCCCGGACCAGGGCAGAGGAACGGTACAATGAGGCCCATGGGCGTACTAGGAGGGTGATCGAACGCACCTTTGGCCTCCTAAAGGCCAGGTTTAGGTGCCTGCATATCACAGGTGGATCCCTAATGTACTCACCTAAGAAGGTGTGTCACATCATCGTGGCCTGCTGCATGCTTCACAACCTGGCTTTGCGCCGCCAGGTGCCTTTCCTGCAGAAGGATGGTCGAGACGGTGGTGTTGTGGCAGCTGTGGAACCTGTGGAGAGTGACGAGGAGGAAGACGACGGGGCTGAAACAGACAACAGGGACAGAATCATTGAACAGTACTTCCAATAGGACACAGGTAACAATTCAAACATAATTTAGTAAATGTGAACTACTCTCCTGCATCTCTGCTGCCTGTCTATTTGCCCCAGTGTATGATGACTGAGTTGTGGCTTTTCCCTCCCTATTTCAGATCTGGGGTCCCCACTACGAGTCCTGTGCTTCATTTCCCCATGGACTACAGCTTTGTGGCAGCTGTTTGTTGACTTCACTATGTACAAGGACATATTTGCACTGTCATGTCAATTACAATATTTTGAAATCACAGCCAGACTCCAGATAGTTTTGTGCAAAATAGGTGTTTATTTCAGTGCTCAAAATGGGATGGGTGGTTTCAAGTGGGTGGGGGCTATGGTGAAGGAATGTCCATGGCAGAGTCCAGAGTAACAGTCACACAGGTGCATTGTCCAGAGGCCTGTGGAGAGATGGAGCATGGGCAGTTCAAGGATGGACAGGGTGACAATGTGGGACAGTGGGATGACATGAGGTGGTATCCTTTGCTGGCGGGGGTCTTGACATCCTACTCTGTCTTCTTGCGAGATCTCAGGGCCCTCTTGCGGGGTGGTTCTTCTCCTGCAGGAGGTGGGGGTCTGGTGGGCTGCTGTTGTGCGGGGGCCTCCTGTCCACTAGCGCCGGCGGAGGTGGTTGGCTGTTCTTGGTCCAGGCTAGTGGCAGGGGCCCTTTGTTGTTGTTGAGTGTCCGTCCTGGTGTTGATGAGGTCCTGCAGCAGCCCTACCATGGTAACCAGGGTGGAGGTGAGGGCTCTGATGTCCTCCCTGTACCCCCGATAGTGTTCCTCCTGCAGTACCTGGATCTCCTGGAACCGGGCCAGTACCGTCGCCATCGTCTCCTGGGAGCGGTTGTATGCTCCCATGATGGTGGTGAGGGCCTCGTGGAGAGTGGGTTCCCTGGGCCCGTCCCCCCCCTATCGCACAGCTGCCCTCCGAGTTGCCCTGTTTCCCTGGGCCTCTGCCCCCTGGCCGGTGTGCCCACTACCACTGCCCCCAGGTCCCTGTTGTTGTTGGGGTGGTGGGTTATCCTGGGTGCCCTGTAGTGGTAGACACACAGCAGATTGACGCGCCCTGGAGACAGAGGCATGGGCCCGCTGGGTGGGAGCTGTGCTGGTGTTCCCAGAGGGGTTTGGGTCTGTAGTGGCCTGTGCCTGTGTGAGGGGAACCGACTGTCCAGAGGTCCCCGATGGTCCGGGCTGGTCATCAGTGTCCAGGTCGACAGAGCTGCTGTCATCGCTGACGGCCTCTTGGGTGGGGGGTGTGGAGAATTCTGGGCCCTCCGTGGCGGTGTGTTGACGGTCGGGTCCTGCAGGGGTATAGAGGTATGGTTATAGTTTCAATGTGTGGCATATGGGTGTATCTGTGGGTTCCCGTGTCCCCAAGTGCTGGCATTCGTGTGTGGGGGCTTTGGTGAGGGTGGCTTGTGGGGGGGATGTGTATATGCATTGGGCATGCTTTGGTGATGGGTGTCCATGCTTAGTGGACGCATGCAGGCCTAGGTTTTGGGATGTGTGGGTTGTGATGGTGAGACATTGGCAGGGGATAGGTGTGCTGGGGGTGGGGGTGAGGATGGTGGTGGGGGTGAGGGTGGGGGTGAGGATGGGGGTGGGGGTGAGGGTGGGGTTCGAGGATGGGGGTGAGGGTTGGGGTATGATTTGGCATGCAGGTGGGGGGGAAGCAGTAGTGAAGCTTCAACTTACCAGTATCCATTCCTCCGCCGACTCCTGCGAGGCCTTCAGGATGCAGGATGTTCAAGACTTCCTCCTCCCATGTTATAAATTGTGGGGGTTGAGGTGGGGGTCCTCCGCAAGTCTTCTGCACGGCGATGTTGTGCCTGGATACCATGGAACGCACCTTCCCCCGTAGGTCGTTCCATCGCTTCCTGATGTCTTCCTGATTTCTGGGGTGCTGTCCCACAGCGTTGACCCTGTCGATAATCCTCTGCCATAGCTCCGTCCTCCGGGCAATGCTGGTGTATTGGACCTGTGTGCCGAAGAGCTGGGGCTCTACCCGAACGATTTCCTCCACCATGACCCTGAGTTCTTCGTCTGAGAAGCGGGGGTGTCTTTGGGGTGCCATGGAGTGCTGTGTATGATGTGTGGGGTGGAGTATGTGTAGTTAAGTGTGTTGAGTGTGGTGGTGTGTGTTGTTTTGTGTGTGGATATTGTGTGGGTGATGGTGTAGTGTGCCTCTGTGTGATGGTATTCTGTGATCCCTGATGTGTCTCTCAGTGCTTCTTTCTGAATTTTTGGTCGTAGGGGTTTGTGGGTGATGTGGGTGTGTGTTTTATATTGTATTGTGTGTGTGGGAGTGGTGTGTGTATGTGTATCAGGTGTGTGGAATTCAAATCGGCCAATGTGGCTGAGTTTTGTTCGTTTGTGTGTACCGCCAATGGAAAACCGCGTTTGAAAGACAGCCGCGTGGATTCGTGGGTCGTAATGGCATGGGCGTATTTCTGTTGGCGTGACGGTGGAGGTTTGGTCACCTCCACTTTTCCGCCAACCGCTGGTCTGGTGGTCTGTTGTGGCTGTCGGATTTTCGGAGGTTTGGCTGCTGCGGGTCAGAATGACCGTGGCGGGTTACCGCGACCGCGGCGGAATTATGGAGGATTTCTGACCGGCGGCAGGCGCCTTTTACCGCCGAGGTCAGAATGACCACCTAAGTCCGAAGGTAAAAAGTTGACCGGGACCTCCCAGCCATCGTATCCGAGAAGGGCTCCACGGACGTCGGATCAAGATCCAGGTTTACCCCGGTCGAAGGATTTTCACCTCGAAAAAACGACTAAGTCCGAAGGTAAAAATCTCCACCGAGGAATCCAGCATTGCGTATCCGGACAAGGGCTCCAGGAGGTCGGATTCGACTGGCAGGTTCGTCCCGCTGAAGAAAATCTTCAAAATAAAGACTAAGTCAGAAGGTAACTTTTTAACCGAGGCCTCCCGCGACTTGTAGCCGAGCAGGGCTCCATCGCGGTCGGCCTTAAACTTTGACTTTGCCCCGGTCGTGGTGCAACCAGATGACCCGATTGGCGCTTTTTGTTTCTAAGCGCTAGAAAAATAATAATTCTTTAAAAATTCATATCTCCGGTTCCCTTTATCCGATTTTATTCATTTTTGTGTCATTTTAAAGATAAAAATATAAACTATTTTCATAATTTGGTTTTGGATTTTTAAACTGTTTCCTGTGTTTTATTTAATTACTGTTTTGTGATATTTGAATGCTTTACACACTGTCTCCTAAGTTAAGCCTTGACGCTTGTTGCCAAGCTACCAAGGGTTGAGCTGGGATTAATTTACTGAGACCTAACTGTACCTAAGTGGAGGTTGGTGGCTTGTTGCTAGGTGTAGGTACCTACCTGCCCTTACCAATAACCCATTTTCCAACATCAGGCATCAGACAGCAGATTTTGTCCTCATCTCACCGTCCACAAGTCCAGTAGTGTTTGAAAGATGGTACTGTGGATGTTACAATTATGCCTGGCACTGGCCTGTTGGTTGGTGTGACCCCTGGCACCTCCCTAACCAATTGGATAACATGTGGGAGTTATCCTACCCATATTTTCAACACTTCCTATGTGGCGTACTGTAAACATTCCCACAACTCCATCTCCAAGCTGATGAAACCTTTCGCTTTTTGTGCAGAGCTGTGTTCTCACCCCAAAGGCATGGCCATGGAAAGGAGCAATCCTTCCCTCGTGGGCACTCTGAACCAGTTCTGGAGGCAGCTCCACTCCCACTACTATTGGTGCCTATGTGACTAAGGGAACAAAGAAAGGGCAGGCCTTGGTGACAAATAACATTTGGCTCTGACAAGGTAGGTCTGTTTGAAGTTCATCAAGTTCCTTGCCACAGCCCAAATTGTAATGTAGCCAGAGGAGCAAAAATAATGTTTCATACCCAAGCCTTTGTCCTCATCAGGAAGCTGTTATCACACCTGCCGAGTAGGGTTTTTAAGCTGCTAGGTGACAGTTGGAGCTCATGCAAATGAACCTCCACAGGTGTTAGGCAGGACAATGGTAAATTTCTAAAAGCACATTTTCCAAAATATTTTTCACCAGTGAATTAGGCTGCTAGTGAGAGATAACATTAATACATTTAATATTGCATATGCATGCTTTCCTGTGGAACAACCAGTTATGCTGCTGTGAAAATAGCATTCATGGTTTTGCACTGTAAGGCCATGTTTCACATTCACCATTACATGGCCTATTTTTAAATACCATGAACCCTGCCTTATGGACAGTAAAGTCCACTTGGGGTGACTTGGTACTATTTAAAAGAAAAGTGTTATGCCTCCCAAAAAAAGGATATTTTGAAAAGTGCAACAGCCATGCTATAAATGGAAGGCCTGCAGTTTTGTTTATACTGTCACTGTAGTGGACAGCACAATGGGTAGTACAGTCCACTGTGACATTTAAATTACCTACCCCAGGTACAGTTTTGTAACATATACTTGGGACAAATGCATACTTAAAATATTCCCACTAGTGGTATGCCAATTTCATCATATTGAAAGGAGGAGCACTGTCACTTTACTGCTGGTCAGCAGGAAAAACTGTTCAAAGTTCCAAAGTCAGCAAATGCATGGAGGTAAACCATGCAAAAGATGGTATTTTTCTAAATGATAAAGTCTACACTTTCCTTCTTTTTTTCATCAATTTTATTTCTTTTAATTTGTGCCTTTATAAAAACCAAGAGCTATATACACAAATGACCCCTTGCGGATTTCTGAATTTTGTCTACTTTCTAGAAAAGTATTGCTTTCCAGATTGATCCTTGGCTTTCATGCCTGTTTCTTCTACAAACTGCAAGTAAGTAGAAATCACAAAAAAGAAAAATTGATTAACAATTATTAAATTGCAAAAACAGTGATACAAAATGTTTTTTTTACAATTGAACTTGTTCCTGAGAGATGGAAAATGTGTTATATTTGCACCTCACATTTTTGTTGATGCAATTTTTAGAAAAAAAACATGCACTTTCTTGGACATCACTTTTTCCCATTTCTGGTGCAACATTTTGTTTATGTTCTTAGATCCCTCCAGTGAAATTCACAAACCACGGATACCTTTATAGTACCCAACATGTGTGAAAAGGAAGCATAATTTGCAAGGATATCTTCTGTGGAAAAAAGCTACTGAAGGCTTAAGTGAGGCTTATTCCAAATATAAAAAATCTCAGTCTTCTAGGTAGAAAGGATAAGTAGCTAAGTGGTAAATCACATAGCAACCCCCACAAAAAAGTACAGTACACCATTCACCAAAGCGTTAGAACAGGAAAGCACCCATGAAGAGACACAGTATATTTCTACAAGGAGAAACAGTAACAAAAAAACCCTCTAAAAGATGGACAGGGCATACCATTATATGGACAGTGTGTCCTAGGGTTACACATCTCAAAAGATACACAAAAGGCATAGGGTCACAATAGACTTAGAAATAATCTGGATCTACCACAACTGGCACATCCTTTAATGAAATGTGAAGATCAGCATATCCTTCTGCCCCTTCTCTTCCCAACCAATAACAAAAACCTCCTAGTATACCAGAAAATCATAAACAACTAGTATTGTCAGTCAGAAGTGTATACAATGGAACATAAGTTGTTCATATAGAGTAGGTCAGGAACCTCACCAATAATTCATACAGCTCCCACCATATGTGCTTTTACCTACCCTTATTTGTATATTAAGATCTATTGATTATGTGCTTATGGGGATTCTCTTGCCCAACAATCATTGATAGTGGTCTATAAGTTACAGGCCTTCCCCCTTTTAGTACATTTCAAAGAATTCACCTTAGGATGAATGTGCACACCAACTTCAAATCACAAGCAATCAAAGTTGTCAGTCATCTAAACTACATTCCAAACCCCCCATTCACCATTAACAAGTTCCACACAAGATTGTGAAAAACACAAATAGCTTTAAACCCAAATTTATTTTGTATTTATGTTCAATGCTAAATCCCATACAATAGATTACAAACATGTATATCACAGAAAGTGAAACAATTTTCAGAACCCCATTACCCACAAAAACAAAAAGACCAGAGAGAACAATTAATACACAACAGTTTGGCTATTTTATTTCTGTATGATCTACTTCAAGCATAGTAACACAAAAGGATGATGGACAGAGTGCTGACAATGCAAACACTCACCCCCAGTCACAGATCTGGGTTTAATCCATCGTTCTTTTGCTCATCATGCCACCCCAGTTCGGACCCAGCTATATGCAAATCAGTCTTGACCCTGCTCCTCATGGGAAAAGTCCATCCCAAACTGCTAGGCCAGGTCCTCCCTGGACTGGAAACAAGCATCCTGCGAACGGTTTCAGGGTATCACCCTTCTTCAGTCAGGCTAGCTTGATTCCAGTGGCACAGTGAGCAAGGGACCCACGTCTGGGCATACCCTTCCCACTTAGGGCAACATTAGTAACACAAAAGGATGAGGGATGGAGTGCTGACAATGCAAACACTCACCCCCAGTCACAGATCTGGGTTTAATCCATTGTTGTTTTGCTCACCATGCCACCCCAGTTCGGACCCAGCTATATGCAAATCAGTCTTGACCCTGTTCCTCATGGGACAGTCCAGCCCGAACTGCTAGGCCAGGTCCTCCCTGGACCAGAAACAAGCATCCTGGGACCGGTTTCAGGGTATCACCCTTCTTCAGCCAGGCTAGCTTGATTCCAGTGGCACAGTGAGCAAGGGACCCACATCTGGGCATACCCTTCCCACTTAGGGCAACATTAGTAACGCAAAAGGATGATGGACGGAGTGCTGACAATGCAAACACTCACCCCCAGTCACAGATCTGGGTTTAATCCATCGTTCTTTTGCAGAACAATGGATTAAACCCAGATCTGTGACTGGAGGTGAGTGTTTTCATTGTCAGCACTCCGCCCATCATCCTTTTGTGTTGCTACTTCAAGTATAAACAGGTATTAATGAGACTCACAGTTCCTCATGTAGGTTTTCCAGTGTATAGCACATTCTGCACAGGTGTACGTCGACAGGTTTCAGTGGAAATGTTGATGACAACCACCTACTTCAGGACAAGACAAACAATTCAATCCCCCACAGATTACTTAAAATGCATCCATAGAAACAATATAAACTGTCTAAGGTAAATCACAAACATTTATTAAAAATAAAAACCTCTTATTAAAACTGAGTATACCACTCAACCCCAATGTTACTCATATAAGTTCACCACCACAACAAGCTAACCAATCAACAAATACACACCATTCATTCCAACAAGCAATGAACCAATCCAGGTCCTAAACCACAATGTTTGAGTATATAACCTAATCTATTTATATAATCTCACCATCACATCGAACATATCCATCAACGGAGGCTCACCGCCTATTCCCCAAGCTATCATGCAGTGGTTCAATCCAGGATCTACAACAAAGAGTTTGAGTGAAATAATCAACTCAGCAAATTTAAAATTGGCAAAAAATATCCTTCAAATCCTTCACCATACTTCAAATAATGTACTGAATAAGGCTTATTGTTATTTCAGTAGCCCATGGAAAGTGCAGCTATAGTGTTAATGTATTGTGTTCTACACTTATATTTCCAATACATTTTCTACGTTACTTCTTACCTGTATATCCACAAATCATACTCAGGAAATAAGAGGTCCAAATTTTCATCAGTTGCCAATTCTTTGCTACCCATAGTTTAAAAAAAAAACATTTTCAATATCATCAAAGTAAATGTGATCTCACCCAACACCAATTGTCAATCACTCAAGATGTCAATATGGGCAAATATCTCACACATATCACCTATCTTCACAGACTCATGTCTCCCAAATAAAATAGACTGTGTCAACTCATTCCATCACTCACTCCCAGGGAAGCGCTCCTGTTGTCTTATTATGCCCTAAACTTTGTGTGGAAAAAACTCACTGACAACTAAGGGGTCCTCTCAAACCACCCTTGTCTTGCTAATGACCCCATGACTGTGTTGACCCATCTTCCCCACTCGCTGTTCTCCTCATCTCAAGAAACCTCTGTTTTCTACTGGAGAGTGCTCAATGTAAGACAATCCCCATTACCAAAGACTCAGCTAAGTGTTTGCATTAGCTATCCTCAATGTACCTCACCTGTGACAGCACATCTCAAGGCTTAGGCACATGACCTGTGACCTCCCCCACAAGGCTTCTCCTCTCTACTATTATGAGGGCCTTCTTGGAACCATGTAAATAATATTGATTCAAACATACAACTACACATACCAGTGCTGCTGAGGTATTTATTATTCCACAAGGCTATCAACATCAAATTACAAAAACATTGTATCCACCAATATTCACCCAATAACAGTAGTTAATTCATGGTGTGTTAATAAGGGATCCTCTTCCCTACCAACATGAGTGCCATCTTAGAATGACTGTACATTATATAGGTATTAGAAATCATTTATTCCCGAAGCTTGGGCACATGACTTATAACATCCCACACCAGGATCCTTCTCTCAACTGCTCATACCATCTATAGCAGAGCACCACACAGCTTGGGCATGCAACTTGTGACATCCCACACCAGGTTCTTCCTCTTTACCACTTTGGACACCACCTTAAAACCTCTTGTATAACATAAAATAAAGCATAGCCCAACACTACTTAAGTATTAACCTCAAAGTTGAAAAAGTCTACTCACACTCTGTGCCAATAGTGAGCTCATAATATACCAAACCAGGATTCTATTTTTCATAGTTATGGGCACCAGCTTAGTCCAACTGATACTTCATACCTTACCTGGCCCTCTACCACTCATCCATTCAGGGACCATCTCATCTGCCCCAACGGGATTACTTCACCATTAAGAGTAGTTCTTCCAGCTTATCCCCCAGTACAATGTTCCCAGACTTTCTTGGTGTTCAATTCCATCTAATGGCGTTAAATGTGGACATAAAAAACGAATCTCTAAGTTTCATTTTGGCATCAATGTTGCCTACTCTCATCCTCCCTATTATTTTCTGTAGGATAAACCAAGAAAAATAATTTTACCCATGACCTTTCTCCACAAAAGTTCCACAAGGTGGGCCTTACTCTTCCTAGTTCTAGTGGCTGATTTGTGCTTATTCAGCCTCACCCGTAATTCCCTACCAATTTCTCTACATATCCTAATCCATATGGACAAATAATGAGATTGACAATACTTTTGCTTCTACAATTGTTGAGGGACCTTGTTGTAAATTTGGGACTGTGTGACTCCACACTATTGTCTCTGACACATTGACCACAGACACTACAGCTTCCAAACCTGTAGTTCCCCATTACCCATTCTCTATCCATAGAAACCTGTGTAAGAGGTGTATTCTTTCTGAATGTATGCACCAAGGCATTCCTTAGGTTTCAGTTATGCCAAAAGGCGAAAATAGATCTCTCCTATCTTACACCTTTGTCACTATTATGAATGTTCCAATTATAGTTGATCACATTTTTAATCCTATTGCTCACCCCTGAAAAATAGCTCACAAATTCAATCCTATTTTTGCAATTATTTTTATTTTCCTTATAGGGCATACTATCCCTATCAAAGAATCTTGCTCCTTTGATTACAAAGCTAATCAATTTCTTTGAATATCCCCTATCTTTTAAGTTCTTCTTCAGAGTTTCTGAATGTCAGTAAAAATCATTCATCTATGTACAATTTTTTCTCAATCAGAGAAATTATCCAAAGGAAATGTTGTCCTTTGGCTCTTAGAATGATAGCTGGAATAGTGCAACAGGATGTTTTTATCTGTGGGCTTTTTAAACAGCTCAACCTCAAAATTACCCCATATGTCCTTAATTGAAATATCAAGAAATCAACCCTACACCTTACCTTGTGGATGTAAACATCAAGTTTGTATCCTGTTGGATCAGCCATTCCATGAACTCCTCTAGTTGCTTTTCCAAGCCCTCACAAACAAAAAAAGATATTGTCAGTAAAATTATACCAGTGCTTGACATTCTCAAAAAAAGGGTCTAATTCATTTTATATGTACTTGCTTTTGAACACTCCAACATAAAGACAGGCTAAGCTAGGTGCACTGGTAGCTTCTGTTATAGTCCCTTTTAGTTGTAGAAACTAATCACCCTTAAACAGGAAAATGTTATTTTTTTAAATCATAGTAAAACAGTTGACTAAAAACTCAATATTCTCCCCTTTTGTCTCTGAATGCACCAACACATCCAGGACTACTTCAATTGTGTCATATTGGGGAGTGTTAGTATATTGAGCTTCAATGTCAAAAAGCACCTTGTACTGTCAAATTCAAATATAGAGATCATATGTGCTGAATCTTTAATGTAAGATCTCTGTTTACTAGCTAGAGGTTTCAAGAAAGAGCCCACATTTTTACTCAGTGGTTCTATCAGGGAACCCAAACAGATGACAATAGGTCTTAGGGGGGATCTTCTAAACTCTTATGGATTTAAGGCAATTCACAGAAAGCTGTACTAATTGGGTCTTCGTGACTCAGGAGCCTATACTCCTTATCAAAAATATATTCCTCTACCTTAGCCTCCTTCACCAAATTGAAAAACCTCCCTTTAAAGATCCTTTTAAGATCCGCCAACCAAGTCCTAGATACCCTTTAGCAATGTTCTCCCACCAACAGTAATTACAAGTCTTAAATCTTAATAATCCATAGTTCAAAGATCACCATCCCTCCCCCCTTATCGGTGGGCTTAGTGGCAATTGAGAAATCTCCCTTCAGTGAATACATAATTTCTCCATGTTTCTTAGATAAATTGTTCACTTGAAAGCAGGAGTCATCTAACTCTCTGCGAGCACCTATCCCAGCAACTCTCTCAAACCTTTCCATATTGTTTCCAACTTGAGTGATTGTGGGAGTAAAGGTCGATTTTGGTCTAAGCCCAGATCTATTGGTATGTGACTATCACTCTCCTCTCCTTAGGCCATCCTCATCACTACTAGACCCTGAAGAGTTTGGGAAAGTTAACTGTTTTCTTGGTCTATACTGGAAAGGACTTCCCCTTTGCCATCTCTCCCATGCTTGTTCCCTCTTCTGTTCATCATAGTGTCCCTTATTCAGGTAAGGTTAGATAATGTCATGACTAAATTTATTACTTTCTTTTGTAGGCTTAATGGTCTTTTTGTTGACAGGATGTCCCCTACATTCCTCAATTTTATGATTCCTCTCTTCTATCTTCTTTTTTGCTTCTTCTAGTGCTGTACTCCTTTTAGGTTTAATTCTAACTCTTCCATTACTTTTGTAAATAAGGATCACTTCCTGAACTACATTTCTTGTTGTCAATAAAAAGCCATGGCTAGTTCTTTACCTGCAGGCCCATAGGGAGGAAACCAGTGTTGTAATAATCAATTAAACAATCTGCATCTAATTCTATTCTTTTTTAATTTCTTTTTTAAGTTCATTAGTTTATCTGACTTCTCACTGTCATTTAAGATGTGTTAACTAACTTCCGATTTTAACACTGCCACTGATAATCCTATTAAATTGATCTTCACTAAAACCAAAGGTTTTTAGTGAATCTTCTGTAAAACTACATTATAGGAGTTCAACTCTGCAACCAACAGGTTTTCTAAAGCCTCACCAAAGAGTGAGGAGCCCCAGACACAAAGGGGATAGCGTAGCGCTAGAAAGTAAATTTGAAATAATTCCCCTTAGGATGAATGTGTACAACATCTTCAAATCTCGAGCCATCAAATGTGTCACTTATCCAAACTATAATCCTTTTAAAAATAAAATATTTTTATTGAAATTTGAAAAAATAAAAAGCAGCACATAAGCAGAGTATTTATAAAACTAAAATAAAAATTATTCCCAAAGAAGCAAAAATACTAAAACAAGTGAAAGGAATTAATAAATATTCATAACATGTGGAGAAAGCTCATTTAATCACTAACATAATTATAAAATTCAGGAGGCTAACATAAAAACATACTTGCCTAAAAACCCCTTCAAGGAAAACTCCTATTGCAGCAAAATCTTCAAGTGCTAAGTGTATAGGGAAAATTTGACTGCTCTTATGGGCAAGCCAAGACCTGCAAATGATACATTTTAAAAGCATATAAAAACCCCATTTTGATAGCAGATATCAATCATTCTCCCTCCACCCCTTGAATGACCAACCTGTCTGACAATAAAGGGTTAGAGCAATCTTAAAAAGGTGGCAAAATCTGTTTCCCTTTCGGATTTCCCTTTTTACCTCTTTTTTAACATAGATCCATTTTCAGATTAAATATTGCCAGAAATTTGGCAAACCACTGTTGAAAGGTCGGAGGTACTTTATCTAGCCAGGATGATGTAGTGCCAAATTGACCACTGCCATGGCAATAAATGTAAACTGCTGGGCAGTGCCAGGAAGTACTTCATCATGTACCCCAACAAGATAAATTTAGGGGTTAACACAATCCTCATTCCCAAACAAGAATAAAAAAATGTGGAAATCTCACTTTGTTGTGGTTGCAGGCAAAAGTGACTACAAATCACATGCATTAGATCAGCCTCAGGATGTTAAGAATGTGGGCATGTAGTACCTGCCAATCCCTCCCAACCAGCAATTTTCCAGGGCATATAATACACATCAATAATGGTCTTATAATGTTGTGGTTGCAAACTGGCCAAAAGTAGTGTACTGCAGGTTAACTCCAATGAATCCAGAAAAGGACAATCAGTTGACCCCAAGGTATTCTGACTTTTTGTGGATTGTCTTTCAAAAAATTCTAATATAACGACATTCATGTCTTTATAATATTGACCAATAGTAAAATTAAATCAGTTGCGAACTACCAATCCAACAACTCAATTGTCTGAAACCCCTGACCCCCCCTTTTTTAATAAAAAAATGCCAAATTTGTAAGTACTTAAAAAAATCTTTCCGGAACACTTCAAACCTATCCTGCAACTCTTTGAATGAAACTATTCCATCCTATGTAAAGAAATCACCTAATATTATTCCACAGGTCTTCCAGTGAGAGGCTGGAGAACCCGAAAAGATGTCCAGTAGTAACGGGTTTCTTTGTAGCAGCTATAATAATGAAAGCACCCAAGCCCCAATTTATTATGAAGCGAGACCCAATTCTTATATGCTCCCTGTAAAGTCTTAAACCAAGTTTTCTTAAAGTAGCTGGGTTCAACTTGTCATAAAAAAATCCTCTGGCTTCTTTACCAAGCAAAACTTCATATATAGACAGAGTTCCAACCCTGTCATCTTTGCCGTAAAGAGTGAGCACATATATTGAAGAGCCGCTGCCTCATAATAAAGTTTTAAATCCAGTACTGCCCAGCAACCTCTATCCCTAGGGAGGGTTAAATATGTGTGTGCCCTTATGGTCTTGAAGTAAGTCCAAATAAACTGTGTAATCATGTTGTTCATTGCTTAAACCAAAAGTTATTAAGTTCTAGAGGGATGGCCTTAAACAGATTGAAAAACTTTCAGCAAAAAGATCATCTTAATAATATTATTATGGCCCACTATAGATAAGTGTAAATTATATAATCTATGCAAATCCCTATTTTCCCTCCTGATAATGGGGGCAAGATTGAGTCCAACCAATTGACCCAGCTCAGCTATCATGGTAATTCCCAGGTACACAGCACTCCCAACTACTCTATTATAACTAAACTGTAGATATAAATTTATTACTACCTAAGTTTTACTTCAGTTGAGCATGTAACCTGAGAGGTGCCCAAATACCTGCGCTTCTCTTTCAATTTGGGTTAAGGCTACCGTGGGGTTAGCTGTAACTATTGCCAGATACTTCATGTAAGCAAGCACTTTAGTAACCCAGCTCTGATTTTGCATAGGTACTATTAAAGGATTCAGCTCCAATTTTGAAATTAAAGGGTTAAAAACTATAGCATTACTACTACAGGGGAACAAGGACCCCCTGCTTGGAGCCCCTTGGTTTTGAATTTCCCCTGGTTGACCCACCATCAGTTGCAATCAAGCAGTCAGATATCCATACACTGCTCTCACTGCCTTGATATACCAGGTTCTATTCTGGTTCTAGTCCACAACTGTCCATAGAAATTTCCAGGAAACCCTATCAAATGCTTTTTCTGCATCTATAAGTATCAAGGCCATAGGGTTCCCAGACGCAGTCAAGGCATCAAAAAGATAACACAGCAAGTATGATCTGTAGTTCCCCTCCTGCGTATAAGCCCATGCTGTCTTGGCAAGACTAAATTACTTATAACTAGGCTCAGGCGTGAGGATAGGATTTCCCAATAGATTTTTGTATTGCTGTTAATAAGGGTTATCGGCCTATATGACCCTGGTTCTTGTGGCGGTTCACCTTTTTTTTGGGCAAGCAATAATATTTGCAAAAGGCTATGAGTCTAGAGCTGGCAAGCACCTTTTGGATCCGCAGAAATGTAGATAGTAAATCTGATTTTAATTGTAAAAAAACTTTATAAAAATCAAGCGGGATCTTGTCCCCTTCTACTGCTTTTCCGAGGGCAAATCTGATATAGCAGTTTGCAGTTCCTCCAGCAAGAAAGGTGTTTTGAGTAGGACTGTGTCCTCTACATTAATGCCCTCATTATGAGTGTGGTGGTCCAAGCGCCACCCCACTCGCCTTGATGGTCAGACCACTGTGTTCCAGGTGGTACGACTGGCCAATAGCAACCCTGGTGGGCAGACCCACAAGGGGACCGCCGTCCCTGCGGGGAACATGGTTCTTGATGGCATGACAGAAGCCAGAGTTGTACTCATCCAGGGCATCTGGCTGATTATAACTCCCCTCACCGCCAGACTTTCCATGGCGGTCTACCCGGCATGAAAGGCTGGCAGTGAGGGTGTGCATGGGGCCAATGTCTTTGCCCATGTCATAGGCAGTGCAGGGACCCCTCTGTCGAGCAACATCAGAATGCTTTGTGCATATTCTGAGGCTGGTAGTTGGCCCCCTCTGTGCAATGAGATAGCACTAGGCTTCTTTAAGGGAGCCAAGTGCTATCTTGTAGCACTGTTTCTGTTGTTCTGACCAGAGGGAATGCTCTATTGCAATGTTCCCATGGTCAGACCAGCAGGAACATTGTAATAAGGCGGGGCACCATAGTCATGGTGGTGGCATCCTCCCTGTGAGTTTGACAGTCCCGGAGTAAGACTCCCAAAATAGTAATGAGGTTGTAAATCTCCCAAAGGGAGCTAAGTCACAGGAACATATTATGGCCCTCATTATGACATTGGCGGTAAGTCCTGCTTACCGCCATGCTGACTGCCACCAACATACCACCGCTGTGGCGGATTTCTGCTACCCATGTGTAGGCGGGTGTCATCCACCTCGCCTATCGACGCTCCAACATGGCGCTGACTGCGCACCTCCTCCGTCCCTGTCCCGCGTTACCAAGGGGACGCGTGGGGGCGGAGCACCCGAGCGACACCGGATTTCCGGGTTGCCGCACCTGAGAAATAGGAGGACGCCGAAAACAAAGACGACGCCGAAAGCAAAGAAGACGCTGAACGCGAGGAGACGCGGACCTGTGAAGAGGGAGAGACGGCGAAAACAACCGGAGAGAGAGAGAAGACGACCGACGCGAACGACGGGAAGCAGGAGCCCAGTCCGAGTGGAGGAGCAGGGGAAGAACCATGAGGAGGAGAGAAGTCCTGCCACGACCCAGGAGGGTCGTGGCTGAACAAGGTACGGGCCATATTTAAGGGGCACCGACATTAGAGGGACAAGGGGGCGGGGAGGACACAGAGGGGACAGGACAGGGTGTGTTGGGTGTTGGGAACCGGGAAGCTAGAGACACCCTTCCCACCCTATTATCTAAATAGCCACTATAGCTCCCTCCTTGGTGCCAGAACTTCGGATAACACACCACCTTCTGTAGTTTCTTCCCTCACAGCCCCTTTTTACTAACAGATCAAAGAGATAGCAAACTACCTTCCTACTTACCTAGACGTATCCTCTTGTTTTTCCGAGTGTCTATGGGAACCAAGAAGACGCTGTCTGGAGAACACCACCTAAAGAACAGGGAGAAAAAGAAAGACCATTAAAGACTCATAAAAGCCAACCAAGTTTCCGACAGAAATTCTCCAAGGAGGAATTGAGAAGAAGTACAGCCATTATCATTATCTCAATCAGCTTACTACAATAAATAAAGAGTACTTACGCCCGTATAGGGCCCTGAAAATCCGAGTCCGAGTCCTCTGTACCACTGACCCCTCCCCCACCTCACACAGTGGTGTCAGAAATGGGATCAAAAGTCTTTCCCCCCCCGCCCCTTTTGGGCGTATAGAGGTGTTGTGAACATGGAGGAAAAACCAACGCTAGAGGACATGATAAAACAATTGGCGGAGGGTCAACGTCACCTCCATCTAGTGTGGGAGGCACAACAAAGGGAGGCCAGAGAAGACAGAGAGGCCCTCCAAGCCGCCTTGAAGAGTCAGGCCACTATAATGGCCAATAATCAACTAGTTCATGAAACCGCCCTTCAGAAATTGACCGATACAATAGCCGCCAGCAAAGTACACCCAAATGTGCCTACTTCCGTTCTACAAAAGTATCAATAGGGCGAAGACCCCAACTCCTTTTTTGCAAACTTTGAAAGAGTCGCCTCCTCAGCTCAATGGCCTGAAAATCGATGGGGACAATATATCGCTCCCCTTTTAACCGGCACCCTCCAGTCCGCCTATCAGGCCGCAAATCCTGGTGGCACCACCCCGTATTCCGATGTTAAGAAGAGCATTCTTGAGAGAGTAGGGCATGATACTGGATATTATAGGATGAAGTTCCGCAAAGTCAAATGGAGCCAGAATGAAGATCTACGTACATTTTACTACCGGGTGAAGGACCTAGGACTGAAGTGGTTAGGGCCCTTAGGGACTAACCGAGAAGACGTCATTAAGGCCAGCATTTTAGAACAATATCTGGATTCTCTTCCTGGGAGCACTCGGAATTGGATAAGGCAGCACCCTAAAATCGACACCGAACTAGCCGTCGACTTGGCTTGTTCCTATCACCGGTCGGTGGATGTTAAAAGCCAAACTTCCGGACCCCAGAGCAGAATGCCCATAACTCCTCCTCAATATACCCTGAGACGAACCCTAGAGGAGTCCGGATCCTCCCGGAGTACAGACCGAAGTCCCATGCAACAACCCCAGTGTTTCAGTTGTGGGGAGTGGAGCCACATAGCCCGAGGGTGTCCAAAGAAACATGAGGGAGTAGAGCCTATGGAGATAGGGGTTACTCGAGGGAGAGTCCTGTGCATAGGGAAAGGTGAGAAGTCTTTCAAACACCCCCTACGAATAAATGGACAATTGGTCATGGCCTTGGTTGACTCCGGGTGTAGTCAATCAGTGATACGTCGAGATATAGTCAAGTCAATAAATTCCACTGCAGATCACTGGTGTGACGATATGTTGTATCCATGGGGATCGAGCTCAGTATCCCCTTGAGTTGGTAGAAGTAGAGTGGGACACCTATCATGATTTCCTCCCCATGGGACTCATGGATAAATTAATGGAAGACTGTGTCATTGGGACTGATTATCCGCGATTTCATGATCTTTTAGACCAAACAAGGAAGCACAACCCCATCGATGACTGGTGGGTTGACGCTCCATTTAGAAACACCCCTATTTATAGCCCCCCCCCCCCGAGCGGAAAAAATTAACCCGGAAAGAGAGAAGGGCAGAAAAACAAAGATATGCTGTTAAACAAAGACAAGAGAAATCAGAAAAACCAGTGGCCAATGTAACCAGTGCCCCAGTGTCGTTTAGAGTAAGCCAACGCGAAGATCCAACCCTCGAGCACACCTGGAGAAGTGCCGAAAAGGACTCTACCGGAGAGGTAGGTCCTCACTTTATAGTACATAAGGACCTACTATATAGAGTTTCCGCGACAGCAAATGGCGAGAAGAGACAGCTAGTGGTCCCTGAGCCGTACCGGACCCAGGTATTATTCCTAGCTCATAACCAACTGGGAGGAGGCCATTGTGGCCGAGAAAAAACAGAGGAATACTTATTGAGACGGTTTTACTGGCAAGGGGTCTATGCCCATATCCGAAGGTACTGTACCCAATGCCCAAAATGTCAACTAGTAGAACCAGGAACCACTAGGAGAGCCCCGTTACGTCCGATACCAATTATCGATACTCCCTTCAAAAGAGTAGGCATGGACTTGGTCGGACCTCTTTTACCTTCTACTAAGGGCCACACCCATATCCTCGTTCTGGTTGATTATGCCAGCAGATATCCTGAGGCTATCCCTCTTACTACTACCACTACCAAAGCCGTTGCCCAAGCTATGATAACATTTTTTTCACGGGTTGGGTTCCCCGAAGAAATTCTTACCGATCAAGGGACACCATTCGTATCTGGGCTTATAAAACAGATATGTAAAACCATAGGGATTACCCAAATAAAGACAGCAGTGTATCATCCACAAACCGATGGTTTAGTGGAATGGTATAACCGCACCATTAAAACTCTCTTGCAAAAGATAGTAAGCGATTCGAGAAAAGACTGGGATCAAAAACTACCCCTAGTGCTTTATGCAATAAGGACACACAAACAGTCCTCTACCGGGCATAGTCCATTTGAGCTGGTATTCGGGAGACAGCCCCGTAATTTACTGGACATGGTGGCAGAGTTATGGGAGGAAGAGAACAATGAGGAGAGACCCCTCCTAGATTATATCCACAATTTAAAGTCACACCTCCAGACGGTCTGGGAAGATGTAAGACGCCATTTAGAGAAAGCCCAAGAAACTCAAAAAAATTATTACGATCAAGGTACGAAACTGCGGGTTCTTCAACCCGATGACCAGGTATTAATCATGCGACCTACCTCTGAACATAAGTTACTGGCAAAATGGCAGGGGCCGTATCGAGTAATAAAAGCAGTCACCCCTGTTACTTAGCTGATTGAACTAAACGATCGCCCTAAACGGACTCAAATCTATCACATTAATTTATTGAAGAAATGGGAGAATCCTGGGAACAATATTGATCCTCCCGCTACGGGATACCTAGTTACACCGACCAACTCATTAGGGCTAAACCTCTATCCCTCCCTCCAACCAGAAAAACAAATAAACCCTTGTGTTAATGATACCCTACTCGACACTGAGAAATGTCAATTATTTGAGTTAATACAAACTCATTCCGAATTCTTTTCTGAACTCCCCGGGCGAACATCTCTGATCCAACATCATATTCGAACATCCGAGGGTCGAATTGTGCGCCTCCGGCCCTACCGAATTCCCGAAGCAAGAAAGATTCTTATAGAGGGAGAGATAACAAAGATGTTATCTTTAAATGTCATTGAACCTTCCACAAGTCCATGGTGTTCCCCTGTCGTCTTGGTACCGAAACCGGATGGTTCTGTCCGGTTTTGTATCGACTTCAGAAGGCTCAATGAGATATCACTCTTCGATACCTATCCTATTCCCCGGGTAGACGAGGTCCTAGAGAAGATAGGTCATGCACGTTTTATCTCCACTATTGATCTAACTAAGGGATATTGGCAGATTCCCTTAGCCCTAACAAGACAAAGAAAAGACAGCGTTTGCGACCCCTTCTGGATTATATCAGTTCACTGTCCTTCCTTTTGGTCTCCACGGAGCACCCGCTACAATCCAACGCTTGATGGACCGACTCCTACGGCCCTTTCAAGAGTTCACTGCAGCCTATCTTGACGATATTGTTATTTATAGTACAACCTGGGCCGAACATCTCCAACACCTAGAAAAAGTGTTTTCCACCCTAGCAAGGGCAGGGCTTACCGCCAATCCTACAAAGTGTGTCCTACGTCAAACCCAAATAGCATATCTCGGTATGTCATTGGTATGGGAGTGTTGCGTCCTCAGAAAGATAAAGTAGACGCTATTCGACAGATACCCCTTCCCCGAACTAAAAAGGAACTTCGTTCATTTCTGGGGTTGGTGGGGTATTATCGTAGATTCATTCCACAATATTCTACCATTACTGCCCCCCTGACAGACTTGCTAAAGAAGCAATATCCTACCACTCTTCCTTATTTTTCTCCTTCTCAACTTCAGGGTTTTCAGTTACTTAAGGAGGCCCTCTCAACCGAACCAGTTTTGAGATGTCCTGATTTTTCTAAACCCTTCCATCTTTTTAACGACGCTTCCAACGTCGGCCTAGGAGCAGTAGTAGCAGAGCCCGACGATCAGGGACATGACCATCCCATCGTCTATATTAGCCGTAAGTTGCTACCTAGGGAAACCCACTACCCCACTATTGAGAAGGAATTGAGTGTCTACAGTATTATCTCTTGGGACACCCTTTCGTTCTCTATACCGACCATGCCCCTCGGACTTGGTTAGCTTCCCATAAGGATACTAACTCCCGGGTGTTACGCTGGTTCCTTGAACTCCAGCCCTTTACCTTTCAGGTCCGTCCCATCCCTGGATCCAGCCAGTGCCCCGCTGACTTTCTCTCCCACTGCCCGGATTCAACGGTCCTATACCAGTCCCGTTCATGGGATGGGGTGTGTAGGCGGGTGTCGTCCACATCACCTATCGGCGCTCCAACATGGCGCCGACTGCGCACCTACTCCGTCCCTGTCCCGCGTTACCAAGGGGACGCGTGGGGGCGGAGCACCCGAGCGACACTGGATTTCCGGGTTGCCGCACCTGAGAAAGAGGAGGACGCCAAAAACAAAGAGGACGCCGAAAGCAAAGAAGACGCCGAACGCGAGGAGACGCGGACCTGTGAAGAGGGAGAGACGGCGAAAACAACCGGAGAGAGAGAGAAGACGACCAACGCGAACGACGGGAAGCAGGAGCCCAGTCCGAGTGGAGGAGCAGGGGAAGAACCACGAGGAGGAGAGAAGTCCTGCCACGACCCAGGAGGGTCGTGGCTGAACAAGGTACGGGCCATATTTAAGGGGCACCGACATTAGAGGGATAAGGGGGCGGGGAGGACACAGAGGGGACAGGACAGGGTGTGTTGGGTGTTGGGAACCGGGGAGCTAGAGACACCCTTCCCACCCTATTATCTAAATAGCCACTGTAGCTCCCTCCTTGGTGCCAGAACTTCGGATAACACACCACCTTCTGTAGTTTCTTCCCTCACAGCCCCTTTTTACTAACAGATCAAAGAGATAGCAAACTACCTTCCTACTTACCTAGACGTATCCTCTTGTTTTTCCGAGTGTCTACGGGAACCAAGAAGACGCTGTCTGGAGAACACCACCTAAAGAACAGGGAGAAAAAGAAAGACCATTAAAGACTCATAAAAGCCAACCAAGTTTCCGACAGAAATTCTCCAAGGAGGAATTGAGAAGAAGTACAGCCATTATCATTATCTCAATAAGCTTACTACAATAAATAAAGAGTACTTACGCCCGTATAGGGCCCTGAAAATCCGAGTCCGAGTCCTCTGTATCACTGACCCCTCCTCCGCCTCACACACCATGTTATGACACACACATAGCAATCCTTCACTATGCAGCCTCACACAAGTCCGCCTGCCCAAAGGTCAGTGATAAACTGGCAGTACCAAAACTCACACCGTTATGCTAACACAACAACACCCACAGCATTATGACCCATGAATAACCGCAGCAGACATTCAATGGTGCTAAACCATTGGCAGTACATACTGCTGCGCTCAAAATACACATACTCAAACAAAACAACACTACATTGGACAATTCAAACTACACACATCAGATACACATACACACACCACACCCACACCACTATAAAACACACACACACTACCCACAACCCTTTACGACTAAACAAAATGCTAACTGAGATAGATAGACCAAGAGCACCCACAGAACCAGAGCCACATAACACCATCACCCATACACCATCCACGAACCTTACAGCACACATCCCAAAACATCACTCCTCACACCCTCACACACACCACTCACACTACACCCATGCCACCACAAAGACACCCCAGGTTCTCAGAGGAGGAGCTAAGGGTCATGGTGAAGGAAATCATCCTGGTAGAGCCACAGCTATATGGATCAAAGATGCAGCAGATATCCATCACTAGGAAGATGGAGCTATGGCGGAGAATCGTGGACAATGTCAACGCCGTGGGACAGCACCCAAGAACAAGGGATGACATCACACAATCATTCCTTCAATAGTAGGTGCTTGGGCCATCACAGGGTTGCTCCTATGGGTCAGGAAATGGCAATATTTTAGCACTTTATTTGGGTCGATTATCATCTCTTATTGCAATGTCTATAGCGTAATTGTCTCTGCTATCTGCCATGGATTACATTAAATGTGCCTGTGTTTCTAGCACTTTGGCCTCAGTGATTAGGGTGATTAGACATCCAGCACCATGAGTCCCACTTCATGGTTTTTGCATTCACTCTGTACCCCAGGGCCGTTGGGTAGGCGTTCAGTGCCTCCCCTACTCACAGTGTTCATGGTCTTTGCTAGGTTGCAGTGGTTTCCCAATCTGCCCTTGTCTCCTGCTGATTTTAGTTACCTATAGTATGGCCCTACAACGGTCACACTGCGCCACATACCTCATATGACAGGCAGTCCCTTAATACTATGCCCCAGAGTGTCAACTCTCTGCGTCGCCCCCCCGGACCCGTTTCGCGTTCCTTCTCTGTGGATGTAGTGGCCTCCCCCGCACCTGCTTCCTCTGGCATGAGGCCGAGCCCTGTTTTGTCCTCATCAACTTCGCCGGCCATAGCAGCTAACTGCGTCACAGTTCATATATGCACCATTTGGTCCTATCCAACAGTATTGTGCTACAGTCACAACATGCAATGTAGTGTAGTGTATGGAAATGTGGAATACTGACCAGCTGCTCCCCATTTTGCCCCCTAGATTACAACCACTGCAGATGAAAAGGAGATCGAGACATCCCCTGTGTACAGACCCCTGGTGGACCTAGCAACAATGGACGACAGGCACATAATCCTCACCTATAAACTGGACAGGGCCACAATCACAGAGCTGTGTGCCCAATTGGAGCCTGACCTGATATCTGCTTTCCATCACCCCACCAGGATCCCCCCTCTTGTGCAAGTCCTATCTGTGCTCCATTTCTTGGCAACTGGCTCCTTCCAAGTGACAGTGGGCTTGGCAGCAGGAATGTCACAGCCAATGTTCTCAATAGTGCTGACCAGACTGTTGGCTGCCCTGATTAAACACATGCACAGCTACATCATCTTCCCCCAGGTGGAGGGTTTGGCCACAGTGAAAGCTGACTTCTATGCAATGGGTCATATTATCCCCAAAATAATTGGGGCTACTGATGGTACACACATTGCATTTGTTCCCCCCTGGAGAAATGAACAGTTGTTCAGAAATCAAATGAGATTTCACTCCATGAATGTGCAGATGGTGTGCCTGGTAGACCAGTACATCTCCCATGTCAATGCAACGTATCCTGGGTCTGTGCATGATGCCTTTATCCTGTGGAATATCAGCATCCCAAATGTGATGGCTCAAACCCAGAGGCACCGGGTACGGCAAATAGGTGAGCCCTGGTTCTCACCCAGTGGATGTTGGTGTATGAGTATGGTGTTGGCCCTAAGGTTTAGTGTGTGTCTAACAGGTGTCCCTTGATATTTGCAGGTGATTCTGGTTACCCTAACCTCTCATGGCCACTAACCCCAGTGAGGATTTTCAGGACAAGGGCAGAGGAATGTTACAATGAGGCACCTGGGCGGACAAGAAGGATTATCGAGAGGCCTCCTGAAGGCCAGGTTTCGTTGCCTCCATCTAACTGGTGGATCCCTGTACTACTCACCCAAGAAGGTCTGCCAGATAATCATGGCATGCTGCATGTTGCATAACCTTGCCTTGAGACGCCAGGCACCTTTTCTGCAGGAGGATGAGGCTGGAGATGGGCGTGTGGCAGCAGTGGACACTGTGGACAGTGAAGATGAGGAGGCAGAGGATGAGGATGAGGACAACAGAACAGCCTACTACAGGTCATTCCTATGTATACATTCATGTACAGTTTTATTGCAGCATTTAAAGCTTGTTAAACAAATACATAGTTCAATCATTTGCCAGACTCCATACTTGTATTTTTTTAAATGTTGTTTATTTAAGTGCCTATAAGTAGAGGGGTATGTGTAATGGGCTAGGGTGATGGTGGAGTAAAGTCCAGGATAGAGTCCAGTATATTTGTATCACAGGTGCATTGTCCAAGGGGGCATAGGAAGTGGAGCAGTGGCAGTTCAAGTTGGACAGGGTGACAGTGTGGGACACAAGGGTGACAATCAGGGGAGTCCTATTTCCTGGCGGGGATCTTGGCAATGCTCTCTGGCTTCTGCCTGGATCGCAGGGACTGTTTGTGAGGTGGTTCTCCTTCTTCCGGGGGAGGGGTGCTGGTTGCCTGTTGTTCCTGTTTCAGGGCCTCCTGTCCACTAGCGGCAGCAGAGGTGGAGGGCTGTTCATTGGTTTGGCTAGTGTCAGGGGCCCAGTGGTGTGCCACTGCCTCCCTCATGGTGTTGGCCATGCCTGCCAGCACCCCTGCAATGGTAACCAGGGTGGTGTTGATGTCCTTCAGGTCCTCCCTGTTCCCCAGGTACTGTCCCTCCTGCAGCCTCTGGCTCTCCTGCAACTTGTCCAGTATCTGGACAGTCGTCTCCTGGGAATGGTGGTATGTTCCGAGGATCCCTGCAAGTGCCTCCTGGAGAGCCGGTTCCTGGGCCTGTCCTCCTCCTGTCGCACAGCAGTCCTCCCAGCTTCCCTGTTGTCCTGTGTCTCTGTCCCCTGAAGCATTGGGAACAATTGTCTCTCTTAGAAAAATTAAGTTGCTTAAACTATTCAGCACCTGCAGCTAGAACTCACACTGCAGCAGATAGGGCTGGTTCCCTTCTGGCTTGACTAGTAAAACAAGACAGACCCAAGCGCTGCATGATTCCATGGGAGCATTATTGTATACTCAACGTGAAATCCATACAGAGTTGACCCACCATTTAACTACACTATATCGCACCACTGGCACTCCCCATGAGGGAGAAATAGACTTGTTCCTGCTGGGTCTGCACTTATCGCAGGTGTCATTAGATTACCGAGTAGTGTTGAACGAACCCATCTCGTTATCTGAAATTCAGTCCGCCATTAAAGCCCTGTCTACCAATAAAACCTCTGGCCCTACAGAATTTGACAAAACACATGCCCCACAGTTAGCGCCCCACTTGCTTCTTCTCTATGAGGAGGAACTGGACTTAGCTCAGCTCCCCACCACACTCTGATACCCTTTCTCATTACCCTACCAAAACCACAGACGGGCCCAACACAAACCAGCTCCGATAGGCTGATAGCGCTCATCAACACCAAGTGTAAGATACTGGTTAAGATTATAGCTGACGGATTAGCACCCCTGATACCAGACCTGGCCCACAAAGATCAGAATGTCTTTGTACCAACCCGAACATCATTGTTCAATATCTGTAGGTTTTTTCAGCTCCAAAGACACACACTGATGCAGTGGCCAATGGCCGCCTGTCTGGTGCTTGATTTGGAGAGGGCCTTTGATTCCCTGGAATGGCTGTACCTATTTCAGGTATTACAATGTATGGATTTGGGCACCCAAATCACTAATATGGTGCAGCTATTTTATACATCACCAATGATTAGAGTGCGCACAGGATCTGTGCTATGTCCTCCCATTTCTATAGAGAGGGGTGCGCACCAGGGATGCCTTCTCTACCCCCTCCTTTCTACCCTTGTGGTCAAACCCTTAGCAGTGGCACTGGGACAGTGGGACAGGAACGGGGAATACCCCAAGGAGATGGCATGCATGCATTATCGTTATATGCGGATGACATCCACATTCACCTATGGCATGTCACACATCTGCCTATCTCTAGCATAGAAACATTTACTACCTTTGCAGAACCATTTTCGTCTACCACACCAGATCCTGGACCTCCCCAGTCGCAGCGCCATTGGTATAGAACTGCAAACAATGAGATATTTTGGGATACAGATATAAAGCACAGATGATCACCTGATGGAAGGCAACATAACGTGGGCAGTGACCTCTTTGAGGACACAAATGACCTTCTGGAAATCCTTTCCACTCTCTATGCAGGTCGAGTTGCACTGATAAAACTAGTTGCATTACCTTGCTTATTATATGACTTTACAAATCTCCCAATATATATACTGGTGGACTTTTTGCCTTACGCAGGGTCATCCCCAGTCTTTTTGCCTCCTTCCTCCTGGTTTTTCTGACCTCTCGCTGTTGGCTCTAGGACTCTGAGCACTTTATCACTGCTGACCAGTGCTAAAGTGCAGGTGCTCTCCCATCTTAAGTTGGTATGATTGGCTTATACCTAATTGGCATATTTAATGTACCTATAAGTCCCTTGTACAGTGGTATCTCTATACCCAGGGCCTGTAAATTAACCACCCACTGAAGTAGACTTTCAAACCTGCCTCAGGCTTGCTAGCGCAGGGCCTGTGTGCACAGTTTTCTGCAACAGGGACCTGGCATCTAATCTTACTTGCCTGGCTCAGAACTCTCCTTTTACTACATGTAAGTCACCCCTAAGGTACGCCCTAGCTAGCCCTATAGGCAGGGTGCCATGTATGTAGAAAGACAGGACATGTGCCATATTGCATGGCCTGTCCTGGTAGTGACAAACAGCCTAACTTGGTGTCTCACTGCTGTGAGTGCTGCCTTCTCATTGGATTGCATTAGAAATGCCCTGCCTTATGTGTAAAGGGTACTGTCTGATTTATGAGGGGTAGCGTAGGCGTGTTTGGTATGGTTGTGATGGTGATAATAAATACTGCTTACTGGTGTGGGTTTATTTTTTAATACTATCTCAGAAATGCCACTTCTAGAAAGTGCGCATTTATCTGTGCTTATGACTCTGGTGTTTTGCAGCTTGACTCCAATCCACGTCTGGGCAGAGTGACAGTTGGGGCTTTGTGCATACTTTTCAGACAGCCTGTACACAGGGAGGGTGGAGGTGTCACAGAGGTGCATCTGCATACGAATAGTCTTCCTGGGCTGAGAGAAGGGAGAGGCGGGGCACACCTACATTTGTAAAGGCTGTGCCCTGGCCTCACACAATAGGGTCATTAACCCCCCACTGATGTTTGGAGCCTGTGCTGAAAGGAGAGAGGGGGCACTCCCAGAACCATTGTAACTGGCTGGAACCTCCTCTCCCTACCATTGTAAAACACTGTAAGAACTGACTATAAGTACAGGGGAATTTTCCCCACAATTTGGAGACTCTTGGAATCATCTTGGAACTGGACACCAAAGGCTAAAAGGACTCACCAGGAACCGCCATAGACTGCTGCTGCTGTGCTGACCTGTGACCTGCCTGGTCACTGTGAAAGACTTGCCACTTGCTGCCTTTCCCTTGTGCTGGCCTGTAGCTGGGCCCTCCACCTGAGGACCTTGTCTTAAGATTCTGCTCCTAAGGGGCAGGGTGCTGTGGCCCCTGACCCCTGCATCCATTTCTTCACGAGGGGTGCTTCTCCGTGGTTGCGGCTGCCATAGCGCTGATTGCAGCATGCTTATGGAGCCTTGGGAGCTCGTAGGCTCCTTGCTGCATTGTGCCCCTTTAAATAAGATCACTGCAGCGGCCCGGGAAGCTGGAAGAACACTCGCGCACCGCATCGGGTAAGGTGATTGTCTGCTCGGGCCCCAGGAGGGGTCCGATCTTCTTGTGGATTCATGGCAGGACCAGGGGAAGGCGCGGGGAGTGCCCCCTTCCCTCTGGCCTCTGCGTTAGGAGCAGGACGCTCCTTTTCTGCTGTTAGGTAAAACGGGCATTATTGTGGGCCCCCCCTTGGTGGAAGGGCCAGTGGAGGCCCGGGGGGGCCCCCAGTGATCGCGGGTCCCGGGAGGGGCCTGTCATTAAACCGGAGGGGGTGCGTGGTGGTCCCCCTCCTGCCCTAAGTTGTTTTTGCTGGCTTTGGCCCCCCCTCATGAGGGCCGGTTGAGGCGCTGGGGGGCCCCCAGTAATCACGGTCCCCAGAGGGGCCTGTCTATAAAAGAGAGGAGGTGCATGTCGCCCTCTTCTGACCCCAGAGTATAAGGGAGGCCCCCGTTTTGCGCATAGGAGCGCTGGGGGCCCCATTGTTCACCTTCTAGGCACTGGAGGTGCCTTCATCCAAACAGGTACTGTTTAAAGGACCAATATAGTTGCAATCCAAAGTTGTTTCTACAGACTTTTGTTTGATTCATATATTACCTACCTGCATTTGATTTTTTACATATGTGTATGCAAATGTTCCTTTCATGGACATGATTGCTAATATGTTTTTCTTACTTGCCATATGTTTTCTAATGTTCCTTCTATGGGCATTTTATGATATTCTTATGACAAGTGCTGTGATGTAATAACGTGTTTTCCTGACTACTGCTTATGTTGCAGAATACTGAGTAACCTGTGTGTTATGTGTGACTACTGCTAGGTTGCAGAGTTACTAATGTGTAATGTTCTGACAACTGATAAGGTAGCAGGATAGTACTGATATGTGATGTTTGGTCTGATAATTGCCTTGTGTACAATACAGTATATTTTCATATAATCTGGTGTTGTGTTTCCTTTGTGGTGGGGATATTGCGTCACATGTGTTGTGTGTGCTGTGCAAACGCTTTACACATTGCCTCCAGGTTAAGCCTGACTGCTCGTGCCAAGCTACCAGGGGGGTGAGCAGGGGTTATCTTGGACGTGTAACTCCCTTGCCCTGACTAGAGTGGGTAAGTTCTGCCTGGCTGAGGTGCATACCCTAGCCAACCAGAAACCCCATTTCTAACATATACTGTGTCATATTTTCATTTACTGGAATGTTACCTTCAGGAGTTCCTATGGCATGGTACATGTTGCCAGTTAGAACTCCCAAAACTTTACAGAACCACTGATCAGGACGGAATGCACTGCCTAACTTTAAACTTTATTACGACGCGGCCCAACTTCAATGAGTATTGCACTGGTTTGCTGGCAGGAATCTGGGCGACATTGCAACCCTCACCCCGGCATGGACACTTCCAAACTTGCTCAACTTATTTCACCTATGTTCAAAACATTCTACACCAGAGGCCTCTCTACTGCTAACAGTGTATCGTACTTATCGCAGCAGTCTATCCCTCACAAAAGAAGTGATCCCATACGCACCAGCGATAGCACTTGTTTTAAACGCCACGTGGAACACATATCACGTCAACATCAGACATGGCCACCTGGAGTGCAGCTGGGATACATATACTTGTGGACCTATACCATAACGGCACTCCCCTCCAATATGCCACATGACAGGAAGATATTAATATACCCCCTGGCAGCTTCCTTCTACTCCGCTCTCTCACTGGAGCACTGCAGCAGGCCTGAGGGGACATTAATCAAGAACCTCCCACACACCCGACATTACAATATTTGCACGTACTTGGTGCAGGAACACACCTGGTGCATTGGCTAGCAGAATCCCTGAGATACTACCCCTCCCCTCCACTCAAAACGTGATGTGAGCATTGGGAGGCTCATTAGCATGCACCATACACAGATAAACAATGCTCTCAAATATTGGAGAGCCCACTGAGGGTGCCATGTAATGCTAGATTCCACCTCATCCAATACTATATTGTCCATCGAGCTTACCTGAGGCCACAGCAAATCAATTGCTTCTTTCACAAAACTGACATGAGCTCCCCCTGATGTCAACCACTGGATGCAGATATTCTGCACATGTTGTGGTCCTGCCCCATGCTACAGGACTACTGGAGGACAGTGATGGATAGACTACGGCATTGTATGAGCCGAAAAATCACTAACACCTGGTAAACATGTGTACTAGGACTACTCCACCATACTAAACATACCTGTGCAACCTCCAGATTTCTTGACCTAGGATTTATTGTAGCCAAAACATGATTTGCCCAAAGATGGAAGAAAACTGAGGCGCCATGTTATGAAGCCTAGTCCCGATACATGACCATTTGGCACAGGCGGAAAGTGTAGCACTTTGCTGGGAGGATGTGCTGGGTTTCCACAAATACCACATAGCGAGCCAGTTGGACACAATACTAGCAGATTTACATACACCTCTCACTGACACCGCACGGAAGGATCAGTTGCCTCAATAAACACAATGTCGGGCTGAGAAAGTTTTCACTTATACTCCCATGACCACATGCAACACGCAAACACAGATGGTATTTGTTCAATATACGATAGCACTGCCCCAAACTACATGCTATACCCATATTGCGCCATCGGAGTGGGATCCCTAGGACCCTCGTTTCACTCATACTGTGGATGTATTTGTAAAACTCAAAGTCCGCTATTTATTGGTCGAGGTAATCAAACACCCTTACATCTATAAGATCTGTTAACTGAGGTTACACTCAGAGAATGGTCGTTAATCGGAAGAAACCTGTTGTGCACCTGCCAGGTAAAACATTGCTCTTGCTGAAGGTGATTCAATCATTTTTACTTATGGTGTTGTGCATAATGAAAATCATTAAACAACATCTATCATAATAAAAACAGTCATAAACCGGACAATACCATTGTATACACCCGTTCACTGTAAATTCGACTACAAAAATTGAAAATAATAAAACAGATTTAAACAAACAAAATCAACAGAGCCCACTATGTAACACTGCACAGCACATCTCCAAAACCCCCTGCATGTTATTTCCCATACAATTTCTAGCCAATCCAAAAGCCTTCATACACTTTATCACTATTCTTTATGCAACTTTCACTCCACAGCTGTTCCTCACATGAAAGCCATCACTCCAGACAGGCCCACTTTAATACCTGACATAACAGAGCACTCACCATCTGACAGCAATAGCAGCATAAAAATTACAAAGTGGCGCGAAGAAAACCACATCACACCTCATACACCACACCCATAAAGCATTAACTACCTGAACAGAGACCTTTTGCATAACTCACAACCATGTCACTATCACAAACTAAATCCAACAAACTGAGTCCCGTGTACTCTTGTATAACTGTCCACAACACACTCCAAAAAAGGGTACGAAATATACCTGTACCACAACTTCATCACACTCTGCCTGCACCAAAACCTTTAACTATTTACATCTGCCCAGATCTCCACCCTTAGCACGAAGAACACTATCCACCGCATCATGCATCACACCACCTACAGATGTATTCAACATAACATCAACACCAAGCACAGAAGACGCTCTCCATGCACCATAAAGAAATCATGGAAACAGTATGTAACCCTGAAATAATCACTCCATAGTTCATCCTTTGAAAGCCAACAGAAGAAATTATGCTCATATACCAGCGAGTAACCCAAAACGTGCCTAAATCATGAACAGCTTTACGCAGAACCACACTCCACCCAGTGTGCCCCTAGATCGACAAACCGGATATCCTAGTTACCACCGGGTCGCATATTTCTACTGCCATATAGGGTGAATTATGCAGTATAATAATGCGAAGCTAATACAACACCCCTGACTTTTACTTCTTTATACAATGTACTGCTACTATATTGCGTCATATTCTGCTACATCTCACATCCCAAATAGCTTGACAAAATACAAGCATCCTCCATCCCTCACCACTTCATACCATACTACTATTCAGGTGGCCATACGATATCACACTTTACGATACCCCAACACATCTATCGTGCCACAAACATCACCTTGTAACAAATTCTGTACACGAAAAACACATCAGATCACTCAGCAAAACCCCTCATCCGTGTCGAACAGAGAATTAGAAACCCAATCAACTTGCCACCTAGCAAAAAAACGACTATATTGGACCAAAAGAAATGCTGTCAGAAACACACAGTTCAACCAATAACACATTGCCGGGCAGACTTCCAGCAGGTATTGTTCTAACTAAATCAAACTCTTTGTGACTTATAACTATGGACTGTGCTTAATTTGTAAACTAAAACGTGTCGGTGCTC
The DNA here is from genome assembly GCF_031143425.1 of Pleurodeles waltl. Classification (NCBI taxonomy): domain Eukaryota; kingdom Metazoa; phylum Chordata; class Amphibia; order Caudata; family Salamandridae; genus Pleurodeles; species Pleurodeles waltl. Next base: position 822,241,162 of record NC_090446.1, read on the forward strand.
AAAGTCCTCCTCTTAAACTCGTGGCTGCTGCGAGCACAGAATACCGAGTGAGCATAATCCTGAAGCCATCTCAGGCGTCTTCTATATATTTTTAAGCCACTCCCTGCCCCTTCAGATCACTCTTGCAGCTTTCTTCTTTTCTCCTTTATGGCGCTTTTTCATTTTTCTCTTCCTCTGACTTCCCCATATGTGTCTTTTGCTCGCAGTAAATGCTTGGGGCAGAAAAATAAGCGCCAGGCCCTCAACAATAAGTGCAGGTGCTTAGCCCCGGAAACAACAAGCACAAAGTAAGCACAGACTATGGAGCTTATAGGCTGCTACAGAAGTGTTTCGAGCCTGTTTGAAGATGCAAGGTTTCTTATCGTGTCTATAAATGGATCAATACGTTTCTTGTAGTTACATTTTTGATTATCGTGTTGGTCTTGTGATGGTCACATACCTGCATTTTCCATAACTTGAAGCACTAATGATTTTTAACACGATTGAAATCCTTTGTTTGAAAAATGGGATAACTGCACGGGCAGTTCTTGGACACAACATCAACGTACGTTCATTAATTTCGATGGTAGGGCTATTGGTACTCATCACAGTCTTGATATCTTGTTCCATTTGTCCTGCCTCATCAGATTCCTATTTGCTAATGAGGTGCAAGGGGAAGGACAATGGGTAGAAGCTACAAAAAATAAAAACAAGCAAAGGCAAAGCAAAAAGATGTGGCCTTCACAATCCTTTGTGAACGCTATTTTTTGTATGCAAGCATATGCCACGAAAAAGGGAAAAAACATGCATCCACCTGTTGTCATTGCTATTTGCTTCCAATAATAAATATATATATATATATATATATATATATATATATATATATATATATATATATATATATATATTTTTTTTTTTTTTTTTTACTGATGTGGCTCCTTTACTAGTGATTTTTTCACAGCCTTTAGTTGTGACCTGCATTTATTATTTGTTAAAGATGTTAGAATAAATCACAGCCAAACCTGGCTCTCAAACTGCAGTCAGCCACAATGCTATATACAGTGCCACGTGCAGACGTTCTTACATCAACTTAGGAAACCAAAGTTCAGCCGAACTAAAGCCGAACGTATCGCTCAAAATAAAGTAAATAGTTTTGGCAGATGTGAAGACTGCACAGGCTTTGTGCAGTCACTCAAAACGAAGAAAGCCAATGGGTAAATGTTGCTAATTGCCCCATGCAGCATTCTATGGGTGGCAGAAGCAAGGTATGAATAACAAGGTAAGAGACCAATTGTTGAAGCCCGCCGTCCAAACGTGTCACTTTGTAAGTATATCATGTGGGAACCTGAAGTCTGGGAAGATATGGAAAGCAATCTCAAGGGGCAGTCCTGCGTAAAGGAACCTGGAGCTTGTTTACTTTCTGTTCATGCTGCTGACACTGGCACCTCTTACACCAGCGTAGTATCCAGGTGTAGCATCTTCTGCCCTGGCTACTACTATTTGACGTCCTTGGTTGTGACTGCTAGCGTAGTCCTATAGAATATCTTCCCATCAGATTTTTCTTGTTTGCTATTCACGTCAGAGAACTTCATTCTAATGCTAAAAATACACATTTTCTATATCTTTTTCTTACACGTGTCTCTCATTGGCTAAATCACAGAAATTAGAAATATACCAAACAAAAATATGCACGTCAATAATAGGTACCCTTCTTTCAGGCAACATAAAGCGACTAACCTTTTATATTTGAACCTTCAGGGGTATTCATATATAGACCTGCACAGGCGTACACGTGTCCAGTGTGTTAGATGTGCATTTGATCATGTAGCCAGTAACAATTGTACTTGTGAATTATTCTAGTGTCCTGACATGCTTGCGACAATACCTAGGAATACAACTGGATAATTTGTTGCTCTGGCTGTCGTAATCGTGACCACCAGCCAGGGAAGGCGGCTCTCTAAAGATCCTAGAAGCAAGCAGGTTACGGCAAATGTGCCATATAAACAAATAAACACAAACTTCGCACAGTAACAGACAGATCGCATTAAAAACAGGGGCCAATAGAAAGGCAAAAATGCTTCCATCTTCCTCGCCTCTCTGCTTCTCTCAATAAGACTAAGCAGTCTTCTCTTCTCTCTCCAACCCCGCCTCCTACCGCTATCACATTTTCGATTCCTGGTTGTTTTCCAGAACCATTCTTTGAGCATGAAGCAAACAATAGCAGGGCGCCAGTGTCACCTTGAGCTTGCCTGTCACACTGTGATTTCAATACTGTGCCACTCAGGTAATTGATTGACACTTTAACAATGCATTCCTTTTAATCTAATAGCCTCTGGTCCGTTATATTATATTCTTGTTCTGGAAAACACCAAGGACTGAAGTTGGAAACGATCAATATAAATGTGCCAAATAGGTTATAAGATTCCCGCTATATAATACAATAAATTATGTTGATTATTTTGGTTCTATTATATTACATTGCAATGTTATATCAGATTACATCATATCATATTATTATAATTATAAGTATAGTTCACATTTTCTTCTAACCACATAAAATACTACTTAAAGCATTGGAATGGGGTGAATTAAATTGTCTCAAAACAGAAATTATTGAAATGACAGCCATCACTAGGTTGTGGAATGCCTTGATTACTTACTGGTAATCTCCATTACTCTGAATCTTCCTTACTCCTCCCATTACTTATTAATAGAGTGATTGTGCCATTCACTCCACTTGCAAGGAATGGACCGAGGTTAGGGAGATGAGGTATTTTGTGATTTTATCACGTTTTACAGCTTAGATTTGCAGTTCTTAAAGCAGCCAATACAAGGCGCTGATTTTACAAACTAAACAATTCTTAGGGGCAGATTTATGGAAAGTGGCGCTGTACCGAGTGCAGCTGCACTTCCCCTGCGCCCATTGGCACCCTCCTCCTACCGCCACCAGGTGTGCATCGTATTTAAAATACGGCACACCATGGTGCAGGGTAGGGGGCAATAGAGTCATTTTCTATTACTCTATTGATGTACTCTGCAGGAGTAGCACAGTTTGGCGCTACTCCTGCAGAGTTCATAGGGGCCCATTTCAAAGAATGGAAGCCCCCTTTTAATGCCTACTCTTGATCAGGTATTAAAAGTGCTGTAATAAATGGCGCAAGGAAATCCCATAGATTTCCTTGCACCATTTTACTTACTCCCCTAACGGAGGAACTTCCCCTTTGCATACATTATGCCTGGCGCAGGCGTAACGTAGTGCAAAGGGTTACAGGGTGGCGCAATGCATGGATTGCACCACCCTTAAAATTAGGCAAGAGGATTTTGGCCTCGTTGGGTCACATTAACGTCAAAATAAATTACGTTAATGTATAGACCACCATAGGATAAAGGGTTTTCGTGGCCCGGTCGAAATCTAAACATGTGCCCTGCACATAGGATTTCAACAGTGAACGCTCCACTCGTCGATCAATCTATTAGAAAGTAGACTCTATAAGAAAAGGGACCTGCAGTTGAAATGGCCATGTCCGCATCATGAAATTGATTGTTTGATAAAAAATATTCCCTGCTCTGTAATCCCACCCCGTGTACTTTTTACTGAAATCAAGAATTTCCATTTCCCACGTTGCGCGATCTTTCAAATATTCTTTTTTTTACTTCATTTGTGAATTCAGATCAGTTTTGTGAGGTCATTTTGTCATAATTAACGAAGCTCTGTCTTTGGGCACTACCGCATTCACCTCTACTCAAATGCAAATTCTCCCAGGAGAGCAGCCTACGCTTTTGTTTACATGACAGCTGAGACAGATAAAACTAGCAGTTATGAGGAGTCATCATTTCCTTGTCGCTTGAAAGAGCTGAAAATTGAAAGTTGTTTACATGTTGGTGCCTCCATTCATAGACAAACAGAAGTACTCTGTTCAGCCTCCAACTCCACTAAAGCTGTCTCAATCGCCAACAAAACGCTGGCTCAATAAGGATGAAAACAAGCATAAAATATTAGTGGCATATTTGTTATCACTGTCTATCAGTGGTGTTCCTCTGTGCACTCATTTTGACGGTTTAATTGAAACTTTTTAGCAACCGGCAACGATGTCCTTGCAATTGGAAAACGGATAACAGCTGTAATCTTCCAAGCAAATGATGCTGTAGTCTTAGCAAGGACATCACAGTATGTCCAATAACTTGTCATAACTTAAATCTACATTCTGTGAGCCTGACTATGAACAGCACAGTAAATTGTGTTACCTGCGCAAACACATCTTTATAAGGATCACATCTGGAAGTGGCTCAATGTTTACCACACCTGGACATGCCAGGTGTGATAGTCTGCACACTTAATTAATTTGAAGCCAGTCACGTCTGTTGGAATTTAAAGATTGAATACAACTTGGAAAGTACCTATACAAGTGGAGTTTTATGCAGTAAACATCCACATTTCACAGAAAAACCTGGGATAGAGAATCATCACCGCACCTGAAAAATTTAGAGGCCCTCAATGTCAGATTTTATCAGATGCAATAATTATTCCATATCAATAGAGGCACCTGTAATCAAACTCTAGATTTAGGATTCAGTATCAACAGATCTAAAGTTAAAGCTAGGGTGTGAGAATCTATAAACATGTATTAAAGAAAAAACATACTGTATACCAGGGCAATTGAAATGTTTTTAGGTATTTTAGCTTGATATTTTCAATCTAAAATATTTGGAATTCCCACATTTACATATTCCACAAAAAAGAAGCAGCAGCATGAGGCATAATCTGGTTTCCCAGGATATACAAGTCTAATATGTCTTAGCTTTTAACAAGTCTCCCAGACCAAGGTACATTTCATTCCATAATATTACCCTAAATAATTGGTTTCTTTGACAACAGTATACTTCCTGATTCCCAAACCAAATTCCCTATGTAAATACACAGGTGATTTATGGAAGAAATTGACATTATCTTAATGTAGACATGAGTTCAAGACTAACAGTACCCAGAGAGACAAATATGCTCTTAATAGATTTGTATTCAAATCTCCAAAACAAAATGTGGGAGAAAAAAATTAAGAAATTAAGAACTCTCACAATTAAGTATGTTTTTACTGTGTGGGATCCTGCCAGACGTGCATAACACACAAGACAAAATGTTAAAACATAGCCAGACTTGTTATAATAGAAACTGCTCAGTTACAAAACAGATGAAATCAAACTATTGACCCAACATGCACCATTAATGGCATGTTCAACAAGCATTTGCAATGCAATGGGTCTTGCATTTTCTCCAGTTAGAGCTATTGCCGATGTAAATTCCTAACTGGACTTTTTTGCTACATAAATTGAAAATGAAAAGTAAAACATTATTTAAGATAAGCAAGCCAATTCAAAGCGCCACAGCCACCATGAACATGAGTGCAAAGGAGAGACACAAAAGGAAAAAGAAGTTCACACACAGTCAAAGATTTTGGCAATCGTGCAAATATCATGTATCAGGACAGTCTGTAAGGCATAACAAAACCGCCCCAAGGAGGGACAAACATTGGCACACACAACAGCAGGTAATTTAACTGTGAGCCGTTTGCTTCAGTAAGTTCAACAAAGTAACACACCTGAAGTCCTGAGGAACTTTGGAACTCGTGACAGAGCTCTAATCCTGGCTTCTTGACTTCAGCACTAAAACGGTGTGAGTCTGTGCAAACCCGCCTCTCCATGAATATGCGCCACGTAAAGGTGTAAAGGCAGCTGCCTCAGCCCTTGTAACTGGCTGTTTGCAGGCTCCACACACCCTGCTCTCAACTTCTCATTCGCCTGCTACAGTCACAATGCTCCCGGAAAGGACTGCACTGCTGACAGGATGTAGGAAAGTATGCTCTTTTTGGCATGTTACCCCCAATTTCTGCCTGATGTCAATGTGTTTTTGACTGTGTCACTGTCTCTCTCGTTCTAAATTTGTCACTACAGTTTATTGACTCCATATTTCACTCCAAATTGGCACTCTGGACCCCCCTTATAAGCCTCTAGTAGATGGTACATAGGTACCCAGGGCATTGAGTTTCCAGGGAATCCTTAAGGGCTGTAGCATTTCTTTTGCCACCCATAAGGAGACCATACAAACACTTCTTCAGGACTGCCATTGCAGCCTGTGTGAAATAATGCATCCATGATTTCACAGCCATTTTCACTGCACCAGGTCACTTATAAGTCACCTATATGTCAGGCCTTCCAACCCTGAAGGCTGGGTGCAAACTACTTGTGTATGAGGGCACCCCTGCACTAGCAGAAGTGTCCCCACATCGTTCAGGCCCCTTTTCCCAGACTTGGAGAGTGCAGGGACACCATTATAAGTTTGCACTACATGTAGGTCAATACATATATGTAGCTTCACATTGGCAACTCTGAATATGGCCATTTAAGGTGTCTAACAACTGGGAATTGTACTCCAATATTGATTCCAGTATTGGTTGCATAATCCCAGGCACACTGGGGGCTCCACCATCCCCCCCCCCATTACTGCCATTCCAGTCTTCTGAGGTTTTCACTGCAGCCCCAGCTGCTGCCACCTCACAGACAGGATTCTGCCCTCCTGGGGATTGAGCAGCTCAATACTAGAAAGGCAGAAGGATGCAGTTCCTTTAGGAGAGGGGTGTTACACCCTCTCCCTTTGGAAATAGATGTTACATGTGTGGGAGGGGTATCCTCCCAGAGCCTCTGGAAATGCTTTCAAGGGCACCGATGGTGCCCTCCTTGCATAATCCAGTCAACACCGGTTCAAGGACACCCAGCTCTGGTGCAAAACTGGACAAAGGAAAAGGGAGTGACGATTCCCCTGTTCATCACCACCCCTGGGATGGTGCCCAGAGTTCCTCCAGCATGTCCCTGGGTTCTGCCATCTTGTTTTCAGGATGGTCAGGAAACTCTGAGATCATCTGAGTGGCCAGTGCCAGCAGGTGACATCAGAGACACCTCCTGATAGATGCTTACCTGGTTAGGTGACCAATCCCCCTCTCAGGGCTATATAGGGTCTCTTCTCTTGGTGTTTTTTAAGATTCGGATAGCAAAACTCCAGCAGTAATCCTCTTTATCCTTTACTTCATCTTCTACCGACGGATCAATCGCTGACTGCTCCAGGATCTCTACAAAACTGCAACAAAGAAGCTAAGATGACTTTTGCAACCTTGTAACTTCAGCTCCCACCAGCAACTGCAACAGTTTCCAGGTCGTCCGTCCTCTGAGGACTGCCCGTCTTCAGCATGCACCAGAAGAACCAAAGGAATCTCCTGTGGAGAGATGGAGTCACTTCCCTGCTTCAGCAGACCCCTTTCTACAGCTACGACCAGTGGCTTGGACCCCCTTTCCAGATGACAGGTGTGGATCCAGCAAGACGGGTGGTGCACTAAAGTGACTCCGGCAGTCCTACTGTCCAGCTGTCCAACTTTGGTGGAGGTAAGAGCTTGCCTTCCCATGCAAGACAGTACCCAAATGCAATGCGTGACTTGCAGTCGCTAAGGCTTGTGTGCGACCTTCCACGAAGTTCTTTGTGCACAGCACAGCTTAGGCCCTCAGCACTCCATCCTGTGACGCACAGCTTCCTGAGTGGTTCTCCGGTGGCGTGGGAATCCTTTGTGTCATGCTGTGTGGGCCTTCATTTGCACCTCCTTTGTCCTCGTGCTCTGGGACTCCTGTGCACTCTGCCTTGTCTTCTGAGGGCTCTTTGAGTTGCTGAGATCTCTCTCGGTTTCCCCCTCCTGGGTAGAGGCCACCAGATCCCTCCTGGTCCCAGGCAGTGCCATTTTTCACTAACCACAAGCTTTGCGGGTTCCAATGCTTGTTGGCAGGATCCAGCGACAAAAACCAGACTGCATTCATCCATCCGGTGTAGAACATCTTCTGCACCAACCAGAAACCCACATCTGTCTTCTATGGTGCAATACTGACTTTGTCTTCTCACTGGTGGTTCCACTTTTGCTCCTTCATCCGGGTTAGCATGGGCTCCTGTTCTCCCTGGACTCTTCAGTGCTTCGTGGACTTGGTCCCCTTCTTCCACAGGTCTTCAGGTCCAGGAATCCATCATTGGTGTCTTGCAGTCTCTTCTGGTTCTTGCATTATCTTCTATCATGACTTCTTGTGTGTTTTAGGAAACTTGCTGTGTTTTACTCCTTATTTCCTGGGCTCTGGGTTGAGGTATTTTACTTACCTTTGGTGTTTTCTTATACTCCCAGAGCCCCTCTACACACTACACTTGCCTAGGTGGGAAACTATCTTTCGCACTCCAGTATTTTAGTATATGGTTTGTGTTACCCCTAGGCCCATTGCAACCTATGGTGATTTTCACTATTTATACTGTTTTCCTACTGTGTACTTACCTGTTTCTGGTTACTAGTGTATATATTGTGTAATTTACTTACCTCCCAAGGGAGTAAGTATTTTTGGCCTTCTGTGACTAAAATAAACTACCTTTATTTTTGTAACACTGAGAATTGTCTTTCATGTGTGTGAGTACTGTGTGACTACATTGGCATTTTGCAAGAGCTTTGCATGTCTCCTAGTTCAGCCTTGGCTGCTTTGCCTACAGCTACCTCTGGACAGCCTGGCTTCTAGACACTGACTACATTTCACTAATAAGGGAGAACTGGACCTGGTAGAAGGTGTTAGTACCTTAGGTACCCACTACAAACAAGACCAGCCTCCTACACAGGGGCTATATAAAATAAAACAAAATTTACATATTTCATAGGATGTTTGAAATGTTAGTTCAAAGCAAAGTGCAACTATTTCATTTACTGGGACTTCCTTATTTAGAGGGAAGCCTTACAATTGTTAAACTTAAACAGATATGTTTCATCATTTATTACTGGCTGCTAAAATATTTCTTAATCAAATGTAACTGAATGAGACCACGTAATGCTACCCGTCTGTCCAAATTCCCACTCTCACTTGTGGCCACCGAGTATTACAATATCAGCTGCACGGATTTCTTTCTGATACATTTGCAGTAGCTTTTCAGATGTCACCACCACCTTAAGCATGCACACATGTGTCTTTCTGGAGCCAATCATATTCAAGAAGCTCAGGAGCACAATTTATAAACATTCCATTCTGCAACACGTTAAATGAAGTTTAAGATGGGTGCGTGCAGGAATGAATAATGCTGACCGTGTCAATGAGTTCCGAGACACACACAGGCATGGCTCCGATATAGCCCCACTGGGGCATAGGACACACACTCACTATGCACAGATGAAGGTATCACACTCACAATGCACAGGTCTATATACCACATTCACAACGCACATATGTAGATGTCACACTCACAAGGCAATGATGAAGGTATTACACTGACAAGGCACAGATCTATATATCACACTAACAATGCACAATTGTAGATGTGACACCCACAATGCACAGACGTAGGGGTCACTTAATGCACACATGAAGGTATCACACTCACAACGAACAGATCTATATATCACACCCACAAAGCACAGATGTAAGTATTACACTCACAACGCACAGATTTGTATATCACACTAGCAACACACAGATGTAGATGTGACAGTCACAATACACAGAAGTAGGGGTCACATTCACCATGCACAGATGAAGGTATTGCACTCACAACGCACAGATCTATTTACACAATAACACGCACAGATGTAATGATCACTCACAGTGCACAGATGTAAGTATTACACTCACAAAGCACAGATTTGTATATCACACTAGCAACGCACAGATGTAGATGTGACAGTCACAATACACAGATGTAGGGGTCACACTCACAATGCACAGATGAAGGTATTACACTCTCAACGCACAAATCTATATATCACACTAACACGCACAGATGTAATTATCACTCACATCGCACAGATCTATATATCACACCCACAAAGCACAGATGTAAATATTGCACTCACAACGCACAGATTTGTATATCACACTAGCAACGCACAGATGTAGATGTGACACTCACAATGCACAGATGTAGGGGTCACACTCACAGCGCACAGATGTAGGTGTCACGCTCACAACACACAGATCTATATATCACACTCACAAAGCTCAGATGTAAGTATCACATTCACAACACACAACTCTATATACCACACTCACAATGCACAGATCTATGTATCACACTCACAAAACACAGATGTAGGTATCACACTTACAATGCACAGATGTAGGCATCACACTCACAACACACAGATGTATGTATCACACTCACAATGCACAGATGTAGGTTTCACACTCACAAAGCACAAATGTAAGTAGCACACTCACATTGCACAGATCTATATATTCCACTCACAAAGCACAGATGAAAGTATCACACTCACAATGCACAGATCTATATATCACACAAAGCAGAGCACAGCTGTTTCACACTCACAATGCACAGATGTAGGTATCACACTCACAACACACAAATGAAGGTATTGCACTCACAACACTCAGATGAAGGTATTGCACTCACAATGCACAGTTGTAGGTATCACACTCACAATGCACAGATATAGGTATCACACTACAACGCACAGATGAAGGTATTGCACTCACAATGCACAGATCAAGGTATCACACTCACAACACACAGATGTAGGTATCACATTCACAACACACAGCTCTATATACCACACTAACAATGCACACATCTATGTATCACACTCACAAAACACAGAAGTAGGTATCACACTTACAATGCACAGATGTAGGCATCACACTCACAACACACAGATGTAGGTAGCACACTCACAACACACAGATCTATATATTACACTACCAAAGCACAGATGAAAGTATCACACTCACAACACACAGATCTATATATTACACTACCAAAGCACAGATGAAAGTATCACACTCACAATTCACAGATCTATATATCACATTCACAAAGCAGAGGCTCACAATGCACAGATCTATATGTCACACAAAGCAGAGCACAGATGTTTCACACTCACAATGCACAGATGTAGGTATCACACTCACAACACACAGATGAATGTATTGCACTCACAACGCTCAGATGAAGGTATCACACTCACAATCAATCAATCAATCAATCACAATATTTATAAAGCGCGCTATGTACCCGTCAGGGTTTCGAGGCGCTGGGGGGAGGGGGGGGCGTGGAGCGCTGCTGTTTAGCAGTCGAAGAGCCAGGTCTTGAGGAGCCTTCTGAATGCGAGGAGGTCCTGGGTCTGGCGTAGAGGTGTGGGGAGAGAGTTCCAGGTCTTGGCGGCGAGGAAGGAGAAGGATCTGCCACCGGAGGTCTTGCGCTGGATTCGGGGTACGATGGCGAGGGCGAGGTTGGCGGATCGGAGTTGACGTGTTGGAGTGTAGAAGTTAAGTCTGGTGTTGAGGTAGGAGGGTCCGGTGTTGTGAAGCGCCTTGTGAGCGTGGATGAGGAGTTTGAAGGTGATCCTCTTGTCTACCGGGAGCCAGTGGAGTTCCTTCAGGTGAGGGGAGATGTGACATCGGCGGGGTATGTCGAGAATCAGTCGGGCGGAGGCATTTTGGATACGTTGGAGTCGTTTGATGTCTTTGGTTGGGATGCCTGTGTAGAGTGCACAGATGTAGGTATCACACTCACAATGCACAGATGTAGGTATCACACTACAAAGCGCAGATGAAGGTATTGCACTCGCAATGCACAGATCAAGGTATCACACTCACAACACACAGATGTAGGTATCACACTCACAACGCAGCTCTGTATATCACACTCACAACACCCAGCTCTATATATCACGCTCACAGTGAGCGCACAGATGTATATATCATACCTACAAAACGCAGGTGTAGGTATAATTCCGATACAGTCTGAGTTTTGTGCTCGCTCGCAATGGACAGATGTAATATGGCACACTCACAATGCACCGATGTGGCTAGAGTCAAGGCACAACTCTTGTGTGTTTAGATGTGTACACTTTGAACTAACACACGCATGTGAGGGGTCGGCGCTCCAAGGCTGTCCCCCAAGTTAAAAAGTTAATCTTTTACAACCTTCAGTGAGATCTCCCATGTTACCAATAAAACCTGCCCATTACCTACGCCAGGGGGAAATGTCTGAAGCAAATAAAGGGGCCTTGACAGAACTCTTCCTCCCACCATCACATCCTGGTGTTTGGAGAAGCCGGTCTTTTGATAATTAGGCAATTCTACAATGAAAACAAACGCTTCCTGTCTTGGACCCTGTCTGCATTAATCCGATGGTCACGTATTGAGTGAACACTCAGTGAAAGGCCTGCCGCATGTCAATACAAGCATTTGCAATGCAAAAGGTCTCATGTTTGCTTGAGTTCGAGCTATTAGCATTGTAAATTCCTAAGTAGACTTTTCTTGCCACATAAGTTGAAAATGAAAAGTCAAACATTTGACAGAAGCAAGCCAATTCAAAGCGCCACTGCTGCCATGAGCATGAGTGCGAGATTGGGTCCCTGAGTGAATGTCTGGAAAGGATCGCTGCTGGGATGAAGAGCAAACCGAAACCGGAGGAAGGGCCATCACACTCTGTGACAGAAGGAATCCTGACATAGTGTGATGGCCAACAGCAATGTTCACTTAGTGAAATCGTCTGGGAAGGGAACTCAGCACACCAATAAAAACGAAGCATTTAAAACAAGCATAACAAAGAATGAATTGCAAGACGGGGCATGGGTAAAAGCCCACAGAGAGATTAGAACAGGTTAGAGCGCTTGCACACTTGACCCTAAAAGTGGCCGTCCTCCGAATGCAAAATGTTTTCCTTACATGATAGCAGCCTTTGAGATATAATTTTCAGGTTGATTAAAAAAATAATATCAGAAAGTACCAAGAGATTCTACCATTATGCCACTGACCATTGTGAAGAAGTAAAAATAAAACTGCCAGCTTTGTAAAAATGTTAGACGTTATAATTGACATTGACAACAAAAGAAACATAGTAAGGAAACAGGCAACTGAATAGTTTCTGTCAAGGAGTAGAAGTATATATTTCTAAAATAATTCAAAACTGTGGTGTCACCATCTGAGGGCTACACCCAGAGCTGCAGGGTTCATGTTTCAAATCTGCTGTGCAAGAATTTAAGGGCAGATTTATACTCTGTTCATGCCGAATGTCCATCATTTTTTTTTACGCGTTTGCAGTTTTGCAGCAAAAAGTATAAATCAGGCCCTTAGTTCAAAGCAAATTAGAAATCCAGTTGGACCATGACCTATACACAACCCACTAAGCAATACCATGTAGGTGGTATTTTATGGTCATGATTATTCCCTTTGGATGAGTTTAGTGACACAATGGAACTCCTGAACTGCTAGCATTAATGAGTAACATACTCAAAAAAGCACTAAGAAACATAAGGTAGAACTTGAAAATGTTTATTTTGTAGAACCCAGATCAACTACATAAAATATGAATGGCAACTACACAGAATGATGCAATAAATACAGCAATGCAGGTCTTGGCCAGTGAATACAATATGAACAGTCCTAACAAGCTTAATAAATCTCTAGCATCCTAACAACCTAACGCTACTTGTGTTATGTTAAAATGTAGTAATAGCAGAAAACAGTCAGCCTATAAATTGAGTTTCTTAAAATGGATAGCACAGCATACCTTTCTTAGTGGAAATAGCTGTTTAGATTTTCTCAAAGCACTTACCTATGATTGATAAGTAATGCCAAGCTCGAGGGCACTTCTCATCACCATTTTCAGTGCCCTAAAGCAACCCTCGACTGGGGATAGTGTTTAAAATTTTGGCTACACTAAAGTTCCCAGAAGACATATTAGGAATGGCACTGAATGCAATGAACATTTCATCCTTTACTGTAAGTATCCATAGTAAAGTGGCAGTGATCATAAGATACACAGTGAGAATATGTCAGCCTGCAAAAGAAGCAGGCATGGTAGTAACACTTTTGCACATGACTAAAACTTAACACTCTCCAATAGATATGAAAGAGATTACAAGCCAGCATATAATAAAAAACAGAAGTTAAAAATGGCTCTTTTTTAATGTTCGTGACAATGAAGAGGTTATGGGCACAGCGCAAGTAAGACTTCTGCTCGGCTTATGTGTTTTTTCTCTGGTCCTTCATCTTGGAGTAATTTGTGCAAACTTGGGCAAAAAAGCACTTAAACTGATTAACCTGTCACCTGGGTGGTTGCATAAGCAACCAAGTGAACAGTATTACCTGGTTATATTCTTTAATGCTGGAAAGGGGAGCCAGCTGATCAAGAGGCAGGGGAGGAGTGCTTACATGTGGTACAGTTGGAAGTGGAAAGCGATACGTTCAGTGACAGGGGTTGAACTGTGTTGGGTTTTCCTGCACAACCTCCTGTATGTTGTCATCCATGATCTGACACATGCTCACAAGGAATGCATTTGGTTGAAACAAGCACCTGGGTCCAGCATCTATTTTCCTCCCGCAAAAGAAGCAGGCATGGTAGTAACACTTTTGCACTTAGATAACCCTTTGGAAACTGAGCTGGATAGAAGCATGAAGAGATCCATCTGAGTCTCATGAACAAAGGACATTGTGGACTTGAGCAAGGTGTCAACAGAACATTCAGGAGGGTCCTAAATATATGATGCCTAATCATGATGAAATTGTGATTCTTTAGATGCTCTTCAAGGTAATGTTTATGGAAAGTAGATGTAGGTCATAAGGGTAAACAATCAAATGAGAAAGCAGTTGCCAGTTCATAAAAGAACAGAAAAAATGAGGTTTGTGCACCAAAGTCCACGCTCTGGATGACTAAGAAAATAAAGATAAGAAGATTGTCTGGAAATAACAGAAGGTGAGCAACTGGGAAAGCTATGAATGTGCTCATGGCTAATGTGATCAACATTAGTCTGCATGTAGACCATGACTCTTTAAATTAGAAATCTGAAATTCAATATGTTGTTCTTGTCTGTGCTCATTTGTCAACTTCTGCACTGAAATCAAAAGGGATTTCTCATTCTTATCCAGTCTTTTCAAGTCAGAGAAAAGTATTAACTAAAGGCCACTCAGTTGTAATGAATCATCGAACTTTCACAGTAAAATCAAATGTATCTAGAGGGATAGATTAAAGACGGCATTACATGGACCAGTGTGTTACATCCACAGTTATTTTCCCCCTGCAAAATTATGTGTTATGCATAACAATAAAGTATCAGCCTTTTTCATCATTGCACATACACTGAATATTTGCACAAAATGGAAGTGTCATCTAACAGATATGTAGTAATATTTTAATGTGTCCTCAATAATGAACTGAGTTAAGAATGGCTGTGAGTTGCAAAGGAGTCTCCAAATGGTCCAGGTAAATGGCAGTGCAGTGTGTTAGCCTATCAAAGGCAGGGAGGTAAGAGGGCGGAGGGATGAGTGGTAGGGAGTTGGGGAAAAAGTAGATCAAGGATATGCCAGTTGCTGTTTTGTGTTTACTAATGATTTAGCACATTTTTATTTTTGAATATGTAACAGAAACAAACTATAGAGTGCATTAAGTTGTGGATGGTGAAAGATTTAGATTTCAGGAAAGAAAAGGATACACTCTGAAACAAAATTGGTCCAGAAAAGAAAAGTAATAAAATGTTGAGCTGTATAGATAGGAGTAACCCAATTAATCTTTGAAGAAACATATCTATCGTCCTTTCATTGCCTCCCAAGTTTTGAAATGTGAATAGGGGATTATAGACAATTAGATAATAGTGCAAGAGGGTATGAAGCTTAACTCAGCCAAGACAGAGTTACTATAACTTGCCAAGATCAAAAAACCAAGAAACAGCCCAAGCCTGGCTCAAAGATACAAAGCATGTGTCTATGAACCCAGAGTTAAACTGATTGCTAAGTCACTTGGGTTCACCCTAGATAACAACCTCATCTTCAAAGTACTTTTTGAAAAAACATAAAGGTAGCCTGGTACCACTTTTCTCATTTAGAGAAACCAGTTTTCCAGAAAACCACTTCAGAATGGGGGTTAAAGCCTTTAGACTCTCACATCTGGGTGGTGGTAATGTCCTGTTCATAACCCCCCAGACTTCATCCTAGCAAAACTTAAGGACATCCTATATACTGTAGCAGCTCTAATCTCGCCAATTCTGCTGGAAGTCCATTACCTCTGCTTATTGGTCACAACCATGATCAAAATAAGATGCTAGACCTGTCAGCCTAAGTGTGGTCTTTTCCAAAACTTTTTGTCTTACTCCTCCATATTTTTCTGATCTTGCTCTTGTTGGCATTGGGACACTGTGCACTTTACCGCTGCTAACAGGTGCTAAATTGGGTGTGCACACTCCTTAAAAAAATATAACAGGAGCCTGTTTACTTTAAAGCCCGTAGTAAAGTGTTACTACATGTTCCCTGGGCCTGTAAATTAAATGAGGATAATGGCTTGCATCACTTGTTGTGCCACCCACTTACATAGCCCTGCAAACCTGCCATAGGCTTGCCCTTACAGCCTGTGTGGACAGTTTTTAACTGTCAATTTGGCCTGGAAATTGCAAGCTTTTTGGCAGGTCTAAACCTTCCTTTTTAATGCATATAATTCACCACTAGGGTATGTCTTAAACATCACACAGAGCAGAGTAAACTGTACTTATAAGATTGGACTTGTACGTTTAAGTTTTTCTTGGCCAGATATTTTATTCATTATTGAAAGGCCTACCTCTCCTGTAAGATATCATTGGGGTTATATATGTAATAAGGATAACTTCCAAATGGGAACAGGTAGACAGTTCATGATTGGTGTCTTTGGAACTGTAATGAAAAATCATTTTTTATTGGCGAATTTAAATTTACTTTGTAAGTTGGCATTTTCCTGCCTTATAATAAAATATAATACACTGTTCCAAAGCTAACGGGAGGAAAAAGAAAGAAAAGGAAAAGGAGTCCTGATAGTCAGGAGCAAGAGTCCTCACACACCGCATTTGGTGTCATGCTTCATCATCGGACAGCTCCTCGTCAGGCCGGCGCTGCAATGCCTGACGGCCCCCCCCCCGAAGGGGGGCTCTTTGCCGGAGATCTTTTTTGTTGACGATGATGCCGCGGAACCAAGTATGGTTCCAAGAAAGAGGACGGAGAAACAAGAAGAAAAAGTAAAATTGGCTCAAGACCTTCACTAAATAATTTATTATTTGCTGTTGGGAAATGGCCAAGATTAAAAAAGTAACAGCGGAGTGACACAAGAGATAATGCTCAGACACTCACACAACAATCAGGATAGAGGAAGACGGTGCATGGCCATCTCCGAGCAGAACCAACTTTCACCTCTGCTGTGTGGACTTTTGTGGTGCAAGGACTTCACATTGCCCTTGCAGTTTGCAGCCTCATCAGGAACCCGGCTGTGTGATGCATCCCTGATGGAGGCCCTCACATTGTAAGACCCTCCTAGACGACATCCTCGACAGCAGCACAGGACTCCACATCACAGAGCCCTGCAGCTTCTTTGGAACCAACTGGTGCACAGCACATCCTTGACGCAGGTTTTGGCATCAAAGCCCCCCATTGATAGCCTCCTTGATGAAGATGATGTAGGACGTCACATCACAGTCTTGCAGCTCCTCAGAACTGAGACTGTGCAAAGCATCTGTGAAAAGGACGTTACAGCACCCCAGCTGCATGATGCATCATCAACACCGGACCTCACAAGTCTCCACAACCAGGGTGTAAAACACTCTGTGTTCTGTTCATCAGACCTAATGCTCCATCGTGGCAGGCCAGAACTTGTGACTTTGTCCCAGTCAAGTGTGATCTGATAACCACAGTAGGGTCTTTGTGCTTTTTGTGCTCTATTCACTGAAATCTTTACAACTGAACATGTTTGGTTCTGCAGATTGGATTTTAGTTGTTTTGGTATTCTTTTTTCTAAATTGGTTTGGGCTTTTTCATATGTTGTGTTGTTGATTCATTACTGTTTGAAATGCTGCATAAATACATTACTCATTGCCTCTAAGTTAAGTCTGACTGCACTGTGCCAAGCTATCTATTAGGGCCACCCAACACCTGCCCTCCCACTGTACCCACAAGATGCATGAATAGAGGTGTAGAGCACTCACTATCATATTAAGAGTGTCTGAGCACTGCAGGACATGTGTGTCTAGAGGTCATGTCCAATTTATATGTTCACTATTACATGTCTGATTGCTTTCTACATGATCGTGTGGGCTTTATTGGCCTTGTCATGCAGGAGTAGGCATAGTTCAGGTCAATTGTCCAGTTGCCACAAATGCACATTGGCCATGCCCATACTGCCACACCCTACCTTTCTAGACTATTCCAGAAGGTTCTAGATTGTTCTAGAAGGGTCCATGTTGGCTATGTCCATACTGCCACATCCTGCTCTTCAAGGCAGTTTTAGAAGGATCAGTTCTAGAAGGTTCCATAAACATCTGATGCTCTTAGTGGCCATTGTGGCTGACCAAGTTTAAGCCATGCCCATCATCACATCCATTGCTTGTCATCCTTGTCATGGGCTAAGAAGCAAGATGTTGTTGGAGGTGATCCTGAAGCTACTGCCCTCGGCTGAGCTGCAGTAGAAGAAACTGGCCATCATTGCATGTCCGACAGCATAGACAAACCCACCTAGAGAGCTGCTCCAGAAGCATCACAGCATCAAGAGCACTCTGCGAGGGTTTTAAGTCTCTCTGAAGAGGAACCTACAGCAGCACTGCTGTCCGTGGTGCAAAAGACTGTTGCACTGAACAACAAAAGGATCCAGATCTGTCACAGAGTTTTAGAACTGTGAGTATAAGCCTGAAAAAGATGTGGACGCATGCTGTGCCTCCAAGTGTAATAGAGCAGTAAGAACCTGAGGTGTTCTTTGTACTAAACACAGTCACTTCCCAGCAGCGTTGTTGAGACTGATTTATGTATAGGAATTTGTTTGTTGTTACCTCTTCCCAAGAAAGGTAGGGCAAGGATCTCGCTCAAGGTTCTGACAACCTAGGACTCCGCAACCTTATTGAATGAGGCTTTCCCTTTCCCCGAAACCAGTTATCCTAATACCCAGACTCAACCTAAATCTGTATCTCAGTGCACATCCGAGGTAATTTGAAGAGAACACTTTATTTCTCATTCATACCTCAGTAAAGCTTAGCATTGTACACCCCAAGGCAATTACATTTGGAGTGTGTGCGTGTGTGTGTGTGTGTAATGTGGTAGCGTGGGAGTCTGAAGGACATATGACAAGGTGGAATTATTAATGCTATACACTTTAGCCCAATCTGAGCCAAAGAAGAAAGGGTTATTTGAGAAACAGCCAGGGAGGTTTGCTCCCCAGTTTACCAAGTGCTAAATGTATGGCACCTTCAAGAGAGAAACCAAGAACCTCAAGGCCTGTGGTGCAGTGTGGCACAGCAAGTGCCTTGCTTTGCCACCCCGCACCACTGAGAATGGGCCTAAATATGTTGTATCTATGAAATACAGAGCATTTCTGTCCTCTCCCCCTGCGCTGGTGCACAAATTGCTGTCATGCGCAAATGCAATCACTCTTGCACCATGATGCAAGGGTGCTTGCATTGTGGTGATGATTTTTTGGTGCAGGAAGGGACACCTTCCCACCTTCCTGCACCAAAACAATCGCAAGAAGAGTTGGGTACATAAACAGGGGGTAATAAAGATATTTCTCCCCTTTGAGTCACTCTTACTCCACCCCTGAGGTGACATAGTAATCTGATGCATTCCCAGACTTATAACTCGTGGAATGTGTCAGATCTTTTGGGTTCTATGGGTGTTGCATGGGAAAACCCCAAGCAAAAGCCATTGAATGCCCCTTTCATGCTGTGTTATGCATGAAAGGGGTCAATATTTACAAGGGCATGAAAAGTCACGCAAGGGGGCTTTGCGTGGCCTTGTAAATATGGCTGGTACACTGTGCCACAGGAGCATCAAAACATTGACACTCCAGTGGTGCAGTGTGTGGTTAGAGCCTCGTAAATGATGTCCAAAATGTCCCAGGAGGGCACTGTGGACAGACACCTAGGTTGGCAAGCATAGCGCTTGGGGAGGAGGTGGCCCCATGTAACTTGGGAAGCAGACAGAGATTAACTTAGTGTTCCCAGGAAATGGCGCCATAAAGCCCATATACCTTCCAATTTTTCTAAGTAAAGGCAGTGTGTCACCATCATTGAGCAATGGGTGGAGGCGCTGAGGGACACAGAAGCCAGCATGACTACTGTGTGGTGTCAGCTGGTGTCCTCAGAGCAAGTCCTCCATAATACATTCCACCAATTCATAGTAACAAACATCCACAAGAATCAAATACCAGTTGCTGTGATTCCCTTTGAGTGGGGTGATGGGGTCTCGGGTTCTATAAAAGTAGCTTTGAGCTCTGCCATGGCTGTATATTTTCGGTTGGGCAATGATCTATAACACTGCCCCTGGAACGAGGTAGAGCTCAGGTCACACTTAGAGATGTTAGGATTGCCTGAATGGTTCTGTATGACCACAAGGTCCATTGCTGCCCAGGAGGGAAGTCAAGGGAACATGGAGCCTAGAAGAATGGCACAGGCATCTGCCAGGAAGAGTAGGGGCAAGGGGCATTGGAAAAAAGCCTCTGAAGTTCCTTCAGTCCAGGTTGATGGGATACCTGCAGAGGATGCTCCTGAACCTACCGGGGAGGACATTGCCACTTTAAGAGACCTGACTGAGCTTGTTCGATGGCCAGTTGAGGGTGGGACCACTAGAGAGGAATTCTGTAAAGTGCCTCCAGAGAGCATAAGCCGGCAAGCTGAGGCCCACTCAGCAGGTGATACCACTAGAGATCATCTTCTCTATTGGTAGAATGACCTCCTTTATAGTGAACCTAAAGTTCCTGTACCTGGGGCAGCCTGTGTGCTGGTGGTGCCTCAGTGTTACAAGACCTTCCTACTGGGGTTGGCTCACAATATCCCCATCGTGGGAAATCTGGGACAAGACTTGACCTTTTCCAGGCTTCCTTTTCAACTTCAATCAGACGCATTCCATAGGTCCTGACCCCTCTGCCAGGCCAGTGGGAAATCAAGAAAAAGCTTAAGGCTCCTGTGACCCCTTTACCTGTTATTGGCACTCGCTTTGAGAGGGTGAGCATTGACATTGTTGGTCCTTTGGACCTTAATACAGCTTTAGGCAACACGTTCATCCCAGTCTTTGTGGATCACACTACCCGGTACCCAGAACCAATTCCTCTGTGGTCAGTGACTACACCTGCAGTAGCCAGGGCCCTGATGTGGATTTTTACATGTGTAGGGTTCCCCGAAGAGGTATTGTCTGACAGAGACACCAACTCCATGTTGGTATACAGAAAGTCCAAGTGGGATGAGTGTGAAGTGACATACAAATTCTCCACACCATATCTTCCCCAAACCAACAGGCGTGTGGAGAAATTCAAGAAGACTATTGAGGGCATGATTGGACTTCCTCCTGGCATGCCTACAGGGAGATGCCACAGGAGGTTGGGTTTAGCCTATTCAAGCTGCTTGCTCTATGGTTAGCCTGTTAGGGCACTTCTCAGCCTTGTGAAAGAGGGGTGGGAGCTATGTCCCGGAAAATCCCCTTAGGATGTCGTCAGCTACATGCTGGCACTCTACACCTACATGTAGCACTTCTGGAGGAAGGTGAAGAACTTATATTGGGGCCAATCCCCAAGTGATGAAGCTCTGGTAGGACCAGAAGGATAGTTTGGTAGAGATTCAGCCTGGCCAACTGGTATGGGTTCTGGTGACTGTAGATCCCAGGCCTCCGCAAGATAGCTGGACATGCCCATAAGAGGAGAAGGAATGGAAAATGTAGTCCACCTTCCTGTTGGATATCAAGACCTCTTTAGGGGAGCTGCACATCAACCACCTCATACAGCTTGAGGGGTCTGCGGTCAACATGCTCCCGGTGACAGAAGACAAACAAAACTCTCCCTGACCTCATTTCTATTCAGGAGCATGATGTGCCAGTAGAGAGTGTTAGCCTCTTCCCTACAACCCAGAGCATCAGAGTGACTGTTGACAGTTGTTGGGGCATTTTTCCTCTCTGTTCTTCCTCACCTATGGACTTATACATTTGTCTACCCATGACATATACACTGGGGCGAGTATGCCTCACAAACACAATTTACAGGCTGTCAGACAAGATGAGGGCCTGTATCAAGTAGGAGGTCTCTAAGATGCTAGTGCTAGGGGTGATTGAGCACTCTAAGAAAGACTTCAGACACAGGAGGCAAGCTCAGCCAGTCCTTGGAAAACTATAGATTGCAGGATGTAGAAAGTTAGATTCAGTCATCTCACTCACAGGCAAGAAGTAGCCGACAGAAGGTCAACACAGCAGAGCAAACAGCAAAGTGGCAGTCCCCCCTGATAGCCCGGTGGTCCTTCTTCATCGTTGAATGTCCTAAGTCCAGAAGTGTTCTGAAAACTTGGGGTCAAAGCCCCACAAAAATGTCTTTGGTCAAGAGGTGACTTCAAAGGAATCTTTTCAAGTGTACAATGAATCCCTTTAAACCCAGCCCTGTATGCAGATTATCTGTGGGGCGTTATCAGTCCTTTGTGTGGGGCAGGCCACTACCCTTTGAAGTATAAGAGAGAGCCCTTCCACCCTTCTAGCCCAGGAAGACCCATCATTATGCAGATGTGTTAATGGCTGTCAGGATGGAATGCACAAGGGAACCGTCAACCAGCACAGACCAGATGTGGCTTGAAGGCAGGCTGCAAAACACTAGTGTTACAAATACAGAGAAATGTCCACTTTCAAAAAGTGGCATTTCCAAAATAGTAATGTAAAATCCACCAACACCAGTAAGCAGGATATATCACTACCATTCTAAACATATCAAACAGGCCAATGCCACTTCATTCAGGTTGGAAATTACCACTTTTCATTATATAAGGGAATTTCCAATGCTAAGCTATGAGGGGAGCAGCCCTCGCTGTAGTGAAAAATGAAATAGGCTGTTTGTCACTACTAGGGCATGCAAAACATAAAAGTACATGTCCTTTTTAAATGTACAGTACACTTAGGGCCTACCTTATGGGTTACTTAGGTGTAATAAACAATGAGTATAAGCCTTGGTAAGTAGTTTGAAATGCAAAGTTAAGGTGGTAGTTTACTGCTCACTCAGGCACTGCAGTTGTAGGCCTGAGACGGGTTTGAAAGGCTACTACTGCAGACTGAATAGGAGCATTTAATTTACGGGCCCTGGGTATATCACTTTACAAGGGACTTACAAGGAATGGTTTTAAAGTGGAACACGGACCTGGGTCAGACCACACCATTGCTGATGGTCTATCCAGGTTCTTTCGCCATAGTGATGAGAACTCTCAAGTGGTTTGTTAGTCCTAGACACTTTCAGCCAGCTAGAAGAACTGATGTTTGAACATTTCTCTGTTGTGGTAACATCAGATTTCAAATTACAATTTTGAAAGTGTCACAGTCAGAAATTTGGCATTTTCCTACCTTTGGGCCTGATTTAGATCTCGGTGAAATTGGTCCCGCTGTCAGGTTTACGTTGGATAATCCACCTGTCGACTAGGTGGTCCGCCTGCTATATTTAGATGCTTGCAGACCCGTAGACAAAAGTTGCTGTCACCCCCAAACTTTTACACTCGCGTCAACACCACCATAGGCAAAAGCGGATGGAGGCAGGACCACCTTCAAATTTATTTCCAGGCCAATCAAGATGTGCCTTCCTGACGACGAAACTGTGGCGGGTAAACCTCGAGAGCTGAGTTGGCAGATTGGAAGTGATTAAAGAATGAAACTTACCTTTTTTCCTTCTTTTCACTTCTATTGTTGCTATGGACCCGATTGATCAAGCCCTGACTTTGCTGTTGATACTT
The DNA here is from genome assembly GCF_031143425.1 of Pleurodeles waltl. Lineage (NCBI taxonomy): Eukaryota > Metazoa > Chordata > Amphibia > Caudata > Salamandridae > Pleurodeles > Pleurodeles waltl. The sequence continues at coordinate 822,264,894 of NC_090446.1, forward strand.
GAACAGAAAGCGACTCAACTCCTTTGCCACCGGAACAGAAGGTAACTGACTGTTTTACCTGTTACCATCGGAGTTGTCTGTGTACATTAGCTCTGGACCTGTGCATTTTTAAAAATACTTGCAAGCAATAGTGCAATGATGTGTAATGCATATGTGTATGATGTGGTAGTTTTAAAAAACCTAAAGAAACACACCTCTACATATTTTTAACACTCACCAATTTGGAACTAGCTGCCTTCATGCCAACGGACACCTATGCAAAAAGTTACAATAATCCATAATTCAAAATGTGTCCACACAGGTGTTTCTAGTCATTTTCCCTAAACTACCATATCAGATACATAAACAGTACAAATTATTGTAACTACGTACATCTAATATAATGTAGTAATTGCACTACTCAATACAACATGTGGGTTTACACCAAATGTACATCAAATGTCACTTCTTAACTGTCATAGCTGTATTATTGTCACATTTCCCTCATCTTGTGAATTTCTTTTAAATGTTAGATTTCATTTAACTCAAACCCGTTCTTTTCCATTTGTAATGCATCTATGTTTATTATTGGCAGTTATCAAACTTAGATAAACACACATACATTTACAAGTTACAAAAACAAAAAAATGTTTAATTTTGGTGTAAGTGTCAAGTATCATGATGAGATCATGACCGTAGTTAATATGCCTATCATAAACGTGCATCATGAATGTATGAACTATATTAACATGTCAGAAATAAAACCTGTGTTTGTCACTGTCAGAAATGAAAATAAGTTCATGTTACTCACAATTGCATTACACATTGGCATGGGTTGACAGGATGAAAATCTTTGACAGGGGAGATGGGGAGGGCACTGCTCTCCCATTTCATAACATTTTTGGGACTGTCAGACTTGTGGAGGGAACATAACCCCCAATGCCGCTCCTAAATGTATTTCTCACCAGCACATGGGAGTTTCTCCCATATAGATGATATGTTCACATAACATACCCATACATCCAGATTTAAGTCAGTAGTACACCAAGCAAGAGATATCTAACCATTCCATAGAAGAGGTCCTACTGATGAGGCTGATTAGAACTCCCCACTGTCCCCTAGAATAGACACCTGGTACCTAAGGAACAAGGGGAAGCGAGATAAACAGAGAGAAACTGCAGATCTCTAGAAAGATACTAAATTGGAGTGCACTGCAATTGAAAATGATTTTACTGAACTGGAGGAGAGGGCCCGAGATACTGGATCATAGCCATAGATTTCAACTCTGTCAACAGGACTTGCGGGCACTGTCAGAAAACCTAGGGGGCATATTTATACTCCGTTTGCGCCGAATGTGCGTCAAAATTTTTGACGCACATTCAGCGCAAACGTTGCCCCATATTTAAACACTGACGCCCGAGCCGGCGCAAAGGAAAATTCCGCAATGTGCGTCAGTTTCTGGAAGCGGCACCCCGCCCTGCGTTAATGACATGCAGGGTAGGCGTTCCCGTCCAAAAACCGACGCACACAGCCGTGCGTCGTATTTATGCTTCCGGGCAAAAATGACTCCCGGCCGGTAGGCGGAGCTAAAAAATGACGCAAAGCACGAATAGCGTTAAAATGTAACACCTGGGTCAGGGCAGGCGTTAAAATGGGGCAAACACACCTGTATTTAATCAGAACACACAGAACAAACAGCAGAGCAGCAGAGCAGCAGAGCAGCAACAGGGAGACATGGAGGTGATTTTGATTCAGCGTGCACGTAGACGCAGAGCCCTGCAGCAACAACAGCAGCTACAACAACAACAGCAGGGACCCCAAAGGCAGCGCAGAAGGCAGGAGAGGATATTCCGCCCAAGAACAACCCTGCATGGCCTCAGGGAACGGGACATCATCCAGAGGTACCGGTTGAACTGGCAGGCCATTCAGCAGCTGTTGAGAAATATTGAACAGCAGTTGGCCCCCACTTTAGTGACTCCCCGCACTATCCCAACAGAAACAAAGCTGCTTGCCGTACTTCACCGGCTGGCAAGTGGCTCGTTTCAGACAACTGGTGCCCTGGTTGGTGGAATATCCCAACCATCATTCTCTGCATTCCTGCCAAAAGTACTGGATGCCATCATTCGACTGACACCCCTCCACATCTGCTTCCCTAACACACTGCAGAAGCAGCAGGAAACTAAACAGGGTTCTACACCATCAGTGGCTTCCCGCACGTCCTTGGTGCAATCGACTGCACACACGTACGCCTTGTGCCACCTGCTGCGACTGAACACATCTACCGCAACAGGAAGCACACACATTCCATCAACGTGCAGGCCATAGTCGATCACCAAGGATTGATCAGCAACATTGTGGCTAAATATCCTGGGAGTGTACATGACGCATTCATCTTCCGTCACTCTACCATCAACCAACACTTCCAGGATGGACGGTATGGCAATGGACTACTTGTTGGTAAGGACAAAAATTCTACTTATATACACACTGCACAGCAAACCTCTAGGACAAACAACACATACACCACAATAGCAACACCTAGACAGGAACACACTGAGGTACTCACATCACTAGCCATGTTTCAGAAGTCACCATTGAACCTGTCACACATTTGATTTTACTCCACAGCTTAATGTGAAGACATTAATGAGTGTGGTTGCCTAAATGTCACCTTGCAAATTGGAAGTCTCACAATAACCTGTACACTAATACATTGCATAAGTTTTAAGGGATGGGATGGCCTGGGTACTTTCACATGAACGTGTTAACTACACTTTCATGTTTCAACTCTGCATGGAACTATCATCTCACCCCCAGTGAAGACACACGGACACCTGTATGACAAGTCACAATGCTAGGGAGGGCACACTGTACTGAAAAAACAAATACATACTGCTGACAAACGGTTAGCCAACAAACACTTGCTCAGCCAAGGAAAAAAAATCAATGCAAAAGTTTTCACCAACAACTATAGGTTGTCACATTAGTACACAAAAGAGTCACAGACAACACAAGACAACTACTGCCATCAAAGATCTGTACAACAGTGCCTCCTACATCTAATTGATCCCATTCTGTGTTTTTCTTTCAGCTGATCAGGGGTATGGCATCCAGCCTTGGCTAATGACACCATTTGGGAACCCAAATACTGCTGCAGAGCGGGCATACAATGACGCCCACAAGAGGACACGCAGCATTGTGGAGCGGACCTTTGGGATCCTAAAGTCAAGGTTCCGCTGCCTTGACATAACTGGCGGTAGCCTACTCTATTCCCCAGAGATGGTCTGTAAGATCATACTCACTTGTGCCATATTGCACAATATTTGTGTAAAAAGGAACATTCCCCTCCTTGAACCGGACCCAGACATGCCTGAGGATGACGAAGAGGAGGATGCTGCCCTGCAACAGGAGGGGGAACAACCTAACACGGCAGCAGGAGTGCGTAGGCGCCAACAGCTTGTCAATTATTTTTTTTCTTAATTTCTTATAACAACTCGTATTGCACAATTGTAAATAAACACAGATAACAAACACCACATCATGCTTTGGCCTATTCATTTCTGACCACCTTTAGTTTGAAATTGCTGAAGAAGAATGTCGTCTCATTGAGCAAGAATGCTCTACCAATCATCACACCAAAAATAAACATCACAAATGTATGCACAGAGGGTAGGATGTGACATGATACATTACCATACACAGAGGCCAACAGGAGTACAAATGTGGCAATTACACATGCCTGATCCAGACACCTGAGACAGTCTCGCACCCAGCCCAAAAATGTAGATCTTTTGAAAGTCTCATCACACGTGTTCAGAGACATGGTGGGACCATCCATGTGTACGTGACCATGTCATCAATAGCTTCTCCCAAGTGTGTGATATGAGCAATACCCAATTGGAACAACATTAGCTGCCACTAACTCATGAGGAGACCTTGAAGTTACAGTGACAACATACACCCAGACAGGTGATAGTGGATCCACATTCCCACACACATGTACACATATGTCATCCAATCAACCAAATATTTGAAAGCAGCCCATCACAGTAGTGTCCCAGTTTGAACCTAGCAGGAAGAATGTAACATGCCACTAAACCAGGTAATGCCAAAAGGGCCACAGACATCAACTAAATATTTGTCATCAGCACAAGAGGAACGCTGAGATTTTGCAAACATAGTCATTGGAAAATGGTATGCCAGATTGCTCCAACTCATCAATAGTGCAAACGTCAAATGGGCTAATGAGATGAATGAATGATTAACAGTGATTCATACCATATGGCCTTACATTAGCCTGCTGCTGCAGGTTTTGCATAACAGAACAAATAAAAGCCATGGATACATTAGCTAATCTGGATGGGCAAATCCTAGGGTGCTCGGGGCCTAAGTCCACCTCTACCGCCCCACAAATATACAAGAATCTTGTGCTTGTGAACTAAACACATGCATAAGGCACATGTGTGGGCTACATGTCAAAAGTAAAACAAAAATCTGAAACACAAATTCATAATGGGACATGGTTAGCCCCATAAAAACTGTAAGTGACTATTGCACTCCCTGTTCGGACTATAGATAAAAGCATCACCATCATAATTGTGGACACATTTTGGAGAAGGAATACATCATGGTATCCCATCCATCATTCCAAAATAGCCATCAGCAATTACCCAAAATATGTGGACAAACATGGTTAATAAATTATTTAACGTATCATAAATATTACAGTGTGAATGCCTTCTATACATACAACAACGGACATGTGTCACAGCTAACCACAAATGTGTATCACATAGCACCGTTTGGCCATGACAAATCACCTTCCCCAAGTTTAAAAAATGAAGACATAATTTAAAAATTGCTCAAATATCTACGCATACAGCATGGGCAACATAATTTTTTCACGTACAGGAGTGCACAGAATGCAGAGTCAAATATACATTTTCATAAATGTTTCTCATATTTAGCTATGTAATTAAACTTTTCATATCATATTTTTTGACTCTGCATAATGTGCACTCCTGTACGTGGAAAAATTATGACGCCCATGATGTATGCATGGAAAATATGACGCAACATGGACAATATGTTGGACATCTCATGTACCTTATTAAATTATTAATTTTCATATCATATTTTTTGACTCTGCATTATGTGCACTCCTGTACGTGGAAAAATTATGACACCCATGATGTATGCGTGGAAAATATGACGCAACATGGACAATATGTTGGACATCTCATATACCTTATTAAATTATTAATTTTCATATCATATTTTTTGACTCTGCATTATGTGCACTCCTGTACGTGGAAAAATTATGACGCCCATGATGTATGCGTGGAAAATATGATGCAACATGGACAATATGTTGGACATCTCATGTACCTTATTAAATTATTAATTTTCATATCATATTTTTTGACTCTGCATTATGTGCACTCCTGTACGTGGAAAAATTATGACGCCCATGATGTATGCGTGGAAAATATGACGCAACATGGACAATATGTTGGACATCTCATGTACCTTATTAAATTATTAATTTTCATATCATATTTTTTGACTCTGCATTATGTGCACTCCTGTACGTGGAAAAATTATGACGCCCATGATGTATGCGTGGAAAATATGACGCAACATGGACAATATGTTGGACATCTCATGTACCTTACTAAATTATTAATTTTCATATCATATTTTTTGACTCTGCATTATGTGCACTCCTGTGCGTGGAAAAATTATGACGCCCATGATGTAAGCGTGGAAAATATGACGCAACATGGACAATATGTTGGACATCTCATGTACCTTATTAAATTATTAATTTTCATATCATATTTTTTGACTCTGCATTATGTGCACTCCTGTACGTGGAAAAAATATGACGCCCATGATGTATGCGTGGAAAATTTGACACAACATGGACAATATGTTGGACATCTCATGTACCTTATTAAATTATTAATTTTCATATCATATTTTTTGACTCTGCATTATGTGCACTCCTGTACGTGGAAAAATTATGACGCCCATGATGTATGCGTGGAAAATATGACGCAACATGGACAATATGTTGGACATCTCATGTACCCTATTAAATTATTAATTTTCATATCATATTTTTTGACTCTGCATTATGTGCACTCCTGTACGTGGAAAAATTATGACGCCCATGATGTATGCGTGGAAAATATGACGCAACATGGACAATATGTTGGACATCTCATGTACCTTAATAAATTATTAATTTTCATATCATATTTTATGACTCAGCATCATGTGCAATGTTATGCGTCATAAAAAAATGACGCACATTGTGTATGCGCGAAAATATGACGCACAACGGGAAATTAAAAACGGCGGCCATTTTATGCAGGAAGTGATGTAATAGGATATCCTGTTTACTAAATCTGTACTGGAAGTTAACTTTCACTTTCACTTTGCAGTCTCAGATTTATCTAGACTGTGTGGTTGTGTGAAAGGTGTTGTCCTGTGTTTAACTGCTTTTGTGTCCTGTGTACCTTGTATTTTGTCTTTTTGTGATCCTAGTCTTGTTGCATATTATTGTCTCAGTCTGTTTAGTCTAGTTTTGTCTAATCCTGTTTTTGTTTGTATTGTCTGTGGGAGTCTGTTCTGGGTAGCATAATTTTGGGGTTAGTTGGGCTATTTTTCTCTTTTTTCTTTTTCCTTCACAACTCTACCTTTCCCCATTTCCCACTTTTACTTTATTATTTCATTTGTCTAATTTTTTCAGTAAATATGTCAGGTAGGCCTCGCCTTTCCAGGATGGGTGAGGATGAATTGGGGGGATTCATTTGGCTAGTTTGCCATTTCCTCCCACTGATGCTGGAGGCTGGGGGCCGTGTGATACAGGGGTATCACACGGAGGCACGGAAAGTCCGGTGGGGGAAGGTGCGCCATCACCTGGTCCGGGTGTATGGGAGCATGCGGAATGTCCATCAATTAAAGCACCGCTGGGCAGATCTGATATCCAGGGAACAGGACCTGCTGGACCACCTTGGACTCAGGATTGGTGGCCATGTTGGTGAGTACAAATCAATTACATGGGAATAATAGAAATCTGTGTGGGGACATGTGATGATAGTTACCCAATCTGCTAGATAAGTAGCTGACTGTGTGTAATGCTAGGGAAACCTAGGCCCATGTTTATACATTTCTATCCCCGATTTAGCGCCACATTTTCACGCAAAAACGGCGCCATCTTACAAAATATATTTGTATTTTGCTAGCTTGCCCCGTCTCTGCGTCAAAAAATGATGCAAATGCTGCACTACAAAAGTATAATTATGTGCCCTAATGTGTATTTGTTGCACAATGTGTAGTAAGACCAATGCTAGCAGTCAGATGGCTCATGTTTTCAACACATACCAGATGCCAGTAGCTGTATGTAATGTAGTGTTGCATTTGTGTCAGACAAGCGACACGTTAATGCCTCTATTTGTACTCTACAGGTCATATTGGCCAGTGAGTAAGTCATGTAGAAACAACATACCTACATATGTTGACGCCATAGCTAGACAGAAAATTTGTAACCCATGATGATGCTATAAATGTGTGTTGCCTTCACGTCACATGAAGTTAGATATGTTGGCCACACATATGTCACATGTGTGTCTGGTTGCTGTGTGTTGAACATGTCCACCTAGCCTGTTTGATTGTGAGGGGTCATGCAGTCCTCAAGTAACCAGCTTTTGGATGTCTCTCTGGGATGCACATGCTGAGATGTATGGAAGACATTATTGTTGGGGCATACTAATGGAGGGGTATCTTTGACAACACCTGACTGTCCTGGCCACTGCATGTGTGTAGTAGGGTGTGTAACTGTAGCAGGAGACTCATCCAATGTTAATGTTGAATACAAATTCATCCATGCAGTATGAGCATGTGGGAAAGTGTATCATTACCATGTCATATTCACACAGTGTCATTGTAACTGCAATTATTTGTAACTGCACCCAGTCTGAGTATATTCTTCCTTTCATGCTTTACAGGTGGACCAGCCCCGTACACCGTGGGAGAGGTGGCACATTTTGAGGACCCAGATACCTACAGTGAGTGTGGCCTGAGTGCTATTTTTATTGTTTGCTAGTGATGCATGATGGACTACTGTGTGTTCAACAGAATTCATGATTTGATGCGCTGGCCGTTCATTGGCATTGTTGCTTTAGTGGGATATCAAATAGCACTTCTGTTTCCGTAAACCAATACCTAGCCATCTTTCAGATTTAGGGGCTGTAGGTCATTCCAGTTGGGCCGCAATGGGGAATGGGATGAGTCATTTGGAATACACTGGTCAATGTAAGACTTAGTCGGGAACTTGGCATGAACTGAGTCTGCATATCAGACTGACATTCTCCCATATAGCTTTGGCAAATGGATTTGATGAAAAGTGCATCTTCCTAGTTGAGGATGGACTGTGTACACTGTAGGTTGGATCTTCCGGGGGCATGTACTGCCACAAGGTGAACTAGAAGTGTGTGTGACTTGAGTGCAATGGCCTAGGTGTTCTGTCGACTCATGATAATGGGTGTTCTTGCTCCTCTGTGTGTGTTGTAAAACATGCCTCACTGATAGTATGTGATGTTGGCCTAAGTCATGGCATTTTGACATGTGTGGACCTTGGATGTGACAATGTTAGGCTGACTCCAACGTGTTGCTAGCCCTTCATAGGTGTTGTGTGTGAAGGCACATACTTGTTGAACTATCTATACACTCCTGGGTGTGCATTGAACATGGGATTGTTGGTTGTTATTTCCACACCAACCTCAAAGACTGCCATGTTAATGTGAAACAGGGTACCTAGGACTGTAGCAACCAGTATGTTACACGTACTTGCGACCTTTTGCGACTTGATTTAGAACCTAGGGCAAGATGTAGCAAACTGTTTACAAGTTGCAAATGGCATAAATTGCCCTTTGTGATTTGCAAACGTCTGTTTGCTATTCAGAAAGGTATTTTGTGATTCTGAACATACTTGCAAAATGCTTTTCCAAATCACAAATAGGAAGGTGTTTTCCCCTCCTACTTGCGACTCGCAGTTGTATGCAATTCCATTTGCAACCGAGTACGTGGTCGCAAAGGGAGTCGCAGTTATCATCCACTTGAAGTGGATGGTAACCCACTTGCTAACTGGAAGCGGTCCCCATAGGAACTCTTCCCCTTTGTGAGTCGACCAAAATCATCATGTATAAAACAGCCAGTGGTCCAAGGGACCACTAACTGCCCTGAAATAATCCAAGATTGAAGATTTTGTATTTTTTTCTAAGTGCAGCTCGTTTTCCTTTCAGGTAAACGGCCTACACTTGGGGAAAAATAACCTGCTTTATTTAAAAGCAGTCACGGCCATGGAGGTCTGCTGTTCCCAGCAGGCCTCCATCCCCGTGAGTGCCCATAGTTGCTAAGGGGGCGCAACTTGGAACCCACCTCATTGATGTAAATGAGGTGGGTCTTAGCGACCCCATAGCGACTCGCAGACGGTGTTGGAGACACCGTTCTGCATTGCAAATTGCTAGTCGCAATTTTCCATCTTCCTACATCTCGCCCCTAGTGTACACATTCGGTTATGGCCCATGGGTTCAATATTAGCACACAACTAATTACAAATGGCATTGAGTGAGGATTGTGATAGTTATCACATAGAGTGACATATATAGTGAAGTCAGTATGCGGAAGAGGTGCAGCCATAACGTCAGATGCCTTAGGTATAATTTGGATGAGTAGTTTAGGGTGATGTCATTGATCACGTAGAGACATGGATATGTTAGGTGTGAGATGGCCTTATGTATGCATGCTTCACATGTACTTCCTCTGAGCCTTTCAGTGAACTATGTTGTGACAATTGCTGCAACCAATACATTTCTAGTAATGTACAAATAACCCATTGTGCTATTCCACCCAATGCAATTCCAAAGGTAAATATTTGCCTTTTCTCTTCACAGCTGCAAACATGAGTGCCGCAGATCGCAACCATTTTGAGAGGCGTGCCATGAGATACAGGCACATCCTGCAAGTGCAGTGTGGGTACCGGAGGATGGCCCGCAAATATTCGGATCGGGCCTCCGGGGCGTGGTGGGCCTCACCACAGGCTCCCCCTACATTGTCACCAACAGCCACCAACACCACATCCACCAGGTCTCCCCAAGTGGCCCCAGCAACGTCGGGAACAATAGACCCTGGCTCTTCCTCCAGACCTGGACCCAGCCGTGTTGTGATACCAGGACAGTCCAGTGGGCAACCAACTCCTGCCACAACCTCAACCTCCGCCGGCACACAAACAACCTCAGACCCTCCTGTTGACCCAGCTGCCTTCCTGGCATTAACAAGAAAAATGGACAAGCTTGTCAAGAAGGTGGACAGCCTGAGGGAGGATATGGGCTATATTAAAAAGCGGGTCCGCTCCATCAGGCGGACACTACGGAGGGCGAACCTGTAGGACTTTTGCCCTGTAGAACTTTTACCCCTCCCCTCTCTCCTCTTTCCTATTTTCTACTGTTAGTTGGGTTTTGGGGATTAGTATTAGGTAAGTACAGGTATTTAGCTTAGTTAGTGTTAGGGAAGAGGGTGGGGGGTCCTTATTCTTTCTATCTTTATTTTTTGTGTGGGTGGGTGGGTGGGGGGCAATGTTGGGATTCCTGTTAAAAATTAAAAAAAATAAAAAATTAAATAAAAAAAACTTTCAAAAAATTACAAAAAAATATATGTTTGTTTAGGATAGTATAGTATGTGTGTAGGTTAGTAAGTGTTGTCCTGCATGTGTCCTGTCTCATAATGGTGGGTGGGGGGTTGATGTTTAGATCGTTTCGTTACATGTGTAGAGTCAGTTTAGCTTAGGTTAGTTAGGGACAGTTGTGGGTTAGTAGTAGTCAGGTTAGATTAGTGTAGGTTTACCTTTCCCTTAGTTGCCTCTTGTGTTACTCAATAGAAATAAATATATAGTTAACCCTTTAAATGATGCGTTAGGTGCTACTTTATCATGGCCTTGACATCAGTGTAGCTGAATGTTTTAGTATGACATTTGTGTCCTATGCTCGCCATCCCCAGGAAATTGAGGTTTAACATGCCAGCTACCCGTGTGCTAACTTGGTAGGTATCCACCATTTGGGAGACCCACCATTGGTAGTGTGCATTGATCACCAAGGTTTTGTGTTGGTATGTATCCTACTTCACAAAGAGTGCTTCCAGACTTGTTATTGTGGGTAAATTGAGAGGTCGGACAGCAGTGTGAAGTTCAGGGAGATCTTTGTAGATGAGGAGTTGTTCACACTCTTGTCTTTTTGCTTTCATTGCTGACCTACATCATGTGTGTACTGATTCTGCATGACTTTCCTTCATGGAAGTATACTCCGTAAGGGTGATTGATGCAGTGTAATTTGTTAATGTTTCCTTACATTTTGCAGCATTATTTCTTATTTTAGTATTGCATGGTGCCTACATTTCTCAGCCACCATTAGTTGTCTAGAATAGCTATAGATGGTGCATCATTCTGTCCAACACAGCATGATTGTGTGTGGTTAGTCCCTTCATCAGTTATTTTCATCAAGATGGTAAGGCTATGATGCAATCCTGGCCACTGCTCAGATGTTTCAGAATACATGAAATCAGGACAGTAGTATTGAGAATCAACATGGTTGCCACACAGGCACTTTGGAGTTAGGTACTGCACAGTTGAAGTGTGAAATAACACAGAGACATAATAGGTGTGCAAGTGCTATTTATTTATAGGTGCTGTAGTGCAAAATGTCCATTCACCATGTTTGCTGAGTCCGTTCTGGTGCATTCTTACATGGTGATCCTACAGAAGGGGTGTGGATGATGCTCCTCACATGCTGGGGTGATGTCACAGACAGTGCAGAGGGACAGGAATTGTCAAATAGTAGGAGAGAGACATTCACTGGCAATGGGGACAAGTCATACAGTGGATTGCAGAACAGTCATTGAGTGTAGTTGTAGTGAGACTGGCATTTGACAAAACGTAGGACCTTGGTCAAAGTAGGCCATGGTGCAGGGACTAGTGCTTCCGGGTACTCTTCCGTGTGAATGTTATCTGTTCCATGTCTTCTTCTTCTGATGTGTGTGTTGCCTGGTTTGTCCTTGTTGTTGTTGGTTGTGAAGGGGCAACACACACCTCAGTGTTAGAAGACATGGAGGCAGACATCCCGGGGGCTGCTCCCTGTGGAGTTATGAAGGGCAGTACTGCAGCAAGGAGGGCCTGCAGTTTTTTCTGAATGGCAGCCACATCACGATGGTAGGCAGCCAGGTCGGCCCTGAGGGGCACACGTTGACTGGATTGCAGTTGTAGTTGTTGTGTCAACTGGATGACAGCTGTGCAGATTTCCTTCTGTGTTTTGACAAGTTCCTGCAAGAGAGATGTTCGGGTTTGCATAGCAGCTGCCTGATCCTCAGAAGACATCATGCACGAACGCACCCCCTCAAGGCTGGCTGCCATAGTTTGCATCCCCACCCGCACCTCCTTGGCCAGCTCCCGCTGTACCCCAACGACGGTTCTTTCGAAGCTGGTGCCAGTGTCGTCAGAGTCCTCAGCTGTGTTGGAGCTGGCAGGTCTTACAATTGGGGTGGCGGGTGGTTCTCCTGTGGTGGCTGCTTCTACTGTGCTCCTCCTTGTGACTGAAGGTGGGGTTTGGAGGCTTTCATGGACCATTTGGATGGTCTCCTGTGGAATGTTTATGGGCTCGTCATCCATGTCATCAGGGAAATCAGGGACAGGCATATCGTCAGGAGATCCATGTTCCTCTGCAATGAAACAGGGTACAATTAGTGTGTCTGTGTTGTGACAATTTTGCACTAAGATATAAGCCTTTGGATGACTTAACTTTGTGCTCTGTTTTATTTTTGGTATCTGCTGTCCTTCATATGGGCATTGTTGTAGGCCTATGGCCCACCTGTGTGTCACATGTCTGATATGGAGCTATCAGACTTGTCTGCCTGATCGCCTCTAGGTGTTGCTTTGTCAAAATTTAGGAATGGGCATGTTTTTGTCCTACTCCTCCCTCTGTGTTTAACTATTCTTATGGAGGGACATTTTGTTGGGTGGGCTCTCATTATCCTACATGAGATTACTGGCTTTCTAGGCAGCAGGATAGCTAATGGTGTGGGGGACTAAGTCTGACACACTTGTAATTAACTCTGTCACCCTGATTCTTTCTTTTTGCTCTGGCTAACTAGCAGTGCCTCTGGTCTCCCACAGCAAAGGAATGTTTAGACATCCGAGCACATGACATCTTTGGAACTTCTCAGGGAAGTCGTGGTCACTCAGATCCTACACAATTCTCTCTTTTCCAGTATGTTCTCATACACAAATGACAAAGACAGTACTTGTTTAATATGATGATTTCATTGTACAACTGACTTGTACATATTTAGGTGTGAGCCACAATAACCCAAACAATACAAACTGTTAGAATTTGAATAGTCAGCAGGAGAGTAAAACATTTGTACAAAGCTATCATGCAGCCTAACTGTTTCTACTATCCCTCTGCTTGTTCTATTATAGCACAGCATGTTAAGCTTGGAGCTTGCCTGTCTGAATCACAGGGGAGACATCATCCCTCATATCAGAGCAATGGCCTGTGATCTGGTTCGGCATCTGCAGCAAGGCAGGCAGCGTCTTGTTGTGGTTCTCTGTTTGGAAACTCCCTCTTGCGTGTCTTGGGACAAGGAAGTGATTTTATGAGTCATATGTCATCGTGATGACAAAGTGTCCCTACGCAGGAATGCCAAATCTTAACCCCTACCACGTCTATCAGCAATGTACCAGACTGTATCCTTGACTGGGACACAGAGTGAATATGTTCTGGCAAACTCCAGTGCAGAAGTAGGCAAAACAGTGTGATTTGACTAATTAACAACACCGTAGGACTGGCTATTTGCTAAATTAACTGATAGGAAGGCCAATAAAAAGCATTTAGTGCAAAGTGCTCTGAGGCTCTTAGATGTGAGCAAATGAGTAAAAGTACATTCAGGGCAAGGTGCACAAAGGCCTAAAGCCTGAAGCTAATGCGCAAAGTATACGTTACACTTACAACACTACACTTTGACTGGCTGTGGGTGTTGTGAATGCCCTGGCAGCACACTTGCCTCTCAGGACCTGCCCCAAACACATTTTATTCACATTGCCCGAAATGTACATGTGACGTGGCATATCCTATGCATGTCAATGTTAGGATGTGGTATGGATGTAAACATTGTTGATGTTTGAAGATGATGTTGGGTCATGCGTGTTTAATTGGATTGGCGTGTTTATCGTATGAAGGTTCTATTTGGTTGTCAGACTGTGCAGGTGTGTTTGAGTGATCAGTTGCCTGTGTCCCCTCCTCAATGTTGTTGTCTGAGCAGTATGACATTAGTGATGTAGCCTTGTTAACCAGGCACGTTAGAGACCCTGACATATGCAGCATGTGTGTGTCCTTAGTGCTGTGTGGCTCCTATTGCTGTTTACTTTGCCTTATGTATGTGTCAAGTATGGACATTCGGCATTTGAGTGTACTGGTGCCGTTGTATTATTTCTATGAATAGTTGCAGATGTCATCCTCATCCCCTAATTTAGGTATGTATGTTCCATGGGGAGGTTCCTGCCATTTGGTACTATAGCTGCACAGAGATGAGAGGTGTTCTTGTCAACTGTTGTGGCAGTTACATTGCAGTTGTTGTTTTGGCTACTGGATTACTGATAGGGACCTAGTTGATGTAGGATAGATTTTGCAAGACAAGTGCCTGGATGTGAGTTTGACGTAGTGGCCTTCCCACCTGTCGCTGCTTTCCCTTGGCTCTATTGTTGTACTTACAGGATGGCCCCATGGGACTGTTGTTGGTGCTGTATTTTGTCGTGCCCCAGATTCAGTCTGTGCTGGCCATGCCCCCCTGCCGTGCCCCTTTACCCATGCCACTTCATATATGTGCTGACTTACATGCATTGTGTAGTAGGTATCCCACCCTGCTTACAGTCCCCATTATTGCAATTTAATTCCCCATGCGACTTACCCTGCATGTGCGTTGTCTCGTGGTAGTCTGCGCTGTCCTGTCCTTGAATCCCTGTGACGATCTCCTCCGGGATGACGGCTGCGACCATCTCCTCCATGTGGTCCAGGGCCTCCTGTTGTGCTGGACTCCCCCCTCCAGTCTGCATTGCTGCCTTCCTGTTCCTGTTTTTCTTTTGTCCTACGTTTGCAGTCATGCCAGCGTTTCTTACACTCGGTGACTGTTCTGCGTTCTTCAGCCACACTGTTGATCTTGTCCACAATTTGTTTCCATATGGCCTCTCTCCTACTGAGTGGCAATTTAGAGGTGATGAACAATTGGTGCTGGTGTTCCGTCACCTCTTTCACCAGGATTTCCTGCTCCTCTGCACTGAAGCGACACTTTTTTTTCTAAAAATGTCCTGGTTCCGGTATGGATCCTCCTGGCTGGTTCCTGGTCTGCTGTCATCCTCCTGGGGTCTGTACTGGCTTCTTTGATCCATTTTGGCTCTCCTCTGCTGAAAGGGCAGTTTTCGTGCTAATATCTGACGCAATAGCGCCAAGAAAAACAACGCTTTCCGGTTTGCGCTGTCGTAAATCGACCCACAGTGATTTGCGTCACGTTAACGTTGGTTTCCTTTACGACGTAACGCCGCTGTGTGCGTCACGAAATAATGACTCCCACCTGTTGGTTGCGCCGCCGTACGTCAAAGTATAAATTTGACGCCCGCACGGCGCATCGAAATGGCGTTAGCCGGAGCTAATTTTTTTTACGCAAAACTGCGTTAGCACAGTTTTGCGTCAAAAAGTATAAATATGGCCCCTAGTATGCACACATTCCCTGGCAACACAACACAGACTGTATGAGGTAGGTGATAAAGCCAATAGGCTTCTGGCATTGCTTGACAGAAGGGATAAAGAGCACTCATGGGAACTCAGAATACATGACGGGTAAGCCACCAATGGATTGTGGTTCCTACAGGCCTATATCCCTCCTGAATTTAGAGACTAAGGTGCTGGCAAAGGCCCTGCAGCTAGGTTGCAAAGGGTTATTTCCTCAGTCATGTTCCCAACCAACCGGGATTCATCCCCAAGAGAAGCACTCACCTCAATCTCTGAAACCTCTATGGATTACTTCCTTTGACAGAATCACAGACGACTTGCACCAGCAGTTCTAATGGTGTTGGATGCCAAGATGACGTTTGATTCTATTGAGTTTGAGTTACCGATCTGCAACTTTGATGCACTTGGTCTTCGGGTCGGGGGTCTGCTCCTGGATAATAGGACTGCTCTATCAATCCTCCAGGACCAGAATGAGGGTAAATGGAGTGCTTTCCCACAGCTTTACTCTGTGAAGAAGCACCTATCAGGGATGTCCTCTCTCCCCCATGATTTTTTGCTCTGGCGCTCAAACCACTGGAGGCTTGGATCTGTCAAGACCCATTAATAAAAGGTATATAGGCACCTGGGGTTTGAGAGGAACGGATTTCCTCATTTATGTAACACAACTCACTCTCTCTATTGACAGGATAGTACAAGTGTTTACCATTTTCCTGGATTACGGGTCACTCAGGCTACACAATCCAATGGTCTAAATTTGTTGACTATCCACTCTTGGGATGATAGTCCTTCACTGCCCAGAAGTTGTGTGGTGGCTTTAGTCCTGGAAGACTTGTGTTATTTGGGAATATGGGACCTCTGGAATTTCCTTCAGAGGTACCTCCTCCCCAAGTTGAGGAGGCTTTGGAGTGATATGGCTAATTGGTCCAGCCTGCTCTTGACTCTGATGGACAGAGTGTCCCTCTACAAAATGATGAGCCAACCTAGATTCTTATATACAAAGCAACATCCATCTTTCAGGATCCCTCTATATATCTTGAAGAGGATTGAGGGAAAGCGCCACCATTTGTTCTAGTAGGGCGGTGCTCCAAGAACAGTGTTAACTAAATTGCATAGAGGGGTGTACAGTGGGGGACTTGTGATCCTGGATATTCTGAAATATTATTGGGCCTCACAGCTCTTCATAGTTAATGAGGCTATGAAATACTTAAGATGAAAAGGGAGACTTACGGGGCTGACTCCGCTTTGGCACAGTGACCTGCTCACTGAGGTGTGAAGGGGGAATTAACAGGGTTCTCTATATGGGCACTAATAGGCATAGAGCACCTGAGCGATATCTAGAGAGGTCATGCTATAAAACAATTTTAAGACCTTCATCAAAAATACGCACTAGTGGAATCAACACACTTCTGGTATCTACGTTTGGGGCACACGCTCAGACGACACATACAGGAAAGAGAGCAATTGCCTAAATCCCCCACTGGAAGACTGAGTACTCACTCAGGCTATACCTGAAAAAGAGGCGTGTTTGTGATTCACAAAAAGCTGATTCATAATTCCATAGACTTTCTAGGACCCGTGAAGGAGTCTGGGGAAGTAGACCTAGGTGACATTGATGATAGAGATTGGGTGGAGGACATTCAGAACCTGGGAGAAGTAGCTATATGAATCCAACTTAGGCTGGTCCAATTTAAAAAATACTTCATAGGTCATATTACTCACAGACACTCTCACATAAGATAGGTAGGGCATATACACCACTGTGCAGAAGGTGATGTGCGCGAGAGGGCACATTCTACTACTTACTTTGGAAGTATCCACTGATACAGGGATAATGGTTGAAAGTAGCTAATATAATGTCCCAAGTAACGTCACTGGAGGTCTCCTTAGATGCCAAATGGTTGATCCTGGTGATTTCTGATGCAATAACACAGCCCAGATATCAGGAGATCTGGCTGAGATTGGCTGCTGGGAGAACAAAGCATAACATAGCAAGGACGTGGGGTGCATTGTACCCACCTGACATAGCAGGATGGGAGTCAGACCTTGACTCTTGCCAGAGGGCAGAGCAAGTGATTTACAGGAGCAGTGACTGCCCTAAGAAATGGGAAAAAGTGTAGGGGAACTGGTGGGAATACCAAGGATATGATTAAGGTATATTGATGAAGTACAAATAAAGGAGTGGTGGGGCAAGAGAGGAAAATGAAACTGCGCCACATGCTGTTGGGTGGTGAAACCACCAACCTCAATTCAATGGAACTTACCTGCTCTTCAGTGTAATGAATGGTTGACTAGCTGAAATATATGGAATGTATGCGTTTTCTTCATCAAAGCTGTATGAAGATTACTCGTTCAATAAAGTCATAGAAAAACGAACATTGTCATGAATCAACTACTAATAATTTAAAATGAATGCCAGGACAAACTAAGTGAAAATAAATTAAACTGTATTCAAAGAATGAGATATAGCTCTCCTTTCAAAATGTAAAAACAAAGATAATTGTCCATAGGGTCCTGGATGGAAAATGTGGACTTCAGGCCAAGAACTTGCCTTCTAATTACACTGTCAAGTACAAACTCCTCAGTAAGGGGTCACGGCCAGGTAATCAGTAAAGGTGGGTGGAGCAGAAGGAGTAAAAGGGGTAGGAGAGGATGGGGTTTGGTAGGTAGAGGGAGCTAGAGTGGGTGTTCTGAGTGTGTCTGTTGTGCATGAGGGTGTAGTGTATGTGGTGCATGTTTGGGTGAGAGTGTCTTGGAAGGTATGTAGTGTTTGGGTGAGTGTGTGCATTTGCATGTTGGTGTGTTTGTGCATTTCAGTGAGTAGATATGTTTGGATGTGTGTGGTTTTGTAGGTGTACTGTAATCTTGTGATTGTGAGTGTATCCATCTGGTGGGTGTCGTTTTGCATGTAGGTGTGTCTGTGTGACTGTATTTGTCTGGATGATTGTAATGTAGAGGTGGATGTTATGGTTGTGGTACTGTGGGTATGCTGGTGATTTTGGGTGTGGTGGTGGTTGGGGTTGTGTTGGTGATATTGGGGGTGCTTGTGTTTGTGGTGGTGGTCGTTGTGGTTGTGGGTGCAGTGGTTGTGTCTGTGGTGGTGTGTGTTGTTGTTATAGGTGTGGTGGTTGTGGTTATAGGTGTGGTGGTGATTGGATTATGGCCTGTGAGTAGAGTGTCAGTTTTGTGTGTCTGTTGGAGGGGGTCTATGCTTTTGTTTCTTGGTGCGTTTGTGTTTATGTGAGGGTGTGCTGCTTTTGTCTGTTGGCGTGGGATCATGCAAGGAAGTGGGTGTGCTTGGGACTTTGGTGAGAGGTGGGATTTAGGATGAGGAAGGGACAGGAGTAGGGGCACAAGGTGGGGCTAGTTGGGGGGATGCAGTCAGTGCAGATGCTATCTTTGCAAGCAATCTCTTCCTGCCAGACATTGCACTTTGAATGGAATCCAGAAATTCAACATCTGCTGCATCTGAGAACTAAGGCCCTGGTTGCCATTCACAATCGCTGTGTTCCTAACAGAGATGATGCATAAATGGTCAACAGCCTCTTCACTGAGTACAGCGGGGCCAGGGGCAGGAGAGAGGTACCTTTGACAAAGAAAACCCCAGCACTTTTAGGAGGCATGTTTGGCCAATTGGGAGGTAGCAAGAGGAAGTGTTGAGATGGGAATCTAGGTGGCGATTAAGGATGCAGATTGGACAGGTCCTCTCATGTCCACCACCACTAGGGACTGGTCTTCTGTAGAAGCCTCAGAAGAAGAAGTAGAGCTGGTGGGCTCTGTGCCAGTCCTTTCACCCTCCATGCCACTATGTCCATTGGTGTTGACTTTGTCCCAGTCAGGCACAACCAGATAACCACAGTTGGCACTTTGTACTTTTTGACCCTTTGGGGGTCATTATGACCCCGGCGGTCGGTGTAAATGTGGCGGTAGTACTGCCAACGGGCTGAAGGTACATACCGCCACATTATGACTTTGGTGGGTTGGCTGCAGTCAATCCGCCAATATATCACACCGACCACCATGGCAGTAGCAGCTGCAGGGCCGGAGATAACAATCTCCAAACTGGTGGCTGCTACTGTAGTGCCGGCTGCATTATGACCCTCCCTACTGCCATGGTTTTGGTGGTGTTCGTAACGCCACAAAAACCATGGTGGTAGGCCCTACCAGTGACATGGAATTCCTTCCAGGTCAATGGTAGGAGGCCCACCCACACCCTAGCACCCCCCAGACAAACCCCACCCCACTCCATCCACGTTCCCCCCTTCCAATTCTCCCTCCCACACGGACACTCGCAGGAACACACCACACATTCACACACTCACTCACACAGGCGTACATGCATGCATCCATTCATTCATGCACACATCCGTACACACATTCAAACTGACACACAGACATGCATTCACATTTCCATTCATACATGCATTTTCATACATGCACACACACACGCCTACAACACTACACACTAATTCGCATTCACACACATACTCACACATTTGTGCACACATCCCCACACACACACAACATCCCCCACCCTCGCCCCTGCCAGAAACCTGACTTACTTGCATCCAGGGGTTCTTCCAGCAGGGGACGGGGTGCTGCTACCGCCAGCAGCACTCGCCAGCAGAACACTGCCAGGCCGTATTATTTGACATAAAATGGCTGGAGGTGGTCTACTGGTGCAGCGCTGCTGGTGGTAGCAGTGCCACCTTAACACCGTCTGCCAGCACGGCCACAGCCGGATTTCCACCCTTCTTGTGCGGAAATCCAGCTGTGGTCATATTATGGCAGATGGATGTTAGCCGCGGAGCCGGTCTTTTGGCGGCCGTCGTCCACGGCGTAGGGCGGTATTTACCACCAGTGTCATAATTAGGGCCTATATTTGCTAAAATCAGTAAAATTTCATAACGCTGGTTCTTTGTATTGGAAGTTTGCCATTTTGGTCTTGTTTTATTTATTAAAACCTACTCTATTTTTCTACAATGATGTGGAATTTTTCTTGGGTTGCTTTATTACTGTTGTGAAGTATTGCATAAATACTTTACACATTGCCTCTAACATAAGCCTGACTGCTCTGTGCCAAGGAGTGTAGTTGTTTGAGTAGGGTATCATCCCTCTCAACCAGTAACCCAGTTTCTTACACCAAAACACCCACCTATTTTGCTGACAATCTCATCACACCCACAGCTAATCCACACCCAGACTGCAGAGTAAGGAGATTAAAAAAGGAAACAGAAGACAGCAGGTCTTTTTCATCTATGCAGCTGTGTTCTAGAAAAACATCCCTATATTGGGACCACCCCAAAGCTGCTTCAGTTTAGGAAAGACTTGGGGATACACCTCTTTAAAGAACACCACATCACAATGCATAGCATTCTTTAAAACGACTATGGGGCTGATATAAGTGCCCCTGGCGCCATTAGAGAGTCACTTTTCGTGATGCTATGGTGGTGCTAGCCACTGCACCTTATTTACAAGGAAGTGTATCATCACTTTTTGTGATGTTACGCCTCCTTGTAGTTATGGGCCCCTCCACGCAGTTTTTCTGCACCAGAGAGGCGTGCAATGAGTGTTGCATTGGGCATTCCACAGCAAGACCCATTGCTTTTGATGCTTCCTCAGATTGACAAGAAATCGTAAATTTATGGCAGTGCCAAAAACTGACACCACCCCTGGGGTAGCTTTATCATGGCAAAATGAGGAGGAATGATTTTATTCTGCTTTGTTTTAGTTTTTTCTATGTGTGTTGCATTCTGCAGCACACATAGAAGAAGCAAAATGCCATGGATGATTGTTTATGTGCAGGAAGGTGCACATAAACAATCATCCATGTCCCTTCTATGTCCATTCCTGCACATAAACAATCATGCCAAAATGACGCTGTGGTGCCCAATCACCATTATAGATTGTTTATGTGCAGAAAGTGACACCTTAATGCATGTAAACAATCCATCCCTCCAACGCAGAGAACTTAATTCAGCCCCAGCGTCGGGGGAAATGCAGTGGTGTGCTATATTCCTCTAAATACGGTGCAACCCTCCATTTTAAAAGTGGCACAGCACTACTATTTTTGGCACAGCTTTGCCATCAATCCGGGTCAATGTGTCCTTTCATAAGTTGACTTCGTCTTTGATCATGTACATGGCTACAATACTTTTGGGCTATGTTTGTGTAATAGAAATCCCAGATACATACATATACAGATCCTAGCCCTTAGAATTGCTTGTTGCTTCCAATGTGAATTATATGCATGTATATAATTGAGCTCTATATTTACTTTGTGCAGGACTGGGCAGGACTTTTATTCCACAGGGTATTTCCTCTGTGGTGTAGAGCCCTTGGAAGCTGGTTTTGAAAGCTCAAGGTTACTACTGATTCCTCTGTCCTTTTCCCCAGCTCCATGAAGACAATTGCAGCAGGCACAGGGAGACCTCAAGAGAAAGAAAGGGAGCAGTGAGAAGTAGAGAGAGAGAATGGATGGATGGAAAGAGAGAGGTTGAGCAAGGAGACACAGGCTGAGGGACTGATTTGAGCATTTTTGCCCTGCTTGTGTTTGCTTTCCCATTCAGGTCTTGCATTTAGGGGAATGTTCCTCCAAAGATCAGAATACACCAATTGAAGTGTGGAGTTCTTGCACTGAAAATGTGATTCCGGCTCTTGGTTTGCAGCTATGAGGAGAAAACCATGTTTAAAACAACAAAAGAAGAAGTAATTAAACATCACGCACCTGAGCGAGCACCTTCAAAACCTAGGGGCATATTTAAAAGCCCCTTGCGCCACTGGTACATCACTTTTTTGATGCTCTGGTGGTGCAAAATGCAGACCCAGATCTACAAGGCCACACAAAGCCACTTTGTCTGGATTTGTATGGCATTGTAGATATGGTGTAAGGCAAAGCAGCAATTTGCACTGCATTGCCTTGCACTGTGTCGGGGGCATTCCATGGGCACTGCAGTGGGTTTTCCCAGGCAACATCCATGGGTTGTGACACATTCCCAGATTTAAAAGGACTCGTAAACCTGGGAATATTTCCAAACCGTACGCCTCCCAGAGGAAGCATAACGAGTATAAATATCTTTATTTCTCCTTGGTTTTCCCTCTTTCTATGGGTGTTGCATTCTACAGCACACATAGAAAAATGAAAAAGCCTCCATTGATTGTTTTTTTATGCAGAATGTTGCCCCTTCCTGCACAAAACCAATCCTGTCAACAACACAGACACCCTTACACAATGCACCAAATAGTGCACTGGCTGAAAGAACAGGAATGCACCATATCTTGTTAATATGTGTATTCCTGCCCTTTTAAATTGGCTTAGGGCAGCACACCAAAAAGACTTGAGATGCTGTCCTACACCAACTTTTTGTAGATATGCCCCCTAGGTTCCAATACGAGAAAAAAACATCCTCAACACCCTTTTGTAGGTTACTTTTGATAGGCTATTTTTCAGATTTAGCCATGCTTGTTATTCCTTTGCTTTTCTCATTTTCTCTTTTTAATTAATTTATCATAATTTTAAGACTCCTATTTTTAAATTTAGATTCATTCTTTTGTGACTTCACTCTAAGGTGGCAAGAAGGTTTTGTGAGTTAAATAATTGCTAGAAACCCCAGGTCCTGAGTTCAAATTCCGGGAAAACAAATTGTTTCCTGTTAGAGGCTGATAAACTAAGTAGTATTAAAATTGGTTTTAAATAAGAGATGATATGTACAGTGCTTTAAAAGAGCTGCATACAATGTTTACTATTATTAACGTTTATACGTATGCAAAGTTCAAAGGACTGAATGTTTAATAGAAATCTTGAAAATGTTGAGACGCTGGGCCACAACGGAAACATTACATAAAACATTAAGGGGGTGATTCTAAGCTGGGCGGGCGGCGGGAGACCGTACCGCGGTCAAAAGACCGCAGCGGTCATTCTGGGTTTCCCACTGGGCTGGCGGGCGACCGCCAAGAGGCCGCCCGCCGGCCCAGCGGGAAACACCCTTCCACGAGGAAGCCGGCTCCGAATGGAGCCGGCGGAGTGGAAGGGGTGCGACGGGTGCAGTAGCACCCGTCGCGAATTTCAGTGTCTGCTAAGCAGACACTGAAATTCTAAGTGGGGCCCTCTTACGGGGGCCCCTGCAGTGCCCATGCCATTGGCATGGGCACTGCAGGGGCCCCCAGGGGCCCCACGACACCCCATACCGCCATCCTGTTCCTGGCGGCCGAAACCGCCAGGAACAGGATGGCGGTATGGGGGTCGGAATCCCCATGGCGGCGCAGCAAGCTGCGCCGCCATGGAGGATTCCCCTGGGAAGCGGAAAGCCGGCGGTACACCGCCGACTTTCCGTTTCTGGCCGCGGCTGTACCGCCGCGGTCAGAATGCCCAAAGGAGCACCGCCAGCCTGTTGGCGGTGCTCCCGCGGACCACGGCCCTGGCGGTTTTTACCACCAGGGTCAGAATGACCGCCTAAATGATTTAGGGTCTGATTTGGAACTCGTTGGATGGGTTACTCAGTAACCACGGTGACGGATATCCCATACCCCAAAATATAAATCCCATAGACTAGAAGGGGATTTAGATTTCAGCGGACAGGATATCTATCACCAATGTGTTCTAAATCAGGCCCGTAGGGTCTGCTCCAGACATTGGTGGACAGGTTACTCCATCACAACAATGACGGATATCCTGGCCATCGAAATCTAAATCCTGTTATGGCCTATGGGATTTACATTTTAGCGGATGAGACATCCATCACCCTTGTGACAAAGTAACCAGTCCGCCAATATTTAAATCAGGCCCATAGTCTCCTTTGGGTGGGGAAGAGAACACTGGAACACATTGACACAAAATTAGTAAAGTATCTATTTCTTGCAAAAACTAAAATGATATAAGAAGGCATTTTCATTCAACATAAATGCTTATAAATGCTACAATGAAGGCACTTAAGATGTTTCGTGGTGCACCATGACACAATACATGAGAGATTACTTAGTACTTAAAAGTCGAATATTATGCATTCGTGTTTACAATCACACTTGCTAATGTAGAGTCCTCCACTACTATTCTGAAATGAAGCTGGAGAGGCCATGCAACCAAACATCAACCACCCATGCATGAGACAACAATATTTTATTTTCCACCTTTGGACTGCAGGACCGACTTAGAGTCCCAAATGTAAAAAACAAGTTCATGGAAATAATTTACTGTATAGCATCTTTTAGATGGCTTGATAATGCAGTAGGCATTTTAACAAAGACCATTCTAAAAAGTCTTCATACATTCTTCGAACTGGCAAGAAGGGAAGTGCTGCAAAATCCTTTTTACTGTTAAATAACAGTGAGATACTGACCTGGAAGACATCGCAGATCCTCCCAAACTGGGGATTTGTGAACAGGTCAATGATAATATCTCTCAGGGGAAGTTTAAAAGTGACTGCAAGTAAACCAAGGAAGAAGGAGCTATATAACCAAGTATGTTATCAGAAATAAAGACACTATCATTATATGTATACTTTCAGAAGGGGAACATGTGCATTTAAATAAGTATTCCATATGCCGGTTTGAAAAACATCTAATGCATTTTGACTTTGTCCTTGAACTTGAGTGAAATTTACGCCACTTAGGGCAAGATTTAGCTCTTGGCGAATGGAATACTCCTTCGCAAATGTGATGGACATCACGTCCACCGTATTATGATCTCAACAGGATACAATGGGATTGCTATAAAGCGGATGGAATTCACCCCCAACAAGATCTAAATCAGGCCCATATGCCCACAGGCCTTTGAAAAGTGCATGAATCAAGCAAAGTGAAACTCACAAATTCAAGCATAATGCTGTCAAATAAGTCATGCATCAGTCATCAGCATAGATTAATATCCAACATGGACAATGCACCACCTCTGTACTCAGGATACCAACCTCAACATTCATTTGGCACAGGAATGTTGAAAAGTATAGACGTAAATAATCCCCGCCAAGTTAGAGACACGCACACACATATGAACTATCAATGTTTTGCGTCTTCGTTTGTACTACACATCTCCTTGTAACAATATCAGTGTGATCCACATGAAGATGGTACACATAAAAATACATTTGTGGGGCACCACAATAACTACTGTACCAAAAACAATAGTTTAAGCCTGACAATCAATAGCATAACAATCCATGTGATGTATGTGAACTGCACCACATGTATACCCCTAAATCACCTGGGCAAGTAATTATACTATTAAATGGCTACGTCAATGTCATGTTGGTCAACAATGACATCTGTGGTTTACTATGGACCTATATATGTGTGAGTATAATACATGTTGACAATGTCATTATTTAGCTAGGGAGAGGGGCAACGATTCAAATATCTGATCACCAATCTTTCAATGTACACATGTAGTGAGTGCACAAAACATATAGGCACTCACTACAACCCTGGCGTCTGTGATAAAGTGGCGGTAATACCGCCAACAGGCTGCCAGTAATTACAGCCAAATTATGACCATGGCAGTGAGAATCCAGATAGACAGTCACTTTACAACACCGGCCGCCAGGGGGAAACAACAGGCACCATGGCGGTAGCCGCCTACAGCCAGGCGGAAAGCAATGTTCTGCCCACTGTACGAAGACCCTGCAATCCGCCACCTTTTCCGGGGTGGTTCTGACAAAATCAAAAGCCTGGTGGAAATTGAACTCAGAAGGGAAAGGCCTCACCATTGGAGACACAAGGAAGAACCACGCCGCCATGGAGCCCTAGCTGCAAATCTTTCCAATGATCTTTTACGTCCTGCTCCATCACGAACACCAATGATGGCGAAGACGACCACAGTGAGTACAGCCGCCTAGAACACAAGGGAGGGGGGAGGAAAAAGAGAGTGACACACAGACACGCAACACACACACCCCACCCCAACACCATACACACATACAGCTGCAGTAATAAAACATATTTACCCCGTACCCCTGAGGAATAATGCAAGGACAAAAGGAATATGAAAATGTGAGTGTAATAATATAAATACAGTAGAAATGGAAATGCAATGCAACATATTTACATATGTATAGTTCAAGGGACACTGCCCAGTCCTCATTGTGCGTGGGCCACATTGCCACAGGCCAAAGTCCAAGGCCCCACCTGTCACCTGGAGCAACATGAAGAGAAAACTGCAGGGGCATCAGTTGGAAAATAGGCAGGCACCTCAGGGGGACGAGGAGCGGAAGGACACCTCAGCCGACAGATGCTAGAATACCACTTGTTCTGGAGGGGGCAACATGCCCTGTGCTTGGTCCTGGGGAGTGCAAGGCCACAGTCTCTCAAGTAGGTGACTTACCAACTTCCTCGGGAGGGGGCAACATGCCCTGTGCTCGGTCCTGGGGAGTGCAAGTCCACAGTATCTCAAGTGGGTGTCTTACCCACTGGTTCTGGAGGGGGCATCGTGCCCTGTGCTCTTCATCCTGGGGAGGTTGGTGTAGGAGGGTGTCTTACCCAGTGTTGTCTGCCCTGATAAAACACATGTGCTACATTGTTTCCCCCAAGTGGAGGAATTGGCCACAGTGAAGGCTGACTTCTATGCAATGGGACATATCACCAACATAATTGGGGTGATTGATGGAACTCGTATTGCATTTTTCCCCCCCATCGAAATGAACAGGTGTTTCCACTCCATGAATGTCCAGATGGTGTGCTTGGCGGACCAGTACATCTCACATGTCGATGCAAAGTATCCTGGGTCTGTGCATGATGCCTTTATCCTGAGGAATAGCAGAATCCCAAATGTGATGACCCAACTACAGAGGCACCAGGTGTGGCTAATAGGTGAGCCCTGGTTCCCACCCAGTATATGTTGGTGATTGAATATGGTGTTGGCCATATAGGATAGCGTGTGGCTAAATGTTGTCCCTCGATATTTGCAGGTGACTCAGGTTACCCCAACCTATCATGGCTACTGACCCCTGGGAGGAATGCCAGGACAAGGACAGAAGAACGTTACAATGAGGCACATGTGCGAACAAGGAGGATAATTAAATGAACATTTGGCCTCCTGAAGGCCAGGTTCAGGTGCCTCCATCTAACAGGTGGATCCCTGTGCTACTCACCCAAGAAGGTCTGCCAGATAATTGTGCCATTCTGCATGTTGCACAACCTTGCCTTGAGACGCCATGTGCCTTTTCTGCAGGAGGAGGAGCCTGGAGATGGATGTGAGGCAGCAGTGGACCCTGTGGACAGTGAGGATGAGGAGGAAGAGGATGAAGATGATGACACCAGAACAACAGTGATCAGACAATATTTCCAATGACACACAGGTAAGACAGTGTTACTTCACATTTCATTTTCATTAATTTGATTATCTTCGGCACTGGCATGCTGTTATTTCCCACTTCCGTGTCCACTCATTGAACCCTTTGGGAGTTCATTTTGCAGATGTTGGTGCCCCCTTATCACTCCTGGTGTGATCACTGCAGGAACCTACAGGTTTTTCCTATGTGAACATTACTGTACAGTTGAATAGCAATGCTTGTACCTGGTCAAACAAATACATACTTTAAAAATATGATATACTCCATACTTTTTTCAAAGGGTGTTTATTGAAGTGCTAAGAAGAAGAAGGGCAAGTGCACTGTGATGGGGTGATGATGGAGGAAAGTCCAGGGTATTGTTCCAGTCTATTTGTAGCACAGATGCATTGTCCAAGGGGACATACCAAGGGGAGCAATGTCAGTTCAAGGTAGACAGGGTGACTGAGTGGGACACAAGGATGACAATCAGGAAAGTCTCATTTCCTGGCGGGGGTCTTGGCAATAGTCTCTGGCTTCTGCCTGAATCACAGGGAACATTTGCAGGGTGGTTCACCTTCTTCAGGGGGTGGGGTGCTGGTGGCCTGTTGGTCCTGTGGCGGGGCTTCCTGGCCACTAGTGGCAGCGGAAGTGGTAGGCAGTTCAGATGTCTGGCTAGTGGAAGAGGACCCCTGTTGTGAGACTGCCTCCCTCATAATGTTTGCCCTGTCTGCCAGCACCCTTGCAATGGAGACCATGGTGGTGTTAATGGCCTACAAGTCCTCCCGGGTACTGTCCCTGCTACAGCCGCCTGTTCTCCTGCATGTTGTCCAATATCTGGCCCAGCATATCCTGGGAATGTTGGTATGCTCCCAGGATCACTGCAAGTGCCTCCTGAAGAGACGGTTCCCTGGGCCTGTCCTCCCCCGGCGCACAGCACAGCAGTCCTCCCAGTTTCCCTGTTGTCCTGTGCCTCTGTCCCATGAACTGTGTGCCCACTGCCACTGACCCCAGGACCCTGATTGTCTTCGGTATGAGGTGTGCCCTGGGGTCCCTGTAGTGGTGGACACACTGCTGATTGACGTGTCCTGGGGACAGAGGTATGGGTGCGCTGGGTGGGTGCTGTAGTGCTGTTTCCTGAGGGGGGAGGCTCTGTGGTGGTGTGTGAGCGTGCCTGGGTAACCAACTGTCCAGAGGTCCCTGATGGGCCAGGATGGCCATCCAGATCCAGGTGACCAGATTTGCTGTCATCACTGTGGGCATCTTCAGTTGGGGGACTGGATAGTGCTGGCACCTCTTCTCCGCTGACATTGTCTGGGATACCTGTTGGGATGTAAATGATGTGTTATGGTTTCTGTGTCTGACATATTGGACATCCCTATCCTCCCCTCTATGGTTGCTGTTGCCCTGCCACCTTTTGTTTGTGTGTGGTGATGTATTGTGGGATTGTTAGTTTCTCTATGCTGTGCATGCTTTGGTGATGGGTGTCCATGCAGGGCTGGGAGGCATGTCCATGCATTGGCATAGCATGCAAGGTTTGGCATTGGGGTTAGTCATATGTGTAGGTGCAGTACATGGGTTGTAGTGGAGTGATGGGAGTGAGGGTGATGGTGTGAGGGAGCATGCAGGTATGGGGTGATAAGTGTTAAATGTTGGCTTACCAGTATCCAGTCCTCCGGCAACTCCAGTGAGTCCCTCAGGACAGATGGGGTGTGCATCAGCCTTGGTGGCAGCCTTCAGTCCCCAGTAATCCACACAGAACCTTGGTTCTGGAGTGACATCAGGAGCAGCAGTTTTTGGGACCAAGACCACTGAACTAGCCCAAGGGCTGCTAGAAAACTCAATAACCCCCAATGCTAAAATGTTAGAAACTTCATCCTTTATGTTAGCTCTCACCATGTCAGTCACTCTGTAAATGTTATGTTTAACAGGAGGCCTATCCTTAGTGTCCACATCATGTGTACACAAGTGTGTGACCCCTGGGGTCAGGGAGAACAGAGAGGCAAACCGACCCAACACCTGGTGACAGTCCCTCTGCAGCTCTGGGGTCAGAGAGGGAGAGAAGTTCACTCCCTCTACAGACCCATCCCTTTCTCCAGTAGGGAGGAGGTCAGGAAGAGGCTTACTCTCTTTCTCCACCCCATCATCTGTTGCTAGAAGCATAGACAATTCAGTCCGCTCAGTGTGGTTTGAGGCAGTTCACATGCAGGATCCTCAAGGTGGTTCCTGGGAGTCTGCAAGTCCACCAGATAGGTGACTTCACTCTTGTGATCCACCACCTCAAATGGCCCAATCCACTTGTCCTGGAGAAGCCTAGGGTCCACGGGTGCCATCACCCACACTTTCTGACCAGGTTGAAACTCGACCAGAGTGGCGTTCTGGTCATAGCAGCATTTCATGTCCTCCTGGCTTGCTTCCAGGTTCTCTTGTGCAAGACCCCTGAAGGGGGCAGTCTGGTATCTCAGAGCCAGCATGCAACTGAATACATCCTGGGGGGGTTCACTAGGGGCTTTCTCCAAAGCCTCCTTTACCAGACTCAAAGGCCCTCTGACATAGTGGCCATACAACAGCTCAAAATAGCTAAATCCAAGGCCTTTTTGAGGCACCTCCCTGTAGGCGATCAGAAGACATGGGAAGAGGATGTCCAACTTATGCCTCAAGGTCTCTGACAGGCCAATAATCATGCCCTTCAAGGTGCGTTTGAATCTCTCAACCAGACCATTGCTTCGGGGGTGGTAGGGAGTGGTGAACTTGTACGTTACCCACACTCCCTCCGCAGAGACTTCTTATAGGTTGATATAAAGTTGGTACCCCTATCAGACACCACGTTCTTGGGGAACCCCATGTGGTTAAAACCCCCCATTAATGCATGGCCTACCACAGGGGCAGTGATCGATTTTCAAAGGAATGCCTTCAGATGCCCCACAAAGGCAATACCAACCCTTTCAAAGGGGGTACTAACCACAGGGAAAGGTTGTAGGGGGGGCTTTGCATTTCTCCCCACTCTTGCCCCTTGCCTGACAAGTTGTGCATCGGTGGATTGCCCTATTTATTTGTGTTTGCACTGGCAGCTTTAACTTGTGTTGGATGGAATGTGGTGGGCTAGCTGATTCTCGCTAGTGTGCATGGTTTGGTGATAGATGTCAATGCAGGGCTGTGAGTGATGTCCATGCATTGGTGGTGCATGCAGGGGTTGCCATTGGGATGGATGGGATGTGATGGTGGGGTGTGTGGGAGGTGGTGGAGTGATGGGAGAGAGGGTAAAGGTGAGGGTGGGGATATGTGATGGCATACAGATAGGGGGGGTGATAGTAATAGAGAGTTGACTTACCAGAGTCCAGTCCTCCTACTCCGGCCAGGCCCTAATGATGCATGATTACCAAGACTTTCTTCTTCCATGTTGTTAGTTGTGGGGGAGGAGGTGAGGGCCCACCTCCAGCCCTCTGTACAGTTAGTTGGTGCCTTATATTTAACACAAGCTTTTTTCAGTCAAAAACCATCAAAGCAAAGAGAAAACACATAATTCATACAAATATATGTACAATAAAATCCATAAAAAAATAAGTAGCAGCAATAAAAACATCATTCATTATTAACAAAGAATCAATAAAATCTATCAGTGCATTACCCACAACATACCTAAATATAAACTACAGCAGTTTTAAAAAAATGAGTTGGTATATACCATACGGCCTCAAGAAAATTGCTAACTGTATGAATCAGAGTAACAGAAGTATTGCTCTTTAAAATACTGAGAGCTGTGACAAATTGCCTAAAACGGAACATCTGACAAGCTGAGCGAATCCACTTGCGACGGGGAAGGATGTACGCCGGACAGAAGAACAGAAAATGTTCAACTGTTTCCAGGACAGTTTTATAACATGGGCATAATCTAGTTTCCATCGATAACCTCCGGATATTAACAAAAGCCAGTAGCAGTATACACCCATAATGGAAACAAACATACAAACTCTTCCCCAAAATATTGGGAATGGGATCTATAAAGGGCTCAAACTCAGGGTTCCATTTAAAACCAAGAAAAGTATTGGTCAATCGTCCATGTGATAAACCAAGAATGTAATTATTTCTGACAGGAGACCAAAATGCTTTTTTCAAGGACAATTTGTGTGCCTTCTCTAAATCCTGTGGTTCTCCCAGTAATTCCCAAGGCCCAGGGTACAAAACCATTCGAAAACATGCCTGAACCATGGAATTGATGTCACATTGATTTTTTTTAAAAGATCAAAAAGAAAATCCCTGTAGCTAACAAGCTGGGGAGTCGTTCAAATTCTTACTCAAAAGAGTAATGGTTTCAAAGCTATCACATCAGAGATGCTATTGAAACCAAGATAAAAAAAAATGGGTATCAAGGGGGTACTACCTGGGCACACAAGTAATGCTCTAGCAAAAAAATTCTCACCCACTGCTAATTTAAAAGTCTTACAAGAGCCCCAGACTTTAGCGCCATAAGTAGCAGCGTTCTGTGCTTTGGCTAAATAAATCTTAATGGCCGGAGAAACCGCTTTTGTAGTTATGCTCTTGTAAAAGTGCAGGATAGCCCAAGATCTATGTTGAAGAAGGGATACACTCTTGTTAATCTGATCTTCCCAAAGCAGTTTGTTAGAGATCATCACACCCAGGTAGTCTATTGAATTTACTTCCCCCATAGGAGCCCCAGCTAGGGTGATCTCTTAGCTGAACGAGATCTAAGTACCATTAATTTGGTCTTACCAGCATTTAGTTCCAGCCGATAGTCATTGCAAAAGGTCGTGAACTTATCCACAAGGATCTGGAGACCCATTGGGGTCTTAGAAATAAGGAGAGAGTCATCTGCAATAAGCAATATAGGAATCTTCTTATTATTCAAGGATGAAGCATCATTTGGGCAGAAAGACACAGTTTGTACCACCTCATTTATATATAAGGTGAATAAGGTGGGTTCCAAAACACACCCTTGACAAACCCCCATTGAATAGCAATATGGTCTGTCAATTCACCCTGGTTGCCCCACCTCACCTGAGCGTATGTGCCCTCATGTAATCTTTGTAAGAGGTAGATTTTGTTTGTTGGAGTGTCAATTTTTTATTAAACATCCCATAATTTCCTTCTAGGGGCCATATCAAATGCAGACCATAGGTCTACGAAGGCACCATACAATTTTTGTTTGGCAAGCGTTAAATATTTCCAGTATAAAAGTGCCAACCAAAAAACCTGATCCATAGTGCTAGTTTTAGGGCGAAAGCCTCCCTGAAGTGGATACATCTCATAACAGGAATGAAACCAATCTGTGAGCCTTCCCAAAAGTTGTTTAGCAATTTTTTTTAAAGATTATCAATGAGGCTAATCGGTCTATAGTTACCAGGGGAACTCACCACTCCCTTTTTAGGGTCGAGTCTGCGTCGCATGCGCTTGCGCATGCGTTTCGCTAAGCGAGACGCTTTAGGAATTGAAAAGGGCTCGGAGCCCTGTCCATGTCACGTCAGTGTCTTTCATTTGCTCGTGGGCTTGCCTGTTAGAATCTGCTTGATTTCATTAGTGGAAGGCATGCATACGTCATGGCTTTTCTGGTAGATAGCCCTCCTCGAGCGCATCGACCAAGTACAGAAAACATGCGAGGCTCTCTGTTTTCCGTCTGGCTCGTGGACTACTTTTTCTCTATTTTCCCAGTGCAATCTCGCTTCTGAGCTCTACTTTTAAGAGGGACCTCTTTAGGAGGGCTCTTTAGCACCAAATATTTCCTCATTTACATATAGTTGTTGTGTGACTAAACGCCTTCCAATCCCGTACATACTTCAAGTCAGTACACACTCTGTGCCTCTCCCTGCCACATTCCTCCACCCTCAGCATCATGCCCCGCCCTCAGTTACTCACCCAAAGCAATGGTAATCTCTCCTGTGAGCACAGTTTCCTTCTTTGGCACCCACCCGAGGGTACCGCTCTTATGCAAACCTGAACCCCAGTGTTGATATAACAGCAAATACCGGAAGGGCAGACACACAGCTGCCAAGTAACCCCACGCAGGAGGGAAGACAGTGCTTACAGGAGGGGATGAATACTTGATGAGGATGACGGTGAGGATGGGGTGATACTGTGCCAATCCCGGGCTTGGGTAAAGGCAGCACAGTACAATGGTACTGCATTTGTTGTGTAAAATCCCACTATGTGATATGATAGGTATCCCAGACTTGCACCCACAAATAACACACAGAACAGTGAAGCAGGCAAAGTGCCTCCTTTGCAGATGAAAATCAATATCCATTCTCAGTAAAATTAAGTGCTGCCAATGTCTTCTTGGTACCTCTGAGCTGAATAATTTTCCATGAAGAGCCAAAAGCTTCAAATTGAGCAAATTCCAATCAATAATTTTTTTCAGTTTCTTGCATAACATTCAATGAACACTGAATCGCCTATAAGAACACCCGCAATTTTGGCAGATTAGGCAGCAGAGCCTCAGTGGCATTGAGTGTTTTGCCGGGGATCACACAATTTCATAAAACGGAGCAGCTGGAATTGGAAACCGAGGTCTCCTGGTTTTGTAGTATGAAACGTTGCCACTGAACTATCTCTCTCTAAAAGTATTTCCAAGTAAACATGCCCAAGAAACACTGTTGCCATCAGTGAGGACAGTCATTGTAAGTACTTGTTAAAAACCTTTTGGAAATGCACAGAATGATCGCTATGAAGGGTCAATCTTCAATTTTATATCTGTAAACCTTCACTTTTAGTACTCAGATTCTGGAAAACAAATGATAATACTAACTTTTCAAAGTGCTCCTGAGGGTCTCAGAGTTGTGAACCCAATAGCGTAGCAAGGATGAAATGGCTCCTTTTACTGCTGCTGTGTTAGTAAAATACCGCAATTACCAAGATTCAGTAGGCCCTTCAGGGCTGTGGGCCTCGGTGCCACTGTACCTCCTGCAACAGTGATAGCTGGGCCCCTGTGGTGACCGTGCATAGTCCTTTGCAGCAGCTGGAACAGCTTCCGGCTGTTGCGAAGGAAACCTATCCTCTTTTTTACGATCGAGCCTGCGTCGCATGCGCTTGTGCATGCGTTTCGCTAAGCGAGATGCTTTAGGAATTAAAAAGGGCTAGGAGCCCTGTCCACGTCACATCAGTGTCTTTCATTGGCTCGTGGGCTTGTCTGTTAGAATCTGCTTGATTTCATTAGTGGAAGGCATGCATACGTCATGCCTTTTCCAGGGGATAGCCCTCCTTGAGCGCATCGACCAAGTACAGAAAACATGCGAGGCTCGCTGTGTTCCATCCGGCTCGTGGACTACTTTTTCTCTATTTTCCCAGCGCGATCTTGCTTGGCAGAAGTTGAGGGCTTTACACAACATCGACCCTGTTACACAGTTAATTGCACTTTTTCCGGTTACATACATAAATGCACTTTTGCCGATAGGGTTCCTTACGAGTGAAAAGTCGGTTTAGGAGTTTACAATGCTATCAGCTCTAACATGAGCAAACGCGAGGCCCGTTGCATTGCAAATGCTTGTTATAGATAGGAACTATTTTGGCCCCTTTCCACACGCTGGGTATTAAGCCCCCCACTGCTATTGCGTTGCATATCATGTTTATAAAACTAGACCAAATCACCGGCTCAGACTTATATAGGTCCCCTGTTTTTTCTCTGGGCCTGGAGCTTTGGAGGTTTTCAAAGAGTTAATTGCAGCTAATGTTTCCTCTAAGGTAAAGACTATGTAGTCATCTTGTTTTCACGCGTCCATCCCCAGATCGCCAAATGGTGAATTCACTACAGCAAGCTGTTGGGATTGGAAATTACAGGGGGAAGGATCACATGGCATAGCATAGAGTTTAGCAAAATGGTCGACCCAGCTCGGTTGAATGTGGGTCCAAATTATATTCTTGCCCCCTCTCTATCAGATAGTGCTTTTCAAAAGGACATGTTATTATTCAATCTGGCAGCCTTCAACAAGTTCTGCCAAGTTAATTCATCCTGACTTTTCCTGGCCTGTGCTATGGCTTTATAATAGGCTGATCTGGCTGTTCTAATCGCCCCCTGAGAGCGGGACAAATAGCTTGTTTCAATAGGCGTTTGGCCTTTGAGCAGTCTTTGTTAAACCATTCTTTATTCTTTGATGTGTGACCAAATGACTTGGTGGAGGTTCTTTTATAAAATAAATGTTGTAGCTTATGTATCAATACCTCATGGATGGTAAGGACTGGAATATCAACAACTTTATGTCCGTCATAATCTGCCATAACACCAATGAACAATTTATAAATCTTCCTGATCGTCTATGGGTTGGATAAAATGTTTGACCAGCTAACACAGGTAAGACTACTGTTTAGTTGTGGCTCCGGAACAACAGTATGATGGGTATTCGGAAACCTCTTAAAGTCAACACTATGTAGGGTAATAAGCAGAGTATTATGATCATTATCATGGCAGAATTCCACTTTCATATCCTCCAACTTGCCCATAACCTGAAATCCAGTAGAAAATAATCAATAACACTGGCCGATTCATCTCGTTTAAAGGTAAATGCAATATCTGGATTAGAAGATGTTTGACCATTATAGGCCCTTAGACCATACTTGAGACACAATGAAGTCAACTGTAGAGCCACACAAGAACAACTACAAAACTGCTCATTAACCAAATGAGGAATACCCCATTGCTCGTCCTCTTCATCAGGTAGGTCACTACTTAAATAGGAGGGTTTGAATGTGCAGTTCATAGCTCCTGCAACTAAATACCTTAGTATTAGGTTGCAGGGTATCTAGATATTCAAATAACTGAGATATAGTCTGAGATTCCTGTACCCGTGTCACAGACCTTGCGTAAACGTTAATGATCACAATCTTAAGACCTCTGTTAAATGCCAGCTACACACCTAACAAACCTGGGAAATCAATTTTTAATAGTGAATGTAACCTCTTATTAAGAAGTACCAATTAACCTCCTTTACCACAACCATTATTTCCATCCGCAGGTAGGGCCATCACTTGGTAAAATAGGAACCCATCCAGGCAAACAGGGTCCATAGTCCATGTTTCCTGGAATAAACATATGTCCTGTTTATTTATATAACTAGCCCAATCAGGATCCAACAGTTTCCTACCCAGCCCAGCCAGATTCCAAGACATAGTAGAAACTTCAGCTTTGGTTCCCGTATCGCTAAGCTCAAGGCCTTGAACTTCCCCATAGTCATCAGACTCAATACTCAATACCTGAAACCAACCTGCCAAACCACTACTAAAAGCTACCGAGTCGGAGCCATGACACTCGGCTTCCCCATTGCCGACAGAGTTATTGGACACCCCAGCCCACCCACCGAGCTCCAAGTAGATGTTATTATCTTGGTATCGGTGGATAGTCAGTCAGTACACTGAATTGAATTCAAGTTATTTCTTGTCGGATTCAGATCACGTCTACGGCTAATGTTAACCTTCCTGCCATTTGCATCTTCACAATTTGTGAGTGGACCTACGGAGGGTGGAGAGGATTTAAGTCTAATACCAACTTTACTGGACTCTCAAGATGACAAGTACGAAGTTCGAAGTCAAGAAGATTATTCATTAACAACCTGTCCACAAAACGAATAGAGATAAAATCAAATTTGGATCCGGGCTGACAGCATCGGTCCACCTCCACAATATCTCTACAGATAACAGAAAAGCATTTCCGCTGGACTCTCAACCAGTATATAACCATATTTAACAGGGAATCCTGAGTTTCCACAATCCCTTGAGAAAGTTTGGGTACTTTAACCAGAAACAATGTGTCTCCTTGGTTCCCAGAAGCTTGGACCTGCTTCTTAGGTGCAGCCCATCTCATTCCAACCAACTGTGAAGCATCATCAGAATACTATGAACACTAAGTTGTTGAAGTGGCTGCTCCACTCAGAACCTGTGGGCCAGTTTCCCCTAATTGGTCCTTATTGTGATCCTTAGATGTAATGTTACCAGAACTGGCAAGCCTTCTAGTACCCTGATCTTTAACAATGGTCACAAGTTTATGCTGAATGACCTAGGGATAAGCC
The DNA here is from genome assembly GCF_031143425.1 of Pleurodeles waltl. NCBI lineage: Eukaryota > Metazoa > Chordata > Amphibia > Caudata > Salamandridae > Pleurodeles > Pleurodeles waltl. Next base: position 822,302,976 of record NC_090446.1, read on the forward strand.
TGTCGTCCTTCAATATGTGGAGCTGGTGGAATAGAAGTGGGGATAAAACTTGGTTGTAGAGATTAGTTGTCTGCTTGGAGCTGAGGGTTATATTCAGATGCAACAGTAGATGTGCCTCTTGTGACGAAATAGGGTGCATCCAATCTTGATCAAGGACAGTTACAACCACATGTCAACCTGGGATCCCTCATCAATAATTTAGTCAATGACAGCACCAGATTCTCCACTTCATCTAATTTATGATGGACAGAGGACAAGTCAAGGTTGTCATGCGGTCTCAACAGACTATCCAAGGTCAGGGGTGGATTAATGTCAACACTGCCTTCCGTGCATGACCCTTTCTATTTATGTGTAATAACATTACAGAGTCCTTCATCATTCCCCAGGGGCCCAAACCAATTAGAACATGAAATCATAGGTATTACTACAGCCTCAGGGCTCAAGGGTAGACGGGGGGACTCGTCCCCTACTAAAAGGTCACCTTTAATGTTCACCACTGTGTCCAACCCACTACAGGTTATTAGGGGTTATTCCAACCCAGTTGTTTCAGTAGTCCTTTTTGGTACAATGTCCTTGGAGGAGTTAGGTTGCCGTTGTTTTTTTAAAAATATATCTGGTATTTTTGTAACAGGGGGACCCTGTTGTAAAGGTAAAGAGTTAGAGTTTCCAGGGCCCCCAAGATGCCAGTGTGTCCCGCGCTGAGTGAGGGAAGCGGCGCTCAATAGCATGAGTTCAAATGCAGGTGTACCTCAGGGACGTAGTCCCACCCAGGTCAGGTCTCCAGGGCCCCCAAGATGCCAGCACCAGCGCGTCCCACGCTGCATGAGGGAAGCAGTGCTTAATAGCGCGAGTTCAACCGCAGGTTTACCTTGGGGATGTAGTCCTACCCCAGGTCAGGTCTACAGGACCACCAAGATGCCAGCACCAGCACGTCCCCAGGGAGTCGGTGTCTTGCTGCAATGGAACATACCTTTCCCCGTACGATGTTCCATCTCTTCCTGATGTCATCCCTTGTTCTGGGGTGCTCTCCCACGGTGTTGACCCTGTTCACGATCCTCCGCCATAGCTCCATCTTCCTGGCAATGGATATCTGCTGCACCTGTGCTCCAAATAGCTGAGGCTCTACCCTGATGATTTCCTCCACCATGACCCTTAGATCCTCCTCTGAAAATCTGTGGTGTCTTTGTGGTGCCATGGGTGTTGTGTGAGGTGTGTAGGTGAGGTTGTGTAGGGTGATGTGTTGGGGTGTGTGATGAGGGGTGCGTGGGTGGTGTATAGGTGATGGTGGTGTGTGGCTCTGTTTTTGTCTGTGGTTGAGGTGTCTGTCTCGTGCCAATGGTTTGTAGTCGTAAGGGGTTGTGGGTAATGTGGGTGTGTGTTTTATGGTGGTGTGGGTATGGTGTGTGTATGAGTGTTGTTTAAATTGTCCAATGTGGTGTTATTTTGTTGGTATGTGTGTATTATGAGTGCTGTGATATGTACCGCTAATGGTTTACCACCGTTGAATGTCCTCCGTGGTGATTCGTGGGTCATAATGTGATGGGCATTATTCTCTTGGTTTATCACTGACCTTTGTAGTGGCTGACTTGTGTCTGTGGCTGAATAGTGAGAGATTAGTTTGTGTATCATAATATGATGAATGGATATCTGCCACGGCGGTGGTATGTTGGTGGCAGTCAGCGTGGCGGTAAGTGGGATTTACCACCAGTGTCATAATGAGGGCCATAGTGGTCAGGAACATCTCCAAATTACCATCACTGAAAACTACTGAATAGAATATAGAATATTTATGTCCCTATACTTTTTTTATTTATTTATTAATGTGCTTTGTTAATTAAATCCTTTACACAGAAAACTACTGGATGACCATGAATGTCAGGATAAATCTGTACAAAATATCAGTTCATGCTCAGCATTTACTATTACACAGAGAAATTTAAGAGGTGTGTGAACCTATGGCCTACTGTATAAGTAACACATATTGTGAAATACTGAAAGAAATGTGCATGATTTTTTCAGTACACATAGCACATATGGACAGGATTGTAGCTGTAAGAGAGAGTAAAAGCATTGACATTTGTCATCTCTTCTTCACTTTTAGCTGACCGTAGATATGGTCACCAGCCATGGGTCATGAGCCCAATACCACAGCCCCAGACTGGGCCAGACAGAAAATACAACCAGGCACTGATCAAGACACGCAACATTGTTGAGCGATCCTTCAGTGTGTTCAGGTCCTGGTTCAGATGCCTGGACATGTCAGGGATGAGATTGCTCTACTCGCCCTTATCGTCTGCTAGAAAATACTTCTATGTTTTGATTTTTCATAATATCTATGTCCAGACATGTGTTCCATGGGAAGGGGACCATTATGAGCTGTTCTCAATGGAGAATGTGCAACATTTATTCTCCTGAAGAATGTGTACTGTGATGGAACATGTCCAAATATAAATGAAAGATTCATCATGCAAATAAATGTTTAAATCCATTATTTGTCTTTGTGTATGTCACAGTCTTGTCAACTATAAGCAAGCATCAAATTCTAACATTCATGTCATCAGACCTGTTTGAGCAACATGGGGCAATACCTCACATCTACGAGTTGCTCTGCACTACAAATTACAAATTGATCATCACTCTCGCTTTGCATTTGAGCAAGGCAGAGCTGTTCAACTAGCAGTCTTGCTGTGTTCTGCAACAGCAAAGTGTACAACAGAGGGCACTCAGTAAAGTTTGAAACCCAAACCACCAACTTCCATACCAGAGAATAACCTCACAATGTAGTGTCTCACCAATGTGTGAGCATGTAGAATGACAACGCCTTGGTGGAACTAATGTCAGTGCAGATACCATCAGAGATAAAGAGTGACAGTTGTCATGGCAAAAGGCCCAGGGTCATTTGAACATGTAAAAGCTGTCACTTGTAAGGAATGCATACATGCATGTGTGGCTTTTCACAAAACACAACACATGTGAACCTTTTGCTGGATTAATTGTCACATATACCACATCATGCTACATTAGATAAAGGACACATTTATCATGCATTGTACATCAATGAAATGAGGAACAATGGCAGGTAAAAATACAAAATGAGCAGATGATATTGTAATGTCTGTAAATAGGCATAGCAGTATGACATTGAATAGGTAATATGTCACATCTGAAGACTTTAAGAATATTGAAATGTCAAGAGTGGGTTACACTTAGATCAAAAGGCAGACAGAACTTTATTTGCATACACAAAAACACACTGCACAATTAGATGGAGGGATTTTTATATGAACTTTGCTTTGCATGGCAAGAGTTGGGTACCTCGGACCTGAGTGTTCACGTGCATAATAGAGCGGCTCACAAATCTTGTATCCACCCAAAGGTGAATGTCATGAGGGGGTCATGACAATGACTTTGTTTTCTGTCTTCGATATGTGGATCACTGTATTGTCTACATGATGTCCTGTGATTGAATTTAGAGGGGCATACATTGGTAATGGCCACACAGTGCAGCACAGATAGGGGGTCATTATGACCCCGGCGGTCAAGGACCGCCGGGGCCGGGGTCGGCGGGAGCACCGCCAACAGGCTGGCGGTGCCCCGCAGGGCATTCTGACCGCGGCGGTTTCGCCGCGGTCAGAACAGGAAAACCGGCTGTGTCCCGCCGGTTTTCCGCTGCCCTGGGAATCCCCCATGGCGGCGCAGCTTGCTGCGCCGCCATGGGGGATTCCGACCCCCTCACCGCCAGGAACAGGATGGCGGTGAGGGGTGTCGTGGGGCCAATGCCAATGGCATGGGCACTGCAGGGGCCCCCGTAAGAGGGCCCCACTTTGAATTTCAGTGTCTGCTTTGCAGACACTGAAATTCGCGACGGGTGCCACTGCACCCGTCGCACACCTTCCACTCCGCCGGCTCCATTCGGAGCCGGCTTCCTCGTGGAAGGGTGTTTCCCACTGGGCTGGCGGGCGGCCTTTTGGCGGTCACCCGCCAGCCCAGTGGGAAACCCAGAATGACCGCTGCGGTCTTCTGACCGCGGGACGGTCTTCTGGCGGTCCCAGACAGGCCGGCGGCTACCGCCGCCGGTGGGGGTCAGAATGACCCCCATAGTCTCCCTATGCTACACCTATGTTTGCAAGCACATTGCAAGATGTGCACTGTATCCAAGATAACACTTAAAATGTTGCCTCTTGGCTTCTGTAGAGGCTGGATTGGCATACTTGCACCCTAAAGCAAGGATGCAACTGTTACATGAAAGAATGGATTTGACTGTAATGGTGTGTCTTACTGATAATCTATATATGCTCATAGCCCCATGTTCCAATTATGTTTTCTGCAGTACCCAGGACACCAATCAAATTGAAGTAAAGATAAGGTGATGCAGTCTACATAAATATGACTCCAGTGAAGGTAGTTGTAACTGGCACTTCACAAATGTGTCTGGTGTAATGTCAGTAAATGCTATACTACCAGCTGATATGCATGGCTGCCCTCATGCAAAGTTCAAGGACCCCCTCTCTGGTGTATTGTATTGTATTGTAAAAGTATTTATATAGCGCTTACTACCCCTGATGAGGTGTTGAAGTGCTTTTCAGCAAGTAGCACGCTACTCCGGAACCCAAAAGGAATTATTGGTGGATTAGTATAGGGAAATGAGAGTACAATGTTAGTATTATTATGAGTTAATTTGAGCAGAGAATTTGTGAGTTTGTTACTTGGATTGACTAGAGTAATGGAGGGATAGAGGAGGGAAGAATCCAGAAGTGTTAACTATGAGTTTATAGTAATAGACTACGGTAAGGAGAGATGGAGGCGGGAAGAAATGGAAAGAAATGTACTTGCAAAATCCTTATATGCTTTCATTTTTGGCATTGATTGGGCGCTGTGTTCTGTGAGAGGTGGTGACAGGGAAAGAAGACTACCCATAATGGAATCAGAATATATTGTCCGTCTGCACAGTAAGACCCCAATAGGATTCAACATGGATGAGGAAAGTTATGTACATGTGGGCTGAATTTTAAGCCCACATGATTTTCCCTAAATGAATGCTACATTTGCAGTCTTTTAAAAGTCATGGTAAGTAATATGCTACAGGGACATATGTTCTCCATAGAGAGAAAAATTGCTGAATCCCTTCATAATGGTGTTTATGATTTTAAGTGTTATATTATTATGGCCACTTGGCCAGAGATGTAGAATATACATTTAAGAAATCAAAATTAAAATGGAAGTTGCATTCTGAAAAACGACAAGAGGTTATAAGTAGCTAATAATTAGCTTATTATAAAATCTAATTTTTGTAAAAAATGAGTAGGTAGAAATTATTGAAGTAAGAGGATATTATGTGATCAGTAGGTAATATTGGACACTTAATATTGCATTTATGGTGAAGAATGGCTATTTTTCGCTAAATCACATTATATACCGATTACATAGTTACTTGTAAATCCCTCCTTTTTTCTCTATTTTCTCTCTTTTTTTTTTTCTTTTCTTATTTGGTATTAAGTGGTATGATCGAATTGAGGGATGTTTCAAAATATTTTGACTATGTTTATTAGTGGGTGGATTATGTCTCTTTAAAGAGAGTGGAGCACTGTAGTGTTTATGGGCTGTGAAGAAGATCGTTTGATCGAAACGTGTCACCATTAAATTTAAATTGCATCTAAGAACTTTGGAGTACAGTCTTTTTTATGCCTAGTAAGAATGGCATACTTTCAGTTTTACAATAATGGCTGACCTGCACTGACCCCGAGAGGTGGAAGATGCTGTGTTATACAGGGAACCTTTCTAAAATATATATATATATATATATATATATATATATATATTAATAATTCTTATTTAAATTGTTCTTTTATTATACCCTTCTAACATTTATTTATCTTTCTTCAATATTTGAATAGCAAAATGCTCATGGTAATAAAACATTTGATCAGTGTGATATAAAAAGGAAAGCAGTGATTCAATTCAATTCAAATCAATCTTTATTCGGATTTTACTCCATAAAAGATAAACGATCTCTTTAAAAATAATAATAATATACAATAAAATACTTCAAGAAAACATTACTAATGAATAAATAAATAAAAACCTTTGCTGTAACAAATTGGGCGATTATTCATTCTCATGCCGGAGGTTTTCTAAATACGACAGCTTTTTTCTTTGTTCTATGGCATATATAATAAATTTTGCTACTGCATCACATTTCTCATTAGTATCCAATTTACATAGATAATTAAAAGCTTCTTTACAATGAAGTAATTTGTTAATAACAAATAAAGGTTTTAAAAAATGTTTCCTAATGTCATGATAAAATTTACAAGATATAATAAAGTGCATTGTAGATTGTGCAAATTGTCCAGCGCAGGAGCACTTCAGTAGGCTTTTACTCCAAACCCTCACCTTTGGGAAAGCTACCAAAAAATGCAACATTCTAAAGCGCATTCGAGTCAGATAAAATCTATCCTGAATGTTTGCAACTGTCAGTAAGTAATTTGGCATTACCTCGTTAGTTTCAGTCATATAAAGTGCAACTGTTGATTTCCTACATTCTCTATTTTCTCTATCACTATCCCTCCATGCCATTAATTGGTTTTTCAATTCTTTCTTGCTAAATTGGAGGATAATACCTGGATTGACCAGATTTGGAGCTAGATTTATGCCTTTCAACAAATCTCTTAAGTGCATGAACCATGGAATTCTATCCCAATATTCCAGTGTAAGGCAATCTTTAATAATCTTTTGGGTAAATTGCGTCCCTTCTTAGGCCAGATGCCATGCCAAGCCAACAGCGCATTGGTATATATTAGATCTTCCACATAAGAGCAACCCAGTTCCTTATATACCATAAATGTGGAGGTGGTATTTGGGACTGCAAGTAATCTACTAAAAATGTGTTCTCTAGCACTTGTAATGAATGGATCTCAGGCATCGAACCCCAAAGGGCAGAACCATACGTAATGCTGCTAATTGATTTACTTTTGTAAATTTGCAACATTTCCCTAAGGGTTTTTTTTTTTTTTTTTTTTTTTTTTTAAATCTAAAAACAGCCTCAGTTGTCCTAATATACCTCATCTTGATAGTTTCTAGATGTTGTTTCCAATGACCCATATTAGAAAACTGTATACCCAGGTATGTAAATCCATTCACCTCTTCACATTTATGGCCCTTGATAAAATAAGTTTTCTTCCTGGCCTTTCCCTGTCCACAAGTCATTACAACAGTTTTGCTCATATTCAACAACATATCTCTTTCCTCCATAAATTCCACAAAGCCCTCGATTAGCTGCTGCAACCCATTTGCAGTTCGTGACAGCAGTACTGCATCATCTGCATATAAAAGGACTGGGATAGAACATTCTCCTATTTTAGGGGTATCAATTTATATATTTTTTAAGTGGGCATCTACTCCATTTATATAAAGGGAAAATAAAAGGGCCGCCAAAACACAACCTTGGCGTATTCCTCCCCCTATCCTAAAACCTGGGGTACACTCGCCATTTTTTCCATATCTCACCCGCGCTGTTAAATGGTTATATAATTGCACCAAGAAGCTTACTATATATATGAGGGCGCACCCATATCTATTAAGACTTTCCACAGCTTTCCATGATTCACCAAATCAAAAGCGCTACTAAGATCTGCAAAAAAAAAGGAACACGTGACCCTTCCTTGCTATTGTATATTTAGTTATTATTAGATTAAGATTTATACATTGTTCCAGGGTACCAACCCCAGGTCTAAATCCCAGTTGAACCTCTGAGAGTATATGATTGTTGGTTGCCCATGACTCTAGTCTTTCTAGAAGTACTCTTCCCAGCAATTTAACAGAGGTATCTAAAAGTGACGATAGCATTTGGGGTCACCTCTATCTCCCTTTTTTAAAATAGGGACAATTATACTTTCAGTCCATGATGTTAAAATATATCCCTTTGTCACACTCATAAAAACTTGGGTCAAAATAGGGCACCATAGATCGACATGTGTCAAATAGGCATCTATTGGCACCCCATCAGGGCCCGGTGCCTTCCCTTTCAAGCATCTTCCTATAGCAGATTTGACTTCCCCTAAATTAACTGGTTTCAAGAAGGGTGGCTTAATCTCAATTATCCCAATATTTGATGAGTGAATAGTCAGATTATCTGGGTTAAAAATTGAGCCAAAATGAGAAAGCCATTCCAATGATGAAACGTGTGCTGTTATTTCAAGTGCATCACTATTTTTTAAGAATGGTTGGTTAATAGTTTTCCAGAATAGAGTACTATCTCTTAGTGTTGTTGCTTGCTCAAGGTTAGCTCATGCCCTAGCTCTCAATTGTGCCTTCCTGGTCTTTAGTGCATGTTTGTAGCTAGAGCGTTTAATAATTACTTCTTCCCTATTTCTTGTTCTAGTCTGCAGGGCTTGTTTTGATTCCTGGCTTGCTAATGAACAATTATGATCAAACTACCCCACTTTTTCTCTCTTTTTATTCCCCGATGTTCTCACTAAGCTTCCTGCAATGGCGTTTCTAAGCTGGTTAAAAGATCCTAAAATCTCGTTTGGACTTTGATTGTATTCTATACATGTGAAAATTTCTTGACGGTGTTGTGTCACAACTTTTTTCATCACATTTATTTCGTTTACCCCAGTCCATTTAATTACAATTCCATTTTCCCTTCTTATTCATATATTCGTTGCTAATCGTTCACCTATGTTAAAGGGTTTAGCTAATCTCATAGTAAGTAACAAGGGGTGATGATCACTATAGATGGTTGGCTCAATCTTCAGAGATTCAACCATTTCTATATTACTCTTAGAAATTAATATGTGGTCGATTAGTGACAAATGTCCTCTTCCTATAAACGTTGGAAGCTTCATTCCATTAAGCCCATCTTGTTCCATCAATTCTAAATCATATCTAGATAATATTTCATTCAGTACAGTTCCGTAATTATTATGCAAAAAGTGCGATTGGGCGCTTCCCCCATCGTCGATAAATCCACATGTCTTTCTTATAGTATTCTGGCATGTCCCGATATTAAAATCTCCAGCCCATATTATTGTATAACTAGAAGTTATATCATTTACAAAGATCTGTAGATCATCCTGGAGGGTCGATGCCACTACTCTATTGGTGCCATCAAATTTATTATTGTAATAGTTTATTAATGCAACTCCTAAAATTCCATCTATCCGAAATTCTAAAAACTGATAGTAAGGGAAATCAAGGGAGGTTTTCATCAATGTATACGGTACCAATGTTGATATCAGTATTGCTAATCCTCCCTTTGCCCTACCACTGTCTGAGGCAGAAGCTGGTGTGGAGAATATGGTATAACCTTCAATAAAAAAGGATCCCGTATGCCATGTCTCTTGTAGTCAGATTATAAGTGATGAGCTTATTATGGTCTGCCATTCCTTCTCAACCATTTTCGTTTTTACTCCAGCTATGTTCCACGACCTGAGTATAATTGAGTCTCCTGCTAGGGACCTCCCATCTGACTCAACATCACCATTTCAGCTTAAAGATTTGAATTTGGGCATTACAGTGATAGATTGTATTTTGTCAGGTAGCAAAATCCCTTTCTACTCATGTCCTCCTGCTGTCAGTCCAAATCCTCAATGTTACTCAGGGGAGCGAATCGATTGGAACACTCTAGTTTGTTATGCCTATCTAAATTACTGGGTATATTCCTTGTAGCCCCTATGTCTCTTGTACCTGAGATATTCATCATTCTATAAAAATATCCTAGGGGAACAGCCATAATCTCCCTTCTCAAATTTTTACCAGTTTGATGTCTTATATCCAAGTCCACTAGTAGTTGACCCACAAAACAAGGATTACGGAAATTGACCACAATACAATCTCCCTCTTCTTCCTCCAAATATCCCACCCAATCGACTCTCCTTGCATATAAAAGTTTGCAAAACAGTTTATTTGGTGTACATATATTCTCTGACATCCAGTGTACTACTTTATTGCGTACATCTGGCCAGGTCTCAACAATATTTGGTCCCAATTTGGGAACCTTTTTAAGAATGATTGTTTATGGAGTAGCATCTGGCGGTACTTGTAATACCTCTTTCACAGGTCTATTTCTAATCGAAGGCTGGCACCTATGATTTCTATCCAATTGTTCACTTTGTTTAATCATAGGTACCTTAGACTGGGGGATTTCTTCCTGTATGGGGTACCTGTATTCCATACTTCTTTCATTAGAATCTGCTTTCCCTGTCATTGCACTGTTCCTTATATCTACAGGCGCTTGACTCTCATTTGATATAGTGTCACTACCAAGGGACAAACTTTTCGCTTTAGTCGCTGAATTAACACTTACTTCTATCTTAGTTATGCGTTCTTTTATCTCCTTGAATTCTAACAATACTTTTGATTCTATATAGTCTAACTTGCCATGCAATTTCTTGAAAAGAGTTTCCATACATTTTTGTAAGGGACCATCGTTCTCTGATGATAGTACTACTGAATGACCCCCATGCATTTCAGTGATTATTTTGATACCCTTAGGGAACTGTGGAGGTGGTAACATAAACTTAGATTTGGTGATCTGACTACTTCTTTTTTTTTTGGGTGGTGAAATAATTTGGTTGTCTATACTATTCGATGGATCAATTTCTTCTATTGTATCTGTAGAAAATAAAGGGCCTAAGGAAAATCTAAGATCCACCCCAGTTGTGATTGGTCTCTAGTTTTTGGGGTCCTGTAGGTCTGGGTTTGTTTCTTTAATAACGGACATCTGTATGCCTTTTTTTAGGTCTTCAGGAAAAGTTCCTGTAGTTATATAGTTGGTGATGATTCTTCTTACAGGTGTGGCAGCAAAAGTAGAATATTCTTGAAGATGTGTGGTGGACAAGGATAAGTAGGGCAACCGGAAGGCTATGGGGTGTGTTGATTTGTCGTGTTTTATGTTGGAAAGTTATCAAATGGTGGTCTGACAATGTGATTGGCATGGTGCTATGAAAGGTAACTAGTTCAGGCTTTACAAAAATGACATCTTGGATGTGTCCAGCGATGTGTGTAGGATTGTGTATAATCTGATGTAGGTTCAATGCGACTAGGCCAGAGGTGATACCTTTTGTGATGGGGCATATTGGGTTTGTCAAACCAAATGTTTAGGTCCCCAAGAATGCATATGTTTGAGTATAATGTTATATGGTTTGAGAATGTATCTAGAAAAGTGTCTGGAAATGTTGAGTTGTCAGGGGGAGGTCTGCAAAGGAGGAGAAAGTTACAGGAAGAGGTTGGAGTAGGGTTGCATCTGGTGAGGAGGGCCTCACAACCTTGTATGGAAATGTCTGTTTTACTTAGATTTATTGCTTGTTTGAATATAATTGCTAGGCCACATCCTCTCTTGCCTATACGGTTTTGTGTGATGATTTGATAGCCAGAGGAACAGTTTCATGCAATACTGGAACCATGTCATGTCACAACCATGATTCTGTTAAGAATAGTAAATCAGGTTTTGTGTCCATTAGCAGGTCGTAGATGTGGTGCTTGTTTTTTTAGAGTGATCGAGCATTTTTGGGCAGGCAGTTTAGAAAATGTGTGTTTGTGGTGGTGTTTTGTTTTGGAGAAGGGTGAGCAGTATATTTTGAGCTTGTAGCATGTGTGTTGTTAGTTGTGATAACTGTGTGAGGGTCACAATAGTCCTGTTTTTCAATACAGTGTTCCTCTTCCAGCAGGCTTAGGATGAATTTTGTTGGGTCTGTGTGTGTTGCTGGTGGACTTGGAGGCTGAGAAAGATATGAGTGCATTTTTTTGTAGAATAGCCTTATTATGTAATAGACAAGGGGATAAGAAGTTGTTAAGAGAAGGATGTTGTTTGTCATGTTTGTGTCTGTTTAGTTTGGATGGAGTATGGGTTAGGGATGGTGGAAGAGCATGCTGATAATAATGTAAGGCTCTATATTGTGCACTGGATGAGAGACAGGTTAATGAATGTTGCTGTGTTGGGGGCTTGTGGTAGATGTTTGTGAAGAGTGAGAAGGTAGGGGTAAAGATTGGTCAGGATTTGTATTCTTTGTGTGGTCATGAGGGTGGGGGGGTATGAAGAAAAGTATTGTGAAAGTTTGTGTTATTTGGATGTGCTGATGTGTGTGGTCTGTTTTGTTTCTGTGGAATAGTGAGAGGCGATATTGATGTAGTCGTTTTCTTTGAAGGATTTGTATGTGAGTTAGCGCTGGTGAGTGGTATTAGAATATTATAGGGGTTATTTATGATTTGGAAAAGTGTATGAGGTGTGTAAGAGGAGATGGATATGGATCAGGGGTGTTTGTGCTAGTTGTGATGACTGAAAGAGGTAATATGTGTATTGGAGTGGAGTGAAAGGATTAGATACTTGTGTGTAATTGGTGAAGAGAGGGGGGTTGGTGTTTGTAGATTTTGTTTTGGAAGGCTGGGTTTAGGTATTGTCATGATAAAAGGTGATCTGGCATGAACAAACAGAGGCTATTGTTGTTGGTTTGTATGATCAGGGGTGTGTATCTGGATGGTTGAACTTAATGTATAATGTGGTTTTGTGTTGTTTGGGCGATGACAGTTTGTGTTAGTAGAAATGGACAGAGTAGTGCTTGCTGTGAGAATGAAGGTGTTTTACAGTTTTAGGTGTGGTGAACATGTGTATAGGTGTGGCGTGTGGGGTTTGGTGTTGGGTGATGAGATATTGTAATCTGTATGAAGTCAGTTTGAGATGCATGAGTTGGATATCTTTGCTGATAATATGTTTGCATGTTGATGGATATGTAGGGGTCCTTTCTAGTAAATGGGAAATTGGACAGGATTTTTGTCCCTAGGCCCGACCCAGTCCAAACAGGCCCAAACGGGCAAATGCCCTAGTCCTCTCAGCCCATAGCCTCAATGACCAGGCTGAGACGCCCTGGGCCCTAGCCTTAAATAGCCCTACTGTCCAATAAAAACCTAGTCCTAACCTTAACAAATCAGATTTGTAATCCCAAAACCTAGAACCAATGGGAGACCTAGCCCTATTAACTAGTCACATCCTTAGTTGTGATAACCAATCACAACAACAACCCTAAAAAACATAAACCAATAGGAATCCCAATCCTAGTACCAATCACAACACCAACCCTAAAATCATGAACAAATAGGAATATCAATCCTAGTACAAATCTTAACACCAACCCTAAAAACATGAACCAATGTTAATCTCTACCCTAGTTCCCATCACACCACCAACCCTAAAAACATGAACCAAAAGGAATCTCAACCCTAGTACCAATCACAACACCAACCCTAAAATCATGAACCAATAGGAATCTCAACCCTAGTTCCAGTCACAACACCAACCCAAAAATCATGAACCAATAGGAATTTCAATCCTAGTACCAGTAACAATATCAACCCAATCCTTAAGTCAATAGAAATACAAATTCAAACCAATCACAACAACTAATGCAATAACCAATAGAAACATAAATAAGGGCCAGGTTAACTGAAGCCATGCCTCTGTGGGAAGGGAGGAGGGAGCTGCTGCTCTATTCAGAATCTCCTTGGATACAGACAGGCTGAATCCATACTTCTAAGCTAGCAGAGTCTACTTTCTAGGTAAGAGAGAGAGAGATTGTAAAAGCACTGAAATACTGCTTGTCATGCATGGGTAGCAGTACAAAACACTTTTTAACAAATAATAAGATTTCCCAGAAACATCTAAGGCTCCTTACCCAGGTCTCCTATGGATCCTAGATCACTGGGCTGTATTAGGGGTCTAGATTAAAGCTGGGCTCACACAATGGAGGTGCCTGTCCTGGGGATGCCTCAACAAACATAAAGAGGAGCTGTGGTAGGGGAACTTGTCACACCACTGGGTGAGTTCAGCCAGATGTAACCTTCCAGGAGAGAAGTTTTCCATGTTGGATTTTTAAAGAATGTTGCTTTCTGGGATTGCTTTTTGCCATACTTCATAGGAAGTGGGAACCCCAAGGGTGTTGGCCTGCACCCTATTGGACAAGAGCACTGCCTGCTTTCAACTCCCAGGACCAAGGATAAATATGGCAGAGCTGCCCTACAATTTAGATCCCTGATGAAAAAAGATACTGGAAGATGAATGACTGCCCAGCTGGACCCCTGGCCTGCACCTGGACTCTGAAGGACTGGACACGCTAAACACTTTGAGCTTCATCAAGAAAAGGACTGTGACTTGCTTCTGCAGCTCGAGAAGTGGACTCCCTGTAAGCTACAGGTACAAAGGAGCTGACCAGAGTCCCCTGCATCAAGTATTGCAAGAATAGCCCAGCTGACTAGTTCCCAGTGGCAGTTGGAGGTTTCTGATCAGGTGCATTCTTAAAACTAAAGTCCCAACTTTCAAGGAGCAACTCAGAGGTTCTGAAACATTAGAGCATGTTTGTGGATGCTTTGAGGACCCAAAAGGTATTTCTGGAAGAAGATCCAGAAATTTGGAGAAGATTGGGGCAACTTTGGAAAAAACTCCAAAAGTAGACCGACTTAACGTGGAGAGTCAAGCCGGCTACCTTCAACCGCGACCTGGCCTTAATTTCAGGTTTGTTCTGCTGGAAAGCTCTGGAGCTCCAGACATCAAGGATGTGAGTGGGGGCTCGCAGAAAGGCAATCTGACGACTTTGCATCAACATCAGCTTGCTGAGGAGGACCGCAAGACGCCTATGAAGAAAAGCTAAAAAAAAATTACTAAGTCCGAAGGTAATATTCTGACTGAGGCCTCCTGCTCAGTGTAACCGAGCAGAGCTTTGTCGTGGGTGGCCTCAAACTTTGACGTTGCCCTGATTGAGTGTGACCAGATGTCCCTGTTTGGCGTGTTTGGTTTTTGGATGCTAGAAAGCATTTTTTAAATGTAATTTTCAAAATTCATTTCTCCAGTTACCTACATTGGATTTTTGTAATTTTGGTGTCATTTTAAAGATAAAACTATTTTCTATTTTTATAAGTTGGTGTTTGGCTTTTATTGTGTGCTTTGTTCTACTTATTTACTGTTTTGTTGATATTAAATGCATTACACACCTATCTCCTAAGTTACGTCCAACTGCTCATGGCCAAGTATCTGACCTATTGAGACCTTGACAGGACCAAGTGGGGGTTTGTTGCCAATTGCTAAGTGTAGGTACCTACGTGCCCTTACCAATAATCTACTTTCCAACTTGTGGTACGTGGTGATGACAACATAGGATATAAACAGGTAATGGCTGCTCTTAGAGAATGAAACGGCAGCCATATTGGTATTGCTTCACTTTGGCTTGTGTTTAGTGTTAGGGCCTTAGATATAGGTAAGCAGTAGGTCCCTGTCTATTACCACTTTATTGAAGTGGTAATGGGTAGGGACTTTTTTTTAAATATATTTTAAAAAAATGTAAAGCCATGAAAGTTTAAATACCTTATAATTTGAAAAATACTTGCCCTACTTAACTGCAGTACGTAAAAACATAACCTCTGTACCATAATGTAAAATCCTGGCATATTTCATGTAAATCCATTCAACCGTTTTTAAACCATGTCTTTTACAGTAGTGAATGAAAAATGCATTTGTGGAAAAATGCATTTTGGTACCCCTCCTTTTATCTTTGCACTCCCTTAAGAAGACTCCACAAAAATGTAAATCATCTCAACATTGAAAATGCTATAGATCTGGAAATTTTTCTGCTGATTTGTAAAATAGGTGGGAAGTTACTGGCCAGCTGATATCTGAGGAATTTCTATATTTATGGATACTAGCTATAACTATAGAGTGGCAATGAGATTTAGGGGGTTATTCTAACTTTGGAGGAGGTGTTAATCCGTCCCAAAAGTGACGGAAAAGTGACGGATATACCACCAGCCGTATTACGAGTCCATTATATCCTATGGAACTCGTAATACGGCTGGTGGTATATCCGTCACTTTACCGTCATTTTTGGGACGGATTAACACTCCTCCAAAGTTAGAATAACCCCCTTAGTGTGCATTCTTTCTTTTTAACTATTGTTTTTGTTATTTATTTGATTATTGGCTTACCTTACCATGTGACCATATATATGTCTTTTGGTTGTTCATGTAGTAATTCTAAAACTGTACAGTCTAGTTTATTTTTTGGGCTTCTTTGCTACTTTAATAGGATTGTGCTACATATCAAGCCCAAAGTCAATGGAAGCTAATCTTTGTTCTTATAAAAATTAAGATTATTATTTTTTCAGAATGGTCAGTTATCATGTCCTCCATATAGTAGTTTGTGTAACTCAGTGCTACATCCCTTTTTCATCTTGTTACACAGGGGTGCGTAAGAAACATAATTATTGTTTGCCTTGCTGGTACTCTTTTAATTTGTGAGCCAGAGAGCATGCAAAGACAACCTATGTAGATTAACCTATATTTGCTTTGTTATATATATATTTATTGTTTTTCACTGACAAGTGACCATAATGGGTCTTTTCAGTTGTTCATGCAGTAAATCTGGAACTTTACATATGAAGTCTAGTTTATTTTTTGGAGCTTCCTTCTGATGTTTCGTAGTATTGTGCTACAAGAAATCACTAAATTCAAAATTCTTGTAATTTAAGAATTAATTTACTACCTACAGAACCCAAAAGAACCATCTGTGCATCCTGACACCTAATGTTGCCAAGTTTCTGCAAAATCCTAATGGCTGTATTCGGCTCATATTAAATAAAAACGTCTTAGTAAAATGCACAGGAATTAAAGCCCATTTTGAAGCCCCTTTTTACTTTGCACCCTCTTGACCAAACGCCATAAAACTTGTAATACTCTAACAATGAAACGGGGTGGATGGTTGGCAAAATCTGTCAAATGGGTGCAAAATTATTAAGGCAAAAAGGTCAAAATAATCTCTATCTCTGATAACCTTAACTATAACTTTTGCTCTCTCCCATGTATATATATAACTTCACTTAAAAACGCAAAGTGACTGTAACTTGTGCCCTAAGGTAACAATAACAGTGATTACTGCAAGTATTACATTGATATTACCAATGACGTATCAAAGGATGTAGTGAATGTCGTAATTTGTGAGGTAATGAGCAGTGCATAAGGAGAGCACAAGTTATAATTACCTTAGGGTAAGACTACAAGAGATACATTTCACTGGGTTTGATCTTTTAAAATGTGAGCCTAACTATAACATTCCTGTAACCTTTGTTTCATTCAGTGAATTCCAATTTATTGTAATGCAAAGTAATTTTCATAAATTTTAATTAATCCAACCACCCGCCTGTGGCTACAAAGAATGAGATCACCTTTTGTATGTATGTGAGTTATAGTTACCCTAGGGAACAAGTTATAGTTACTTGAAATAACTATAACTGGTGAAATTCTAAGGTTTTGTATGAGTAAATTCAGAACCTAAAATTAACGTTCCTGTAACCCTTTGATTTTTAAGTGAATTTCTATGTTTGTTAATTCTATTTCCTAGCTAAAATGTCCTTGTAACCTTTGTTTTTTCAGTGAAATTCTATTTTTCATAATATAAAGTAATTTTCATTACTTTCTGTTAATCCAACCACCTGCCTGTAGATAAAAAGAGTGAGATCACTCTCAGTATGTATGAGAGTTATTATATATTGGACAGAGAGGTGGCTTTTCAAGTAAATAAACTATATTTGCTTTCTGGCGTAAAGGCCATGCCAAGATCCTGTGGCCCTTGTGAATAGACCCCATACCCCGAACATTCCACGTCAACATCTTGTAATTTTGTGGAACAGGTGGCATAGCAATAACTCCTAATCTCCCAGGAAAGGGGTTTCCCTCATTGGATGCATTGCTATATGGAGGGGAATGGAGTACACATGACAGCAAAAAAGGAAAAAAAGTTCCCCAATACCAGTTCCGGCAAAAAACAATTGTTTGAACAAAACAAAACTATCAAAAAACTAGTTTGAATGAAATAGAACAGTGTGCAATCACTTTGGGGATAGGCCAGCTGCAGCCGAACTCGGGAGATGCGTGCTCTGGGCACACTAAGTGCAGTTAACATGCACAGGTGTTGGCAGCACTTAACTCGAAATCCAGCCTATGATAAGTGTGGGCCACCAGGCAGTAGTACTTTAATAGGCAGGAAACATATTTTGAATACAAAATGTATATATATGCTGCATGGGTGGCACAACCTGTACTTTTGACTACTAAGTCTCTGAAACACACAGCCACCCCAGTCAATAGCACCCACTGCAAATAATAAGGTGGATGGAAAAAGGGAAGAGGGGGAAGGGAGAAAGGGAGAAAGGGAGGGGGAAGGGAGGGGGAGGGGAGAAGGGGAGACAGAGAAGGTGACATAACTGTTCTGGTCATCAGGTGACATCACATAAACAGCAGATTAGACCATAAGGAGACGTGTTCAATCAGAGCCCTCACTTTATAAGGAACAAGAGGGGGCTTTTGTAGTAATCCGAGAAATAACATTGTGAGCTATACACCTTGTCTACCTTCCAAGGCTTTTTGGGGGGAAGGGACTGGCTCAGAAGCAATTTTTTTCAGGTGGTCCATGACCCCTCAAATGGAGAAGCCTCTGAGCCTGCCAGGGCAGTCACTCCAAGGGCAGAGGGTGATATGCTTTACAGTGCTGTTGTTCCAGCCAGTTTCCAGACCACATCAGGAGAATTGAAGAACAGGGAGCTCTGCTTGTGAATAACTTTGAAGTGTGCTGGAAATATTAATGCATATGGGAGTCCCTCTGCTCACAGCTGTCACTTGACTGCCGTGAAGGATGCCTGGCTTTGCTGAACCTCTTAAGTGTAACTCCATAACAAGCAATGCTGTGACATTGTCCTTAAGGATAGGTGCTCTCTCCCTGGTTTTGCAACAAAACATCACAATCCCTAAAGGATCTGTGCAACCATAGGGCACAGTGGTGCGACATGTGGAGGTACCCTGTGTGCTTGCTCTACAGTGATTAGGGCTGGGAGTCCTTGCTGAGCTAACAACTTCTGGAATCATTGTTCAATAAACAACGTTGAGTAGGCCCCTCCGGACCCTTTAGCAATCCTACAATGTGTACATATTATTGTGACATGCACAGCCTTTGGCATCCTCCAATCTATCTGTCTGGCACTGCTCGCCTACAGCCACAGTCCCAATGTCTTTTTTCCTTTTTTAGATGAAGGAGTTTGCAAAGAAATGTTTAATTCCACCAGACTTTGCCACAAACTTCCATAAGATAAGTAATGCTCTTGATTAAATATGAATTCATAAATGTTACTGATTAGGACTTTGATTATGAGTATATTTTATTGTTTTTACAGAAAGTCCAGGAGTATCCAGAAGCCAAAGAATGGATATTGACACTTCAGCAGAGGAGAAAGACCTGCTGTAGTGAGCAGAAATCTGAGTGCCCAGAGCACATGATACCAACAAACACAGGTGAGTACGGGGGGAAGGGAGCTGATGATGAGCAGTCACATCACAGTGCAGCGCATAGCCTTAAGGGCTACGTGCTACACCTTAAAGGGACTGCCACACACTCCACCTTAAAGGGGCCACAGCGGCAGGCGAGCAGCACCTGACACTATGAACTGTAAGCTGTTTGCCAAGCCTGATGAGGGACAGCGTGGCCAATGTTTTCTCAGTAGCTTTCACTTTGTCGGAAACTTTACGATGGTCATTACACAATAGTCTGAGGTTTCGCAGTAGTGTTTAAATTTGGTGCTTGATAGTGCTTTTGGAGTCACATATTTTTTGCAGTATGTTTTCCAATTTGTCAGGTGCAGAATACACACTTCCATTGTACAGTGAGAGACCCATCATTGTGGCAAATTTGAGCTTGGTCAAGACCCTGCCAAGTATCAGTCTAGTGAACCTTGTGCAGCCCATGCAGTTGTTTTAGTACGATGGGAAAATGTACCACGCAGTATGTGGCACTGGTATATGTTGGAACCACGAGTGCTTCAAGCACCCATGGCTCAACAACGAGGTCGGAACAACGACCTCAACCTAAACCACCCCAACCCACCCCTTAAACCTAAACCCTGACCCCCAAAACAGTAATCACCCCCAGCCCCCTACCCCACACCAAAAACTAAAAATACCCAGAGTCCCCACCCCGCCCCTAAAACCTAAACACCACAAACCCCAACTCACCCCTTAAACCTAAACCTTGACCCCCTCCCGCAAACCCTAACCACCCTCAGCCTGCACCCCACCCCAAAAACTAAACATACCTGAGTCTCTACCCCGCCCCTAAAACCTAAACACCTCAACCACCAACCCACCCCTTAAACGTAAACTCTGACCCCCTTCCCCAAACCCTAATAACCCTGAGCCCCCCACCCCACCCCCCCAAAAAAACCAGCTCCAGTTCCAGCCCAACCTACCTCCTCCTTCACCGCATTGACTCCGACTCTCTTCTTCTTTATCTTAACCATGCATGTATGTGGTTCAGACATGCGTGGTTAAGGTACGAAAACCAGGAAGTTGTGGGAAACAAAAGAGTTGTTTCGCTTTTGTTTTTCACGACTTTGTGGTTTCGGAGTCGTTGTTCCAGGTGTTTCCCTGTGGCACTATGCACCAGGTATTGTATAATAAGTAAGCGAGAAATTAGGTGGCAGCCACTACCTTTATAGGTGATTTTGAATGGCAAGGTCAACAGATCACAGGGCCAACAAAGCAGATGACCCCTCATAAGTATCCAGGCACAGCGATGCAGAACTAGCCCACTGACCAGTATGTGAATACAACAATGAAGGGCCAATGATCTGCTGCAGGTAGATGATGGCCCAGGTTGAGAAAAACACACATTACAGCCAGCCCAGTGTCCCTTGCTATGTGCAAGGTGAACATCTGGAGCAGCAATGTTGGTTTATGCAATAGAAACCCCCCCCCCAAGTCTTAGTCCAGGCAGTAGTAAAGACATACATGTTCCCTAGAAGCCCAAAGTACCCCTGTGCCACACTCTATCTAGGAAAATCAGGTACGCCATTGTGTTGATGTCATATTCAAGGGAAGAGTAAGTCACTGTTCAAGTTCCTTTATGGGAACATGTAGGAACCCCCCAAGCACTCTTAGAAGTCTCAAGGAGCACCGTGCCCTTGACACCTCGGAGCATGAGATCCCATCATACTCACAAGTCAGGGGAGTCATTGAGTGCAAGCCAGTTACTCACAAATCCAGTATAGGCCAGGGGCCTTGAACGACACCCCACATACAGCATGTAGTACAAGCGTGAGTCCAATGAGGCTCCAGGTGTGTGACTCAGGTTATGTGCACTGCTGTGGTATGACAGAGAACACACCACAATGCCCCTTTGGACGGACTGTAACCTTGACCGCCAAACAGGCAACACAGAGCAGATTTGTCATCAAGATAATACACCGGGTTCCTCCATCCTGCAGGTAGTGTTCTCTCACATTAGCCCTTCATGTGCCACCAGATGGTGTATTTGGTGGGAGTGCTAGAAAAACATAACCACCATCTTCTGCAGCTAACCACGCCCCCACAAAACAGGACACTGATGAAGTCATAGGTGATAAAATATGATCCAAGAAAAAAGTAGAAGTGACCCATACATCATACAGCCTTCAACATGCCCAGCAGTTACACAACTTTAACTACTTAAATCCATTCCAACTTACACTATCATTATGGAAACCACTTGTGCATCAACACTCACACATAAATCCATATATCCAGTGGTTCCCAACATTTTGACCTCTGTGGACAGTACTAGAACCCGGGGACCCCCACTGAATCATTATTGGAAGCTAGGGACCCCCCAATGAGTCATTTCTGAAATTTGGGGGCCTAATCTGTTAATATTATTTGATTTTCCAAGAAGTCACGGACCCCCTTGGGGAGACTTTGTGGACCCCCAGGGGTTCCCACACCACAGGTTGGGATCCACTGAATATATCCATTCCATCCTTGTACACAGTTACACAACTCTACCACTGCATACTACACAACTCATCCAAACAACTTCACTTCTACACACACACACACCAACACACACACACAAAGGACCACAGACAGGAACAAATATTAACAACTACTAACGTGACACAAAATCATCAACGTGCTTAGGCACTTTATGATTTCTGGCACTCAGTCTCATGCCAAACTCTGTACCCAAGCTCATTAATGGTTTACTTGAACAACCACACCCAATACATACTCAGTACCTATTTGTTGGCCACCCTTGTTGTAAGGGGTAACTTCTGAACTGTCAGGGATCCCCCATGTAAAATTAATGCTATCCACAACAGAACCCATCCCAAGACCAACATTTTTTCTCATATCATTGAAAGCACAATTTCCTTCCTCTTCATCCATACCTTCATTAATACTTCTGTCATCCATATTCTGTCACATAGTTACGCTAACTAAATTATACGCCTGTCCATCCTCCAATTTCACTGCATGCTTCATGACACACATCACTAGTGGGTCTGACCAATGATCACACCCATTATCAACTGAAAAATGCTTCTTGATCCTGACATATTGCACAATGTGGGAAAACGGGTCGGATTGCAGAAGCCCCCTAACTTTTTGACACCATTTTTCACTTATACTAGGGTTTTTCTGACTCTGATGGTGCCCTGGGTACTGCAAAACAGTCCTAGGGCCTGTGTTCTGATTAAAATGGATAAGCACATTAGGCTAATTAATATTGGTTGTACCAACTTACCCATAAGACCCTAGTATATGGTAAGGCATATATAAAAAAGATATATACACAATTTCTGTGTGCAAAAGAGAATAGCAAAATAAACCTGTTTAATTTTATACTATCTGGTTAAATTTTCTCTTCTCTCATCGGAAACTTCTTGCATTTCATTGCTGTCGGTGAATTAATGGCTGCAATGCAGACATGACCCTGAAATGGCATTGAAGTTCCAAAACATTTAGGCATCCTGTTCTGTCACCTTCTAAATACAATGTATATAATTTCTATTTCTTGCCTATTATTTAACTGCACAGATGCTGGTCCAGCTCATTAGATCGAATTTCACTTTGCTGTGAAGGAGGTAAGGACCTGAATTCGATTTGATGAACTAATTCGATGTGCTAATCTTAAAATAAGCATTTTTTTGTTTATCATAATAATTGAAACACCCCGATGTGTTTTTTAGTATGTGAGGTATATTTCATATCAACCTACATATTCTAACAAGGACGAAGATAGGATGCACCTTACTCTCCGTTTGACAACAGGAAATTCTGTTCTAGGATAAATTTTGGAACTGAAACCCATAAGATTCTATCCAAACAGTCAATCAATCAATCAATCAATCATTAAATTTATAAAGCGCGCTATGTACCCGTAAGGGTTTCAAGGCGCTGAGGGGGGGGGGGCAGCTGCTATTGGTCGAAGAGCCAGGTCTTGAGGAGTCTCCTGAAGGTGAGGAGGTCCTGGGTCTGGCGCAGGGGGGTCGGGAGGGAGTTCCAGGTCTTGGCGGCGAGGTAGGAGAAGGATCTGCCGCCGGAGGTCTTGTGTTGGAATCGGGGCACGATGGCGAGGGAGAGGTTGGCGGAGCGGAGTTGGCGGGAGGGGACGTAGAAGTTGAGTCTGTTGTTCAGGTAGGAGGGTCCGGCGTTGTGTAGTGCTTTATGCGCGTGGGTGAGGAGTTTAAAGGTGATCCTCTTGTCCACGGGGAGCCAGTGGAGGTCCTTCAGGTGGTGGGAGATGTGGCATCGGTGGGGTATGTCGAGGATCAGGCGGGCGGATGCGTTCTGGATGCATTGGAGTCGTTGGATGTCCTTTGCTGGGATGCCTGTGTAGAGTGCGTTGCCGTAGTCAAGTCTGCTACTGACGAGGGCCTGGGTCACCGTTTTTCTGGTTTCCGTTGGGATCCACTTGTAGATTCTACGGAGCATGCGGAGGGTGTTGAAGCAGGAGGAGGAGACTGCGTTGACCTGTTTGTACATGGTGAGGGCAGAGTCGAGGATGAAGCCGAGGTTGCATGCGTGGTTGGCTGGAGTAGGGGGGGACCCAGCGCGGTGGGCCACCAGGAGTCGTCCCAGGCCGAGGGGGTGCATCCGAGGATGAGGACTTCCGTCTTGTCGGAGTTTAATTTCAGGCGGCTGTTTCTCATCCACTCGGCGATGGATTTCAATCCCTCGTGGAGGTTGGCTTTGGCGGTGTGTGGGTCATTGGTGAGGAAGAGGATGAGCTGTGTATCGTCGGCGTAGGAGAGGATGCTGAGGTTGTGCTGACGGGCCAGTTGTGCGAGGGGGGCCTTGTAGACGTTGAACAGTGTTGGGCTTAGCGAGGAGCCTTGGGGGACGCCGCAGATGAGGTTGGTGGCTTCGGAGCGGAAGGGTGAGAGTCGGACTCTCTGGGTTCTGCCGGAGAGAAATGAGGAGATCCAGTTGAGGGCTTTGTCTTGTATTCCGGCTTCATGGAGACGAGTTAGTAGGGTGCGGTGGGAGACCGTATCGAAGGCAGCGGAGAGGTCTAGGAGGATGAGGGCTGAAGTTTTGCCGTTGTCCATTTGCTGTCTGATGTCATCTGTGGCGGCGAGGAGTGCAGTCTCGGTGCTGTGATTGCGTCTGAATCCGGATTGTGAGGGGTCTAGGATGGAGTTTTCTTCGAGGTAGTGGGTGAGCTGGGCGTTGACTATCTTCTCGATGACCTTCGCTGGGAAGGAGAGGAGGGAGATCGGGCGGAAGTTTTTGAGGTCGTTGAGGTCAGCCTTGGGTTTCTTGAGGAGGGCTTGGATATCGGCGTGCTTCCAGCTGTCCGGGAAGGTCGCAGTATTGAAGGATAGGTTGATGATCTTACGAAGTTGGGGGGCGATGATGGAGTCGGCTTTGTTGTAGACGTGGTGTGGGCAGGGGTCTGAGTTGGATCCTGAGTGGATGGAGTTCATGGTCTTTCGGGTTTCGGTGTCATCTACGTGGGTCCAGGTGGTGAGGCGGTTGGCGTAGGAGGAGTTGTCGGGGGTGGGGTCTGGCGGAGGTGTGGTGTTGAGGCTGTCGTGGATGGCGGCGATTTTCTGGTAAAAGAAGGTGGAGAGTGCGTCGCAGAGTTTCTGGGATGGTGGGACGTCGTTGACGTTGGCGCTGGGGTTGGAGAGCTCCTTCACGATGCAGAAGAGCTCCTTGCTGTCGTGTGCGTTGTTGTTTAGACGTTCTGTGAAGTGGGAGCGTTTGGCGAGTCGGATTAGTTGGTGGTGCTTGCAGGTGGCTTCCTTGTGGGTTGCCAGGCTGTCGGGTGTGCGCTTGAGAAGCCATTTTTTCTTAAGTTTCTGGCAGGTGCGTTTGGAGGTGATCAGTTCGTCTGTGAACCAGGCTGCTTTTTTCTTTTCTTGGTTGACGGGGGGCCTCTTGAGTGGTGCGAGGGTGTTGGCGCAGTTGAGGATCCACTGTTGGAGGTTGATGGCGGCGGAGTCCGGGTCGGTAGGGTCGGTCGGTAGGTTCTTGGCGAGGGTGCTGGTTAGTTGGTCCTCTGTGACTTTGCCCCAGTGGCGGTGCGGTGGTAGTGGGGTGCGGTGGTGTTCGGTGTTTTTCTTGAATGTGAAGTGGACGCAGTGGTGGTCGGTCCAGTGGAGTTCGGTGGTGTGGCTGAAGGAGATGTGGTTGCTTGCAGTGAAGAGTGGGTCTAGGGTGTGACCGGTGATGTGGGTGGGTGTGTTGACCAGTTGTCTGAGTCCGAGGTTGGAGAGGTTGGTGGTCAGTGATGCGGTGTTGGCGTTGTTGTTGTTCTCCAGGTGGAAGTTGAGGTCTCCAAGGAGGATGTAGTCCGTTGAGGCGAGGGCATGGGTCCTAGCGAGGTCGGAGATGGTGTCACTGAAGGGGGCTCTTGGTCCTGGAGGTCGGTATATGAGAGTTCCTCTGAGGGTAGTGTTGGGGTCCGTGTGGATCTGGAAGTGAAGGTGTTCAGCTGTCTTGAGGGTGTCGTCCGTTTGGGTGTGGATCTTGAGGGTGGATTTGTGGACGATGGCTATTCCTCCACCGATTCCGTTGGTGCGATCTCTACTGGTGATCTTGTAGCCGTCAGGGATGGCGATGGTGATGTCTGGGGCCGAGGAGTCGTTCCACCAGGTTTCGGTCAGGAAGGCTACGTCTGGGGCGGTGGTGTCGAGCAGGTCCCAGAGCTCGCTGGCGTGCTTTCGTGCGGAGCGTGTGTTGATGAGGATGCAGTGGAGGTGGTTGGTGTTGGTAGTTGCAGGCTTCCTTGTTCTGTTGCAGGTGAAGTTGCAGGTGCGGCAGGAGAAGGGTCCTTTGGTGTGCTTCGGAGTGGCCTGGAAGCAGGCTGTGGAGGAGCCAGGGTTAAGGGCGAGGAGTTCGCTGGCCGAGTAGCGAAGGCTGGTGGTGTGGGGGACGTGTGGGCCAGGGGGGGTGGCGCTGGGCGCGGTCCAGGCGCGGACGGGCGCAGACAGGCTTGCCTCTCTGCTAGCACTCCACTTTCCTGGTGCAAGGATTAGTTGGAGTGTATAAAGTTACGTTTTTTAGGTTTATCATGAAACATTTAAGCATATTCCAATTTTTTTAAGATAAAATCAGAAAATAAAAACTGGTTAAAAATTGACCAGTATTAAAAGTATTAATAGTACGATTTCCCAATCGAAGAATATATATTTTTACAGAAAATTATTCAGTTAAAATATGTTTAGTTACATTCATACGCACTTTTTAAGAACACTCTAACCTGAGGATAGAGTATAATAAAATGGCCTATTCTTCAAAGCTGAATTTGTATAAATGAAAAATAAATCAATAACACAATTCGAGAAGCTTATAAACAAGTGCCTCAAAAGAGGGTATTTCAAATAGGTGCTTACACAGAACATGAGCAACCCAAATTCTCTACATAAGGAAAACCTGCCAAAGCCCCTCATTCTCCCACCCAAAATAAAACAAAAAAACTTCTAAAGCTTTTTCTCTTGGACTATAAAGCTTTGTTAACTACTTATGACAAGTTTGAGAGCATGACTGTAGACTACAGTTCAGCCATGATTCTTTACATACTAATAACTTGAGATTTTCAGATCTAGTCAAAGTTTTTGGTGTCAACTTCAGTTTTTAGCTGCGGTTTGAAATAGTTCAACAAATCCACTCTGATTGCGCAACTGAC
Organism: Pleurodeles waltl; assembly: GCF_031143425.1. NCBI lineage: Eukaryota > Metazoa > Chordata > Amphibia > Caudata > Salamandridae > Pleurodeles > Pleurodeles waltl. Next base: position 822,329,950 of record NC_090446.1, read on the forward strand.
CAGGAGGTCCTTTCCAGAGGATAAAAAATTACAAAAATAATTTGAAACGATATACCAGCTAGCCATATGTTGCATGGACAAAGTCAGAGTATAATACCAACTCTTTTTGGAAAGCAACAATCCTAAATGTAAGGAGACCCTAAAAGAGACACATAACCCCAACAGGAACCTATGTCTTCACACCCTCTACAACCCTCTGTATTGAGCTCACAGTTTAATCATAAATCAAGACTGATTTAGAAAGAAGGTGGACAACGCATAGGTTAGAATTGATAAACGCTGTATTTAGTTCGTAAGGCTCGAACGGTCAGGCCAATGTCGGCTGTTAAAACTTCTGAAGTACTTTGTTGTAGCAACTGCTAGTGGAGATGACTGTTCCTTATATTAATGGACTTGTTGGAATTAGATTAAACGCAGTATGATGGAACAACGAATGCTAGAACCACGCATGCCTGAACAATGTGGTCGAAACAATGACCGCATTGCTACCATGAATGCCTTTACCACGCATGCCTTTACTATGATTTTTCATTGTAAAAGCATGCCTAGTAAAGGCATGTGTGTGAACGGCATGTGTGGTTCTAGCATGCGACCTCCCCACCTGTCCTAAGGCCCAGAAGTACCCCACCCCTAATACTAAAACTACCCGACCACCCACCCCTAAAACAAAACTACCCTGGATACCTCCCACCCACCCTAAACCCTTCACTGACCTCACCCACCCGCCCTAAAACAACCGACCTCCCACACCGCCCCTAAAAACAAAACTACCCTGATCTCCCCCAAAAAACCAAACTACTCTGACCCCTGCCCCAAAAACCAATCTACTCCAAACCCCACCCACAAAACCAAACTGCTCCAACCCCCTCACCCCCACCCCTAAAAACACTAACTACCGCAACACCTCCACCCCCAAAAACAAAACTACCCCAATCCCCCCACCCCCACATCAAAACCTAACTACCCCGATCCACCCACCCTCCACCCCCAAGAACCAAACTTCCCCTACCCCCACATCAAAAACCAAACTACCCTGACCCCCACCCCCAAAAAAAAAACTACCTGACCCCCCCACCCACAAAACCCAATCTTCCCCAATCCACCACCCCCAAAAAATAAACTAACCTGATCCCCACAAAAAACTACCCCAATCCCCCACCCCAAAACATAACTACCCCAACCTCCCACCCCTCCCCTAAAAACAGAACTGCCCTAATCCCCGCCTATAAAAAAACAGAACTACCAGATCCCCCAACCTCGCCCCTTAAAAAAACAAACTACCCCGACCTCCTCCCACCCCAAGCCCTTCATCTGCCCCCACCCCTAAAGACTACCCCCAACTCTGCCCCAGCCCCACTTACATGACCTCATCCTCTCCTGATGTGCTCTCCTTTTTTCTCTGCCTTAAACACGCATGTGCGTTGTTTAGCACATGCGTGGTTAAGGGATAAAAAAGGGAGTCATTGTTAACTCAAGCGTGTGTTCCGCTTGTGTTTACAACGTAGGTCATTGTTCCGGAGTCGTTGTTCCAGATGTTCCCACAGTAATATTTTCTAGTACAGTATTCTGGCGTCAAGATACTCTCCCATGTAATAGTGCGCTATACATATGTGCATAACAAAGCATATATTTTAGCAACAAAACCCTTCTAAGCGTAAGTAAGTATAAACTGTCGTCAAAAGATATATCATCGCACTGTCAAAATGAAAATAAGAATAGGTAATTTTTGCAAATTCGATACTTGATTCAGCACATATAATTTTCAGGCAGAAAAAGGGGTGAGATAATAATAAAGCCAACAGAGAAAAACTCAGGAACAAATTCAACAGAATTACCTTGTAAATGAAAATATCTACAATAAATTCTGCAAAGTTCTATGAACTTTGAAATGCATTAGGAATGCATTAAAACATGTCCTGTAAAATAGAGTGGCCTTGTACACAGAGAAAAATAACCGAATTATGTACAGCGCAACAGTCAACCTTTTGTTAAGTAGCTTTTTCTGCGTTGCCTTACAAAGAATTATCATTAATGCTCAGGCAGTTAAAGACCCACTTATTGAAAAGCCAGATGTATCGTAAATATAATGCTTAAATCATTCTGATTTTTTATTTATTTTAAAAGTCAACTTTGTTTTAGACTCAAATACGTAATCAACATTGAAGGAAAACATGCAATTAAGCTGTGTACTTGGGTACATGTGTTTAAAATATATTTTCACCTTATCTACTAGACAGTTGTAATGTGTTATTGTATGCATATTTTCAGAACTCTGTATCACCTGGAAAGTATCCTGGCTCTGAGCAGGTGTGAATTTAGACAAACCTAGAGATAATTCAAAAAGTCTGGTCTTCAGCTTCTTGTAGATTTCAAAAGTGAGGAGTAGGCTTTTATGTGTAGCTGCAAGTCGTTCCATGCTTTACCAGTGATGTACAAGAAGGCTAGTCTGCCAGCTCTGGTTTTCCGTTTAGGCGGGGTGTGTTTCAAGTAGGATTCTGGACCAGTACAGGAGTCTGAAACGTTTGTGATAGCAGTCACAATTGTGGAGGTTTGCTGGGTCAGTGTTATGTAATGTCTTGAAAGTGTGGATGGGAAGTTTGATATGTGCTCATTTGTGTATGAGGAACCAGTGGAAGCATGAGGCGGTGACACCGTTAATTTGGGCGGTTATGTCAAATTTACTGTTAATGGTGATCCTGAGGTTCTTGGTATGGTGGAAGTGAGTGTCTGTACTAGCTTTGTTGGCCGGATTCAGGCAGTTGGACTTCATCCAGTGGATTATTGAACATGTTTGTTCGAGATTATTCAGTTTATATACACAGTCCATGGATCAGTAAATTCAAGAGTCCATGAATCAATAAATTCAAAAAGCGTAACTCACAATTATTGTTGGATAACATGAAAAGGAAAAAATGAAGATTAAGAGCTGTAAGCAAGACCGTCCATTTTACTTGGTACTCTTAATACTCAGTGTGCAAAGCATTTAACTGATTCATGTTTCCTGGCATGTTTTCCAACCAAGTGATTGCGTCAAGATGCATCAAATCACAAAGATAATGAAGTGTTATTTTCAAATAAAAACTGATCCTTCGAAAGTTCAGGGATTAATTTGTGCAGTATTCATCTTGGAAGAACGATTGCTACTTCAAAATTACATATTACTTTTCAACATTATCTAACTGCTGCAATTAACAACATTATGGGGGTCATTACAACCCTGGCGGTAAAAGCCACTTACCGCCGTGCAGAAGCCCGGCAACACACTGCCGTGGCCATGGAATTCCACCACGGTCATTATGACCCACAGCCCGGAATCTGCCAAAATCCAGACACCCACACAAGTCCGCCACACCAAAGGTCAGTGATAAACTGGCGATAACAAAACATCCACCGTCACACCAACAGGAATACGCCCACACTATCACGACCCACGAATCCATGCAGTGGTCTTTCAACTGCGGTATTCCATTGGCGGTACACACCACCGCGCTCAAAATACACACACATTTACAAAACACATCCACATTGGACAATTCCAAATACCCACGCCTGATACACATACACACACCACTCCCACACATCCAATACAATATAAAACACACACCCACAAACCCCTACGACCAGAATTGCGACTGAAGGCCAGAGAGAGACACCGCCATCTACAAACTAGCATCCACAGGCACTCAACACCATCACGCACACAACATCCAAGCACCTCACACAACACACCTCTAAATATCACCCCACACATCACAACGCACACCACCCCACACTTCACCCACACCACCCCATGGCCCGAAAAGACACCCCAGGTTCTCTGAGGAGGAGCTCAGGGTCATGGTGGAGGAAATCATCCGGGTAGAGCCACAGCTATTTGGATCACAGGTGCAGCACACCACAATAGCTAGGAAGATGGAGCAATGGCGAAGAATCGTAGACAGGGTCAACGCAGTGGGAAAGCACCCAAGAACTAGGGATGACATCAGGAAGAGGTGGAACGACCTACGGGGTAGGTGCGATCCGTGCTCTCAAGACACCACATCGCAGTTCAGAGGACTGGCGTCGGACCCCCACAACTAACAACATGGGAGGAGCAGGTCTTGGCTATACTGCATCCTGAGGGCTTCACAGGAGTAGCTGGAGGAATGGACTCTGGTAAGTCACTCTTCACTACTTTCACCCCCCGTACCTGCATGCCATCACATACCCCCACCCTTGCCCTCACCCCATCACTCCAACTCCTCACAGATGTCCCAGTATCACAAACCACACATCCCAAACCCAAGCCCTACATGCAACAACAAAGCATGGACACCCATCACCAAAGCATGGCCACTGCACATACCCATACACCCCCCTAAACCATTATCACACAAGGTCCTACACAGGAATGCAAGCACTGAGGTACACAGTCACCCACCCATTGCACACCATGGCACACACAGATGCAATAATCATGCCTTTACACCCCTGCAGGACCCCTACCCAATGTCACCGGACAGGAGCGTCCAGATATGTCCACTCCACCCACAGAAGAGGCCCACAGTGATGACAGCAGCTCTGTCCAACTGGATCAAGATGACCAGCCCGGCCCATCTGGGACCTCGGGACAGTCGGTACCCCTCACACTGGCACAGGCCACTACAGAGCTTCCCCCCTCTGGAAACACCAGCACAGCACCCACCCAGCGGGCCCATACCTCTGTCCCCAGGACACGTCAATCAGCAGTGTGTCCACCACTACAGGGAACCCAGGCTAAACCACCACCCCAACAACACCAGGGACCTGGGGGCAGTGGTAGTGGGCACACGGTTCAGGGGACAGAGGCACAGGAACACAAGGGAACTGGGAGGGCTGCTGTGCGACAGGGGGAGGACAGGCTCAGGGAACCCAATCTCCACGAGGCCCTCTCCAACATCATGGGAGCCTACCACCATTCCCAGGAGATGATGGCAACAGTACTGGCCAAGTTTCAGGAGACCCAGCGGCTGCAGGAGAAATAGTATTTGGGGTTCAGGAAGGAACTCAAATCCATCAATTCCACCCTGGGCACCATTGTAGGGGTGCTGAAGGAACTCGTCAACACCAGGAGGGATACCGTGGCACAACAAGGGGTCTCTGACACTAGCCTGGACGATGAACTGCCCACCACCTCCGCCGGCGCTAGTGGACAGGAGGCACCACCACAAGACCACCACACCAGCACCCCACCCCCTGCAGATGGAGGACCACCCCGCAAGTGGTCCCTGAGATCCAGGACAAAGACAGAGAACAATGCCAAGACCCCCGCCAAGAAATGAGACCACCCTGAATGTCATCCTTCTGTCCCACTTTGTCACCCTGTCCATCCTTAAACTGCCCCAGCTCCACTTCCTGTGCCCCTTTGGACAATGCACCTGTGAGACTGATAGACTGGACTCTGCCATGGACATTCCTCCACCATCACCCCAGACCAGTTTACAACACCCTCCAATATTGAGCACTTAAATAAACACACTTAAATCACAAAACAATCAGGAGTCTGTCTGTGATTTCGAAATTGTGTATTATCAATTACAGTGGCAAAATGCTATATCAAATGTAATGTCAACATACCTATGTCACACAGCTCTACTCCATGCGTAAACAAAGCAGATGTCACACAGTGGGACCCACATCTGTGAAATCGTAAGAGAAAGTGATAACTCAGTGACCATACACTGGGTGAAAATGACAGACAGATGAGAGATAGTAGAAGTAAATCAGATGTAGCAGGCAGTGTTGTCTTCTTACCTGTGTCTCACTGGAAGTATTGAAGGATTACCGTGTTCCTGTTGTCTATGTCCTCTTCTTCTGCTTCCTCGTCTTCACTGTCCAGAGGCTCCACAACTGCCACAACACCTCCATCTGGACCATCCTCCTGCAGAAAAGACACCTGTCATTGCAAAGCCAAGTTGTGAAGCATACAGCAGGCCACGATGATCTGGCATACCTTATTTGGTGAGTAGAATAGGGAACCACCTGTCATATGGAGGCACGGGAACCTGGCCTTCAGGAGGCCGAAGGTCCGCTCTATAATCCTCCTAGTTCGCCCATGGGTCTCATTGTAGCGTTCCTCTGCCCTTGTCCTGGGATTCCTCACTGGGGTCAATAGCCATGACAGGTTGAGGTAGCCAGAGTCACCTGCAAATGTCGAGGGACAACTGTTAGACACACACTAACTCATAGGGACATACCCAGACAACTATTCACGCTGTATTAGGTCAATGTCTTCACCTAATAGCCACACACGGTGCCTCTGGAGTTGCCCCATCACATAGGGGATGCTGCTATTCCTCAGAATGTAAGCATCATGCACTGAGCCAGGGAATTTGGCATTCACATGGGAGATGTACTGGTCTGCCAAACACACCATCTGCACATTCATCGAATGGTAACTCTTCGGGTTTCTGTAAACCTGTTCACTCCTGCGGGGGGACCAAGGCCACATGTGTCCCATCAGTGGCACCTATGATGTTGGGGATATGTCCCAGGGCATATAAATCACCTTTCACTGTAGGCAAATCCTCCACCTGAGGGAAAACAATGTAGCTCCTCATGTGTTTCAGCAGGGCAGACAAAGCTCTGGACAACACATTGGAAAACATAGGCTGGGACATCCCTGATGCTATGGCCACTATAGTTTGAAATGACCCACTTGCTAGACAGCACCTGCACTTGAGGGGGGATTCCTGTTGGATGGCGGATAGCTGACATCAGGTCTGGCTCAAACTGGGCACATAGTTCCTGGATTGTGGCACGATCAAGTCTGTAGGTGATGATCACATGTTACTCCTCCATTGTCGACAGGTCCACCAGCGGTCTGTACACCGGAGGATGCCGCCATCTCCTCACATGTCCCAGCGGACGTTACCTATGGAGGAGAACAGCGAGCAGAGAGTCAACCAACTCTGAGGTACGTAAACACAGCTTACTCTGAAAATATTAGCAAATCGACATATGCCTGTATGAGTTTTTAGGCAAGGCCTAGATATGTGTGACGCAGTCCAAAATAATGCCATGTGGGCCCATGAAATGGCGGCTGCCTGACCTGTAAAGTGGGACAAGGGGATATGAGGTAACTGCGCTGGCGTTGTACACCGTCGCGGTAGGCGGTCGAAGACCGCGGTCCAATCCTGCATTGGTTAACATCGGACCCTATGGGTCCCAGGAGCCAATGACGATGTACGCCGGCGGTGACGGTACGCACCGACGCGGACGTGACTGCCATTTTCTCTCTGTTCAATCACTTGATACCTGATCTTCGACAGGAGAGGATCTACACTGCAAGTGCTGCTGTGACCTCAGTCTGGAAGATACAATGGCTCGTGTGTCTGGGGAAAGGGCCCCTGCCTTCAGCACGGAGGAGTTGGAGAAACTTGTGGATGGGGTCCTCCCCAGTACACACTACTTTAAGGTCCTCCAGACAAACAGGTAAGTACACTGTGAGCATGCTGTATAGGCAATGCCTGTGTGGAGTGGTGTGGATGAAGGATGGGGGGGTGAGAATCAGGCGTGCATGAAACGACGGTGAATGCATGTGCGTCGTGGTAAGGGTATGGATGCGGGCCAATGACTGTGACGGTGCGGACAGCAATAACTTCTATCTTTCCCCTGTATTATTCCTGTAGGTCAGCGCCCACCAGAAGAAGGACATTTGGCGTGCCATCACCAAGGAAGTCCGGACCCTAGGGGTCTACCACAGATGGAGCACCCACTGAGAGGACATTCGCCGCTGGAGCAAGAAGACGGCGGAGGCCCAGCTGGGGATGGCCTCCCAACGTGGGAGGGATGCCCATCACACCATGACCTCCCTGATGTTCAGGATCCTGGCGGTGGCGTACCTGGAGTTGGTTGGGCACTTGAGGGCATCACAGCAGCCACAAGGGGGTGAGTACACTCTCATTCTGCTGATTCCGCGTGCATTGTAGGTGTCTGGGTGGGGGAGGTGGCCTGTGGGTTCCCCTAGGCCAGGGTGAGTTTAGTAGGCAAGGACCCTTCTTAAGGAAGGCCCTGTGGCACCCCACCTGTGTACAGTGCCAACTACACCTAGTCAGGCTCCTGTGACATCCATGTGTGCAGCAATCAGTCATAGCCTTGTAACCCATGTCCCTGGGATTGAATAGGGAACTCCAAGTGCGTGGCGTAGTGCAGGGGGCTTCTGTGTCTGTAGTGTCTGCCAACGATAGCGGTATTGCATGCACTCAACATGTCTTTCTTCTGTCTCTCCCCCCCTTTTTGTGGTCTCCCTGTTCTTGTGTTCATTAGTATCATCAGACGGAGGAGCAGTGGCACCGGAGCAGGATGGAGCTGCATCCCACATGGCCCTGGAGGGCGACACTATGGAGTCTGAATTCACCAGTGGGACGGAGGGCGAGGGGAGCTCCACGGCGGGGAAAGGAGCTGACACCAGCAATACGGACTCCTCCTCTGATGGGAGCTCCCTTGCGGTGGCGGGCCTATCTGTGCCCCCCCCCCCATCTACATGTACAACCTCCACCCCCATACCAGCACCGTCCTCCCAGCAGCCCCTCAGTGTGTGTCCCGTGCCCGCTCACCCAGGAGGGTGGGCATCTCCTTCGCCCCAGGCACCTCAGCCACTGCCCCTGTCACCCCTGTTTTCCTCAATGAGGAGGCCATTGACCTACTCAGCTCCCTCACTGTTGGGCAGTCTACCATTTTGAATGCCATCCAGGGTGTAGAGAGGCAGTTGCAACAAGCCAATACATACCTGGAGGGCATTCACTCTGGTCAGGCAGCCCATCAGCGAGCTTTTCAGACTCTGGCCTCAGCACTGATGGCAGCCATTGTCCCTGTCTCTAGCCTCCCCCCTCCAACTTCCTCCACTCAGACCCAAACCCCTGTACCTCAGCCTATCCCAAGCACACCATAAGACCGGCATGCACACATCTCAACACACAAGGGAAGCTCTGGCAAACATAAACACCACACATCGAACAGGCACTCACACAAGCATCAGACACATGCAGACACACCAACATCCACTGCCTCCACTGTGTCCCCCTCCTCCTCGTCTCCCTCCTCCGTCCCTGTCTCATCTCCACTCACACCTGAATGCACTACATCCTCAGCCACTACGTCCATCACCAGCACACCCATCACCACACCCCACTCACGTGCAGTCACCACCGCCACTACCATTCACACGTCCCCTGTGTCCTCTCCCAGTGTGTCTGAGAGGCCACCTCCGAAGGTACACAAACGCAGCCACACACCCACCCAACAGCCATCCACCTCACAACAGCATCCAGCCCATGCACCTTCACCCAAAGTTACCAAACGTACACCTCCTACAACCACCACCTCTTCCTCCACTCCCAAACCCCCTTCAGCTACCCGTCCCAGTGTTCCTAAGAAACGTTTCCTGTCCAACCTTGACCTCTTTCCCTCACCTCCCCCACCACTTCAGTCTCCTAGGGCCCGACTCTCCAGGTCCCAACGCAGCACCTCAGCCACAACATCGGCGGGACCAGTGGTGCCAGTAGTAACCGGCTTCTGGAGTGCGCCAGGCAGAAGGGCAGCCAGTGTGGCAAGGAGCCAGAGCACGGACAGCCCCCCACCTATAAAGCATAAAAAGTTGGCCAGTGCCCGGCGGGAGAGGGCAAAGAAATCAGCCAACAAGGGCTCTCCCAGGGGTACAGTTGGGAGTGTGGAGACAGCTGTGCCACCATCCAAGGTGGGAAAGGGGCACATTAAAAATCAGCAAGTCTGGGAAGATCTGCACGGCAGACAAGACTGCCACCAGCCCCGCTGCCTAGGACACCGCTGCCACCAGCCCCGCTGCCCAGGACACCGCCGCCAGCAGAACGGCTGCCAGCAGAGCCGCTGCCCAGGACACCGCTGCCAGCAGAACCGCTGCCCAGGACACCGCTGCCAGCAGAACTTCTGCCCAGGACACCGCCACCAGCAGAACCGCTGCCCAGGACACTGCCACCAGCAACACCGCAGGCCAGTGAGCGCCAATGATTCCGATGCTACTGAGGCCGCCACGGGCAGGATGAAGCACTCTGGGCACAAAGCCCCCTCCAGAACCAGTGGAGTATCACATCCACTACCTCAGTCCTTGGCAGGATGAAGCACTCTGGGCACAAAGCCCCCTCCAGAACCAGTGGAGAAAGACATCCACTACCTCAGTCCTTGGCAGGATGCAGCACTCTGGGAACAAAGCCCCCTCAAGAACCAGTGGAGTATCACATCCACTACCTCAGTCCTTGGCAGGATGAAGCACTCTGGGCACAAAGCCCCCTCCAGAAACCAGTGGAGTATCACATCCACTACCTCAGTCCTTGGCAGGATGAAGCACTCTGGGCACAAAGCCCCCTCCAGAACCAGTGGATTATCACATCCACTACCTCAGTCCTTGGCAGGATGAAGCACTCTGGGCACAAAGCCCCCTCCAGAAATGTTATCCACTTGAGAGACTGTGGCTTTGCACTCCCCAGGATGCAGCAGCGGGCAACCCACCCACTGTAGAGATTTGAGAGACTGTGGCTTTGCACTCCCCAGGATTGAACAGTGGGAAAACCACCCACTGTAGAGACTTGAGAGACTGTGGCTTTGCACTCCCCAGGATTGAACAGTGGGCAAACCACCCACTGTAGAGACTTGAGAGACTCTGGCTTTGCACTCCTCAGGATTGAACAGTGGGCAAACCACCCACTGGAGAGACTTGAGAGGCTGTGGCTTTGTACTCCCCAGGATTGAACAGTGGGCAACCCACCCACTGGAGAGACTTGAGAGACTGTGGCTTTGCACTCCCCAAGATTGAACAGTGGGCATGGAGCCCCCTCGTGGATCTGGTGTCGTGCACTCATCCGGCTGAAGTGCCCTCCCATCCCTTCCCCCTGAGGTGCCTGTTTTATTTCTATCTGATGCCCCAGCAGTGTTCTCTCCATCTTGTTCGGGTATTGAATGTGGGCCTTGCCCATGCCTTTTGGGCCCAGTGGTCCACGGACTATGATAGTGGAATACCTTGGACTTGTAGTCTTGGTGTACATATTTGTTTATTGTGTGAATATCTTTATATATGTACATATTTTTGATTACTGTCTTTGGATATATTACAATCATTCGACTCATTTCCTTTTGTTCTTGCATTCTTCCGGGGGGGTTGGGGGGTGTAACTGTAATGTATGATGATGTATTAGTGTGTGTGTTGTCGTGGTTGGGGGTGGGAGTGTTGTGTGTTGCGTGTGTGTGTCACTGTTTTTTCCCTCCCCCCTCCCCTGTGCCGTAGGTGCAGTACTCACCGTGGTCTTCGCTGCCGGTGTTCGTGCTTCTGGTAGAGGAGCAGGAAGATAAAGGCTGGAAGAATCTGAATTTCCGGTTCCATGGCGTCCTGTTTCCTCGTGGGATGTGTAGAGGTGAGCGTTTCCCCTTGCAAGTCCTGTTTCCACCGTGTTTTTATTCGCGGTGAATCCGCCCCAGAAAAGGTGGCGGATTGGCCTATTGTAATTCTGTGGGTGGTACATTGTCCTCCGCCTGTCTGTTGGCGGTTACCTCCGCGGTGTTTGTTTGTACCGCCTTGGCGGTATGAGTGTTAAAGTGGCTGTCTATGTTGGCAGTTTCCGCCACGGTCATGATTCCATTTTTTTTCCTCCAGCCTGTTTGCGGTTTCACCGCCGCTTTAACACCGACCACCAGGGTTGTAATGACCACCTATGATCTCATCATTATTTTGCCCCCACATTCTTCTAAACAATGCGTATTTTCTCATAAACACCAAAATGAATTATCATATGTGCAATTTACACATACGTGTAAAATTAATGCATAAATGTTTGGCCCATTCACAAAATTTGGAGTAGAGCCAGCCTAAATTATGAATGATTTCCTTTAAAAATGACAAATAAAGTGTACTTTCTCACTTATCTGTGTTTTCCTGTACTTACAAGTGCGCACACTGTCCATCGCCTAGGTATGTATGCAAAGGAGTAAGAAAGATAGGGGAGGTCATCATGAGTTGGACAGTTACAGCACCGCTATGTTGGTGGCGGCGGTTGTACCATCAACAGGCCGAGCAGAGAAGACTGACAAATTATGACAATGGCAGTATTGACAAATGAATATTGCAAAGCCACCATTGGCACCGCCACTGTGATGAGCCCACCATGAACGGTGGTAGTCATCTTCATGGCAGCGGAGAGCATGTTCCTGCTGTACAGATTACGAGGCTGCACACCACCAAGGTTTCGACCGCAGTCGCACCACCACAGAAACCATGGCAAAAACCACCTCTTTAAAAGGAGACACCAACCTTCTGCAACACATACCTGCCTGGAGCTGCCATGGAACCTGAACTGCACGTCCATTCACTGCTCCTGCTCGGCCAATGACTCCTGAACCAGCGACGGCGATGACAACACCAACCGTAAGTACACACACTTACCTGTCACTGGTGTAATATGTGAAAGTACCTATGCACACACAACATACATATCCGGGACGGGTGAGAAGCCTGACACACTTGTACCCTCACACTGATACCGACATGCACACACATACTACACACACCACAGCCAAAACATTTCTAAAACACACACCAGACACACAACACCAGCACAGTAAAACATAATACACAACACCAGCAATTTGCACAACTACACCACAACCGCAACACCTCAAACGCATCGTCAAGCAACCACAATACACACCACCTTCTGACATTACATAAATATAACAACACATAACAACATCTGACAACCAACACACACAATTACAGAACCATACAAGGAAGCACATGTCATACCACGCAAACACACCACACAACGGTTCCAATCTACCAATCATCACACACACGAACGTATACATTACAGACACACAAGGGCACAAAACTACAAATAACCCATGTCAACACAATCAACACACACAATATCAACATATATGCATGTTCTGAACACATACATGTCCTGCAAACAATACACAGCCATTTCTGGGGGCCAAATGTTAAGGCTACACCCACGCATACTGCCCAGACACAATTGGTAGAACAACCAACACACACTAAATTTACTCACTCACAAACCAAAGCAGGCAAGACCAAAGTAGCCATGTTGAAAGAAAGGCAGGAAAAATATGGGACCAACACCCAGTTGGCCCAAATATATAATAAAAATAATTATGTAACTAGATAAGGAAGTATGTTCATTATAAAAGGCCATAGACCAGTCCAGACAACAATGTGCACAATGCACATATGTCACATCAGTGTGCCCCTACATCACTCCCGATTGCAATATGACCTCCACAAGGTAGGGACATTAAGGGGGCAGGCAGGCACTTCACAGATTAGTGAGGGGGCACAAGGCGTGGAGTTTGGTTATAAATTTGGGAGGGGGGTATTTGGGCTTGTGCTTGAGAGGGGGGCTTAGGGTGAGGTTTAAGGGAGGGCTGGGAACACTTGGTAGGGGTTGCTTCTTGGCAGGGGGAGGGACATGAGTACTAGTGGGAGGCGGGGGGACTTTCAGGTAGAATGGCTGGACTTGGGGAGGGACACAGAGTGGAGGTATCATGGGGTATGAGAGAAGTAGGGAAGTGGGAAAACTCAGAGAGGAATATCTTTTTGGACATGGGAACAGTCATGGCAAAAGGTTTTGGGAGTTGAGGGAGAGGGAGTGGTTGTAGAAGGTGTCTTGGTGGATGTCTTTGGAGCATGTGTGTGTGAGTATTGCTTGTGGGTGCTGGGTGTCTCTTGGATCGGTGAGTGTGGATGTTTATGTGTCTTGAGAGGAGGGGGAGGAGGTGCAGGGAGATGCCATGGTGGATGTTTGACTGTCTGTGTGGGTGGTCTCTGCAGGTATGAACAATGTGCTGCATGTGGGTGTGTTGCTGGTTGTGGTGTCTACAGATGTGGTGACTGGGGTGGATGTCTGCAGGTCTGCTATTATGCTGATTGTGGGTAGGATTGGAGTGGTGGCTGAATGGGAGAATGTTGGTGTGGTGTCTGCAGGTATGTCCGGTGTAGTGTCTGTGAAGGTGGGGTGGTGGGAGAGTCTGTACAGGTAGTGCATGTTGGTGTGTCTGCAGCTGCTTGTGTCTGTCAGCTGAAGCCTTTGATATTGAGGTGGGTGCATGCTTGTCTGTCTGGGAGCTTTGTCTGACATGGGGAAGAGGGGTGTGGGATTGGGAAGAGATAGGTGGAGGGGAGATGGAAGACAATGGGTGACTGGCTACTGTCGTTGTGGAATTCATACCTATGGGTAGGGTGCTACACAAGCTCACATCAATAGATGAGACAGGATGGAGTAACACATGTGGCATGTGGCATTGTAATTTGACCATCTCCACATGCAGACATGGAGATGTTTTGTTACAGGAGATGTAAATTTACTGATAGTAAATTATGAAGCCATATCTATTACACTGGCAAGGTGTGAGCTACACATATACACTAGTCTATATACATGTTGTACTCACTACATTGTCACAGAAGGTACAGTGAGGCAGCAAACATCATACAGCCAGAGACAAGTACCTGGATACAGTCAGTACTCACCCCCCCCGGTGGCTGTTGTGCTACCCTCAAATGCCCATTCACCTCAAGATAGGCTTCTGCCAAAATGTGGGCCATTAGGGGGGTCAGGTTCTGATGGGCATCCCTCCCTCGTTGGGAGGACATCCCAAGCTGGGCCTCCACAGTCTTTAGGGCTCAGCGTCTCAGGCACGCCAGATCTCTTTCTTCTGATGGAGATTCACCTGCATGAAAGAAACAGACACAAGGATAATGTCATATACACATGTACCATACCAACAAGAGTGGACGCTACACATCTGTCACTGCAAGTGCCCAGGCATACCCATCCGCTCTGCTCACATGTCTTTACTATATGGCCTCTGCATGCATTAACTCCCTCACCAGTACACATGCCCGAATCAATGTCACACAATCCCTATCACACATGTCTGGTCCAGTGGACTCACATGCTCCTCTGATGCCCCATATAGCTATCCATATAAGGGTGGGACCTCCTCCACCTGCTTCTCCTGTTCTTCTGGGTGTGGCCTGGAAAAGCAGCCAATTGAGTTTGTTCTGTATGAAGTGAAAGTGATCCATATTTCCTCAGGTCCAGCATGAGAAGTGCTGTGCAGTGTAGGGTGGCCCTAAGGAGTGTCAGCGTGGAGTTTTGGAGGCAATTGAGTATGGGATTACCATTACCCATTTATGAGAGTATGAGGACTTGAATTTGTGGATCTGAAGTCACTTTCTGGATTAAGCAGTTTGACTTTCTTCAGAAGAGGGATCTGGTACTGAGTCTTCTTTTTTGCAGTGTGATCCTTGAGGGTGGGTATGATGTCCATGGTGAATGGAAGTGACTTGGCATTTGGTGAAAGTTGGGGTTCCAAGCCATCAAGGTTCAAGTCTTTGAGCCAGGTTTGTGCTGCATCTTGCTTTTTTCTTCGCAAATAAAAAAGAATTATGGAGAGGAGACTTTCCAATAGAGTTCTATATCATTAGCAATAGAATTTTGATTCTTTTTTCTTTGCGTAGAGCACCAAGTGGCTCAATTTAAATGTTGAAAGTGACAAAAGACTTCACTAGTGATAAGGGTCTTCTGTGACCTGGAGATGTCCATTTGAACAAAATGGTATTGATGGGAAAGATAGGAGTGGAACCAGCGACGTGCATTGACAGTGAATTCCGTTTGGAAAGTGGATTATTGGTAAGGGCAGGTGAGTACCTACACTTAACAATAGGCCACAAATCCCCATTAGGTCCAGTCAGAGTCTCAATGAATTAATCCCACCTCAACCCTTAGTAGCTTGGCAATGAGCAGTAGGGTTAACTTAGGAGATATGGGTGTAAAGCATTTAAAAAACACTATACAGTAAATAAGTAAAACAAAATACAAAACAAAAATCCAACACCAATTTATAAAAATTGATTATAGTTTTATCTTTAAAATGACACAAAAATTACAAAAATCCAACTAAGGGTACTGGAGATTTGAATTAAAAAAAATGTTTTTTAGCACATAGAAACAAAAAAGGCCAATCTGGACATATGGTTGCACTCAACTGGGGCAAAGTCAAAATTTTAGGCCCACTGCAATGGAACCCTGCTCAGCTACAGTGAGTGGGAGGCCTCGATCAAAGTTTTACCTTCAGACTTAGGCCTTCACTATGAACCTGGCGGTAAATACTGCCGACCGCTGTGTTGACAGCCAGCAAAAGACCGCCAGTGGCGGTGGAATGCACACCTCTGTATAACGATGCCAAGAGAACAAACCTCCAAAAACTTTGCAACCTCCACCCACTGCCAGGGCCAACGACGGCAGAAACGCAGTACACCTCACCCCGCCACCGCCATGCAGACAAATCCTCCACCCACCAAATAATGATGAACAACTCAGCTCGGCGGACAGTGAATGTTGAATGACCATTAGCGGTACTGACCCCATAGCCAGCAATTGGACCTGCCAACAACAAATGCACACATTGGCAAGTCCAAAAAGCACACACATAACACACATCCACACCACAATAAAACACATACATACCCACCCCACAATCCTTTGCAATGCCAATAGCATGACAGATATTGACACCACAACACACATACACTGAACTGACCATCTGACAAGTCACACACACAACCACACAACAGCACTCTCGCCAATACACCCACAACAATCACCCATAACACACACCATGACACCCCTAAGCACCACTGCTTTACCGACAGGGAAGTAAGGACCATGCTGGATGAAATACTCAGGGTCGAGCCACACGTATTTGGGGCACAGGTGCAGCAGACACCCTAGACAAGGAAGATGGAGTTATGGCAGAGGATGGCCAACAAGGTAAACGCCAGGGGAAACCATCCACGTGCAAGGGATGACATCAGAATGCGATGAAACGACCTGCGCAGGAAGGTGCATTCCATGGCATCCAGGCACAACATTGCCGTACAGAAGACTGGTTGTGATCCCCCGCCTCCTCCCCCTGAATACACCGACTGGGAGGAGAAGGTTTTGGCTATCCTGTACCTGGAGGGCCTCACTGGACTCACTGGAGGACTGGACTTGGGTAAGTCAACTACAATACCCTAACAGTCACCACACCTGTAATGCATGTATCATCCCATCCCTCTCACTACCACCATGCCCCCATCCCCTATCCAGCCCTCAACACCCACACACTCATATCCATGTCACCTGCATGCCCGAAGTCCCCCATAGAAATCACCATCCAGCCCCCTTTGCACAGTCACCAACCCATACATGTAATGTCAGGAGCACTACAACACCCACAATGCACCCCTTCAATAAATGCATCAAAATTAACACAAAGGGACTCTGCATTCCAATACATTGGAATTCAGCCACCAATTGCTGCTGACCAGTTCTCCAATTGACAAGAAAGTGTAGGACACCCCTTCTCTATTCTCTCACACACAGACACCACCACCCATGCCACCCGTACGGAGATGTTAAGGAGTGCCAGTCCTCCACCTGAAGATGAAGGCCCCACTCAGGAGAGTGCAGAGGGATGTCTGAACACAGGGGAAATCCATGGCCCACCCCACACCCCTGGACAGTGACCGTCTAGAAGCCCCACCCAGGACACCACTGACACCCCTACCACTCAGCCACCACCATCAGCTCTGGCCCATCGTCCCCACACCAGTGTCTCCAGGCCACAGACTTGCTGCCCACATGTACAGAGGCCCCAGTCTCCACCCACCACTAGGCAGGATGATGAAGGGCCCAGTGCAAGTGGGACTACCAGACCTGTTCAGGGGACACAGACACAGGGGTTAGGGCCAGTTGTAGGGTATCAGTGGCCAATGGGGATGGCCCAAGGAGGGATGCTGCTGCCCAGGAGGTCATTGCTGAGGTCCTGGGAGCATACTACCATTCCCATGACAGGGTGGGCCAGATCCTGGCCATGTTGGAGCAGAATCAGAGGCTGCAGGTAGCACACCACAAGGAGGCCATGGAGCAATGGAAACAGCTCAGTGCTACCATGGCCTCCATTGCAGGGGTGCTGCAGTGCCAGACAAACATCCAGCCTGAGTCCTCCACCCACCTGCAAGCCCCTTCCACTAGCCAGGACACTTCCCTCCCATCTACATCTACAGCAGCTACTGGACTGGTGGCACTATGAGAGGACTCACAGGACACCAGAATCCCTTCCCCGGCAGCTTAGCTTCCCCCCTACAAATTTGGCCTCAAACCCAGACATCCCACTGAAACACCAGCCAAGACCAAGCCCACCACCAGGAAGTGACTCTGCCCTGAACTGTCTCCCTTGGTTGCCACTGTGCAACCTTGTTGACATGCCACTGCCATCTCACCATCTTCCAATGGCCACATGGACTCTACCCCTGTGCTACCAACAGCTGAGCAAATGTACCTGAATATGTTGTTCACCATGTGTCCACTCCCTTCCACTGTCCCATCACTCATGGATGTTTTGACTTTGAATAAATACACTTGTGCACTCAAAATATCAGTCCTTAATCAATATGAGCAATCAATTGTGAATGTAAATGCATTAGCCAGTTACCATCATAATGCAGCTTTTTTTTGCAGGAGGGGGTCTAACTGACTGTAGTGTCTGAAGTATGTCACACTGTACATTCCATTGGTTTATCTCTCATCTGTTTCTTCAGTCATAAAGTTGCCACATCACTGGTAAGGGACACTGCAGCACTTAGTACATATGTCACCCTGAAAGAATGCAGTAAAGCCAT
Source organism: Pleurodeles waltl (assembly GCF_031143425.1). NCBI lineage: Eukaryota > Metazoa > Chordata > Amphibia > Caudata > Salamandridae > Pleurodeles > Pleurodeles waltl. The sequence goes on from NC_090446.1 coordinate 822,348,683, forward strand.
TAGCATAATAGCAAATGTACCTGAGGGTCACTGGAAGTATAGCCGATTAGCTGGGCTCTGGAGTTGATGTCTTCCCCTTCTTCTTCTCCATCACTGTCATCCATCTTCTAAGGTGGCAGGGGTGGTTAGACAGCATCCTCCTCTTCCAGAAGTGGGATAGCTTTCCTCACAGCCAAGTTGTGCAGCACACAGCAGGTCACCGCTATCTGACACACCTTGTCAGGGACATAGAACAGGGATCCCCCAGAGAGATGCAGGCAACAAAATCTTGCGTTCAGGAGTCCTCTGGTCCACTCTGTCACCCTCCTAATGCGACCATGATGCTCATTATAATGCCTTTCTGCATCTGCCTGGGATTTCTCTTAGGTATCAGGAGCCATTGCATGTTTGGGTAGCCAGAATCCCCTGGAAAAGTGTGTGTTAGAAGACACACTTTGTACTTGCTTACAGCCTGCCTGGCAGGTACGTCACTAATACATTGTCATAAACACTCACCTATGAGCCAAGCTCTGTCCCCCTGTAGTTGTCCCATCATGTATTGCACACTGCTGTTTCTCAGGACAAATGAATCATGGACTGATCCTGGGAACCTTGCATTAACATGTGATATAAACGGATCAGCAGTACACACCAATTGGATGTTCATAGAGTGAAAGTTTTTATGATTCCTGAACACCTGTTCATTTACTCTTGGGGTATGAGGGCTATATGGGTACCATCAATGGCACCTATCAAATGGGGGATATTTGCAAATGCATAGAATCTAGATTTGATAGAAGTGAGATCAGCCCCTTGGGGAAACTGGACATAACTTTGCAGGTGTTGCACGAATGCATTCAGGAAATTAGACAGGATGTGGCTGAACACTGGCTGAGATACCCTGGCTGCCATGCCCACTGTCACTTGGAATGAGCCTGTGGCCAAAACATGTAGCACAGGTACCTGCACAGTTGTAGGTATGGCATGGAGATTCCTATGAGCTAGCCTCAGAACAGGATCCATTTCTGCCCATAGTTCAAGGATTGTTGCTTGATTCAGGCGGTAATTTATGATGATGTGATGTTCCTCCATGGTGGCCAGATCTTCCATGGGTCTGTAGACAGAAGGGACCCTCCCTCCCCACATGAGTCTGAACTTATGGTGGAGGAGGAGAGACACATTGAGTTGGGACATGCACTTGCATAACATTGTAACACAATTCATGCTTTACATGCAACACAAGTATATCTCACACAGACACAAAGAATGAGGTAATCCTGTCAGGCTAATGTGTGGTGAGGTGTCTTAGTTTTTATGGCATCACAGGGTAGACACACTTCCCACCATACAGGTAGTGTAGTGTGGAAGTGACTTCATTCCGCTGGCATAAGTCGTCATGGCGGTAGGTGGTGTTCACCTCTGTTCACCTGATCATTGGATAACATGGTTGTCAATGGGGAAGCAGGGCCAATCATGTCCATGAGGAAGCAGGGCCAATCATGATCACTGCTCATGGTGACGGTGTACACTGCCACGGTATCTACCACCATTTTGCCATGCACTTGGCACTTGACTCCTGCACCTCGAGTATGGAAGAACTCCACTGCGTGTGCTGCTGTGTCCTGACTCTGGTTCCTGAGATAACACATGCTACAGGGGAATGGGCCCTGGCCTTCGTCACGGAGGAGCTGGAGAAGCTGGTGGACGGGGTCCTATCCCTGTAGGCAAAGCTGTAAGGGCGGACAGAGGAGCAGGTGAGTTGCTATTTGTCCTCCTTAAATGTATGTGAATGTGGCGTATGCCTGTAGATATTTTGTTGGCTATGTGAATGCTCACCGGTAGTGTGTCTGGCATTTTTTGGCTTGGTTATTGTCTATAGGTATGTCTCCGTGGGCTATGTCAGGTTATACTGGCATGGCATTTGTTTATGGGGCACCCACTCTGACATCTGTTTTTTACTCTGTGTGTCCCGTGCAGGTCAGCGCCCATCAGAAGAGAGGACTGTGGCAAGCCATCGGCAAGGAAGTGCAAACACTGGGGGTCTACAACCAGTGGAGCACCTACTGCAGGAAGCAGTGGGAGGACCTGAGGTTCTGGGCCAAGAAGACCGGAGAAGCCCAGCGGGGGAAGGCCTTCCAACGAGGGAGGGGTGCCCTTCAGACCCTGATCCTCCCTAATGGACTGCATTCTGAAGGTGGCCTATCCGGATTTGGCAGCACAGCAGCCACAAGGGGGTGAGTACCAACACTGTTGTGATGCTACTATGATGAGTGTAGTTAGGTTCTAAGGGGTGCATGCATAGTAGTGCCAGGCACATAGACAGGTGTGTCCCCGCAGTCCTGCTCCCTCTTTGTCTGTGGGATAGTGCATTAGGTAGTTATGGCAGAGTCTGTAGGCCTGTGAGGGGTCCCCTGTCTGGGCCACTGTTTTAATGTAGCCTCATGGACTTGTAGATGTGTTGTCTTGGCATCGTCTCTCATTGTTTCACATTGCAAAGTCTATCAGAATAGGGGGTCAGGATGGGAATGTAGTGCACAGTGGGATCATGTCTACCAGTCAGGGGCACATTCATTTCATAATTTGTGTCTCCTGAGGGTCAGTGCCTGAGATGGGTGTGAGTGTATGTGTCCCAATATGTATATTTATCCTGGAATTGACATACTTCTTTCTTGTTTTGTCCCCTCGTGCTCTTATGTCCTTGTGTACTTTAGCATCATCTGGTGAGGGAGCTGAGACACTGGTGAGTGGGGATGCTGCAGCCCATAGGACCCTTGAGGTAGAGTCCAGTGATGCCAAGGGGACCAGTGGGTTGGAGGGTGAGGGGAGTACCAAGGGGGAGGCAACTACCACTGGAGGTAGTGACTCTGACACCTCCTCTGATGGCATCTCCCTGGTGGTGTCCGACCATACTGGGCACACCTATTCTTTGCCATCTTACGCCATACTCCATACCATCACCCCCCCTCCCTGTAGCTCCCCACCAAGTTGCGCGTGCACGCTCACCCAGGAGGGTGGGCGTCTCCTTCGCCCCAGGCATCTCAACTCCGGCCCTAGTCAGCCCTGCTACCCTCACAGAGGAAGCTATTGCCCTCCTGAGAACCATCTCGGTAGTGCAGAAAAACATTGTGAATGCCATCCAGGTGCTAGCATCCCAGAAGCAGCAATGCATACCTAGAAGGAATTCACAGTGCCATGTCTGGTCTACAGATATATTTCAGGCTCTGGCCTCCTCTTTGATGGCAGCCAGTGTCCCTGGTCTTTCCACCCCCTCTCCCACCACCTCTACTCCTTCCAGCACCCGAATCCCTTCACCCATCCCAAGCACACATACAGACATACATACACACAGATCAACACACAAGAATCACACAGAGAAACACAAGCACCATACATCCCACCACATGCAAGCACACACCCAACATACCAAAGCAGACACACCAACATCCACCACTCCTATTGTGTCACCCTCCCCATCCTCCTTGTCTGTCACCTCACCATGCACACCCACCTGCACTGCACCCTCAGTCTCTGCTGCTGTCCCCATTCTTACAGTCACCACAACAGCTGACATCCAGTCATACACCCCAGACACCACACCTGCACTCACCACAACTACATTCACAGACATTTGAAAACACACTCACCAGACCTGCAGACATCCACACAACATCCATATAAACAGGCAGCCTGTCTTCTCCACTGTGTCCACCCCCTCCTCCCAAAACACACAAACGCTCACACTCATCCACTCCACACATATCCACCAAACATGAGCATACTAAACAGTCATCTACATCCACATCCAGCACACCTACACCTTGTACCACCACTCCCTCAACCTCCACTCCCAAACCTGTCACCAAACCCCCTCCAACCACACTTAAAAAGCTTTTTTCTCTCCTGTGTTGACCTGTTTTAACCCACTGGCCCACCTCGTATTGTCCCTAAACGTTCCCTTGCCCTCACCAAGTCCACTCATTCCTCTTCAAAGTACTCCCCAGTCCACCCTTCCCGTTCCTGTGTCCCTTCCCCAAGGAGGAAGAAGACCTGTGTTGCTCCTGGTCCCTCTGCCACCCCTGGTCCAGGCCCACTCCTCGTTCCAAGGACAAGCCCAAACCCTCTCCACCTCCACCTCCTATACCTAAGCCCAAGACTCCCCTTCCAAACCTAAGTACCCACCCCGCCATGCCCTGCCCCTGACCCTGAGGTGTATGGCTGCCCCATAGATACCCCTTCTCAGTGGAGTTTCCTTTTCTATCATAGGGTCAAGTGTGGACTACATTTGCCCTTCCGGGTAATCTATATAGACTGGCCTATGGCCTTGTTTGGTCGTTGCTGATTATTTATTCAGATTAAATTTTAGCGCCCAGCAGAGATTTTGGTGCAATGTAGACCCATTGTGCAGCGTTTCATTGTGGGGGTTTAGTGTGTACAGTGGTGTGTATTGGTGCAGGTATTTTTGGCTTGTGTCTGGTAAGTTAATTTTGTTTGGGTATGTATGGAGTTGGGTGGCAGGAGGGGTTGGGTGTGCATTGCGGTGTGGGTGGGGTGGGTGGGAGCGTAATTGTGCCTGTTCTTCCCATGTGTGGTAGGCTGCAGAACTTACCATCATCATCTTCATCTGCAGTCACGGTCCTGGAGGAATATTGGTAGGAGAAGCACTGGGATTATTTCCAACTCTCGCTCCATGTCGGCATCGGCGTGTTCTGTGTGCCTCCGGTGAGTGTTTCCCTTTCTGTGTGTCGTTTCCGCCAAACTATGTGGTTTTCCCACCCCGGAACTGATGGAGGTGTGGTGTTGCATTATATGGTGGTAGGGTAGGGCTTTTCTGCCGGGCTGAAGATGGCCTCCGCTGTGGTCGGCGGGACAACCATAATGGCGGTGGGTAGATGGCCCACTGCCTGTTTCTCATGTGCTTCATTATGTGCCGATCTGGACCACCAGCCTGTTGGCGGTAGTTACCGCCACTGCCGGCAGGGCAGTGTTTACCGCCATGTTCATAATGACCACCTTATTCTTTCTTGAAGATTTTCTGTACCAGAACAAAGTCACCAGTTGAATCCAACATCCCTGGAACTCTATTCAGTTGCGCATCGCAGGAGACCCTGGTCAAGGATTCTACATTCGAACTCAGATGCTTTTTCGTGACAGAAACCTTCTTCTGGAACCAACTTGAAATTGAAGCTGACATCCCTGGAGTCCTCTTCAGATACGCTGCACTGGAAGCCTCAGTCAACTTTTTACATTCGGATTTAGGAGCTTTTTTTCTGTAATGTCGTTGGATTGCCTTTCCATGAGCCCCCAGTGAAATCCTGGAAGTCTGGGGCTCTGGAGCTTTTCAATGGGACAAACTTGCAAGTCAGGCCGGGTCGCGGTCGACGTAAGCTGGCCTGACTCATGAAGTCGGGTTGGTCCACTTATGGAGCTTTTTTCCAAAGTTTCTCCAAACGTATTCAAACGTCTGGATCTTCTTCCAGAAGGTCCTTGAAGTTCTTGAGGAGTTCACAACTCACCTCAAGATTCCATAAGTTCTGAGTTGTTCCTTGAGGGTTAGAATTCCATCTCCCAGAATCCAAAAATGACCACTATTCACTGCTCAACTGGACATTTTATTTTGGCCTTGATGCAGAGGACTCTGATCAGTTGCTTTCTACCTGTACCAAACAGGTAACCCCTTCTTGAAGCAGTAGAAGACAGGCATAGTCCTTTTAGTGGTGAAGCCCAAGTGTGCAGCTGGCACATTCATTCAGCGTGCACTGTCCAAGTGGAGGTCAGGGGTCCAGCAGGGCAGTCCTTCTTCTTCTTGTCTTGTTCTTGTAGGGACCTGAGGTGGGGTTCAGCTCAGAAAATGTTATCTTTGCTCCTGGGATGGAAATCATCAGAGTCTCTTGACCAGTCATGGGCAGGCCACCACCCTCTTGAGTGACCACTTCCTGCGAAGTGTGGCAAAAATCAATCCCAGGTAGCAACATTTTCCCAAAATCCAAGATGGCAAACATTCAATCTCAGAGCTTAGGTCTGGCGGAACCCACCCACTGGTTTGGCTAAGTTTCCTTAATCGAATCAGGGAGCACCTGGCTGTCTGGATTTGCAGGAAATGGTGGTGGTACAGTTGCTGTCCCCAAAATCCTTCCTTCTTTAGAAGACCAGTTTGCTGCACTCCCCCATCCTGTTCTAGCATCTGCTGTGGCAGATTGTCTCCCATCAAATGCTTCTTTTGTTTTAGCCCAGGCCACTTCACACCTCATCAAGGCAGCCTGGCTCAGGCTGCGAGAGGCTCACCAATCAGAGAAGGGCACTGCAGAGCTGAACTGGTAACTTATAGAAAGAGTTCTAAAACTCTTTCTAGGTTCAATTTATATTAATTTCAACAGGGGAAAGCTGTTGGATTCATTATAAATTTTAATTTGGCACTAAACATGCCATATCTAGCTCCTTTCTATAGAAAATAAGACTTTATTATTTTAAAATAAAGGGGCATATCTATAATGCCCTAGCGCCACCTTGTGCCACATTAATATCATAATTTTTTACCTTAATGTGGCCCAATGAGGCAGAAATCCCTGCGCCATATTCACAGGATTGTCCAATGCATGCATTGAGGTACTCTGTAACCCTTTGCGGAACATTATGCCTGAACAGGCAAAATGTATACAGGGGCATTAGGGGAGCCAGAAAAATGGTGTAAGGAAATCTATGAGATTTCAGTGCGCCATTTTTTACAGCACTTTTAACGCCTGCCCAAGAGCATGTGTTGAAAGAGGGCTTCCATTCTTTACAATGGGGCTCTAAATACTCTGCAGGAGTAGCACCAATATTTTGGCGCTACTCCTGCAGAGTAAATCAATAGCGTCATGAGAAATGATGCTATTTCCCCCTTCTCTGCGCCATGGTGTGCCGTATTTTAAATACGCTCACACATGGTCACAGTAGGGGGGTGCTAAGGGGCGGAGGGAAAGTGGAGCAGCACTTTGTGCAGTGCCACTTTCCATAAATCTGCTCCAAAGTATGCCTAGGGAGCTCATTCACAACAATGGGGAAAAAAATATTTAGTGATTTTTGTCCCTCACCAGGGCTTATAAAACATATTTTATAAACTTCCTGCTTATAGTTACACTGTGCCCAACCCTGGGGACACCTACGACATACCTTGGAGGTTATATATGTAAAAATAAGGTTGCTTAGGACTTTGGAAGTACTTTTAATTACGAAGTCAAATTTGGGGTTAACTTTAACGTAAAAGCAGCCAGCAAGGCAGGTCTGTCTTTAGAATGGCAATGAAAGAGAGAAGAGCTCCAAAACAACAAAAAAGTGACAAAGTTCAAACTTAAATATTGACCATGACTTCCCACGCAGCGTATCCAAGGAGGGCTCCAGGGACTTAGGACCCAATTACAACTTTGGCCTGGCGGAAGATTTCCATACCAAAAAATCGTCAAAGTCCTAATGCAGAATTCTTCACCGAGGTCTCCTACGATGCATATCCAAGGAGGGCTCCAAGGAGGTCAGATCCAATCTGCGACTTCATCTCGATGAGAAAAATCCTCGAGAAAAAGACTAAGGCCCATATTTAACAAAAATGAAGCACAACTGCACTAATGTAGTTGTGCATCAAAAATATTACTGCCAGCTGACGCCATTCCTTAGTGCCATCTGTGCACCATATTTATAAAATGACGCACAATGGTGCTCAGGAGTGGTTAGCGTAAAAAAAATGACGCTAATCTTTGTGACATGCAGAAAGTAAAAATGACGCTAATGCTGCAAAAGTGGCATTAGCATGATTCTTGCCACGTGTTTTGGTGCTAACAACATTATTGGAAAAAAAATGTGCAAGCAAGAACAAAAATTGGGAGAAAAGATGGAGAATGCAGGCCTGGAGAGATCCTAAAGAGATCCCGATCAGCCCAGTACCAGCCAGAAAGAACCAGCAAAATGTCCCAGGAGAAGGAGAAGAGGAAGCGGAAGTGTTGCTTTAGTGAGGAGAAGAATGACATCTTGGTCAGAGAGGTGACAGAGCACCAACATCAGCTCTTCATCTCCTCCAAATTGCCAATAGGTAGGGGAGAGGCTACCTGGCAGGCAATAGTAGATAAAGTCAACACCGCAGCAGAGGTGAAGAGGACTGTCACTCATTGTAAGAACCACTGGCATAATTGCAAGTCTAAAACAAAGGAGAAACTGGACCCAACACAAACTGAAGCACTGTAGACTGGGGGTGGAAGTTCTGCACCCCAGGAGGACCTGGTGAGCTGGAAGAGATGGAGGCAGCGGTCATCCTGGAGGACCTGCTCACTGGAATCGGAGGATAAGACAGCGCAGACTACTAAGAACTACCATAAATGCTTGATAAGTTGAAAGGAGAACTATCTGGAATTTTATAAACGGCAGAATGGGAAAGCATATAGGACACACTAAATGCATGCAAAAGGGTTGCATCGGAACACATAGGGCAAGAATCACCACCAGAGCCTCAATTTTAGTGACTCCCTGGTGGAGCTATGCACTCCAACTTATATACACAACGTGGTGTTAAGTAATTTACAGTGACTTAACACCACCTTGTAAATATGGACCCTGCACGCAGCACTTTGCCTGGAAGGGGCGCAAAATCAGTGTGGATGTGGCCATTCCACAACAACACCCACTGCTTATTGTTGTTGACCCAGATCCAAGACTACATGTTAACCTGAGGCTGTGACTAAAGTCAACACCACCCCAGAGGTGCTGTTAGGATGGCGCAACAAGGTGAAATGCTTTCGTTCCTTCTCGTGTCATTGCCCTTCTACACATAGAATGCAGGGGCACCTTCCTGCACATAAAAAATCTATCCCCTGAACATAGGCAACATTGCACTATGGTGCAAGGATGCCTTTGTTGGTGCAGGGAGCCTAATTCTGCACAGGCGCATTGGGAAATGCAGGGGGGAGCCACATTCCTGTAAATAAGGTGTATCCCTGCGTTTCAAAAGTGGCGCATCTCAGTGCAGCTATTTTTGCAGCTGCACCGAGCTGGGCCACTTTATACAAAATCAGTACCTTTGTGTGCAACATGTCCTACGAAACTCACATAAGGTGGCCCAACAACAACTCTCATACACCTCCATGCACCATTTGGGAATGGGCACAAAAGTGAACATATACAAAATATGGGGCGTGTCTGTGATCATCATTTTTGCTGCTATGCAAGTGGTTTCAATTTCACCATGTAACAAGGTTGCCTGTGTTGTGGGAACGGTTAGTGTTGTGCATAAAGGGACACTTTCATGCTTAAGAACAGGCACAAATGGCATCAATGTTGCACTACGGGCACATTGTAACTAACCCATAATGCAACACTACCATTATACCAATAGTTGCCAATGAGGAACCAGCTTGCCCATTCCCCTCATGCCACATTATCAAAGTCTCAAAATGCCTACATTAAGCCACATTGTACATCCTTACACAAACATATGCCTCTGACATATATGCTGTATGCAAGGAAATGTCCCTAATGAAGGAGTGATGAACTAAAGGGGCTGACAATTAATAAAGGTTGCACTGTGCCATCCAATTAGCACATGTGTGGGGCCTCCTAGAGGCAGATGATGAAGTTACACAAGCACTGTAAGCAATGGAACTTCCTGTGATTTGCTGCACTAGTGCCATCTTTCATGGTGTCAATGCATTAAAGGGTCTGCAAGGAATATGGTGGTGTGGGATGAATGCAAAAAATACTTTGAAAGGTTGCCCCATGTGTGATGCACAATGCAACACATACTAAACAACTACAACCTGGGGTCTGTAACGTATCACCGAGCCACAAGTAGAAAGTAAATGATGAGCCATGTCAACAGCCAATACAGTCAAAGATTGACATTTCACTATCCCATTGCAATGGATATTGCCTTACCTCCTGCCGACCTGCCTGTCCTGCCTGTCCTGGATTTTACAGATGCCATGGATGTCCAGTTGCTGACCATCAATGAAGAGACTCTTCAGGATTTCCTAGGTTCTTTGCAGAAATCACCTCCAGTCACAGGGAGGACATACAGGCCCTCATTACAAATGTGGGGGTCTTTTGGCAAGACCGCCGCTGTTGCGGATGCCAAAAGACCACCAGTGTTGGCGATATCCCAACTGCTGAGTTATGAGTCCACAAGGACGACCTCCAAAATACTGCCACAAATCCAACACCACCAGGACGACCGAGCGTGGGTTAGAGACGGTACCGCCACCAGCACCGTCATGCCAAACATATTCGGCCCTCCAGATAACATCCCGTAAATCAGCACAGCGGTCATTGCACAGCAGAAAACCACTGGTGGTGCGAACCGCTGAGGTCAACAACTCAACTGCACCAGAACACAGCACCACATTGGATAGTACAAATTCCCCACACCCAAAAGACCTACACACACCACACACACCTGCTCACTGCACTATATAACACATCCTCACACATCCCCACTATCTTTTGCAATCACAACTACCAACAGAGACAGCAAGGAGCGCACCAACGGAGGACACTGCACATTGACACCATAGGCACCATCATACTTGACACACATCACACACCACACAACTGCAGCAGCAACAAAATACACACATCGTCACTGCACATATGCACCAGATACCACCAGCACACGCAACAAAACACTCCCGACCCCACCAACTAGCCTACACTGCTCCCTTGCACACAACATACACCACCACCTACACGCAACCACCATGTCACATCAAAAGCACCCACGATTCACAGATGATGAGCTGAGGGTCATGGTCAATGAAATCGGGAGGGTAGAGCCACAACTGTTTTGGAGCACAGGTACAGTAAACATCCATAGCCAGGAAAATTGAGTTATGGCAGAGAACTGACAACAGGATAAACACAGTGGGCAACCATGCACCCACAAGGGAGGACATCCAGAAGTGGTGGAACGACTTACGGGGGAAGGTGTGTTCCATGGCATCACAACACCAAGTTTCCGTACAGAAGACTGATGGTAGGCCCCCACCTCCTCCCCCCGAGATTGCAATGTGGGAGGAGAAGGTCTTGACAAGAGTGCATAATGAGGGCCTGACTGGAATACCCAGAGAACAGGAGTATTTAAAGTAACTAACACTCCCCTGGAACAAGATACCACTACCCAGCATGCCTTCTCACCACCCTATCACTTCCCAAGTCACCCTATGCACCACTCCACCTCACACCCAATCACCTCACACCACTACCTAGCCACAATTCCCAAACAGTCCTTCCCAAATACACCAGCCATCTACAAAAAAACCTGCTATGTCCACTGCACCGTGCAACTCCTGCAAGTATAACTATTGCACCTGCCACACTAACTGGATGCTTCGACTGAGGATCAACATATGGCAATGGAACAAGGGACATACATCACAATCCACTATCCACAAGCAATGCCTGCAGTGCTGCATCTGTCATTGCCATAAATCAATCAAGTCACACCACTGCATGCATCAGACAAAGAGACAACCAATCAGACCTCCACAAGTTAACACTCTTCCACTCCATCCACAGATATCACTGCCACCATGGAGATGGTGCCAGAGAGTGCCAGCCCTACCCAGGATGAAGGCCCCAGTGACGACTATGACTCAGGATGTCTGGACATTGAGGACTCACCTGGCCCATCAGGGACACCCCATCAGTCTACCACTCCCAGCCCCACCCTGCCCACATCCAACCCCCACACACCTTGAGGCAGACCCCAACCCCTTCTCCCCAAACTTGTGTCACAAGGACTGGTCAATAAGTAATGTGCCCCACAGTATAGGAACTAGAGTCAACCCCTCACACCTAAGACAATGAAGGTCCTGGTGATACTGGGATTGGCACACTGTGCCAGTGGTACAGGCGCAGGGGACAGGGGGCATGGAAGGGCACCTGTGGGCCAGAGGATGGGGCAATCAAGGGAGCCAACTGACCAGGACTCCATCTCCCAAGTCCTGGGAGCATACCGGCAATCTGAGGACAAGATGGGTCAAATACTCACCATCTTGGGGAACAACCAAAGTCTGCAAAGGGAATACTACCAGGAGGCCATGCAGCGGCGCAGGTACTTTATGCCTCCATGGCCACTATTGTAGGGCTACTCAGGGACCTCCCCAACATCTTGCATCCCACCTCCACCCACCAACAGGCCCCTTCCACTGGCAACACCTTATCTGAGCCATCTACAACAGCAGCAACCAGTGGACTGGAGGCTCTGCCAGGGGAACCACAGGCCATTGACACCCCAAATGCATGTGTGTCATTATTGCGTGATGTTTAGCTAAATGTCATGTGTAGTAATACCCCTCAACCAACAGCCAGTACAAATTATAGTAGAGAGAGGCAGACTCTGCAGGGGACCTAGTATATCAGAGATGTCACAATAGTCAGTTGAACGAGAGCCAGTAGTCCACCCACACACCAGAGTAAATCCAGTGATCAAACCTGAAAAAAAGCATAGGGGACATAGGGTTGAGTTGAGACCAGTTACACTGCTCCAGACATGCAATCAGTCATCTATCACCACCCACACATACGAATGGGTAAATGGTACATCTGCACTGATACATATGGCCAGGAGGGGAATTGTCATTAATCCAAGAGCAAGTATATCACCTGCTACAATACACTTAATATACCTGTATGTCACTGGAAGTATTGATTGATCAGCTCTATCCTAGAGTGTGCTGCACCATCCTCATCTGCCTCCTCGTCACTTTTCGTGTCACCATCACCACCCACTGGCCCAGCGGCCAGATCATCATCTGACAGTAATAGGATGTAACGTCATAGGGCCAGATTGTAGAGCATGCAGCAGGAAACATTAATCTGGTACACCTATTGGGGACTGTAGAGGAGGGCACCTCCAGAGAAGTGGAGACACAGGACTTGTGCCTTAAGTAGGCCAAAAGTAATTTCAATCACATGCCTCATCCTGCTGTGGGCCTCATTGTAACGTGCCTTGGCATCTGTGGCAGGGAACGTCACTGGTGTTAACAGCCAGGAGAGGTTAGGATAGCCTGAGTCACCTGTATGAATAAAGACAGGACATGTTACAAACCAGGAACACCAACAGAGAAGAATGTGTTGATCGGTACGACAGCAGAGACACACATCCATATTGATACCTACCAATGAGCCAAGCCCTCCCTTTCTATGGACGAGCCATAATGTGTGGAATATTGCCTTTTCTCATTATGTAGGTGTCATGCACAGATCCCAGAAATTTGGCAGTCACTTTGGAGATGTACTGGTCTGCCAAACGCACAACCTGCACGTTAATAGAGTGAAGGTTTTTCCGGATCTTATATACTTGTTCATTTACAGAGGGAAGAAACAATGAAATATGGGTGCTATCAATTGTTCCTATGACATGTGGAATGTGTCCAAAGTCAAAGAAGTCTGCCTTTACAGTGATAAAATCCGCAGTTTGGGAGAACCTGATGTAGCTGTCCATGTGTTTTAGGAAAGCAGACAGTACATCTTTCAAAATTAAACTGAATATGGGCTGTGACATCCCTGTAGCCAAGACCACTGTGACCTGAAACAACCCTGTAGTAAGGAAGTGTAGTACCGTCAAGACTTGTACTGAGTGAGGGATAGCATAGGGATTGCAGATGGCAGGCAGTAGATCTGGCTCCAACTGGGTACAGAGCTCCATGGTTGTGACACGATTCAGACTATAGGTAGTGAGGTTGACTACCGGACAGTACACCAGTGAATTTCTCATTCTCATGGAATCTAGGATGGAGAGGAGATAATGTAGAATGTGATTAGCACTCCACACATGTTAGCTGTACAAAATGTTGTGCCACACACCAAAACTATGCATACATGCCTGCACAGTTGACACACACTACATTTTGTATGCAGGAGGACCATTTCTTCCAACCGTGCTGGCCATTGTTGGCCCTGTACATTGCTTGAGCTGCACAACACATATGTGATGTCCCATGTTGTGTGCACACATGGGTCCCGCATGTGGCAAGTATGTAGATGTTACGATGTTACAGTGATCTCGGGTGTATCACCGCATACGAGGCAGCTAGTAGGTGAACATGCAGTTCATGTGACCTCTGCCCATATTACAGCACTGTGTGTTCCATGTGACATGTATGTACCAATACATGATGGTACAACATGGGCCTGTGCAGGATTCTGGACATATAAGTACCATGACTCACTTGTTCTTCAACAACAAGCCATTTACTGTGCCTAAAATGGCTGGCGTCTGTCCTGCAGCACAGGACAGATGGAAGGGATCCAAGTCCACCAGTGTATGCTGTCATGGCGGTCACAACCGCCATACAACTTCTCATTGGTTAACATTGCTACCTAGGGGGGAATAGGGCCAATGATGATCACTGCCAGAGGTGATGGTCATGTACGCTGTGGCCAGTAAAACCATTTTCTACCGCTTAGCTCACTTGACTCCTGACACTTCTGCAAGCAATACCTCCACAACAGAAGCTGCTGTGTACTGTCTCTGGGAGCCATCATGCCTCATCCTGCAGGTGATAGGGCCCGGCCATCACCCAAGAAGAACTGGAGAAGATGGTCAAAAAGGTCCTATCTCTGTCTTGGCAGCTGTATGAGACCCCAGAGGAGCAGGTGATCCCATGCCATTGTCGTGTGAGGTAGGGGTCTGTGTCATTGTGAATGGCATAGGCATATCTGCCCCTGAGTACATGCATGCTGGGGGCACGGATATTAGGAGTGTGACCTGTTGCGATGAGTGTGGATGGCAATGTGGATTGTCTGATGTGTGTCGACCATTGCTGTCTACTTTGTGCCAGTCCTAATCACTTTCTCCTCCTGTCTGTGTCATCCAACCAGGTCAGCGCTCATCAGAATAAAGGGATTTGGCATGCCATTGCCAAGCAAGTGTGGGCCCCTTGAGGTCAACAGCTGGTGGAGCACCCATTGTAGAAAGTGGAGGAAGGACCTGAGATGTTGGGCCCGGAAGACCGCGGAGTCTGACCCCCCTAATGGCCCACATTTCGCTGGTGGCCTACCCTGAGGTTGATGGGTGCTTGAGGGCAGAACAGCAGTCACAAGGGGTGAGTAGTGACTATTACCGTACCCTTGTCAGGCCTTGAATGGGATTGGGTAGAATACTACTGGAATACTGTGATTGTGGACAATGGGAGACACACAACGACAATGGGTATCACTGACCCAGCCAGGGTAAATATGATCTATGTGTGACAAGACAATGCTGTCACTGGATTGAAATGTCACATTTCCCATTGTTTGGGTAGTTTTGTAAACCTAAGCATTGTGTCTGACCAGCTCCAACTAACCATTGGCATCAGTGTATCAAAGCAGTAAGTGCAATCCCATCTGTGTTAGTTTCCTCTTTGGGACAGGAGTATTGCCCTGATAGGTGACTATGCAAACATATGTAGGGATATGTAGGGAAACAACAATGGGATACAGCTAAATGAGATTAGATGAGGGCAGATTGTACATCAATTGCTGCTATTGTAGATATCATTGTGTGGGCTTGGCCTAACAACTATGGGATGGTACTTGATGTGTAAGTGGTCCCTGGGGGGTCCCTGAAGTACCAACATTGTGTATTCATTTCATTTATTGGATATCCCTGCCAATTCCTCTGCTACAATGGTGAGTCACTGCCTTCTTCATGTCCATATCTGTACTTGTGTGCACATCTGATGTTAACTGTCCATTACAGCTAACATCTGTCCATTACAGCTTTCCATGGGCAATAGGTATTTTCAGACTTGGAGTGCAATTGCAATGGCATGCCCAGCCATGAGATGTTATCAGAGATATGCACATGTTCATATGTGTTTATGGAATTTAGGTATTGACCCTTTTCCACCCTATCTTCTCTATCTCTCTCCCTCTCTTTCTCTTCCTTTGTGTGCATCAGCATCTTCTGATGAAGGTGAAAGGGCACAGGTGAGTGGGGAAGCAGCAGCCCACGGGACCCAGGAGGCTGATTTCAGCAGGGCCGAGGGACCCAGTGGGGTGGAGGGCTAGGGGAGTGCCACGGGGGAGACTGGATCATCTACATCATCCTTGGAATCCTCTTTCAGTGGACACTCCCTGGTTGTGGCAGACCTATCGATGAGCACCGCAGCACCATCGTGGTCCGCTACCACCCTTACTAGCACCACCCCCGTAGCTCTGCACCCAGTTGCCTGTGCCTGCACACCAAGAAGGGTGGGCATCTCCTTCACTGCAGGCACCTTTGCCCCATCCCCAGTCAGCCTTGCTGCCCTCAGGGTGGAGGCTATTGACCTCCTGAGGTCGATCTCTGTGGGTCAGACCACCATTGTGAATGCCATCCAGGGACTGGCGGCTCAATTGCAACAGAGCAATGTGTTCCCGAAAACCATTCACTGTGCCATGGCTGCCCTACAGAGATCCTTTCAGGCTGTGGCCTCCTCCCTGATGGCAGCCAGTGTTCCTTTGTCTACCGCCCCCCTCCATCTACCTCTTTCCAATCCCATTCCCCTCTCCCCATACCCATCCAGAGCACAACTTCATACATGCATTCATCCACCACAACACAGTTTCACATGACCAACACAAAGCACCATAAGACCCACCACTGGCATGCACACAGACAACAACCACTCGCAGACGCAACACCATCCACTGCCTGCACAGATACCCCAGCACCCTCTCCATCACAGACACTTCACCACTCACACCTGCTGGCATGACATCAACACTCCCTGATCTAGCCACAACTCCCATATTACCCACAGTCACCACAATAGCTGACCCACAGACATCCACCCCAGTCACCATATCCACACTCACCACAAACACTGACACCCCCACATGCAGCACAGCCATCATCTCTGCACCCACTACCCCAACACACAGTCACCCATCCAGCATGGCAATTCCCAGTACCTCCTACCTCCTCCCAAGACACCTAAATGCCCCCGCTCACCCACCCAATAGACCCTCAGCACACACAAGCATTCCAGTCACATACTTGCACCCATGACACACACAAAGATACATCTGACAACCACTCCCACTCCCTCCATTCCTAAGCTCTTTTCCCATGACTGTCCTTGTGTCCCTAGGAAACGTTTCCTTTATGAGTTTACTCAGCTTCCTGACCTTCTCCCTCCACGTCAGTCCATGAAGCACCCTGTGTCACTGCCCAAGTCTAGCCCTTCCACCTCCACCTCCTCCCATGCCCCCCTGGTGTTACCCGTGTTCCTCCCCCTGCCAAGAGGTCCACTCCCCAAACCTAAAGTCCCCGCTCCCAAGGCCAAACCTAAAAACCGTCCACCAAAACCCAAACCCAAGCCCCCATCCCAAGGCCAAACCCAAGGACCTCCCTCCCATTCCCTGGACTCCATAGAGCTGGAAGTGGCCTCTTCAGGAAAAACATGTCTGCCTACCACATTGAAGTAGCTGCGGTGTTGAGAAATCAGCAGTTCATCCCTGCTGCAGTGATGCCTTATCAGTTTCCACAAATGGCAGCTACCAGGACCTTTGATTCCACATCTCTATCCAATGATGTGTGTGTGGCCCCCTCAACTTTAACAACATCACCACCCATGGCACAGGAGGCACCACACACATGAGAGGATGAAGATGTGGAAGGAACACTATTCACAAGTAAAACCGCCCAGTATCACCAGTCTGTTCCACATGAACGTTATTTCCTTAATTCTGTGCTCAAGATCATACCAGTGTTGTGCCAGCTTGCAATGTGCCCTCTTCACTCAACCACTGTTGACTTATCTGCTATGGACTGTCATTGTCTGTGTTCCTACCTATCGTCAATTTGGACACGTCCTCACTAATGCACACATCTCCTACCCATGTCTCACGATATATCCCTCACCTTGGACTCTGAATATACATCAAATGTCTCAGGATCTCTCATGGGGTCAGTCAACTGGACATTGTATACAAAGCCATACACTAGGACACTAACGTGAGAAAGGTAAGTGACAGTGTTGTGAACTACAACCAAATTACAGAGCCTTAACAGCATGTATCAAAAATATATCCATGCAAGCTTACATATGGCATGTATGGGTCAGGACTCAAGTGACTGTAAACTTTCCTGATGACAGCTCTAGTACAACTAATATGTGAAGAACAGAAAAGGCAAAATTGATTAGTGATGGGCACCAAATAAGGTGAAGTAAAAGGTGCTACACTTTACAATAATAATTGTGTCAGACCTAAGCGATGAGAGTTGACATTTCATTCGTACCTGTCAATGATTTTGTATACATACACAATGTAATTGTCAGGAACTGTGGATAAAAAATGTTTTGAGTATCTGATGTCATATTGCAGCCAATCAGACAGCTCCTTGGTCATAGGGGATACACATAGTCACACATGTAAATGGATGGAGGGTGTGGTTGCTGCAGGTGTCTGTTGCGGTGCTTGTGTTACCATTGGTGCTGTGGATGTGGAGGGGGTTGGACCAGCTGAGGCACCCCTGACCCTTGATGTGGTGCTCGATGTGCTCTGCCCTGTTGAGGCCTGTTTAGGAGGTCCACCATGTGGGAAGGGAAGCCAAGACCCCAATGACTTGTCCTGCTGATTTCTCCTGGACATTTTCGTGTACCCTGCTTAATCCTCCATGATGTGGTAGAGACATCCAGCCCTCTTATCAAAAGCACACATTTGTGCTGGGGTCATAGTGGCAGCTGAAACATGGTATGGGGGAGGAAAAATGGCACCCAAAATTCTAAGAGATTCCAATGCATCATTTATGTTTCCTTCCATTGACACCTGTTCAGAGTAGGCGTTACGAGGGGGCACACGATTGCTTAGAATGGGCCTCTATGTACAGTTCAGAGTTAGTGCCAATATAATTTGCCCTAAGCCTGAACAGTACATCTATATTGTCTACATATTTTGTACCTATTGCCCCCTACCCTGTGGCATGGTGTGCAAAATATCTTATGCAGAGCACACGTGGTCGTGGTAGGGGTACCCTTAAGGCCACAGGAAAAGTGGTGCTGCACTGGGTGCACCAACAGTTTTCCTCATTATTGAACTACCCGTTTACATGTATGTTTTAATCACATAAGTACTAGGTAAACAAACACCACCCACATTCTATATACATGTGAAGTGACCAAGCTTATCATGATGGGTAGATCATGTAGGTTAATCTGCACACATCTTGTTTGCCAGAATCCGTAGGCATGTCTCACATCCATCTAGAGCAGAGTTGAAATTTCAACGTGTATTCAACTGACTGTTGCCCAGCACAGTAGGGCTCTTTGCACGGCTGCTGCCTCACTTCATTACAGAAGAGTAGCAGTGGTGTGTCTGCTTGATAAACCTCCTACATCATTTGTTCCATGTCCTGAGTAAATTAAAGCAACGTGTGGCACACAGTGCTGTAAAATGTGCTGTGACAAATATAAAAAAAAAACATGCATACTAAACAGATAAACATCACCTATGACACATATCTTGACTGACATCACTATGTATGTGAGCATGCTTTCCTTTCCCTAACACCCACAATTCCAAAGCAGCACAGTTTGGCACTTGTGCAACAATCAACTTAATCTACATTCTCAACATTACATCAGACATGATGTCAATACGAAAACTCAGATGATGTTATCTTATTGGTCACAAATGCAATTTAACATTACATTGCAGACATCATGCCCTCTCACACAAAACCCTGGAATGACACATGAGATCCACAAGGTGACACTTACTGACTGCATCGGGGACCTCAAACTTGGAAACATCTCTGATTGTGTAGGGTGGAGGTCCACCTTCAAGACATGACAGAAAGACATAGCTTTGTGATTTTTTAACATTTAGGAGCATGGACAACTGTTACATGTTCAACTTGTTTAGCTGAGTAAGTTAGTCAACTTTGTGTCAGGAATGAACAACTGCCAACCACTACATTTCTGTCTGTAAGATAAAGGGCCAGAATAAAGAGGCACTGGCCCCACCAAAGCGCCATTTTTCCATGACGCTCCTACGGTACTTTTAACTGCACCATGTGTATAAGGACCTGTTGTGCTGCTTTTTTGTAGTGTAACACTCCCATATACATATGGGACAGCAAGACACAGTATTCTGCATCAGAGGTGCATGCAATGGTTGTTGCAGTGGCTGACCCATTGTAACACCCTTAGCTTTTAATGCTGACGCACATGTACAAGACATCGTACTTACTTCCAGTACCAAAAGAGCAACAATATACCAGGGGTGGTGTTAGTATGGCAAAGAGGTGAGGGATGCTTTATTACCTTCCCATTTCTTGCTTCAAATATGTGCATGCCTTTTGAGGGCACACAAAAGGTAAAATGCCATGGATGTGTGCGTATATGTAGGTAGATGTCCCTTCCTGCACTTTTACCATCTAACATTAAAGATGCTTTGTCACTACTATTTGGCCTGAATTCTGTAGCACACTTAGAAGTGGCATATCACCATTGTAGATTGTTTATGTCCAGGAAGGGATACCTTCCTGCACATAGACACTCCCTTCAACACAGACAAACTTGTATTGTGTCCAGGTATGTTTGTGTTGGCAATGTCTGCTGAGTTATGTGACAGGGTGGGTGTAGAAGCAGGCCTGCCCTGTTCTCTGGGAAGTACAGGGTGGTAGATGTGAAAGCCTTAGGGTGGTCATCCCACAACTTTTTGCATGCCTCCCTCCACTTGTCTTGCAATGTCTTTGCTGGTTTTAGGACTCTGCATACTTTACCACTGCTAATCAGTGCTAAAGTGCATATGCTCTCTCCCTAAAAACATGGTAACATTAGCTCATACCCAATTGGCATATTTGATTGAATTGTAAGACCCTAGTAAAGTGCACTACATGTGCCCAGGGCCTGTAAATTGAATGCTACTAGTGGCCCTGTAGCACTGGTTGTGCCACCCACATACATAGCCCCTTAACCATGTCTCAGGCCTGCCATTGCAAGGCCTGGGTGTGCAGCTTTACTACCACTTCGACTTAGCATTTAATAGTACTTGCCAAGCCTTAAACTCCCCTTTTTCTACATATTAATCACCCCTAAGGTAGGCTGCAGGTAACCCATAGAGCAGGGTGCTATGGAGGCAAAAGGCAGGACATGTACATGTGTGTTCTATATGTCATGGCAGTGGAATACTCCTACATTTGTTTTCCACTACTGAGGCCTGCTCCGTTCATAGGATAGCATTAGGGCTACCCCCATATACTGTTTGAGTGGTAGATTCTCATCAGAAAGGGGTAACCAGGTCATGTTTAGAATGGCCAGAATGTAATAGAAAACCCTGCTTGTTGGTGAAGTTGGATTTTATATTCATATTTTAGAAATGCCACTTTTAGAAAGTGAGCATTTCCCTGCACATAAAAACATCTGTGCCTTACAGCCTGTCTCCAATCCATGTCTGGGCTGGCCTGGTTGATAGCTCCCTTGTGCATTCCACCCAGACAACCACAAACACAGGACACTCAGTCACACCTGCACTCATCTGCATACTGAGTGGGTCTTCATGGGCTGGAAGGGTGGAGGGCCTGACACTTACATTTCAAAGGCTAATGGCCTGCCCTCACACAAAGGACTGCCAAACCCCCTACTGGGACCCTGTCAGACAGAACTCTACTGAAAGGGGAAATTGTGCGCTTCAAAACCACTCTTTGAAGTCTCCCCCACTTCAAAGACATTTTTGGGTATATAAACTGGGTCTCTGACCCCACCAAATCAGACACTTCTGAACCTGAAACCTGTCAACTGCCTGGCTGCCCAAAGGACTCATCTGGACTGCTTTGCTGTGGAGGACTATTACTCTGCTGTTGCCCTGCTGCTCTGCTGCCCATTGACTTTGCTCTCCAAGGGATTGACTTGAGCTTGCCTCCTGTTTCTGATGTCTCAGGGCCAAAAATACTTCATCTCTTCAAGGAAACTCTTTGTGCGCCAAAAACTGAAGCATAGCCTCCTGGAAACAAAGCAGAGCTTGCCTTGCAATGAAAAATCGGTGCACAGCCGAACCAGAACAACATAGCCTTACTTCCCGAGAGAAGATCAATGCAGCACCTGCATTGTAAATGGAACACCGATGAACACCCCTACTGGATTGACGCACAGCGAGCCAGAACAGCTTAGCCTGACTTCCTGAGTGAATAATCAACACAACTCCTGCCCTGCAACAGAAAATGTGATGCATTGCCCACAGGGTCAATGCAATGTCTGGGACTTCGCCCTACATGCCCATGATTTTCCTTGTATTGTCCCTGGGCATCAAAAGATCCCCGCTGAAGCCAACCCGCCAATGTACCACACCGACTGCCATAGCGGTAGTAGCCTGGTGGCCGCCATTGTGCCACCTGCAGAATTATGACCCGCTTACCACCATGGTTTTCATGGGGGTAGGCCCTAACAGTGACAGGGAATTCCTTCCCTGTCAGTGATAGGAGGTCTTCCCCCCCACCCTGTCCTACATCCACATCTCCCATTCACACACACACATACAGACGCAGACACACACTCATTCACACATACATACATGCATACATACATCCAATCACACACACATCCACACACACTTCAAAACATACATGCAGACACACATTATAATTTCTATACATACATGCACTCACACTTCCACACATTCACAAACGCAATCAACACTCAACACACACCTACAATCACACACATAGATGCACACACACAACACTTACCTGAATCCAGGGGGTCTTCCGGCAGGAGATGGGATGGGGCGCTGCTACCGCCAGCAGCACCAGCCAGCAGAACACCGCCAGGCCGTATTATTTGCCATAATACGGCTGCTGGCAATCTACTGGCGTGGTGCTGGTGGTGGTAGCAGAGCCACCTTACCGCCATCCGCCAGTATGGCTACAGCCGGATTTCTGCCTTTCTTCTGGCAGAAATCCAGCTGTGGTCATAATATGGCGGATGGCTGGTAGCCGCGCGATGGTCCTTTGGCAGCCATCGCCACAGCAGTAGGTGGTTTTTACCACCAATTTTATAGTCAGGGCCAAAGTCCCTTGCAGCATGGAAAGAAACAACGCATCATCTGTACCGCACCAGAAATTCCAACGCACACCTTATTTTTCCATGCATCTCCTCCTCTGCAGTCTTCGGACGTGATAATTTTGATGTAAATCAGTTAAAACAAGAGAAAACTGTTGATTGCTAAGGTTTAAGACTCTTTTTTACCTTGCAAAAGTGATATCTCAACTTGTGCTTATTGAATCTTTATCGTTTTGACCTTAATTTAGCTAGATAAATATCATATATTTTTCTAAACATGTATGGTGTATTTTTGTGGAATTTGTACTGTGTTGGTGTATGATTTATTGCACAAATACCTACACATTGCCTTCTAAGTTAAGTCTGACTGCTCAATGCCAAGCTGCCAGAAGGTGGGCACAGGATTGTTTGGATTGTGTGTGACTTACCCTGACTAGGATTGTGGTCTCTATTTGGACAAAGGTGAATACTTCTGCCAACTAGAGATCCCATTTCTAACATGCGCAGGCCTGTGTTTAAAATCCAGTGCAGTGCTGCTGATGTTCTCACAGAACTTTGCTGCACCAGTTTCTCATATATGTGGCTCATAGTTATCATAAAACATGCACAGATTTGGGTGGCAGACATATGTACATGTTTCAGATACATATTTTTAACAATACAGGTGGACAATATACTGACTACTGGCTAAAGCTTTGACTCTTGTTGTTGATCTATGTGAAGAAACAGGCAACCACTTAGATGCTTGCCTGTTTTCAATCCCATACCACCAACACATATCTCCATCATGTGCGTTGCATATGTAACATATTACACACCATGGCGGATGTCAGGACACTTGTGAGAAAACTGGACTGATTGCAGAAGCCCCCTAACTTTTTGTCCCAATTTTCACTCTTTGCTGATGTTTTCCTGGCTCTGATGGTGCCCTGGGTACTGCTAACCAGTCCCAGGGCCTATGTTCAGTGTAAAATGAGTATGTGAATTAGCCTAATTATAAGTTGCTATGTCAACCTACCTATAATTCCCTAGTGTATGGTGGGGAATGTAGGTTTAGGGACCCTAACTTAGGTATTGCCCCCAGAGGTGCACTGCTGAGGTGCCAGGGTCATTTTAAATGCAGGACAAATTTGACTTTGTGGTTAAAAGTACTTACAAAGTCTTACACTACCTTATTATTACATATAGGTCACCTTTAAGGTGTGCCGTAGGTGCCCCTGGTGTTGGGTGCAGGGTAACTATAAGCAGGCTCCTTATAAAATATTGTTTCTCAGCCCTGGTGAGGAACAACAGCCAAATTCATGTTCCCCTCATTATAGTAAACAGGCTCCAAAGGGTAAAATGGGGAGAGTTTATTTTAAGTAATAATGGTGGTCATTACAACCTCGGCGGTCTTTTAACGAGACCGCTGAGGGACCGTCGTGCGGAATACCGCCAGTAGTGGCGGTTTGCCGCTCGGCGTATTATGACCGTTGGCTGCCCTCTGTCGTTTTTCCGACGGAGAGCTGCCAACAGCCATACTTGCGGGTGGCAGGGAAGTGGAGGTTGCTCCACCTCCACCGCCACGCCAACAGAACACCGCCCAGCTAATCACGTCCTGTGATTCTGCGCGGTGGTGTTCAGTTGGCGGTGTTGTGTCGGCGGAGCTGCCCCCATGGCACCCGTCCCCTCCCGGCAGATCGAAGAACAGGTAAGTCGATCGCCTGTTAGGGGAGGGGGGTGGGGGGGTGTTGTGTGTTGTGTGGGTGCATGGGGGTGTGCGTCTGTGTATGTATTGGGGTGTGAGTGTGTGTATGCTTGCGGGGGTGTTGGTGTTTTGGGAATGAGTGCGTGTATGTCTGTAGGTATGTCTGTGTGGATGTGTGCGTGAATGTGTGAATGTGGGTGTGGATGTTGGCATGTATGTCGGTGTGTGTGCGTGTATGTGTGTTGGTGGTGCCTGCGTGTGTGTCGGGTCTGTATGTGTAAGGTAATGTCAGGGGTCGGGGTGGGGAGGGGGGCCCTGTCACCTTTGGAGGGTGGTGGGGGGTGTAGGGGAGGGAGTCGGGTGGGGGTGGGGGAGACCCCTATCAGTGCCAGGGAAGGAATTCCCTGGCACTGATAGTGCTTACCGCCATGGATTTCCGCTGGAAATCCACGGCAGTAAGCTGGGTCAAAATACCGGCGGCGGTATTGTCACGGCCGCCGGGCTGGAGACCCAGGTCTCCAGCCCAGCGGTCGTCTCCGCTCTGGCGGGCGGAACGGAGAAGCGGCGGATGACCATGGCGGTAACCGCCATGGTCATAATACTCAAAAAAAGACCGCCAGCCTGTTGGCGGTCTTACCGCCGCTTTAACACCGTCCGCCAGGGTTGTCATGACCCCCAATGTCTCCAAATGAGCTAGATTTATCAAGCTTGGTCTCTAACTGATTCTTATAATAAATGCAACAACTTGCCATTGTTGGATTTGATATAACTTGTTCATGGAAAGAGTTTTAGAACTCTTTCTAAAAGTTATCAGTTTCTGACCTGTAGTCCCCTTCTCTGATTGACCATGCTCTGGCAGCCTGGCTAGGCTGCCTTGGTGAGGTGTGAAGTGGCTTGGGCTGAACACAAAGGAAGTGCCTGGGGGAGGAGATCCTCCTCAGCAGATGGTGAAACAGAATGGGGAAGAGCAGCAAAACTGGTCTTCAAAGGAGGGATGGACATTTGCAGCATCTGAGGACCTACCCCATTTCCTGCAACACCAGACAACCAGGTGCCCTCTTGATTAGATTAGGAGAGGACAGGAGAGGAGTGTGTTAAGGACAACAGTGGGTGGGCTCAGCCAGACCTAACCTCCAAAATTCAGTTTCTACCATTTTGGAATGTTGCTCCCTGAAAGTAGTCATCCAAGAGGGTAGTGACCGGCCTGTGATTTGACTGTTGCCCCTGTTGCTTTTCGCCCCTGGGGCAAGGATAAATTTGGCAGAGCTGCACCCACACCTCAGATCCCTACAGGGAACAACATCAAAAGAAGAAGGACTGCCCTGCTGGACCCCTGAGGGTCGTCCGACTTCTAAGAGAAAAACTCAAAAAAAAATCCTAACGTAAAAAGTTGACCGGGACTTCCTATGCAGTGTATCTGAGGAGTGCTCCAGCGACATCAAATCCAGGTTCAACTTCGGCCTGGAAAAATATTTCCGTCCTGAAAAATAGTCCAAAGGTAGAATTCTGCACTGACGTCTCCTGCAACGCGTATCCGAAGAGGGCTCCAGAGAGGTTGGATCGGATTGGTGACTTCGTCCAGTGAAGAAAATCTTCAAGAAAAAGACTAAGGTCCTCATTATGACTTCAGTGTTCTTTTCATAAGACTGCCAAAGCCACGAACATCAGAAGACCACCAGTGCCGGGAGACTTCCGACCACCATATAACGAGTCCTGAAGGATTTCCACCACAATTTGGGTACAAATCCTCCAGTAGTCGTGCTGGTGGTCAGAGGCGCAGGGGCGGTTCCACCACTGGTCCCACCCCACCAAATGGACTCAACCATCTGTACTGTGACTTGTAATATGGCCTGGCGGTGTCCTAATGGCGAAGCACTGCTGTCGGTGGAAGAGCCTGTTCCGTTCCCTGCTGGACCACCTCCTCGCCAGACAAGGTAAGTCGATCGTCTGACTGAGGAGTGGGGCGGGAGCGTGGGGGGTGTTGTTTGTGCATGTGTGAATGGGTGTTGTCTGCATGTGGGAATGCAAGTGTGTATGCATATGTGTGTATGGGTGTTTGAATCCATGTTTGAATGTGTGTATGATTGTTGAAGTGAGTGCGTGCTTGAATGTTTGAGTGCATGCGAGTATGGTTGCTGTGAGTGAATGCGAGTATGGATGCATGTGAGTGAATGCGAGTATGGATGCTTGTGAGTGAATGCGAGTATGGATGCTTGTGAATGAATGCATGTATGTAAGTGTAGGTGAATAAGTGTATGTGGGTTGCATGTGGGTGTGTGTGTATGCTGAGAGGGATGGTGGGGATCGGGGGAGGGGGATGCTGTTCTGGAAAGTGGGGTGGGGGAGAGGGGTGTTGGTATAGAAAGGGAGTGGGGAGGGGGGTTCTGATATGGAGAGGGATGGGGGCGTATTGGGTTTGCAGGGGAAGTTGGGGGAGACATCTGCCAGTGACAGGAAAGAAATTTCCTGTCACAAGTAGCCTTTCTTCCAGGGTTTTCGTGGTGGTGCTAATGCTATGGAAATCCTGGCAGGAAGCCTACTCATTATACTGCTGGTGGGTCTTCAGTCGACCAACAGGTCGGAGATGCTAATCTATGGCCCAGGTGTCCAACCGCCCTGGTGGTACAAACGGGGATGTGGCGGGATGGCCTCTGCCACACTCAAAAAGTTGGTGATGTTCACCGCCGGCCCATTGCCGGTGAGATCGCCACCACGGCCCTGGCATTCTTCAGACCACCAGGGTTAAAATGAAAGCCTATGTCTGAAAGTAAACATTTGACCCGAGTCCTCCCGCTTGCTGTAGCTGAGCAGTGCTCCATCATGGTCGGCCTCAAACTTTGACTTTGCCCTAATCGAGTGCGACCAAATGACCAGATTGGGGCTTTCAGTTTCTATGCACTAGAAATCAAATAATTCTTTAATAATTCATATCTCCGGTTCCCCTTATCCGACGTTAATCATTTTGGTGTCATTTTACAGATTCAAATATAATCGTTTTTAAAAAATTGGTGTTGGATTTTTATTGTGTTTTGTGTTTTACTTACTGTTTTTTTATTTTTAAATGGTTTACACACCTGTCTTGTGAGTCAAGCCTAATTGATCATTGCCAAGGATTAAGCCTAACTGCTCGCTGCCAATGGTTGAGCTGGGTTTAATTTATTGAGACCTAACTTGACCTAGTGGGGTTAGTGGCCTATTGCTAGATGTAGGCACTTACCTGCCCTTACTTATAATCCACTTTCTAACAGCCCTACTTCCAGGAGCTAAGGAGAGGTCAGTATTTTACACCCCATAGGGCCACTTTCAGTTTCAGGTGATGCCCTTTGGTTTGCAAAATGTTCCTGCCACCTTTCAAAGGTTGGTGAACGGAGCCTTATCTGGTATGGAATCTTTTAGTGCAGCTTACATGGATGATATAGCTATATTCAGTTCTGCCTGAGAGGATCACCTGTTCTACATAGGGAAGTGCTTCAGACCCTGCTCCAGGCAGCCCTGATTATCAAGGCAAGCAAATGCCAGGTAAGGCAGAGCTGAATGGTGTGCCTGGGCCACCTTGTAGGTGGAGGCCATGTACAGCCTCTGCAGCCCAAAACCCAGACCATCCTGTTTTGGGAGGCTCCCAAAACCCAGACTCAGGCCTGGGCCTCTCTGAGCCTGACTGTATATTACAGGAAGATTGTCCTGTATTATGACAATGTATGGAATTATGAGGTTATTGTGGCCCCTTTGACAGAGCTCATCTCCAAGAAATAGCCCAAGAAAGTCGTTTGGACCCCAGAGTCTTAGAAGGACTTTGACACTCGGAAGGAGGTTATGGCCCTCATTACGATCCTAGCGGTCAGAGATAAAGTGGCGGTAATACCGTCAACATGCCGGCGGTACTTACCGCCAAATTATTACCATGGCGGAAAGATCTCCGAATGACAGCCAAAGTACCACACCGACTGCCAGGGCGGAAACAACAGCCACCACGGCGGTAGCCACCTACAGCCAGGCCACCATATTACGTCCCTGAAAACTACTACCTTTTCCAAGGCGGTACCAACGACATCAAAAGAGCAGAGAAGTGAAAGGACTCACCATTGGAGACTCAGGGAACAACCACGTCACCATGGAATCCAAACTGCATGTATTCTCAATGATCTTCTAGATTATGTTCCAACACGAACACCAACGCCGGTGAAGATGACGATGGTGAGTACAGCCGCCTTGCACACAAGGGAGGGGGCTAAAAAGACAGAGAAACACACACACGCACAACACACACCCCATACATATGACCACATGCACAAGAAAGCAAGTTAATCCCCCTAAATTTGCTGAATAATGCAAGGACAACACAAATTTACCAAAGTGAGTGTAATAATATCAACACAGTACAAAAATAACTTAGCCAATGTTACAGTTATCTACAAATGTACAGAAAAAGGGACACTGCCCAGTCCTCAGTTTGCGTGGCCCACAGGGCCACAGGGCAAAGTATAAATCCCCACTTGTCACCTGCATCAATACGGAGAGAACACTGCAGTGGCATCAGTTGGCAAATAGGGAGGCACCTTGGGAGGGGGGAACCTCAGCCGGGAGCAGAAACAAAATGTCTGGTTCTGGAGGGGCAACATGACCTGTGGTTGGTCCTGGGGAGTGCAAGGCCACAGTCTCTGGAGTGGGTGACTTGCCCACTGGTACTGGAGGGGGCAAAACGCCCTCTCCTTGGTCCTAGGGAGTGCAAGGCCACAGTCTCTGGAGTGGGTGACTTGCCCACTGGTTCTGGAGGGGGCAACATGCCCTTTGCTTGGTCCTGGGGAGTGCAAGGCCACAGTCTCTGGAGTGGACAGGCTGCACAGCAGCCCATGGAGGTAGGATCACATTGCGTCTGCCGGTGGTGACAGCATACAAGCTAGGTCAGCAGGATTATCCCTTCATAACCCTAGCCACCAAAGGACCTACGCTGCTATGTCAGTCCTGGCCTAATGGGACCCTCTGTCACACATCCACCACCTGGATACCATGCCACCAGCCGTAAGTTGTAATGATAGCTACTGTACTCACCCCCTTGTGGCTGCTGTGATGTCCTCAAGCGCTAAGGCCACCGCCAGGCTATCGGGGGGGTCAGAGTTCGATGTGCACCCCTTCATCGTTGGGAGGCCATCCCCAGCTGGGCCTCTGCGGTCTTCCGTGCCCAGCGTCTCAGGCCCTCCCATCGTTTGCAATAGTGGGTGCTCCGCCTGCCACAGACACCGAGGGTCCGCACCTCTTTGGCAATCACATGCCATATACCCTTCTTTTGATGGGTGGTGACCTGCAGAGGCAATACACATAGGAAAACACCATTAGACAAACAGTCCAGCCAGTTACACATAGGGCCCACAATACCTGTTTTCATTACCATTGGCACACACATAGCCCAATACACAGCGTGTACACCAAAAAGAGGACGTCCACCCCCACTTACACGAGGCCGTCACAACACAACTCCATGCATTCTTGCCACATGCATCGTGCCCACAGTGTACTCACTTGTTGGTCTGGAGGTCCATACAGAGGTCCGTACTGGAGTAGGACCCCATCCACCAGTCTCTCCAACTCCTCAGAAGTGAAGGCTGGGACCCTTTCCCTGGTCACATGGGCCATGGTAGGTTCCAGACACAGGTCACAGCAGCACATGCAGTGTAAGTCCTCTCCTATGGAAAGTCAGGTAGCAAGTGAGGAATATGATAGAAAATGGCGGTCACGTCTGCAGTTGTGCATCCTGCCACCTCCGGCATAGATCACCATTGGCCACTGTAACCCACAGGGCCCAATATTAACCGATGAGGAGTTGCACACCGGTTCCCTCCTGCCACTGTGCACAAGGTCAGTGGAATTACCTCACTTCCATCTGTCCCTCCACACAGGACAGGGGGACGCCATTTCAGCGGGGGCTATGGATTCATGCTGCGCCACAGGAGAACTAGGCACATACTGGACAAATCACACTGACCATTACAAGTTTACAGATTGCAAACTTCTGTTGTGGCTCCAATGCTAAGTTTGTGACAGCCTCCTCGGTCTTGTGCCCCTTAGATACCTACTGATGCAGATGAATAGGAGATGGAGACATACCTGTGTGTACAGACCTCTAGTGGACTTGGCTACACTGGAGGTAAGGCACATTATCCTCACCTATAGACTTGACAGGGCCACAATCACAGAGCTGTGTGCCCAATTGGAGCATGACCTGATATCTGCTATTTGTCACCCCACTGGGATCCCTCCTTTTTTGCAAGTGCTATGCGTACTCCATTTTCTGGCAACTGTTTTTTTCCAAGTGACAGTGGGCTTGGCAGCTGGAATGTCACAGCCAATGTTTTCAATAGTGCTTACAAGAGTATTGTCTGCCCTGATAAAACAAATGTGCAGCTACATTGTTTTCCCCCAGGTTGAGGATTTGGCACAGTGAAGGCCGAGTTTTATGCAATGGGACATATCCCCAACATAATTGGGGCGATTGACGGTATTCATATTGCATTTGTCCCCACCCGGCAGAAAGAACAGGTGTTCAGGAATTGTAAGTGTTTCCACTCCATTAATTTTCAGATGGTGTGTTTGGCGGACCAGTACATCTCCCACGTCAACATTAAGTATCCAGGGTCAGTGCACAATGCCTTTGTCCTGAGGAACAGCAGCATTCTAAATGTGATAGCCCAACTACCGAGGCACAGGGTGTGGCTGATAGGTGAGCCTTGGTCCCTACCCACTGTATGTTATTGTATGCCTCTGGTGTTAACCTCATAGGATAGTGTGTGGCTAAATGGTGTCCCTCAATATGTGCAGGTGACTCTGGTTACCCAAACCTATAATGGCTGCTGACCCCTGTGAGGAATGCCAGGACAAGGGCAGAAGAACATTATAATGAGGCACATCGGCGAACCAGAAGAATAATTGAAAGGACCTTTAGCCCCCTGAAGGCCAGGTTCCGGTGCCTCCATCTAACAAGTGGATCCCCAAGAAGGTCTGCCAGATAGTAGTGGCATGCTGAATGTTGTACAACCTGGCCCTGAGACGCCATGTGCTTTTTTCCGCAGGAGGAGAAGACTTGAGATGCTCGTGTGGCAGCAGTAGACCCTGTGGACAGTGAGGTTGAGGAGGCAGAGGATGAGGATGAGGATGAAGATATCAGAACATCAGTTATACGACAGTACTTCCAATGACACACAGGTAGGACAGTGTAACTTTACATTTTGATGACTTTGGTTGTAATCTGTGTGGTAATGGCATGCTGATATTTCACACTTCTATGCCCACCGACTGTTCCCTCTGGCAGTTCATTTTGCAGATGTTGGTGACTTGACATATACTCCTGGTGTGAACACTACAGCCAGCTAGAGGTCATTGATCTATGCTCATTCTATGTACAGTTAATTTGCAATGTTTGTACCTGTTTCAAACAATACATATTTGATATAAATGACATACTCCAAATTGATTTTTTTCCAAGGCTATTTATTGAAGTGCTAACATATAGGGTGAATGTGTAATTGTTCCAGTCTGTTTGTTGCACAAGTGCATTGTCCAAGGAGACATGGGAAGGGGAGCAATGACAGTTCAAGGTGGACAGGGTGCCTGTGTGGGACACAAGGGTGACAATCAGGAGAGTCTCATTTCCTGGCGGGGTCATGGCAAGTGTCTCTGGCTTCTGTCTGGACCATAGGGAATGTTTGCGGGGTGGCTCACCTTCTGCAGGGGGAGGGGTGCAGGTGGCCTGTGGCGGGGCTTCCTGGCCACTAGCGGCAGCGGAGGTGGAAGGCTGGTCAGATGTCTAACTAGTGGCAGGGGCCCGCTGATGTGAAACTGCCTCCCTCATAATTTTGGTCATGTCTGCCAGCACCCCTGCTATGGAGATCAGGGTGTTGTAATGGCCTGGAAATCCTCCCTGCTCCTCTAGTACTGTCCCTCCTGCAGCCACCTGTTCTTCCGCACGTTGTCCAGGATCAGGCCCATTGTGTCCTGGGAATGTTGTTAGGCTCTTAGGATCTTGGCGAGTGCCTCCTGAAGAGTCAGTTCCCTGGGCCCATCCTCCCCCTGGCACACAGCACTCCTCCCAGTTTCCCTGTTGGCCTGTGCCTCTGTCCTCTGAACCATGTGCCCACTACCACTGACCCTAGTTCCCTAAATGTCTTCTGTGCGAGGGGTGTCCTGGGGTCCTGTGGAGGTGGACACACTGCTGATTGACATGTCCTGGGGACAGAGGTCTGGGTACTCTGGGTGGGTGCTATGGTGTTGGATCCTGATGGGGGAGGCTCTGTGGTGGTGTGTGACAGGGCTTGGGTAACCGGCTGTCCAGTGGTCCCGGATGGGCCAGGTAGGTCGTCCAAATCCTGAAGACCAGAGTTACTGTCATCACTGTGATCCTCTTCTGTTGGGGAACTGGATATTGCTGGCACCTCCCCTAAGCTGACATTGGCTGGGGTACCTGTGGGGATGTAAATGGTGTGTTATGGTTAATGTGTCTGACTTATTGTACATCTGTGGCTTCCCCTCTATGGTTGAATTTGCCCTGCCAGCTTTCACTTGTGTATGTTAGTGTATGGTGGGATTGTTAGTTCTCTATGCTGTGCATGCTTTAGTGATGAGTGTCCAGGCAGGGCTGTGAGGGGCATCCATGCATTGGTATAGCATGCAGGGCTTGGTATTGACCTTTGGTCTGGCGGATTTGTGCCTGTGGCTGAATTCTGTCGGATTGGTGTGTGTGTGTCATAATATGGTGAACGATATCCACCGCAATGAGTTGGCGGCCGTCAGTGTGGTGTAAGTGGGATTTACCGCCAATGTCATGATGAGGGCCTATGTGTTCAGCACCAGTGCTACTGGCCCCTGACTACAATAAAGAATTTATTGTGCAAACAGATACTTCAGAGACAGGGACTGGGGCAGTTTTGGCATAAGTGAATAAGGAGGGCCAGGATTAGCCAGTTGCCTTCATCAGCAGGCTTTTCCTCCCCAGAGAGCAAAGATGGAGTTCCAATGAGAGGAAGGCCTTTGCTGTGGTCTCATTCCTGAAGAAGTTCAGGCCATACCTATTTGGCACTGACTTCTGTGTTCAAAATGACCACAGACCTCTCATATGTTTCATGGAGACGAGGGGGGAGAACCCAAAACTATTGATTAGTACTCATCACCTTTAATCTGGGGGGAGGTGGCAGTGTAGGAAAGTCCTCCTTTTGCCCTGGTCACCCCCAAACCTTTTGACTGATACCGGTGGTTATTGACTCTGATGGTGCCCTGGGCACTGCTAGCCAGTCCCAGGGTCAGTGTTCTGTGTAAAATGGGATATGCAAATTTGGCTAAGTATAATTGGCTGTACCAACCTACCTATAAGTTCCTAGTATATGGTAGGGCATGTACATTTAGGGACCCCACCATAGATAGTACACCCATACGTGCACTACTGTGGTGACCAGTGTCATGTTAAAAGAAGGCCTGCCTTGCTAGCTGCTTTTAAGTTAAAGTTAACCCCAAATTTGACTTTGGAATCAAACGTAGTTCCAAAGTCCTCAGCTCCCTTATGTTTAAATATGTCACCCCTAAGGTATTTCCTAACTGCCCCCATGGTTGGGTGCAGTGTAACTATAAGTAGTGACTTTTTACAATATGTTTTATAAGCCCTGGTCATGGAGCAATTGCCAAACTTGTTTTTGCCCATCGTAATGAATGAGCTGCATAGGCTAACATAGAGAGACTTTATTTTAAAATAATAAAGTCTTATATTCTATAGGAAGGACCTAAATATAGCAAGTATATTGTTTAGTATCAAATTAAATGTTGTAATAATTCCAAAAACTTGCCACTGTTGAATTCAATAAAACTTGAACAGGGACTGAGTTTTAGAACTCTTGCTAAAAGTTACCAACTTCAGCCCTGTAGTGCCCTTCTATGATTGGTCACCTTCTGGCAGCTTGAGCCAGGCTGTCCTTATGTGGTGTGAAGTAGCCTGGGCTGAAAGAAATGGAGCATTCATGGGAGATCTGCCTCCACAGATGTAGGAAAGGATGGGGGAAGAGCAGCCAAGCTGGAGTTCAAAGGAGGGAAACACATTTGGGAAAGCAACTGGACCTACCCATTTTCTGGAACCCCAAACAAACAGGTGCCCCTTGATTAGATTAATAGAGGGCTGGAAAAGGGTATGTTAAGGGTAGCTTAGCCACACAGTGCATGGGCTTAGCCAGATCTAAACTATAAAATATAATTTTTGCCATCTTGGATTTTTGAGGACTGTTGCTCCCGG
Source organism: Pleurodeles waltl (assembly GCF_031143425.1). NCBI lineage: Eukaryota > Metazoa > Chordata > Amphibia > Caudata > Salamandridae > Pleurodeles > Pleurodeles waltl. Next base: position 822,383,601 of record NC_090446.1, read on the forward strand.
CAAGTGGTCATGCAAGAGGGTGGTGGCCTGCACGTGATTGGACAGGAGCACCCACCTGCTTTCCACCACAGGAGAAAGGATAAATATGGCAGAGCTGTACCCCATTTCAGATCCCTACTGGAAAAAGACAAGAAGAAGAAGAACTGCCCTTCTGGACCCCTGGCCTGCACCTGACACTGCGGTCAGAAGAACTGCACCAGCAGCACACTTTGGGCTTCATCAAGAAAATGACTTTGCCTTACTTCTACAATCTCAAGAAAGGACTACCTGTAAGCTACAGGTAGAAAGGAGCTGACCAGAGTCCCCTGCTCCAAGGCCTGAAAAAATAGCCCAGCTGACAAATGGCAATTTAAGGATTTTGACTAGGTGCATTCTGGGAGTTGGAATCTCAAGCCCAAGAAGCAACTCAGAGCTTCTGCAACCTCAGGGTGAGTTGTGTACCTTAAAAGTACTATTGAAAGAAGATTTTGGAGTAACTTTGGGAAAAGCTCCATAATTAGACCGTCCCAACGCTGTGGGTCAAGCCGGCCAATGTTGACTGCAACCTGGCCTAACTTACAGGTCATCCTGTTGAAATCCTCCAGAGCCCCAGACCTCCAGGATTTGACCGGGGGCCCGTCAAAAGGCAATCCGACAACATCACATTGAAATCGGCTTGCTGGTGAGGGTCATCCGACATTGGAGAAGAAAAGCTCCAGAAAGTTTCACCTAGGCCTCCCACACAGTGTATACGAGCAGGGCTCCATTGAGGTCGACTTCAACGTTTGACTTGGTTCCAGACCAAGAATTCCATCCTGAAATAGTTTCTAAGCCTGAATGTAGAAAACTTGACTGAGGCTTCAAGTGCAGGGTATCCGAAGAGGGCTCCAGCGAAGTCAGCCACAACTTTTGACCTTGCCCTCGTCCTGTGTGACGAAATGACCAGAGTGGCCCTTTTGATTTCTAGGTGCTAGAAAACATGTATGTGGTCATTACGAGTTTGGTGGTCCTATGACCACCACAGTGGCGATGGTGGTTGCATTATCGGGGGCCCGGTGGAGAAGACCAAAATATTATGAGCATGGCGGTGTTCCCAACATAACACAGGTATTTCACTGTCAGTACTGCCAATATAGACCGACCGCCGCGGCAAGCATCTTCAGGCTGGCAGAGACCATGATTCTGCCAAACATATTGCGAGGTAGCACACTGCCAGGATTTCTGGGCTGGTTTCACTGCCATGAAAAGCCCGGCGGAAACGAACAACTTAAAAAGATACACTCACCTTCAGGAATACAGACACAACTGCTGCCACCGTGGAAGCCGAACTCAAAGTCTTCCCACTGCTCCTACTGGCCATACTACTCCAGAACCAGCGACGGTGATGAAGACAACCACCATAGGTGCACCACTCTGCACACACTGGAAGGAAGGCGATCAATACACACCCATACACAACACACAACCCCAGCACGTCTAGCCACTGTCACACACACAAGCAAACATACACCCATACCAACATACGAACACATCTACAAACACACACCCACACACAAACAGCACACACCACGGCCAAAATACACGTGCCATACACCCACCACACCTCACACCACCGTCACTGTCAAACACATCTACACACAGCAACAACACCATCGTAACCACACAAACACCTTGTCAGAGAGGCACACCTCTACAGGAAAACACATACTGGCAGCAATATGTAACAACAGCACACAACCAATACAACCAATCACAATGCCAAACAAAGTGTCAGATCACCCACCACATCGACCCAACACACATGTACATCACAGATGCATCACAACACACACCACTACCACACAATGCCACACAACACCAAAACAACACATCACAACAAGTACATAGCACAACTCACCCACACAACTCACCCACATAACTCATGCTATTACACAAACACATCATATACACAGAAGACACACACCAAATTGCACATATACAACACATAAATGTGGAAGGAAAGGTAGGACAAGTTTGTAAACATCGACACCAACGGTTAATTGGTGCAGATATAATGAATAAATATAAAATTATGGTAAACTATATACAAAATGGCCCCACTAACCAGTCCAAAAATACACAGTGCCCCAGGCACACTGGGCAATGTCTCTGGGCCCAACTTGACTCCTGACTGCAAAGTGGCCTCCACATGGGAGGGGCATTAATGTGGCAGGCAGGCACCTCAGGGATGATGATGGGACAAAGTGGGGGCTTGGGTTTGGGAGGGAGTACTTTGGGTTTGGTTTGGAGGGAAGGGTTTGCCCTTAGACTTTGACTTAGGGGGAGGGCCCTTGGTTTTGGGGGTAGGAGGGGTTACCCTCGCTTTTGAGGGAGTCAAAGTCTTTGCTTTGATGTACAGGAGGCCATGGGAGGACTGGGAGGTGGAAGGATTGGGTTTGGGGAGTGTATCAGGGAGCTTGGGGGAAACAGGGACTGGGTCAGTGGGAGGGAATAGGGCAAACTCACACAGGAACACAAGGGTGGTTATGGGAAAAACATTTGGGAGTGGAGGAAGAGGGAGTGCTTGAGAGGTGTGTATGTCTATGTGCCCTGGGAGCTGGTGCGTGGGTGGATGCCATGTGTTCTGGGTGTTTGTTAGGTGAGTGAGGGCAGGTGTTTAGGTGTACTGGGAGTAGGGAAGGAGGAGATGTAGGGAGATGCCAGGGTGGATGTGTGAGTGTCTGTTGGAGTGGTGTCTGCAGGTAAGGTGGATGCACTGCGTGTGGGGGTGTTGGTAGTCGTTGTGAGTGCACATGTGGTGTATGGGGTAGATGTATGGATGTCTGCTATTATGGTGATGGTGGGCATGAGGGGACTGGTGGCTGGATCTGGGAGTGCTATTGTGATGATAGCAGGTTTGAGTGGTGTAGTGTCTGTGAAGGAGGAGGTGGTCCGGGAGGCTGTGTAGGGAGTGGATGTTGTTGTGCCTGCATGTGTCTGTAGTCAGTGTGCATGGCGGTGGTCTGACTTGTTGGGGCTGTGTTTGTCTTTGCGAACCGTGTCTGTTGAGGTAGATGAATGGTGGTCTGATTGTGTACTCTGGATGGGTGTGGGAAGAGGGGTGTGGGATTCGGCACAGGTAGCTGGAGGGGGGACAGAAGATGAAGGGACACTGGCTGCCATCAACAAGGAGGCCAGAGCCTGGAAGGATCTCTGCAGACCAGTCAGGGCACCGTGAATGCCTTCCACAGAGACATTAATCTGTTGCATCTGTGATGCCAGTCCCTGGATGGCATTCACAATGGTTGGCTGTCTGACAGATATGGACTTCAGGAGGTCAGTAGCCTCCTCACTGAGGGCAGCAGGGCTGTCTGGGGCAGAGCTGCCTGTGGCAAAGGAGACGCCCACCCTCCTGGTTGAGTGGGCACAGGCAACTGGGTGGGGAGCTAAAGGGAGGGCGGTGCAGGTAAAGGAGGTGGTGGACAAGGATGGTGATGAGCTGGTCCAGGATGGGTCCGCCACCGCCAGGGAGTGACCTTCGGAGGAGGAATCCAAAGTGTAATGTATTGTAAGTATGTCATGTATGATTTTAGTGACGTGCATAGATTACCTATGTTCACACATCAAAACATGTTTCAAGCATGTGATATTCATGGATAGTGTTGTTTGATGTACAGATAACTATGACATGTGCAGTCACTGGCTGCGTCATAGTCGGAGTAACACTATCTATAGGTTCCAATTTCACATACACCTTATTCCCTGTGGGAATAGGGTGTTGTTACATGCAAGTGTCAAATGTATCCTGTCTCCCAAGCTGTCTGTCTGGGGATGGAACTGTCAACAATGGCATACAGGGTCAGTCAACATGGCCAAATTGATTCAGTGCACTTCAGCATTATGTCCACACTACTTGTGTGTGCTACATATATTGTGTTCATGGCTTCTGAACTGTCAACATCCACTTGTGGCTATTCCTCTCTCCTATTCCTAGATTCTGTGCAATGGTGAGAATAAGACATGCACCAGTATACCAGACCCTTGCCGATCTTGTTACCCTGGAAGAAAGACACATCATACAGACCTCTCTTCTGAGCCGTCAGACAATCATGGAACTGCGTACCCAGTTGGAGCCAGATCTCTTGGCTGCCATATATAATCGCTATGCCATACCTCCAATAGTGCAGGTGTTGTCTGTGCTACACTTTTTTGCCTCAGACTCGTTTCAGACCACAGTGGGCTTGGCAGCAGGGATGTCACAGCCCACATTCAGTCAAGTGTTGAAGGATGTACTGTGTCCTTTACTCAAACATCTGGACAGCTACATCATGTTCCCCCAATGTGTGGATTTTCCCAATGTTAAAGTTGAGTTCTATGATATGGCACAAATCCCTCATGTGATAGGAGCCATAGATGGCACGCACATTGCTTTGGTTCCTCCCAGGGCCAATGAACAAGTGTACAGGAACAGGAAAAACTTTGACTCCATAAATGTACAGATAGAGAGTCTCACTGACCAGTATATCTCCCAAGTGACAGACAAGTGTCCTGGTTCTGTGCATGACTCCTGCATTCTGAGGAACACAGTGTCCCACACATGATGGCACAACTACAGAGAGAAAGGGCCTGGCTCATTGGTATGTATTCAATTGTATGTGTGCATCTGTTATCCCACCTTTCTTAACATTTTGCTCTCTGTTTCTACTGGTATTGTGATGTGTCCAATCTTTGTGCACACAGTTGACTCTGGCTATCCTAACCTGCCCTGGCTGCTGACACCTGCGAGATACCTGATCACAGATGAGGAACACCATTTCAATGAGGCCCACAGCAGGACGAGGCATGTCATTGAGAGGACCTTTGAGTCTACATGTCTCAGGAGGTGCCCTGCTCTACAGAGTACTAAACGTCTGCCAGATTGTTGTTGCCTGCTGCATACTGCACAATCTAGCCCTGAGATGTCACATCCCATTACTGGATGTTGAGGAGGTGGCAGCTGGACCAGTGGCTGATGATGCTGACATAGATAGTGATGAGGAGGCAGATGATGAGGATACAGCTGACACTAGAACAGAGTTGATCTAACAATGCTTCCAATGACATACATGTGTGTGTTAATTTTGTTGAATGTGAACTGTACTGCTGTCTGCCGTGCAGCGTTGCTCCTCCTGATATGTGCCATCAGTGGAGGTGTCAAGTGCAGCTATCCCACTGTGCTGGTTTAGGGGACAACATGTTGGCCATTAGGAGAGGAGTTAATGTTCTGCTATGATATGCTGCTATGTAACCTGCAATTGGACAGCCACACATATTGTCGATATCAGTATTGCTACCTATTCTCAATGTACACAAAGGGTGATTATGGAACATAGCTTTTACTGGCAGTGGAACTTGCCTTTAGTGGAGTAACCGCAGCTGTGAGGGATGGACCATTGGGAATGCATGTCTGGAAAATGTGGGTCTGCCCTGTGATATGTGTTAACATTCCACTTGCCTATTCGCACAAGGGAGCTCAAGGAGTGCGTAACATTGACTCCTATTGTGATGGTTGTCCCAGTCTTAGACTATTTGCAGGTCTGTTGGGTGGTGCTACTCTGGTTCCTGGCTTGACTGGTGGCCCCATTGACATAATAATTCAGAATATGTTTGTTCTACTGTCATTCTCTCTGCACATTGCATCCTATTCTGTCCATCTTCCAGACTTTTAATGGTTAACTTATTAATTGTGATGACATTTTGTACAACAGTAAATCTTACTTGTTACAAGACAGGTAAGCAGTAACTGTGCTCAGTACTGTTTATTGTGATTCACAAGTGCAATTGGTGATGAGTGGGGTCATGGTGGATGACATCATCAGAGTAGTGGGAACAGCTGTAATTAGCCCAGTAACCAAGGGGCCATGGTAAATGGAGACATGACAGTGGACAGTCAACAGAGTGTCTCATTGGCACATGAGTGAGATCGTTCAAAAGAGGGTCACTTCCTGGCAGTGGTTTTGGTCTTGGCATCAGGTCCTACAGGATGTATGGATGGATGATCTCGATGGTGTGGGGTTCCTCAGCTACAGAGGGAGGGGTGATGGTGGTCTGCGTGTCCTCTGACAGGACCTCCATTCCACTAACTGCAGCAGACGTAGATGGCTCAGTTGGTATGTGGATAGTGGAAGAGGCCTGCTGGTGGGTGAAAGATGGATAAAGGATGTTAGTAAGTTCCTTCAGCACCCCTGCAATGGTGGACGTGTTGACATTGAGGGTCTGCAGCCTCTGGTTCTCCTGCAAGGTTGAGAGGATCTGGCCCATCTTGTCCTGGGATTGCTGGTATGCTCCCATGACTTTGGAGATGGCCTCCTGGCCAGTCATTTCTCTTGGGGGCCACATCCCTTTACCCACATGTGCCCTCCAACTGCCCTGACCCCCTTTGCCTGTGCCCCAGGCACAGTGTGTCCACTCGCAGTTATACCAGGACCTTCATCTTCTTGGGTGTGAGGGGTTGACTCTGGTCCCTGTACTGGGGGGGCACACTGCTGATTATACAGTCCTTTGAGCACAGGTGTGGAGATGATAGGTTGGCTGTGCTGTTGTTGCCACTTGGGTGAGGGACTCAGATGGGGTCAGTGTGGGACCTGTAGTGGTGAATTGACCAGTTGTACCAGATGGGCCAGGAAAGTCATCATAGTCCAGACATCCACTGGGGCCTTCACCCTGGGGAGTGATGGCAGTCTATGGTATCCTCTGCAGGGTAGCAGTGGTAGGGGTACCTGTGGATTGGAGAGGGAGAGAGTTACATTGTGGAAGTGTACATGTTAGTTTCATAGTCAGGTGCATACAGTGACTTGACTTCCTTCCCAGTAATGGAAATGATAGAGGCGGCACCACAGACATTGTTTGTGAGACATGGATTGTGACATTGGTTCCATGTTCAATTGAGGGTTCTGGATAGTGGATAGCATTGCTGTCATTGCAACGTAGTAGTATACAGTTGAAACATTCAGTTAGTGTAGCTGGAGCAATCGCTTTATGTGCAGGTGTTCCACTGTGAAGTGGGAATAGCAGCTTTTCATGTGTAGGGAGTAATGCCTTGTGGGAGTTGTAGTGCTTGCCATTGTGGTACTATCTGTGCACTAGGGAGGGACTGTGTGGGGATAGTGGCAGTGGTGTGGTTTGGCATTCAGGGGAGGGGCATTAGGTGATTGGGGACAAGGTGTAAGATGTGGTGAATTGAGGAGTGATAGGGTGGTGGGGATCCCTGCTGAACAGGTATCGTTGATGCGGAGGAGTGTTGTTGACTTACCAGAGTTCACTCCTCCGGTTATTCCAGTCAGGCTCTCTGAATGCATGATGTTCAAGATCTTCTCCTCCCATGATGTAAACTCTGGGGAGGATGTGGGGGTCCACCGCTAGTCTTGTTGATAGAAATCTGGTGTTGTAAAGCCATGGAATGCACCTTCACCCTAGGTCATTCCACCCCTTCCTGATGTCCTCCCTTGAAACTATCTTGCACCATAACTCCATTTTCCTGACTATGGATGTTTGCTGGATGTGTGCTCCCAAGAGTTATGGCTCTACCCTGACAATTTCATCAACCATGACCCTCAACTCTTCATCCATGAATCGTAGGTGCTTATGAGGGGACATGGTGGTTATGTTGTGGTTTGTGGGTTGCTGTGTGCAACAGTGGGGTGTTTGGGACTTGATACAGTGTGGTGGTGTTTTGTTTGGTGTGCTGGTGTGTTGTGGTGTTTGTTTGTAGTTGTGATTTGTGTATGGTGTTGATGGTGCAGTTGTTGTGTGTGCTGCATGTGAAGTGTATATGTGCCTATGTGTATAAATAGTAGGTGATGGGTTTGTGGGTCCTTGCTGTCTGTCTGTGGTTATAGTTTGCAAAGGATTGTGGGTTGTGTGGGGGGTGTTTAATAGTGGCAGGTGTGGGTGTGTGTAGTGCAGGTATGTATGTCAGGTGTGGAGTATTCATAGTGTCCAATGTGTTGTTGGGTTCTGGTGAAGGTGACAATTTGACTGCAGCTGTTCTCACCACCAACGGATTTCCACTGTGCAATGACCCATGTACTGATTTGTGGGTCATAATGTGGAGTGAGGTAAGTTGTTGGTGTGGTGGGCTGGCATTGGGAACACTTCTCTCCCACCCTCCTTCGGTCTGGCCATATTGGATTTGTGGCTTTTTTTGGGCGGTCTTCAGTATGTGACTCATTATACTGCGGTTGGGATACCGCCATCACTGCTGGTATTGTGCCAGCCGCCACCAAGGTGGTCTTCCAAAAAGACTGCCAAACTGGTGATGAGGGCCTTAATCTTTCAAAATTCATTTCTCCACTTCTCTTCACTGGATTTGACTTTTTGGTGTAATTTTAAAGATTAATTTGTAATCTATTTTTATAAATTGGTGTTGGATTTTTATTGTGTTATGTGTTTTAGTTTTTTACAGTTTTGTTGATATTTAGGCCCATATTTATACTTTTTAGCACCACATTTGTGCTGCTTTTTGACGCAAAAGCAGCGCAAACTTACAAAATACAATGCACTATTCTCTTTACCTGCTCTGGTTCATGAAATTAAACACAAGAAGGGTTACAGATTATGCTCTGCACTGTTTATATTGTTAGAACACTTGCCTTGTGACAGAAGTAAAACATGTTCTGCATCTCATTTTGGATGTGTGCACTGGATCGGTACATTTCACACAAAACACTCAAGAAGATGCACAAGTATTCATGTTGTTCATAGTTGGTACTTTAGAGAAAGAGATGGTACCCATTGAGGAACTATTTGGACTAAGTTACTCAGAGCAGCATGACTGTGAAAATCATACTTCTCTTCAAAAACCAAAGTACGTTCAGAACAATTTATCTATTTAACTCTATCAACCTGTAGAAGTATCAGTTTCGACAAGTTATTAAATAATGCTTCGCAAAATAATACGTGCACAAAATGCAACTCAGATTTTCTATCATCTTTGAACATAGCAAGAACTGACATGTTAATGCTAAAGCGATGGAATGCAGATGAAACTAAGATGAAAACTTGAATGACAAATTTTAAAGCTGCACAAATTTTAATTTCTAGTAAAACATTTGCATGTACAGCCATTACTAAGTAAGTGTTACATTTGGACATTACACCATCTATATAAAAAACACAACTGGGTGGACAGTGTGTAATGATACTAAACTTACATTTAAACAGAGATTGTCATATAAACTACCAAATTCTTACCTTCTGTTTCTTGAACCGGAGTTCTAAGGTGGAATACTACTAGAGAAATGCAATAGTACATTTGTGGGACTTTTTATGCACCAAAGTAAGGCAACATATGGCCTAAAAATGGTGACAAAGACCGCCAAAGCCACTGGTGCCAGAAGACCACCAGTGCTGGTGGTCCTTCACCCACCATATTATGAATACTGCTGCATTTCTGCCACATTTTGGGCAGAAATCCAGCAGTAGTCGTGCTGGCGGGTGAAAGTGCATGGGCAGTTCCACCACCAGCCCCGCCCCACCAAAAGGACTACACCAGCCATATTATGAGCAGTAATACAGCCTGGCGTTGTCCTGATGGTGGGGCACTGCCAGCTGTTGAAGCGCCTGTTCCCTGCCGAATGACCTCCTTGCCAGATAAGGTAAGTTGGGCGCCCGACAGGGGAGGGAGGTGGCAGGGTAGGGGGTGTTGTGTGTGCGTGTGAGTCGGTGTTTGTCTGAGTAGGTGTATCAATCAATCAAAGAGACTTATAGAGCACGCTACTGACCCGTGAGGGTCTCAAGACGCTGGGGGGGAGGGAGGGAGGGGAAGAGGAGGGGAGATCACTGTTTGAAAAGTCAGGTTTTAAGGTTCTTCCTGAAGAGTAGGAGGTCTGTATGCATGTTTGTCTGTGTGTTTGTATGCATGTGTGTATGTGTGTATGAATGTTGAAGTGAATGCATGTATGAATGCTGAAGTGAATGCATGTATGAGTTTTGCAGTGAATGTGTATATGGATGCATGTGAGTGAATGTGTATATGCCAATGTTGGTGAATGAGTGTATGCAGGGTGCATGTGGATGTCTGTGTGCATGTTCATGTATGCAGGGAGGGGGCTCTGTGCCTCAATGGGGGCGCTGTACCTGCAGGGGTGGTGGGGTATTTTGCTTGCTGGGCAGGGTGGGGGAAAAATTCCCTGTCACCGGTAGCCTTTCCGCCAGGGTTTTTGTGGTGGGGCTACCACCACAGAAACCAGGCTGGACATCCGGCTCAAAATACCAACCGCAGACTTCTGAAGGTCCATAGAAGACTGCCGGGTCGGAGATGCTCATCTCCGGCCCAGCGGTTCCAACCACCCTGGCGGTATGAGTAGGGATGTGGCGGGTTGGCTACAGCCAACCCACCACACTCTTAAGGTGGTGGACTTTACCACCAGCCTGTTGATGGTGAACACGCCACCATGGCCTTGGTGGTCCGAAGACCGCCAGGGTCATAGTGAGGGACTTAGGCCCTCATTACAACCCTGGCGGTCAAAGACCGCCAGGGCTGTTTCGACAGAAGCACCGCCAACACGCTGGCAGTGCTTCACATGGGATTACAACTGTGGCAGATGTGCCACGGTCGCACCGCCAGGACCAGCGGTTTCCCGCCACATAGGGCCCGGCAGTTGTAATCCCCCAGGGCAGCGCTTCTTGCAGCGCTGCCCAGGGGATTACGAGTCCCCCTCCCACTAGCCTTTTCATGGCGGTATGAACCGCCATGAAAAGTCTGGCGGAAAGGGGAGTCGCAGGGCCCCCTGCCACGGCCCCATCAAGCGACGGGTGCAACTGCACCCGTCGCAATGCTGCAACACCACCGGCTCCATTTGGAGCCAGCTCCTGTGTTGCGGGCGAGATCCCCGCTGGGCCCGTGGGTGGAAACTAGTTTTCCGCCCGCCGGCCCAGCAGGGATCTCCAAATAGCCACCGCAGGAGTGCGGCCGCATTGGCGGCCACACGTCGGTTTCAACTTGGTGGGGGGAAAGTTGAAATGAGGGCCTTAGTCTTCTCCTCTTCAATGGATTACTCTACTTTATGACATCATGTGGCCTACCAAGGGTGATGTCATTACTCCTCTTTTTTACTACTACTTTGATTCATACATATTAATTACATTATAAAAGTACAATATTCTTTATAAAACTTGACAAGCACAGATAAAAGAGTTTGGTGAATATTTGTAGAGAGTGTCATAAATTGTAACATTAATTTCAAATAACTAGGCCTTGCCAGAGGTGACGAGGCGAACACCGCAGAATTCCTCAGCGTTGAAAAAAAAACTCAGTGGAGTTCTGTGAAGGCAGTCTTCTGTGACCCGCTGAGTCCTCCTGAGTGCGCCAGATCTCAGAAGCGCTAAGTAGGGTCGGGCCTGGTTAGCCTGGCCCAACCCTGCTTCATGCTTCAGAGATCGGGTGCATTTAGGAGGGCCATAGGCAGTGAAAGCTGTCATTTCAGGCCTTTTGTGCACCAGCCTGTCCTATGTTTCTTTTGCTGCCTACCGCCCTGGCCTGACTTCAAGCCAGGGCCGTAGGCAGTGAAAGCTACTGTTTCAGTCCTTGTTTGTGCACCAGTGTGCACAAACAATGTCAAAAGAAAGAGACAAGGACTTACCTGGGTCTTTTCCTTGCTGTCCGATTACAATGAGTCTGCAGTGGCTGCCTCCCTCCTGCCTCTGCTCCTGGGCTCTGATGCACACTTTATCCCAGTTATGGGCTACATAGCACAAGCGCAGAGTGACTGGGCTGCAGCGCACAGTGGGTGAGCATCCCTCTGCTGGTGGGGCTAGCAGAGTGTTTGGACTAACTCCACTCTCCAAGCAGAGCGTGGGGTTACAAAAAGTTTGTTAGCTCCACCAGCGGAGCAAAACTGCCCTCACACCCTACAAATATGCCCACTCATGTTTTTTTTAAAGTCCATGTGACTGTCCCTCACACCCCCACACACTGTTCAGAGATGAGTATCTATACACACTTGATTTATAGTGCAAAAGTATAGAAGCTGAGAATAGTGGACAAGGGAATGTGACATTCTTAAGTAAAGTTTGTAGGTTTTATACAGAAATGTACATTGTTTGTGTCTTGGTCTTAATTATATTATTTCTATCACATATCGTCAATTTTTAAAAGTTATTAATAGGAAATTTTAACTTTGATTTATGTTTTCTCTCTTATTATACAGATGAAAGGAGCTATTTACTGCAGCAATGTAGGTAACTAATTGTATCCCACACACCCAGACACACACTGATGCATAAAGTAACACATCCAGGCACACGCTGATAAATACACTAACAGAAGCAAGCAGACCCTGATGCATACAGTGACACAGCCAAAGCCAAGCAAACACTGATGCATACACTACCATACCCATGCACACCCTGGTACATATGCTATGACACCCAGGAGCACACTGATACATATACTGACACACCCAGTGTGGGAAAACTGGGCTGATTGCATATGTCCCCTAATCTTTCCCCCCCATGTTTTCACCTATGCTGGTGTTTTTCTGACTCTGATGATGCCATGGTTATGCAAATTAGGCTCCTAATAATTGGTGGTACCATCCTACCTATAGGTCCCTGGTTTATGGTTGGGCATGTCAGTTTAGGGACCCCAGCATAGGTAGTACACCCAAAGGTGCACTGCTGTAGTGCCTAGTGTCATTCTAAAGACATGCCTGCCGTGCTGGCTGCTTTTAAGTTAAAGTTAACCCCAAATTCGACTTTGGAATTAAAAGTACTTCCAAAGTCCAAAGCTAACTTATTGTTAAATGTAAGTCACCCTAAGGTGTGCCCTAGGTGCCCCCAGAGCAGGGTTGGGTGCAGTGTATCTATAAGCAGGGACTTTATAAAAGATGTTTTATTATCCCTGGTGAGCTCAAGTACAGAATTTCATCGAGGCCAACATCTCCCTGGACAGCTACCAGTCTGGCTTCCGCAGCAACCACAGCACAGAGACAAACCTCCTGGCAGCCACTGACATCAGATTACTCCTCAGCCTCTCAGCAGCATTTGACACGGTCTCCCACAGCACTCTGAGCACCAGACTCCAAGACATAGGAATCCATGGAAGAGCCCTGGAATGGATCCACTGCTTCCTCTCAGGGAGGATGCAGAGAGTCAGACTCCCACCCTATGCTTCCAGACCTACAGGAGTCAACTGTGGAGTCCCCCAAGGATCCTCACTGAGTCCCACACTGTTTAACGTATACATGGCCCCTATCGCTGCCATCATCAGAAGCATCAGTATGAACATAGTGTCATACGCTGATCACACACAACTCATCATGTCCACTCACTGAAGACCCAGACATGGTCAAAAGGAACTTCCACTCAGGAATGGAAGCCGTCGTCACCTGGATGAGAGAAAGCTGCCTCAAGCTCAACTCCAACAAGACTGAGCTCATCATCTTCGAAAATGCCACCTCAGCTTGGGACGACTACTGGTGGCCCACATCTCTCAGCGCCTCCTTGCACCGACAGAGCACGTCCGCAACTTAGGAATCATCATCGACTGCTCCCTATCCATGACCCACCAGGTAAACTCTGTCGCCTCCTCCTGCTGGCACACACTCCACAAACTTCAGAAGATCTTCAGATTGATCCCGGCAGACTGCTGCAGGACAATCACCCAAGCCTTAGTCACTAGCAAGCTCGACTACAGCAACGCCTTCTAGGCAGGCACCTCAACGAGGAACATCAAAAAAACATTAAAAAACTACAACTCATCCAGAACTCTGCTGCCAGACTAATCCTTGACCTTCCTCACTGAAACATATCTCCCAACACCTGAGGACCCTACACTGGCTACCGTTCGAGAAGCGAATAACCTTCAAGCTTCTCACCCACATGTACAAGGCTATGCACAATGCGGGACCAACCTACCTGAACCACTGTGCCGCCTTCCACACCCACGCCAGACCCTCCGCTCCACCCAGAAGGCCCTGGCCACCTTCCTTTGCATCCACAAAACCACGATGATCTGGCACACCTTCTTGGGTGAGTAGCACAGGGATTCACCTGTCAGATGGAGGCACCTGAAACTGGCCTTCAGGAGGCCAAAGGTGCACTCAATAATTCTTTGTGTTCACTCATGTGCCTCATTGTAACGTTCCTCTGCCCTTGTCTTGGCATTCCTCACTGGCTCAGTAGCCATGAGAGGTTTTGGTATCTAGAGTCACCTGTAAATACCGAGGGATACCAGTTAGCCAGACACTAACCCTTAGGGCCAACCCATATACCAACACCCACTGTGAGGGAACTAGGGCCCACCTGTTAGCCGTGGGGTGACGGATAGCTGAGATCAGGTCTTGCTCCAATTGGGCACACAGCTCTGTGATTGTGGCCCTATCAAGTCTGTAGGTGAGGATAATGTGCCTGTCTTCCATTGTTGCCAAGTCCACCAGGGGCCTGTACACGGGGGGATACCTCTATCTCCTATTCATCCACGGCAGTTGTAATCTAGGGGGCAAAACAATGAACAGCTGGTCAGTTTTCAACATTTCCTAAATGTACAGTGCATTGCATGTTGTGACAGAAACAATATGTTGATGTTTATTTCCAAAATGTGCCTATGTGTGCTGTGACGCAGTTAGGTGCCATGGCCTGCCCCCCCACCCCGAAATGGTGTCCACCTGTCCTGTTAAGAGGGACATGTAGAAATGAGGTAATGCCACTGACATTGTGTGCCGTAGCGGGAGGCGATTGAGTATCGCCGTGAAACTCCTCATTGGGAGTCATTGGGCCCTATGGGTTACAGTAGCCAAAGGTGATGTATGCCAGTGGTGACGGTACGCACAGCCGCGGACGTGACCGCCATTTTCTATCTGTTCACTCACTTGCTACCTGACCTTCAACAGGAGAGGACCTACACTACAAGTGCTGCTGTGACCTGTGTCTGGAAGTGACCATGGCTCGAGTCATTGGGGAAAGGGCCCCTGCCTTCACTGCTGCAGAGTTGGAGAGACTGGTGGATGGGGTCCTACCACAGTACCTAATGCTGAGTATACTGTGAACACGATGCATGGGGCATGAATGCATGGAGTGCTGTATGTGAGGGCCTCATGTGGGGGGGTGGTTGAGGGGTCCTGGGCAGCATGCTACATATATGGTGGGCAATCTATGTGCATAAGGGGATGGGAGGGATATGGTGGGACATGAGTGTAACAGGCTGGACAGTCTGACTGATACCCTTTTTCTATGTGTATTTCCTCTGCAGGTCAGCGCCCATCAAAAAAGGGTATATGGCGTGCCATCGTCAACGATGTGTGGACCCTAGGGGTCTATGGCAGGTAGAGAACCCACTGTCGGAAACGGTGGGAGGACCTAAGACGCTAGGCAAGGAAGACGGCGGAGGCCCAGCTAGGGATGGCCTCCCAACAAGGAAGGGGTGTCCGTCGAACCCTGACCCCCTGATGTTCCGCATGCTGGCAGTTTCCAATCCGGAACTGGATGGGTGCGTGAGGGCATCACAGCAGCCACAAGGGGGTGAGTACAGTTTCCAAATATATTACTTGCGCGTGGTGGGGTGGTCTCTGGGTGGGGGATGTGGGCCTGTGTGCGCCCCTAGGCGAGGCTAGACATTGCAGGGTATGTTCCATGTTGGGCAGGGGCTGCTGAACTCCTCCTCCAGACAAGCTAGTGGGCATCCACTACAGGGCAGGGCTCTGTGGGTCTCAAGTATGCTGCAACTGACGTTAGGTATTCTTGTCCATAGCCTGGTGACTAGCATTGTGACTGTTAGTGCATTGCCTAGCGCCTAGGGCTGTTACCTGTGTGTTGTGTACGCCAACTGTGGTGTTGTTGCTGACATTGACCAAGTGTATCCTCTGTCTCCCCCCCTTTTTTTGTCATCTGGTCCTTTTGTCCATCAGCATCATCTGTCGGAGGAGCAGAGGCTCCGGCGACGGAGGGAGCTGCATCCCACATGGCCTAGGAGGCTGAATCCACCGATGGTGAGGGCACCAGTGGGACGGAGGGTGAAGAGAGTACCACGCCCGAGACAGGAGGGGACAGTTCTGAAAGTGATAGCTCCTCCGAAGGAAACTCACTAGTGGTGGCGGACACCTCTGTGCCCACACCAACTACAGGTACAGCCGCCACCCCTGTACCAGCACCGCCCTCCAAGTAGCCCCTCAGCGAGTTTTCCGTGTCTGCTCACCCAGGAGGGTGGGCATCTCCTTTGCCCCAGGCACCTCAGGCCCTGCCCCAGTTAGCCCTGCTGCCCCGAGTGAGGAGGCTATTGACCTCCTGCGATCCATCTCTGTTGGGCAGTCAACCATAGTGAATGCCATCCAGGTCCTGGCAGGGCATTTGCAACATACAAATGCATTCCTGGAGGGAATTTACTCTGGCGTGGCAGCCCAACAGAGATCAATCCAGGCTCTGGCCTCCCGTCTGATGGCAGCCATTGTTCCTGTCTCTAGCCTCCCCCCTCCAACTTCCTCTGCCCATTCCCATGCCCCTGAACCCCAACCTATCCCACGTACACAGTCAGTCCAGCATGTACCCAAGACAACACACAGGAGTAGCTCAGGCAAACACAAGAACCACACATCATCCCAAAGGCACTCACACAAACACCATCCAGATGCTGACATAACGACATCCACTGCCTTCACTGTGTCCCCCTCCTCCTCGTTGTCCACCTCCCTCCCAGTATCATCTACACTCACACCTGCATGCACAACATCCACACCCACTGCCTCCATCACCATCACAACTATCAACACACGTCCCTCACTGGCAGTCACCCCCCCACATCCATACACACATCCCCTGTGTCCTCTCCCACTGTGTCTGTGCCCCCTCCTCCCAAAGTACACAAACGCAAGCACTCAGACACCCAACAGCCATCCACATCACAACAGCATCCAGCCCATGCACCTGCACCCAAACACAGCAGACAGACAACTCCTACAACCATTCCCTCTTCCTCCACTTCTAAACCTTCACCCTCTTCCCACCCCAGTGTTCCTAAGAAGCTTTTCCTCTCCGCTGTTGACCTCTTCCCTTCCCCTCCCCCCCGTCCTTCACGTCGCGCCTGGGTGGGCAGAATCCAGGTCAGCACCTCAGCCACCCAGTCCACGGCCACTGTAGTTTTGGCAGCTACTGCATGTGTGAGGCTCCAAGGAGACACCCATCAGCACTGGAAGTGTACCTGCACCAGCTGACAAGGGGAAGGGCAAAGATGTACCACGAGCTGCCAAGGGCAAGGAGGCACCACCAGCTTACAAGGGGAAGGGCAAGGAGGCACCACCACACAGAAAGGGCAAGGAGGAACCACCACACGGCAAGGGCAAGGAAGCACCACCACACAGCAAGGGGAAAGGGCCTTCCCCTGCAGGCAGGAGGGACAGGAGGCTGGTGCTGTGACAGAATCTGAGCACCCAACACCAACCATGGGGGGTCAGTAGTCCGAGGGAGCTGGAGCCTCCCCTCACCACTGGCAGCACCGACACCAGCACCACTTCCAGCACCGCCACCTGCACTACTAACAACACCGCCACTTGCACTGCCACCACCACCACTCCCAGCAGCAGAAGCCCCAGTGGGCAGCCATCTGAGGCTGCAGGAAAAGGGCTGGAGCCTCCTCCCACCACTGGCAGCACCTATACCAGCACCACTGCCAGCACCGCCACCTGCACCACCATCAGCACCACCACTTGCACCAGCACCACTGCCAGCAGCAGCAGCCCCAATGGTCAGCTGTCCAAGGCTGCAGAGGAAGGGCTGGAGCCTCCCCCCACCACTGGCAGCACTGACACCAGCACCAGCACTGAGTCCATTGTGCAGCCGTCGCTGCCGGCGGATATACTGTAGTCCTGCGTCCATGTAGTGTTATGCATCCAGCCCACTGTAAATCTTGTGGGTCCGACACCCAGGTGACAGACTGTGACCTTGCACTCACAAAGATCTGCATCACAGGGCACAATGCCCTCTCCAGAACCAATGGAAGAAGACATCCACTCACCCCCTCCTTGCCAGGATGAAGCACACTGGGCACTATGCCCCCTACAGAACCAGTGGGCAAACCATCCACTTGATAGGCTGTGGCTTTGCAGTCCCCAGGACCAAGCAGTGGGCAAATCACCCACTTGAGAGACTGTGGCTTTGCGCTCCCCAGGACAAAGCAGTGGACAAACCACCCACTTGAGAGACTGTGGCTTTGCACTCCCCTGAACCAAGCAGTGGGCAAACTATCCACTTGAGAGACTGTGGCTTTGCACTCCCCAGAACCAAGCAGTGGGCATGTAGCCCCTCCAGCACAAGTGGTGTTGTACCATCTTTCGGCTGAGGTGCCCCCCATTTCCCGTTCCCTTGAGGTGCCTGTATATTTTCGACCTGATTCCCCAGCGGTGTTCTCTCCGTGTTGATACAGGAGTAAGATGGGGCCTTGGCCAATGTGATGTGGCCCTGTGGCCCACGGACATTATGGACTAGGCAATTTCCCTCCATTTGTATATTTCTAAATACTGTTTTGATTTGTGAGTACGTTTTCCTGGATTATTATCTTATTACACTCACTTTAATCACTTCCTTTTGTCCTTGCATTATTCCTGTGGGGTAGTGGGTGCATATGTAATGTTACTGCATCTGTCTGTGTGTGTGGTGTTTGGGGTGGGGGTAGGGGTGTTGTGTGTGTGTGTCACTCTCTTTTTGCTCCCCCCTCCACGTGTGCTAGGCGGCAGTACTCATTGTGGTCGTTGTCACCGGCATTGGTATTCCTGGTGTAGGAAGAGGTAGACCAGCATGGGGAAGATCTGCAGTTCGGGCTCCATGGTGCCGTGGTTCTTCCTTGAGTCTCCAGAGGTGATTTGGTTCCCTTCTGTACAGTGTTTTCGCCGTGCTTTTGATGTCGTTGGTACCGGCCCGTAAAAGGTGGCGGATTGGTGTCTCATAATACGGTGGGCGGAACCTTGTCTTCCGCCTGGCTATTGGCGGTTACCACCACGGTGCTTGTTGCTACCGCCGTGACAGTCGGTGTGTTAAAGTGGCTGTCTGTGTTGGCAGTTTCTGCCGTGGTCATAATTCCAGTTTTTTTACTGCCGGCTTGTTGGCAGTGTTACCGCCGCTTTTTCACCGACTGCCAGGGTTGTAATGAGGGCCATAGTGTATGTATGTGATCATTTTGGTGTACTATATCACATTGACAGGTGGGGGATGGTGCATGGGCAAGTCTGGTGTTGTAAGGCTGCTAGTGCTGTGTACCCTCCACGGTTGGCAGTATGGCGTGAGTATCATGCTGGGATGGCGGGTGGAAACTGTCTCCTCATGTCAACTTTGTTGGACAGTTCCCACTACATTTTTGATAGTTCAAAAAGAGGCAGTGCCAATCCTGGGGTGCATTGGGTGTGACAGCATACACTGCACTTATCACTGCAAATCAGCCAGTGGAAAGCGCAAAGGGCCTGGGCATGGGGCCCTATGCACTGCTCATGCTAGGTGCCTGGGCTGTGCAGGAGCACCCACCACACCACACAATATTACCACCAACCTTTGCATGGGGGTTTGACACAGCCACCTCAATACCCATTGCACACTCCCTCCAAACAAAGTACTGCATGTGAAGGGGCCGTATGGACAAGTTGATGTGAAGCCACAAAATGTGTACTAAGCCCACCATGTATACACGGTGCAGGGCATAGCATCCCCATAGCTTCTCAAATATAGAGGCTGCGGTAGTGCTTGGGCCTCCTACACATGTCCGATGATGTCACCACCCATCCACCTTTGGCTATTTCGGGGTCTTCAAATCACGCTACCTCTCCAATGGTGTAAGGGGCAGGTCCACCTGTAAGAAATGAATGTGGAATATTGCTTAGTGAAATCCTACTTAATGAAAATGGACAACATAGTTCAGTGTATTAGGCTTACTCTGATACACAATGCACAGGTCAAATGGAACTGCCAGTAGTCTGGACGCAGTGCATGGTCAGGATCCATAACATGGCTTTGCAAAATTACACCAACAGGCCGATAAAACTACAGTATTGCAGCACCCATTGCATCCATACTGTCCTTGTGGGCCTTAGTGCATCCCTCACTCACATCTATGTGTGTGCGTAGTCATTATTAAGTCACAGCATGTTAGTTGTGTGGACCATCATCATGTTCACATGTGAAGGCCAATGATACTCTCAGCAGAAGATCATGGAACCTCTTCCTGAGTACATAGGGGCCCTTCTCAAGCATTTCTATACACAGATTTCACACCTTCATGCATCAGCCCTATAAAGTGTGTAGAAATCATACTTTGGAAATTTTGTTGTGACACTGAGGTCTGGATTATTCCCTCCCTAACTAATTTTTACTCACCCTTTCATGACTTTTTAAAGACACATGCGTCATTCATAGGTGTATAATCAGAAAGTTGTCCTGTGCATGCATCACAACACTTGGGGCCATAGATTTGGAAGTGATGCAGCACCTAGTGCTAGGCCTGTTGAAGTGGGGGCACTAGTGCACTCCTTATACCACCATGTGTGCGCTGTCTCCAATAGACTGCGCACCATGGTGGTAGTTAGGGGGAGTAGGGTCAAAATTTGCAGGATTAGCATCATTATTTATATACCGAGTCCTGCTAAGCACCCAGGTGCCCATTGATCATGATGGGAGCTTATGTTTAATGGCAGCAAAGAGCATTGATATTTTCATAGCAGGGGTGCATGGGTTTATTGATCTGGTATCTCTACTATTTATGATATCTAATTCCCAGCCTGTGCATACTCCCTAGTGGATGGAGACGTGCACAAATGTGGACATACAGACCTGGCTGTGATGAATTCCAATGGAGTATGAGATGTTAGCCTTTCCCTCTCAGGTACAGAAGTTGTGTGCTTACACAGGTAGGACATGTATGGATGTTTAGGAGTCCAAAGTTGTATCCATGTCCACCCTGCTTGGGGTTGCATGACTGCTGTGACGTAAAGGTTGAACAAATGATATGGTTAAGATTGAACTGTATGTGACTGTCTCCTGTTCTGGTACCATGTGGAGGTCAATTACAATGGTATGGTGGTGGCAAACAACCGTTGGTCATGTACTAACATGCCTACCCTTTCTGTGCATCAGTTTGACTTGTAGACATTGGTGTCTTACAGTGTCAGTTTTTGTGCTTGTCCGGTCATTATCCCTTTTGCCTGCCATGACTGGTGAGGTATGTTTGTGTCCTCCATTGCTCCCAGCCTTTTGTCTGCTAGCACCTTTTAGACATCCGCAACAGCAACATTGTCAGGTGATATTGGGCTGGGATACTGTAGGAGGCTAGCCTGTTTTATAGTGTGTACCTAAGATACTTACACCTTATACCAGGTCCAGTTATCCCTTATTAGTGAAATGTTGTCAGTGTCTAGAAGCCAGGCTCTCTAGGTGTAATGTGGATGAGAAACCAAGCCCAAACTAGGAGACATGCAAAGCTCATACAATGCCACTGTAGTCACACAGTAGTCACACACATGAAAGAAAATGCTCAGTGTTACAGAAATAAGGTTATGTTATTTTAGGGACACAAATGCAAAAAATACCTTATAGACTATACTCCCTTATGAGTTAAGTAATGTAGACGGGATATACACAAGAATGCAGAATTAGCTGTAAAAACAGTTCAAATAGTGAAAATCACAATAGTTAGAAATGGGCATAGGGGGAACACAAACCACATACTAAAACAGTGGAATGTGAAAGTCAGTTTCCCACCTAGGTAAGTGTAGTGTGTAGAGGGGTGCTGGGAGTATTAGAACACACCAAAGTAATAGAACCCATCCCAGAGCCCAGGAAAGCTGGAGTAAATCACAGTAACTTTTCTAGAACACACAAGAACACGTGATAGAAGGTTTTGCAAGAACCAGAAGAGACTGCAAGACACCAACAATGGATTCCTGGACTAGAAGACCTGTGGAAGAAGGGGACCACTGAAGAGTCCAGGGAGAACAGAAGCCCCTGCTAACCTGGATGAAAGTGCAAAAGACGAACCACCGGTGAAGAAGAACAGTCAGTACTACACCCAAGAAGATGGATGCGGGTTCCTGGTTGGTGCAGATGATGTCCCACACTGGATGGATGATCGCAGTCTGGTTTGTGTCGCTGGATTCCGCCAACAAGCTTTGGCACATTCAAAACTCGCGGTTAGCGTAAAATGGTTCTGCCCGAGACCAGGAGGGACCTGGTGGCCTCTAACCCGCAGAGGGGGGAAGAGGGGGCTCTCAGAAACTCAGAGAGCCCTCAGAAGACTAGGCAGCATGCACAGGAGTCCCAAAGTATGGGGACAAAGAAGGTGCAAAAGGAGGCCCACAAAGCACTACACAAAGGGATCCTACACCGCTGGAGTACCATGCACAAGGCTGTCCGTCACACGAAGGAGTGCTGGGGGCTGGAGCTGCATGGTGCATGAAGAACTTCATGGAAGGATGCCAAAAAAACCTTGGCAACTGCAAAACATGCGGTGCACAGGGGCACTCTCTTGCATGGGGATGCAAGTTCTTACCTTCACCAAAGTTGGACAGCTGGACTTCAGGACCATCAGAACCACTTCAGTCCACCACCCATGTTTTTGGATCCACACACTTCTTCAGGAGAGAGGACCCAAACCACCAGTCATCGCTGCAGAGTGGTGCCTGCTAAAGCAGGCAAGGAACTCCTTCTCTTCAAGGGAGATTGCTTTGTTCTTCTGGTGCAGACGAAAGACTGGCTCTCCTTTGAGGATGCACGACTGGGAAACAGTTGCAGTTGCTGGCAGGAGCTGAAGATGCAATGTTGCAGAATTCATCTTTCCTTCTTTGTTGCAGTTGTAGAGTTCCTGGAGGGTCCAGATGCAGTTTCTTCGGTAAGAAGGTGAAGTAAAGGATGCAGAGGATTCCTGCTGGAGTCTTGCGGTCCTAATCTGAAGAACCACCCAAGAGAGAGACCCTAAATAGCCCTGAAAGGGGGATTGGTCAGCTAACAGGTAAGCACCTATCAGGGGAGGGCTCTGACATCACCTGCTGGCCCTGGCCACTCAAATGCTCCCAGAGTGCCCTGCCAACTTGGAATCCAAGATGGAAAAACCTAGGGACACTGTGGAGGAGCTCTGAGCACCACCCCTTGGGTGGTGATGGACAGGGGAGTTGGCACTCCCCTTTCCTTTGTCCAGTTTCGTGCCAGAGCTGGGTCTGGGGTTCCCTGAACCGGTGTAAACTGGATTATGCAAGGAGGGCACCACCTGTGCCCTTCAAAGCATTTCCAGAGGCTCGGGGAGGCTACCTCTTCAATGCCTAGAACACCTATTTCCATGGGGAGAGGTTGTAACATCCCTCTCCCAAAGGAAATCGTTTGTTCTGCCTTCCTGGGCTTGAGCTTCTCAAGCAACAGGAGGACAGAAACCTGGCTGTGACGTGGCAGCAGCTGGGGCTGCCTGGAAAACCTCATAAGGCTGTAATGGCAGTACTGGGGGTCTTCTAAGGAGCCCCAGAGTGCATGGAATCATACAACCAATGCTTGCAAAAGCCTTGGGGTATGATTCCAACATGTTTGATACCAAACATGCCCATATTCAGAGTTACTACTGTGAAGCTAGTAGTGGCCTATGAATAGTGCATGCGTAAAATGGCATCCCCACACTCACAAAGTTGTGAAAAATGGTCCTGGATGATGTGGGGGCACCTCAACTATTGCCGAGGTGCCCTCACACAGAGGTACTCTGCACCCAGCATTCAGGGTTTGAAGGCCTGGTATAAGGGTGACTTATAAGTGACTTGGTACAGTGTAAATGGCAGTGAAAGGAGCATGCACCATTTTGTACAGGTTGCAATGGCAGTCCTCTAGAACCCTTTGCATGGGCTGCCTATGGGTGGCAAAAGAAATGCTGCAGTCAATAGGGATACCCTGGAACCCAAATGCCCTGGGTACCTAGGTACCACATACTAGAGACTTATAAAGGGTGACCGGTATGCCAATTTTGGGTGAAATATTGGGTTACCAGGATGCAGTGACAAATTTAGAGGAGAGAGAGCATAAGCACTGGGGTCCTGGTTAGCAGGCTCCCAGTGACACAGTCAAACACACTGATATCAGGCAGAAATTGGGGGTAACATGCCAAAAAGAGGGTAATTTCCTACAGATACTATATGTGACTTGTGTGATATGGAAATATTTTCTTCTCCTACAACTGTTAACTCAGCTGTCAATGTCCCCTTGCCAATATTAATGAGATGGAACGAGTGCCAGACACACATGACATTACACATGCCACAGCACAGCACTTGAGTAGTCTCCAGGTGACATGGCATGGATTATCAGCACAAATTTGAGGGTATCTCAGAGCTGTACATCCACATCCACCATTGAACATGCCAATGCGATTCTCCCTGCATGCCACAACCTAGCTGACTCTTGCCATGACTGACTGATGTTAAGGTGTATAATATCCTTAGTGCTGTGTTCATCCTTTGCCAGATGCTTATGATATGGCTGTATCTACTCCCACTCACTGTGATGCGGGTTCCTGACTGTATAAGAGAATGCTGCACATGGACACACATCCAACACATGATTGTGAAATTGGAGGCCATTAAATGTATGAACAAGTTAGTCATATTTGGTACCATGCAATGGATCTGTCATATAAGTGACAATGAGTGGTTTGTTTTGCTATGTGCTGTGTTATGTTGTTATACGGGGCATGCTGTGTAGACATTCAGACACAGGTTAATCATTGTGAACAATGGCATACCCGTTGCTACCTAGGAGGGAGATCCATACATCAGTAGACATGTATTTCTCATTATTAGCAGTGAACATGTGTGAATCAAGCCTATTTGTGTAACTGATGTACATCCTATGTAGATGGGTGTGTCACACGCTCTGCCTACATTCCAGCCAGACTATCATTTGGCAAATGCATTCTCCCATTGTAAATCGTAGACCATGCAATTTGTAATGTGTTTGTATATGGATTCAATATCCCTAGCTGTTTTATGGCACTACCAAGCCATTGACCATTCCCCAGCCAAAGTGTATGTGCCATACATGATTTACAGCCCTCCATTTGTCAGGGATGTGGCCTATTGTTGTGCCAGTACATATTTCCATGGACACACTGTGCAGTCTCAGCTTCCAACATTGACTAATTACCATGTGCAATTACTGTACAAGCAACGTTACCTATGCAGGGCAAGTTACTATCACACAGTGTTGTGACAGTGTTCAGTTCTGACATTACTTTACCTCAATTTCCTGACAGCCCTTACCTTAAATGTAGCCCCCTTGCATGCTATCTGTTAGGGATGGTGTTGTGTTGGTGAATGGTCCATGAAATTGCACATTGCTCATTTGCTGTAACAATATATGTAGTGGTGCATGGATCTTGGCCTTCAGAAGTCACATGCCAGGGATTTGGCCATCACTGATATATGAGATGGAGTCCGTAGAACCCCCTATATCACCAAAGATGTGTTTACCATACTTGTTCTTTCTGTGTTTATGACATACTCCTGGAGGTTAGATTTACATTCCAAAAACATATGTATTGGACAACGAGGAGACCAACAATTGTGTTAATGAACAAAATTAACTTGAGGCGTTTACAGAGTACTTTTTTGCTTGAATATGTATACAAATTGTCAACAATTGTCTGTCTCCTGGGGACGGATGCCACTGTGTTTGGTAGGTCCCCCTCAAGGTCCTGATTCCAATCATCCTCCTCCTCCTCATTGTGGACATCTACTTGTCCATCCCAAGGGATATTGGGGGTCATTCAGACCCCGCCGGGCGGCGGGAGCCGCCCGCCTGGAGGGAACCGCCATATGGCCGCTCCGCGGTCGAAAGACCGCAGAGGCCATTCTGGCTTTCCCGCTGGGCTGGCGGGCGACCGCCAGAAGGCCTCCCGCCAGCCCAGCGGGAAACCCCTTCCCACAAGGAAGCCGGCTCCGAATGGAGCCGGCGGAGTGGGAAGGTGCGACGGGTGCAGTTGCACCCGTCGCGAATTTCAGTGTCTGCTGAGCAGACACTGAAATTCTTTGTGGGGCCCTCTTACGGGGGCCCCTGCAGTGCCCATGCCATTGGCATGGGCACTGCAGGGGCCCCCAGGGGCCCCACGACACCCCATACCGCCACCCTGTTCCTGGCGGGCGAACCACCAGGAACAGGATGGCGGTATGGGGTGTCGGAATCCCCATGGCGGCGCAGCATGGAGGATTCCTGAGGGCATCGGAAAACCGGCGGGAGACCACCGGTTTTCCTGTTCTGACCGCGGTGAACTATTGCTAGTGTACAGTTCAGGCATGATGGTGTTATGAACTGCTAAATGGGGTATGTG
Source organism: Pleurodeles waltl (assembly GCF_031143425.1). Classification (NCBI taxonomy): domain Eukaryota; kingdom Metazoa; phylum Chordata; class Amphibia; order Caudata; family Salamandridae; genus Pleurodeles; species Pleurodeles waltl. The sequence continues at coordinate 822,409,861 of NC_090446.1, forward strand.
AAGTATTAGTTGAGTAGTTGTGTCACCATTTCTCATGATTGTGTCCCATTGTCTATAATGGCAGGTACATTAGTCTTCCAATGTCTTCAATTCAATGCATTTGACAGATGTATGTGCATCCTATAGGTATGTCAGGCATGTGTAGATGGGATGTAATTGTGGTTGGCACCACTAGGGTGTGATTTGATGTGGATTGTGCCTGAGTCTGGCACACCAATAATGATATGGGATATGCCTAGATGTGACTTTCTTTACATGATTATTCAAACGGCCATTGACATAGAGGAGCTATTGATTATTTGGTCTAATGTGTGTAAAATACACTCAGTAGTGGTTTGTGGTCTTATTGTGTATGCAAAACGTGCATAGCTCTTCCTGTCCTTCACGTAGTGTGGCTGTTAGTTTGTGGCTGTGGTAGGTACATGTGGATGTCTGCGTTTGTGATGTCCAATCATTGTTGTATACTGTGGCATGTTGCTTATGTGTTGTTGTCAGTAAGTCTGTGGTCCCATGCCGATGTGTCCTTGTTGTGGTGTTTATGTTGTTTGTCCTACAGAAGGTGTGTTGTGTGTGTATTGCTTGGTTGGTTGACTTACAGACAAGTAGGCCATTGCCATATTGTCCGTCCTGGAACCGCTCATTGATGAATATGTAAGCATCATGGACGCTGCAGGGGGAATTCGCTGAGATGCTGGTGAAGAGTCCAAGGTGGTCCACAGTGGCCTGCACATTTATCGAATGTGTGGGCTTGCAGTTCCTGTAGAGGTGTTCCGTAGCTGCAAGTTGCACCAGTCGCACATAGGTGCTGTCCATTGCACCAAGCACATGCGGAAACCCACCAATCAGAAAGAATCCTTGCTTGGTCTCCTTCTGCAGTTACTGGTGTTTTGGAACCAGATATGGTGGAATGTGAAGTAAATGATGGCATCTAGGACGTTAGGCAAGTAAACAAATATTGAAGGCTGTGAGATACCAGCCACTAGTACCCCTGTTGTCTGAAATGATCCAGATGCCAGCATATGCAATACAGTGAGGAGCTTTGTGATGGGTGCTTTGATGTAGGGAGTTTGCAGCCTTGCTGTGATGTCTGGTGCAATCTGGTTCAGCAGGCGTAGAATGGACTCCTGGTTGAGACAGTAAGTCCTGATGATGTCATGCTCCCTGAGCCCAAAGAGGGTTGAACTCTGCCAAAATATCCTCTCCTGCCTTCTGTGTTGCATTTGTGGGTGCCGTTGTGGTGTTTGGGGTTGCTGTTGTGGAGGGAGCAGCTTTTGTTGTGGACGTCTGAGGCGTGTACCTAGCTGGAGCAGTACAACTTCCATGTTGTCCTGGAGGTAGCAACTGTTCAGACCCAGGCATTAAAATTTGACGCAAAACATGGTCAACTTCATTTTTTGGGTCTGCCTACCACCTGTGGGTCATTTTTGCAATGATGGATTAATATATCGCTAGGAGCTTACAGTAATTTTTTGGACAGGAACGCCTACCTTGCATCTCATTAACATAAGGTGGTGTCACACATCCTAAAACTCCTATATTTTGACGCTAGAGGCATCTAGCATCAAAATATAAATATGGAGTTAAGTTTGTGCTGATTTAGTGTCAAAATAAATAATGCTAATTCAGCACATACATAGTATAAATATGGGCCTGAGTGTTTGTATACTTGAAGGAGAGGGTATGTGACTGGGTTTTTGAATGAGTTAGAAGGTGTGTCAGTATCTGTATGGTCCACTTAGTGGGTGTGCCAGTTACGCTATGCATGAGTGAGTGTGTTAGTGAATATACAGGTGAGAGTGTACTTGTGTGATTGTATAGGAGAATGACTATGGCCCTCATTATGACATTGGCAGTAAATGCCGCTTACCGCCACTGTGATGGCTGCCAACATGCCGCCGCGGTGGCGAATATCCATTCCACATACTATGACACACACAAACCAATCTGACAGAATACAGCCACATACACAAATCCACCAGCCCAAAGGTCAGTGCTAAAGTGGCGGTACCAACACCCATACCATTCCGCCAACAAAACAATGCCCACCACATTATTATCGACGAATCACCACGGTGGACATTCAACAGTGGTAAACCATTGGCGGTACATACCACAGTGGTAAGAATGGACACCCTCATACAAAACAACACTACATTGGCTAATACTAAAAACACACACCTGACACGAATACACACACCACAACCACCCACCCACAGCACCATGAAACATACACTCACATTACCCTCAACCCTTTACAAACAACAATTACTAACAGGAGATTGACACGAACAGCACAGAGACAACTAGATACACACACCACAGACACCCATACATCCCTCATGCACCCCACATCACACACCCCACCACACTACTCAACACACTTTCACCAACACACACCACACAACACCCATATCCCCACTAAGGCACCCCTTTTCACTGATGAGGAGTTAAGGGTCTTGGTGGAGGAATTAGTCAGGGTAGAGCCACTGCTGTTTGGAACACAGGTACAGCAAATATCCATTGCCAGGAATATGGAGGTATGGAGGAGAATCATGGACAGGGTGAACGCCATGGGACAGCATCGAAGAACAAGGGACGACATCAGGAAGAGGTGGAACGACCTACGGGGGAAGGTATGTTCCATGGAAGCAAGGCACCAGCTCCCAATACAAAGGACTGGCAGTAGACTCCCACCTCCTCCTCCACAGCTCACAGCATGGGAGGAGCAAGGCTTGGCATTACTGCATCCTGAGGGACTCACTGGAGTAGCCAGAGAACTGGACACTGGTGAGTCAATATTTACTACTTATCATCCCCCATACCTGCATACCATCACACCCCCTCACCCTTACTCCCATCACTCCACTCCATCCCACGCACTGCACCTACACATATGACTAACCGTAATGCCAAAACATGCATGCCATACCAATGCATGGACAGCCCTCCCAGCCCTGCATGGACACCTATCACCAAAGCATGCACAGCAGAGGGAAACTAACAATCCCACAATACATCACCATACATCAACAAAGGTGGCAGGGCAACAGCAACAATAGAGGGGAAGCCAGGGATGTACAATATGTCACAGACATGAAGCATAATACATCACTTACATCCCCACAGGTGCCCCAGCCAATATCAGCAGAGTGGAGGTGCCACGACTATCCAGTCCCCCAATAGAAGATGCCCCGAGTGATGACAGTAACTCTGGACTTCAGGAACTGGACCAACAACCTGGCCCATCAGGGACCACTGGACAGTTGGTCAACCCAGCCCTCTCACAGTCCACCACAGAGCCTCCCTCATCAGTATCCAACACCACAGCACCCACCCGGCATACCCACACCTCTGTCCCCAGGACACGTCAATCAGCAGTGTGCCCACCTGTACAGGGACCTCAGTCCACATCTCGCCCCCAAGACAATCAGAGACCTGGAGTCAGTGAGAGTGGGCACACTGTTCAGGGGACACAAGCACATGGCGACAGGGACACTAGGAGGACCACTATGTACCAAGGGGGACAACAGGCCCAGGGAACTGACTCTTCAGGAGGCACTCACCGAGCTCCTGGGAGCCTACCAACATTCCCAGGACACAATGGGCCAGATCCTTGACAACGTGCAGGAGAACAGGCGGCTGCAGGACGAAAAGTATCAGGGGATCAGGGAGAACTTGCAGGCCATCAACACCACCTTGATCTCCACAGCAGGGGTGCTGGCAGACATGGCCAACATCATGAGGGAAGCAACAGCACACCAGTGGGCCCCTACCACCAGCCAGTCCATTGACCAGCCCTCCACTTCCACTGCAGCTAGTGGGCAGGAGGCCCCACCACAGGACCCACAGGCCTCCAGCACTCCTCCACCTGCAGAAGGTGAACCACCCCGCAAATGTTCTCTGCGACCCAGACAGAAGCCAGAGACACTTACCAAGACGATAGCCACAAAATTAGACTCTCCTGATTGTCCCCCTTGTGTCCCACACTGTTACCTTATCCACTTTGAACAGGCTTTGTCCCCCTTCCTATGGCCCTTGGACAGTGGACCTGTGCTAAAGAAAGACTGGAACAATACCCTGGACTTTCCTCCATAATCACCCCATTCCATTGCACTTTTCCCTCAATTTCATAGCACTACAATAAACACCCTTGAACAAAACTTGACTACTAGTATTTTATGTGTTGAAAATGTGCATTTATGGAAACAGTCACATCTTGTGCAAATGATATGAACACTGTGAGAGCATAGAAATAATGTCCTGTAGCTGTATGTAGTCATCACATCAGCACACAGTTGTTATCTCAACAACATCTATAAAATGACAAGCCATAGATGACAGTAAGTTGAGATGCAAAGGAAATGAATGCCATCATGCTATTGCCACACAGAAAACAACAATAGTCAGAGGAATGGTCAGTTGTACTGTCTCACCTATGTAATTGGAAGTATTGACATATAACTGATGTGCGGTTGTCCTCATCCTCATCCTCTGTCTCCTCATCCTCACTGTCCCCAGGGTCCACTGCTGCCACAGGGGCATCTCCAGTCTCCTCCTCCTGCAGAAAAGGTACATGCCGTATGAGGGCCAGGTTTTGAAACATGTAGCATGCCACTACTATCTGGCAGACCTTCCCGGGTGAGTAGCACAGGGATCCACCTGTCAGACGGAGGCACTGAACCTGGCTTTCAAGAGCCCGAAGATCCTCTCGATAATCCTTCTGTTTCACCCATGTGCCTCATTATAAAGTTCCTCAGACCCTGTCCTGGCATTCCTCACAGGGATCAGCAGCCACAATAGGTTTGGGTAGTCACCTGCAAGTATTGAGGGACAACATTTAGCCTCACACAATGCTATGGGAATGACACCTGAAGGCATACACTAACATACAGCAGGTGTGGACCATGGCTCACCTTATAACCACACCCTGAGCCTCTGTAGTTGGACCATCACATTTGGGATGCTGCTATTCCTCAGGGCAAAAGCATCATGCACTGACCCAGTATACTTAGCTGTGACATGGGAGATGTGCTGGTCCACCAGGCACACAATTTGCACATTCAGTGAGTGGAACGTCTTACAGTTCCTGAACACCTGTTCATTCTGACGGGGTGGGGGGACTAATGCAATATGTGTACTGTCAATCACCCCAACAATATTGGGGATATGTCCCATTGCATAGAATATGGCCTTCACAGTAGCAAGATCTTCCAACTGGGGGAAAGCTACGTAGCTGAACATGTGTTTCACCAGGACAGACAAAACTCTTGCCAGCACAATAGAAAACTTTGGCTGTGACATTCTTGCTGCCAAGCCCACTGTCACTTGGAAAAAACCAGTTGCCAGGAAATGGAGCACTGATAGCACTTGCACAAGAATGGCGATCCCAGTTCCATGATGGAGTGCAGATATCAGGTCAGGCTCCAATTGGGCACACAGCTCTGTGATTGTGGCCCTGTCCAGTCTTTAGGTGAGTATAATGTGCCTATCCTCCAGTGTAGCCAAGTCCACAAGGGGTCTGTACACTGGGGTTTGTCTCCTCCTTCTATTCATCCGCAGCGGTACGTATCTAAGGGACACAAGAGTAAATAGGCTGTCACATTTTGAATAATGGAACAAGAACCTCAGTGTACATAGTGCATTTATGTGCTTGGCCAGTGGGAATGGCGAGGAATGTGCTAATCTGGGCTGTGACGCAGTTAAGGTTGATATGATCATTGTCTACCACCATGAAATGGCAACTGCCTGTCCTGTATGTAGGGAGAGGTGGAAGTGAGATAACTCTGCTGATGTTGGGTGTCGTGGCGGAAGGGGTTTTTGCACCCCTGTGCAATTTCTCATTGGATAATATGGGGCTCTATGGAGTACAGTGGCCAATGAGGGTTCGCCGGTGGTGACGGTGTACACCGCTGCAGACGTAACCGCCATTTTACATCAGATTCCTCAGTTCTTTCGTGACCTTCAACAGGAGAACACCTACACTGCGTGTGCTGCTGTGATCTGTGTCTGGAACTTACTATGGCCCTTGTGACCGGGCCATATGTGTGACAGGCTGGATTGTATGAGTAATGGTGTCCTCCCGTCTGTATCACCTCTGCAGGTCAGTGTCCATCAGAAGAAGGGATTGTGGCCTGCCATCGCCAAGGACGTGCAGAACCTGGGGTTTTCAGCAGGCAGAACACCCACTGTCGGAAAAGGTGGGAGGACCTGAGAAGCTGGGCACTGAATACCGCAGAAGCCCAGCTGGGGATGACCTCCCAATGAGGAAGGGGTGCCCGTCAGAACCTGACTCCCCTGATGGCCTGCATACTGGCAGTGGCCTACCCAGAGCTGGATGGGCGTTTAAGGGCATCACAACAGCCACAAGGGGTGAGTCCAGTGGGCATTACTACAATAATTGGTAGGTGGCATGGGATCTGGGTGGTGGGTGTGAGTTAGTGGGTGCCCCTTAATGCCAGGTCAGACATTGTAGCATGAAACAGCTCAAGGGTAATGGATGTATGGCAAATGCAGGTAACCTAGCTTGTTAGCATCCCATGTCAGTCAGGGTTTTGTGGGTACCAGGAGGGGTGCAATTGGCAGTGTGTGGCCCTCATCTTGCTGTGGCATCTATCCAACTCACTGGCAGTGCAATGCATAGTGCTCAATGCTGATCCCTGTGTGTGACGGTGCTGTGTATGCCAACTGTGGTGTAGGTGCAGTAATTGACCCAGTGTTTCTTTTATTTATTTCCCCCCTTTTTTCTTATGTCATCCTGTTCATGTGTGCATTAGCATCATCTGGTGGAGGTGAAGGGGCACCGGCGACAGAGGGAGCTGCATCCCACAGGAGCTTGGAGGCAGAGTCTACCGATGCTGAAAGAACCAGTGGGATGGAGGGCGAGGGGAGCACAACAGCAGAGACAGGAGGCTACAATACAGACTCTGATACCTCCTCCAATGGAAGCTCCCTGGTGGTGGTTGACACCTCTGTGCCCACCTCAGCTGCATGTACAGCCGCCACCCCTCTATCAGCACCGTCCACCCAGTAGCCCCTCAGAGAGTTGCCCGTGCCTGCTCAACCAGGTGGGTGGGCATCTACTTTGCCCAAGCACCTCAGGCCTCCCCAAGTGAGCCCTGCTGCTCTGAGTGAGGAGGCTATTGATCTCCTGAGATACATGTCTGTAGGGCATTCAACCATTGTCAATGCCATCCAGGGGTTGGCATCCCAGATGCAGCAATGCAATGCATTCCTGGAGGGCATCCACTTGGATTGGAGGCCCAATAGAGATTGTTTCAGGCTCTCGCCTCCTCTCTGATGGCACTTCCCAGTCCCAGTCTCCTCAACCCCAACCCATCCCATGCACAAATACAGATGAAGATGCACACAAGACAACACAAAAGAGTGACACAGTCAAACACAGGCACCACACTTCATCCCACAAGCACTCATGCAAACACCAGACAGTTGCAGACACAACCACATCCACTTCCTCCCCTGTCTCCCCTCTTCCTCCTCCTCCACTTCCCTCACAGTCACGTCCAGACTCACACTTGCATACACTGCATCAACATCCACCACCAGCATCACCACATCAAGCACACACACCTTACTAGCTGACACCTCTACTACATCCATCCACACGTCCCCTGTGTCCTCTCCCACCCTGTCTCCCCCCCAAAGAACACAAACGCAAGCACTCAGACACCCAACAGCCATACACCTCACATCAGCACACTTCCCGTTCACCTGCACCCAGGTCAAGCAGACATACACCTCCAACAACCACTCCCTCATCCTTTACTCCCAATCCTCCTCCCTCATCTCACCCCACCGTCCCTAAGAAGCTTTTCCTTGTCCAACTTGACCTCTTCCCTCCCCCTCTCCCCTGATCTGCCCATAAGTGCAGGGTCCCAATGACCCAGCCCAGCACCTCAGCCAAACAGTCCACACGGACAGTGGTGGCACCACCTACTCATGGTGGCAAGTCAGTGAAGGATCCCACTCCACCAGCCAGGAATGTTAAGGATCCAACACCTCCTGCCATGAGGGGAAAGGAGCCTGCACCTCCTGCCATGAAGGGGAAGAAGCTCTTGACTCCTGCCAGGAAGGCTAAGGAGCCCGCACATTGTCATCACAGTGACACTATCACCACCACCACAAGTGGTCATAGGGCCCTCACCGCCAGCTGAGGAAGTGCAGCCTACTCCTCCTGCAGAGGCTGCCCAGGAGGAACCTTCATCTGCTGAGACAGTGTCACCCTCACCTCCAACAGATGCTGCCCAGGAGGCACCTTAACCTCTGACACAGTGCAGCCCTCACCTCAAGCAGAGTCTGTGAGGGTGACACCACCATCACCACCAGTGGTCATCGGGCCCCCACCACCAGCTGAGGAAATGCAGCCTAGTCCTCCTGCAGAGCCTGCCCAGGAGGCACCTTCACCTGCTGACACAGTGCAGCCCTCACCTCCAGATGACACAGTGCAGCCCTCACCACCAGTGAAACCCAAGTAGTCCACCCTCCAGGGACTGCTGTACAAGGGCCCCCCTCCAGAACCAGTGGGAAAGTCACCTACCTGAGAGACTGTGGCCTTGCACTGCCCAGCAGAGAGAAATGGGCATGGAGCCCCCTCCAGAACAAGTGGAAAAGTCACCCACTACAGAGACTGGGCTTGCACTCCACAGCAAAGGATGATGGGCATGGAGCCCCCTCCAAAACCAGTGAGAAAGTCACCTACTCCAGAGACTGTGGCCTTGCACTCCCCAGTAGAGAGAAATGGGCAGGGAGCCCCCTCCAGAACAAGTGGGAAAGTCACCCACTACAGATACTGTGGCCTTGCATTCCACAGCAAAGGATGATGGGCATGAGCCCCCTCAAGAACCAGTGGAAAAATCACCCAGAGACTTTGGCCTTGTGCTCCCCTGCAGAGAGAAATAATGAGCATGGAGCCCCCTCCAGAACCAGTGGGAAAGTCTCCCACTCCAGAGACAGTGGCCTTGCTCTACCCTGCAGAGAGAAATAATGGGCATGGAGCCCCCTCCAGAACCAGTGGGAAAGTCACCCACTCCAGATACTGTGGCCTTGGACTCCCCAGCAGAGAGAAATGGGCATGAAGCCCCCTACAGAACCAGTGTGTTTGTTCCAGTATTTGGCTGAGGTTCCCCCCACCCCATCCCCTGAGGTGCCTGCCCATATGCAAACTTATGCCCCTGCAGAGTTTTATCTGGATGAAGTCAGGATTCGAGTTGGGCCTTGGACTGTGCCCTGTTGCCCTGTGGGCCCTTAGTACTTTGGACTGGGCATTGGCCCTTTGTGTACATTTGTACATAACTGTTTTTCGGACAATAGGTTCTTTTGGTAGCTCTTCACAATCAGTACATTCTCATTACTGCATTCTTGTTGTCCTTGCATTATTATGCCGTGTGTCATGTGCAATTGTTTTTCCTCTGCAGCTGGTTGTGTGTATGGTGTGTGTGTGTCAGGTGTGTGTTGTGTATGTGTGTGTCACTCTTGTTTCCCTCCCTCCCTCCCTTGTGTACTAGGCAGCTGTATGCACTGTTTTCGTCAGTGTTGGTGTTCCAGGTGGAGCACGGTGTAGATGAGCATCGGAAAGACTTGCATTTCTGGTTCCATGGTGACAATGTTCTTCACTGTGTCTCCGATGGTGAGTCTTTGGTCTTCTGTGTTTTGTTGTCACCAGGCTTTTGATGGAGTTTGTACCGCCCCAGAAATCATGGCTATTTCCTGGGTCATGATATGGTGGCTGTTGGTGGTTACCGCCGTGGTTAGTGGTGTCAACGCCCTGGCAGTTGGTGTCGTACATTGGCTGTCTATGGGAGTTATCACCGCCATGGTCATAATTTGGCAGTAATTACAGCCAGCCTGTTGGCGGTATTACCTCCACTTTATTACTCATAGCCAATGTCATAATGAGGGCATATATCTGTTACATGACTAAGTTATTGTGTGTGTGAGTAACTGTGTGAGTGAGTGAGTGATTGTGTTTTTGTTGTACAGGTGAGTGAGTGATGTAGTTGTGTGGGTGAATGAGATAGTGTAGCTGAATGTATTTGTGAGTAATTTGCTGTATGAGTGAGTGTATCGCTATATGAGTAGGTGAGTTAGTGGTTGAATACAAGAGTGAGTGAAGAATATATTGGCTGTGCAGGTGGGTGTGTTCCTAACTCACTATTTGTGTGGCAAAATTAATAGTTGTGTGACTCGCTATATGAATAAGCTACTGCATGTGAGAGCATTTCTGAAAGAGTATATTGTGTGTAGTTGAATGTGTGTGTGTATTCCATACCAGTGATTGTGAGACAGTGTGAGTGGGTTTATGAGAGATTTGAATGGGTGTCTGAGTGGGATGTGAGAGTTCATAGGTACATGATGTCATCAGTGATATCACTTACCACGTCATGAGTGCTGTAATTAAATATGCAAGATCCTTGCCTGTTTGGTTGAGGTAGTGTATGTATAAGTGTGCACCTGGCTTAGTTAGTGCATAGATTAGTGTGTGCCTGGCTATGTCAGTTTATGCATCAGTGTCTGCCTAGGTATGTTAGTGTATGCATCACTGACTGCCTACCTGTGTTAGTGTATGCAGCAATGTGTCCCTAGGTATGTCAGTGTATGCCTCAGAGTGTGTCTGTATGTGTCAGTGTATGCATCATTGTGTCTGAGTGTGTCAATGTCTGCATCACTGTGTGCCTGGATGTGTCGGTGTATGCATCAGTGTGTGCCTGTGTGTAGCAGTAAATGCATCAGTGTGTGCCTGGGTATGTCAGCGCATGCATCAATGTCTCCCTGGGTGTCTTAGTACATGCATCATTGTGTGCCTGGGTGTATCAGTGTATGTATCAGTTTGTTCCTGGGTATGTCAGTGTATGCATCAGTGTGTGTCTTGGTATGTCAGTGTATTCCTCAGTTGTGCCTGGGTCTGTCAGTGGATGGGTAGGTGTGTAGCTGGGTGTGTTAGTGTATGCATCTCTCTTTGCCTGGGTATGTCAGTGTATGCATCAGTGTCTATCTGGGTGTATTAGTCTGTACATTAGTTTGTGCTTGGGTGTATGATTGTATGGATGAGTATGTATCTAACTATACTAGCATATGCATCAGTGCTTGTCTGGGTGTCTTAGTGTATGTATTACTGTCTATTTGGGTGTATCAATGTCTGGATTAGTACGTGCCTGCATGTTTCCTTGCATACATGAGTGAGTCTTTGGGTATGTCAAGGCATATATACCAGTGTGTATCAGTGTATGCATTCTTGTCTGCCTGAGTGTGTTAGTGTGTCTATCAATGTGTGCTTGTTGTATGAGTATATTGATGAGTGTGTACCTGGATATTTTATTGTGTGCATCAGCGTTTGCCTGGGTATGCCAGTGTATGCATCAGTATTTGTCTAGGTGTCTCAGCATGGTCGGTGGGTAATTTCTCATGTGGCTCATGCACCAACTTTGACAGAATTATTAAACGTAATCAGGTAGTTCTGAGTGGAGTCACTCATCAAGTTAATGACATGGTTAACTGCAGAATGAACAGTGTAATCTATCTGATAATATGTGGGTGTAAGAAAGGGTATATTGATGAGACGTGAAGGGAGATACAGACAGGGTTGAAAGAACATAGGTCAGCAATTAGAAGGAGGAAGAAGTGTGCCCCATTGGTTGAACATGGGATGGAATGTAATCACAAAGAGAATGAATTGAGGTTGTTCACCGTGGAAAATGTAAAGGGGTCAATGAGAGGGAGAAATTTGGACAACAAAAGAAAGCAAAGGAAGCAATATTTTATGTAGAAATGTAGTACATACATGTATGTTTTGGATAATAGACAAGGATGGGAAAGGATAACACAGAGAATGGAATAAGTAGGGTTTATTATAGAAGGTTGGTAGTAAAAAAGGGAAAATATGATTACTATTGAATAGTATCTGGTTGGCACTGGAAGGAGTAAGATATGTTGAAGAATGAAGATAACAGAAGAGTAGTGAAAACAAAGGCTTAAGATTATTGTTCCTCGATAATGAGCTTGGAGGTGTTTGAGCAAGCATCTCTGTCAATATTCTGAATGGGAAATTATAGAGCGATGGATATGAGTACTGTTGTAAATTGGATTATTGGTAAGCCCAGGTAGGTACCTGCACTTAGCAAAAGGCCACTAACCCCTATTAGGTCCAGTCAGGTCTCAATAAACTAATCCCGCTCAACCCTTGGTAGCTTGGCAACGAACAACAAGGCTTAACGTAGGAGACAAGTGTGTAAAGCATTTAAAAATCACATAACAGTAAATAAGTAAAACCGAAAACACAAAAAATTCAATACATATTTACAAAAATAGATTATATTTTAAATCTTTATAATGACACCAAAATGATTAGGATAAGGCAAACCAGAGATGTGAATGTTTAAATTATTAATGTTTTTTTACTGCTTAGAAACTAAAAGTGCCACTGGGAGATCTGGTCACATCTCGACTGGGGCAAAGTCAAAGTTTCAGGCTGACTGCGATGGAGCCCTGCTTGGCTGCAGCAAGCAGGAAGCCTTGGTCAAAAGTTTACCTTTGAACTTTGGGGCTTATTATGACTTCGGCAGACAGCAAAGCAGACAGTGAACATCACAATGGGGCTGGCCAGGGTGGCCCCTGCACTGCCCATGCCAAGTGTAAGGGCAGTGAAGGGGCCCCCCGGGGCACCCTGCACTCCGTCTCTACATGAAATCGATAGAGGTGAAAGTGGTTGTAATCCCCAGGGCGGCACTGCTTGCAGCGCTGCTCTGGTGGATTGGGACCGCCAGCACTGCCAGACTGTCATGTAGATGAAATATGGCAGTGCTGGCAGTCCACCCGCTGTTGCAATATGGTGCCAGACCACTACATTGGCAGTGGTCCTACCGCCACCGCTGCCCTGGCGGTCATTAGACGGCCAGGGTCATAATGAGGCACTTAGGCGGTCATTCTGACCGCGGCGGGCGGCAGTAGCCGCCCGCCATGCGGTCACCGCCATTTGGCCGCTCCGCGGTCAAAAGACCGCAGAGGCCATTCTGGCTTTCCCACTGGGCCGGCGGGCGCCCGCCAAAGGAGCGCCCGCCGGCCCAGCGGGAAAGACCCTGCAACACAGAGGCCGGCTCTGAATGGAGCCGGCGGTGTTGGAGGGGTGCGACGGGTGCAGTTGCACCCGTCATGATTTTCACTGTCTGCTAAGCAGACAGTGAAAATCATGCTGGGGCCCTGTTAGGGGGACCCTGCACTGCCCATGCCAGTGGCATGGGCAGTGCAGGGGCCTCCAGGGGCCCCACGACACCCGTTCCCGCCATCCTGTTCCTGGCGGTAAAAACCACCAGAAACAGGGTGGCGGGAAGGGGGTCGGAATCTCCATGGCGGCGCTGCTTGCAGCACCGCCATGGAGATTCAGCCCAGACAAGGGAAACCGGCGGGAAACCACCGGATCCCCTTTTCTGACCGCGGCTTTACCGCCGCGGTCAGAATGGGCAGGGAAGCACCGCCAGCCTGTTGGCGGTGCTTCCGTGGTCCTCCACCCTGGCGGTCGATGACCGCCAGGGTTGGAATGACCCCCTTAGTCTTTTTCTTGAAGATTTTCTTCAGCGGGATGAAGTCACCAACCCAATCTGACCTCCCTGAATTCCACTTCAGATACACATTGCAGGCGACCTCGGTGAAGAATTCTGCGTTTGGACATAGATGATTTTTCGGGACGGAAATCTTTGGTCGGGTCAAAGCTGAATCTGGATCTGACATTCCTGGAGCCCTCCTCAGATATGCTGTGCGGGAAGTCCCAGTTAACTTTTTACATGCTGACTTTGTCACTTTTTTGGAGCTTTTTCTCTCTGATGTTGGACGACCCTCCACAGCAAGCTGATTTTGAGTCAAAGTCATCTGATTGCCTTTTCAGGAGCCCCCGGTGAAATCCTGGAAGTCTAGAGCTCCAGTGCTTTTCAGCAGGACAAACCTGCAAGTGAGGCCAGGTCGTTGTTGACGTAAGCTGGCTTGACTCTCGACTGCGGGTTGGTCCCTTTATGGAGCTTTTTACCAAAAGTTCTCCAATCTTTTTCAAACTTCTGGATCTTCTTCCAGAAGGTCTTTGAAGGTCCTTTAGGAGTCCACAGGTCAACCCAAGGTTCCAGAAGCTCTGAGTTTTGCTCTCTCATGTCGGACCACCCTTCACAGCAAGCCGATTTCGAGTCAACATCGTCTGATTGACTTCCCAAGAGCGCTTGGTGAAATCCTGGAAGTCTGGGGCTCCGGAGCTTTTCAGCGGGACACACCTGCAAGCCAAGCTAGGTTTCAGTCAAAGTAAGCTGGCTTGACTCATGACCTTGGTTCGGTCCACCTATGGAGTTTTTTCCAAAAGCTCTCCAAACTTCTGCATCTTCTTCCAGAAGGTTTTTGAAGGTCCTTTCAGAGTCCACAACTCACCCCAAAGTTCCAGAAGCTCTAAGTTGCTCCTTAAGGGTTTAGGACTCCAACTCCCAGAATGCACCTGGTTCAAACCCAAAAATGACCTCTAGCCACTGGTCAGCGGGTCCGTTTCTTCAGGGCCTGATGCAAGGGACTCTGGTAATCTATTTTCTACATATAGCAAACAGGGAGTCCCTTCTTTAACTATCTTTAGACAGGCAATGTCTTTTTTTGTGGTAAAACCCAAGTGTGCACCTGGTGCAGTCCTGCAGAGTGCAGTGTTGAGGTGTAGGTCAGGGGTCCAGCAGGAAAGTCCTTCTTCTTGTCTTGTTCCTTGTAGGGGTCTCACGTGTGGGTACAGTTCTGCCATATTCATCCTTGCTCCTGGGGTGGAAAGCAGGGGGCGGGGGGACAGCTGTCCAATCACAGGCAGGCTACCACCCTCTTAGATGACCACTTCCCGGGAATTGTGGCAGAAATCAATCCTCCAAAAATCCAAAATGCTATAAATTAAATCTCAGAGGTTAGATCTGGCTGAGCCCACCCACTGGTGTGGCTAAAATTCCTTAGCACACCCCTTTTCTGCCCTCTCCTAATCTAATCAAGGGGGCACCTGGTTGCCTGGATTTGCAGGAAATGGGTAAGGTCCAGTGCTGCCCCAAATGTCCTTCCTTCCTTTGTAGTCCATTTTGGCTGCTCTCCCCCATTCCTGTTTTACAGAGCTGAAACTGGTAACTTTCAGGCAGAGTTCTAAAACTCTTTCCCTGAGTTAGTTATATTAAATCCAACAATGGCAATTTGCAGAATTTATTATAACAATCAGTTGATACCAGCTTGAAATATTTAGCTCCTTTTGAGGCTTTATTATTACAAAATAAAGTCTCCCCATGATAGCCAATGGCGCCCATTCACTACAGTGAGGGAAAACAAATGTGGCTATTTTTCCATCACCAGGGCTTATAAAACATATTTTTAAATTCACTGCTTTAGTTACAAAGTACCCAGCCCTAGGGTCACTTACGACACACCTTAAGGGTGGCATATGTAAAAATAAGGTAGTTTAAGACATTGGAAGTGTTTTTAAATCCAAAGTCGAATTTGCATATAACTTTAATTTAAAAGCACCAAGCAAGGAAGGGCTGCATTTTAAATGACCCTGGGCACCACAGCAGTGCACCTATGGGTGCACTACCTATTCTGGGGTCAGAAAACACCAGCATAAGTGAAAAATGGGGGGTAAAAGTTAGGGGGCTTCCGTTATCAGCCCAAGCCTTTGCAACCTACCCCTCGAAGGGGATCCAACGGGCTTAACTTTAAGTTCCTCTGGCTATCTATATAGTGTAGGAAAATGACCTGAACAGTGCAAAGAGTCCAAGCAACCTCACTTTGGTATCAAGAGGTAAAAAGCAGACCTTCCAATGTTCTGTTTTGTGGTAGTGTGTGTGAGCAGTTAGGCTTACCTTGGAGATGTGCTAAGCATTTGTTGTACTCACAGTATCAATAAATGTGGACACTCACTCAGAAGAATAACCCAAGACCAATTTATGCAAAATACTTCAGATTGATATAAATATTTAAAATTTTAAAACCAAGATCCTCAATTTATGGCAAGTACTTTTTTAGTTAAGCTTTTTTAAAGTTTAGAAACTTTTTGTGCTTAATTACGCACCATAGGAATGAATGGGAACATATTAAAAATGCATATAAAATCAGGCAATGCTCTCACAAGTGTCACCTTCTATTTTTAGGTTGAGGTCTTTGAGGTGTCCTGTGAGCCAGCCGGAGAAGTTCGGGCAGTTCCCGGTTCAAACGGCAGCAGCAGCTAAAAGTTGTGGAGCTGGTGTACAATGAAGAGGGGGACCACTTGGAAAAACACTGCACAGATGGGCTTAAAGGTTAGCCCAGTGGGTCCCTTGGGATAGTGGAGTTCACACACGGTAAGGGACCCCTAGAGCACAGCTGGTTTGTCGATGCAGGGGCAGGCAGGTCGGATGCAGTGAAGATAGTTGAGCCAAGAGTCATGTGTCTTGGAGTCCTTGGCTCCAGGACCAGGTCACTTGAAGAGTAGATTGCAAGTCAGCAGGGTCACTCCTGGGGGTGGTTCTTGGGTGTCCTGAAGTCCGTCAACTGTTGCTTGCTTCTGGGCTTTTGGGTGCGTATAGTGGTCTTTGGTTCTGCCTGTATGACTTTGGGGGTCCAGTACCCAGGGTGATGGTATATATCAGGCCCTGAAAGTCACAGTGGCACCGAACTTGGCACACTGGTATGTTGTGTCCTTCCGGGTCTGTTGTGTGGATTTTGGTCAGGCTGCTTTCTAGTTAATTGGTCAGAAGCTGGTCAGTGAGCTGGGCTTCCCTGGTTCCCTCCCTGCAGGGTGCAGGAGACTGATACCTTCACTCTGAGAGAGGAGAGGTTCTTGGTGATTTTCAGAAGGCTGGAGGAGCTCTGGTATTTTGTGGAGTCCTTCAGGTTTCCACACAACACCTCAGGGGTGACTGTCGAGTCATTGGAGCAGCAGGCAAGGTTTGGCACCTTTTTCGTTGTGCAGCAGGACAATTGTTCTCGGGCCTTCTTTGTTCCTTGTGTCTGTCATATCTTATCTGTTGGTCTAGGGATGCCACTAAATACTGAATTTATGGTGCATTAGGGGGAGTACCTGGTAGTGGCCAATTGACCACCTAACTTAGGGTGGCTACACCCACTATGGGACCACTTCCTGTGGGAAGGGGTCACATCACTAGCCCTGATGGGCTATTTTACTGCCATCCAAGATGGAGGAAAATAAAATGGGGTGCAAATGAAATGGAGTGGTCACCTTGTCTGCCACACCTGTAGGGTGATGCAAGTTGCGGGGGGGCACTCCTCCTATTTTGACTATGTCCCCTCCCCCCAGTTTTCCTGCTCAAAGTGGGGGAAAACTGTTGGGTGGCCATTTGCTGCTAGCAGCAGAGTCAGGTCAGATTTCAAAGGTGGTAAAGCCTTTGAAGCTGACAGCTGGGGCTGGGGCTGGGTGCTGGTGTGGGGGAGAAGGGGTAACACATCCACCTATGAAAGGCTTGGTGTTGTGGCTCCTGAGAACAGAGGCTCTCACCCCAGGAGTCCAGATTTGTGACAGATTCCAGTCAGGCTGGTAAAAACCAGTCAGCAACCATGCCAGGGCTAGTAGGGTTTGCAGAGGGTACCTCTCTGGTGCCATCTGGGTGCATGTTAAAATAAATGCACCACTGGCATCAGTGTGGGTTTATTATTCTGAGTTTTTTGATGCCAAACAACCCAGTATTCAGTGAGTCCTTCTTGTGTCCAGCACATGTATTTGGTCTGGCTTCCCTATACACTTACTATTTCTTAAGGGTTTGTAAAGACACAGTAGGGGCATATTTGCTCATGCAAACTTATGCCCTCACATGTATTATAGTGCACCCTGCCTTTAGGACTGTAAGGTGTGTCAGAGGGGTGACTTACCTATAGTGCATGCAGTGTTAGTGGATAGGGCACTCTTGTTGAGAGCCAAGTTGAGTTTGACATTTTTAGATAAACCTTGTCATGCACTTGCCATGGCTGTCTGCATGAGTCTGATGTGGGGCCTCTCAGAGTGTCACAATTGGTGTTGCAGTTCTGGGGAGCCCTCTTTAGTACCTATGACCTAGGCACCAGTGGTACAATTTACTACAGACTTAAAAGGGTGGCTGAAGTGCCAATCACAGTACAGTTTTGGGGAAAGATTTCTGGTCCTGGGAACCTGTTTAGCCGGGGCCCAGAGGACTTACAATTCAAAACCACATAATGATCCAGGCAAAAGGTGGGGGGGGGGCTACCATGTCGAAAGAGGAACGTTCTCACACTATCGCCCCAAATGTAAGGAGATGAAACTACCCTTAACCTGGAGAGTCTTGATCCTCTAAGTGGAAGAACTTGGAAATGCCATCTGCATTGGCATGGGCAGTCAGAGGTCTGTATTCCACATTAAAGTCCATTCTCTGTAGGGATATGGACCACCTAATAGGGTTTTCATCTTTCATTTGTTGTTGCCAACTGAGAGGCCTGTAGGCTGTCTGAACTATGAAGTGAGAGCCAAACAAGTATGGCCTCAGGTTCTTCATGGCTCAGACCACATCAAAGGTTTCCCTCTCTATGGCACTCTGGGGGTCATTCTGACCCTGGCGGTCAGTGTTAAAGCGGCGGCCAACCCGCCAACAGGCTGGCGGTCCAAAAAATGGAATTCTGACCCTGGCGGGAACCGCCAACACAGGCCGCTGCTTTAACACTCCGACCGCCACGGCGGCACAAACAAACAGCGCAGCGGTCACCGCCAACTGCCAGGCGGCAGACAATGTACCGCCCACCCTATCACGACTCACCAATCCGCCACCTTTTCCGGGGCGGGAGCCCCGCCGATAAAAACACGGCGGAAACAGACATTTCCAATGGAAAACGCTCACCTCGACACACTCCACGCGGAATCGGGACAGCATGGAACCGGAACTCCACATCCTCCCAGCCATTGCCTTCCTGCTCTTCTTCCAGGATCACGAACGTCGCCGCAGACGACAACGGTGAGTACTGCACCTACGACACAGGGGAGGGGGGAGGAGGAAAGGTTACGGGCACACACATACGCCACACACCCACCCCCACCCTCACCCCCACCGAAATACCTACACACCAGTGCAGATTGAAAAGTCAGTGACACCCCCAAACCCCCAAAACAAAAATGCAAAGACAAAAGGCAATGATTGTAAAAATAGAACTATATTATATCAATAATTAAGTATAGCGAACTTAGCAATATATAAAGAAATATTACACATCTAGAACTATATATATACAAGTAGCAAAAGTCCGGCACAGTTTTGCAAACTCCAAATGTCCGTGGGCCAATGTGCAGCAACACATGGGCAAAGCCCACACACAAGATCGAGTCCATTGGAGAGAACACTGCTGGGGCATCACAAAAATAAAATACTGGCACCTCAGGGGGAAGGGAAGGGGGGGCACCTCAGCCACGTGAGTCCACGACGCGGGATCCACGAAGGGCCTCCATGCCCACTGTGCCATCCTGGGGTGTGCAAAGCCACAGTCTCACAAGTCTCTACAGTGGGTGGATTGCCCACTGTGCCATCCTGGGGGGTGCAAAGCCACAGTCCATCAGGTGGATTACAGAGTCCACTGGTCATGGAGGAGGCATGGTGGGCAGAGTGCCTCGTGAAGCCCTGCCAGACACAGAACCGGGCCTGCCAATGGGCCAGCGGTGCTTGACAGGAGGGCCCAGCGGAGCGGTGCTTGACAGGAGGGCCCAGCGGAGCGGTGCTTGAGATGAGGGCCCAGCGGAGCGGTGCTTGACAGGAGGGCCCAGCGGAGCGGTGCTTGAGATGAGGGCCCAGCGGAGCGGTGCTTGACAGGAGGGCCCAGCGGAGCGGTGCTTGACAGGAGGGCCCAGCGGAGCGGTGCTTGACAGGAGGGCCCAGCGGAGCGGTGCTTGACAGGCGGGCCCAGCGGAGCGGTGCTTGACAGGAGGGCCCAGCGGAGCGGTGCTTGAGATGAGGGCCCAGCGGAGCGGTGCTTGACAGGAGGGCCCAGCGGTGCTTGACAGGAGGGCCCAGCGGAGCGGTGCGTGAGATGAGGGCCCAGCGGAGCGGTGCTTGACAGGAGGGCCCAGCGGAGCGGTGCTTGACAGAAGGGCCCAGTGGAGCGGTGCTTGAGATGAGGGCCCAGCGGAGCGGTGCTTGACAGGAGGGCCCAGCGAGGGCCCAGCGGAGCGGTGCTTGACAGGAGGGCCCAGCGGTGCTTGACAGGAGGGCCCAGCGGAGCGGTGCTTGAGATGAGGGCCCAGCGAGGCGGTGCTTGACAGGAGGGCCCAGCAGAGCGGTGCTTGACAGGAGGGCCCAGCGGAGCGGTGCTTGACAGGAGGGCCCAGCGGAGCGGTGCTTGACAGGAGGGCCCAGCGGAGCGGTGCTTGAGATAAGGGCCCAGCGGAGCGGTGCTTGACAGGAGGGCCCAGCGGAGTGGTGCTTGACAGGAGGGCCCAGCGGAGCGGTGCTTGACAGGAGGGCCCAGCGGAGCGGTGCTTGACAGGAGGGCCCAGCGGAGCGGTGCTTGAGATGAGGGCCCAGCGGAGAGGTGCTAGAGAGGAGGGCCCAGCGGAGCGGTGCTTGACAGGAGGGCCCAGCGGAGCGGTGCTTGAGATGAGGGCCCAGCGGAGTGGTGCTTGACAGGAGGGCCCAGCAGAGCGGTGCTTGACAGGAGGGCCCAGCGGAGCAGTGCTTTACAGGAGGGCCCAGCGGAGCGGTGCTTGAGATGAGGGCCCAGCGGAGCGGTGCTTGACAGGAGGGCCCAGCGGAGCGGTGCTTGACAGGAGGGCCCAGCGGAGCGGTGCTTGACAGGAGGGCCCAGCGGAGCGGTGCTTGAAAGGAGGGCCCAGCGGAGCGGTGCTTGACAGGAGGGCCCAGCGGAGCGGTGCTTGACAGGAGGGCCCAGCGGAGCGGTGCTTGACAGGAGGACCCAGCGGAGCGGTGTTTGAGAGGAGGGCCCAGCAGAGCGGTGCTAGACAGGAGGGCCCAGCGGAGCGGTGCTTGACAGGAGGGCCCAGCGGAGCGGTGCTTGAGATGAGGGCCCAGCGGGGCGGTGCTTGACAGGAGGGCCCAGCGGAGCGGTGCTTGACAGGAGGGCCCAGCGGAGCGGTGCTTGAGATGAGGGCCCAGCGGAGCGGTGCTTGAGATGAGGGCCCAGCGGTGCTTGACAGGAGGGCCCAGCGGAGCGGTGCTTGACAGGAGGGCCCAGTGGAGCGGTGCTTGAAAGGAGGGCCCAGCGGAGCGGTGCTTGACAGGAGGGCCCAGCGGAGCGGTGCTTGACAGGAGGGCCCAGCGGAGCGGTGCTTGACAGGAGGGCCCAGCGGAGCGGTGCTTGAAAGGAGGGCCCAGCGGAGCGGTGCTTTACAGGAGGGCCCAGCGGAGCGGTGCTTGACAGGAGGGCCCAGCGGAGCGGTGCTTGACAGGAGGGCCCAGCGGAGCGGTGCTTGAGATGAGGGCCCAGCGGAGCGGTGCTTGACAGGAGGGCCCAGCGGAGCGGTGCTTGACAGGAGGGCCCAGCGAAGTGGTGCTTGACAGGAGGGCCCAGCAGAGCGGTGCTTGAGATGAGGGCCCAGCGGAGCGGTGCTTGACAAGAGGGCCCAGCGGAGTGGTGCTTGACAGGAGGGCCCTGTTCAGCGGTGCTCCTCACGGCGGAGCCCTGTTCATCGGTGCTTCTCACGGCGGGGCCCTGTTCAGCGGTGCTCCTCACAGCGGGGCCCTGTTCAGCAGTGCTCCTCACGGCAGGGCCCTGTTCAGCGGTGCTTCTCACGGCGGGGCCCTGTTCAGCTGTGCCTGTCTTGGCGGGGCCCTGTTCAGCGGTGCTTCTCACGGCGGGGCCCTGTTCAGCTGTGCTCCTCACGGAGGGGCCCTGTTCAGCGGTGCTCCTCACGGCGGGGCCCTGTTCAGCGGTGCCTGTCTTGGCGGGGCCCTGTTCAGCGGTGCCTGTCTTGTGTTTCGAGTGAACCACACCTGGCCAATACTTCCTGCTCAGTCAGCATCGGACCTTTCCGTTGCGGGGCCCTCCTGTGATGGAGTCCTGGGGCCCTGGGTCTCCTCCGATACCCCCGGAATGGGGCTGGTGGGGCCCTCATGGCCAGGTCGGCTGCTCCCTGCCTTTTGCGCTTTGCTGCCCTTGCCCTCCTTGGCAGACTCTCCGTGGCCCTTGGCTCCCTTACCCGATGTGGCAGGTGACGGTGAAAGGCTACCCTCCTTGGGGGCAGGCGTATCAGGCCTGTCGCGCCTGCCCTTCAGTTTTTTGCTCCTCTTCCCAGGGGGGGGGCTGGCTGTGCCTTTGCTGCTGGCCGATGTCCCTGCACAAGGAAAGGGCGGACTCCAAAAACCAGCCACGACGTTCTTGGGAGTTGCTGGGCTGGTGGTGGCTGAGGTGTTTTTGGAACTCTTACGAGATGGAGGGGGTGGGTCAGGTGAGGAAAAGAGGTCCAGTTTATAGAGGATTAGTTTTTTAGGAGCCATGGGAAGGGTAGCTGGAGTGGGTATGGGAGTGGAGGAAGAGGATGTGGTTGTAGGAGAGTCAAGTCTGGTGTCTTTGGGTGCAGGTGCTTGGGCTGGAGGCTGACGTGAGGTGGATGGCTGTTGGTTGGGTGCCTGCCTGCGTTTGTGTGGTTTGGAAGCGGGGGTGACAGACACACTGGGAGAGGACACAGGGGACGTGTACATGGCAGTGGGGGTGGTGACTGCACGTGTGCGGACTGGTGTGGAGGGTGTGCTGGTGATGGGTGTACTGGCTGATGGTGGTGTGCATGCAGGTGTGAGTGTAGACGTCACAGGGAGAGAGAAGGGAGACGAGGAGGTGGGGGACACAGAGGAGGTAGTGGCTGTTGGCATGTCTACATCTGTATGTTGCTTGTGTGAATGCTTGTGTGTTCTGTGGTGCTTATGTCTGGATGAGCTTCCCTTGGGCGTTGAGGTGTGTGCAGGCTGGTCTGTAGGTGTGGATGGGATAGGCAGAGGAACGGGGGAGTGGGACTGGGTGGAGGGAGTTAGAAGAGGGAGGCTGGAGACAGGGACAATCGCTGCCGTCAGTGCTGAGGCCAGAGCGTTGAACGATCGCTGATGGGCAGCCTGACCCGAATGAAGGCCCTCCAGGTATGCATTGCTTTGATGCACCTCCCTCTCCACACCCTGGATGGCATTCAAAAGGGTTGACTGCCCAACAATGATGGTCCTCAGGAGGTCAATGACCTCCTCACTGAGGGCAGCAGGGGTGACTGGGGCAGGGCCTGAGGTGCCTGGGGCGAAGGAGATGGCCGCCTTCCTGGCCGTGCGGGCACGGGCCGAAGGCCGAGGGGCTGCTGGGAGGGCGGAGCTGGTGCGCTGGGTGGCGGCTGGACCTGTAGTATCGGTGGGCACGGATGTTGCCGCCACCGCAAGGGAGCTCCCATCCGAGGATGTGTCGGTGTCACTGACGTCTGCACGGGTCCCCGTGGTGGAGCCCCCCTCGCCCTCCGTCTCACTGGTCATGTTGGAGACCGTTGCATGGCCCTCCGGGGCCATGTGAGATGCAGTTCCCTCTTGCGCCGATGCCACTTCTCCTCCGCCTGATGATGCTAATGCACACATTCACCGAAAAACAAAGAAAATGGGGGGGGGATGGAGAAATAAAGACAAGTTAAGTGCATGCATTGGGGACACCGTTGGCGGAGAGGACAGACACAGAAGCCCCCTGCACTACGCTGCGCACTTGGGGTACACTACTCATTCCCTGGGACATGCCCTACAAGCCTATGGGCGACAACTGCCCACACAGAATACACAGGTCCATGAATAGCGTTACTAGGCACCCTACAGAGGTGGGGGGCGGGGGCACAGGACCATACCTCACGGAGGGGCCTAGCCTACAGAAATCGCCCTGGCCTAGGGATACCCACAGCCCTCCTCCCCCACCCAGGCACCTCCACTGCGCGCAAATATAGCTGAATGTGCTGGTACTCACCCCCTTGTGTCTGCTGTGATGTCCTCAAGCGCCCATCTAAATCGGGGTAGGCCACCGCCAGGATCCGGGACATCAGGGGGGTCAAGGTACGACTGGCACCCCTCCTAGGTTGGGAGGCCATCCCCAGCAGAGCCTCGGCGGTCTTCCTGCTCCCGCGGCGGATGTCCTCCCACCTCTTGGGGCAGTGGGTGCCCCGTTGGTTGTGGACCCCCAGGGCCCGGACGTCCTTGGCCATGGCACGCCAAATATCGATCTTTTGATGGGCGCTGACCTATGTGACATGTACAGGGGGGGAAAAGAAACATCATCACTTTTCTGCATGCTCGATGTGAGTGGCCCCCCCCTCCCAAAACTTGCCAGGTGGCACATGCTCTCATCTGTCGTGCCATGCATTCGTAATTCGCTCCCCTCCCCTCCATCGTACATCCACCCCACTCATCACAGGCATTGCCCACTATGCATTGGCCCCCGTGTACTCACCTGTTGGTCTGGAGGACCGTAGAGTAGCGCATACTGGGGGAGGACCCCGTCCACGAGCTTCTCCAACTCTTCGGAACTGAAGGCGGGGGCCCTTTCCCCAGTCGCAGCAGCCATTGTCACTTCCAGACCGAGGTCACAGCAGCACTTGCAGTATAGGTCCTCTCCTATGGATGCTCAGGTCTTGTGTAATTAAGCAGAGAGAAAATGGCGGTCACGCCCGCGGCGGTGCGTACCGCGACCGCCGGCGCACATCGTCATTGGCTCCTGAAACCCATAGGGTTCAATGTTAACCAATGCTGCTTTGCGCCGCGGTCTTCGACCGCCTACCGCCACGGCGTGCCACGCTAGCGCAATGACCTCACTTCACATTGTCACACTTCACAGGTCAGGCAGCCGCCATTTCAAGGGCCCACATGGCTTATTTCCTACTGCGTCACACATGGCTAGGCCTTGCATCGACACTCATACAAGCTATTCAATCCAGAGAGATTCGTGTACTGTGCAGGCTGTGGGAACTTACCTGTGGGTTGATTGACTCTGTGCTCCATGTTGTCCTTCCTAGGCACCGTCCGCTGGGACTTGCGAGGAGACGGAGGAATGTTCCCGTGTACAGACCGCTGGTGGACCTGTCGACAATGGAAGAACGACATGTCATACTCACCTACAGACTCAACAGTGCCACTATACAGGAACTGTGTGCCCAGCTGGAGCCAGACCTGATGTCACCCATCCGCCAACCCACAGGGATTCCGCCTCTAGTGCAGGTGCTGTCAGTACTCCATTTTTTGGCTAGTGGATCATTTCAAACTACAGTGGCCGTTTCATCTGGGATGTCTCAGCCTATGTTTTCAAGGGTGTTGTCCAGAGTGTTGTCTGCCCTGATGAAATACATGCGGAGCTACATCATTTTCCCTGAGGTGGGTGACTTGCCTACAGTGAAGGGTGATTTCTATGCCCTTGGACACATTCTCAATATCATTGGTGCCATTGATGGTACCCATGTGGCTTTGGTCCCCCCAAAAGACAATGAACAGGTGTACAGGAACCGAAAAAGTTATCATTCCATGAATGTCCAGGTGGTCTGTTTGGCTGACCAGTACATCTCCCATGTAAATGCCAAGTTCCCAGGGTCAGTGCATGACGCGTACGTCATGCGAAATAGCAGCATCCCTTATGTGATGGAATAGCTACAGAGACAGCGTGTGTGGCTAATTGGTGACTCTGGTTACCCTAACCTGCCTTGGCTATTGACCCCAGTGAGGAATCCCAGGACAAGGGCAGAGGAACGGTACAATGAGGCCCATGGGCGTACTAGGAGGGTGATCGAGCGGACCTTCGGCCTCCTGAAGGCCAGGTTTAGGTGCCGGCATATGACAGGTGGATCCCTAATGTACTCACCAAAGAAGGTGTGTCATATCATCGTGGCCTGCTGCATGCTTCACAACCTGGCTTTGCGACGCCAGGTGCCTTTCCTGCAGGAGGATGGTCCAGATGGTGGTGTTGTGGCTGCTGTGGAGCCTGCGGAGAGTGAAGAGGAGGAAGACGAAGAGGACGACACAGACAACAGGGACAGAGTGATACTGCAGTATTTCCAGTAACACACAGGTAAGAATCTACTCCTGCATTTTATTATATCTGTAACAGTACTGGCTCTCTACTATCTGACCTTTCACCCCAATGTATGGTAACTTAGTTGTGAATTTGCCTTCCTATTTCAGTGATGTGGTCCCCACAGAGTGCCCTCTGGTTTATTTCCCCATGGACTACCGCTGTGTGACACTGGTATGTTGTCATCACAATTTATTTGGACATTTTTGGTTGGTTATATCGAATACATTTGGTTTAAAAAAATAAATAGCAGACTCCAGATGGTTTTTGTGCAATAATTGTGTTTATTGAAGTGCAAAAATTGGTGTATAGTTCAAAAAGGGTGATGGGTGATGGTGGAGGCATGTCCATGGCAGAGTCCAGACTCACGTTCGCACAGGTGCATTGTCCATATGCCTGTGGAAGGTGGAGCAGGGGCAGTTCAAGTTTGGACAGGGTGAACAAGTGGGACAGTGGGATGACATCCGGGGGGATCCGTGCATGGCGGGGGTCTTGACATCCTACTCTGTCTTCTTCCTCGATCTCAGGCCTTTCTTGCGGGGTGGTTCATGTTCTGCAGGGGGTGGGGTCCGGGTGGGCCGTTGCTGTTGTGTCGGGGCCTCCTGACCACTAGCGCCGGCGGAGGTGGTGGGCTGTTCTTCCTCCATGCTAGTGGCAGGGGCCCTTTGGGGGGCCACATGGTCCCGCAATGTGGTGACAATCTGGTTGAGTGCCACCACGATTGTACCCATTGTGGAACTGATGCTGCGCAGTTCTTCCCAGAACCCCATGTACTGGCCCTCCTGCATGGCCTGGATCTCCTGGAACCTGGCCAGGACCGTCGCCATCGTCTCTTGGGAGTGGTGGTACGCTCCCATGATGGTGGTGAGGGCCTCTTGGACAGTGGGTTCCCGAGGCCTGTCCTCCCTCTGTCGCACAGCAGCCCTCTCAGTTCCCGTTTATTCCTGGGCCTCTGTCCCCTGGACGGTGTGCCCACTACCACTGCCCCCAGGTCCCTGTTGTTGTTGGGGTGGTGGGTTGCCTTGGGTGCCCTGTAGTGGTAGACACACCGCTGCTTAACCTGTCCTAGAGACAGAGGCATGGGCCCGCTGGGTGGGTGCTGTGCTGGGGTTTCCAGAGGGGGGTAGGTCTGCTGTGGCCTGTGGCTGCCTGAGGGGAACCGACTGTCTAGAGGTCCCCGATGGTCCGGGCTGGTCATCAGGTTCTAGGTCGACAGAGCTGCTGTCATCACTGGGGGCCTGTTCTGGGGGTGGGATGGACATTTCTGGACCCTCCGGGCCGGTGTGTTGGCGTTTGGGCCCTGCAGGGGTAAAAGAGTATGGTTATTACTTCTGTGTGTGCCATGGCGTGCAAATTGTGGGTGCCCTTGTCCCCCAGTGCTGGCATTCCCTTGTGGGAGGAGTTGTGAGGGTGGTTTGGGGGGGGATGGGTATGTGCAGTGGTCATGCTTAGGTGATGGGTGTCCATGGTTTGTGTTGGCATTCAGGGGTTGGTGTTGGTTTGGGTGGGTTGTGCTGGTGAGACATTAGCAGGGAGGATATGTGCTGGGGGGTTGGGGGTGAGGGTGGGGGTGGGGGTTGGCATGCTGGTGGTTGGGGGGGGAAGTAGTTGAGATTAGACTTACCAGAGTCCATTCCTCCGCCTACTCCAGCGAGGCCCTCAGGATGCAGGATGTTCAAGACCTCTTGCTCCCATGCTGTGAATTCGGGTGGAGTGGGTGGGGGTCCGCCGCCACTCTTCTGCACAGCGATGTTGTGTCTTGACACCATCGCCCGCACCTTCCCCCGTAGGTCGTTCCAGCGCTTTCGGATGTCTTCCCGATTTCTGGGATGCTGTCCCACAGCGTTGACCCTGTCAACGATCCTTTGCCATAGCTCCGCCTTCCTGGCTATTGTGGTGTGCTGCACCTGTGTGCCGAAGAGCTGGGGCTCTACCCTAATTATTTCCTCCACCATGACCCTGAGTTCTTGGTCCGAGAACCTGGGGTGTCTTTGGGGTGCCATGGGGTGGTGTGGATGAGGTGTGGGGTGGTGTTTGTGGTGATGAGTGTAGTGGTGTGTGGTGTTTTGTGCGTAGATGTAGTGTGGGGGATGATGTTGGGTTCCTGTGTGTGTTGTGGTTTGCGTTCCCTGTGCTCTCTCTCTGTGTATTGCGCCTTGTCTCTGAATTTCGATTTGTGGGGGTTTGTGGGTGATGTGGGTGTGTGTTTTATATCGTATTGATTGGGTGGGAGTGGTGTTTGTATGTGTATCAGGTGTGTGTATTTTGAATTATCCAATGTGGCTGTGTTTTGTAAAGGTGTGTGTATTTTGACTGCGGCGGTGTGTACCGCCAATGGGATACCGCGGTTGAAAGACCGCCGCGTGGATTGGTGGGTCGTAATGGCATGGGCGTATTTCTGTTGGCGTGACGGTGGAGGTTTGATCATCTCCAGTTTATCGCTGACCGCTGATGTGGTGGCCTTCAGTGGTCGGGTTTTTGGCGGTTTGGCAGTTGTGGGTCAGAATGACCCTGGCTGGTTATCGCGGCGGTGTTATGGCGGTCTTCTGACCGGCGGTAACTGCCTTTTACCGCCAGGGTCAGAATGACCCCCTCTATCTTTGTTCTCTGGGGAGTAATCTTCTGCTTATAACAGCAGCATGCTGGTCATGTTCCTCATTATTTGTTCGGGCTAGGACTGCTCCTATCCCATGCTCAGAGGCATCTATTTGGACAATAAACTGCCTGGAGTAATCTGGAACTTTTAGGACTGGGGAAGAGTATATTGCATCCTTTAAAGTATCAAAAACCTTTTGAAAACTCACTGTCTTTCTAGATATCTTTTTTGGAGGTGATTTCTGTGAGGGAGGCCCCTGTGGTGCCATAGTCCTTCACAAACCTCCTATGGTAACCATCAAATTAAAGAATAACCTGATTTGAATTTGGGTGATAGGAGCCTCCCATGCCAGAATTGTTTGGATCTTGGGCTGTTGTGATTGAACTTGGCTTCCACATACCAGGTGCCCCAAGTATACAACATTTCCCTGCCCTATCTGACACTTACTGGCCTTGATTTTAAGGCCTGATTTTTGCAGGGCCTCAAGGACCCCCCCAATGTGGAGCTGTAGACAGCAATATCATCCAGATAAACTGTATTAAAGGATTCCAACCCAGCCAGGACTTAGTTCACATGTATCTGGAGGGTGGCAGAGACAATTTTAATCGAACAGGCATCACAGTAAACTGGTAGTTCCCACTTGAAATGGAGAATGCAGAATTTTCTTTTGCTCCAAGTCTCAGGCCTATCTGTCAGCACCCAGATGTAAGATCAAAGGTACTCAGATATTTGGCTTCCCTTAATCTGTCAATAAGAATGTCTGCCTTAGGAATTGGGTATACATCAGATTATGTTATTGCATTGAGTCCCCTATAACCCACACAGTACCTCATTTATTTTTTCTTATCTTTGAAATAAGGCTTGAAGCTAAAACTACTGGGCCTGCCCAGGGAGTTTATACAATTCAATGCTACCCAAATCCAACATTTTGTTTACTTTAAGATGCTTTTATCTGACATGGTCTGACTGTCTATACATTTTGTTTTTGACAGGTAAGCCATCTCTATCGTCCACATCATGGGTACAGCAGCTGGTCATACCAGGGGACAGGAGAAGAGTTTAGCGTACTGGTTGACGGATCGCCGTAATCAGTTTTCTGTTGGCCTTTGAGGGTGTCTGACAGCACCACTCCATCAACAAATCCATCTTTTGGATTGCTGGAGAGGAGATAAAAAAAAGGTTCCGTTTCTTCTTCCTTCCCCTCGTATGTAACCATGAGTATGGTCACATCGGCTCTATCAAAATAGTGCTTCAGATAGATGACATGAATGATCCTTTTTTTTGGTTCTGGCACCTGCCAAGATCAACTAAGTAAGTGACCCCCCTTTTATTTCATGGCTCCAACACCCATACCTTCTGTCCTGGTTAGAATTCCACCATAGCAGTTTTCTAGCCATATTAGTACTTCTTGGGTCCTGGCTGACTGAAGGTCGGTGCTTGCTTTTTCCTTATACTCAGTCATCCTGGAACAGAGGCTAAACACATAATCCACAATGTCGTGTTTGGACTCTTTGAGAGGCCTCTCCCAGCCTTCCCTTACAAGACTTAATGAACCTCTAACAGTATGCCCAAACAAAGTTCAAAGGGGGAAACCCTTCTCCCTTTTGTCGCACTTCCCTGTAGAGAAAATAGCAGACAAGGAAATGAGATATCCCATCTAATCTCCTTCTGAGTTTTTCAGGGAGTACTCCAATCATGCCTTTCACTGTTTGGTTAAATGTTTCAACCAATCAATTGGTCTGTGGATAATACGGGGTAAGGAATTTAAATGTCACCCCACATTCATGCCACATGTGTTTTAAGTATACAGACATAAAGTTTGAACCCCTGTCCAATACTACCTCTTTAGGAAAGCCAACCCTAGTAAAAAATACCCAGCAGGGCCTTGGCCTCTGCAGGGGCAATGATGGTCCTAAGAGCAATACATTTAGGAAATTGAGTGGCATGATCCACTACCACTAGGACATATCTATTTCCTGAGGCTGTGTGAGGGTCCACGGGGCCAACAATATCAATCCCTACCCTTTCCAAGGGCACCCTAACCACAGATAGTGGGATTAAGAGAGCCTTCAGGTTACCACTAGCTTGACAGAAGAAACAGGACTGGCAAAAATCCTTCACATTTTGTGACATCCCAGGCCAGTAAAAGTGATTTGCTAATCTACTCCAGGCTTTGTTTTGGCCTAAGGCCCTCATTACAACCCTGGCGGTAAATGCCGCTTACCGTCGTGCTGACGGCCGCCAACATACCTTGACCCCGGCTGTAATCCGCCACGGGTATTATGACCCACACATAGAATACCGCCACAATACAGACACCCACACAAGTCCGCCAGACCAAATGTCAGTGATAAACTGGCGATTGCAAAACCCACACCGTCATGCCAACAGGAATACGCCCACAGTATCATGACCCACGAATCAACGCGGTGTAATGTGGTCAGTTTTATGTAATCCTTTGCGCGTTAGCTTCAGGCTTTAGGCCTTTGTGCACTTTGCCCTGGATGTATTTTATTCCTTTGCTCGCAGCTTAGAGCCTCTGTGCACTTTGCTCTAAATGCTTTTTAATCGGCTTCGTACTGTTATTTTTCAAATAACCAGTTCTACGGTCTTGTTTTATTTTTTATATCACACTGTTTAGCCTACTTCAGCACTGGAGTTCTCAATAACACATTCTTGTTCACTCTGTGCTTCAGTCAAGGATACAGGCCCTCATTCTGACCCTGGCGGTCGGTGATAAAGCGGCGGCCAACCCGCCAACAGGCCGGCGGTCCAAAATATGCAATTCTGACCCTGGCGGGAACCGCCAACACAGCCCGCCGCATTAACACTCCACCCGCCACGGCGGAACAAACAAACAGCGCGGCGGTCCCCGCCAACAGCCAGGCGGCAGACAATGTACCGCCCACCCTATCACGACCCACCAATCCGCCACCTTTTCCGGGGCTGGGGACCGCCGTCTCAAGAATCGCTGAACTGGGCCCTTCAAGGCAAGAACCGCTGAACTGGGCCCTTCAAGGCAAGAACCGCTGAACTGGGCCCCGCCGTCTCCAGCACCGCTCCGCTGGGGACCGCCGTCTCAAGAACCGCTGAACTGGGCGCTTCAAGGCAAGGACCGCGGGCTGGTGGGCTCCAATACCCCTGCACCCTTGTCAAGGGGGCTGCAGGGCTGGTGGTGGCTGAGGTGCTCTTCTTACCCCGACGAGAAGGAGCGGGGGGCTCAGGGTCAGGAAAGAAGGTAGCAGTAGAGAGATAGATTTTCCTGGGACAATGGATAGTGGTAGGTACAGTGGGAATGGGAGTGGAGGGAGAGGATGTGGTTGTAGGCGAGACAAGTTTGCTGTCTTTGGGTGCAGGTGCAGGAGCGGGAGGCTGTCGTGAGGTGGATGGCTGTTGGGTGGGTGGGTGGCTGCGTTTGTGTGGTGTGGAAGAGGGGGTGACAGACACAGTGGGAGAGGACACAGGGGACGTGTAATGGCAGTGGGGGTGGTGACTGCACGTGTGCGGACTGGACTGGAGGGTGTGCTGGTGATGGAAACACTGGCTGATGGTGAGGTGAATGAAGGTGTGAGTGTAGACGTCACAGGGAGGGAGGAGGGAGACGAGGAGGTGGGGGTCACAGAGGTGGTAGTGACTGTTGGCATGTCTGCATCGGAATGTTGCTTGTGTGAATGTCTGCGTGATCTGTGGTGCTTATGTTTGGATGAGCTGCTCTTGGGTGTTGAGGTGTGTGCAGGCTGGTCTGATGGTGTGGGTGGGACAGGCAGAGGAACAGGAGACTGGGAGGAGGGAGTTAGTAGAGGGAGGCAGGAGACAGGGACAATGGCTGCCGTCAGTGCTGAGGCCAGAGCCTGGAACGATCGCTGATGGGCAGCCTGACCCGAATGAATGCCCTCCAGGTACGCATTGCTGCGATGAACCTCCCTCTCCACCCCCTGGATGGCATTCAAAAGGGTAGTCTGCCCAACAATGAGCGTTCGGAGGAGGTCAATGACCTCCTCACTGAGGGCAGCGGGGGTAACAGGGGCAGGGCCTGAGGTGCCTGGGGCGAAGGAGATGCCCGGCTTCCTGGCAGAGTGGGCACGGGGCGAACGCTGAGGGGCTGCTGGGAGGGCGGAGATGGTGCGCTGGGTGGCGGCTGTACCTGTAATGGCGGGGTGCACGGATGGTGCCACCCCCGCAAGGGAGCTCCCTTCCGAGGACGTGTCCGTGTCGCTGCAGGGTCCAGTCGTCCCCGTTGTGGAGCTCCCCTCGCCCTCCGTCTCACTGGTCCAGTCAGACTCTGTGGCATGGCCCTCCTGGGCCATGTGAGATGCAGCTCCCTCCTGCCCCGATGCCACTTCTCCTCCGCCTGATGATGCTGATGCACACAAGCACAGAAAGACAAACAAAAAGGGGGGGGCGAGAGAAATAAAGAGATTTTGAGTACATGGATCACCGGTACAGTTAGCGGACATGACAGACACAGATGCCCCCTGCACTAAGTTGCGCACTTGGGGTCCCCTACGCATTCCGTGGAACATGCCCTACACGCCTAGAGTTGACAACTGCACCCATGGATGACACGGCCCAGGGATGGCTGTACTGGCACACTACTGAGGGTGGTGGCTGGGGACACAGGGGCTTACGGGGGTGCCCAGCCTACAGATATCGCCCTGGCCTAGGGGGACCCATAGCCCTCCTCCCCCACCCAGACACCTCCACTGCGCGACAACAGAGTAGATAATGCTTGTACTCACCCCCTTGTGTCTGCTGTGCTGCCCTCACGCGCCCATCCAAATCAGGGTAGGCCACCGCCAGGATCCGGAACATCAGGGGGGTCAGTTGACGGCAGGCACCCCGCCTACGTTGGGAGGCCATCCCCAGCAGAGACTCGGCGGTCTTCTTGGTCCCGCGGCAGATGTCCTCCCACCTCTTGCGGCAGTGGGTGCCCCGTCGATGGTGGACCCCCAGGGTCCGGACTTCCTTGGCGATGGCACGCCAAATCCCGATCTTCTCATGGGCGCGGACCTATGTGACACGTACAGGGAGGGAGAAATACCACGTTCAAGTTTGTCTGCATTTTCGTTGCCAGTGGCCCAACGCCCCCCATCCCCGCCAGGCCCCCCGCCATGCCCCCCGCCAGGCCCAACATGCCCCCCATCCCCGCCAGGCCCCCCGCCATGCCCCCCGCCAGGCCCAACATGCCCCCCATCCCCGCCAGGCCCCCGCCAGGCCCAACATGCCCCCCATCCCCGCCAGGCCCCCCGCCAGGCCCAACATGCCCCCCATCCCCGCCAGGCCCGCCGCCATGCCCCCGCCAGGCCCAACATGCCCCCCATCCCCGCCAGGCCCCCCGCCAGGCCCCCCGCCAGGCCCAACATGCCCCCCATCCCCGCCAGGCCCCCCGCCATGCCCCCGCCAGGCCCAACATGCCCCCCATCCCCGCCAGGCCCCCAAGCCAGCCAGTGGCCCCAAATCCATATTGAATTAAACTCACTTGTTGGTCTGGAGGACCGTAGAGTAGCGCATACTGGGGGAGGACCCCATCCACAAGTTTCTCCAACTCTTCTCCAGTGAAGGCAGGGGCCCTTTCCCCAGGCGCAGCAGCCATTGTCCCTTCCAGACGAGGTCACAGCAACACTTGCAGTATAGGTCCTCTCCTGTGAAAGTTCAAGTCGCAAGTGAATAAGTAGATAGAAAATGGCGGTCACGTCCGCGGCGGTGCGTACTGCGGCGGTGCGTACCGCCACCGCCGGCGCCCTTCGCCATTGGCTCCTGAAACCCATAGGCTTCAATGTTAACCAATGCGGCTTCGCGCTGCGGTCTTCGACCGCCGACCGCCGCGGTGTGCCACGCCAGCGCATTGACCTCACATCCCATTGTCACACTTCACAGGTCAGGCAGCCGCCATTTCGAGGGTCCACATGGCTCAATTTCAACTGCGTCACACAGGCCTAGGCCTTGCATAGCCACTCAGACACGCCATTCACTGCATAGAGAATCGTTTACTGTGAAAGCTGTGAGTACGTACCTGTGGGTTGCTTGACTGTGTGCTCCATGTTGTCCTTCCCAAGGCACCGTCCGCTGGGTTTGGCGAGGAGACGGATGAATCCTCCCGTGTACAGGCCGCTGGTGGACCTGTCGACAATGGAAGCACGCCACATTATCCTGACCTACCGGCTTGACCGTGCCACTATACATGAACTGTGTGCCCAGCTGGAGCCCGACCTGATGTCCCCCATCCGCCAACCCACAGGGATTCCCCCTCTGGTGCAGGTCCTGTCAGTACTCCACTTCTTGGCAAGTGGGTCATTTCAGACAACAGTGGGAATTGCTTCTGGGATGTCTCAGCCCATGTTTTCGAAGGTGTTATCCAGAGTGTTGTCGGCCCTGATGAAATACATGAGGAGCTACATCCTTTTCCCTGAGGTGGGCGAATTGGCTGCAGTGAAGGGTGATTTCTATGCCCTTGGACATATTCCCAACGTCATTGGTGCCATTGATGGGACCCATGTGGCTTTGGTTCCCCCAAGAGACAGGGAGCAGGTGTACAGGAACAGAAAAAGTTACCATTCCATGAACATCCAGGTGGTGTGTTTGGCTGACCAGTACATCTCGCATGTAAATGCCAAATTCCCAGGGTCAGTGCATGACGCCTACATCCTAAGGAATAGCAGCATCCCTTATGTGATAGAACAGCTACAGAGACACCGTGTATGGCTATTGGGGGACTCTGGGTACCCCAACCTGTCGTGGCTACTGACCCCAGTAAGGAATCCCCGGACCAGGGCAGAAGAACGGTACAATGAGGCCCATGGGCGTACTAGGAGGGTGATCGAACGCACCTTCGGCCTCCTAAAGGCCAGGTTTCGGTGCCTGCATATGACAGGTGGATCCCTAATGTACTCACCTAAGAAGGTGTGTCACATCATCGTGGCCTGCTGCATGCTTCACAACCTGGCTTTGCGCCGCCAGGTGCCTTTCCTGCAGGAGGATGGTCGAGACGGTGGTGTTGTGGCAGCTGTGGAACCTGTGGAGAGTGACGAGGAGGAAGACGACGGGGCTGAAACAGACAACAGGGACAGAATCATTGAACAGTACTTCCAATAGGACACAGGTAACAATTCAAACATAATTTAGTAAATGTGAACTACTCTCCTGCATCTCTGCTGCCTGTCTATTTGCCCCAGTGTATGATGACTGAGTTGTGGCTTTTCCCTCCCTATTTCAGATCTGGGGTCCCCACTACGAGTCCTGTGCTTCGTTTCCCCATGGACTACAGCTTTGTGGCAGCTGTTTGTTGACTTCACTATGTACAAGGACATATTTGCACTGTCATGTCAATTACAATATTTTGAAATCACAGCCAGACTCCAGATGGTTTTGTGCAAAATAGGTGTTTATTTCAGTGCTCAAAATGGGATGGGTGGTTTCAAGTGGGTGGGGGCTATGGTGAAGGAATGTCCATGGCAGAGTCCAGAGTAACAGTCACACAGGTGCATTGTCCATAGGCCTGTGGAGAGATGGAGCATGGGCAGTTCAAGGATGGACAGGGTGACAATGTGGGACAGTGGGATGACATCAGGTGGTATCCTTTGCTGGCGGGGGTCTTGACATCCTACTCTGTCTTCTTGCGAGATCTCAGGGCCCTCTTGCGGGGTGGTTCTTCTCCTGCAGGAGGTGGGGGTCTGGTGGGCTGCTGTTGTGCGTGGGCCTCCTGTCCACTAGCGCCGGCAGAGGTGGTTGGCTGTTCTTGGTCCAGGCTAGTGGCAGGGGCCCTTTGTTGTTGTTGAGTGTCCGTCCTGGTGTTGATGAGGTCCTGCAGCAGCCCTACCATGGTAACCAGGGTGGAGGTGAGGGCTCTGATGTCCTCCCTGTACCCCCGATAGTGTTCCTCCTGCAGTACCTGGATCTCCTGGAACCGGGCCAGTACCGTCGCCATCGTCTCCTGGGAGCGGTTGTATGCTCCCATGATGGTGGTGAGGGCCTCGTGGAGAGTGGGTTCCCTGGGCCCATCCCCCCCCTGTCGCACAACTGCCCTCCGAGTTGCCCTGTTTCCCTGGGCCTCTGCCCCCTGGCCGGTGTGCCCACTACCACTGCCCCCAGGTCCCTGTTGTTGTTGGGGTGGTGGGTTATCCTGGGTGCCCTGTAGTGGTAGACACACCGCAGATTGACGCGCCCTGGAGACAGAGGCATGGGCCCGCTGGGTGGGAGCTGTGCTGGTGTTCCCAGAGGGGTTTGGGTCTGTAGTGGCCTGTGCCTGTGTGAGGGGAACTGACTGTCCAGAGGTCCCCGATGGTCCGGGCTGGTCATCAGTGTCCAGGTCGACAGAGCTGCTGTCATCGCTGACGGCCTCTTGGGTGGGGGGTTTGGAGAATTCTGGGCCCTCCGTGGCGGTGTGTTGACGGTCGGGTCCTGCAGGGGTATAGAGGTATGGTTATAGTTTCAATGTGTGGCATATGGGTGTATCTGTGGGTTCCCGTGTCCCCAAGTGCTGGCATTCGTGTGTGGGGGCTTTGGTGAGGGTGGCTTGTGGGGGGGATGTGTATATGCATTGGGCATGCTTTGGTGATGGGTGTCCAGGCTTAGTGGACGCATGCAGGCCTAGGTTTTGGGATGTGTGGGTTGTGATGGTGAGACATTGGCAGGGAATAGGTGTGCTGGGGGTGGGGGTGAGGATGGTGGTGGGGGTGAGGATGGTGGTGGGGGTGAGGATGGTGGTGGGGGTGAGGGTGGGGGTGAGGTTGGGGGTGGGGGTGAGGGTGGGGTTCGAGGATGGGGGTGAGGGTTGGGGTATGATTTGGCATGCAGGTGGGGGGGAAGCAGTAGTGAAGCTTCAACTTACCAGAATCCATTCCTCCGCCGACTCCTGCGAGGCCGTCAGGATGCAGGATGTTCAAGACTTCCTCCTCCCATGTTGTAAATTGTGGGGGTTGAGGTGAGGGTCCTCCGCCAGTCTTCTGCACGGCGATGTTGTGCCTGGATACCATGGAACGCACCTTCCCCCGTAGGTCGTTCCATCGCTTCCTGATGTCTTCCCGATTTCTGGGGTGCTGTCCCACAGCGTTGACCCTGTCGACAATCCTCTGCCATAGCTCCGTCCTCCGGGCAATGCTGGTGTATTGGATCTGTGTGCCGAAGAGCTGGGGCTCTACCCGAACGATTTCCTCCACCATGACCCTGAGTTCTTCGTCTGAGAAGCGGGGGTGTCTTTGGGGTGCCATGGAGTGGTGTGTATGATGGGTGGGGTGGAGTATGTGTAGTTAAGTGTGTTGAGTGTGGTGGTGTGTGTTGTTTTGTGTGTGGATATTGTGTGGGTGATGGTGTAGTGTGCCTCTGTGTGATGGTATTCTGTGATCGCTGATGTGTCTCTCAGTGCTTCTTTTAGGATTTTGGTTGAAGGTGTTTGTGGGTGATGTGGGTGTGTGTTTTATATTGTATTGTGTGTGTGGGAGTGGTGTGTGTATGTGTATCAGGTGTGTGGAATTCAAATCGGCCAATGTGGCTGAGTTTTGTTCATTTGTGTGTATTCTGACCGCGGCGGTGTGTCCCGCCAATGGAAAACCGCGTTTGAAAGACCGCCGCGTGGATTCGTGGGTCGTAATGGCATGGGCGTATTTCTGTTGGCGTGACGG
This sequence comes from Pleurodeles waltl, assembly GCF_031143425.1. Lineage (NCBI taxonomy): Eukaryota > Metazoa > Chordata > Amphibia > Caudata > Salamandridae > Pleurodeles > Pleurodeles waltl. Next base: position 822,448,078 of record NC_090446.1, read on the forward strand.
TGAAGGTTTGGTCACCTCCACTTTTCCGCCGACCGCTGGTCTGGCGGTCTGTTGTGGCTGTCGGATTTTCGGAGGTTTGGCTGCTGCGGGTCAGAATGACCGTGGCGGGTTACCGCGACCGCGGCGGAATTATGGAGGATTTCTGACCGGCGGTAGGCGCCTTTTACCGCCGAGGTCAGAATGACCACCACAGTCTGGTACATTGCCGATAGACGTGGTAGGAGTTTAGTCTTTGGCATTCTTGCGTAGGGACATTTTGTGATCACACTGACATGTTAGTTATAAAAACACTTCCTTGTCCCAGGACAAGGAAAGAGGGAGATTCCGACCAGGGAACCACAACTAGACGCTGACTGCCTCGTTGCAGATGCTGAACCAGACCACAGGCCTTTGCTCAGGTATGAGGGTTGATGGCTTCCCAGGGAATCTGAAAGGCAAGTTAGAAGCTTAACATGCTGTGCTCGAAATAGAACTAGCTGAGAGAGAGTAGAAATTATTAACACCATGATAGCGTTATTCTTATGTTTCACTCTCCTTGTGACTATTTCAATCCTACTGTGTTGTATGGTTCTGGTTATTGCGGCTCACGCCTTAATATCTAAAATGCAGTCGTTTTATTAAAACCATATATAAAACTCAAACTGCTTTTGTCATTTGTATATGAGATCATACTGTAAATGAGACAGCTGGTTTGGATCTGAGTGACCACGACTTCCCCGAGAAGTTCTAAAGATGTCATGCACTCGGCTGCCCAATCATCTTTTCCCCTTGGAAGAGATGAGGCACTGCTAGTTAGTCGGAGCAAAACCGGATTTGGGGTGACAGTGGTCCTTCCAAGTGGGTAAGACTCAGTCCCCCACACTAGGAACAACCCTGCTACCTAGAAATCCAGTAGTCTCATTTAGGATAATGAGAGCCCACGCAACAGCGGTGGTCTTTCAACCGGGGTAAACCATTGGCGGTACATACCGCTGCGCTCAAAATACACACACACTTACAAAATTACACCACATTGGACAATTTAAAATACACACACCTGACATACATACACACACCACACCCACACACTCACACCACTATAAAACACACATCCACACTACCCACAACCACTTACAACAACAAAAACAGAGACCAAGCACAGAGAGACAAGCAAAAATCACACAGTCAATCAGAGGCACAGAACACCATCACACATACACTATCCACACACATCACAGTACACACCCCAAAACATCACCCCACACATCTCCTCACACATATCACTCACACCACATCCATGGCACCCAAAAGACACCCCAGGTTTCCTGAAGAGGAGCTAAGGGTCATGGTGGAGGAAATCATCGAGGTAGAGCCACAGCTATTTGGATCACAGGTGCAGCAGACGTCCATTGCAACGAAGATGGAGCTATGGCGGAGAATCGTGGACAGGGTCAACGCCGTGGGACAGCATCCAAGAACCAGGGATGACATCAGGAAGAGGTGAAAGGACCTACGGGGGAAGGTGAGTTCCGTGGTCTCAAGACACCAAATTGCTGTACAGAGGACTGGCAGTGGACCCCCATCTCCTCCCCCACAACTAACAACATGGGAGGAGAAAGTCTTGGCGATCATGCATCTTGAGGGCCTAGCAGGAGTAGCAGGAGGACTGGACTCTGGTAAGTCAAATCTTTACTACCATGTACCCCTCACCCTACCTGCATGTCATCACAAACTCCTACCCCTACCCTCACCCCATCACTCCACCACCTCACATATACCCTACGATCACAACCCACCCATCCCAATACCAAGCCCTGCATGCAACAACAATGCATGGACACCCATCACAGCACTGCATGCACACCCATCACCACAGCATGCCCAGTAGAGAGAATCACCCAGCCCACACTATCAGCAATCACACAAGGCCAAGGCGACACGGAAAGCACAATTATACAAAGAAACACACCCATTGCACAAGATGGCACACACAGATACAATAACAATGCATTTGGATCCCAACAGGATCCCTACCCAAAGTCACCAGAGAGGAGGTGCCACCAACATCCAGCCCCCCCACAGAAGAGGCCCACACTGATGACAGCAGCTCTGCACGCCTGGATCACGATGACGAACATGGTCCATCAAGGACCTCTGGACAGTCGGTTCCCCTGCCACAGTCCCAACCCACCACAGACCCTCTCCCCTCAGGAAACACCAGCACAGCACCCACCCAGGAGGCCCATGCCACTGTCCTCAGGACATATCAATCAGCAATGTGTCCACCACTACAGGGACCCCAGGCAACCCCACAAACCCAGGATGATCAGGGACCTGGGGTAAGTGACAGTGCACTCACAGTTCATGGGACAGAGGCACAGGACAACAGGGAAGCTGGAAGGACTGCTGTGAGACAGGGGAAGGACAGGTCCAGGGAACCGACCCTCCATGAGGCACTCTCCAACATCATAGGAGCATACCACCATTCCCAGGAGACCATGGGCACGGTACTGGCCAAGTTACAGGAGACCCAGCAGCTGCAGAAGGGACAGTACCTGGGGATCAGGGAGGACCTCACAAAAATCTACACCATCCTGGTCACCATATGAGGGGTGCTGGCTGACAAAGGAAGAAGACAAAAAACATTACCAAGATGCCCGCCAGGAAATAAGACTCTCCTGTTTGTCACCCTTCTGTCCCACTATGTCACCCTGTCCAACTTGAACTGCCATTACTCCCCTTCCTATGACACATTGGACAATGCACCTGTGATACCAAGAGACTGGACTCTACCATGGACATTCCTCCACCCTCACCCCATCCCCTTGCCTGTACCCCCATACTATTTACCACAAAAAATAAACACCATTTAAATATAAACAATACTGGAGTCAGTGTAATGATTGGAAAGGTATTCTTACAACATTCTCAAAGCATTGCAACGTCTATGTTCATTTAATTATACCTATGTGTGACAGTTGGTGGGCAGCAGTACACATAGCAGAAGCCAGAATGGGGTACCCAGATCTGAAAAAAAGGAATCCACAGGGAACAGTCAGTGGCCGTAGACAGAGGGTAGGAGGCAGCCATGCACAGTGTCCAAAAGTATACTGAAATGTGAAGAGGAGTTACAGTCTTTTACCTGTGTGTCACTGGAAGTACTGCTAGATAATGTTTGTTCTGTTGTCCACATCTTCTTCATCTGCCTTCTCTTCCTCACTGTCCACAGGCTCCACCGCTGCCAGAAGACCATCACCAGGCTCATCCTCCAGGAGAAAAGGCATCTGGCGTCTCAAGGCCAGGTTGTGCAACATACAGCACACCACGATGATCTGGCACACCTTCTTGGGTGAGTAGTACAGGGATCCACCAGTCAGATGGATGCACTGGAACCTGGCATTCAGGAGGTCAAAGGTCCTCTCAATAATACTTCTTGTTCGCCCATGTGCCTCATTGTAGCGTTCCTCTGCCCTTGTCCTGGGATTCCTCTCTGGGGTCAGTAGCCATGAGAGGTTGAGGTAACCAGAGTCATCTGAAAATATTGAGGGACAACTGTTAGACACACTCTAACCGTTAGGGACAACCCCATGACCAGATACCTACTCATACTGTGTGGGGGCCTTGGACTCACCTATTAGCCACACCTGGTGCCTCTGGAGTTGGCCCATCACATAAGCGATACTGCTATTCCTCAGGATATAGGCGTCATGCACTGAGCCAGGATATTTGGCATTCTCATGGGAGATGTGCTGGTCCACCAAACATACCATTTGCACATTCATCCAATGATAGCTTTTTCTATTCCTGTATACTTGTTCATTTCTGCGGGGGGGACAAATGCCACATGTGTACCATGAATAGCACCAATGATGTTGGTGGTATGTCCCAGGGCATAGAAGTCAGATTTCACTGTTGCCAAATCCTCCACCTGGGGGAATACAATGTATCTGCACATGTGTTTCAGCAAGGCAGACAAGACTCTGGTCAACACGTTGGAGAACATTGGCTGAGACATCCCTGATGCATGGCCACTGTTGTTTGAAAGGAGCCACTTGCAAGGACAGGACAGGACCTTCACTAGAGGGGGTATTCCTGTGGGCTAGCGGATAGCTGACATCAGGTCTTGTTCCAATTGGGCACACAGTTCTTGGATTGTGGCACGATCAAGTCTGTATGTGATGATAATGTGTCTGTCATCCATTGTCGACAGGTCCACCAGGGGTCTGTACACCGGAGGATGCCGTCATCTCATCATCTGCTTCCGCGGTTGTAGCCTATGGAGGAGAACGGTGAGCAGAAGGTCATATTTCCGCATGATTAGCACAACTGTGTTAGAATTAATGTCACAGGATGAGTGTTTGAATTCGAGAGTCAGTATATGTGCCAATATGTGCTGTGACACAGTTAGGTGCCATGCCATATGCCCCACTGAAATGGTGGCTGCCTGACCTGTGAGGAGGGACAAGGGGAAATGAGGTAACTGCGCTGGCATTGTGCTGCGTCACGGTAGGCGGTCGATGAACGCCGCACAACTCCGCATTGGTTATCATTGGGCCCTATGGGTCCCAGGAGCCAATGGCGATGTACGCAGAAGGTGACGGTACGCACCGCCATGGATGTCACCGCCATTTTCTACCTATTCACTAGCTTGCTCGCTGACCATCAACAGGAGTGGACCTACACTGCATGTGCTGCTGTGACCTGAGTCCGGAAGCGACAATGGCTAGAGTGTCTGGGGAAAGGGCCCCTACCTTCACTGCAGAGGAGTTGGAGAAACTGGTGGATGGGGTCCTCCCCAGTACACGTTACTCTACGGTCCTCCAGAAAAAAAGGTGAGTGAACTGTGAGCATGATGTGTGAGCAGTGCCGGTTTGGAGTGGTGTGGATGTAAGCCACATGTTGGGGTGATAGGTGGTCACTGTATGTACATCAGGGCATGGGTGGGAACTGGTGGGCAATGAGTATGACGGTCCGGACGGGTGAGAAATTACAAATTCTGCTGTCTTTTCCCTCTAGATCAGTGCCCACCAGAAGAAGGGTATTTGGCATACCATCGCCAAGGAGGTGTGGACCCTGTGGGTCTATCACAGGCGGAGCACCCACTGCCGCAAGAGATGGGAGGACCTTCGCCGCTGGACCAAGAAGATGGCAGAGGCCCAGCTGGGGCTGGCCTCCCAACGTGGAAGGGGTGCCCATTGCACCATAACCCCCGTGATATTCTGCATCCTAGTGGTGGCCTATCCAGAGTTGGATGGGTGCTTGAAGGCATCACAGCAGCCACAAGGGGGTGAGTACCTTTTCAGAAAGCTGAGCTTTAGGAACTAGCTGGGTGGGGGATGGGGCCGTGGGTACCCCTAGGCCAGGGCGATCATGGCAGGGTAGGTCCCTTGTTATGCAGGCTCTGAAGCACCCCTACTCCTATGCTACAAGTGGCCAACTACTACTGGGCAGGGTCCTGTGGGTGTCATGTGTGCAGATGCTGGCATTAGGCATTGTACCCCATGGGCTGGTGACTACCTTAGTGAGTGGTTGGGCATGGCCTAGTGCATAGGGCAGCTCAGTGTGTGTTGTGTCCGCCAACGGTAGTGGTGTTGCTGGCATTGACCATATGTATCATCTGTCTATCCCCCCCTTCTTGTTTTGTCACCCTGTCCTTATGTGCATAAGCATCATCTGGCGGAGGAGCAGAGGCACCGGCGATGCAGGGAGCTGCATCCGACATGGGCCATGAGGGCGAATCCACTGAGGGTAAAGGCACCAGTGGGACAGAGTGCGAGGGGAGCTCCACGACGGGGACAGAAGGGGATACCAGTGACAGCGACTCCTCCTCCGATGGAAGCTCCCTGGTAGTGCCGGACACCTCTGTGCCCATCCCAACAAGAAGTACAGTCGCCACCTCCCCACCAGCACTGCCCTCCCAGCAGCCTCTCAGCGTGTTTCCCGTGCCTGCTCACCCAGGAGAGTGGGCATCTCCTTCGCCCCAGGCATCTCAGGCCCTGCCCCGGTCAGCCCTGCTACCCTCAGTGAGGAGGCTATTGACCTCCTGAGATCCCTCACTGTTGGGCAGTCAACCATTCTGAATGCCATTCAGGGTGTCGAGAGGCATTTGCAACAAACACATGCATACCTGGAGGGCATTCATTCTGGCGTGGCGGCCAGATAGGATTTCAGGCTCTGGCCTCAGCACTAATGGCAGCCATTGTCCCTGTGTCCAGCCTCCCCCCTCCAACTTCCACTACCCAGGGCCAATCCCCTACACCTCACTCTATCCCAAGCACACCTTCAGACCAGCATGCACACACATCAACACACAAAAGTGGCTCAGGAAAACATAAGCACTACACATCATCACACAGGCACTCACACAAGCACCATACCCATGCACACATACCAACATCCACTTCCTCCACTGTATCCCCCTCCTCCTCTTCATCCACCTCCCTCCCAGTAGCATCTCCAATCACACCTGCATGCACTACATCATCAGCCACTGCTTCCATCACCAGCACGCCCATCACAACACACCCCTAACGAGCATTCACCACCCCCACAACCATGCACACGTCCCCTGTGTCCTCTCCCAGTGTGTCTGTGAGCCCTCCTCCCAAAGTGCACAAACGCAGGCACACACCCACTCATCAGCCATCCACCTCACAACAGCCTCCAGCCCATGCACCTTCACCCAAACTCAGCAGACGTACACCTCCTACAACCACTACCTCTTCCTCCACTCCCACAACCCCTACATCTTCCCGTCCCAGTGTGTCGAAAAAACCTTTTTCTGGCTAACGTTGACCTCTTCCCTACGCCTCCCCCCGCCCTTCCCCTAGGGCAAGGATGTCTAGATCCCAGGCCAGCACCTCAGCCACCAACTTGGCGTCCACTGAGGTCCCTGCAAGTCTGAGAGGATCGAAGGGGGCACACGTCAGGGCTGGCAGTGTGCCACATACAGATGCTAAAGACCACTTGATTCTGCCACCTGCCAAGGTTAAGAAGGTGCCGTCATGCAGCACGGACAAGATGCACCACCCACCCAGCAAGGCATCATCCAAAAGCAAAGAGGACAGTGCCAAGGTCCCAGCAGTGTCTACCAAGGTGGGGAAGGGACACAAAGGCCAGGGCAAGTCACTTCAGGGCTCAGAACCTCCAGCTGAGGGACTGGTGACAACCATTTGTCATGACAGGCCAGCAACCTGTACCACAGTGAGCACCGCCGCAAAGACTGCCATCTGCACCACCCCCTGCACTGCCGCTTCCACAACGACAGTCACCAGCATCATCCACAGTGGTCAGCCGTCCAAGGCTGCTGGAGACGGCCTGGTGTCTCCCTCCACTACTGCAAGCACCTGCAGCAGCTCCGCCGCAGGCACCACCACCTGCATCGCCATAAGCACCGTCACAATCTCAGCCAGTGCCACTATATTGCACATCAGCAGCATCCCCAGTGGGCAGCTGTCCGAGGGTGCAGGAGAAGTCCTGGACCCTGCACTCACTACATGAGGCACCACCACCAGCACTGGCACTACCAGCAGTTTGCAGTCTAAGTCACCACAGTATGGAGTGTGGCTCTGCCGCCATGGAGTATCATGCTACCTGTTCCCTGCACATCTCCTACCTCAGACACCCAGGTGAGGGAATGTGAACTGCCACAACCCAGGTGCAGTATCAGTGGGCATAATGCCCCCTCCAGAACCAGTGGAGAAATGCATCCAATGCCACTGTCCTTGGCAGGATGAAGCAGACTGGGCACAAGGCCCCCTCCAGAACCAGCGGAGGAATGCATCCACTATCACTGTCCTTGGCAGGATGAAGCAGCCTGGGCACAAGGCCCCCTCCAGAACCAGTGGAGAAATGCATGCACTCACCCTATCCATGACAGGATGAAGCAGACTGGGCACAAGACCCCCTCCAGAACCAGTGGAGAAATGCATCCACTATCACTGTCCTTGGCAGGATGAAGCAGACTGGGCACAAGGCCCCCTCCAGAACCAGTGGAGAAATGCATGCACTCACCATATCCTTGGCAGGATCAAGCAGACTGGGTACAAGGCCCCCTCCAGAACCAGTGGAGAAATGCATCCACTATCACTGCCCTTGGCAGGATGAAGCATACTGGGCACAAAACCCCCTCCAGAACCAGTGGAGAAATGCATCCACTATCATTGTCCTTGGCAGGATGAAGCAGACTGGGCACAAGGCCCCCTCCAGAACCAGTGGAGAAATGCATGCACTATCGCTGCCCTTGGCAGGATGAAGCAGCCTGGGCACAAGGCCCCCTCCTGAACCAGTGGATAAGCCATCCACTAGAGAGACGTAGCTTTGCACTCTCCAGGACCAAGCAGTGGGCAAAGCACCCACTTGAGAGACTGTGGCTTTGCATTCCCCAGGACAAGCAATGGGCAAACCACACACTTGAGAGACTGTGACTTTGCACTCCCCAGGACCAAGCAGTGGGCAAACCACCCACTTGAGAGACTGTGTCCTGCACTCCTCAGGAACAAGCAGTGGGCAAACCACCCACTTGAGAGACTATGGCTTTGCACTCCCAAGGACCAAGCAGTGGGCAAACCACCCACTTGAGAGACTGTGGCCTTGCACTCCCCAGGACCAAGCAGTGGGCATGTTTCCCCCTCCAGGAGCAGTGGTGTATTACCATCTTCAGGCTGAGGTGCCCCCCTCCCCTTCCCCCTGAGGTGCCTGCCATCTGCACAACCCACTGCACCCCCGCTGCCACAATGACAGTCGCGAGTATCATCCACAGTGGGCAGCAGTCTGAGGCTGGTGGAGACGGCCTGGTGTCTCCCTCCACTACTGCAAGCACCTGCACCACGGGCAGCACCGGCAGCAGCTCCGCCGCAGGCACCGTCACCTGCACCGCCATAAGCACCGCCACATGCCAAGCCAATGCCACTACATCGGACATCAGCAACGTCCCCAGTGGGCAGCTGTCCGAGGGTGCAGGAGACGTCCTGGACCCTGCACCCACCACTTGATGCACCACCACCAGCACTGGCACTACCAGCAGTTTGCAGCCTAAGTCACCGCAGGATGGAGTGTGGCTCTGCCTCCAAGGAGTATCATGCTACCTGTTCCCTGCACATCTCGTGTCTCAGACACCCAGGTGAGGGAATGTGAACTGCCACGCCCAAGGTGCAGCATCACTGGGCACAAGGCTCCCTCCAGAAGCAGTGGAGATATGCATCCACTCCCCCATTCTTTGGCAGGATGAACCAGACTGGGCACAAAGCCCCCTCCAGAACCAGTCGAGATATCCATCCACTCACCATATCCTTGGCAGGATGAAGCAGACTGGGCGCAAGGCCCCCTCCAGAACCAGTGGAGAAATGCATCCAATGCCACTGTCCTTGGCAGGATGAAGCAGACTGGGCACAAGGCCCCCTCCAGAACCAGCGGAGAAATGCATCCACTATCACTGTTCTTGGCAGGATGAAGCAGCCTGGGCACAAGGCCCCCTCCAGAACCAGTGGAGAAATGCATGCACTCACCCTATCCATGACAGGATGAAGCAGACTGGGCACAAGACCCCCTCCAGAACCAGTGGAGAAATGCATCCACTATCACTGTCCTTGGCAGGATGAAGCAGACTGGGCACAAGGCCCCCTCCAGAACCAGTGGAGAAATGCATCCACTATCACTGTTCTTGGCAGGATGAAGCATACTGGGCACAAGGCCCCCTCCTGAACCAGTGAAGAAGCCATCCACTAGAGAGACGGTAGCTTTGCACTCCCCAGGACCAAGCAGTGGGCAAAGCACCCACTTGAGAGACTGTGACTTTGCATTCCCCAGGTCTAAGCAGTGGGCAAACCACACACTTGAGAGACTGTGGCGTTGCACTCCCCAGGACCAAGCAGTGGGCAAACCACCCACTTGAGAGACTGTGGCCTGCACTCCCCAGGACCAAGCAGTGGGCAAACCACCCACTTGAGAGACTGTGGCTTTGCACTCCCCAGGACCAAGCAGAGGGCAAACCACCCACTTGAGAGACTGTGGCCTTGTACTCCCCAGGACCAAGCAGTGGGCATGTTGCCCCTTCCAGGAGCAGTGGTGATGTACCATCTTCCGGCTGTGGTGCCCCCCCTCCGCTTCCTCCTGAGGTACCTGTGTGTTTTTGACCTGATGCCCTTGCAGTGTTCTCTCCGTTTTGAGGCAGAAGTCAAATGTGGGCTTCGCCCATGATTTTTTTGCCCCCTGGGCCATGGACATTTGCAAAGGACAGTGTACGGCCTTCTGAATATATTGTAAATATTTGTATATACTGGTTTTTCAAATCATTTACTTTATCTGCCTATTTCTAATATATGAAATATTTGACTCAATTCCTTTTGTCCTTGCTTTCTTCCAGAGGGTTATGGGGTGTATATGTAATGTTGATGCCTGTATTTGTGTGTATGGTCTTGTGGGTGAGGGTGGGGGTGGAGATGTTGCGTGTAACGTGTGTGTGTCACTCTCTTTTTCCTCCCCCCTCCCATGTGTGCTAGGTGCCGTACTCACTGTCGTCGTCGCCTCTGCCTTCTTTCAAATTCCTGGTGTATTAGTAGATACACCAGCATGGGGAGGACCTGCAGTTCGGGCTCCATGGCATCCTGGTTCTTTGTTAGGTGTCGAAAGGTGAGTGGTTCCCCTTCAGTGTACTGTTTCCGCCGTGCTTTTGATGTTGTTGGTACTGCCCCGGAAATGCTGCCGATTGGCCTGTCATAATACAGTGGGCGGTACATTGTCTTCTGCCTGTGCGGTGTTTGTTGCTACCGTCCTGGCGATCGAAGTGTTAAAGTGGCTGTCTATGATGGCGGTTTCCGCCGTGGTCGTGATCCCATTTTTTTGTCTGCCAGCCTGTTTGTGGTCTTACCGCCACTTTAACACCAACCGCCAGGGTTGTAATGAGGGCCTATGTGCCCAGCCAGGGGAATGTCTTGGGCTAGAGAGAGAAGATACTCTCTATACTGCTGAGGTGCTACCACCCTCCTAGTTGCACCTGGGTTGAGCTCTCTGGCCTCAGCATACAGGAGTCCATCCTCCCAATAGACTTTATGGGTAACACTGACATTACCCTAATCTTCCTGTGCAGCTTGCTATCTCGGGCTTTCAAGAGTGGGAGAGATTTTTTGTCCCTGGCACGAATCCTCCTTAGAGGGTCTTCCTGGGCCTAAGAGCTCCAGGTGGTAAGAACCAAGCTCTTCAGGCTCAGTTCCCTCTGGGACTAACAAGTCCTCTTCTTGGGAAGAGGGCTTCTGACTTGGAATTTGTGTAGAAGATTGTCTCCCATTCTTCTTGCCTTTTGTCTTGCAGGCTTTGTCCATTCTTCCAGGATCCAACACCTCTTGTTCACTTTGGAGTTTGCTATGTGCTCTGGTTTTTACACAACCCCATTCGGGAATGCCAAGCATTGTGGCATGGGTCCTCAGTTCTACTCAGCCCAGGGAGAATTATCCAGATCATTTCCAAGCAGACAGTCTGCAGGGAAGGCTGGGGAAACAGACCCTTCCTTCTGTCCAACTACTACCCCCAGTCCAAAGATACCATAGCTATTCAATGGGTCTTTGTGACACTGTCAGCATTGGTGCCAAGATAAGTTTTCCCAATCAGGTACTGATCTGAGTGGACCAGGTGCTGGGTCAACAAAGAGACACTATCCCCAGTATCCTCAACGCTTCTCCCTTAGTATAATTAAACAAGAGGCACTGCCTATGTTTTTGCATATCAGTGGGCCAAGAGCACAGGATAAGGCCACCCCTCCCTCAGTGACTAGTGTTGCCTCTGTGCATTCACTGACATGGTCAGGCCACAACTAATATCTCATCTGGAGATTAGCAACTGCATTTACTGCATGTAGACTATTGGCATTCTTTTGATTTTTCCAGCTAGGGTCTCCAGTTTGGTATCCTGTATTTTTAGAATTATGGCACCAAGGCTTACCGCGTGATGACAGCCGCCAACATATCATGGCTGCGGTGGAAATCCGCTACAGGTATTATGATCCACATCTAGAAATCCGTCACAATACAGACACCCACACAAGTCCGCCACACCAAAGGTCAGTGATGAACTGGCGATAGCAAAACACACACCTTCATGCCAACAGGAATACGACCACACTATCATGACCCACGAATCAATGTGGCGGTCATTCAACTGCGGTAATCCATTGGCAGTACACACTGCTGGCTCAAAACACACACACATTTACAAAACACAACCACACTGGACAATTCAAAATACACACTCTTGACACACATACCACACTCACACCTACCACAACAACAATAAAACACACACCCACATTACCCACAACCCCTTACAATGAAAATGTTGGAAGAAGCAGAGAGTGAGAGAGAATAGCAAAGACAATACCATCATCCAGAGGCACACAACACCATCACTCACACAACATTCACGCACCTCAAAAAACACACCCCAACACATCACAGCACACATCACAACAAACATCACTTCACACATCACCCACACCACATCATGCACCTCAAAGACACCCCAGGTTTTTAAGGAGGAGCTCAGGGTCATGGTGGAGGAAATCATTTGGGTAGAGCCACAGCTATTCGGATCACAGGTGCAGCAGACATCCATTGCAAGGAAGATGGAGCTATGGCGGAGAATTGTTGACAGGGTCAACGCAGTGGGACTGCACCCAAGAACACGGGATGACATCAGGAAGAGGTGGAACGACCTATGGGGGAAGGTGCATTCCGTGGTATCCAGACACCAGGAAGCCGTACAGAGGACTGGCGGTGGACCCCCACCTCCTCCCCCACAACTAACAACATGAGAGGAGCAAGTCTTGGCGATCATGCATCCTGAGGGCTTCACAGGAGTAGCAGGAGGACTGGACTCTGATAAGTCAAATCTTTACTATTATATCCCCCACCCTACCCTCATGTCATCACAAACACCTACCACTACCCTCACACCCATCACCCCAACACCTCACAGATACCCCACTATCACAACCGCACATCCCAATACCAAGCCCTACATGTGACAACAATGCATGGACACCCATTACAGAACTGCATGGATACCCATCACCAAAGCATGTCCAGTAGAGAGACTCACCCAGGGCACACAAACACCACTCACAGAAGGGCCAAGGCAATAATGCAAGCACAGGAGTAGAGGGAAACTCACCCATTGCACAAGATGGCACACACAGATACAATAACTATGCATTTACACCCCAACAGGACCCCTACGCAATGTCACCGGACAGAAGGTGCCAGCCATATCCAGTCCACCCTCAGAAGAGGCCTACAGTGACGACAGCAGCTCTGCACGCCTGGATCAAAATGACCAGCCCAGCCCACCAGGGACCTTTGGACAGTCGATCTCCCTGCCACAGTCACAAACCACCACTGAACCTCCCCCTCAGGAAACACTATCACAGCACCCACCCAGTGGGCACATTCCACTGTCCTCAGGACACGTCAATCAGCAGTGTGTCCACCTCTACAGGGACCCCAGTCAACTCCACAAACACAAGACAATCAGGGACCTGGGGTTTGTCGCAGTGGGCACACCGTTCAGGAGACAGAGGCACAGGACAACAGGGAAGCTGGGAGGACTGCTGTGCAACAGGAGGAGGACAGGCACAGGGAAGCCACTCTCCATGAGGCACTCTCCAACATCATGGGAGCATACCACCATTCCCAGGAGACCATGGGCACGTTACTGGCCAAGTTTCAGGAGACCCAGCGGCTGCAGGAGGAACAGTACCTGGGGATCAGTGAGGACTTGAAGTCCATTAACACCATCCTGGTCACCATTGAAGGGGTGCTGGTAGACATGGCCAACACTATGAGGGAGACAGTGACACACCAACGGGCCCCTGACACTAGCAAGAATGATGAACAGCCCTCCACGTCCGCCAGCACTAGTGGACAGGAGGTCCCGCCACAGGACCAACAGGCCACCAGTACCCCACTCCCTGCAGAAGGAGAACCACCCCGCAATGGGTCCCTGCGATCCAGGCTCAAGACAGAGAACATTCCCAAGACCCCCGCCAGGAAATTAGACTCTCCTGATTGTCACCCTTCTGTCCCACTATGTCACCCTGACCACCTTGAACTGCCATTGCTCCACTTCCTATGCCCCCTTGGATAATGCACCTGTGATACAAAGAGAGTGGACTCTACCATGGATATTTCTCCACCATCACCCCAGGCCATTGCACATCCCCCTCCACTTATTAGCACTGAAATAAACACTCTTGAATCACAAAACAATCTGGAGTCAGTCTTTACTTTCACAAATGTGTTATTAAAACCTCTCTGACAAATATCAATGTCAATGTTCATTTGCACATACCAAAGTATGACAGTTGTTGGGCAGCAGTGAACATAGCAGGATGTGTTACCCAGATCTGTGAAAAGGAAAGCCAAAGCGAACGGTCAGGGTCCATACACAGAGGTAAAAAGGCAGACTTATACAATGTCCTAAAGTAGTCTGATATGAGAGGAGCAGTGCCAGTCTCTTACTTGTGTCTCACTGAAAGTATTGCATGATGATGTTGTTTCGGTTGTCAATAGCTTCTTCTTCTGACTCCTCTTCTTTACTGTCCACTGGATCCACAGCTGCCACAAGACCAACATCAGGCCCATCATCCTGCAGAAAAGACACCTGGCATTGCAAAGCCAGTTTGTGCAACATGCAGCATGTGGCGATTATCTGGCACACCTTCTTCGGTGAGTAGTATAGGGAGCCACCTGTTAGATGGAGGCACCGGAATATGGCCTTCAGGAGGCCAAAAGTCCACTCTATAATCCTCCTAGTTCGCCCATGTGCCTCATTGTAGCGTTCCTCTGCCCTTGTCCTGTGATTACTCACTGGGGTCAGTAGCCATGACAGGTTGGGATAACCAGAGTCACCTGCAAATATTGAGGGGTATCTGTTAGACATACACAAACCCTTAGGGACTCTCCCATACCCAGACACCTATTCAAACTGTGTGGGGACCTTGGGCTCACCGATTAGCCACACATGGTGCCTCTGGAGTTGCCCCATCACATAAGGGATGCTGCTATTCCTCAAAATTTAAGCGTCATGCACAGAGCCCGGATACTTGGCATTCACATGGGAGATGTACTGGTCTGCCAACACACCATCTTCACATTAATTGAAGGATAGCCTTTACAATTTCTGTACACCTGTTCATTCCTACGGGGTGGGACAAATGCCACATGTGTACCATCAATGGCACCAGTGATGTTGAGGATATGTCCCAGGGCATAGAAGTCACCTTTCACTGTGGGCAAATCCTCTACCTGGGGAAAACGATGTAGCTGCGCATGTGTTTCAGCAGGGCAGACAACACTCTGGTCAACACGTTAGAGAACATTGGCTGTGACATCCCTGATGCCATGGCCACTGTTGTTTGAAAAGAACCACTGGCCAGGAAATGGAGCACTGACAGGACATGCACAAGAGGGGGTATTCCTGTGGGATGGTGGATAGCTGACATCAGGTCAGGCTCCAACTGGGCACACAGTTCATGGATTGTGGCACGATCAAGTCTGTAGGTGATAATGATGGGTCTGTCTTCCACTGTCGACAGGTCCACCAGGAGTCTTTACACTGGAGGATGATGCCAACTCATCATCTGCCCCAGCGGATGTGCCCTATGGAGGAGAATGGTGAGCAGAGGGTCATATACCACATAGGTTGCACAAGGGTGTTTTGCACTATTGTGATTTAATCGGTGTGTGGCGCTGTCGGTCCGTATTCCTGCTCAAATGTGCTGTGACGCAGATAGGTGCCCTGTCATGTGCCCCCCTGAAATGGCGGCTGCCTGACCTGTAAGGAGGGACAAGGGGAAATGAGGTAACTGCGCTGGCGTTGTGCAGCGTCGCGGTAGGCGGTCGAAGACCGCAGCGCAATTCAGCATTGGTTATCATTGGGCCCTATGGGTTCCAGGAGCCAATGACGATGTACGCCGGCGGTGACAGTACACACCGCCACTGACGTGAACGCCATTTTTTATCTATTCACTCACTTTATACCTGACCTTCAACAGGAGAGGACCTACACTGCAAGTGCTGCTTTGACCTGAGTCTGGAAGCGACAATGGCTACAGCTTCTGGGGAATGGGCCCCTGCCTTTACCATGGAGGAGTTGGAGAAACTAGTGGATGGGGTCCTCCCCCAGTATACGCTACCCTCCGGTCCTCCAGATAAATAGGTGAGTACACTGTGAGCATGATGGATGGGACATGAATGTATGGACTGGCCTGGATGGATGATACATGTGGGGGGGCTGTGGCCTGCATGTGAGGATGGTCAGTGGATGTGTTTCAGGGCATGGGTGGCAAGTTGTGGTGAAGGAGTAAAAAGAACCGGATGGGGGAGTAAGTTCCATTCTTACTTTACCTATCGTGTACGTCAGCGCCCACCAGAAGAAGGGTATTTGGCTTGCCATCGCAAAGGAACTGCGGACCCTGGGGGACTATCATAGATGGAGCACCCACTGCCGCAATAGATGGGAGGACCTGTGCTGCTGGAGCAAGAAGACGGCAGAGGCCCAGCTGGGGATGGCCTCCCAATGTGGAAGGGGTGCCTGTCGCACCATGATCCACCTGATGTTCCCGATCCAGGCAGTGGCATATCCGGAGTTGGATGGGCGCTGGAGGGCATTACAGCAGCCACAAGGGGGTGAGTACAGTCTCATTCAGCTGACTCTGCGTGCTTTACGAGGTGTCTGGGTGGGGGATGTGGGCTGTGGGTTCCCCTAGGCCAGGGCGAACTTGGTAGGGTAGGTCCCTTGTTAGGCAGGCTCTGTGGCACTCCAACCCCAATAGTGGTAGTTGCCATCTACAACTAGTCAGGCTCCTGTGGGTTCCAGGTGTGCAGCAAATGGGTTTATGCATAGTCCCCATGGGCAGGTGATTTTCCTAAGAACTGTTAGTGCATGGCCTACGGCATAGGGCTGCTCCCTGTGTGTTGTGTCTGCCAACGGTGGTGGAGTTGCTGGCATTGACCATGTGTGTCCTTTGTCTCCCCCCCCTTTTTGTTTTGTTACCCTGTCCTTGTGTGCATAAGCATCAACTGGTGGAGGAGCAGTGGCACCGGAGCAGGAGGGAGCTGCAACCCACATGGGCCAGGAGGGTGAATGTACGGAGTCTGAAGGCACCAGTGGGATGGAGTGCGAGGGGAGCTCCACGATGGGGACAGGAGGGGACACCAGCGACTCCTCCTCTGATGGAGCTCCCTAGCCCCCTCCTATCAGCACTGCCCTCCCAGCAGCCCCTCAGCGTTTTTCCCGTGCCGGCTCACCCAGGACGGTGGGCATCTCCTTCGCCCCAGGCACCTCAGGCCCTGCCCAGTCAGCTCTGCTGCCCTCAGTGAGGAGGCTAATGACCTCCTGAGATCCCTCACTGTTGGGCAGTCAACCATTTTGAATGCCATCCAGGGTGTTGAGAGGCATTTGCAGCAAACAAATGCATACCAGGAGGGCATTTATTCTGGCGTGGTAGCCCCACAGAGAGCATTTCAGGCTCTGGCCTCAGCACTGATGCCAGCAATTGTCCCCGTGTCCCGCCTCCCGCCTCCCCCCTCCAACCTCCACTACCCCGAACCAATCCCCTCTACCTCAGCCTATCCTAAGCACACCATCAGACCAGCATGCACACACATCAACACACAAAAGTGGCTCAGGCAAACATAAGCACCACACATCCCACAGGCACTCACACAAACACCATACCCATGCAGATACAACAACATCCACTGCCTCCACTGTGTCCCCCTCCTCCACGTCGTCCATCTCCCTCCCAGTCTCGTCTCCACTCACACCTCAGCCACTACCTCCATCACCAGCACGCCCATCACCACACACCACTCATGTGCAATCACCACCCCCTCTACCATGCACACGTCCCCTGTGTCCTCTCCCAGTGTGTCTGTGAGCCCTCTTCCCAAAGTACACAAACTCCAGCACACACCCACTCAACAGCCATCCACCTCACAACAGCCACCAGCCCATGCACCTTCACCCAAATTCAGCAGACGTACACCTCCTACAACCACTACCCCTTCCTCCACTCCCCAAACCCCTCCATCTTCCCGTCCCAGTGTGTCTAAAAAACTTTTCCTAGCTAACTTTGACCTCTTCCCTACACCTCCCCCCTATCCTTCCCCTAGGGCCAGGATGTCTAGATCCCAGCTCAGCACCTCAGCCACCAAATCCTCATCCAGTGTGGTCCCTGCAAGTCCGGGAACATCGAAGGGGGCACCCATCAGGGCTGCCAGTGTGCCACCTAGTGTGGCAAAGGACCACCCTATTCCACCACCTGCCAAGGTAAAGAAGGTGCCAGCATGCCGAAGAGAAAAGTCGCACCAACCACCCAGCAAGGCCTCTTCCAGAACCAAGGAGGACAGTGTCAAGGTGGGGAAGTGACACAAGAGCAAAGGGAAGTCAGCTCAGGGCACGGAGCCTCCGGGTGAGGGACTGGTGTCACCCCTTTTGCAAGACAGCCCAGCAACCTGTACGGCAGTGGGCACTGCCGCAACGCCCGCCACCTGCACCCCCACCTGCACCCCCACCTGCACCCCCACCTGCACCGCCACCTGCACTGCAATCTGCACGTCTGCTGCATCTACTAAAGTCACCAGCATCATCCCCAGTGGGCACCATTCAGAGGCTGCAGGAGACGGCCTGGTGTCTCACTCCAAAAGTGCAGACACCTTCACCAACGGCAGCATCTCTGCCGCAGATACCGCCACAGCCATTGCCACCTACCCAACGACGTGCCCAGCCAGTGCCACTACAGCGGACATCAGCAGCATCCCCAGTGGGCAGGCTTCTGAGGCTGCAGGAGACGTCCTGGACCCTGCACTCACTACATGAGGCACCACCACCAGCACTGGCACTACCAGCAGTTTGCAGCCTTAGTCGTCGCAAGGATTAGTGTGGCTCTGCCTCCATGGAGTATCATGCTAGCTGTTACCGGTAAATCTTGTGGCTCAGACTCCTATGTGAGGGAATGGGAACTGCCACACAACTGGTGCAGCACCACTGGGCACCATGCCCCTCCAGAACCAGTGGAGAACAGCATCCACTACGCCAGTCCTTGGCAGGATGAATCACTCTGGGCACCATGCCCCCTCCAGAACCAGTGGAGGGCAGCATCCACTACCCCAGTCCTTGGCAGGGTGAAGCACTCTGGGCACTATGCCCCCTCCAGAACCAGTGGAGAACAGTATCCACTACCCCAGTCCTTGGCAGGATGAAGCACTCTGGGCGCCATGCCCCATCCAGAACCAGTGAAGAACATGTCCGCTAGAGAGACTGTGGCTTTGCACTCCCCAGGACCAAGCAGTGGGCAAACCTCCTACTTGAGAGACTTGAGAGACTGTGGCTTTGTACTCCCCAGGACCAAGCAGTGGGCAAACCACCCACTTGAGAGACTGTGGCTTTGTACTCCCCAGGACCAAGGAGTGGGCAAAGCACCCACTTAAGAGACTGTGGCTCTGTACTCCGCAGAACCAAGCAGTGGGTAAACCACTCACTTGAGAGACTGTGGCTTTGCACTCCCCAGGACCAAGCAGTAGGCATGGAGCCCCCTCGAGGAGCAGTGGCGTCGTCCCATCATCCGGCTGAGGTGCCCCCTCTCCCCTTCCCCCTGAGGTGCCTATGTTTTTTTCCACCTGATGCCCCTGCAGTGTTTTCTCCATTTTGAGGCAGGTGTTATGTGTGGGCTTCACCCATGCTTTTTGGGACCACTGGTCCACAGCCATTTAATGGGACAGTATACGGACTTGTGTACTTGCTGTAAATATTTGTATATACTGATTAATTAAAGTTATCTTGGCCTATCTGAATGTTTGATTATCACACTTGTTAAACTCATTTCATTTGGTCCTTGCGTTCTTCCAGGGGGTGACGGGGTGTATCTGTGATGTTATTGGATGTGTGTGTGTGTATGTTGTTGTGGGGTGGGGGTATTGTGTGTTTTTGTCACTCTCTTTTTCCTCTCCCCTCCCCTGTGTGCTATGTGCAGTACTCACCGTCGTCGTCGTCTTTGATGTTCCTGGTAGATGAGGAGGTAAACCAACATGGGCAGGACCTGTAACTCGGGCTCCATGGCGTCCTGGTTCCTCGTTGACAGTCGTGAGGTGAGTGGTTTCCGTTCCAGAGACTTTTTCTGTTGTGCTTTTGATGGCGTTGGTACCGCCTTGGAAAAGCTGGCGGATTAGTGCCCTGTAATAGCGTGGGCGGTACATTGTCTTCCGCCTGGCTGTAGGCGGTTACCGCTGCGGTGTTTGTTTCTACCGCTGTGGCTGTCGGAGTGTTAAAGTGGCTGTCTGTGTTGGCGGTTTCCGCCATAGTTGTGATTCAATTTTTTTTACTGCCGGCCTGTTGGTGGTATTACTGCCACTTTATCACCAACCGCCAGGGTTGTAATGAGGGCCCAAGCCTTCTTAGGCTCAAAATGCTTCCACCCTTAAACTGTGTAAAGTCTCAGGCCCCACCCTCCTGAGCTGGTTATGGGGACCCTGATGAAGACTCTTTGTTTTTATTTTGCATCACATCTTTCCTTTTAGGGGGGAGGCTTTTTGGCTTCTTCCTTGTGCTCTCCCCTACCAGTGGTAGTTTTGGTTAGCCTTGTTTTGTTCCAGTGGTTTGCCCTCTTCCCCAATTCTAGAGGAGAAAGTGAAACTAGGTATACCAGGAACTGATGTAGTTTCTCATTGTAACAATTGCTCAATAGGTGCTCTTTCACAATTAAATTGTAAAGCCTCTGGGTTTTTTCCCAGGACTCCCTGAATGTTACTTTGCATTCTTTAGAGGTAAGTCCAAAAAGCCCTTAATCAGAGTAGCATTCATGAGGTCATAAGACTTAGTATCTGCCTAAAGCTATGTCAGGAGTCTCTCCCTGCACTTTCCTGAGAGCAGTTCCCACAATAGAGAGCTCCCATGTTAAGTATCTACTTCCCAGGCCACGTAGGATCTGTCATAGGCAGAAAACCATTTGATGATATCATCAACTTCTGTGTAATGTGGGACGGCTCCTTTGGGGAGTTTTAAGTTAAAAGATTTCTCTTTCTCCCTATCTCTTGGTATGCTGCCACCAGAGATGGGTCCAAAGCACAACTACCTCCCTTTTATCTCTAGTTCCAAAAGTTGAGCTTCTTTCTAGGTCCTCCTCTGAGAGGCTCCTACTTCTGAGACAGAGGATCCTATCTCCTTCTCAGCTTCATTTGAGTTTTCCTGATTTTCTGAGGATTCTCCTCTTTCCACTGGATTTTCAGTCTCATATTCTGCCTCAAGCCATTTAAGTTTTTCTGTGGTAGCTCAAGAACCAGTGTGAATTTGGTATGCTTTACAGAGAACCCATAGAAGGGTAAAGTTATACTCTATCCAAAGCGTCAGGTTGAGCTCGTGAACCTGGTTCTCTGCACCAGACATTTGATCTTACTTAAGTTGGGACCTTTTTAACAACTGTTAAAACCTTTTTCAAGTCCTAATTAAAGTAACATCTTTTAAATCTCTAATTACTACTTCCAGGGCCTAACCAGGACCCTATCAATTAACTTTAACATTTTTGAAAAATAGTCCAACACAATGTTTAGACAAAGTGGTATCAGTAAATGCAAAGTCTTAGATCCCACTGCTGCCACCAAATGTAGTAGGCTGGCTCTCCATATAATGTACGAAAATGACATGCACTATGTAGAGAATCCAAGCAACCCCACCCTGCAATCCAGAGGTAAAAAGCAGACCATCTAATTCTCAGTTTTGTTGGTAGTGTGGGCGAGCAGTTGGGCTAGTCCTAGAGATGTTCTAAGCATTTAATGTGCTCTCAGTATCAATAAATGAAGACACACAATTGGAAGAATAAATCAAGACCAATTTACAAAAATAATATAGATATTTGTAACATTTTAAAGACCAAGATCACCAATATAGGGTAAGTACTTATTTTGTTATGATTTTTAAAAGTTTAGAAAATGTTGCTTTTCTGTGCGTAATTACACGTGATAGGAATCACTAGGAAAAGGTGGCGTGCAGAAGAGAAAGGGGGCCACTTGGAAACACACTCCACAGATGGACTTAAATGTATGTCTGCTGGGTCCCCTTGGAGTGGTGAGATCACACGGGCTTGGGGACCACAAGATCACAACTGGTTGGTCAGTATGGGGCCCAGGGAGACAGGGTGCAGAACAGATATGTCAGCCAGGCATTGTGCATCTTGGAGTCCTCATGGTCAGGGGCAGGCAGCTTGGAGGGTGAATTGAAGGTCAGCAGGGCTACTCAGGGGATGAATCTTGGGAGCCCTGAAGTCCCCTGACTTGTCTTTGATCCTGTGCTTTTCGGAGTCGGGAATGGACTCTGCTTCAGGGTGTCTGACGTTGGGGGTCTAGTACCGCAGATACTGATATGCCACAGCCCTAGAAAGTGCTAGTGCCACCAAACGTGGCACAGTGGTAGGTATTGTCCGCTGGAGCTATTGTCCGGTTTTTGGATAGGTTGCTGGGTCCAAGTTGTTGGTCAGCAGCAGGCCAGTAAACAAGACTTCACAAGTTCTCTGCCTGCAGACTGCAGGAGAGTGATGCCTTCACTCTGAGGGTGGTTCTTAGCAATTTTTAGAAGGCTGGAGGTGCTCTGGGGTTTTGCACATTCCTTCAGTTTTCCAGGAGACAACGCAGTGATGATGGTTGAGTCCTTGGGGTAGGAGGCAGGGTTCAATATCTTTTTCTTTGTGCAGCAGGATTTAGTTATTGTGCCCTCCAAATATAGCATTTAGCGGGCATTTGCGGGAGTACCTTGCAGTGGCCGATGGGCCACCTACTTTAGCTTGGCTACACCCACTAAGTGAACCACAAGAAAAAGAGGGACCAGGAGAATAAATAAGGTCCAGTGTACAGCCTCCCAAATCACAAGAACATCATGAAAAGTACACTGTTCCTAAGAAAAATAGGAAACACAGGTTACATTCCAGTATACATAATGTTAAAAAATGTAAGCCCTCACACATCCATTGGATGTCATGCTTCATCATAGGGCCCACATTATGCCAGACCGGCACTGCAATATCTGGCGGACCCCCATAGAGAGGGGGGTACTCAACCGGAGATCTTCAGTGACAGCTCAGGTCAAACAACTACGGGTGGAAACAATTCAAACCAACCCTTGTGTTGCAGAAGAAAAAATCAGATTAAAATTGGCTCAAGGGCCTCATAAGTGGACAAGAAAAGAGGGCCTTGGTCAAGGTTAAAAACATATCTTGAGCGGAAAAGAAATAAGGGTCCTCCACTCATCAAAAGAAAAAACAGAAGATAGGGATAATTTCCCTGATAACTTCAGGGCAAAATTGTATACATGGTCAACATGTTTTTCGCCCTTATTGTCCCTACGGATCGTGCGGCGCTTCATCAGGACCAATGAATATAACAATATTTCTGCAAAAACAAAAGTGAACCATCTATAGAGTCAATAGTTACTTACTAAGACCTTGTTCAGAGAGTTGTCTAAGTAATGAACCTTCCCCTAATAGGGAAAAAAGTTCCTTCGGGATGAAACGTACCATTGGACTCAATTAACCAATAGTCGCGTGATCCGAGCGCCGTGGACCTACCCAGCGTACGTTAATCCCGGAAAAGTTTCATGATGATACACCCACTAAGTGGCCACTTCCTGTGGTAAGGGGAACAACCCTGATTGGCCATTATTCCTACCATCCAAGATGGAGGAAAATTAAATGGATAGATTCCCTGCCTAAAATGGGGGTATAACCATTGTGATGCATTTTGCTGCTAGTAGCAGAGGCAGGGGTAAGATTTTAAAGGCAACAAAGCCTTTGAAGCTGACTGCTGGAGCAGGGCGTCTGCCTGGGGAAGGAAGTGTGACAAGTCCACCCAAGAAAGGCTTTGTCTTCTGGCTCCTGAGAGCAAACACTCTCACCCCAGGAGTCAGGAACTGTGACACAGCTGGTAGCAGGCTTGCTAAGACGAGTCAGCAACCATGCAGGGCTAAGGTGCACTCTTTGTATATTTTGCAATATATCCCACACTGGCATCAGTGCTGTTGGACTTTTTTACTTATGCAGGGTCATCCCCAGTCAGTTTGCCTCCTGCCTCCTATTTTATTTTACCTCTCGCCTGTTGGCTCTAGAACTCTGAGCACTTTATCAATGCTGACCAGTGCTAACATGCAGATGCTCTCCCATCTAAAGTTGGTATGATTGGCTTATGCCTAATTGACATATTTAATTTACTTGTAAGTCTCTTGTACAGTGGTATATCTATACCCAGGGCCTGTAAATTAAATACTGCTAGTGGGTCTGCATCGCTGCTTGCACCACCCACTGAAGTAGACTTTCAAACCTGTCTCAGGCCTGCTAGCGCAGGGCCTGTGTGTGCAATTTTCTGCCACAGGGACCTGGCATCTAAATGTACTTGCCAGGCCCAGAACTCTTCTTTTACTACCCGTAAGTCACCCCTAAGGTACGCCCTAGCTAGCCCTATGGGCAGGGTGCCATGTATGTAGAAGGCAGGACATGTGCCAGGTTGCGTGGCCTGTCCTGGTTGTGTACAATACAGTACATTTTCATATAACTTGGTGTTGTGTTTCCTTTGTGGTGGGGATAGTGCGTCACGTGTATCGTGTGTGTTTTGCAAATGCTTTACACATTGCCTCTTGGATAGGCCTGACTGCTCGTGCCAAGCTACCAAGGGGGTGAGCAGGGGTTATCTTGGACCTGTAACTCTCTTGCCCTGACTAGAGTGGGTGGGTTCTGCCTGGCTTAGGGGCCTACCGTACCCAACCAGAAACCCCATTTCTATCATTGGTAGTCAGCGGAGAGAATAGGACTTGCGCTTGCACAATACCATTTTGGCTCATTATTGTGTTTAGACTATCACATGTTTTGCTTCTCTTGCCTTTCTCTCTTTGGTCATTTTTCCTGGTTTCAGTTCTCACGCTTGGATATTTTGTTTGTCACACTTGTGTTTATTGTACCTTTTCAAAATGGGGCTAACCTTTGATTGAGAGGACCTGCCATTCTACACGCAAGAGGAATTAGAGGGGTTCTGTAGAGAGAGAGGGCTGCCTGTAGAAGGGGACCTCAGGAGATCTTTGAACTTCTTTGAAAGGCTTGTGACATATACCCGGGGGGAGTGTGCTTAGGGGTTACCCTGAGGATCCTGAGTGTAGCGAAGGTTTCCAATGGGAGGGCTCCCAGACCTCATCCCTAGAAAGTGGTGGAGAGACTGATCAGGAGGGTGAGAATGACCGGGCGGGGACGCCAATTGACAGGGAAGGCCCCTGTGATAGGGAGTCCCTTGCTGTGTCCAGTGTAAGAAGCAGGGCTACCTCTCATTCCTTGATCCCTGATGAGCTAAGAGATAGGCGGGAAGAAATGGACTTGAAGTTGTAGTTAGCGCGCCTAGCTGTTGAGGAGAGGAGGGCTGAGGTGGAGAAGGCCTTAGTACATAAGAAGATGGCAGAGAGGGCCTTTGCCAGAGAAAGACTCACTCGAGAGCGCAGTCTGAAGGTTCTGGACTCACCAGCACTGCAGGTGGAGTCCAGTGGTGGCAGTAATATAGAGTGCTGTAGCAAAGATGTTGCTCACATACCATAGATCTGTTACCTAGGTTCCAAGAGGGGGATGACATACGTCAGTGGTTAACAGAATATGAGAGGGCTCTGGTAGAGCACAGGATCCCTGAGAAGGATTGGGGGACTGGCCTAGGGAGCAATATTCCTGAGGAGGGGAGGGATGCCCTACTGACTCTAGAAGAGAGTGACAGGGAGGGGTACTCCTCTGTGAAGAACGCACTGATTGTGAAGTATGGTTTTTCCAATGAGGAATACAGAAAAAGGGTTTGGGGTGGTAAGAAACTGTCCCACCAGTCTTGGGAAGAGTTTATGGAGGATTGCTGCATTGCACTAGATGGATGGGTAAAGGGTAGCACAGTGAACTATTTTGAAGGGCTGTTTAATCTGATTGTCAGAGAGCACCTGCTTTGTCATTGTTTTTCAGAGTTACACCAACAGTTGTCAGCATGTGAGCTCTCTGACCCCAGGGAGTTTGCAAAGGAGGTGGACTTTTGGTTGCATACCAAAGAGTCTGGGGTCTCATTAGGGGGTATTGCTAATGAGAGTGGTCTAGGTGTTTCCCAACCAGGTGTGGTGGGAAAGGCTTGTGTCCCAGGTATTTCCCAGTGTAATGAGCGGGGTTCGGGATCCCATGTCTTGTCTCAAAGGAGAGGGAGTGGGGGTGGGCTGTGTCCCAGGATTTCCAAGACCCGATTTCATAGCTTGGTTGGTTCCATGAGTGGATGCCAGGATGGGAGACTAGCCTGCACCGTAGGGCCAGCTGCTCAGAGGGATCCCATTTTGCCAGTAGACTTGGGCGGGTATCTGGTGATAGCATTCCACCGGTTCTGTTGTCTGGTAGTTTCACTCCAGAGTGGAGGAGGCAGAAATCCAGGCGTAGGGTTGAGAGGGGACTGCAGGCCCCACTGGAGAACCTGGAGGGTCAGGGGTTAGCTCTGCAAAGAAAGCCCCCCAGGAATGACCTTGGTGAGACCATTTCTGGGCTGGGGGGATCCAAACTCTGTCAGATGGGCAGAGGTCAGGAGACCTGTGCCAGCCATACTCTTGTGTGGCCCTTGCGGAAGGTGTTTCCCTTGTGGGGGGTAGGTGTGCCCACCAGGAAGTCCTGGTGCGGCAGGCAATGGTTCAGCTGCAGGGTGGTGACTCTGGGTTGGATGATAAGGTTTAGGGAGCAAACTCTGACCTGATGGGTAGTAGGTGTGCTCCCGAGGAAGTCCTGGCGCCTGGCAGTAGTTCAACCGCAGGGTGGTGACTCTGAGTTGGATGATCAGGTTCAGGTGGTAAACTCTGACCTGATGGGGAGTAGGTGTGTCCCCAAGGAAGTCCTGGTTCGCCTGGAAAGGGTCCAGTCTAGGGGTGTCATCCCTAGACTGGATAGACAGGTTCAGGGGGTAAACTCTGATATGGTTGGGGGGGGCGGTAAGTGTGCTCACCCCGTGTGAAACTTCTGCTGGCTTCCCCCTAAGGCAGGCAGACGCGGAACTCTAGAAGTGGGGTCCAGGGATGGGCAACCTCGCCCCGGACCCCGGTGCAACCCAAGGGTATCGTCCCTAGGTTGGGTGGTCAGTCGCCAGCTAGTGATCCTGGGCTGGCGAGAGAGTTGGGCAGGACTGCTGTACCCAGCACCCTGGCAGTTATGGATTCTGATGATACCCCTCCTAGGAGAGGAGGGCAGGATCCCAGAAGGAGGGGCAGAGGGAGGAGAGCCTTGCTTCTAGTCGCTGTGGAACCTATGGGCGTGGACCCTAGGTTGGTGGATCTGTGGCAGGGTAGAGTCCCTGAACTGATTGGAAGTGGAGTGGAGATAGGTTGCTATGCACCTGCGGCTACCGCCCCCCATTCATTATGGTTTCAGATACCAGGGGCTCCTAGATGGCCTGGGGCCTGGTTCTGGCCATTGGCAGCTAGGGAGCCCCCGGGAGTTGGTCAGGGTTACCTGGGAAGCATTGACAGCGAGATCCAAGTGGAGTCAGAAAGGCATAGAACTGGAACATGCCCCTGCTGTTGTGGGCCTGGGTCCTTGTTATATCGCCCCAATCAGGGAAGTACATCAAGGTATTGATTGTTCTCCCCTGGCTTTACGCTGGTAGGGGGTCACGTTGGACTTTTTTCCTTATGCAGGTTTATCCCCAATCCTTTTGCCTCCTGCCTCCTATTTTTTCTGACCTCTTGCAGTTGGCTCTGGGGCTCTGAGAACTTTATCACTGCTGACCAGTGCTAAAGTGCAGGTGCTCTCCCATCTAAGTTGGTATGATTGGCTTATACCTAATTGGCATATTTAATTTCCTTGCAAGTCCCTTGTACAGTGGTATCTCTATACCCAGGGCAGTAAATTAAATACTACTAGTGGACCTGCAGCGTTGCTTGCGCCACCCACTGAAGTAGACTTTAAAACCTGTCTCAAGCCTGTGTGTGCAGTTTTCTGCCACAGGGACCTGGTATCTACATTTACTTGTCAGGTCCAGAACTCCCCTTTTACTACATGTAAGTCACCCCAAGGTACACCATAGCTAGCCTTATGGGCAAGGTGCCATGTATGTAGAAGGCAGGACATGTGCCAGGTTGTGTGGCCTGTCCTGGAAGTGACAAACAGCCTAACTTGATGTCTTACTTCTGTGAGTGCTGCCTTCTCATAGGATTGCATTAGAAATTCCCTGCCTTATGTGTAAGGGGTATTGTCTGATTTATGAGGGGTAGTGTAAGAGCGTTTGGAATGGTTGTGATGATGATAATAAATGCTGCTTACTGGTGTAGGTGTATTTTTTATTACTATGACAGGAATGTCACTCCTAGAAAGTGCACATTTCTCTGTGCTCATGACTCTGGTGTTTTGCAGCTTGACTCCAATCCATGTCTGGCCACAGTGACAGTTGGGGCTTATTGCATTCTTTTCAGACAGCCTGTACACAGGGAGGGTGGAGATGTCACAGAGGTGCATCTGCATACTGAATAGTCTGAGCTGAGAGAAGGGAGAGGCGGGGCACACCAACATTTGTAAAGGCTGTGCCCTGGCCTCACACAATCGGGTCATTTACCCCCCGCTGATGTTTGGAGCCTGTGCTGGAGGAGAGAGGGGGCACTCCCGGAACCAGTTGTAACTGGTTGGAACCTCCTGTCCCAACCATTGTAAAACAGCAAGGAGTGCGTATAAGTACAGGGTAATGTTCCCCACAATTTGGAGACTCTTGGAATCATCTTGGAACTGGACACAAGGGACTGGAAGGACTCACCAGGAACCGCCATGGACTGCTGCTGCTGTGTTGACCTATGACCTGTTGGTCACTGTAAAGGACTTGCCACCTGCCTGCTTCCTCTGTGCTGGCCTGTTGCTGGGCCCATCCCCTTGTGGGCCATTTTCTCTGAGTCTGGTCCCCCAGGGAAGGGGGCTGTGGCCCTTGAACTCTGCGACGATCTTAAGGCACAAAGAGTGCTTCAACATGTGTCTGTAACTAGCGCTGTGAAGAGCGCTGCTTCTGTAGTGTTGATAGTGCATGAAAAATGCTTTCTCAGACTGTTGCAAGGAATCACCGCCAAGACCCGGGCTTAAGATGATGCCCTAGGCACTTTTGAGGAAGTGCGTCGCTGTGCCCGTATTCACCGCCGCAACCCAGGCTCTCCAGGAACCTCTCGTGCTCGTAAGCATGCTGTGTTTGGCCCTTTAAACAATCACGCGACCGGGCTGATGCCTGCAAAGCGTGAGAGTCGTGCCATCTTCGGTGCCCCCAGAGCAAAACAAACAGAAGGAAAAGGAGTGAGCGCCCTTCTACCGTGCCCTGGGGCGAGCGTGCTCCCAGGAGCACCCCCTGGGCACAAGCAGGCACCTACTTTTGTGCCTGCGCGCTGCAGTGTGCCGGACCAGCTCACTGTTTGCATCCTGAGCCGGGTGGGGAAGGAGGCCTCATTGGAGGCTCCCCCTCCCCACTGGTCCAGGGGTCATTTTGGGTCTTGTTTAGGCACCCCCACCTTCGTTGGAGGGCCGCTTGAGGCCCAGGGAGAGGCCCACTGAGGACTCCCATCTAAAGTTGGTATGATTGGCTTATACCTAATTGACATATTTAATTTACTTGTAAGTCTCTTGTACAGTGGTATCTCTATACCCAGGGACTGTAAATTAAATACTACTAGTGGGTCTGCAGCGCTGCTTGCGCCACCCACTAAAGTAGACTTTCAAACCTGTCTCAGGCCTGCTAGCGCAGGGCCTGTGTGTGCAATTTTCTGCCACAGGGACCTGACATCTAAATGTACTTGCCAGGCCCAGAACTCTTCTTTTACTACATGTAAGTCACCCCTAAGGAACGCCCTAGCTAGCCCTATGGGCAGGGTGCCATTTATGTAAAAGGCAGGACATGTACCAGGTTGCGTGGCCTGTCCTGGTTGTGTCCAATACAGTATATTTTCATATAACTTGGTTTTGTGTTTCCTTTGTGGTGGGGATAGTACATCACAAGTATTGTGTGTGTTTTGCAAACGCTTTACACATTGCCTTTGGGATAGGCCTGACTGCTCGTGCCAAGCTACCAAGGTGGTAAGCAGAGGTTATCTTGGACCTGTAAATCCCTTGCCCTGACTAGAGTGGGTGGGTTCTGCCTGGCTTAGGTGCCTACCGTAGCTAACCAGAAACCTTATTTCTATCATTGGTCGTCAGTAGTGAGAATAGGACTTGCACTTGCACAATACCATTTTGGCTCATTATTTCACTACAAAGTTTGCGTTTAGACTATCACATGTTTTGCTTCTCTTGCCTTTCTCTCTTTGGTCATTTTTCCTGGTTTCAGTTCTCACGCTTGGGTATTTTGGATGTCACACTTGTGTTTATTGTACCTTTCCAAAATGGGTCTAACCATTGATTGAGAGGACCTGCCGTTCTACACGCAAGAGGAATTAGAGGGGTTCTGTAGAGAGAGAGGGCTGCCTGTAAAAGGAGACCTCAGGAGATCTCTGAATTTCTTTGAAAGGTTTGTGACACACACCCGGGGGGAAGTGTGCTTAGGGGTCACCCTGAGGATCCTGAGTGTAGCTAAGGTTTCCAATGGGAGGGCTCCCAGACCTCATCCCTAGAAAGTGGTGGAGAGACTGATTAGGAGGGTGAGAATGACCGGGCGGGGACGCCAGTTGACAGGGAAGGCCCCAGTGATAGGGAGTCCCTTGCTGGGTCCAGTGTAAGAAGCAGGGCTACCTCTCATTCCTTGACGCCTGATGAGCTAAGAGATAGGCGGGAAGAGATGGACCTGAAGTTGCAGTTAGCGCGCCTAGCTGTTCAGGAGAGAAGGGTTGAGGTGGAGAAGGCCTTAGTACAGGAGAGGATGGCAGAGAGGGCCTTTGCCAGAGAAAGACTTGCTCTAGAGTGCAGTCTGAAGGTTCTGGATTCACCAGCACTGAAGGTGGAGTCCAGTGGTGGCAGTAATATAGAGTGCTGTAGCAAAGATGTTCCTCACATACCATAGATCTGTTACCTAAGTTCCATGAGGGGGATGACATACGTCAGTGGTTAAAGGAATATGAGAGGGCTCTGGTAGAGCGCACGATCCCTGACAAGGATGGGGGACTGGCCTAGTGAGCAATATTCCTGAGGAGGGGAGGGATGCCCTACTGACTCTTGAAGAGAGTGACAGGGAGGGGTACTCCTCTATGAAGAACACACTGATTGTGAAGTATGGTTTTTCCAATGAGGAATACAGAAAAAGGTTTAGGGGCGGTTAGAAACTGTCCCACCAGTCTTGGGATGAGTTTATGGAGAATTGCTGCATTGCACTAGATGGATGGGTGAAGGGTAGCACAGTAAACAATTTTGAAGGCCTGTTCAATCTGATTGTCAGAGAGCACCTACTTTGTCATTGTTTTTCAGGGTTACACCAACAGTTGTCAGCATGTGAGCTCTCTGGGCCCTGGGAGCTTGCAAAGGAGGTGGACTTCTGGTTACATACCAAAGAATCTGGGGTGTCATTAGGGGGTGTTCCTAATGAGAGTGGTCTATTTGTTTCCCAACCAGGTGTGGTGGGAAAGGCTTGTGTCCCAGGTATGTCCCAGTGCAATGAGCGGGGTTCGGGATACCATGTCTTGTCTCAGAGGAGAGGGAGTGGGAGTGGGCTGTGTGCCAGGATGTCTAAGACCCGGTTTCATAGCTTGGTTGGTTCCATGAGTGGATGCCAGGATGGGAGACTAGCCTGCACCGTAGGGCCAGCTGCTCAGAGGGATCCCATTTTGCCAGTAGACTTGGGCGGGTGGCTGGTGATTGCATTCCGCCGGTTCTGTTGTCTGGTAGTCACACTCCGGGAGTGGAGGAAGCAGAAATCCAGGCGTAGGGTTGAGAGGGGACTGCAGGCCCAGGTGGAGAACCTGGAGGGTCATTGGTTAGCTCTACAAAGAGAGCCCCCCCAGGAATGACCTTGGTGAGACCATTTCTGGGCTGAGGGGGATCCAGACTCTGTCAGATGGGCAGAGGTCAGGAGACCTGTGCCAGCCAGACTCTTGTGTGGCCCTTGGGGAAGGTGTGTCCCCGGTGGGGGGTATGTGTGCCCCCAAGGAAGTTCTGGTGCACCAGGCAATGGTTCATCCGCAGGGTGGGGACTCTGGGTTGGATGTTCAGGTTTAACGGGTAAACTCTGACCTGATGGGTAGTAGGTGTGCTCCCAAGGAAGTCCTGGTGCACCAGGCAGTAGTTCAACCGCAGGGTGGTGACTCCGAGTTGGATGATCAGGTTCAGGTGGTAAACTCTGACCTGATGGGGAGTAGGTGTGCCCCCAAGGAAGTCCTGGTTGGCTGGGCAATGGTCCAGTCTAAGGTTGTCGTCCCTGGACTGGATAGACAGGTTCAGAGGGTAAACTCTGACCTGGTTGGGGGGGGGTTAGTGTGCTCACCCCGTGTGAAACTTCTGGTGGCTTCTCCTGTGGTAGGGAGACGCGGAACTCTAGAAGTGGGGTCCAGGGAGGTGCAACCTTGCCCCAGACGCCGGAGCAACGCAAGGGTATCGTCCCTAGGTTGGGTGGTCAGTCGCCAGCTAGTGATCCTGGGCTGGTGGGAGAGTTGTGCAGGACTGCTGTACCCAGCACCCTGGCAGTTATGGATTCTGATGATTCCCCTCCTAGGAGAGGAGGGCGGGATCCTAGAAGGAGGGGTAGAGGGAGGAGAGCCGAGCCTCTATTCCCTGTGGAACCTATGGGGGCGGACCCTAGGTTGGTGGATCCGTGGCAGGGTAGAGTCCCTGAACTGACTGGAAGTGGAGAGGAGATAGGTTGCTATGCACTTGCGGCTACCTCCCCCCACTCGTTATGGTTTCAGAGATCAGAGGCTCCTAGATGGCCTGGGGCCTGGTTCTGGCAATTGGCAGCTAGGGAGCCCCGTGGGTTGGTCTAGGTTGCCTGGGAAGCATTGACAGAGAGGTACGCCCTAGCTAGCCCTATGGGCAGGGTGCTATGTATGTAGAAGGCAGGACATGTGCTAGGTTGCATGGCCTGTCCTGGTAGTGACAAACAGCCTAACTTGGTTTCTCACTTCTGTGAGTGGTGCCTTGTAGGATTGCATTAGAAATGCCCTGCCTTATGTGTAAGGGGTATTGTCTGATTTATGAGGGGTAGTGTAGGCGTGTTTGGTATGGTTGTGATGGGGATAATAAGTGCTGCTTACTGGTGTAGGTGTATTTTGTATTACTATGACAGAGATGCCACTCCTAGAAAGTGTGCATTTCTCTATGCTTATGACTCTGGTGTTTTGCAGCTTGACTCCAATACAGATCTGGGCAGAGTGACAGTTGGGGCTTTATGCATATTTTTCAGACAGCCTGTACACAGGGAGGGTGGAGATGTCACAGAGGTGCATCTGCATACTGAATAGTCTGAGCTGAGAGAAGGGAGAGGCAGGGCTCACCTACATTTGTAAAGGCTGTGCCCTGGCCCCAACCAATAGGGTCGTTTACCCCCGCTGATGTTTGGAGCCTGTGCTGGAGGAGAGAGGGGGCACTCCCAGAACCAGTTGTAACTGATTGGAACCTCCTCTCCCAACCATTGTAAAACATTGCAAGGAGTGCGTATAAGTACAGGGGAATTTTCCCCACAATTTGGAGACTCTTGGAATCATCTTGGAACTGGACACAAAGGACTGGAAGGACTCACCGGGAACCAACATGGACTGCTGCTGCTGTGCTGACCTGTGACCTGTTGTTCACTGTAAAGGACTTGCCACCTGATTGCTTCCTCTGTGCTGGCTTGTTGCTGGGCCCATCCCCTTGTGGGCCATTTTCTCTGAGTCTGGTTTCCCAGTTTAGGGTGCTGTGGCCCCTGAACTCTGCGATGATCTTAAGGCACGAAGAGTGCTTCAACATGTGTCTGTAACTAGCGCTGTGGAAAGCGCTGCTTCTGTAGTGTTGATAGCGCTTGAAAAGTGCTTTCTCAGACTGTGGCAAGGAATCACCACCACGACCAGGGCTTAAGATGATGCCCTAGGCACTTTTGAGGAAGTATGTTGTGGTGCCCACATTCACCGCCGTAACCCGGGCTCTCCAGGAACCTCTTGCGCTCATGTGCATGCTGTGTTTGGCCCTTTCAACAATCACCGCAACCGGGCTGTTGCCTGCAGAGCGCAAGAGTCGTGCCATCTTTGGTGCCCCCGGAGCACCACAAACAGAAGGAAAAGGAGTGAGCGCTCTCCTACCGTGCCACTGGGGCGAGCGCACTCCCAAGAGCACCCCCAGGGGCACAAGCAGGCACCTGCTTTGGTGCCTGTGTGCTGCTGTGTGCCGGACAGGCTCACTGTTTGCATCCTGAGCTGGGCGGGAGAAGGAGGCCCCATTGGAGGCTCCCCCACCCCACTGGTCCCACGTGTCATTTTGGGTCTTGTTTCATCACCCCCACTTTCGTTGGAGGGCCGGTTGAGGCCCAGGGAGAGGCCCACAGAGGACACTGGCCTCAGGAGGGGGCCAATACTCATAGTTTGAAGGACGGGCAGGGTAGAAGCCTCATCCTAGGCTCTCTGTGCTGCCGGGCTGGTTTTTGGGCCTTGTTATGCCCCCCATGGAAGGGGGGTTACTAACCCGGAAGGGTGCATAGCGCCCCCCTCCTTCACAACCTTTGTGTGCTGACTTTGGCCCCTCCTCTCGAAGCCCGGTAGATACCCGGGGGACCCCAGAGATCATGGGACCTAGGTGGGGCCCATTATAAAAATCAGAGACGGTGCGCGCCTCCACTCTCCCCCTACAGCATCGCAAGACCCCCGTTTTGTGCAGTGGGGTGCCAGGGGCCCCTTTTTATCTTTTTCTGGTACTGGAGGTGCCTTCATCATCAAACCAGGTACTTTTAAAAGGACTATATATACATCATAGGTTCTTTCTATAGACAGTATGGATTTATATGTTGCATACCTATGTTTATGATGTTTTATGTATGTATGCAAATTCTCCTAATATGGGCATACCATGTAATAGGTTTTTATAACTTTCCATACGTTTTCTAATGTTCCTAATATGGGTGTTTATAATATTCTCATGACAAGTGCTTTGGTGTAATAACGTGTTTCCTGACTGCTGCTTATGTTGCAAAATACTGAGAAACCTGTGTGTTATATGTGACAACTGCTAGTTTGCAGAGTAACTAATGTGTACCATTCTGCCAACTGCTAAGGTAGCAGTGTACTACTGGTATGTGATGTTTGGTCTAATAATTGTGTGGTGTACAATACAGTATATTTTCATATAACTTGGTGTTTTGTTTCCTTTGGGGTAGGGAAAGTGCGTCACATGTATTGCGTGTGTTGTGCAAACGCTTTACACATTGCCTCTGGGATAGGCCTGACTGCTCGTGCCAAGCAACCAAGGGGGTGAGCAGGGGTTATCTTGGATATGTAACTGCCTTCCTTAGCCAACCAGAAACCCCATTTCTAACAAGTGTGGATTTATTATACTGAGCTGTTTCATATTAAACAACCCAGGGTTCATGTAGCTGGGGAACTCATTGTTACCAGTGTCCAGCACATGCATTTGCTATGGTTTCCCTGTACACTTACTAATTCTTAGAATTGGCAAAGACACAGTAGTGGCATATCTGCTCATGCATATGCCCTCACATGCGTGATAGTGCACGCTGCCTTAAAGCTGTAAGGACTGTTTAGGAGGTGATTTATCTATATTGCATGCAGTGTTAGTGGATATGGCACACGTGGTGAGTTTCATGTCAAGTTTGCAACTTTGGGTGTGCCTTTTAATAAACTTGCAATGGCAGTTTGCATGAGTCTGGTGTGGGGTCTCTCAGAGTGGCACAATTGGAGCTGCAGTTCTGAAGGACCATATTCAGTACCCATGGCCTAGGTGACAGGGGTACCATTTACTAAGGACTAATAAGCTAGGCTGAAGTGCCACTCACAGTTGAAAATGGGGAAAGAGATCTGGCCCTGGGAATCTGTTTAACCGGGGTGCAGGGCATTACATTTTGAAAACTCATCATGTTCCAAGCAAAAAGTGGGGGCCTATCCAAAGGAGGAACTTTCTCACAGTATTCATGAGTAAATGTCTGGGTATATCAATGTATGTATCAATATGTGTGTGGGTGCGAAACATAATTTATTTTACCATAAAGTGGTGCAAAACAGTCCCAACCCTGTGCCATATTTGCAAACTGGTGCAAAGTCAACAATGCGCCAGTTTGTAAACCCTTGTGCTACATTATACCTGCACCATGTTTAATGTATGGAAAGGAGGCGTTCCCCAACAGGGAGGCCCAAAAAAATGGTGCAGTGAATTCTACAACATTTCACTGCACCATTTTAGCATAATTTTTTAACGCCTGCCCACAGCAGGGGTTAAACTGATACTAGGCTGTTTTCAATGGGCCTCCCTGAGTTTTGCCAGACTAGCATCAACATTTTTGATTCTAATCCAGTAAAGCGGCGCATCAAATATTTTGCTGCAGTTGTGCTAACAAGTGCCATGGTGCGGCGTTGTCTAAATACAGTGCTATCATGATGTTGTTAGCCCGAGGTGGCGGTGACCGCTACATTATGAGTGTGGTGGGTTGGGCTCTGCCAACCAGTCACATCCCCTCTTATACCGCCAGGACGTTTGGACAGCCAGCCTGGAGATTAGCATCTCTGACTTGGTGGTCCACTGAAGACTGCCGGTGGTATAACAAGTCGGCTTTCTGCCAGGGTTTCTGCAGCAGTAGCATCACCACAAATCCCTGCTAGAAAGGCTATTGGTGACAGGAAATTTCTTTGCTGTCACTGGCAGAAGACTCCTCCACACCCCCTGCAAACCCAAAACACACTCCCTTCCATACCAGCGCCCCCCTCCCCTATCCCCATTTCAGAACAGCTCCCTCCTCTCCCCTTCCAGAACAGCACCCCCTCCCTGCATACATGTACACACACAGCCATACGCACCCTGCATACACTCTGTCACCTACATTTACATACACGCATTCACTCACAGGCATCCATACATGCATTCACTCACACACATCCATACTCGTATTCACTCACACGTATCTAAACTTGCATTCACTCACACGCATCCATACTCGCATTCACTCACATGCATCCATACTCGCATTCACACAAATATTCCAACACGCACTCACTTTAACAATCATACACGCATTCAAACACCCATTCACACACGCATACACATACACATTCAAACATGCATTAAGACACCCTTTCAAATATGCACACACACATGCATACACACACACATGCATACACACACTCATTCAAACACTCATTCAAACACCCATGCAAACACACATACACACTTGCATTCACACACGCAGACAACACCCACTCACGCACAACAGCCCCCACCATCACAACTTCCTCCCCTGTTGGACGA
Organism: Pleurodeles waltl; assembly: GCF_031143425.1. NCBI lineage: Eukaryota > Metazoa > Chordata > Amphibia > Caudata > Salamandridae > Pleurodeles > Pleurodeles waltl. The sequence continues at coordinate 822,485,453 of NC_090446.1, forward strand.
TCGACTTACCTTGCCCGGTGAGAAGGTAATCTAGCAGGGAACGGGAACAGGCGCTTCCACCACCACAGCACACCGCCATCAGGACACCGTCAGGTTGTATCACAGGCCGTAATACAGCTAGCAAAGTCCTATTGACATGGCAGGGCTGGTGGTGGAACCGCCCATATGATTCTGACCACCAGCATGACTACTGCCAAATTGTGGCGGAAATCCTTCAATACTTGTAATATGGTGGTCGGAAGACCACCAGCACTGGTGGTCTTCTGGCGCCCGTGGCATCAGGGGTCTTCTGACAAAAACGCCAAAGTCATAATGAGGGCCTTAGTCTTTCTTTTGAAGATTTTCTTTACAGGGACGATGTCACAAGTCAGATCCGACCTCCCTGGAACCCTCTTCGGATATGCGTCACAGGAGAACTCAGTAAAGGATTTCACATTTGGACTTAGTCAATTTTTCATGCAGAAATCTCTGTCTGGGAACAACTTGAAATTGAAGCCAATCTCCCTGGAACACTCCTTCGATCCAGTGCACAGGAGGCCTCCCTCAACTTTTTACGTTCAGACTTAGAAACCTTTTTGGTGCTTTTTCCCTCTGAAGTCGGACGACCCTCCACAGCAAGCTAATTTCGAGTCGATATAGTTGGATTGCCTTTCTATGCTCTCCCAGTGAAATCCTGGAAGTCTGGTGCTCTGGAGCTTTTCAGTGGGATGAACCTGCAAGTCAGACCGGGTCACGGTTGCCAGCTTGACTCACTATGTCGGGTTGATCCACTTTTAGAGCTTTTTTCCAAAGTTTCTCCAAACTTCTCCAAACTTCTGGATCTTCTTCAAGGTCTTTGATGGTCGTTTGGGAGTCCACAACTCATCTAAAGGTTCCATAAGCTCTGAGTTGCTCATTGAGGGTTAGGACTTCAACTCCTAAAATGCAGCTGGCTCAAATACAAAAATGACCACTGGTCACCGGTCAGCTGGTCAGTTTCTTCAGGGCTTGATGCAGGGGACTCTGGTCAGCTATTTTCTACCTGTAGTAAGCAGTTAGTTCCTTCTTGAAACAGTAGAAGACAGGAAAAGCCATTTTAGTTGTGAAACACAAGTGTGCAGCTGGTGCAGTCCTTCAGAGTACAATGCCAATATGCAGGTCAGATGTCCAGCAGGGCAGACTTTCTTCTTCTTGTCTTGTTCCTTGTAGGGATCTGAAGTGGGGTGCAGCTCTGCCAGTTGTATCCTTGCTCTTGGGGGTTGAAATCTGGGGTCTTGGCTGAGACCACCCACTGGTGTGGCTAGGTTTCCTTCAGCACCTTTCCAGACCCCTCTTAATCTAATCAGTGGACACCTGGCTGTCAGGGTTTGCAGTAAATGGGGGCGGTACAGTTTCTGTCCCATATATCCTTCCCTCCTTTGACCAGTTTGGTTGCTCTCTCCCATCCTCTGTCACCATCTGCTGAGGCAGATATTCTCCCACCAGATGCTTCCTTTGTGTCAGCCCAGGTCAATTCACACCTCAACAAGGCAACCTGGCTCAGGCTGCCAGAGGCTGACCAATAAGAGAAGGACACTACAAAGCTGAAACTGGTAACTTTTAAAAAGAGTTCTAAAACTCTTTCTAGGTACACGTTACATTAAAATCAACAGTGGCAAGTGATTGGATTTATTATAACCTTTGATTTGATACTAAACATGATATATTCAGATCCTTTCTATGAAAAAAAAATATTTTTAAATAAAGTCTCCACATGTTAGTTCTTTCAGCCCATTCCTTAAAATGGGGAAAAACAAATGTAGCTATCTTGTTACTCACCTGGGCGTATAAAACATCTTTTATAAAGCCCCTGCTTACAGTTACACTACGCCCAGTGCTCTAAATGGCCCGATAGTGTCTGGTACTGAGTACCAGCACTTTTTATTTAGAGAAGGATAGTACCTGCACTTCTCATGTAAAACGTAATACTTTTCATTGGAGAGTACTGGCACTTCTCAGAAACAAGCAGGTACAATGATACAAAGTACCTGCACTTCTATTTTTCAATTTTAAGCACTGACTATACCCATCCCTTGGGGCACCTATGATGCACCATAGGGATGACGTATATGTAACAATAAGGTAGCTTAGGACATTGGACGTACTTTTAATTCCAAAGTCAAATTTGGGTTTAACTTTAACATAAAAGCAGCCAGCAAGGCAGGCTTGTCTTCAAAATGGCACTGTGCACCATAGCAGCGCACCTATGGGTGTGCTACCTATACTGAGGTCCCTAAACCTACATGCCTTACCATATACTAGTGACTTATAGGTAGGTTGATACAGCCAATTATAACTAGCCTAATTTGGATAATCCATTTTACACAGACCACTGGCCCTGGGACTGGTTAGCAGTACCCAGGGCACAATCAAGATACAGTAACCTCCAGTATCTGTCCAAAAGTTTGAGGGTGATCACAGCAAAAAGGAGGACTTTCCTACAGCCTGATTATGACTTTAGCGGTCTGAGGATGCCAATGCCACAGTGGCAGTTGGACTGTCGTGGTTGCGGCAGTCCAACCGCCACATTACAAGGTTAGTGGACAGACTCGCCCACCTACTGCCGTCTCTACCAGGATCTTCAATCCCAACGGGCTGATGGTAAGTACAGGTTGCAAAATACCAGGGTGGTGTGGAACACAGTGCCAACATGCTGATTACAACCTTGTTCTCCGCCAGTCTTTTCATGCCCATACAAAGACTAATAGAAAGCAGGTGCAGGGTGTCACAACCTGGCTCCTGCACTGCCCATGCCTGTGGTTTCCGCCTGTCAGCTCAGTGGGAAAGTTTTGACGGGCCGTCCTGTCTGGAGTTTGGCAGATGGATGTTCCCGTCCCCCAAACCTATAATAGGGCCTTGAGTGATCCCATGAATACTGCTAAAAAGTATCTGTAGCCTAGTTGTACTTTGCAATGGAACTATTTTTCTAAATTTTAACATTAATTGCTAGGGACCTGGCTAGGGCTTAACAATGTTTCCAAAGGTTTTTGAAAGTTTTCAAAAGTTTTTCAAACAAAAAAAAAAGGTCCCATTATTAGTGAAAAAAATGCCTGATGCAGAGAACCAGGCTAAGGAGCTCGGCTAGACCCCTTGCATGGGATTGATATATCCCCAACTAAGGGCTCTCTGTAAAGGTTGTCTGATTCACACTGGTTCTCATGCTACTGCAGAAAATCTTTGTGAGCTTCTGGCAGAATATGACACTGCACACCAAGTGGGTGAGGGGGTACCCTCAGAAAGAGAAAATTCCAATAAAACTATAGATGAAGGTAGTGTCCTCCATCTCAGAAGTAAGGCCCCTTCAGAGGAGGATGTGGCTCGAGCAAGGTTAACCAAAAGACTGGCTTTAGAAACTCAACTTTTGGAGATAGAAGTTAAATGAAGAGAGTTAGGCCTAGGACCCATCTCTGGTGGCAGCATTCAAGTAACTAGTGAGAAAGAGAAGTATTTCACCCTAAAACGCCCCAAAGAAGTTGTCCCAGTTTATACAGATGGTGGTTATACCACCAAGTGGTTTTCTGTCAACGAGAGATCCTGCGTAGCCAGGGATATAGATAGGAGACATGGGAGCTCTCTGTTGTGATAACTGTTCTCAGGGAAATGCAGTGATAGACTCCTGACATTGAATGAGACAGATGCCAGGTCCTATGACCTCATGTACACTACCCTGTTTGAGGGCTTTGACTTACAACTAAAGAATAGAGAATTAAGTTCAGGGATACTCGGCAAATTCAGAGCCAGTCCAGGGTAGAATTCATGGCTTGATCAGTAAAAATGCTGGATTGCTAGTTCAAAGGTAACACGATTTTGATGGGCTTTAGAATTTAATTAGAAAGAGCATCTGTTGAATAATTATTATGAGGAGAAATTACATTGGATCATGCTAGGCCTAGATCCACTTTCTCCACAAGGGTTGGGGCAGAAGGCAGACCACTAGTTCAAGACAAGGGTGACCAAAACAACCACTGCTGGGGGAAAATAAAAGAAAGAGCTCAAATAGCCCCCTCCCCACCCTAGGGAATCAGAATAAAAACAAAGAATCTTCATCAGGCTCCTAAAAACCTGTTCAGGAGGTTGGACCCCAGACTCTTCACAGCCTAAGCAATGGTACAAAGGAAGGAGCTTTGATCCCAACAAGGCTTTATGCCATGATTGCAAAAACAGAGGGCACCAACCTCTAGGCCCTAGCTGTAAAACAAGAAAAATGCCTCTAGTCCAGCTGCAGTAAATATAGGAGGTCATTTTGACCCTGGTGGTACAAGACCGCCAGGGCTAAAATGACGGAAGCACCGCCAACAGGCTGGCGGTGCTTCCTGGGGTATTACGACCGTGGAGGAAGCGCCGCGGTCGCACCGCCGGTGATAATCCGCCTAGGCAGCTCTGCTAGCAGCGCTGACCAGGGGATTACGAGTCCCCGACCGCCAGCCTTTTTCTGGCGGTTTGAACCGCCAGGAAAAAGCTGGCGATACGGGAGTTGTGGGGTCCCTGGGGGCCCCTGCACTGCCCATCCACTGGCATGGGCAGTGCAAGGGCCCCCTGACAGGGCCCCATGCGGATTTTCACTGTCTGCTGGGCAGACAGTGAAAAGCGCGATGGGTGCAACTGCACCCGTCGCACAGCCGCAACACCGCCGGCTCCATTTGGAGCCGGCTCCTGTGTTGCGGCCCCCATCCCCGCTGGGCCGGCGGGCAGAAACTTGGTTTCCACCAGCCGGCCCAGCGGGGATGTCAAAATGGGCACCGCGTGAGTGCAGCCGCATTGGCAGCCGCACGGCGGTTACAACCAATGTTGTAATGAGGCCCATAGTTGCTAATCACCAGATGGGATCATAGTTGTGGCCTAACCATGTCTTTGAACCCACAGAGGCAACATTAGTCACAGATGGTGATCAGATTTATCATGTGCTACCTGGCCACTAACATGCAAAAATACAGGCAGCACCCTTTGATTAATAAAAAGAAGATTGATGCCTTGAGCAACACAGGGACTAGTCCACTCAGATCAGTACCTGTTAGGGAAAACCTATCCTGTCACCATTGCTGACAATGTCACAAAGAACCATCCCATGACAATGGTATTTTATAATTGGGGGGTAGCTGGACAAAAAGAAGTGGCTATGTCCATTCCATCCCTAGACTGAGATTGAACTGAGGACTAATGCAGCAATGCTTGGGATCCCAGAATGGTGTTTTGTCAAAACCAGGGCACAGAGAAAATTCCAGAGTGAACAAGAGGTGTTGGGTCCTCGAAGAATTGACCAACCCTCCAAGAGAAAAGGCAAGAAGACTGGAGGGCCAACTTCTGAAAAGACCAGAAGTCAGAACCTCTCTCACCAGGAAGAGGACTTGTTAACCCCAGAAGGAACTGAGACTGCAGAGCTTGGACCTTGCCACCCAGAACTCTTAGGACCAGAATAGAGGGACAAATAACTTGTCCTACTCTTGAAAGCCTGAGACAGCAAGCTGCACGGGAAGAAAAGAGTAGTGTCAGTGGTACCCATAGGGTTTTTTAAGAGGATGGAATCCTGTTCACTGAGGCCGGAGACCTCACGCTTGGTGCAGCTAGGAGGGTGATAGTTCCCCAGTAGTACAGAGAGTTCCCTCTCTCTCTAGCCCATGGCATTCCACTAGCTGGGCATCAGGGCCAAAACAAAACCTGGAGCAGCCTAGTTAATCATTTTTATTGACCTGGAATGTCCCAGAAGATGAAGAACGTGTGTCAGTCCTGTGTGACCTACAAAGCCAGTGGCAAGGTAGGAGGCCAAATGAAGGCCCCTTTAATCCCACTACCTGTGGTTGAGTTACAGTTCAAAAGGGTAGGGTTTGATATTGTTGGCCCCCTTGACCATCAAACAGTTTCATATATTTTAGTGGTAGTGGCTCATGCCACTAGACACACTGAAGCCATTCATCTTAGGAACATCACTGCCCCAGACCTTCTGGGTATTTTTACCAGGGTTGTCTTTCCTAAAGAGGTAGTATCAGTTAGGGTTTCAATCTTCATGTCTGCTTCCTTAAAATACATGTGGCAGAAATGTGGTGCAACTTATAACTTCACTACCCCATACCATCTACAGGCCAATGGACTGGTTGTAAGATTTAACCAGATACCAGATAGTGAAAGGCATGATTGTGAGAACTCCCGTAAAAACTCCCTTCCATGTCTGCTTTTGCCTACAGGTAAGTGTCACAAAAAAGAGTAGGGTTTTCCCCATTTAATCTCTTGTTTGGGCATCCTGTTAGGGGTCCATTGAGTCTTGTGAAGGAAGGCTGGGAAAGGCCTCTCAAAGAGCCTAAATAAGACATTGTGGATTATGTACTTGGCCTTCATTCCAGGGTGGCTGAGTATATGGAAATGCCAGCAAAAATCTTCAGGCCAGCCAGGACCGTGAGAAGCACTGATATGACCACAAAGTTGCTATGATGGAGTTCCAACCAGGTCAGAAAGTTTGGGTGTTGGAGCTTGCAGCTCCTAGGGCTCTGCAAGACAAGTGGTCTGGGCCCTAACCTATACTTAATTGAAAAGAGGAGGTAACCTACTTAGCTGACAGTTGCAAAAATCCCAAAAGATTTATACTTGTCAACCGCCTGAAACCCTATTTTTACAGAGCTGCTGTGACCATGCTCATGGTCACAGATGAAGGACAGGAAGATGAGAGTGAATCTCTCCCTTATCTCCTCTCTAGCAAACCACAAGATGGTTCTGTGGATGGAGTGGTCTTGTCCTACACCCTCATAGGACAACAGCAGGATGATTGCATGCAAGTCCTCAACTAGTATGCTGAACTCTTTTCTCTGACCCCTGTTAGGACTAACTTGTGTGCCCATGATGTGAGCACTGGAGACAGGTTGCCTGTCAAAAACAAAGGCCCAGATCTAAGAGGGCTTAGCGCCATTCCAACACCACTTTGGCATAATTTTTTACACTGATGTGGCATTGGAAGGCCAAAAATGCATTGCACCACTTTGTAACCCCTTGCACCACATTATCCCTACTCCAAGCATAATGTTTGCAAGGGTAGCATCCTGGTGCTGGGGGGGCTAAGAAAATGGTGCAAAGAAAGAAATCTAAGAGATTTCTTTGTGTCATTTTTATCAGCATTTTTAACACCTGCTAAGAGCAGATATTAAAGGGAGGCTCTCGTTGTTGTCAATGGGCCTCTGGCTGCTTTGCAGGATTAGCGTCAAAATTGTTGATGCTAATCCTGCAAAGCACCAGACTATCCTAAAAAAATTATGACGTTAATACCCCTGACTACTGCCATGGTGCGCCATATTTTAAATAGGCACACACATGGTGGCGTTACAGGGGCTCTAAGGGGTTTAAGAAAAGTGGTGCAGTGCCACTATTCATAAATCTGCCCCAAAACTTAGACAATGTCAGAGAAAGCACTCAAGTTGAAGTCAAGAAGATGCCGGATTTGGGTGCCATTAAACTAGGGCAGGGAAAGGTTGTATACTTGGGCCACCTGGTAGATGGAGGTCATCGTCAGCCACTAGAGTCCAAGATCCAGATAATCCTGGCTTGTGAAGCTCCGACTACCTAGACCCACGTCAGTGAATTCCTTGGCTTGACTGCATACTATAGGAGGTTTGTGAAGTGTTATGACACCATAGTGCCCCCCTCACAGATCCCCCCCTCCATGAAAATTCCCAGAAAGATCAACTGGACAGTGAATTGTCAAAAGGCTTTTGACACACTGAATCATGCAGGGTAGGATAGGAGGAGTGCTAGCCCAGACCAATGATGAGGGACATGACTGGTCAGTCACTTTTATAAGCAGAAGACTACTCCCCAGAGAACAAAAATGGAATGCATTAGAGAGGGAAGCCTTGCTGTGGTCCGGGCTTTGAAGTTTGACTCTCACTTCATAGTTCAGACAGACCACAGGCCTCTCAGGTGACTTTAACAAATGTAATGTGAAAACTCCAAATTGCTTAGGTGGTCCATATCCCTACAGGGAATGGACTTTAAAATGGAACACAGACCTGGGACTTCCCAGGTTAATGCAGATGGCCTTTCCAGGTTCTTGCACTTAGAGGATGAAGACTCCCCAGGGGAAGGATAGTTTAATCCCCTTTCATTTGAGAACTAGGGGTAGTGCGAGAATAAAGCCTCTTTTCACACGGTAGCCCCTTACTCTTTGCCTGGAAAATGATGTGATTTCTTTCAAACTGTACATGTCCTGGGCATCTGCTAAATAGGTTTCCCAGGGGGCTGGATCTATTTCCCCAAAACTGTATTATGTTTGGCACTTCAGCCACCTTTGTAAGTCCCTAGTAAATAGCACCCCTGGTACCTAGGACATGGGTTCTGAAGAAGGTCCACCAGAGCTGCAGCAGCAATTGCGCAACTCCGAGAGGCCCCACACCAGCCTCATGCAGACTGCCATTACAAGTGCATGACAAGGTGCACTTAAAAGTTGCAAACTCGACATGGCACTCACCAAGAATGCCCAATCTACTAACACTGCATGCTATATAGGTAAGCAACCCCTCTGGTTTCAGCCCTAAGGCAGGATGCACTATAACCCATGTGAGGGTATATGTATGCGTGAGCAAATGTGCCCCTACTGTGCCTTTGAAAAACCTTAGCCATAGAAAATACTTGTGCTGGACACTGGTCAATACAAGTACCCCAGCTAAAGGATGGCCTCTTTGAATACTGGGTTATTTGATATCAAACAACTCAGAATACTGAACCTACACTGATGACAGTTTTGGATTTATTATAACATTTATTCCCATAGCGCACCTCAAAGGTGCCCCCTGCAAAACCTAACGGTCCTGGCATGGTTGCTGACTGGTCCTAACTAGCCTTTCACTACCAGACATGACTCTGGACTCTTGTTTGACAGCATTTTTCTCTCTGGTACCAGAAGTCAAAGCTTTTCCTGGGTCGAGGTGTTACACTTCCTCAGCCAGGAAGGCACCTGCACCAGCGGTCAGCTTTAAAGGCTTTACCACCTTTGATATCTGACCTCTGCCTCTGGTGGTAACAGCAGATGGCCGCCCAATGGCTTTCCCTCACTTTGGGCGGCACCCACATTTGGAACAGACACTGATGAGTCTGTACAATCTTTCATAGAACAGTATGTGACATGCATCACACCAAAACACACTGGTGAAAGGGGACTGAGAGAACAAGTTTTGCATTTTGAAACACATAGATTTTAGAAGTACTGCTATCATTAATATAAATCCAAAAGAAGTTTTAACACAAGATGTTTATTTGGATGTCCAGGACCTGTAATTTCAAAAGGAAGAATGAACAGCTTTTTGTCTTCAGTCAGGCATACACTGGCACGGAAATCACCAAAGAACACATGTAACCTAAGAAGAACAGAGGATTCCAAGTATAATATTGACTATAACCCTGTGATTTTGAAAATATGGAATGAAAATCTGGACAATTTGTTGCAGACAACTCCATCACTGTGGCTCAGTATGTCACATCATACATTACAAAATCTGGAAAGACAAAGATGAAGGAGATGTGGATGGAGATTACTGCAGAAAAGACTCTTAGTAAGAAATTGTATTTCTTCAGCTTGAAAATGCTTTCCCATAGGAAAATAGTATCCTATGAAGCATGTGACAGGTTGATTTCGGCAAGTTTGTTCTCAAAATCAATAGTAAGTGTTTGGGTAAGTCTTTATCTAGCTAGTACACGAAACAGAGTGTTAAAGTCTTTCCGAGAAATTGAGTACCTATCAGAGTTTGAACCGCAAAGTACAGACATTGTGAAATCAAGTATGTGGGCTGTATACTATCCAAGCAGAAGTCCACATCTAGAAGACAATAGCCTTTATGAAATTCTTCAAAACTACTGATACAGAAGCAATGTAAGTCAAGACATAGAAGAGGGGAAATATGAAGTACCTGGATGTGATAATTGTTTAGTCAAACATGCCAAAAAAAATCTAATTACCCACTGAAAACTTAGTTGTCAAACTCCTGACAAAAGATAGTTTTTTTATTTAGATCTTCTTCAACTATTCAAGCCTTGATGTTATGAACTGGAATTACTTGGAGACTATGATTGCTACGAAGATTCTTTTAATGCTGTCAAAGATACTATTCAGAATTCTGTTTTCACAAATTATTTACAAATGTGAAATGATGAGATAAAACAAGATGAAACAATTGCTCCTGCAATGAAACAAGCGAGACACGAATATGTAGGTCTAGAACAGTTGATTGAACTACTTACCAATTGTAGGAGGCTGGCCTGGTTTTTAGTGGGTATAACAGGTCCAGTTATACCTTATTAGTGTACTTTAGTCAGTGTCTAGAAGCCAGGCTCTCTAGGGGTAGTGTGGATGAGCAGCCAAGGCCTAACTAGGTGACATGAAAAGCTTGTGCAATACCACTGTAGTCACACAGCAATCACACACTTGAAAGAAAATACTCAGTGTTACAAAAATAAAGGTACTTTATTTTGGTGACACAAATGCCAAAAATACCATAGAGACTATCCTCCCTTAGGAGGTAAGTAATGTACATAGTATATAGACGAGGGTGCAGAAATAGCTGTAAAACAGTTAGAAAACAGTGCAAATAGTGAAAATCACAATAGTTAGAAAAGGGCCTAGGGGGAACACAAACCATATACTAAAATAGTTAACTGAGAAAGTTGGTTTCCCACCTAGGCAAGTGTAGTGTGTAGTGGAGCACTGGCAGTATTAGAAAACACCAAAGGTAAGTAATAGAACCCACACCAGGGCCAAGGAAGTTAGGTGTAAATCACAGTAACGTTCCTAGAACATACAAGAACACGTGATAGAAGATTGTGCAAGAACCAGAACAGACTGCAAGATACCAACAACAGATTCATGGACCTGAAGACCTGTGGAAGAAGGAGGGGACCAAGTCCAAGAAGCACTGAAGAGTCCAGGGAAAACAGGAGCCCCTGCTAACCCGGATGAAGATGCAAAAGAAGAACCACTGGTGAAGAAGAACAGTCAGTACTTCACCCAAGAAGATTGATTGGGGTTCCTGGTAGATGCAGATGATGTCCCACACTGGATGGATAATTGCAGTCTGGTTTGTGTCACTGGATTCCGCCAACAAGCCCTGGCAAACACAAAGTTCGGGGTTAGAGGAAAATGGCTTTGCCCGGGGACCTGGTGGCCTCTACCCAGGAGGGAGAGGCAAAGGGGCTCTCAGCAACTCAGAGAGCCCTCAGAAGACCAGACAGTGCATACAGGAGTCCCACAACACAGGGACAAAGAAGGTGAAAAATAAGGCTCATGCAGCAGCACCAGAAATGGATCCCATGCTGCCGGAAAACGATGCAGGAGGCTGTGTATTGCAGGACAGAGCACTGGGGGCAGGAACTGCATAGTGCATGAAGAACTTTGTGAAAGGATGTCAACAAACCTTGGCAACTGCAGAACACGTGGTGCACGGGGGTACTTTCTTGCATAGGAAGACAAGCTCTTAATTCCACCAAAGTTGGACAGCTGGACGTCAGGACTATCAGGACCACTTCAGTACAGTATGCCAATTTTGGTTGAGCTACTGAGTTATCAGTATGCAATGACAAAATTTAGAGGAGAAAGAGCATGAGCACTGGGGTCCTGGTTAGCAGGATCCCAGTGACAAACACACTGACATCAGGCAGAAATTGGGGATAACATTCCAAAAGAGGGTACTTTCCTACAACAATGAACCAAAATACATTTATATTGAAGTAAAAGACAAAGTAGAACATGGATTTCTTCCTGGGAAGAAAGAATGCAACTGCTCACTATTCAAGCAATACTATTGTATATCAGTGGCCAAGCTGGTACCGGGAAAGTTTTTTAATAAAAGTTATTTCCACTTACCCACACAAGACTATAGAATTAAAGTTATTGTGTGTAATAACAGCAACCACTAGATTAGCTGCACAATATCAAAGCAAGATTCTTACCTGGAATACTGACTTTATTGGTAGAACATGATAAGAAATTGAAATACCAGAAATTATCTTGTAAAGCTTGTCATGAGGTGGCAAGACTTTTGAAAACAATTGAAGCTTTTAATTATTGTGAGATAAGCATGGTTTAAAATCTAATGCTTGCCTTTGTTCACCTGAGAATGCAACAGATTTCAAAAGTCTTGTTTGGAGGAAAAAAGGACAGCCTTATTTCAAAACTCTTTTACAAGAAAAAACTCAGACCTTTTTGGGAAATATTGGCTATGTAAACATTTGGCAATATTTCAAACACAAGGAACTTGTGAAAAATATCTGTCAAGCCTCTAACATGGAATACAGAAACATTCTGAAGGATATTAGAGTAGGAGTTCTGACAGAGGAGGCAAAACATATCTTGGAAAATCGACTTATTAAGACACTGTTTTACTGTACCAATGTGGCAGCAGAGCTAATGTATAATTTTTGTAAAGAAGGAAAATCCATAGCTCCTTTAATGCCTACATTTCAAGAGTGTGCTGCATTTAATGAACAATAACTAAAACTAGAGAATTCCCTAACAGTGATGAGGTAGATATCTTAGCTATAAAGTGTGTTCAGGTTGATGGCATTAAGTACCTTTGATGATGTGTTGTACGTTTTTTCCTTGTAAAAGATTATGACCCTCATTACAACCCTGGAGGTCGGAGATAAAGCAGGAGTTATACCGCCAACAGTCCGGGGGTAATAAATATGAAATTATGTTCAGACAGACAGCCACTTTATCACACCGACAGCCAGGGCGAAACCAACAGGCACCACAGCGGTAACCGCCAAAAGCCAGGTGGAAGACAATGTACCGCCCATAGTAATATGACCCATCTTTTCCGAGGTGGTACCAATGACATCAAAAGCCTGGCAGAAACACTGCACGGAAGGGAAACAACTCACCTCTGGACACTCAGAGAAGAGCCATGCCACCATGGAGCCCGAGTTGCATGTCTTCCTCATGGTCTTCTACCTTCCGCTCCACTACTAACATCAACGCCAGCGAACACGAACACGGCGAGTACTGCCGCCTAGCACACAGGGGATAGGTGTGAGGTAAAAGAGAGTGACACACACACGAAACACGCAACATCCCAACCCCAACACCACACACACAACCAGATGCACTAACATAACATATAAACCCTGTACCCCTCAGGAATAATGCAAGGACAACTATTATAGTGTGAAAACGTTGTAATAAGATACATATATGTGAAATTTGTGCATCCAAAGTATATACATATTTACAATGCAAGGAACATTGCCCAGTCCTCGATGTCCGTGGGCCACAGCGCCACATCACAAAGTCCAAGGCCCAACCTCACTCCTGCAACAACACAGAGCAAACACTGCAGGGGCATCAGGTTGAAAATACACAGGCAGCTCAGGGGGACAGGGAATGGGGAGGCACCTCAGCCGTAAGATGGTACAATGCCACTGGTCCTGGAAGGGGCAACATGCCCTGTGCTTGGTCCTGGGGAGTGCAAGGCCACAGTCTCTCTAGTGGCTGGCTTCTCCATGGTTCTGGAGGGGCACTGTGCCCAATGTGCTTGATCCTGGGAAGGATGGGGTGAGTTGATGGCTTCTCCACTGGTTCTGGAGGGGGCATTGTGCCCTGTGATGCAGATCTTGGGGAGTGCAAGGTCACAGTATTTCACCTGGGTGTCAGACCCACAAAATTTACAGGGGCCAGGCCGCACAACAACCCATGGACGCAGGACTACACACTGTCCGCCGGCAGTAACAGCTTCTCAGTGGTGGCAGTGGCGGTGCTGGTGGTGGTGCCAGCAGTGGTGGGGGAAGGCTCCAGCCCTTCCCTTGCAGCCTCTGACGGCTGCCCTCTGGGGCTGATGCTGCTGGCAGTGGTGCTGGCAGTAGTGGGGGGAGGCTCCAGCCCTTCCCCTGCAGCCTCGGATGGCTGCCCACTGGGGCTGCTGCTGCTGGCAGTGGTGCTGGTGGTGGTGCTGGTGGCGGTGAAGCAGTGGTGGCGGGAGGCTCCAGCCCATCCGCTGCAGCCTTGGATGCCTGAACCACCATGGTTGGTGGTGGGGGCTCTGACTGAGTCCCAGCACCAGGCCTCTTGTCCTTTTTGCCTGCAGGTGCAGGCCCATTACCCCTCCTACCAGCAGCTTGGGATGGCTCCTTGCTCCTCTTCGCAGCAGCTGGGGACTGCTCCTTGCCCTTCCTTTTATCAGCTGGAGGTGCCTCCTTGCCCTTCTTTGCAGCAGCTGGGGGTGCCTCCTTGCCCTTCCTTGCAGTACTCGTTGCAGGCACCCTATTAGTGTGGCTGCCTGGTGCCCACGTTCTTCTCCCACCTGGTGTAGCTGTGGACACTGCTGGGCCCCTGGACTGGGTGGCTGAGGTGCTTGGCTGGGTTCTGACCACCCTGGCCTGACATGAGAAACAGGGGGGGAGGGCTAGGGAAGAGGTCAAAGGTGGAGAGGAAGAGCTGCTTAGGGACATTGGGGTGGGAAAAGGCAGATGGTTTGGTAGTGGAGGTAGAAAGAGTGGTTGTAGGAGGTGTCTGTTTGCTGTGTTTGGGTGCAGGTGCATGGGATAGATGCTGTTGTGAGGGGAATGGCTGTTGGATGTCTGAGTTCTTGTGTTTGTGTACTTTGGGAGGAGGGGGCACAGACACAGTCGGAGAGGACACAGGGGATGTGGGCATGGAAGTGAGGGTCGTGACTGCCAGTGAGGTGTGTGTTTTGATAGGTGTGCTGGTCATGGGGGTAGTGGATGAGGATGCAGTGCATGCAGGTGTGAGTGTAGACGCAACTGAGAGGGAGGTGGACGACGAGGAGGAGGGGGCCACTGCGGAGGCAGTGGATGTTGGTATATCTACATCTGGATGGTGTTTGTGTGAGTGCCTGTGGGAAAAAGTGTGGTGCTTGTGTTTGCCATGTCCACTCTTGTGTGTTGTCCTGGGTGCCTGCTTGTCTGACTGTGTGCTTGGGACAGGTTGTGGTTGAGGGGAGTGGAACTGGGTAGAGGAAGTTGGAGGGGGGAGGCTAGAAACAGGGACAATGGCTGTCATCAGAGAGGAGGCCAGAGCCTGGATTGATCTATGTTGGGCTGCCATGCCAATATAAATACCCTCCAGGAATGCATTTGTCTGTTGCATTTGGACAGCCAGCCCCTGGATGGCATTCACAATGGTTGACTGCCCAACAGAGATGGATCACAGGAGGTCAATAGCCTCCTCACTCAGGGCAGCAGGGCTAACTGGGGCAGGGCTTGAGGTGCCTGGGGCGAAGGAGATGCCCACCCTCCTGGGTGAACGTGCATCGCAAACATGTGAGGGGCCCCTCGGAGGGTGGTGCTGGTATGGGGGGTAGTGGCTGTACCTGTAGCTGGGGTGGGCACAGAGGTGTCTGCCACTACCAGGGAACTTCCATCGGAGGAGGAATCCGTGCCTGAACTGTCCCCTCCTGTGTCTGCCATGGTGCTTCCTTCCCCCTCCGTCCTACACATGCTCTCACGGTCGGTGGAATCGGCCTCCTGAGCCCTGTAGGATGCAGCTCCCTCCGTCACCGGTGCCTCAGCTCCTCCACCAAATGACGCTAATGCACATAAGGAAAGGGTGACAAAACAAAAAGGGGGGGAGACAAAGAATACACTTGGTCAATGGCGGCAACAACACCACTGTTGTCGTACATGACACACACAGGGAACAGCCCTACGCAATAAGCACTACCAGTCACAATGCTAGTCACCAGCCCATGGATAGGGATGCCTAACGCCACTTGCAGCATACCTGGGACCCACAGATCCCTGCCCAGTAGTGGATGCCAAGTAGCTTGGTTGGAGGTACTTTACATCAGAACCCTGCCCACCATGGGATCTACTCTGCAATGTCAGGCTTGGCCTAGGGGCACGCACAGGTGCACATCCCCCACCCGGATGCCACCCCACCATGTGCAAGTTGTATATTGGGGCACCGTGCTCACCCCTTGTGGCTGCTTTGATGCCCCCAAGCGCCCATCCAGCTCCAGATAGGCCACTGCCAGTATGCTGGCCATTGGGGGGGTCAGTGTTCAACGGGCACACCTTCTTTGTTGGGAGGCCATCCCCAGCTGGGCCTCCGTCATCTTCCATGCCCAGCATCTCAGGTCCTCCCACCGGTTGCGACAGTGGGTGCTCCGCCTGCCATAGAACC
This sequence comes from Pleurodeles waltl, assembly GCF_031143425.1. NCBI lineage: Eukaryota > Metazoa > Chordata > Amphibia > Caudata > Salamandridae > Pleurodeles > Pleurodeles waltl. The sequence goes on from NC_090446.1 coordinate 822,501,576, forward strand.
CCAGAGTCTGCATGTCCTTGGCGATGGCACACCATATTCCCGTTTCCTGATGGACGCTGACCTGCAGGGAAATGGACACAGAGAAAGATATTAGTCCCACCGTCCTGCCTGTTACACTCATGGCCCACCATTCCCCTTCCCAACCCCATTAGCACAGACATAGCCCAGCATGCATGCAGCACGCTGACCAGGGCCCATCCACCAACCCCCCCACATGAGGCCTTCACACACAAAACTCCATGCATTCAAACCCCATGCATCATACTCACGGTGTACCCACCTGTTGGTCTGGAGTTCCATACAGCATTCGGTACTGGGGCAGGACCCCATCCACCAGTCGCTCCAACTCCGCCGAGGTAAAGGCAGGGGCTCTTTCCCCAGTGACACCAGCCATGATCAGTTCCAGACCTAGGTCACAGCAGCACTTGTAGTGTAGGTCCTCTCCTGTTGAAGGTCAGGTAGCAAGTGAGGGATGAGATAGAAAATGGTGGAGACGTGTGCGGCGATTCATACTGTCAATGCCAGCATACATCACAATTGGCCACTGTACCCCTGTAGGGTCCAAAGTTAACCAACAAGGAGTTGCACGGAGGTTTTCGACTGCCTCCCTCCTGGGCACACAACATCAGCGGAATAACTTCATTTCCACCTGTCCCTCCAAAAAGGACAGCCGGACGCCACTTCAGGGGGGGAGGTGCAGGCCACAGCTTCTAACTGCGTCACAGTACACATATGCACCATTTGGACCTCTCCAACAAAATACTGCTACAATCATGACATGCATTGAAGTTTAGTGTTTGGAAATGAGAGATACTGACCAGCTACTCACCATTTTGCCCCATAGATTGCAACGGCTGCAGATGAATAGGAGATGGAGACATACTCCTGTGTACAGACCCCAGGTGGACTCGGCAACAATGGAGGACAGGCACATTATACTCACCTACAGACTGGACAGGGCCACAATCACAGAGCTGTGTGCCCAAAAGAAGCCTGACCTAATCTCTGCTATCCGTCACCCCACCGGGATCCCCCCTCTTGTGCAAGTGCTATCAGTGATACCGTTTCCTGGCAACTGGCTCCTTCCAAGTGACAGTGGGCTTGGCAGCAGGAATGTCTCAGCCAATGTTCTCAATAGTACTGATAGGAGTGTTGTCTGCCCTGATTAAACATATGCCCAGCTACATCATTTTCCCCCAGGTGGAGGATTTGGCCACAGTGAAAGCTGATTTCTATGCAATGGGGCATATTTCCAACATTATTGGGGCAATTGATGGTGCACATATTGCATTTGTCCCCCACCTCAGGGAAATGAACAGGAGCTCAGAAATCAAAAGAGCTTTCGCTCAATGAATGTGCAGATGGTGTGCCTGGCGGACCAGTATATCTCCCACGTCAATGCAAAATATCCTGGGTCTGTGCATGATGCCTTTCTCCTGAGGAATAGCAGAATCCCATATGTGATGGCTTAACTCCAGAGGCACATGGTGAGGCTAATAGGTGAGCCCTGGTTCCCACCCAGTGGATGTTGGTGTATGGGTGTGGTGTGGACCCTAAGGGTTGGTGTGTGGCTAACAGTTGTCCCTTGATATTTGCAGGTGACTCTGGTTACCCCAACCCCTCATGGCTACTGACCCCTGTGAGGAATCTCAGGACAAGGGCAGAGGAATGAGGCACATGGGTGAACAAGAAAAATTATAGAGACGACCATTGGCCTCCTGAAGGCCAGGTTTCATTGCCTCCATCTAACAGGTGGATCCCTGTACTACTCACCCAAGAACGTCTACCAGATCATCGTGGCATGCTGTATGTTGCACAACCTTGCCTTACGTCGCCAGGTGCCTTTTCTGCATAAGGAGGAGGCTGGAGATGGCCGTGTGCAGCAGGGTACCCTGTGGACAGTGAAGATGTGGAGGTAGAGGATGAGGATGAGGACAACAGAAGTGCAATAATTAGTCAATTCTTCCAATGACACACAGGTAAGACTGATGATGCAAAATCATGCCATGTTGACAACAACAGTACTATGGGGGTCATTCCAACCTCGGCGGTAAAAGGCGCTTCGTTCAGAAGACCGCTATAACACCGCCGCGGCCCCGGTAAACCGCCACGGTCATTCTGACCCACAACAGGCAAACCGCCAAAATACAGACATCCCCAAAAGTCCGCCACACCAAAGGGCAGCGAGAAACTGGCGATGACCAAACCTCCACCGTCACGCCAACAGAAATACGCCCACACTATAACGACACATGAATCCACGCAGCGGTCTTTCAACCGCGGTATTCCATTGGCGGTACACACCACCGCGCTCAAAATACACACACACTTACAAAATACAACCACATTGGACAATTCAAAATACACACACCTGAGACACATACACACACCACTCCTACACACCCAATTAAATATAAAACACACACCCACATCACCCACAAACCTCCACTCCTAGAGATTCGTGAACACGCACGAGAAAAGACATCCGAGCACCCAGACACCCAATTCACTGTCACCCAGCAATATTTGCACGCACTTCACACAACACAACAATACACATCACCACACTTAGCACCACACAATCCACCCTACACATCACCCTCACCACCCCATGGCACCGCAAAGACACCCCAGGTTCTCTAATGATGAACTCAGGGTCATGGTGGAGGAAATTGTACGAGTAGAGCCACAGCTGTTCGGGGCACAGGTGCAGCACACCACCATTGCCAGGAAGATGGAGCTATGGAGCAGAATAGTCGACAGGGTCAACGCTGTGGGACAGCACCCAAGAAATCGGGACGACATCGGGAAGAGGTGGAACGACCTACGGGGGAAGGTGCGTTCCATGGTATCCAGGCACAACATCGTGGTGCAGAAGACTGGCAGCGGACCCCCACCTCCTCCCCCAGAATTTACAACATGGGAGGAGCACGTCTTGAACATCCTGCATCCTGAGGGCCTCGCAGGAGTAGGCGGAGGAATGGACTCTGGTAAGGCAAATCTTAACTACTTCTCCCCCCCACCCCACCTGCATGCCAACTCATACCCCCACCCTCACCCTCACCCCCATCACATCCTACTCCTTGCAACTGTCTCACCATCACAACCCACCCATCCCAACACCTAGCCCTGCATGCGTCCACAAAGCATGGACACCCATCACCTAAGCATGCCCACTGCACATACACATACAAACCCCCCTCCCCCAACCACCGTCACAACAGCCCCCACAAAAGAATGCCAGCACTGGGGTACACGGGCACCCACCCATTGCACGCTATGACACACACAGAAGCAATAACCATGCTTTTATCCCCCTGCAGGACCCGAACGCCACGTCACCGCGCAGGAGGGTCCACAAATGCCCCCTCCACCCCCAGAAGAGGCCCACAGTGAGGACAGCAGCTCTGTCTCCCTGGATCTAGATGACCAGCCCGGTCCATCGGGGACCTCGGGACAGTCGGTTCCCCTCACACAGCCACAGGCAACAGTAGACCTTCCCCCCTCTGGGAACACCAGCACAGCACCCACCCAGCGGGCCCATACCTCTGTCCCCAGGACACGTCAATCAGCGGTGTGTCCACCACTACAGGGAACCCAGGCTAACCCACCACCCCAACAACAACAGGGACCTGGGGGCAGTGGTAGTGGGCACACGGTCCAGGGGACAGAGGCCCAGAGAAACAGGGGAACTGGGAGGGCTGCTGTGCGACAGGGGGGGGGACAAGCCCAGGGAACCCACTCTCCACGAGGCCCTCTCCTCCATCATGGGAGCATACCACCGCTCCCAGGAGACGATGGCGACGGTCCTGGCCAGGTTTCAGGAGATCCAGCTTCTGCAGGAGGAACAGTATATGGGGTTCAGGGAGGAACTAAGAAACATCAGTTCCGCCATGGGTACCATCGTAGTGGCCCTGAATGAGGTAGTCACGACACTGTGGGACACTGTGGCACCTCAAAGGGCCCCTGACACTAGCATGCACCAAGAACTGCCTACCACCTCCGCCGGCGCTAGTGTACAGGAGGCCCCGACACAAGACCAACAGGCCACCAGAACCCCACCCCCTGCAGAAGGAGAACCACCCCGCAAGCGGGCCCTGAGATCCAGGAAGAAGACAGAGTAAGATGTCAAGACCCTCGCCAGCAAAGGATACCGCCCTGATTGTCAACCCACTGTCCCACATTGTCACCCTGTCCAAGCTTAAACTGCCCCTGCTCCACTTCCCACAGGCATTTGGACAATGCACCTGTGAAACTGATAGTCTGGACTCTGCCATGGACAATCCTCCACCATCACCCCTCACCGATTTGCAACCACCCATCCAATTTAGAGCACTTGAATAAAAACACTTATTGCACAAAACAATCTGGAGTCTGGCTGTGATTTAGAACAAATGTATTAGACATGACCGTGCCAAAATGTTCATTCACATTGTGATGGTAACAAACCGCTGTCACACAGCTGTAGTCCATGGGGAAACAAAGCAGATGTCACGCAGTGGGGCCCACAGCTCTGAAAACGGAAGGGAAAGCCACAACACAGTTAGCATACACTGGGGGAAAAAGTCAGACAGTAGAGAGGTAGGAGTCTTTAAGTAAATGTAATATGCCGGTGTCTACTCTTACCTGTGTGTCACTGAAAATGCTGCTGTATTACTGTGTTCCTGTTCTCTATGTCGTCCTCTTCGGTTTCCTCCTCTTCACTCTCCAAAGGCTCCACAGCTGCTACAACACCACCATCTGGACCATCCTCCTGCAGAAAGGCACCTGGCGGCGCAAAGCCAGGTTGTGAAGCATACAGCAGGCCACGATGATCTGGCACACCTTCTTTGGTGAGTACATTAGGGATCCACCTGTCATGGAGGCACCTGAACCTGGCCTTCAGGAGGCCAAAGGTTCGCTCGATCACCCTCCTAGTCCGCCCATGGGCCTCATTGTATCGTTCCTCTGCCCTTGTCCTGGGATTCCTCACTGGGGTCAGTAGCCAGGACAGGTTGGGGTAACCAGAGTCCCCTAATAGCCACACCCGGTGCCTCTGGAGTTGACCCATCACATACAGGATGCTGCTATTCCACAGGATGTAGGCGTCATGCACTGACCCAGGGAACTTGGCATTAACATGGGAGATGTACTGGTCAGCCAAACACACCATCTGTACATTCATCAAATGATAACTCTTCCGGTTCCTGTACACCTGTTCACTCCTGCTGGGGGGGACCAAAGCAACATGTGTCCCATCAATGGCCCCTATGATGTTGGGGATATGTCCAAGGGCATAGAAATCACCCTTCACTGTAGGCAAATCCCCCATCTCAGGGAAAACGATGTAGCTCCGCGTGTGTTTCAGCAGGGCAGACAACACTCTGGACAACACCTTGGAAAACATAGGCTGGGACATCCCTGATGATATGGCCACTGTTGTTTGAAATGACACACTTGCTAAGAAATGGAGTACTGACAGCACCTACACTTGAGGGGGGATCCCTGTGGGTTGGCGGATGGGTGACATCAGGTCTAGCTCCAGCTGGGCACACAGTTCCTGTATAGTGGCTCGGTCAAGCCTGTATGTCAGTATGACATGTCGTTCCCCCATTATCGACAGGTCCACCAGCGGTCTGTACACGGAAAGATTCCTCCATCTCCTCGCATGTCCCAGCGGACGGTGCCTATGAAGGACAACAGCGAGCACAGAGTCAAGCAACCCACAGGTACGTAACCACAGCTTGCACATAGCACGATTCCCAATGCATTGAATGGCTTGTATGAGTGTTGGTGCATGGCCTAGGTATGTGTGACGCGGTTGGTAATTAGGCCATGTGGGCCCTTGAAATGGCGGCTGCCTGACCTGTGAAGTGCGACAGTGGGATGTGAGGTCAATGCGCTGGCGTGGCACACCGCGGCGGTAGGCGGTCGAAGACCGCGGCGCTAAGCCACATTGGTTAACATAGAACCCTATGGGTTTCAGGAGCCAATGACGATGTGCGCCGGCGGTCATAGTACGCACCGCCGCAGGCGTGACTGCCATTTTCTATCTGCTTAATCACTCGATACCTGATCTTCGACAGGAGAGGACCTACACTGCAAGTGCTGCTGTGACCTCGGTCTGGAAGAGACAATGGCTCATGCGACTGGGGAAAGGGCCCCTGCCTTCACTGCGAAGGAGTTGGAGAAACTTGTGGATGGGGTCCTCCCCCAGTATGCGCTACTCTACGGTCCTCCAGACCAACAGGTAAGTACACTGGGACCATGCTTAGTGGGCAATGCCTGGGTTGAGTCGGGTGGATGAAAGATGGTGGGGGGGAGCGATTGAGGCATGCATCAAACGACAGATGAGAGCATGTGCCACATGGCAAGGGTGGGTATGGGGGGCCACTCACATCGAGCATGCAGAAGGTGATGACAATTTTTCTCTTCCTGTACATGTCACATAGGTCAGCGCCCACCAGAAAGTCGCGATTTGGTGTGCCATCACCAAGGACGTCCGGACCCTGGGGGTCCACAACAGACGGGGCACCCACTGCCGGAAGAGGTGGGAGGAGATCCGACGCGGGAGCAGGAAGACGGCGGAGGCTCTGCTGGGGATGGCCTCCCAACGTAGGAGGGGTGCCAGTCGTCAATTGACCCCCCTGATGTCCCGGATCCTGGCAGTGGCCTACCCCGATTTGGATTGGCACGTGAGGACATCACAGCAGACACAAGGGGGTGAGTACAAATACATTCTGCTGACTTTGCGCGCAGTGGAGGTGTCTTGGTGGGGGAGGAGGGTTGTGGGTATCCCTAGGCCAGGGCGATTTCTGTAGGCTAGGCCCCTCCGTAAGGCATGGCCCTGTGCCCCCGCCCCCCACCTCTGTAGGGTGCCAAGTGCAGGTATCCATGGCCCTGTGTCATCTATGTGTGCAGTTGTCGTCCATAGGCTTGTAGGCCATGTCCCACGGATTGCGTAGTGGACCCCAAGTGCGCGGCGTAGTGCAGGGGGCTTCTGTGTCTGTCTTGTCCGCCAACGGTAGCGGTAATCCATGCACTCAACATGTCTTTATTTCTCCCCCCCCCCTTTGTTGTGGTCTTCCTGTTCATGTGTGCATTAGCATCATCAGGCGGAGGAGAAGTGGCATCGGAGAACGAGGGAGCTGCATCTCACATGGCCATGGCGGGCCATGCAACTGACTCGGATTTCACCAGTGAGACGGAGGGCGAGGGGAGCTCCACAGCGGGGACTCGTGCTGATGTCAGTGACAGCGACTCGTCCTCTGAAGGGAGCTCCCTTGTGGTTGCGGCAACATCCGTGCCCCCCGCAACAACAGGTACAGCCGCCACCCAACGCACCAGCACCGCCCTCCCAGCAGCCCCTCAGCGTTTGCCCCGTGCCCGCTCACCCAGGAAGGTGGGCATCTCCTTCGCCCCAGGCACCTCAGGCCCTGCCCCTGTCACCCCTGCTGCCCTCAGTGAGGAGGTCATTGACCTCCTAAGGTCCATCATTGTTGGGCAGTCTACCCTTTTGAATGCCATCCAGGGTGTACAAAGAGAGGTGCACCAGAGTAATGCATACCTGGAGGGCATTCATTCGGGTCAGGCTGCCCATCAGCGATCGTTCAACGCTCTGGCCTCAGCACTGACGGCAGCAATTGTCCCTGTCTCTAGCCTCCCCCCTCCAACTTCCTCCACCCAGACCCAATCCCCTGTACCTCTGCCTATCCCAGACACACCTACAGACCAGCCTGCACACACCTCAACACCCAAGGGAAGCTCATCCAGACATAAGCACCACACATCACACATCACACAAGCATTCACACAAGCAACATCCACATGAAGACATACCAACAGCCACTGCCTCCACTGTGTCCCCCTCCTCCTCGTCTCCCTCCTCCCTCCCTGTGACATCTCCATTCACACTTGCATGCACAACATCTTCAGCCACTACGTCCATCACCAGCACACCCACCAGAACACTCCGCACACGTGCAGTCACCACCCCCACTACCATTTACACGTCCCCTGTGTCCTCTCCAAGTGTGTCTGTCACCCCCTCCTCCAAACTACAGAAACGCAGGCAGCCACCCACCCAACAGCCATCCACCTCACAACAGCCTCCAGCCCAAGCACCTGCACCCAAAGACACCAGACTTCACACTCCTACAACCACATCCTCTTCCTCCACTCCCATACCCACTACACCTACCCGTCCCTCTCTTTCCAAATTGCTTTTCCTTGCCAACCTTAACCTCTTTCCAACAACTCCCCCACCCCCTCCATCTCATAAGACTCCAATCAGCACCTCAGCCACCACAAAACCGGGTACTGTGAAGACTGTTGTCCATGGGCATCCAGTTCAGCTAGGAGCCAAGGCACGGCCAGCCCACCACGGGAAAAGCATCCTAAGATTGCCAGTGCCCGGCGCGAGCGACCAAAGACCCCAGGGACCAAAATCCCTACATTGGCTCCGTCAGGAAGTGGGGTGCCACCTGGCACACCGCCAAAGGTGGGAAAGTGCTACAAGCGTGCAGGGAAGGGTGGGAAGGGCAGCACGCCCGACAAGTCCGGCAGCAGGCCAGCTGGCCAGGAGGGCCCCACCAGCCCCATCTCAGGTATGCAGGAGGACACACACAGGCCTGGTACTGCAGCCCGGGAGGGCCCCGCAAGCCAAGATCAGAACCGCTGAACTGGGCCCTTCATCTCAAGCACCGCTCCGCTGGGCACCGCCGTCTCAAGAACCGCTGAACTGGGCCCTTCATCTCAAGCACCGCTGAACTGGGCCCTTCATCTCAAGCACCGCTCCGCTGGGCACCGCCATCTCAAGAACCGCTGAACTGGGCCCTTCATCTCAAGCACCGCTCCGCTGGGCACCGCCGTCTCAAGAACCGCTGAACTGGGCCCTTCATCTCAAGCACCGCTCCGCTGGGCATCGCCGTCTCAAGAACCGCTGAACTGGGCCCTTCATCTCAAGCACGGCTGAACTGGGCCCTTCATCTCAAGCACCGCTCCGCTGGGCACCGCCGTCTCAAGAACCGCTGAACTGGGCCCTTCATCTCAAGCACCGCTGAACTGGGCCCTTCATCTCAAGCACCGCTCCGCTGGGCACCGCCGTCTCAAGAACCGCTGAACTGGGCCCTTCATCTCAAGCACCGCTCCGCTGGGCACCGCCGTCTCAAGAACCGCTGAACTGGGCCCTTCATCTCAAGCACCGCTGAACTGGGCCCTTCATCTCAAGCACCGCTCCGCTGGGCACCGCCGTCTCAAGAACCGCTGAACTGGGCCCTTCATCTCAAGCACCGCTGAACTGGGCCCTTCATCTCAAGCACCGCTCCGCTGGGCACCGCCGTCTCAAGCACCGTTGAACTGGGCCCTTCACCTCAAGCACCGCTCCGCTGGACACCGCCGTCTCAAGCACCGCTGAACTGGGCCTTTCATCTCAAGCACCGCCCCGCTGGGCACCGCCATCTCAAGCACCGCTGAACTGGGCCCTTCATCTCAAGCACCGCTCCGCTGGGCACCGCCGTCTCAAGAACCGCTGAACTGGGCCCTTCATCTCAAGCACCGCTGAACTGGGCCCTTCATCTCAAGCACCGCTGAACTGGGCCCTTCATCTCAAGCACCGCTCCGCTGGGCACCGCCGTCTCAAGAACCGCTGAACTGGGCCCTTCACCTCAAGCACCGCTCCGCTGGGCACCGCCGTCTCAAGAACTGCTGAACTGGGCCCTTCATATCAAGCACCGCTCCGCTGGGCATCGCCATCTCAAGAACCGCTGAACTGGGCCCTTCATCTCAAGCACCGCTGAACTGGGCCCTTCATCTGAAGCACCGCTGAACTGGGCACCGCCGTCTCAAGAACCGCTGAACTGGGCCCTTCATCTCAAGCACCGCTGAACTGGGCCCTTCATCTCAAGCACCGCTCCGCTGGGCACCGCCGTCTCAAGCACCGCAAAACTGGGCCCTTCATCTCAAGCACCGCTCCGCTGGGCACCGCCGTCTCAAGCACCGCTGAACTGGGCCCTTCATCTCAAGCACCGCTCCGCTGGGCACCGCCGTCTCAAGAACCGCTGAACTGGGCCCTTCATCTCAAGCACCGCTGAACTGGGCCCTTCATCTCAAGCACCGCTGAACTGGGTCCTTCATCTCAAGCACCGCTCCGCTGGGCACCGCCGTCTCAAGAACTGCTGAACTGGGCCCTTCATCTCAAGCACCGCTCCGCTGGGCACCGCCGTCTCAAGAACCGCTGAACTGGGCCCTTCATCTCAAGCACCGCTCCGCTGGGCACTGCCGTCTCAAGAACCGCTGAACTGGGCCCTTCATCTCAAGCACCGCTGAACTGGGCCCTTCATCTCAAGCACCGCTCCGCTGGGCACCGCCGTCTCAAGCAACGCTGAACTGGGCCCTTCATCTCAAGCACTGCTCCGCTGGGCACCGCCGTCTCAAGCACCGCTGAACTGGGCCCTTCATCTCAAGCACCGCTCCGCTGGGCACCGCCGTCTCAAGAACCACTGAACTGGGCCCTTCATCTCAAGCACCGCTCCGCTGGGCACCGCCGTCTCAAAAACCGCTGAACTGGGCCCTTCATCTCAAGCACCGCTGAACTGGGCCCTTCATCTCAAGCACCGCTGAACTGGGCCCTTCATCTCAAGCACCGCTGGCCCATTGGCGGAAGGGGCAGGCCCGCATCTGTGTCAGGCAGGCCTGCACGAAGCACTCAGGGCACTAGTCCCCCTCCAGTACCAGTGGAGACTGTTATCCACTTGAGAGACTGTGGCTTTGCACTCCCCAGGATTGAACAGTGGGCAAACCACCCACTGTAGAGACTTGAGAGACTGTAGCTTTGCACTCCCCAGGATGGCACAGTGGGCAGCCCACCCACTGTAGAGACTTGAGAGACTGTGGCTTTGCACTCCCCAGGATGGCACAGTGGGCAACCCACCCACTGTAGAGACTTGAGAGACTGTGGCTTTGCACTCCCCAGGATGGCACAGTGGGCAACCCACCCACTGTAGAGACTTGAGAGACTGTGGATTTGCACTCCCCAGGATATGGCAGTGGGCAAGCCACCCACTGTAGAGACTTGAGAGACTGTAGCTTTGCACTCCCCAGGATGGCACGGAGGGCAGCCCACCCACTGTAGAGACTTGTGAGACTGTGGCTTTGCACTCCCCAGGATGGCACAGTGGCCATGGAGGCCCCTCGTAGATCTGGTGTCGTGGACTCACCTGGCTGAGGTGCCCCCCCTTCCCTTCCCCCTGAGGTGCTTGTAGTTTTCCTATCTGATGCCCCTGCAGTGTTCTCTCCGTTGGAGGCAGGTATCCTGTGTGGGCTTTGCCCATGTGTTTTGGCCCAGTGGCCCACGAACAATGGCTGATAGACATATCGGACTGGACAATTTATGTATATAAAGTTATAGATGTGTGATATATTTTATACTCAGTCTTACAATATAATTCTATATTTATAATAATTTCCTTTTGCCTTTGCATTCTTCCGGGGGGTTTGGGAGTGTAACTGTGATGTGTTGCTATGCATTGATGTGTGTGTTGTAGTGGTTGAGGGTGAGGGTGGGTATGTCGCATATGTGTGTCCCCGTAATTTTTTGCCTCCACCTCCCCTGTGTCGTAGGTGCAGTACTCACCGTTGTCTTCTGCGCCGGTGTTCGTGCTCCTGGTAGAGGAGCAGGAAGACAATGGCTGGTAGGATGTGTAGTTCGGGTTCCATGCTGTCCAGATTCCTCGTGGGGTGTATGGAGGTGAGCGTTTTCCGTTTGAAATGTCTGTTTCCGCCGTGTTTTTATCGGTGGGGCTACCGCCCTGGAAAAGGTGGCGGATTGGTAGATTGTGATAGGGTGGGCGGTACATTGTCTCCCGCCTGTCTGTTGGCGGTGACCGCCACGCTGTTTGTTTGTCCCGCCGTGGCGGGCGGTGTGTTAAAGTGGCGGTCTCTGTTGGCGGTTTCCGCCAGGGTCGGAATTGCATTTTTTTTACCGCCAGCCTGTTGGCGGTTTGACCGCCGCTTTAACACCGACCGCCAGGGTTGGAATGACCCCCTATATCCTAGAGAAAGTTGCATGGAAATACCCAGGTCACCCTGGAAACATATCAACAATGTATACTTCACCAAGTGATATTTGTCCTAGTAGAGTAAAGGAGGTAGTAACAATGTTGTTCAGATAGGCAAGACATGTGGCATGGAAATTAACACTGTAGACATCATGTGCAAGATGTCAGGGAGAGATGTCCCCAAAATATCCAACATACTGAATCAGCAAGCCCTAGGGAAATTGCCACTAATGTGTGGCACCCCTTTCAATGACAGCCATTATTCCATTGCATGTTGAAGAGACACAGAAAAGTGCAAGGACTTGCAGAATGCCCCAACATATTGTCCAATGGGTAAGCACATCACTGTCCCCATTTTGCTCATGCAAATTCAGATGTCTGTCTGTGGATAAATGCCTGTATGAATGCCTGTACCGAAACACATGTGATTTAAACATGACTGCAAGTCATTCCATGATGCAGGACACATACCACATCAAGGGTATAGATATTCATACTGTGGCTCTAAATGTGTCATGTCTCCCATTGCTGCTGTAGCTGTACTTGCCAAATGACATTCGATGATGGCTCAGGGTATGGATCAGCCAATAAACAATGGTGAGACAGTCCTGTCTGTGGTATAACATGAAATGTACTGCCATTGTTAATGTACGTTCCCAGAAATAGGTTGCCATGCACATATATGTGAGGAAGAACAGACATAAACCCATCAATAGAGGTAGGCCATGCTAGTGAGAGCAGCTTTCAAAAGTTTTCCAAAGAGAAAGGGACCCATGCTGACATAGAGGCACAATGAACTTTTGGCAACAGTGATGGAACATAAATCATGTCAATGGACATTTCCTACTTACCAAGGGAAAGTAGTGACCTGTAACTGCATCCAAAGAACAATGTAAGCTATGTCACATGTATGTTGGACACCTTCAAATTACAGACTGCCGTGAGGTGCCAGCACCCATCAGATGCTGAGTAAAACTAGTTTCTGGGTGGCAGATGCCAAAATACACATATACCCAAAAACATGGCAGAGGACAGTGATCCATCACTTACCTACCTTTGGCCAGGAACACTGAGAAGTAGTGGTCTGTTGCATAGACTGTACACCCAATACAACAACAAACAGTACATGATTGATCAATGTACACAGCCATGGTTGTCCATACAGAACAATTGCTTCGTAGATTCCACCCAGGCGTGTTATAGGTCCCTGGCCCAATTGGCAGGGCACATCAGTATACAACACATGACATGTTAACATAAACTATCTCTCATCTACCATGTGACACATAGCACATCCCTAATTGTCAGGGGTAGCTGGCAGAACCTCATTCAATCACTTGGCAATTGGACAAGCAAGAATAGGCCCTGTACTCAAATGTTGTGGCTGCCTTCAAACGCCCATCATGCTCTGGATAGGCCACTGCCAGGGTGCAGGCCATTAAGGGGTCATGGTCAGTTGGGCACCCCGTGCAAATTGGGAGGACAGCCCCAGCTGGGCCTTTGTGATCTTCTGGGCCCAGCGTCTCCGGTCCTCCTTCCTTTTTCTGCAGTGGGCGATCTGCTGACTGTGGGCCCCCAGGGTGCATGCCTGGTCCACGCCTTCTTGGTGATGGCTCTCCAATGTCTCTTCTTTTGATGAGCCTTGACCAGCATGGATACAAAAGACAAATCAAGAGATTATGATGGCACATTTCACTTACATGTCAGCAACCTCAAGCTATAACTTTTCTATTTGTCCATACTTCTCAAAGTGTGACACATACAAGCCAAAGACAGGGCTATGACTACACTCATACATTTCTCAATCTCCCAATCTGCAGACCAGTCCATTACCCTACTCAGGCCCAAAAATGACTAAGCTAGCTTACTGACATCATGTGGGACGTGCTCTAGAACCCTGGAACAGATCACACTTCTGTGCTTTCTGCAGGTTAAATTCCTTAGGAATGAATGGATCATTACATTCACACTCTGTGAGATTGACTCTCTGCAAACATTCTCTATAGAATAAACTCCAACATCACACATGGGTAACAATGGACTGGCATGGTGGGTACAGACAGCGTCTTCTTTGTCCATGTGTGGACATGTGGACTAACAAATGCAGACTTATGCCACTTCAGGGGGTGAGGTTGTGTGCTATGTACCTGTAGCACAGCACACTCCTTTGGACATATATGTGTCCATCCTACAGAGATGACATTCAACAAACAAAGGCATACAGTGTATAGTTTCTGCAATGTGACCAGACTACTGTGTCCTATATCCTGGCCCTTCAGAAATCAACACACTGTCTGCAATTTGGGACTGTCGTTTTGCAATACGCCTGCAATACACTTGTATACTCCTATACAGGATGAATATGACCTGTGGGAAGTCGACAAGAGGGCTATGGGAGAAAGGGACATGTCATGAGTCAAAAACACACGTTGACAATGAGGCAAAATGCACATGTGGACTAGCCTAATGACTTTCATCTGTACCCACTCCTAATCTTGTCGCGTGGGCTCTCATTATCCTAAATGAGACTACTGGATTTCTAGCAGGATCGTTCACGGTGTGGGGGACTGAGTCTGACCGACTTGGAAGGACCTTTGTCACCCTAAATCCGTTTTTTCTCCGGCTAACTAGCAGTGCCTCATCTCTCCCCTGGGGAAGGGATGATTAGGCAGCCGAGCGCATGACATCTTTGGAACCTCTCAGGGAAGTCGTGGTCACTCAGATCCAAACCAACTCTCTCATTAACAGTATGATCTCATATACAAATGACAAAGGCAGTTTAAGTTTTATATATTGTTTTAATAAAACGACTGCATTTTAGATATTAAGGCGTGAGCCGCAATAACCAGAACCATACAACACAGTAGGATTGAAATAGTCACGAGGAGAGTGAAACATAAGAATAACGCTATCATGGTGTTAACAATTTCTACTCTCTCTCAGCTAGTTCTATTTCGAGCACAGCATGTTAAGCTTCTAACTTGCCTTTCAGATTCCCTGGGAAGACATCAACCCTCATACCTGAGCAAAGGCCTGTGATCTGGTTCAGCATCTGCAACGAGGCAGTCAGCGTCTAGTTGTGGTTCCCTGGTCGGAATCTCCCTCTTGCGTGTATTAGGACAAGGAAGTGTTTTTATAACTAACATGTCAGTGTGATCACAAAATGTCCCTACGCAAGAATGCCAAAGACTAAACTCCCACCACATCTATCGGCAATGTACCAGACTGTATCCTTGACTGAAGGCACAGAGTGAACAAGAATTTGTTATTGAGAACTCAAGTGCTGAAGTAGGCTAAACAGTGTGATATAAAAAATAAAACAAGACCGTAGAACTGGTTATTTGAAAAATGTCAGTACGAAGCCGAATAAAAAGCATTTAGAGCAAAGTGCACAGAGGCTCTAAGCTGCGAACAAAGAAATAAAATACATCCAGGGCAAAGTGCACAAAGGCCTAAAGCCTGAAACTAATGCGCAAAGGATATATAAAACTGACCACACTACAATCTAATCAAAGGAATGAGGTAGGATTTTATCGAGCATTATATTGCCCACATGTCAGGATTTGTTGGGGTTCATGGGGTGGGCATAGTGCTACAGTTGCATAGCCACAGAGACTCCACACCAGCCAAGACTAGGAAGTGAGAGACATCAAATTTTACTAATATTGTAATGGCATAGAAGTTAGCATATGGTGACTAATTAACCTTCATTTAAAAGCATAATAGAGAAACTAAAACAAAATATAAAATGTGCATGTTTGAATAATGGTGGACAATGTGACCACCATTCATATTTGGCATCACATTTCAATATGAAATATATTGTGCAATCATATTACAGCGAATTACTGACATGGGGTAATATTAACTGTATTATTTTTAGAGAAACAGTAGAGTATTATATGCACATGAATTAATCACACTGATACAGAATTAAATGAAATTATTAACGTGAAATACATGTGTGCAGAAAAATAAATGCACGTTTAAATTGTTTCAACATGTTGTGAATAATGATTGCAATTAAATAATTTGCTTTCCATATTTGATTTAAATTGTAAGGCACACAATAGGTTTTATGTGCATTAGTTGCATTATTGTGTATGTAGTTTTTTTTTTAACTTAACTAGGCCTGAGATTCATTTTTGCAGCAGAAGGAAAATTACGTGTTTATTCTGTTTCCTTCTAAGCTCAATTTCTTCCTTAGGTTGCTGACGTGATGTTGAATGTCCTATTGTTTTAAAGACTGAGAACATGTTTTGAGATGAACAAAGTAACAGTACTTGTTCTAGCTGTCGAACAATATAGTGCCTGCCACTGCGACTTTGGACATGTAATACGTTGAGTGGTTGGTCACTATGCTCTGGTGCTGGAGGTCGGACCACCAATTTCCGGGCCTCCACGCCACTGCCTTGTCAGGGGTAAAGGATCGCGTGGTCTAGGGCCCGCCCCTACCATTGCTTCCACCAGTTCTTCTTTGCATATTTGCAGTACCGTTTTGGTGCCTCCCTTAATTGTTCCCTTATGTGCTACGGTAAGTCCTCAGCATCACCCATGTGACAGTGCTCATGTGGCGGCAGGGTCAGGTCGATGGTGGTTATGTTGTCATTTACATTGCCATAGACTGAGTTCTAATGTAGTTTCATGAGAGAACTACAAATTCCAGTGTCTTTTGGGTGGCAGCCATCTTGGTGTGTGGCAGGCCTAAAATACCAGCCGCACCCTGTCACACGTGCTTACTATTTTGAGGACTTCGACCGAGGAGCAGCTGAGGCGGTCTGAACTCCCTGCGCTACAAACATTTTCAAGTAGGTTGTACTCGCAGCGGTAAGGTGACGAGGAGGGGTCTTTCTTTGTGAAGTTCAGAGACCGGCATTGCTACTCAGATGGAATTGTATCCACTCTCTGTCTGCTATCGGGAACTTCGACGAAGAAGTGGATACAGTTGACAGTTTTGATATTGTAACATCTTTAAAGGTAAAGCCTAATTTTACCGAAGCATTGAACATTGTATCGAAGATATTTTCTATCTTCCTTTTGAAACATTGTTGTGCTTAACTACTAAAAACTTAACAATACAGGAAAGAGACAGAGCGCATTTAACAATTTTACTTTGAAACTCTGTGATTATATTAAGTAAGCGTGCAGAACAGATGAGTGAGACATATGTGTAGATTTATTGACATTCTGTAGTTGGCCCTCTTCATTTAGGAGTCTCAATAGATGTATTTTTTGGTGATATCGAACAAACCTTTGTTGGCGCATTCCAAGTCTTCAGTCATTTGCATTTTGAGCGGTTTGATACTGTGTTTGCTCAAATTGATCTGCGCCATTGAGACCTTGGGCTCTCATGTCTTGTGAAGGTTTAATCGCTGCAAATATTAAGACATTTGTCTTGGATTGTGACAGTTATTATTCTAACGTGGTTAAATGTGAATTGTCTTAACCTTCTTGTTTTTCAGGACTCCTTCCCAGCAGTTCCCCTTCCTAATTTCCCTTCCCCTCATTTGGCACTTCCAAAACTCAGTGCTATAACAGCATTCTGAGTTGGGGTTGCTGGGAGGTGGGCCCCTTGTTCAGTAACGTGCAGATCCCGAGATAAGGGTATTGTGACATGACTGTCTTCCTTTTTTGGTTGGCAGTCGGCAGTCCTGCCTGTGTAACTCATAATAGGAAGGTCTGAAAGACCACCAACATGGCTGTCTTTTTAGGACTGCCAACATGGTGGTCTGGCGGTCAGACCACTAAATTTGGAATGAGGCCCATAGTTTTTTATTTAGTGTAGTAAGTGTGGCTTAGTCAAATAATTTACAAATTGTAGTGATTGGATTTCACAAGCTCAATTATTTGTAGGGAAATACTGTGCAAATATGTTTTTTTACAGTCTATATGATTTTTCCCCACTGTTCAATGACGATTATATATTACTCTGTTTATATGTACTAGTAAAAAGGGTGAGAACTGTAAAGAGGGAAAATAAAATATGTTACTAAAATGTCACATACTGCTAATGCATAAGCAATGTGTACTGGTATGTTTTAGATCTCCTCAAGCATAATACTAACATATTTATGTTCTTTTTTTTTCAACACACACACACACTCAGTCACTCTCCCATGTAAGCACTCACACAACTGTATATACACCACCTATACATTCACTCACTCACTTATTCACACAGATATGCTCTCACTCACACACTGACACATACAGCATTCATACCATCATTAAGTCTTCCATACATCACTAGTACACTCACCCCTACACCACTCACGCATCCACTCACTCACATATAGATCCACTTGTGCACCCCCTTACTTACCCATACAACTCATACACCCTTTCACTCACCTATAGAATCACTCATACTCACACTCACTCACCCATACAGCCACCCATGTACCCTATCACTCAGCCATATAGCCACTCATGCACGTCACTCACCCATACAACTACTCAAATACCCTATCACTCACCCATACAGCCAATCATGCTCTCACTCACCTATACAAGCAAAAATGCACTCAGTCAATCACCCATAGAGTACTCATGCAGTAACTCTTTCACCCATGCACCATTCATTCACCCACTCACACACCTATACACCCACTCATTGATTCGGAAACATATAACCACTCACACACCCTCTCACTCACTTATACCACCATGCACATACCCAGTCCCACACCCATACAGCTACTCACATACCCTATCACTCATGCATACAGCCACTCATGCCCCACTCAATCACCCATACAGCTACTCACACACCCTATCACTCACCCATATATCTAGTCATGCACCCAGTCACTCACCCATGCAGCCACTGGTGTACTCAGTCACCCAGACACCCACCCATGCACCAGTGAGTCACCTATGAAACAAATCATACACCCTCTCACTCACACGACAGCCACTAATGAACCCAATCACTCACCCATACAGCCACTCACACACCCAGCCACTCACCCATACAGCTGCTGAAACACCCTGTCACTCACCCATACAGTTAGTCATGCATCGAGTCACTCACCGTAAAGCCATTCACACACTCATACATACGCCCACTTGTGTTACCCATATAGCCACTCACTCATCCTTTCACTCACCCATACAACTGCTCACACACCCTGTACTACAAACATACTTTTTTAAACTGGAAGAGGTGGTTCTAAGAAGAACTTGTTTTAAAAATATTTGTTTTGATATTTGAAACATATTTCCACTCTAATTATACTACTTTCATTAGTCTAACAGTAAACCTCCATTTTTAATATACATATTGAAAGTGTCTATATCTGCTTTTTTACTACTCTTGAAAAAATGTTAGAATTGCATCCCCTGGACAATTCCAGAAATACGTGCAGCATGGTGCGCAATGACATTGCGACTCCCTAAAAATTTGTAAAACGACAATTATAATATTTATTATCTATTGTTCTAATAGTTAATTAACAATATCAGTAAACCTCTTACCTTAAACTATAAGTTATATATGTGTTCTAAATGGGAGTCACATACTGTTTGGGAGGGTTCATGTCCAGTGTGCGGCTCTTAAAATTTAAAAACAGCTAAATAAATAAATACATTCACACCAGCACATTACTATATATATTCCTGTCAACCATCTGTAATTCTACCTCAGCTAACTATAGCTTGTGCCCTTGTAATACACTGCTTATGTCCTCACATATTCCATCACTCATTACATGATCAAGAATATCACTGATGATATCACCAATGACATCTCATATGAATTCAATGAAAAAATCACTGATGACATCATCCACAGAGCCACTCACTGTAGGAGGCGAGTTCCCTATATAGTGTACAAAAATGATATGCACTATGCAGAGAATCCAAGCAACTCCACTTCTGTATCCAAAGGTAAAAAACAGAACACCTAATTCTCTGTTTTTGTGGAAGTGTGGGTAAGCAGTTAGGCTTACCTTGGGCATGTGCAAAGCATTTCTTGTAGCAAGAAATGTGGACACACACTCAGAAGAATAACTCAAGACCAATTTACAAAGATTACTCCAGATTTGTACAAATGTTTGAGACCAAGATTATCAAGATATTGTAAGTACTACTTTTGTTATAATTTTTCAAAGTTTATAAAAAATATGTTTTTTGTGTGTAATTACGCACCATAGGAATGAATCGCAAAATCTTTAAAAATGCATATAAAATCAGGAAATACTCTTACAAGAGTCACCTTCTATTTTTAGGTAGAGGTCATTGAAATGCCCTGTGCACCAGCAGGAGAAGCTCAGGTGCTTCCCAATTCAAGCAAGAGCAGTGGCTGAAATTCATGGAGCTGGTGCAGAATGGAGAAGGGGACCACTAGGAAACACACTGCACAGATTAACTTAAAGGTAAGTCCAGTGGGTCCCTTTGAGGGTAGAGGTTGCAAGGGGTTAGGGATTCCTGTAGCATAGCTGGTTTGGCATTGCAGGGGCCAGAGAGGCTGGTCATAGTGCAGATATGTCAGCCAGGAGTGGTACATCTTGAAGTCTTTGGAGCCAGGAGCAGGTAACTTGGAGGGAAGATTGCAGGTAAGCAGGCCCACTCTGGGGTGTAGTTCTTGGGTGTCCTAAAGTCCCTCGACTCATGCTTGCTTCAGTTCCCCGGAGAGTCTGGAGAGGACTTTCCATCTTGGTGTCCGATGCTGGAGGTTCAATATCCCGGGGAATGGTATATCCCAGGACGTGAAAGTTACAGTGCCACCAACCGTGGCATACTGGTAGGTTTTGTCCTTCAGGTCCATTGTGTGAATTGTGGTCAGCTGGAATTCACTGGTCCTTTGCTTGCTGGTTGCAGGAGAGTGACACCTTCACTCTGAGGGAGATTCTTGGTGTTTTTATAGAACGCTGAAGGGGCTCTGGGGATTTGTAGAGTCCTTCAGGTTTCCAAAGTGACACCACAGCAGTGATTGTTGAGTCCTAGGAACAGCAGGCAGGATTTGGCACCTTTTTATTTGTGTAGCAGAACTTCTATTCTTGTGCCTTGGGTCTTCTTTGTTCCCTGTCTTCTTCAGTCTGTCGAATCTGACCTGTAGGTATAGGGATGTCCACCAATGATTGTATTTCGTGGATGTTAGGGGGTGAACTGGTTAGTGGCTAATGGGCCACACCTACCTTAGGGTGGCTACACCCACTAACTGACCACTTCCTGTGGACAGGGTTCAAATCCCTAACCAATTGGCTTTTTTCCTACCATCCAAGATAGAAGAAAATAAAATGGAGTGGTCAGCTCGCCTACCACACATGAGGGGTGCTGCAGGCTGAGGGCGGCACTCCCCCTACTCTTGAAAAGTTTTCTCATCAGTTTTCCTGTTCATAGTAGGGGGAAAACTGTTGCTCAGCCATCTGCTGCTAGCAGCAGAGCTGGGGTCAAATTTCAAAGGTGGTAAAGCCTTTCAAGCTGACCGCTGGTGCAAGGTGCCTGCCTCCACCCAGAAAAGGCTTTGTGTTCTGGCTCCTGAGAGTAGTGGCTTTCACCCCTGGAATACAGATTTCTGTCTGTTGGTGGCAGGTTGGCTAAGATCAGTCAGGAACCATGCCAGGGCTGTTAGGTTTTGCTGGGACACCTCTAAGGTGCCCTCTGGGTATTTCCTGTAATATATCCAACACTTTCATCAGTGTTGGTTTATTGTTCTGAGTTGTTTGATACCAAACAACCCAGGGATCAGAGAGGCCGTCATGTAGCTGGGGAGCTCATAATGACCGGTGCCCAGCACATGCATTTACTATGGCTTCCCTGAACACTTACTATATATTAAGGTTTTGCTAAGACACAGTAGAGGCATATTTGCTCATGCAAACATGTACCCCAACATGTATTACAGTACGCTCTCAAGTAGGGCTGTAAGGCATGCCGGAGGGGTGACCTTCCCATATTTAATGCAATGTTAGTGACATGGCACTTTTGGTGAGGGCCATGTTGAGTTTGCAACTTGTAAATACACCTTGTCATGCACTTACAATGGTAGCATGCATATGGTTGGTGTGGGGCCTCTCAGAGTGGCACAATTGGTGCTGCAGTTCCAGGGGGCCCCGTTCAGTACACATGCCCTAGGTGCCAGGGGTACCATTTACTAGGGGCTTACAAAGGTGGCTGAAGTGCCAAACATTGTACAGGTTTGTGGAAAGTGGTCTGGCCCTGGGAAATTGTTTTACAAGGGCCCAGGGCACTTACAGTTTGCAACCACATCATTTTTCAGGTAAAAAGTGGGGGGTTTCAATGTCAAGAAAGGCCTTTTCTCACACTCACACACCCACTCTTAGCCCCATACAAACTCTTGTATATTCACACACATATACCCACTCAAATTTCATTCACAGATCCATAATACTATCATAAACACCCACTCACTCACACAACCACTCAGACATGCACTCACTCACCCATGCAACAGTAACTCAGCTATTCATACATTCATACATCTATTCACATATCCAGTCACAGACCAGCACAGCCACTGACACACATACTTATACACCCATACAACCACTCATATACCTACTAAAATGTCCACACAGCCACTGATACACTCACTCCCCTATACAACCACTCACACACCCACGCACTCAGCCATACATTCACTGAAAAGGCTACTAACTCATCAATACAATAACCCACCCATGCAACTACTCATACACCCACTCACTCACTCACACAAGTTTCACTCAACCACTCCCTCACCCATGCAGCTACTCATACACCAACTTACTTACCAATACAGTTACCCACACATTCACTCCCTCCCTCACTGATAGCAGGTAACTTATGTACACAGCCACTCATACACACACTCGCTCACTCACACAGTTACTAACTTATTTATTCATAAACTCATCTAGCTATTCATACACCAACTCAAAGATGCATACAGCAACTCACACACCCACTCATACGCCCATACAACTACTCACATACCCACTAACAGACCCACTTAGTCACTGACACACACCCACTCACTCATCCATACAAGCACTCACACTCCTACACACTCAGGCATACAGTCACTGACATAGCCACACATTCACCAATAATCACTTACATACCCAGTCCCTTACCCATACCACCACTCACACACCCACTCACTCACCCATGTGCCTACTCACACACCCATTTATTCAAAGAAACAGCTACCCACACATCTACTCACTTCCCTTATACAGACACTTACACAGCTATTCACCTATACATGCAGACACTCACACATCCACTCACTCACCCACACAGCCCTGACTCACCCACCCACTCACCGATACAGTCATTAACATACCCAGTCACTCACCTATAGAACCCCTCACATACCCACTCACTCAACTGTACAGCCACTCATACACCCACACAGTCACCCATACAGCCACTCACATACCCATTCAGTCACTGACAGAGTTACTGACACATCCACTCACTCTCCCATACAGCCACGGGCACAGCGACTAACATATTCATACAACCACCCACACCCCACACACCCACTCACTCACTTACACAGTCATTAATACATGGAGTCACCCATCCATACAGGCACTCACTCACCTGTACAGACACACACGCACCTGCTCACTCAACAAATGCAGCCCCAAACAAAGCTACTTGCTCACCCACACAGGTACTTACACATCCACTCACTGTCCCATACAGCAACAGACTCAACCACTCATTCAACCATAGACCCCCACACACACCCTTTCCCACATCGATACAACCACTTAAACTCACTGGATGAAATCATCAATGATGTCATTTGATATGTCATCTGTGATGTCACTAACCATGTCATCCGTGATGCAATATGTGCGCTCATAAGTAGTGCATTACAAAGGCGCAAATTATAGTTAGCTGAGGTAACTATAACTGCTGAATTTCTCTGGTTTTCTATGTGAAATGTGACCCTAACTATAACGCCCCTGTAACCTTTTGCTTTTTCAGTTAATTTCTAAGGTTTTTTCAAATTCAATTTCCTAACTATATTGTCCCTGTAACCTTTGTTTTTTTCTTCAGTGAATACATATACACATTATAGTTAGGAAATAATTCCATTACCTATCTATAATGTCTCTGTAAACTTTTTTTTTCAGTGAACTATAGTTCGCGGCCTAAGGTAACTATAAATCATGCCCTCGAAATGCATAGTATTTTCTTCAATGTTTTTCATTGACTTTATAAAAGTTGTCATGATTGCTGTAATATCTTCTGTAATTAGCAGTGCATGGTGAGGAAATAAGTTAGAGTGACCTCAATCCACGAGTTATAGTTACTTGAAATAACTCTATCTATAACTGCTGAATTTCTCTGTTGTTATGCGAGTAAATTCAGAACCTTACTATAATGTCACTGTAACCTTTATTTTTTTTCAGTGAGTTTTTACATTTTTTTAAAGTTCTATTTCCTAACTATAAAGTGCCTATAACCTTTGATTTTTCAGTTCACTGAAAAAACAAATATGTATACATATGTATACATACATATCTTTGAGGCAATGATTGTGGCCAGTAGCAACACATGCCCTCTGGTGCAAAGTGTATACTTACTAGTTTTTTTCAAGTTGGATGTTGTTTGCTATCCCTGCATTTCTCTGCGTGTTTTCTATATTTCATGTTTTCTGCAGCTCACTTTCTCCTGCCTGTGCCTTTCTTCTGCTCCCTTTTTCGTAAACTTCCTCTTACCCCTCTTTTGCATGTCTAGTTGTGTATTATTAAAAGGAAAACAAGTTTTGGTATCATAAAGGGGATTGTACAGCCAGACACAAGTAGTACTCTAATCCCCAAACATGTTGGTGATTTTCTTGATCAAACAGTCAAAACTTACAGGGGCAGAGATACCGTGATCATCCTGGTCATGAACCTCCCATTTTGTCTTATAATAGCAGTTTCCATGATAGTGCAGTATGGCAAGAATCAGATACCACAACAAATACTACATGTCTTGCACTCCCTTCTACCCCTTATCCATGTGTAGCCTTACCGTATGCCCTTCCCTTATTCCTGAATTCCAATCCTACTCTCCTTTAAGAGAAAATGTTTTTGGTTGAACCAGTGGCCATCTGGTTTCTAAAATGCTGTCAAGCAATAACACAAACCTCCTAAGGTGATTACTTCCATACAAGAAGAAACTAATAGATAGATAGCCTATTTGTAGTACAAGCATTGTTGTCACACCTTGTGCAAAACAAATACTTAGGTTGCTATCTGGTACCTAAAACTGGCACATTCTGTTTTTCACCAGGCACACAGCCCGCCAGCAGTACCATCAAAGGGACCTTGCTGGAGGTATAGACACTCCAGGGAGAGGGAGAAGTCCCCGTGGTGGCAGGAAAAAGTAGTATGTCAGTGTATTAATACAGTATTGGTTAAATGAGGAATGTATCCTCTCTTTCACATCCACAGTTCAGTCCCTCCAGTGGTATTTCAGCATGATGGAACTAAGTTTACAATGCACAATCCACAAACCAAAGACAAGGTGTTTTCCTAAGTGCCCACTCAGTCGCCTACTAGTGCTTCACTTCTTATTCTATATTTCTGCCCCAGCCTACCTAAAAGAGGATGAACTGATGATTCCAGTAATTTTCCTCCCATCAATCACAGTGACTAGGAAGCAAAAGAGTAGCAAATGATCAGTGACACCCTGCCATTCCATGGCTAAACCTCTACCTAGCTTAATCCCTATAATTCATTTCCCTCAGGACTAATTTTCCTTATTGCCAAGTGAAAGGTATTTCTTGAGAATAATCTCTGTTGGAAAATAGGGTGTAACGTGGGACTGAGGGCCTGCTTTACAGTTAGGCTGTTGGGATACTCTGTGACAAATATGCTGTTCTTTGCTCTACAGTTCATCATTTATATTCTTCTAGTTACCGTCAAATAGAATATGTTGGACATGGTAGTCATTATCTTCTGAGTGTGTCCCATCTGCCAGACTCTATCAGCAAAACCCATAACCAAAGATTGAAGTTAAGATATTATAAATGAAGAGGGAGTTGGATAAAAGCAGGGCCATTGGATTTATAAGTTAATAACGTAACATGCAACAGTTGTGCTGCCCCAAAAACATGCTAGGGAGTAAGCAGGCCTGCCAGCATGGCACCATAAAGTTGCATAGTCAAGCATTAATTGTGCAGCATATGAGATATAAACATCTTTATATATGCATTGCTACTTAACAACACACATTTCATTTTTTAACACACATAAAATGTCTTGGCCTGTTGTGGGTGTAGAGGGTGGACCTAAAAAATAAATGTGCTTTACTTTAGTTTCTTTGCCATCATTAGGGACCTGATTTAAATGATGACAGTAATGGTCCAGCAGTCAAATTTTCCACTGTAAGCCCACCATCACAGTGGTTCACCTACAGTATTTAGATGTTGGCAGTCCCATAGATGAAAGACCACATTCAAACCACTGTCACCACCAGGAATCAGCCACATCGATGGCGGGAAAGGGAAAAGGGGATGCCAGCGGGACCACAGCCAGCTTTCCCACAGTGCAAATTTAGATGTGCCCTACTGTCAAAGAAAAAGTGGTGGTCTGAAAGTCACTACTTAGTTGACAGTTTGAGAGGTGAAAGGAGTCTTCGATTGTCCACAACTGGTCAACACCTACCCTTGCACCTGTCACTGACCCACAGAGAAAACATGACTTCCCCGTCGGTGGACTAAAAGGTCGGCATGGCACATTTCCAGGGTATGTTGGGTGGGCACTGCACAGATGTTGGGGACCACTGGAGATATACATGTCACAGTAATTCTTTTAATTACTGTGACATGCCTATAACAGGGACATGAGTGGGCCAGCATGGGTGGGGACACAAACGTACACAACACATCTAGCACGCATACACAATTGCTATTATAGTGCCAGTAATCATTGCCAAGAATGACAGTACATTCACACCTATCAACTGTACCTACGTGTGCACAGTACCAGGGGACCTGTACCTGTCATTTTGTGCTGCGAGTTGTGTGTGTAAGTCAGTACGTGTATGTATGTAAGTGATTCAAATGGCAGGGTGAGGTGTTTGTGAGTTTGTTTGTGAAGCTCAGTGGTGTGTGGGTCAATGGTGTGCGTATATTGTGACATGGATGTGTGTAAATGTGTGTTTGCCATGTACGGGTTTTGTTGTGTCAAACTGGGAATAGTTAAATGTGTGTATGTGGTTGTGTGTAGTACGGGGGTGAACCTATGGCTAAGGGAAAATGTGTATCTATCACTTACCTCTCTTCCATAGCCACTGCCATTATCTGAAGTCCATTGAGTCCCGCCACCATCTCCTGCCGTCAGCGAACTGCTGCCAATACAATGTCTACAGGACTGTAACATCAAAATACGGTGGGTAGAACACTGCTGCCTTGACGGTCTTCATGGTCCTGCTGCCAATGCTGCTTGGTGGTAGCACTGCCAACATCTAAATCAGGCCCTATCTGTCTTTCTGATGCTAGTTGATGTACTACAGCATTGTTGAGTGTACTGTTGACATAAGAGTGTGAGACTGAGCTGCCATCTGAAATTACCACATATTATACATTGACTTTTCCCCTTATACTTTCCCTACCTAGGTCCCTTGTGTGTATTTATTCTTTAGTAGGTTAGTTTCTTCTTATTGCTGTCCAGTAATTTCCCTCCCGTAGTGGCATTGTCCGGGAACAGAAGAGTGTTTAATTTAATTCTGTTTTACTTGATAAGGTTGCAGCACCCAACAACCAATCAATTATAATGTGTAGTAGTTATTGTCTTAACTGCTCCTGTACTCCCCTCTCCAGCTATTTGCCAAGCAAGGGGTCTGTCAACATGCACAAAAATGTAACATTATTATCTCTCTTTCCAAAGGCCAGGCGCACTGCTAAGGGCCTGATTTAGATCTTGCAGAGGGGAATACACTGTCACAAATGTGACGGATATCCCATCTGCTCTATTGTAATCCCATTATATTCAATGGGGATTGAAAAAATGGCAGACAGGATATTTGTCACAGTTGTGACAGAGTATTCCACCTGCCAAGATCTAGATCAGGCCCTAAGTCATCAATTAGTTCTTCAAGTGTTTACCTGAATTGATTAAGTAATGGTACCTCTCACAATCTTCCCTAACCTTATTGGAGGGTTTCCCAACAAATCCAATTCTAAGACCTGTGTGGGCCACTCCAATACCTTGCTAATAAACTCTTCCAAAATGTTTGCAGTGGTATGGAATTTCTCCATGGTAAACATTGCTATTGTTGAATGCCAAAAAACACCCTTAAAGGTTTCTTCAGTGCTGAGATCTTTAGATAGCTCTCACCTATCCCCCACAAAAGAGAGCCAGTGTGCAATAATAC
The DNA here is from genome assembly GCF_031143425.1 of Pleurodeles waltl. Classification (NCBI taxonomy): domain Eukaryota; kingdom Metazoa; phylum Chordata; class Amphibia; order Caudata; family Salamandridae; genus Pleurodeles; species Pleurodeles waltl. The sequence continues at coordinate 822,529,940 of NC_090446.1, forward strand.
ATATGTAATCAGTTTGTCCTCACATCTGTCATCAAGTGAATAGTGTGAACAGCACTCTTGCCTAACCATTTGCTTCACAACATGATGGAGAGCTGGAACAACAACTATGGCTAAATAGATCTAGCTGGGAACCTTCCATTTTGGGCAGATGACTGCCACAAATCCTTAAAATCCCACATTTTGTACAAAATAAAAGGGTAAGAGGTCCAGCGCTAACATTTTAGCCAGAATCCCATTGTACAAACGTGCCATTGGGTGATTGTTTTCATAGGGACCCTCCTGCCTAAACATGCTCATAAAAGGAGATTGGATTGTTTTCTTTTCAATGCTACTGTTGCAGGTGACTTCCACAAGAAGGTTGTAGATTTAATGTGCATATTGGGAGAATCATTACTATATGAGGTGGTGTTTGCATCTAAATCTTGTGGCATTTGGAGGTTGCTGATGCAGGAGATGCTGCCACACTGCTGGGGATAGAGTTTCCTGGAGTAAAGATGTCATCCTCATGTTCCTCATAACCTCCTTTCACAATGATAGGAGCTGATTCCCCTTTCTCATCACCACCACAACCAGGATCTATCTTTAAGGCACTCCTTCCACTGGATTGCGTGATGTTTTTTCATATGAGTCATTTGGCTTCTAGTAACACAGTGAGTACCATGCTTTCCTTAACGAACACTAATGTGGCAAATGGAGCATATTACATTGTTATCCTCCTCCTCCTACTAATTGTGAAGAAGTCCCAACCTGGGAAGGAGAACTGTTTTAGTATGCCACCGCCAGTGCCTGAAGAACTGGAGATAGGTGAGGGTGCTGATTGCCTCTCTGCAGTCTGTACTTCAACTGAGATAGTTGTGGATGCATGTCTCAGTGGGGGCCTTACAAATATGGAAGCTTCCAATGGTGGTGCTGGAACTAGTACAAAATTCCTTTGAGCAGGTTGCAAGGGGGTATTCTTGGTGTCCTCCGATCTGCCTTCCACATTAGCAATCACTAGATCGCCCTCATCATTCTGTCTTTCCATAATTCCCAGGCTTTCAGGAACTGCCATTTTCCCTTGTCTCTCATGGTAAGGCTGGGACTCAGCCAGGTTCCAGTCCAGGTCCAGCTCATCAGAAGGGGGGCTTGGAAAAGATGGTGGAGTATCCTTTCTTTTTCTTTCTGAAGATAGGGAACAGTTACTTCTTTCTCAGCAGGAAGCTCAACTTTCTGTTCTGCTCCTACTTCAGAAAGAATTGTTGCTGGCAGTGTGTAGGAGGCTGACCCTCTATGTAGTGTGCAAAGCTAGGCACACTGTGCAGCGGGTCAGGACAAACACACGTTGGTTTACAGGGGTAAAAACTAGATCACCTAATGCTCTAATTTTTAAAGTAGCTTGGTCGAGCAGTTAGGCCAATCTTGGAGAAGTGCAAAGCATTTGTTGTACTTACAGCATCAATTTTGCAACCCACACACTCAAAGGAATAACTCGAGACCAATTGTATAAAAATACTTCAGAATTGTCTGTAATCTTTAAGATCAAGATCATCAAAACTGTTTAAGTACTTTTTGAGATATGAATTTTCAAACTTTTTGTGCGTAGCTACGCAGTATAGGAATAAATGGAGGATAACTTTAAAAATACATATAAAATCGAACAGTGGGTTTACCAAGTTCTTCTTTTGAAGGTTGGCCGTAGTTATGAGTGGGCAAATTGTGCCAACTGGAGAAGTTTTGTCGGCTCCTGGTTCCGGCGGGAGCAGCGAGAGAAGGTCTGTGGTGCTGGTGCAGGGCCACTGTGAGGGATGACTTGGAAAAGCATTGCACAGTTAAGTTTAAAGGTGAATCCTGGGGATCCCCTTTGAGTGTTGAGGTCGCAAGGGGTGAGGGACCCCTAGGGCACAGCTGGTTCTTTGTTGCAGGGCACAGGTTACAGAGGGAATTGGCGAGGCAGGAGCTGTGTGCAAGTATGTCATTAGAAGCAAGAGATAGGCTGGCTTAAGGGTCATTTGCAGGACAATAGGGGTGCCCTTGTGGGAAGTCAAGGTTATTTCTGAAGTCCCTTGACTGGGGCTTCTTTCTGATACTTTTTCAATCATAGGTGGGCTGTTATTCTTGATATCTGAACTTAGGTGACCAACACCAAGGGTATTAGTACAGTTCAGCCGATAGAGGGTACAGTGCTACCAAACTTCGCATTCTAGCAGTGATTGCCATTGCCGTCTTTGGTGCTGAGTTTCTTCTCACTGCAGCATCTGGTTCTAGAGTTAGCATCTGATCAGTGACATGGACCTCACTGGCATGCTGGTTCCTTGTGGAGTACGAGTGGTATCTCCACTCTGGAGGGAGTTCTCTGGCAATTTGTAAAGCCTGAAGGTTTTCTGGGGTTCTTTAGAGTTTTTTCAGTGTCCATAATTTCCTCACCAGTTATTATTGGGTCCTGGGTGCAGCAGGCAGTTGGCACCTTTTGGCACCTTTTCTATGTTGCAGCAGTTCCACAGTTTTCATGCCTTTCATATATTTGGTGCTGGTCTTCTTCTATTCATTGAATCTTATTTCTTGGTCTAGGGAACCTGGTAGTGCCCAATGGGTCAACCTCCTTAGGTTGGCTACACCCACTGAGTGGCCACTTTCTGTAGGCGAGGGTCAATTCCCAACACCCGATTAACTATTTTCCTTCTGTCCAAGATGGAAGCAAATGAAATGGAGGGTCCACTTCGCAGTCAACACCTTAAGGGTGTTGCATGCCAAGTAGGGCCATTCCTCCTGTCCTTTGTATGAATTTCCCACCATTGCTCCTGCCAAAAGTGGGGGATTGTAATGAGGGCAGCCACTTGCTGCTAGCAGGAGGCCGGGGGGTCAAGTTTCAAAGGCGGTAAGCCCTTTGAAGCTCATCACAAGGCAGTGCACATTCCTGTTGGAGGAGGTGTTGGCACCTCCACTCAGGAAGGGCTTTGTTCTGCAACCCAGAGAGAAGGATCTCTTTCCCCAGGGTTGTAGAATGGCAGTGTGGTAGTGGCAGGCTGGTCGGAAACAGTCAGCAACCATGCCAGGTTAGTCAGCTTTTGCTGGGGGCACTCCTAATGTGTCCCCAGGGTACATTTTGTCATAAATCCAATACTGGTACCAGTTTGGATTTATTATTGTTAGTTGTTTTATACCAAACAACCCAGAATTCATAGTACCATCACGTTGCTGGGAAACTCATACTGATGCTGCTGAACCTCTCAGCTTGCTGCCCCGAGGATGGTGTGGAGGGTGGCACCCAAGTGGTGACAATATGCTTCTTCTTCTCCTCTTCCACTGGCCATTACATTAGTAAGAACACCTTTCTTTGGGCCCATCTTCGGGCTCTGTCAGTTTGCACTTAGCTGTACAAGTGAAAGCAGATAGAGGAAGACTCATATGATGTTGTGTGGTGTCAATTTGGCCTGACAGTACTGTAGGTGATGTATCTTGTGTACCCAAGAAAAATAAACAAGAAAAAACATTCAGTGAAATTTTTTATTTTTGTAGTTTGAATTATTTATACAGATAATAGTGAAGCTATCCCAAACAACAACAGGGTATTAATTACAATCCAAACCATAAAATGAAATTTCAATTAGGATAACAACAACATACAGATTTGAAATTTTGGTTTTTGTGCCTTTACTGTGGCAGACTGGTAGGTGCAGGGAAAAATTTAATAATCCTAAAAAAAAGTGAATGCTGGTGCATGTCTATGGCCCAGGAGACCTATGACTGGCAAGGGGTGCAGGGAAAATAGTAACAATCTTTAAAAAGGGAATGTTGGTGTACACCTATGGCCCAAAAGACCTGTGGAAGGCAGGAGGTGCAGTGAAAAATGGAATAATCCTTAAAAGTGAATGTTGGTGTGTGCCTATGGTCCAGGAGACCTATGGCAGACAGGGGGTTCAGGGAAAAATGAATAATCCTTACAAAAGTGAATTATGGTGTGCACCATGGCTTAAAAGAATTATGACAGGCAGGGGGTTTAGGGACAAATAACATAATCCTTAATAATATAATGCTGGTGTGCACCTATGGTGTAAGAGACCTATGGCAGGCAGGGGCAGGGGGTGCAGGGAAAAATGAATGCTGTTGTATGCCTATGGCATTCAGACCTACGACAAGCAGGGGGTACAGGGAACAATGTGATAATCTTTAATAAAAGTTAATGGTGGTGTGTGTATATTGCCCAAAACATCTATGGCAGACAGAGGGTGCAGGGAAAAATTGAATAATGCTAAACAACTGAATACTGGTGTGTATCTATGGCCCAAGAGACATATGCCAAGAGGGGTGGCAGAGGGAAAATGTAATAATTCTTAAAGATGTGAATGCTGATGTGCAACTATGGCCTAACAGTCAGACCTGTGGCAAGCTTGGGGTACAGGGAAAAATTGAATAATCCTTAAACAAAGTGAATGCCGATATGCGCTGGCCACCTCTGGCCTAAGAGACTTATGGAAGGCAGGGTGTGCAGGGGAACAAATTCTATAAAAAATGAACTGCTGGTGTCTCACTAGGGACTATGAGAAATCCTACAGTAGGCACGGTGGTACAAGGGAAAATTGACAAAATGCATATAACATTATATAAACATTTTACATGCATACCTCAATGATCCTCAAACATTGAACTGTTATCAGGGGAAAAAGCATAAAAATAAAAAAAGGCTTAGCCTTCTTCTATCAGTGTCACTAGAAAATGGCTTTGAAAACTGGAAAAATATTATTTAACACACTGGTTGACCATACAAAATGGCCACTGCCACATGTTCAAACACTACCAAGCAAGGAGGCATAGACAACAAAGAAGACATGCAGGCCTATGGCAAAAGAACACTGGCAGATTACACAAAATGACTGCTGACTACATGGTCACACAACAACAAGCAAGGGGGCATGGACAATAAAGAACACATGCAGGCCTATCATAAAAACACACAGGCCTACTACAGAAAATGGCCACATGCCATATGACCACACAAGTACATGCAAGGAGGCATGGAGGAGAAAGAACACATGCATGCCTAATGCAAAAGCACACCGGCTAGCTACACAAAATGACCGCTAGACAAATGATCAAACAACAACAACCAAGGAGGCATTGACAACACATGCAGGCCTATGGCAAAAAGTATACTGGCTGACTACATGAAATGGTTGCTGGCCACATGCTTAAGCAACAGCAAGCAAGGAGGCATGGGCAACAAAGTTCTCATGCAGGCCTATGGACACTGACTACACAAAAAGGCCACTGCCATCAGCATGGAGTACAAAGAGGAATGGCAGCCAATGGCAAACCTTCACACACACACAGGCAACCACCCACCAACCCACACACGCACAGGCCAGACAAAGGAGGCATGTTAAACAATGAAGAAAACAATACCATTAATTCAGCAATGCCAAAAACAAAAATTAAGTCAGCTATAAAAATTGTACACAACACACATGCTCTCAAGACATCAAATTATATTGCTTCACCAAAATTGTACACTTTTGCATAAAACAAAATATGAAATACAAAAAAAACACATTTTGTAATTAATCAAATGTCATCCATTGCCTAAATCATAGATGTTTTAAAACAACATATACAGCAGAAACAGTTGCTTGATACAGCCAATGACTAATACTGGATGGATGGACCATGGGCAGATTAGGCTACATGGTAAAATGAATGAATAGTGCAAATTAACGAACATGGAGAAATTACACTTAACTGTCCAACCTTTTTTCCCTTATACAAGCTAAAAAATGAAATGCAAAAAATACTCTAAGCATCGCCTTGTTGCTGTGAACATCGTGAGGCTAAAACAGCTGAATAATGATACCACAGACCAACTGGCGGAATTTGGTAGGATCTCCATGTTACACACGTAGAGCGGAGTTACCAAATTATGCCTGATAATGGAATTATATTTCCGCCCATGGCCTAGTCATCAGGTCATGGTGCAGGCTTCTTTAGGAGTGGGAGAATCTGGCCTGTATTGAAAGCTTCTGGGAAGAATTTTTCTTTGAGGGAACTTTTGGAAATGACAAGAAGGAGTAAAAGAGCATCGCCAAAGAGATATTTGATGAAGGAAGATGATTACACATCATCTTCATACAAACTGACTTGGAAGGAGTTGATTATGTCAGTCAGATCTGGGAAAGAGAAGGTTGCTCCTAGGAGAATTCCACAGGAAAGGGTGGGTGTATGAAAGGGAACAGTCTTTGAGCTGTCGATATGCTGTCAGATTCTCTTTATTTTTGAATGAGAGAAGAGTTTGATGGTGTTGCACTCTCTGTGAAATGTGGAATAGGTGGTTCAGCAGAGGGTTGATGCACTGCTTGTTTTTTTTTTTTTTAGCATTGTTCTTCTTCTGTTGGTGGCTTCATTTATGATGCTCGCCTAGCACTTTGCTTTGACTGTGTGTTGCACCGTAGACTATTTTTCTTCCATTTTAATTTCTGTCTGTGGAATGATCAGATTTTGTCAACAAGGTCATTAGTGTACCAGGGTTCTTAGGCTCTGGCTTGCACGTGAGTGTTGTACTTGGGATACAGATGTTCACATAGTTTTCCCAAAAATTGTTTAGGTTATTTTGAAGGTATTGATGTTGGAAGTGGAGCTGATAGGATGCAAGATTGAAGCATTAGGTTGTCTATAGAGAAGTCCTTGAAGAATCTGAATGTTCCGTCTTCTCTTTTGTGTTGACCTGGGTTTGTTTTTAGGATGCTGAGCAGGAATGGAAAAGTGACCAGTAGAGTCTGGGAGTATGGGTGGTTTACATTGGATTGTTGGTGATGTTGAGAAGACAAGGTCAAGGATGTGGCCTTTGAAGTGTTTTGGTTGTGTGACATGCTGTACCACTTTCAGTAGATCAATGAGGGTGAAGAGGGTATCTCTTGCATTTTTTAGCTTGTGCTGTCTGGGAGGTTGAAGTCACCCAAGAAGGTGATGCAGGCATGTTGGATGGACAAGGTAGTTAGGAATCCTTTATTGAAGTTCTTGTTTTGAGCAGGAGGCCTGTACATAAGATGATTTGCAGAGGGTGGGATATAGCATGTCCGCCGGCCCATGGATAGGGTGCAGTACCAGGTGGACTTATGGATGACACCAAGGATTCCTCACTTTTAATGTACACAGCCCATACAATGGATGCTGTACCCTCCTGGGATATCTAAAGACTTGGGCATGTCCATGTTTTAATGAGGAAGAGGCAAGCTTGTGATAGATGATGAGGTCTGCAGTGGCTGATTCATGAAGTGCTGAAAAGGGAGTGTTAAAACCCCTGAATTAAAATGTGCGTTCTGTAGTTAGGTTGAGGGGTAGTTTAGTGGGATGTGCTTGAAGTTGGGTCAGTGTGTCATGTGAATGGTATATGAATGTCTGGTTTGTTTACATCTGGGTGTGATTGCAGGGATTAGTAGTAGGGTTGCTCGGAGATGTACATGATTTCATCTAACCTTGTAAGTTTCAACGGGAGAGGAGCTGTGGTCGAAAGCCCTTCCTGACCTCATTAGGCCCAAGCTGGTGATGCAGCTGTCAATGTCTGCCATTTGCAGTGGACACCTTGGACACGGGACACCCTGACGAGTTGATTGAATTGGAGAGAAGGTAGAAACTGATGCTACTTCTTGTACAAATGGACAATTAGAAATCAGTGTTGTCACATTCTGTGCAGATGGATGGTTGTTGGGAAATGAAGTAGACCTGCGTGGCTTTTTCTTTTAAAGATGGTTTAGGGTAGAAATCCAGTGACATCACTTCCAGCCTGATCTGTGGGAAGTGGGCTTGGAATCCCAGAGAGTATGTTTGCATTATAGAATGAATGGAGAAATGTTTAATCAAAGGCTCATATTGCTTCAGGGATAAGTCTTGGAGTAATGGCCCAGTGGAAGGGGTAGTGGGGACAGCTGCCTCGCAGGGCTGTAGCTAAGATTGATGTAGAAGGTGCAGTGACATCCTGTCCCAGGAAGTAAGGGACCTAGAACGCCTCAATTAGTGCTGTTACAGAAGGGGAAATGGGACTCGTTTTTATTGCTAGCATTGGGCCAGAAACATCTTTGCTGCGGAAGAGGGAAGACGTAGGGGGTTTATTTTTATTTCCTCATGGAGACAGATGCTAGAAAGATAGTGGGAGTAAGTGAAAGAGCCACTAGTTCGCAGGGCATCACTGCCCCCCCTATTAAGGGTCCAAACACAATTAGTAAAATAATAAACACATAAATAATAAAAATAATAAACATTAAAGTCGGATAAAATGAATCTAAATAAAGCAATTACAATAGAAGCATACAAACTGCAATTCAAAGCATGAACGTGAAAATGAAAAACATACATAAATGACAAAAATCATATGAAGAGAAATCGTTTTCACCCTGAAATTGGCTAATAATGTTACATCAGAACATGGTTCAAACTTTATTTTGAAGTGAGAAAATATGTTTTTTATAGATTTAAATTAATTTAATAAAAGTGTCTTCAATTCTGTACTGAAAATCTTAAATGCAAACCATGTGTCAATGTGTTTGTTAATTTTGTATAAAAGAGGTGGAACAGATTGCCTGTGAATGTACCTTTTTTTTTAAAAAACTGTACCCTTAGTAAACTGTTTTTTTTTTCTGCACATTTTAGCCTCCTTAACATTGAAATTCAATAGGCGAAAGGACAACCAGGCAAGATACAGTTCACCATTATTCTTTTAACATCATTCTCTCCATTATAAACCGAGCCATTTCAAAGATCCTTGCTACAACGGATATTTTATACCACATGCAGAATACAAAGGTCCACTTTCCTTTCAGATGAGATCTTGTTTTCTGCAAGATGTGAGCTTCATTTCAAGTAGAGATAAGGCTTAGTAAATAAAAGCTATAGTACTGTGCAGGCTTTGAACAAGAAGCTGTCTGACCTGAGTGCCAGTAAAAAAGCTGGAATTGCAAAATCTGAGCGTCTGTAGCCAATTGATCTTGCAGTGGATTATAGTGCAGGTTTGAGCAAAAATAAAACTGTTTGCTAGATTTGACTTTTACATATACTATGGTACCTTCCCTGCAGTATGGACCAATTATTTTACCAGCTGGATACTTAAAAAGCGCTAGCCCTTTTGTCAAGAATTGTTAGAAGAAAGTGGTAAATAAAATACGGAATGTATATTCTTCATAGTAAAATTGCCACAGGAACAAACACATCCACTCCGTTACAGTTGCACATTTATTTAAAAACTGGAAATAAACTAAGAGGCTTATTTATGGGGAATTGGTCTAGGGCAGTGCCTCAAGCGCTGTCCTATGTCAAAGGGCACGAATGCACGATATTTATCCCCTTTTCCCTTGCCCTGGCACACAATTGGCTGCCTAGTGCCAATGCAGGCACCCATAGGTGCCTGCGTTGCATGCAGGATTGGTTTTTTGCAGGTAGGTTCACCTTCCTGCACAAAAACAATCAATGACTCTTCCTGCAAAAAAACAATCCACAGAGGCATTTTCCTCTTTCTATGCGTGCTGCAGTATTCAGCACACATGGAAAAAGGAAAAAACGAGGAGAAATAAAAATATTTTCCTCCTTATGCTTCCCACCTTCTTTGTCTTTTTCTATATCTATGAGACAATTCAAAGCCATGCAAAGTGGCTTTGTGTGGCCTCATAAATATGATTGAAAGGTTTGCCTGTCCAGCTTCAGAAAAAGTGACGCCTGGTGGGGGCAAGCCTCATAAATAAGTCTGTCATTTTATAAAGGTCTCATTACGAATCTCTGTGAAAAAAGGTCAAGAGTTTGTATTAGTTTAATATAGTGGATTCTTTGCTCAGAATGAAATTCTCATGAGGAAATCGTTTTCCGTTGCATTCTTTTCCATCAAAAGATTTTGTCCGATCACGCTAAAGGACTAACAAGATCTCCGTAAGTTATTCCAAAACTTTGACATTGATCATTTAAATTATCTTAGGGTGCAGGTTAGTTGGCATATTTATTAGCTTCAACCACTATTGTAAAAGAAAGTGTCCTTATAGGCCAAAAAATGGGTGATAACTGAAGAACTAAGTTGTGGGAAGTTGTTGGAAGGACAGATATGGGGTGAATGTGTTGCACTTGGCACCCAAATGGATAGAGTGCACGTCATGGATCATGGTCGATCAGTCCTCAGGGGCATGCATGATATAGCTTTGCTCCTTAGAGTACAGACAAACTTGCCTATGGCTCTGCATTGAGCTAGATAATGTTTGTGTTTTTCTTATCCTAAGGAAAAATGTAAACCTCGCCAGGATCTTCACTGGGGCGCAGGTACATAGGATAGTACTCCAACAAGGAGATGAATACTGTTTAGATTTTTACCTAGACTACTATTCAAAAGTTTCTCACCGCTAATTGATGGAACAATATGAGGCTGAAAATCTACTAGATGTGCAAACAATTTTTTGATCTACGATTTCTTACATTAAATGGGAGATTTCCGACTGATCAACCAGCAAGGCACACATTCATCTCTTCAAACTCCAAAAGCATAATTGAATATAGTATATTGGATTATTCCACTTTTTTCTTCTGCATGAACTATCAGATTGTACCAAGGAAGATGTCATGCAAAGCGCTCGATTACTGCCCAGCGAGATCACGCTGCATACGAAGTAAAAAGAAAAAGTATTCCAGAAATCATTCAGAAAACATGGAGCCTCTTATGTTTTCAGTAGTTGGCAGGTGTGATCGAGGAGGGCTAAGTACTAATGAAATCAAGCGATTTTTTTAAAGGCAGGCCCACGAACCAACCATTGTTTATTCCTTCCAAATAACCACACAATAGAGGGCTTAGGTGTGTCTAGATTGGTCATCAACTGGTAGGATGCAACTGAATAAGCTGTGCTCTGACTTCACAAACACACTTGTCACCCCTTCATTGTTCATGTAGCCAAGTTGGAGCCAGGCATGTCATAAAACTTTAAATAAAGGGAATTCTCTACAAACTTCTTCTACTTCAAAAGAGGTACCAGGTATAAAAATAGGACCCTTAGATCCACAGGTCAGTTCATTTTCTAGACCTGTGGAAGGAGTCTCAGAGTATGTCCTGATGCTGTAGTCTACCGTGTCCTCCACAAGACTTCACAAGACTGCTGCCCTGCTGCTTAAGTCTATTTTATCTCTTAAAACTTGGACTACCACACTGACTCGAAGGACCAGCTGACTGACCTCCTTATCAGTGGCTCAGGGACATAAAAGGCTCCAACCATCTTGATCTTGCACCTGGACCCAGTCTGAGTGTGTTCTAACTCCACTTAAGTGGTGCCCATCCAGTCATGGACCCTTTCTGGTGGTGCTAACTGCAACTAGCTAGCCAACATCATACACTTGGGACTTAGATAGCTTTGGCTAAAAACTGCTCTGAAAACTGAGAGACGGCAGGGGCCAACCTGCTCATCTATCAGCACAAGGTGCATCGCTGGTCACCCTGATTTTGTGGCAGCTCCTGCTACGCTCTTCTCCTGTTCATCGACTCTCCGGCAAAAGTCAATCCGGATTCCTGGAACTCTTGTCGCAACCGCCATAAGCTTCATCCTGCTGCAGATTTTCAACTTACTAAAAAGAGATGAAATCCAAGTGCAGAAATCTTTACCATGACTTTGTCTACAAGCTCCCCCGTAATGACACTTTCTCCACCACCTGCAGCCTTGCCCTGATTTCATCTAAGTTCAAAGGTACACGTTGACTAGGCCCAATCCACTGTTTGCATCTGACTTGTGCTCTATTGTGGTCGGTCTAGTTTTTGACTCTGGCCTTCGACTAGATGTCCGCTGTTGGCACTTCAATCTTTTAGCCACTAGTTTTTACTTTAAATCTAAAAAAATCTTTACTACAGTTCTACTGAATTACATTTTTTCTATTTTGTGTCAAATAATTTATAAAAATTTACTCTGGTTTTCAAAATTAGTGTGGGTTTTTTCTTATGTTTTGTTTTCACTTTATTGCTGTTTGTGTGCTGCATGAATCGTTATACATTGCCTCTAAGTTACGCCTGACTGCAATTGCGCCAAGCTACAAGGTAATTGCACTGGTTAATTTAGTGACTTTTCAACCCTCATTCAACCAACAACCAACAACCCAATTTCTCACAGAAAGAAAAGCCCAAATAAGAGAGCTCATGAGAAAAAATAGTAGACTAGCTGACCTGATCACTCTACAGAAGTAAAAAGAAGCACACTAACCAATTGATTCACATACCTGCTTAAAACAGGAATATTTATCATATACTCTAGAGCCTGCCTATAGTTATACAAATTTAAGATTCCATCCCATATACATTTTAGTATCCCAAATTGAAGGCTCTAGGTATGCACAGTGCCTAACCTCGCAAACATGGCACCTCTGCAGTTCAAAGGACAGAGCTATAGAACCGATTATTTGCCAAAGTCCATCTTTATTGGTCCTGAGGACAAAATTAATCTGAGGACCTCATTCATGATTACCATTTGCAAGACTATCTGGGAAGCTATCATGCACTGCTTTTCTGCAAGTGGCTGCTACTTTATTGGACAATTTTACCTGCATTTGCTTTCTGAAACAGGCAACTAGGAACATTGTACAGTGTAATTTAAATCATTCAGAATTTTGCAATAAGCCAGGCAATTCTGAGGATGTTTTATGAAAGGTGTTTTTGTGGACAACGGTGTAAAATAAGAAGTGTAAATATAGTGAATTTCATTAAATAATATCAAGTGTCATATCACTCTGTATGTTCAAACTCCTCCTGACTGAAATGATACACCACAAGTTTATTTGAACCTTTCATTTGCTACAGAAAATGCCCAAGAACATGACTGTGAATATCTCATGAGAGAGCCTTGGAAATAGATTGATTTTTGGGATGTCAAGCCTATGGAATTTGGGCCAGGGCCAGCTACCTCTTATAGAAAGCTAGCAGCCCAAGACACTTCTGAAAAGTACACACCAATGGGAGTCTAAGATGGTATTGAGTTTTGGATGTCACACCTTACTCTTGCACAAAATGCCATGCAAATGTCAAAATGTCAAACTTTGTTTAAAAAATAGAATTCTTTTGCATTTCCAGCATAGAAAGATCTGGAATTTGTGATGAACAGCAAAATTGCAACCACGGTTCAAAAAGTATAGGAATTATGCAAATGTTTGACTGAGTGAAGTCATTGTACTGTCAATGTGATCGTACCTTTGGCATATTTCTGTCCTGAGCAATAGAACCACCTATGAATACTGGGAAAGCAATGGAGCTTTGGATGGAAGTGCTTTTGCAATTTGCCAGATGTTCTGGAGTTTTTGCAACCAAAAATCAGATTTACAATTACATTCTGCGTAGTCGTAGATGTTTGATTCATAAAAGCCACATCGCCCTGTAGTTCACTGCTTCTACTTTTTAGAATTCTCTGGAGTTTTCCAATGGGCCCATTTTTGCTGCCATCACATATCAAAGCACCCCTATCAAAACATCACTAGTGTTTAGAGTCTAGATCTGTTCTAAAAGCCATGCAACCACACAAATGTGTAGCACTCCCACACTCATCTTTTGTGCCATAGTAAGACTGAAGGGAATTACCATGTTTATAGGCCTGATGGAGCTCATGGAGTTCCACTCAGCGGAATTCCATGAAGTTGATTTAGAACTCTGTGGAATACCTTGGAGGCGGTGTTCCGTGAGTGGCAGAGTGTCACTGTCATCTGTCGTAGTGGTACACTGTACTGAATATGCCCGAGCTTGGAAGCACTAAGCAGAGTCAGGCCTGGTAAGCCAGGCCCTCCCCCTGCTTATTGCTGCAGAGGTGGGGTGCATTTAGGAAAGGGCTGTAAGCAATGAAAGCTGCTGGTTCAGGCCACTTGTGCTCTGGCCTTCCCCATGTGCACTGCGCATGGGCCAGGCCAGTGCACAAGAGGCTTGGGCAGGCCGGTGCACAAGAAGCCTCTTGTGCACCAGTGCAAATTTTTTTTTTAAAACAAGGACTTACCTTTGTCCTAGTTCCCAGCAGCCTGGCTCTCTGCCTCCCTCTGTCCTCTGCTCCTGGACTGCTGGCAGAGAGAGGCCTGGATCCAGAGCTGGTGCTGGCAGCAGCTCCATGCCGGATGAGAGTGCACACTGCAGCCCAGCTACAAGCCACACAGTATAAGCACAGACTGTCCAAGCAGAGTGCAGTGTATGAAAAACTCAGTTAGCTTTGCCAGCAGAGCGGAGCTCACAGCTCACGCCTACATGTTTTGGTAAGACATTTCTAACCATCTGACAAACACCCTGCTCAATGGATTATCATAACCAGCATTCAGGGTTATGGAGTTCTGATGCCCAGTGTCGGTGCTAGAGCAGTCTTGCTGATAATTCATGCCACCTAAGTGGATGAGGGTTGCATCCTTTTTAAGAAGCATTCCTCTATCTTGAATAGACAGCTGTTCATAGCCCAATATGTTGTTACAAACAAATTAGATAATAACATAAGAACCATCTTCAGGAGTACAATCTTTAACACCCTGGACAGTACAGAGCATAACAGTCACTTCTTGTGCTTTTACATTTAAGTAGGGAAGCATTACTGAGCTAGGCTTTTTAATATTATCTCATGCCCTTCTTCATTTCTACGTACCAATGATAGAAACATTTGAATGTGTAGATATTAAAGGTTTATGTTTGTGGTATATTTCCATACAGCCCTGGGGTAATATCTATGACCAAATATCAGGTGCACTAAGCTTGCATTTTCCTTTCAGCTGTTTTCCAAATTTCCCAAATGGACAACATCCAGTGACTCATCTGTGAGCACGCTAAACCCCGAGAAATCCCATTCATGTCCAGTATCTCACACTATGAAACGTCAAAGCATCTCAGATTGTGCTCAAACCTTGAAAGGAATCTGACAAATGTCAGGCTCAGTGCCTTCTACCAAACAGCCAATCACTGTGAGAGGGGACTGACACATTTATAAGGAAACCTTATGATGTGTGATGTGGAAAATACATGGTTGTGGTATATCTCATAATTTGTTCATTTATACATAGCTCTGTTCCACTCCTTGAACAATGATACAGTGATTATATCAGAAGAAACATCAATCTTGTGTGCTGACTAATCAAGGATGTTCACTTGCCCAGAATGTCCAATCACTGCACATAAATTGTTCAGACCTATACTTTTATAACATCAACACACCTTATAATGCTACTGAATAAAGGAAGTTTAATTGGGAAAATAATCCACAGCTTAATCCATGTAGTGCTAGTGATGATCCACATACAAATGCATTCCATGTTATGTGTCATAGCCACTAAAAGATGCATCCAAAATCCATTCGAATCAGAAATGTTCCTGTCAATGCAAGAATCATCATCAAGGCTTGTTGCAGATCAATACCTAATCTTCAGTATCCTCAACATGGAGCCCTTTAAATAGGAACCCAGTTAAATTATGACAACTATGCTCTTTCATCCACGCTTCACAATTATTTTCTGGTGAATGACCTCTCTATATCATATTAAACTCATGCTGTTGATATTTACTTGCCTTGCTTAGGTACCCTAAAGTAGCATTTCCCTTTCACAAAGACAGAAAGTAATTGCTATATTTTGGGAAACAGTTGCAAAATAGCTGACAAATGTTCTAAAAGCCAGCCAGTCAGGCTGATGAGGTCTACATATCTAATTAGAAAATATGCAGTTATTGTATTTTCACGGAGTATTATGAGTTTGGTGCCAGTTGTCTAATGGATCATGCACCATAAACAGTGATTCTGCCACAGTTTAGTGATCTATGCTAATACTAACTTATTATGCAGACTATATTCTGTTGGAAACACAACACATATCTAGTTTTGCCAGCAACCAGACATTCAGCGTCAACATCTTCTTTATTAGCCTTCTGGGATTGATGTTTGTCCATTTGAGAAATGCAGCAAATCTGAGGTTAAAATCAACATATCTCCACATTTTCTTTATATCCTCAGGCAAAACTGGAAAATTCCAAGCCACTGATTGTTATCCAAAGAACTCTGAATGTAAATTCTCATAAAAGGACCAGTGAGAATTAAACTGCGTTTCTGCATGACCATGTCCTCGTCCAGGATGTTCCACCTAGAGCTATCCTAGAGAATAGATGATCAAAAGTTGGATCACTACCTTGATGCCATGAAAGATCATAGCCAGGGCAATTTTAAAGTCTCACTGTGCTATGCAGGTCCAGATGAACAGGAGGGTGCTGCTCATGGTTCTGCCTACTTGGATGTTCCTGGGGGCTGTCCAGTCACCCAGGAATGTCTGAGAGTGGAGTGAGGGCTTAGAGCAAAGAACATAATGGACTGCTTACTACTGGTAGCACTGTCCCTGTTTAATTGTCTTTTTATGGCAATAGAAACTGTTTTGTTCCAATTGCTACTTCAAGTTGCCGCTGGTGTGTTCAGCTACTTTATTTTTTATAACTATGTGAAATTACTCTTATCCATTAACCTATATTTAAAGTTTCTATGTTTGTATGTTGTTTATATGTTAAGGGTTTACACTACTACAGGTTAAAAAACATGTTTTTTGTAGGAAATTGGGTTTATGGTTGAGGGAGATGACAATCCTCCTCAAACAACAACCACAGGCCTTGTGAGAGTGAACCATAAAAAGTCACTAAAGTAACCTACGCTTATTACTTGAGTTGCTATTTTACATTGCCGTTGATGCGTTCAGTTACTTTACTCTTTATGACAATGTGAAGTTACCCATTTATCCATTAACCTATATGTTAAAAATATAAAGATGTGGAAACTGCTATAATTTGCTTGTTGTGAACCTCTAATTTTGAGTTAGGTAATAATTCAAAAACACATAAGCTCTTCCAGGGGTGGTTGTTTCTTTTAGGAGAGCCGCTGCTACAATATTCACCCTTTTTGCCAGAATCGCCCTATAATGCTTTGCGGGAGTCTTCAATGTAAATAACATTTTTGCCCATAAATCAGCCTGTGATGATCATAGGATGATGGGACCACCATCAAATTGCTCAGCACGACATGCATTTGCTCCCCATGTAACCTTCTGGGGTGCCCTCACCTGAAGTTGGAGGAGGCAAAATCATCACATTTCCTACTTTTCAGAGCATTTTCAAGTTCTACCATGACTGGAGCTGTTGTTCTCCAGCTTTGAGTGATTTTCCTTCTAAGGGCTCGCATTTGGTAGAATTTTAAAAGGCTCGGAAGGCTTTACATTTATAATGCACTGTTAGGTGGTTACACCCTCTAAGGGCTGAATATATGGTTGCAATGCAATGTTTTTTCACCATGCTGTTTCGCTATGACACCCTCTAGGTGTTGTTCTGACCATTACAATATGAAGTGAAGTTTATGAAAAAATGCACAAAAGCAATGTTTACTCCTGATAAATGCATTATTTAGTTTATATCATGATTACATCTGTTATATTGGTTCAGTCCTTATACAATTATCACAATGATTCATGGCAAAGTAATATGCTTATTACATAACTGTTGAAATTCACTTGATACGTTTGGGTGACCACTCCAGAGGCGTCACCAGTGATTACTCAGATTTCATCTATGGTATGTTCCATCTGCCCATATATATTTGTAAATTACTGCATAGTATGTAGTAGTGTGTGTGGAATAAATGTATTTCTCCTTTTTCAAAAAGAGGTACTGACTGAACAATCATTTATTGAGTGTTATTATTGTGTCCCAGTGTGAGAGAATAGGGCTGATTGCAGAGGCCCCCTAACTTTTTGCCCCATTTTCCACTTTTTGCTGGCGTTTTTCCTGACTCTGATGGTGCCCCTGGTACTGCTAACCAGTCCCAGGGCCTGTGCTCTGTATAAAATCGGTATGCACATTAGGCTAATTATAATTGGCTAAGTCAACCTACCTATAAGTCACCAGTATATGGTAGGGCATGTAGGTTTAGGGTGCCCAGTGTCATTTTAAAGGCAGGCCTGCCTTGCTGGCTGCTTTTAAATTAAAGTTATATGCAAATTCGACTTTGGAATTAAAAGTAGTTCCAAAGTCTTAAACTACCTTATTTTTACATATACGTCACCCCTAAGGTGTGCCCTATGTGCCCCTATGGCTGGGTGCTATGTACCTATTAACAGGGACCTTATAAAAATTATTTTATAAGCCCTAGTGAGGTAAAACAGCCAAATTCGTTTTTCCCTCATTGTAGTGAATGGCCTCCATAGGCTAGAAGGGGGCGACTTTATTTTAATTTTCAAAGTCCCCTTAAGTAACAGATACCAGACGTTTGGTATCAAATTAGTTGTTATTATAAATCCCACAACTTCCGGGTGTTGGATTTAAAATAACGTGTTCAGGTAAAGAGTTTTAAACTTTACCTGAAAAGTTGCCAACTTCAGCCCTGCAGTGTTTTTGCTGCTGTGCTCTGATTGGCCAGCCTCTGGCAGCCTGGCCAGGCTGCCTTGATGAGGTGTGAAGTGGCCTGGCTCCACACAAAGAGATGTGCCTGGGGGAGGAGATCTCCCCTCAGCAGATGGTGAAGCAGGAAGGGGGAGGGCTGCCAAACTGGTCTTTAGAGGCAGAGAAGGACATTTGGAGCAACCCAGCAACACCCTCACATCCTGTAAACCCAGACAATTAGGTGCCCCCTTGATTAGATTAGGAGAGAGCAGGAGAGTGGTGTGTTTAGGATTTTTAGCCACACCAGTGGGTGGGCTCAGCCAGATGTAACCTGCAAAAATCACTTTCAGCCATGATGGATTTGTGGGAAATGTTGCTCCCTGGGATTCATTTTTGCCACACTTCCCAGGAAGTGGTTATCACAGGGGGAAGGACCCTGCACCTGATTGGAGACCCAGGACCCCCCTGTTTTTCTCCCAGGAGCAGGGATAAAACTGGCAGACCTGCACCCACACCTCAGATCCCTATCAGATTCCAACAAGGAAGAACTACAGGCAAAGAAGGACTGCCCTGCTGGACCCCTGACCTGCACCTGGACACTATGGAGGACTGCACCAGCTGCACACTTGGGCGTCACTAAAAGGACTTTACCTGTCTTCTACTGCTTCAGGAAGGGACTCCTGTTTGCTATAGGCACAAAGGAGCTGCCCAGAGTCCCCTGCATCAAGTTCTGCAAGTAGAGCCCAGCTGACCAGCATCGTGTGGCCATTTGAGGATTCTGACAGGTGCATTCTGGGAATTGTAGTCCCAACTCCCAAGGAGCAACTCAGAGCTTCTGGAACCTTGGATCAAGTTGTGGACACTTCAAGGACACAAAAAGGACCTATGGAAGAAGATCGAGACGTTTGGAGACGTTTGGAGCAACTCCATACGTTGAAGAGGTGCATTGTGGGAGTTGTAGTCCCAGACCCCAAGCGGCACACCAGAGCCTCTGAATCCTTGGCTGGTGCTGTGGACCACTTTCCTGAATCAAACACTTCTGAAAGGAAGTGTGACAGTGTTACCTCATGGATGGCCTGAACTCTGGACTTTGTTCCTTTCCAGTGTGACCTTTTTAACCCTTTGAACGCTAGTTGCTTCTATGCGCTAGAAAGCATTAATTCCTTAAAAAATTCATATATCCGGTTCCCCTTATCCGATTTTATTAATTTTGGTGTCATTTTAACGATAAAAGCATAGTCTATTTCTATAACTTGATTTAGGATTTTTAAACTCTTTCCTGTGTTTTATTTAATTACTGTTTTGTGATATTTGAATGCTTTACGCTTTGTCTCCTAAGTTAAGCCTTGTTGCTCGTTGCCAAGCTACCAAGGGTTGAGTAGGTTTAATTTACTGAGACCTAACTGGACCTAAGTGGAGGTTATTGGCCTATTGCTAAGTGTAGGTACTTACCTGCCCTTACCAATAACCCATTTTCCAACAGCCAGTGATTACTAGCCCACACCACTTCCCTTCAGTAGGCCCTAGACTGCTCCACTTCACTACCCTGTGAAAGATAAGATTTACAATGGGGTGTTTGGTTCCCACTGAGGACAATTGAGGAACTATTACTTTTGCTGGCCACACACCTAATAATGCAATTTCTAACAATAACATTTTATTTTCATACCATGTTTTTAGCTCTCCAGTATTTATAATTAGTTTGCCATTCATTTAAATCAGTTTTGTACTAAATAAATAGCTTCAAGTGTGCTTCTTTCCATGTGCCTAGTTCCCAACTGGAACAGAAAAATACACCTGACACCACCTTTATTTACTAGAATCATATTCAGTGCTTTTAGAGCAGAATACCATTATAAATCTTTGGTGCATCATGCCCATAGTCTGACTAATTAAATCATTGACATCAATTTAATTTTTCAAATTCTTGAATAAAACTGCTTCAGTGAAGTATATGTTTTTGTAAACTTACATTATCCCTCTACTTTAACCATGAACTCTCAATTAAGGCATGCCATAGTACATTTGTGAGTTACATGGCTTCTCTGCTAGGTGCAACTCAAATATCTCTAAGTCCTAAGGAAATGGAAGCTGACCTAAAATGATGTAACTTTTAAATGCCATAAGAGAAGAAAATATGAATTGCTCCAAATTATACAAATTTAGGGGCATATTTATGAGAGCCTTGTGTCACATTTGCACCATGCAAAGTGGTACATGTGTGATGCAAGGCTCTGATTCAGATTTATGATGCCACACAAAGCCAAACTGCATGGCTTTGAGTGGCCTCATAAATCGTAAGGCTACACAGTGCAATAATCATGCTGCCTTACTTTGCGCAAGTGAGGCATTCCATGGGCCTTGTGGTGGGGGTTCCCTTGCAACTCCAATGGCTTTTGACACATTCCCAGATTAACAAAGTCCTGCAGACCTGGGAGTGGAAATCTTACACCTCCTCAGGGCAGGCGTAATCAGGAGAAATATCTGCATTTCGCATTGTTTTTACTCTTTCTATTTGTGCTGCATTCTGCAGCACACATAGAAAAAGGGAAAAGCCTTGATAACTCGAGCCACAAATCAGGCGGAACAATCATCTCAAACAAGGTATTCAAGTCTTCCCAGAGACACTTCGCAAGTTTCACAAACTTATCTGTTTGCTGATACCACTTGATTGGTTTCTCTCTCAATCTGGGATAATCGTTAGTAAAAGATAGGATGTCTCCTCTGGACCATGGTACATGGACTAAGACACCACCAGCTGTCTCTCTCATAGGTAATATTTTTTCTGATTCCAGATCGGGTGAGGCCTTGGCTTGATTGGACCCTGGACTGTCACCCTTTTCCTTATCTCTTTTCTTTGCCCACCTGCCTTCCCATTTCTCCAGTGCACCCAAATTTGTGCACTTTGCAACAATTCTTTCAAATGTGCCTTCATTCCCGCAGACCTCATGTGCTCAAAGTCTTTGGAGTCAAAATCCAATCTGTAACTTCTTTTCAGATGTTTAGTATTTCTGATATCAATATTGTATTTATCTGCCAGGTTCGCTAATCTCTGATGCACCTTGTCTACTTCTTTGGTAATTTTGGGGCATAAGAATCTTAATTCTGCTTCCGAATATGACTCCAATCTATTTACTCCCATTGTACCTTCCACTAATTCAGCAGCTTCTGCCCCTAGTCTTACAAAGTTCAGGTATTCGTCTTGTTTTTCTTTTTCTGCTTCGACTGTAACCACTGCAGCCTTTTGTGAAGTATAAGTCTTTTCAAACCATTTATTTAGCTGTTGGACTGTGAAACCCTGTAGCGAAATGTTCCCTGCATGCATCATTGGGGAATGTGTGGTGTTTGTACTAATTGTCTGTGGAGTTAAAACTCCTAACCCTGCTTGACACATTGCTTCGATGGGTGCTCCCACTGGACTAAGGTCCATTAAAGACCTCGGCTGTTCAACTGCTTGCTCTCCTGGTGCCATTATCTGGGGGGTTCCCATAGACCCTCCTCTTATCACGTCTTGAGTTATCACTCCCCTATCAAATTTGTAGTAGTCTCAAGTACTGGAACGTCTGTGTAGATTCTCTGTATCTGCGGTGGAGGTTGCAACTGTATCGGTATATCTGGTGCAGTGGGTACACTGACACCATTCTGTATCAAAGCTGTATCACTAGTCTGTACTGTATCAGCAACTCCCTTTTCCTGCGTCTGGTTCCCAGGCTCCATGCTAGTGCTAGGAGCACCATCGCTCACCGCATAAGGTGGCGGGCGATCATGTAGTAACCTGTCCATAAATTCCTCATCGTCTGAATCATCTTCCTCTTCCCAAGGTCTTTTATTCTCTTTAGTTTTATCCGAGTATTTATATGTCTTACAGGAGGCTTTCTTTCCCTTTGTTTCTTCTCCCTGTGTTATTGCTGGGAACAGTTTTATTCCATCGACTATTCCCCTACTCCACATTTTACTCTCGTCATCCCATCTAGCCTCTGCATATGATTTTTCTGCCTTCTCTGAAACTTTTCTTGCCTCTGTTTAAGAGCCATTAGCTCCCAAACCGCTAAAGCCTCGTACTGTGCTGGCCTTGGAAGTGGTTTCTCGGTACTTAACATCCACCTCAAATTTTCTAGCACCCTCGTATTGAATGTTCCATATTCTGGGAACGCTAAACATCCCTCCTTCTCTGTCAATTTGCGCCACTGTTTCATCCATAAACATGGCGCAACACCTTTCTCTTCCATGACTATATAAGCTGGTGTACCCTCAGGCGGTGTAGGCTCCCCCTCAGTTGCTATAATATATGTGTCTCCTTTCAGAGCACTCTTAAATGCCTTGACAAAATTCATTTTGCAATTTTCTCTTGTTTGTATTTTAATTAGAAGTGACTTAGGGCCAGATGTAGCAAGGGTTTTGCGACTCGCAAACGGCCAAAAACGCAGTTTGCGAGTCGCAAAAGCCTCACCGGAATGCAGAAATGCATTTTGCGAGTCGGCTCCGAGTCGCAAAATGCATTTCCGACTCGCAAATAGGAAGGGGTGTTCCCTTCCTATTTGCGACTCGCAATGCTATGCATTTTCATTTGCGACTGCGATTGCGGTCGCAAATGAAAGCGCAGTTACCATCCACTTGAAGTGGATGGTAACCCAGGCGCAAACGGGAAGGGGTCCCCAGGGGACCCCTTCCCCTTTGTTTCTGGGGGAAAAAAATATATTTCAGAGAAGGCAGTGGTCCAAGGGACCACTACCTGCCCTGAAAAATACCGAAACTAAAGGTTTCGTTTTTTTTTTAAAGTGCAGCTCGTTTTCCTTTAAGGAAAATGGGCTACACTTTGAAAAAAAAGACTGCTTTATTTAAAAGCAGTCACAGACATGGTGGTCTGCTGTCTCCAGCAGGCCACCATCCCCGTGAGTGCCCTGACTTGCTATGGGGTCGCAAATTGCGACCCACCTCATTATTATTAATGAGGTGGGTCTTTGCGACCCCATAGCGACTCACAGAAGGTTTCTGAGACACCTTTCTGCACTCCAAATTGCGAGTTGCAATTTGCGAGTCGCTGGGACTCGCAAATTGCAACTCGCAATTTGGAGTTTTGCTACATCTGGCCCTTAGTTCCCAGGACACTCTTCACCCACCTTTCTCGACCTATTGCCTCTCACGGACGGCAGCCAATCCGTGCGCGACCCCTCTCGATAACTGACCTATGTCAGCGCGGACCACTGACGTCACACTCACATACACTGCAGCTGACAAAGTCTTGCGGCTTGTCCGCTCCTCACTAAACCCCCACAAACTAATGCAAATTATTGCGAGCACCTTAAATGACAACACAAATCTGTCGGTTTACTACAGGAAGGGTAACACATTCGCTTTAGAACTTTACAGAGATTTCACTTGAAGCCTCGGCCGCTACTTTCTCCTTGTCAGTTCCCGCATACGCAAGCAGAATTCGACCCGCAAATTCTACTCTCGACTTGTCAATGGCTCATCCCAGTGCACTTTAGAACTTGCCAAATCTCCATCGAAGGTTTCACACATACATTTCATTTCAAACTCAACTTGTCAACCACGCCCGATTGACCTATTAAAACCGCACAGATTACAACATAAACCCAAGTGTCTCCTACACTTGTCAATATACTCCAGAGTCTTAGACCACAACAGGTCCGTTCATAAACAACCAACTACATGGATAAGTTTGAGCACCAAGCGCCACACCCATATGAAGTACGCTGACTTCCCTACTCTCATACTGCGGAGTACACCTACTCCTACTAAACAACGCATATTTGGCCTAAATACATACAGATCTCGCAATCACCTGCAAAAAGGCATAAGCTAGCAAGCGCAAAACCCTAAACCACACACATTTTGGCGCCAAGAACATCCCCAACTCACTTAGGTAGGCTCTGAGATCCCGGGAAAGTCATGGTGAACTTAGAAACCCATCATACCTCCAATTTGCATTATCACAGAAAAACAAATTAAACAATGGTTCTCCGTCCTAGGGCCCCCGAGGGCCAAAACCGTCGCTCTGCTACCAGAACTGATAACGCGTCCCTTTATGTTAATTTATACACATTAGGACTCGTTTTAGGCCAATGAATCTTGTGACCCAGTGGTGAGACACCGTAGGAAGAGATAACTGATCAATATGTCGAGCAATATATCAATAATGTCATCAATATTCACCACCACAATACATTTTACTTTGGTTATAGACATTAATCAAATTGTCGACGCAACCATGACCTTTCAGCCATGAATAACCACACCTTTTGATAGAATTTTATTCCCTATTGATTACAATCTACTAGCAGAAGTGTCAATCTCAAAACCAAGAAGCATAAGAGCATAGTCACAATATGGCAACTGTGATAAGATTTCATTAATGCAAGAATCACAAACATGAGAACATAGCACGGTGTGAACATAGATCAGAATACAAAGAATATCACGTAAGTCTCAGTTCAGCATAGGGCAACGTCAGTCTTTGTCTATTTGCGTCAGTCAGAGTGATCACCTGTCCTAACCACTAATTAGCATCAGCATGTTGGGCTTCATGCAAAATAATTTAGGACATCAATTTAGAAAACATCTAGCTATGGTCTCTATCAAAATTGAGCAGTTGGTACCTAGAAAGGAAAAGCAAACAGACAAATTACAAATTGCATTGTCATAATTACCCACCAAGGATTAGGTCAGCACACAGGATCAGTCTTCGTCTTCAGGACATCAGTCAAATCGCCATCAGTCTAACCTTGTCTAAAGGACAGGGGACACTTTCCCTCATAAGGAGGAGAATCGTAAAGGGGCAGTCTATGGGTGAGGATGGTTTATTAAGTCTCAAATCACCAAACAGAGTGACAGAGTTTCTGGATAAAATCAACAGTATTCCCTACCTAGTTCTCCCGACCCTTCTGTGACATGGGTTTTTATCCCTTTTTCGTAATACCTTCCCCCAAAATTCTATTGGACATTTACTATACCCCACTATCTTTAACCTATCAAATTAAGCATTAGGTAATGCCAATTGTCACCCCATGATAATCCATAACATTTTGATTGGTCTTCATAATTGACGTCTTCCCGGGTCATGAGTTTCCTTTGTCCATGGTTATTTTTCCTTGTACATTACTTTAATCTACTTTTGTTTCAACTTTGTATTTGAATTTATACTAAACAACGAGCAGGAACAAATGCAGGGTCATGGCCTTTTACGAGTCAGCATACTGGAAAACAGAGAAAAATGCTTTAATATGAGAGCTAGGCAGCTAAATATACAACTCACGCTAACTTAAGGCCTATCAGATTTTTAATACAAATGCGATATCGTAAATGTTAATATAAAACCATAGCATGAACAGTTTTACTCATCATTATTAGTTCACGTATATATTGATGACCACACATTATAGTCGTAATTCAGATGCGTGTTTAAGCAAAACACTAATTATTGTCGTTTTCTATGCAGCATCATTAAACATTGATATAAGCATTTCACTTTTAGAATATGTAATATTTAAACTACGCTCTCTCAGCCTCTATGGATTGTTTCTGTGCAGGAAGATGCCCCTTCCTTCACCTAAACAATCCTGCTGACAACACAGGCACCCTTGCACCATAATGCAAGGTTGCCTGTGTTATTGCTAAGCTGCTGAAATGGCACCAGCTCAGGGAGAAAGGACAGGAATGCACTGTATTACACAAACACAGTATATTCCTGTCCTTTCACTTTGACGTATGGCGCTGCAGCAGGGTGACTTGCTTCCCTGCCCTATGCATAAACTCCATAAATGAGGGACTTAAAAAATAAACTGCGATGTGCAAAAAAAAAACCAACAAAAAAAAAAACAGAAACCCCTAATTAACACATGCGATTTCGAGACCAAGGTTAGTCTTTTTTGGTTAGGCCTCTCACTTTTTAAGTACTGTTAAAGAGTTTCTCTCATAATTGTCTTGCTTCTGGCATGACGTTCAGATGTTGAATGCGACATATAGGCTGAACTAAAGAAAGCACTTTTAATTGGGAGTACTCTCACTGAAAATCAGGGTCTGCTTTTTACGATATTTACCACCTTTTTGGAGCAAAATGGCTGTACTACGCTTTTACAGCATTGCCAAGGGTGATTTCAAAAGTGTTTCCATCATTCCCAGTCAGAAACGGAGGACACAGACTGTTGCAAAAATATATAGAATGCAACCCTTTCCCACAACGAAAGCCATTCTTCTGGTAATCAAACAGACATCCTGTCTAGTAATTATAAATCAAATTAATAGTTGCATTAAAAAATGAAGGAGAACGTTGTCTGGAAATGACATCCAGCACTATACTGGGAAGCCCGCTTCTACTTGGTTCCGAGAAGGGGATTTGCATTAGTTATAACTACATAACATTGAATATCCAATAAATGCAAGCATTTGCTCTGGAAACAGAGATATTAAGAATGCCTCACCTTGCGAAGATGGACTACTGGAATGAGAATTAAGAACAGGAAAAAGGATTGAAAAGTGTTGAACTTGGCCCTCTTTGCAGGGTCACCCGTTTTTGTTGGCATTAGGAATCTGTGCCCTTTACCACTGCTAACTAGTGCTAAAATGCTTGAACTCTACTGTAAACCTGGAAAAGTTGGCTTAAACCTAACTTGTACATTTAATCTATTTGCAAGCCCCTAGTAAAGTGGTACTACAGGTGCTCAGGGCCTGTAAATTAAATGCTACTAGTGAGCCTGAAGCATTTATTGTGCCACCCATTTAAGAAGCTCTTTAAAGAATGTCTCAGATCTGTCATTGCAGCCTGTGTGCAGTTTTTAACTGCCCATTTGACCTAAACAGCCATCTGAATACATATAAGTAATTCCTAGGGTAGGCCATAAACAGCCCATTCAGCAGTGTGATCTGGGTTTAGAAATGTAGACATGTAGTTTTAAGTTTTATATGTCTTAGTAGTGAAAAACTCCCAGATTTTTTTTTTTTACTAATGTGAGGCCTACCTCTCACATATGATGACATTTGGTTTCCACTGATAGCACTGTTGATTCTTAACAGGTGTAAATGTTATGCTTGGTTTCAAACAAATTATAATTTAAAATCATATTTAATGATAAAATTGGATTTTAAGTCACTATTATAAAATTGCCACTGTTAGAAAGTTGAAATTTTATTTTCCAAACCATTTGGTGCCTGTAGCCTCTGTCTTGGATCACATGACTGTGAATAGTTGGCAATTGGCATTAGTAGGACTAGGGGTTCGTATGATGGGCCATTCCTCCAGGTTCGGTGGGGCAGAGCTGTTCTCTGAACCACTTACATTTCTATGGGGTTGTCTCCTGCATTCTCACAAACAAATTGACACCAGTCATTAGTACCCTAGACGTCGTGGAGCCTCAATGGTGAAGCAAAGAACATTCCAAAACCAGATGTGATGGGAAGTTCAGAAATTTCTACCACTTCAAAGGCTGGCATCATGTTCAAATATTGGACCTTCAGAGCAACTATTCAGTTCATTCTTGGACCTACAGAGGACCCCCAGAAGGACCAGCTTGTACTTCAGAGGAACGCCCTGCTCTTTGAGACCTGCTTTGTACATCAGAGGACTGCCCTGCTGCTTAAAGCCTGTTTTGCTGCTTGTTCCCATGACTACCAAAGTGAGTCCAAAGGGTATTTGGTTGATCTCCTGTTCACAGCTACAGGAACACAAAAAGCTCCAACAACCTTGAACCCATACCTGCAACCTGTCTGAAGTGACTCCTGCCCTCCAAGCGGTTTCCACAAGTCCTGGGCTCTTGGAAGTGGTGCTAAAGGTGCCCAAACAGCAAATGCCAAAACTTGAAACAACTTTTTTTTAAACTAAAATGTGGTCTGAGAACGACAGAAGACTGGGACCTACCTGCTGTCTTATTCGCCCAAGGGGCATTGCTCATTGACGGGAATTTGCGGTAGCTCCCAGTAGCTTTTTCTGTACAGCAGCAAATGCTGTTTTGCAGCTCCCTTTTGGAAGGACATCCAGCCCTATGGAGGCTTCATCATCCACAACCTGCAGCTCCGTCGCACTGGTGATTTTTAACTTGCAAAAAGTGACTAAGTCCAAATGTAGGAATCTTCTACTGCAATGCCTTTCCAGTAGCTCCAGGACAACAACACCTCCTTCTCCAGCACCACTGAACACCTTCCTCCACTGTACTTTACCTTCCCAGACATTTTTCTTCAAAAATTCTTCTAAGTCTGAAAGTAAGCTGAGAGCAGGACCAATTCACCATGTATATTTAAGATAGTCTCCATCACAGTCAGTCATAAGTTTTGACGTGGCCCCTGTATTAGTACGGTTAACCTTGCACCTGTTGCGAATTACACTGTTGCATCCAGCAAGAATGTCGCCTTGAGCAAGCCGGTTCTCATGAGAAAAAATTTACTACGGATACACACACATACAGCTCCTAGAAAAATAGAGCTTCGTGTCCTTCAGGAAAACAGCGCATTTTCACATTAGAAAATACAATTCAATATGAGGCCAGGCATCTAGGCCCAAACCCTCACCAAGCTAAGGTCCTCTAATTTAATAAAGCAAACTCTTAACGCATAACTCTAATTATGATATACTAATACAAATTCAAAACATTATTGCATAATAGTTCAGAATTATTAAGCCTTTCATCAGTCTTCGTATACATTGTAAGGCACTCGACGTGGGCACATTTCAAATGTGTTCATAATTTTCTATGTTAACACATTTTCTATGCAGCTTCCTCACACAATATATTGCAAGATTACGTAGTTAATATTAGTTTAAAAAGACACACTCCAACAATCCCTCCTCTGATGACACTTGTCATCACACAAAAACTTTCCCAGAATTGTACATCAGTCAGAATTTAGTAATTTCAATCTCTTCACTTATTGGCTTTTCCCTTGATTTTTCCCTTATTCAATTTTATCCTTTTGCTGATTTTATATGCCACCCATAATCCAAATAGGCAAGCTATAACAATCAATATCCTCTGTATTATTTTAGACAATATCCCATGCCAAATGTTGCTAAGCCAATTCCCCACTGAAGCAAAACCCCTTCCAACCTTTTCCCAAACACCAGGTTTGTTCAAATCCTTCAAGTCTGTACTATCCCTAGTCAAGTTAGTAAGCATATTCCTAATCTCATTACTATTATCTGGTATATATGCCCAACAATGACGCTCATTAAGCATCCTACAAACTCCACCATTTTTGCTAAAAGAACGTCTAAGGCAAGCCTGTTTTGGGGAGTCATCGCTCCCGAAAAATTTGTCAACATGTTATCCACAATAGTAGACAACTTTTGAATCTTTATTGAATTTAAGATAACTCCCACTGAAGGAATTATCGCCCCAAATATGTCTCCCACTACACCAGCAGCGGTCTCTTTCTTCTGTCTAGTACGATGTAGATCAGACAATTTCGGAAACCTTTTCAAATTGTCAAGTTGATGTATCTTTGCGAACTATCCCCAAGTAACATGTCCCATACCATCCCCTTGGAAGACGGTAATAAGCATTAAGCCCAC
Organism: Pleurodeles waltl; assembly: GCF_031143425.1. Classification (NCBI taxonomy): domain Eukaryota; kingdom Metazoa; phylum Chordata; class Amphibia; order Caudata; family Salamandridae; genus Pleurodeles; species Pleurodeles waltl. The sequence goes on from NC_090446.1 coordinate 822,559,783, forward strand.
ATATGTAATAGATCCCTGGGATTGCAGGATCCTGCCCATTTAACATGAACGTCCATTTACTCCAAAACAAAAACACATGCTTACATTCACTCATTCCCACAAACACATTGTCATAATATGAATTTTGGTCTAGATATACAAAGCTTCCCTACATGTAATGCATCTAAAGCTGGCTTCCCTTGCTCTCTAACTGCACCACAACTTTCACTACTAGCAAAAGCTTGCTGCTGTAATCCTTTTTCCAATTTACCCTTTAATGCCCTCTTTCTATCCTCCGTGTGATCTAAAAAGCTTTTCTCTACAGGTGTAAGCAAGCATGTCAAATTATTGCGATTTGCATAAGGCGTACTAATTGTCAACGTCAGCTCAAAGAATCCTTTAACTAACTTTATACTGTAGCATCTAGCTACACCACTCAAATCCTCTATTATAGGTACATAAGAAAACACCAAATCATGATTAGAATGGAAGTATTGGACCTCCTCCTGGTTATAAAATCTTGTTAGTAGCAGACTATAGCTTATCTCATATGTTAACGGCAAGCTATGATAGGTAACCCCCTCTTGTACTGAAACAGGAATACAAAGCAATCCTTTGCTTCCATTGTCTCAACGTACTCACTCAGCAAGTGATAGAAAACATTAGTAGAAAGTTCCCCTTCAGCATTAGTTCCCTCATGCAGATATCTCACATCCAGTTCAAACCTCTTCCAAGCTGTTAGTGCAGTGGTAGTCTCAGGAATTGTAGCATTGTTAGTCCCACTCTTATCTGTTAGTGTCATACCCACAATCACAACCACAATCAATATCATACACACAATACCTAAACCAACACTCAAGTATTTACAATGCCTACTCCCTTCATTCTCCTGCCTATTGTTAGCCATGATCTGTAAAGAATCAGAAAGTGAAGGATAGTTAGTTCAAAACAACAACAACAAAGGATGGTTAATAATTCTCTCCTGCAGCAAGGGTCAGAACAAGCAAATCTTCTTTCAGTAATTATTTACAGCTCTCAATCTTTCTCCCAGGATTCCTTTTCAATTCAGGTTAGCAGCTTGTCTAAATCGGTTTTCAGAAGTCAACTCAGGTTCTCAAAGTCTCATCCGGTAAGTTCTCAGTCTCTTTTATCAAATTCAATCTTAGATCAAATCATTACACCCTTTTCAGATCCTTCAGTCAGACTCAGGTGCCAAAGTATTGATCTGGGATCAAAACAGAATGCCAGGAACTCCTGTTGCTATTCAGCTGTTGTTGCATACGCCCATTCAGGACCTGCATACCTTCTATTTGCTACTCTCTTCCTTATCAATTTGAGATCACCTTGCAACTCTCCTTCACTTAGATCTTCTTTCCTTGTTGTGTCTATTCCTTCCTCTATTGCATCTTCGACAACCACTTCTCCCCTCTTTATTTGTAACTCTGGCCACTTGTCTCCATTCTGTATCTTTTTAGTCTTTGGTCTTTCCTGTGGCAACCCTTTTTCCTCTCTTTGCTCTAGGGTGTTTTTGCTTGATGGGCCTGCAATGTGCTCGGGAGGAGTCTGGACACTCTGACTCTCTTCCGCATCAACTCCTTCACCTTTTGAGTCTTTCAAGTGCTCTGGCTCATTCTCATAATCGTCTACTTCTGAGAGAACCTCTCTTTGACTAGGTTCCCCTGTTGCCTCGGTTGAGATAGGCTCACCCGTCACCTCTCTGGATCTCTTCTCCTTTGTCTCTTACTTTAGTGACCAAACCGTCCTCAATGTGCTCTTCTTCTGTCTCAGTTCCCCTTCAATTACTCTCCGACCCTGAGACTTCCTTTTCTGTTGTTGGTACCTTCAAGAACTCAACTTCCTCATCAGTTGGACACGTCACCTTTTTCGTGTGACTGGCATGGACCCAGTTCGGAACTCCTGCACACTTCACAGCAGTGGTAGTCGTTAGTATCACTTGGTAGCGTCCCTCCCAACGCGCCTCCAAGCACGTCTTCCTTACGTGTTTCTTGATGACAACCCGGTCACCAGCTTTCAGGTTGTGTCCTGGATCATGAATCGGTGGCAGGGTGGTAGCTTCCACCTGGGGAGAAAAAGAGCGGACCACATCAGCCAAACCCTTGCAGTAGTCCAACACCATATCATCCGTGATATTCACAAGAGCATTTGCAGGCACTGCGGGCAGTCTCATAGCTCGACCAATGAGAATCTCATGTGGAGACAGTCTTGTCTTCTTGATAGGGGCATTTCTCATTGACATTAACACTAAAGGTAATGCGTCGGGCCATTTCAAATTTGTGGCTGCACACATTTTCGCTATTCTCGATTTCAGGGTACCATTCATTTGTTCCACTAGTCCTGATGCCTCAAGGTGGTAGCTACAATGCAACTTCTGCTCAGCGTTCAGTGCTGCACACAGTAACCTAACCACCTCATTGTTGAAGTGACTTCCCCTTTCTGATTCTAAAGAGATCGGAAAACCGAAACGTGGTATCAATTCCCTAAGCAGCAGCTTCGCTACTGTGAGGCTGTCATTCCTGCGTCTAGGATAAGCTTCAATCCAATGCCTAAAGATACACACAATCACCAACACATATCTCAAACCTCCACACACAGGCATCTCAATGAAATCCAATTGCTTTCTGCTAAATGGACCTCCGGCTATCCCAATGTGGTTAAAATTCACCACTGTCCCTTTCCTCAGGTTCATCTGTTGGCAGATGATACAACAATGACATATCACCTCTGCAGCTTGTCTAAATTTTGGATTAAACCAGTCAATTTTGAACAACCTGATCATGGCATCCCTCCCAATGTGTGTTTGGCCATGGTAAAACCTTGCGAATTGAGACAAGAGGCTGTTCGGCAAGACCATTTTCCCTTAGTCTGAAACCCAAAAGTCATCTGGTCTTTGTACGCATTGCATCCTAACCCAAGAACGCTTCTCGTCTTTGCTGGCACGACCCTGCAACTATTTCAGCTCTTCTAACGTGTCAATCACCCTCAATGCAATGCAATCACTCTCATTCTCTTCTTTAGGCAACAATTCCCATTGATCTTTAAACGATATACAGTTCAATGCGCAAAACCTTGCGACTTGGACCGCATATCCATTTCCCATTGAAACAAAGTCTTGTGACTTCAGGTGTGCACTGCATTTCACCACAGCAATTTCATGAGGTAACTGAATCACGTGCAACAACTCCTTAATTCTTTCACCATTTTTCACTGGCGAACCAGAAGAGGTCAAATAACCCCTCTGTGACCATAGTTGACCAAAATCATGGACAATTCCAAATCCATATCGGCCATCAGTATAGATAGTCACTCTCATCTGAGCAGAGACATGACAAGCTCTGGTAAGAGCTACCAGTTCAGCTACCTGAGCAGAATACACTCCTTGAAGCCAGGACGCTTCCAGATACCAGAAATCGTGCATACAGCATATCCGGCTCTCAGCACGCCTACTGAGTCTCTCAAACATGAGCCATCGACAAAGATAATTTGGTAATTTTCCTCCAATTGGATATCTTTAATATCAGGTCTTGGTTTGCTGCACATTTCTGTTACCTCAAGATAATCATGTTCTACATCTTCCACATTTTCAACCTCTGTATTGTCACTTGGAAGCAAAGTTGCCGGGTTCAACACTGTACATCTCTTTAATGTTACATTTGGTGACCCCCAATATAATCGTTTCATATTTGGTCAATCTTGCATTGGTCATGTGCTGCTTTTTCATTTGTGTTAGGAGGATCTCAACTGAGTGAGGGACCATGACTGTTAGAGGATGTCCCATCACTATGCCTTCACACTGTGTGAGGCTTTGTGCAACTGCTGCTACTGCACGCAGACAACCCAGTAAGGCTGCTCAACTGGGTCCAAAGTAGCTGAAAAATATTCTACTGGTCGGTTTACACCTACATTGACCTGTGCCAAGACAGACAAAGAACATGCATCACGTTCATGACAAAACAGAACAAAAGACTTTGGCGGTCATTCTGACCGCGGTGGGCGGCGGTCGCCGCCCGCCATGCGGTTACCGGCGAATGACCGCACCGCGGTGAAAAGACCGCGGAGGTCATTCCAACTTTCCCGCTGGGCCAGCGGGCGACCGCCAAAAGGCCGTCCGCCGGCCCAGCGGGAAAGCCCCTGCAACGAGGAAGCCGGCTCCGAATGGAGCCGGCGGTGTTGCAGGGGTGCGACGGGTGCAGTGGCACCCGTCGCTATTTTCACTGTCTGCAAAGCAGACAGTGAAAATCTTTGTGGGGCCCTGTTAGGGGGCCCCTGCACTGCCCATGTCAGTGGCATGGGCAGTGCAGGGGCCCGCAGGGGCCCCACGGCACCCGTTCCCGCCATCCTGGTTCTGGCGGTGGACACCGCCAGAAACAGGCTGGCGGGAAGGGGATCGGAATCCCCATGGCGGTGCTGCAAGCAGCGCCGCCATGGCGGATTCCCTGGGCCAGGGGAAAACCGGTTCCCCTTTTCTGACCACGGCTTTACCGCCGGGGTCAGAGTAGCCCAGGAAGCACTGCCAGCCTGTTGGCGGTGCTTCCGCCGCCCTCCGCCATGGCGGTCATGCACCGCCAGGGTCGGAATGACCCCCTTTGTGTAATCAGGCATACCTAAAGCTGGAGCCCTACACATGCTCTCCCTTAACTCAGTGAACGCTCTCATTTCCTTCTCTCCCAAAACTATGGCATCCTGATTCTCCTTGACTGTCAGCTTCTGCAATGGCTTAGAAATGACTAAAACATTTGGGATCCACTGGCGACAGTAACCCACCATTCCTAGAAACATCCTAACATCTCTCCGTGTCGTTGAGGGATTCATCTGTAACACTGCTGTTATCCTCTCTCTGGACAATTTCCTGGAACCTTTCGCGATCTGATGACCCAAATACTTCACCTCTTTCTGACAATATTGCAATTTCTTTGGGGACACCTTGTGCCCATTCTTTCCCAAGTGATTTAGCAAAGCCATCGAATCGTACTTGCACTAGTCCCTTGTTTTAGATGCGATCAACAGATCATCAATGTACTGGACTAGAGTCGATTGGAAAGGCAGCACCAATGACTCCAAGTTCTTCTTCAACATCTGATTGAATATGGAAGGTGATTCCGAAAACCCTTGAGGAATTCGACACTAACAGTAGAACTTGTCCAGAAAGTTAAAACTGAAGAGAAATTGGCTGTCCTCATGAAGAGGCACAGAAAAGAACGCTTGGGACAGATCAATTACTGTGAACCATTCTGCATTCCATGGAATCTGAAACATAATCACAGCAGGATTTGGCACTACTGGGCAACACTTCACTACTATGTCATTGATCTTCCTCAAATCTTGGACAATCCGAATCTTCCCACAAGGCTTTCTCAGTCCCATTATTGGTGAATTACATGGACTGCTCATCACTTCTTTCAGGACTCCCTGTTTCACAAAATCTGCTATGATTTGCGCAACCTTTATAAGGACATCTTGCGCCATATGATACTGCGGTATCGGGGGAATGCAGCATTAGGCTTCACACTGACCTTTACTGGTTCTACTCCTTTTATCAACCCTACTTCTTTCCCTGTCAAGTCCCACACCTTTTCTGGAACTGTTCCCTGTAAGTCTGCTGGGAGATCAGCCACTGTGAACATCGGAAAGAAGTTAATGGCGCTTTTTGTTTCTAGGTGCTAAAAAAAAAAAAAATCTTTAAAAATTCACATCTACGGTTCCCCTTATCCGATTTTATTCATTTTTGTGTCATTTAAAAGATTAAAATATAATCTATTGTTATAAATTGGTTTTGGATTTTTAAACTGTTTCCTGTGTTTTATTTAATTACTGTTTTGTGATATTTGAATGCGTTACACTCTGTCTCCTAAGTTAAGCCTTGTCGCTCGTTGCCAAGCAATCAAGGGTTGAGCTGGGTTTAATTTACTGAGACCAAACTGGACCTAAGTGGAGGTTAGTGGTCTATTGCTAAGTGTAAGTACTTACCTGCCCTTACCAACAACCCATTTTCCATCATTCTGCACCTGCTGCATGAATTGAAAACCTTGCATCTGATTCACATTATTCAGAAAATTTGGATTTGGACCTCTCAACCTTGGTCCCTTCACATTTTGGAATGTACTGACATCATTGCTTTGTTCATTAACCCTCATTGGGCACTCCCGCTTCCAGTGTCCAACGACCCCGCAAGCATGACAAGGTAATATCTTCTTCATTCCCTGTGCATCGTTTTGAACTACTACAGTGTTCAAATCTGGACTGTGGTTCACAAAACCTCCTCGACCTCTACATCTCACTTGCGCCTGAAGCATCCTGTTTCCCTGCGGCTGCTGCACCATCTGCTGTAGACAACCTCCCTGCATCCCTGTCTGTGCTGCCTTAATTTGTATCACCATTGCTTTCTCCTTCAACTTTCTTTGCTTCAACTCAATCTCATCGCTGCAGTACTTTGCGTACTGCAACATCTCGTCAATCGGCTTAGCTTGCCAGCAAATCAAGTGATTCTTAATCATCTGGCCAATCTCAGGTCTCAACCCTTCCACAAACCTGAACACAAGATGATTCATGTCCTTCTCCTCCATAACCTCTGTACCGCTGTAATGTTTACAGGCCTTCAACAACCTGTCATAATAGGCATGTATCGACTCCTTGATTTCCTGAGCCGTTCGATCAATCCTTTCCCAATCAATATTCTTAGGCGAAACTCTCATTTTCAGAAACTCCATCACCTTATAATAATACTTCATCACATCAGGAGACGGTGCCTCTGTGTTTCTGCCCCTTGCCAGTTCCTAGGTTGTCCAATCTACACTCCTTTTGCACTCAAACCACAAATCAGCTGGAATCATGATCTCAAGGAGAGTATTCAGATCTTCCCAAAGACACTTCACAAGTTTCACAAACCTGTCCATCTGCTGATACCACTCTATTGGCTTCTCCCTCAGCCTGGGGAAATCATTTGTAAATGACAGAATATCCCCTCTAGTCCAAGGTACATGGATGTGAACCCCTCTGGCCGTCTCTCTCATTAGTAACATCTTTATCGTACCTGTATCCTGCTCTATGCAATCGCTCTTCCTCTTGTCCCTTTTCTTCGCCCATCTGCCTTCCCACTTCTCTAAGGCTCCCCAAACTTGTGCACTCTGCAGTATCTCCTTGAGGTGCGCCTTCATTCCAGTAGACCTCATGTGTTCGAAATCCTTGGGCCCAAAATCTAACCTGTAACTCCTCTTCAAATGTTTGGTATTTTCTACATCTACGCCATATTTGTCTGCCAAATTTGCCAACCTCTGGTGCACCCTGCTCACTTCTCTAGTTATCTGTGGACACAAATACCTCAATTCTGCTTCCGTGTAGGACTCTAACCTGTTCACACCCATGCTCCTTTCAACAAGTTCATTGGCTTCCATACCCAACCTCACAAGGTTCAGGTACTCTTCTCCTTCCGCTCTCCCTGCGGCTACAGGAGCAGTCTGTCGAGTATTAAGCTTGTCTAACCAATCGGTCAGCTGTTGTGCTGTTAAACATTGTAATTAGATATTCCCAGCCTGCACTAAAGGTGTCTGCGGTACAATCGCACCCGAGATTTGCAGTGTCAGCAGTCTCGAACCTGTCTGTCTCATGGCCTCTGGAGGAGCCCCAATTGGACTGAAATCTAACAAAAACCTAGATCCTTCAAATGTCGGCTCCACTGGAGTCGTTCCTTGGGAGCCTTCTACGAACCCTCCTCTTGTCATATCTTGTGTCATTACTCCTTGATCACATACACTAGGCCTTGCCAGCGCATACAATGGCACTGGTGGACCAACCGTAATAGGCAAATATATAGCAGCTGGTGTCTGTCTGTTCCCCAAAACCTGTGGAGGACTAACTTCCATATTCTGGCTTATCACTGGTGTCATGTCTGACTGCGGTCTTGGAGTCACTTGCGGCTGCACCTGGAGCAGTAAAGGTGGAGTTGGCTCTGTCTGTATCAACTTTGGCCTTCCATATGCTGGCTCTGTCGGCACCATCAGATTACTGGTAGTCTCTAAAATGGGACAATCAGGGTAAAGTCTCTGAACCTGTGGCAGTTGCAGCTGAGGTTGCATAACCTGGGCAGTGGACACGTCAAAACTACTCTGCACTGGGACTTGTGTCAAGACAGGACTAACCTGTGTCGGATTTATTGTCACCTTCTCTTGTGTCAACCCTGCAGGACATGCACTGGCACTCGGTCTATTTTCGTCTATCGCATATGGCGGTGGTCGATCATTCAGTAACTGGTTAAGGAACTCATCATCATCTGAGTCATCTACCTCTGACCAAGGCTTACTAACCTCTTTTTCTTTGGAGGGACTTTTGTCAGTCTTACAAGTAGCTTTCCTCCCTTTGTCTTCACCTTCTTGAGCTATTGCTGGAAACAGCCTAACTCCATCTATTGTTTCTCTCCTCCAAACTCTCTGTGCATTATCCCACCTAGCCTCCACTAGTGTCTTTTCTGCTTTCCTCATTCTCCTCTCAAGTTTATGTTGCTGTTGCCGTATCCCAGATTGCTAACGCCTCAAACTGTGCTGTTCTCGGAGGCGGCTTCAGATCACTTAACACCCTCCGCAAATTTTCTAAAACCCTCAAATTGAACGTTCCGTTTTCAGGAAACGCTAAGCACCCCTCTTTCTCCGTGGCTTTGCACCATTGCTTTAGCCAAAGACATGGTGCAACACCCTTTTCTTCCTTTACAATGTAAGCCGGTGTACCCTCTGGCGGTGTAACCTCCCCTACACTTGCGGTAATATATACGTCTCCCACAAGGCGCTCTTTGAAGCCTTGACAAATTTCATCTTTACAACTTCTATTGTGTTCACAATCAAATCAGGAAGTGACTTTAATTCCCAGACCTCTTTTCGCCTACCTTCTCAACCAACTGCCTCTCACGGACGGCTGCCAATCCGTGCGCGACCCTTCTCACTAACCAACCTATCCCAGCGCGGCTCAAATGATGTCACACTCACACACTGCGGCTGACAAAGTCTTGCGGCTTGTCTTCCCACTCTCGCTTCACACAAACTAATGCAGTATATTGCAAGCACCAACCAAAATAAACTCAAAATTTGCCAGTTTACTACAGGAAAGGGTAACACAATGGCTTCAGAACTTTACAGAGATTTTGCCTAGTCTCGGCCAGTACTCTCTCCTTCTCAGATCCTGCACTCACAAGAAATATTTGACCTGCAAATTCTACTCTCGACTTGTCAATGGATTCTTGTTCTAGTGCACTCTAGAACTCACCAAATCTCCATCGAAGTTTTCATTCACTCACTTATGACTCGAACTCGACTCGTTGACTTCACTATCAACCTATTAAACCACACAAAATACAACATAAACCAAGTGTCTCATACACTTATCAATATACTCCGGAGTCTTAGACCACGCATGGTCCGTACATCATCAACAACCACATGGTCAATTTTTTAGCACAAAGCGCCACACTCACATGAAGTTCGCCTACTTCCCTACTCTCATACTGTGGAGTGCGCCCACTCCTACTAAAACATCGTCATCTGCCCTAAAATCTTCACAAGCATCACAATTCACCTGCGATATGCATAAGCTGTGCAAGTACAAAACCCTACTTCATTCACACTATCACTAGAACTCTGAGAAAATACTCAACTCCCTTCAGCAAGCTCCGAGATTCCGGTAAAGTCATTTAGGACTTAGGGGCACATCATCCCTCCAATTTGCATCCTAGAAAAAGAAAAAAAAAACACAAAACCCAATTTATTTGGTGCACCTTGCCTACCTCCAAACGCACCCACTTTCACACCGGCCCAAAGCCAAACCAACACATCTACTACCAAACTGTAATTCGCACCATCAACTCTATAACACCGTAATCCTTCGTACTGGGGCCCCAAAGGGCCAAACCGTCCTCTGCTACCAAAAACTGTTAGCACGTCAAAGCCTTAATAAGTAAACTTATGAGGAGACGTGTTTAGGTCGACAAACCTTTGGACCACGTTTGGGGACTTCCCAGCATGAAATATCTTCTTGACATCACCAATCAATAAATCAATACACAATCAATAATAACAAATTTCTAATCAATAACCATTTAATAAGAACTTAATCATTGAACTCACCATAGATCCTTGGTTCACAAATAACCACACCAGTTTAGTCAGAAGTTAAGATATTTATTTCCCTATTAGTTACAATCTAACATCATGTCTTTCAATCTTATTAGCAATAAGCCACGCCAAACAATCCTAATTAGTAACCAAACACGATTTTGATCAATGCATCAGTTATATGTATCCAGTATTTAGGCACACCATTAATATGAAACAACTTAGCAGAGTCTCATTAGTACATTGATTCAACAAAGCAAGAACTCAGTCATTTGTCTATTTGCATAAGATATTTGAGAACGCCTTAACTAACCACGAATTAGCATTAGCATGTTGGGCTTCATGTAAACATTTTTAGTGAACACGAATTTAGAAAACATCTAAACTAAGGCCTCTATCATAATAGCAGTTGGCACCTAGAAAGAAAAGGCAAACAGACAATCACAAATTTTGCATAGGATAGTTACCAATTCAACAGATAAGAAAACAGCGTTAGTCTCCGTCCTCAGGCCATCAGTCGATTCACCATCAGTAGAGATAGGATGGGTAAAGTCTCAAGATAGCATAGCTCAGAAAATGAAGTACTTCCCTCAGATGGAGGAGAAGTTAATATCAAACAAGAATGGGGTAGAGGATGGTTTAAAGTGGCAGGACAATTTAACTCTAAAGTAAGGGTTGGAATGTCCGGAAGAATAGCAAATGACAAAAGTCTTATGGAAAAGGAAAATGGCAAATGTCCCCGTTAAAGTGGAAGAAGGAAAAATGTCAGAGTTTTCCTTGGGTTACACCATTAAATCAAAACCGTCTAACTATTCCCTAATTTCTCATTGGATAAAGTTTGGTGCATCGTTATCTCGGTCCAATAATTCGGTAAGCACCATACTAGAATTTCCCCCCGTTTACAGTTCCCATGGCGCGGATTTGTCCATGTTATTGACGCCTTCAACGGTTGGAATGTCAGGTAGAAAATGTGGCACTTTACCCTCGAGGCAGTGTCTTCATTATCTTCTCCTAGTACGGTTAACTTTGCACCTGTTGCCAATTACACTGTTGCATCCAGCAAGAATGTCGCATTGAGCAAGCCGGTTCTCATGAGAAAGAATTTACTACGGCTACACACATGTAGCTCCTGGAAAAACACAGCTTTGTGTCCTTCAGAAAAACAACGCATTTACACATTAAAAAATACAGTTCAATATGAGGCCATGCAGCTAGGCCCAAACCCTTGCTAAACTAAGGCCCTCTAATTTTATAAAGCAAACTCTTAACGCATAACTCTAATTATGATATACTAATACAAATTCAAAATATTATTGCATAATAATTCAGAATTAATAAGCCTTTCATTAGTCTTCATATACATTGGTAGCCACTCCCCGTGGGCACATTTCAAACGCGTGCATTATTTTCTATGTTAATATATTTTCTATGCAGCTTCCTCACACAATATATTGCAAGATTACGTAATTAAAATTAGTTTTAAGAGACACACTCCAACAGTTGTTGTTTGAGGAGGTATACCAGCCCCTTCAACCAAAAACCCAGTTTCCTTCAAAAACCATGTGTTTAAATTGTGTTAATAGTGTAAACTCCAGAGTCTAGCGTGTCATATGCAACTGTAAGTAAAATGGGGCCTAAGTATGAAATATCGGCTGGGGCTACATCCCAGTATCTCTGAGCAAAGCAACCACATTTAGAAAAAAATACTTTTAAACATATTTGCCATGCTCAACTTTTGCATCATTAACTGAGTGATTTTGGGAACTTTTCTGATGAGAAACAATGTCCTGATATGAGAGTCCTGAATTTTTGCTGTAAACATTTGCTGCATCACAAACAAAAAACAAATATCTGTAAACCCAACAGGTCTGTCTAATTTATAAGTGCAAGTACTTATCCATGATTGGTGGGTTTGTATATGTGGGTGTGGGGCTAGGGGAGTGGATTGTTCTCAATTAATCTAAGGGTATGCTGATATATTACAGAATAAGCATTAATTATAACTGTGGTGTACAAACTGGCATTAGCTGGGAGAGGGATATTTTGACAGTTTCATTTGTAAAAGAAAAAACCCACAAACCTTTGAAGGCAAGAGCAAATTAGGCAATGGGCTAGAGAGTAATTAAAACTGTGGTGGATTTTACAATGCCCTGGCAGTGATGGTGTAAACTGAATGAGAAATATTGCAAGACTTTGACAAAATTACCAATAGCTGACAAACAGATCTGACTGACTTGACTGACTTAAGCCAAAACTGGAAAATAGAATGATATAAAAGGATGAACTGAAGGTTCCAAAACATATGAAGGAATTTTAGTGAAGGTCAACCCAAACGCCTCATTTTGAGTCAAGCAGCAATGAAAATCATCTGATTTCTGAAAGAAATTCCAAAATCAGAGGTAGACAGAAGTAGTGCAAATTGCTTCTTTTGTTTGATGGACAGCTTTTTTCATGCTGCTGGAATAAATGTATTTACTGGGCACAGCAGGGTGGCAATAGACCTGGCATCTGATTATGAGTTGAGCCAGGAAAGCATGGAAAGTCTGAATGACCCACAAGATGTACAGTTATGATTTTGGAAGTTAAAATTTTGATTTTCTCACACAGTTCACACTCAAATTGAAGACAGCAATTGTTTCTGTAGGCCAAAAGAAAGTGAACCTACATTCTAAGGCAGTTCCCTCCTTATGTGTATAAGGAAGTGTCACAATAGTTAATATAGTAAAGCATACTGACTTTTCCAAATAGTGTGTACTACCCTTATGAGACCCACTCCAGGTAAATACCTAATCCTGCAGAGTCCCCATTGCACCAGGCTACCTCTGCGCTGTCACCCGGCTGCGCCCAGTGGTAGTCTCTCATGTGTAGCCCGCACACCTGTGCATACCTGTTCACATGTAACCAGCTAAGTGTCTGTTACCCTTGCTGCACTGCAGAGGCCTTTTCTTAAAAGACGGACACTGGTAATAAACACGTGCAGTCCATTTACCGTGTGATCACCATGGGTGAAACAATGAGAGTGAAGCCCACCCACAGTAAAAGTCCAAAAACTGGTTAACCAAAAATGCGAAATAATCTGGGTGTACTGCAGGGGCAGAACGTAGTGCAGCAGGTGCTAAAAACAGAAAACAAAAAGTAAGCCTATGTTTTGAAATTTTTAGATATCTGGAAACAACATTCAACACACCAAGGAGCCATAACGTGAAATGGTTCTCTTCCTAGTGATTGTGTCATAGAAGGTGTGTACCTGTGTTTCAAGCAATAAATCTGTCTACAGCTTACACACTAACTCGGTATACATAATTGCCAATGGAGAGAGCACGGGACATAAGTAATGAATAGACCTTTGTGTCTAATTAAAGAGAAATTGTGTTTACACAGACTTAGTCAGCAAGGCCCTCATTATGAGTGAACCAGAACATGAACCACGTTTTCCTGACCCCCGGAACCACTGAGATCATGGGTACTAGTATCTCAAAATCTAGTGAATTATGAATTGAGCCCTGAGGGTTCACTAAGAAATAAGGAATTAATGGGAAAATCAGAAATTCTGCATCCACTTATCCTGGTAATTCCTAATCTTTTCAAGGTGATTCACACTGTAATATCAGCTGTTTTCAGCAGTGAAATCTGTGTGTGAATGTAAAAAATGTCTAATAACACTACGGCTGGTAAGTACTGCTAATGAACCCATTTTCATTCAGATTCCACTCCAATTATTACATGAGCTTGAGACAGACTACAGCAGAAACAAGGATCTGCAGTTAATGCTCTCAGTTTTGAGCAAGATTTGTTTTTGGTGCTAGCTCGCGAACATCACAATAATCTAGGACCACTAGCAAGCAAGAGTAAGGCTTCATGCCCGCTTGTGCTGCTTCTGACCACAAGCGAGTGCCACTTGTGAGAGCAAAGACACTGCAAGGAGATTTTCTAATCCAGATGCATCTTAATCTAGTCAAAAGACGTTTTTGAATGGATTATATTCTCCAATGGACCTTTCAAGTTGGTTTTAGTATGAGAAGCCTTTTTTTCAAACAGGTAGGAAGTGCTACAGAGACTCCAATTTCCTATTCCTGTCCAGTAGGCTCCTCCCAGTGCTTTCTCCATCTCCTGCTCACTTTGCACTTGGATTATGAGGTGGAAGGATCACTCTCTTTGTCTTCTGGACATAACTTTGGATTTAAGGACTTTGTTTTTGTGATATCACACAAGTAAGATCAAAAGCCTTTGTATAAGGGCGTTGTTTGTTTGCTTGGGCATGCACCAGCATTTCTTTGCCCCCTTAATTTTATTTTTAAATTCTATTGTGGTGGGTGGTCTGGAGTTTAAGTAGGGGCCTAGTTATTTATTTTGCATTTCATTGATTTTTCATCCTTTGTAAAGGAAACTTGTCACACAGCTCAGTACCTTTTCTCCATGTTTGTTACATTTGCAATATTAATTTATTTTACTATGTGGCCTAGACTTCCGAAAGGCCATCTAGCCAGTGGGCAAAGTACTAGCAGTCATCAGCACATCAAATAAATGTTTCAGTGGTATATGTTTTTAAACCTTCATTTAGGACAGGGATTGCATTGGATTCAATTAGAAATGTGAGCTATTGCTTGCATTTCTTTTATTTTTCAAAATGTGGATATGTTGCAGGGTGATATTTGATGGCATAGAAGGATGTGTGCTGAAATTTGTGTAGCTCAGTTAATGTTTGTGTTTTGTATTGCTGAAGTAATGTTACTTTTTTTGTCCGTGTTACCACTATGCCTCCTTTTTCTGACCAGCGTGTGTGTATGTCATCATCCAACACTTGTCTTTGTTCTCTATGCCATATAGCCAGTGGCCTTTTTGTGTATTCTATGTCTATAGGCTTGCTTGTGGTTTTTTTTTCTCCATGCCTCCTTTTTTTACAGTTATTGTTTGACCATGTGGCTGGCAGCTATTTTGAGCATCCGGGAAGTGTGTCTTTGCCATTGGCTTGCATGTGTTCTTTGTTACCCATGACTCCTTGTTTGCAGTTTTTGTTTGACCACATGGCTGGCAGCCATTTTTTGTATCCAGCCAGTGTGCTTTTGCCATAAGCTTGCATGTGTTCTTTATTCCCATGCCTACTTGATTCTTTCTGTTGCTATTTGACAATGTTTCTGGTAGCCATTTTGTGCATCCAGCCAGTCTGTTGTTGCCGTAGGCTTGCATTTGTTCTTTGTTCCCCATGCCTCCTTGCTGCTTGTTGTTGTTTGACCATGTGGCTGGTAGCCGTTTTGTGCATCCAGCCAGTATGCTTTGCAATAGGCTTGCATGTTCATTTGTTCTCCATGCCTCCTTAGTCTCTTCTGTTGTTTGACCATGTGGCTGACGGACATTTTGTGCATCCAGCCACTGTGTTTTTTGCCATAGGCTTATGGGTGTTCTTTGTTCCCCATGCCGCCTTGCTTGCTGTTGTTGTTAGTTTGAATATGTGGCTGGCAGATATTGTGTGCAGCCAGCCAGTGTTCCTTTGCCATAGGCTTGCATGGATTCATGGGATGCCAGTTAAATATTTATAGGCTTGAGGATCATTGTAGTATATGTATACAAAATACATATGATTCTGATAAACATTGCTTCTACTATTTCCTTACTTTGTTTGAATTTTTTATGATTTTTTTCTTTCTTCACAAGGTTTCTTTCTTCTTGTCCATGCGTCCAAACATCAGCAATTATTGATTATTTGTTAAATGTAAGTTTATCTTTTAAGTTTTTATTTCTATTTTTTATTTTACTTTTTTATATTTAATTCCTTTTTTTTTAAAGATTTTTGTTTTTATTTTTTTATTCCTTCAACTTATTCAATTCTATTTTTTGTCTTGGTCCTTCCTTCCATCAATCCACCCATCCATCCATCCATTCCTCCATCCCTTTATCCATCCACCGTAGGTGCACAGTTGTGCTACAGCATTCGTTCTCTGTAGGTTACAATAATTCCAATTCCTCTCAGACACCCTGAATGCATTGCACTGCAGACAAATCAGCAGCATAATTATTTTTGTAATGATTAATCCCTTTCCTTTGGACCACCTTGCCGCCATTCCATTTACCCATGCACCTTTCTCTGACTACCAGAGGTGTCTCCTTTCAAACAGATGGAGATAAAACAAATAGCAAATTCTGCATGTTGTATTGCTTTATTTGAAATGAAATGTTGTGGTGTAATGGTGTGGTCTGACTTTACAATGTTTGATTCAATTGGTATTTATTACATAAGTAACCAACCACACTATTGCCAAATAAAAGGCCTGTACATTGATTCCAGTACTCCAATCTCTTCCATTTGTGCATCTTAGTGTCACTGTCAAGTGGGAGCTTTAAGATGGCCCCAAAGAGCATTGCTCCCAAGAATGTGGTCAGTGAGAAGAATCAGCTTTCCAGTAGTGGCCTGCCGACCACAACATTTTTCAGGAGGTGTTTGCCTGCCACACTGGCCTCTGGGGAGGAACCTAGGAACAGCACTCCTGCATCAATATCATCAGCCCAACCTAAGCCCAAGACCATATCTTTCAGTGAGGCAGCCGCTGGAATCATGGTGACGCTGACGAGCAGTGACGTTGAATTGGATTTGTTCCTTTCACAAAGTTGTACCCAGTCATTTCAGGAAACAGAGCAAAGTGGATAGCAGCCATAGCCAGCAATAGTAGTTCTTCCCAAAGTTGGAGCAGCGTAGGAGGACGAGCTTCCTGCCTAACAAGAGTCTCCTCTTTTAGAATCAATGGCTCTCAGATCTCCAGTAAGAAAAAGGAAGGGTACTACTCCACCATCTTTTCCAAGTACCAGTTCTGATGATGATGATGATAGGGACAGGGTGTGGACCCAGGCAGAGTCTGAGAGACACCAGGAAAGGCAAGGGAAAAGAAAAGTTCCTCAATGCTTTAGAATCATGGAAGTGGATGATGAGTAGGATGATGAAGATGAGCCAGTCATTGTGGAAGCTGGCACAGTGGAGTCTAACATTACTATTCAACCTGCTCCAAGGGATGTAGCAAAGGTAGCACCACCAACTCCCACATTTGTAAAGCCCCAACTGAGACCTCCACCAGCCTTAACCTCAGTCGAAGTCTGCACTGCAGAGAGACAATCAACGACATACTCACCTACCTCCAATTCTTCTCAAGGCATTGGAAGTGACCCACTAAGAAAGTACTCCTCCCCAGTTTGGGACATTTTTACGCTTAGCAAACAGGAGGTGAAAATTGCAACATGCTCAATTTGTCACATGAGTGTTCATTGGGGGAAGCCTGATACACATCATGATACTGAAGGCCAAACAACCCATGTGAAAAAATATCATGAAATCCAGTGGGAGAAGCACTTTACAAAAACTGCTGGACGTGGTTGTGGTGGTGAAAGTGAGGAGAGCTGGAAAACATCAGCCATAACTGGTCCAATCACGGAGGGAGGCAAGGAAGAAGAGGGTGACATCCTCACACCAAGCAGCATTGTCCCCAGCAGTATGACAGAATCACTCCCCTCAGCAACCTTACAATGTCACAGGAAGACTCAGAAGCAGATGGAGGTACCATAGCATATAGTAGCTACCTCACAACACAGTGTTTACACCACCTACTTCTTGAAAGTCACTTGCGTCAGTGGCCCCAGAATAGAAAAACAATCCATGCTACTATTACAGGCATATTTAGGCAGGAGGGGCCCTATGACTGCAACCAGCCAACAACATGTTTATACAATGGGAATCTGGCAAAAATGTTAGCAATGGATCTTCTTCCTTCTTTCTTTGTGGAAGGAGTGGGATTCATAGACTTTGTGGCAGCCATCTGTTCAAAATCGAAAGTTCCATGTCAGACCTATTTTGCCAGAGTTACTATTTCAGCACTGCATCATGATGTGATGCAATTGATTGGACAAGCTTTACAGCAAAGTGTTGCCCACACTATCTACCTGAGGACAGACATGTGGACCATTTCTTAGGGCATCACTGCACACTGGATCTCTTTTGCGGCGGTACAGCAAAAGCTATCTGCATGTCTTAGCCTTGAATACAATTTTAAGAGCATTCGGTCAGATGCAACAGTAGTCATGTTCAGCATGGAGAAATCACATACAGCTGCAACCATCTTCCAATAGCAAGTTTTCTAAATGTTGCGACCCCGAGGTGTCCGAACGGGATTTGTTGCCACAGATAATGGCAGTAACAAAGTCATGTCTATGGTAGAGGTTCGCTATTTCGGGGTTCTGTGTTTGGTGCACTGCATTAACCTGCTTGTCTAAGAGTTCTTCAAAAAAGAAGACACAGTCAGCAACATACTGAGCACCTACAGCTGATCAGCATTAGTTCCAGCCATTCTTTTAAATCACAGAAGCAGTTGCAGATTATTCAGCATGCTAACAGAGTACCAGGTAAAGTCCAAATACAGGCGGTTACATGACTTTGCAACTCAACCCAATTTATGTTGCCATGTCTGTTTAAGAAGTACTGGCAGATAAAATACTAAAATACTATCTCATTCAAAGGGGGGTGATGCAATTGGTAAAGCTATGACTGTGGATGTGGACAAATGGGGCCTAGTCAAATGCCTGACACAGATGCTGCTCCCTTTTCACATGGAAAATTATCAATGAGGACAGTAAAATGAGCCAAGCTATCCTGTTGTTCAATCTGCTACAGGACCAGCTAACGATGGTTTCTGAAAAGTTCACACTGGGAGAGGTGAATGAAAACCCAGAAGTGCATACCTTAGTTGAGAGCTTAAGCTATTGTTTGATTTGTAATGCAAGGCTGAAATATTACCTTATCTCATCAAAAGTGCACTTCCGTGTCATCCTATTTGATCCATGCCACAAACAAATTCTTACCACTTTTATTCTTTTTTCTGAAGGAGATGTTTCAAATACAAGAGGTGGATTGTTGAGCAAGCCAGAGACCTGGAGGATGAATGGCTGGAACTTAAAGTACCATTCTGCAGTTGTGGGTTGCAGCCTTGAACTTCCAGAAAGGGCAGTCTTGTCTCACAGCAGCCTACACCAGCAACAAGAACAGCAGCAACAACAGCAACAGAAGAATTAGACCCAACCTTTGCACTGACTTGGTTGCAAGTGTATGGTATTGTGTCCAGTGCAAAGGCAAAGGCAAAAGAGGTTGAGCATGTGGCAGTGCCAGTGAAACTTCAGAGAATGTTCTTGGAGTATCTGGATAACCCAAAAGAAGTGAATGTGGATGAAAATGCATTGGTGCATTGGTATCGGAAGATCTGCCACTGGCCAGGGCTCAGCAGGCTGGCAATAAAGTGTCTTGCTTGTCCTATAGCCAGTGTGTCTGCCAAGTGTGTTTCAGTGCAGCTGGTGTAGTTGTTACAGTGAGAAGGACCAGTCCTTTGCCTCAAAACATAGAGAGATTAAACATTATCAAAATTAACCAACATTTCATACCACCTGATTACACTGTTCCCAAAGGTTCCAGGTGGAATAGGATGATGGCTCAGAATTAAGTATGTTAGCTGACCAATTTCTTGGTAAACCTAACTTTAAGGACAAATGCCCTCATTATGACTTCAGGTGGTCAAAACAGCTGACCGCCAAAGTCACGCCAGCCACGGGACCATCATATTATGACTCCTGGCAGCTCTCCACCATAAATTGAGAGGAGAGCCCCCAGCAGTCTAGTGGAGGTTGCTCTGCTGGTACCGCCACGTCATCACAATACCGCCCGCCATATTACAACTTTGTAATTGGCGTGGCGGTTGTATGGTGACTAGGCGGTGCTGGTGGAGCAGGCCCCATGGTCCCCGTTCAATCCTGGACGACCACTGTGAGCAGGTAAGGTGATCTTCCAACGGGGATAGAGGGGGCTGATGAGTGTGCGTGAATGGGGTTGTGAGTGTTTGTGAATGGAGGGGAGGATGTTTGTGTGTGAGTGTGTGTATGTGTGTATGTATCCGTGTGAATGTGTGAATGCATATCAGTGGGGGGTGAGGTGTATTGTGAATGCATGTATGTGTGTGAATGTGTATGCATGGATGTTTGAGTGTGTGTGTACATGCATGGATGGGGGAAGGCGGTATGTACAGGGTTCGGGGCGGGGTAGGGTGGTGTCTACAGGGTTCGGGGATGGGAGGGGGGCCGTGGCTGTTTCGGGGGTGGGGGAGTCGCATACTGGAACAGGAATGTTAATTCCTGTCACCAGTATCCTTTCCGCTAGGGAATCCATGGCAGAAAGGAGACTCATAATACCGTTGGTGGTATAGGGTGGACCGCTGGGCCAAAGGTGGTACAGGCGGTGAATTGGCTGCTTTGTAGCCCATTCAGCATCGTGATCATAATTTGGCAGTCCTGCTCTGCCACTCTGTCGGAGGTGTTACCGCCACCTCCGGCGTGGCGGACTAGGAACGCCAAACTCAGAGTATGCCAGTGGCACCATAGAATTTTTAAAATATTTCTTGTTCAACTTCTTTCTTTGTTTGCAAACAAAAGCAAAAAATACTAGCGGGACAATGTGTTTGTGTCATATTTATGCTGCCCCACCATTTTTAGTCACATATATGGCCAGATTGGAATGGGACCCTTGTGCAGTGAGGAAGCCTCCACATTCCCTTCAGGACATTGGAGACAATGCCTGAGAAAATCATTGATTTAAAGACTGCTGTGCCAATGCCAAATTCCAATGTTTTCCTAGCATCAAAAAGGAGATCAAATTTTGTATTTACCACAGTGCTTGGAAGATGTAACTACTAACTACTGCACCAATGATGATGATATATTGTGTGATTGTGAGTGATAATTGGTACATGTGTTGTCAGGCAGACAGGGAGGAGTTCAACAAATTTGCAAACATGATTTTGATGATTTGTCCTGTTGGGGGCAGATGAGTGATTATTTTTTCATGAAAGTGATTAACATTTCATACTTAGCAAAATATACCTGCAACATCTACTCCTTTTTTTCTGGTTCTTTAGAGACCAGAACAACCATTTTAGTTACAAACACAGATCTTCACAAAATACTCCAATTCTTTTCTTCTATTAATTATTCAACAGCAGTGCACTACAGAGGTCTATCTCACTCAGTTTGAGACTTGGACAGACTTACTCAGAATCAGTAGAAGGAAGAGGATTGAAGGACTCATGATGGGACTACCTCAACAGCCAGAAAGAGAAAGGTGTCTACTTCAAAGAGAACCCATGATGATGATGAAAGCTTCGAAGCCTAGTACTAATTCCGCTCTGTGGACTAGAGAGAGGTACGTTGATTTTAAAAATGTTGCTGACGGTGCATTTGTTGCATCACTGGCTCAAACGTGAAACTCCACTTTAGCTTCAATCCTCCATAATTTGCATTTTTAAAGCCTAGAAGACACATCATTTAGAGATATAATATCTTGGGACTCTCTGGGGCTAAAGGACCATTTGCAATGCATTTTCTTCAACAATAAATTGATGATGGTGTGCTGCTCAGTGCCCTGATGAATATTGTTGTTGTTTCTGTTGTTTAGTGTTTTTCTTTCTCACACCTTTCCCCAAATCCCCTTTCCCATACAGTCATTGTGCCCCTAAGCCCCTTCCCCAACACTTTGGCCCTCATTACAACATTGGGGGTAAAAGCTGCTTACCGCAGTGCAGAAGACCGCCAACACACCACAGCAGCTGCGGAATTCTGCCACAGCTATTATGACCCACAGTTCGGAATCCGCCAAAATTCAGACACACACACAAGTCCACCACACCAAAGGTCAGTGATAAACTGGCGATAACAAAACCTCCACTGTCACGCCAACAGCAATACGCCCACACTATCACGACCCACGAATCCACTCAGCGGTCTTTCAACCGCGGTATTCCATTGGCGGTACACACTGCCGTGCTCAAAATACACACACATTTACAAAACACAGCCACATTGGACAATTCCAAATACACACACCTGATACACATACACACACCTCTCCCACACACCCAATACAACATAAAACACACACCCAAATCACCCACAAACACCTACTACCAAAAATTCCGAAAGAAGGCCAGAGAGAGACAGCACCAGCAAGAACAACAGCATCCACAGGCACAGGCACACAACACCATCACCCACAGAACTTCCACGCACCTCACACAACACACCACTACATATCAGCACACTTATCACCACACACACCACCCCACACAATACCTACACCACCCCATGGCACGGCAAAAACACCCCAGGTTCTCGGAGGAGGAGCTGAGGGTCATGGTGGAGGAAATCGTCCGGGTAGAGCCACAGCTATTCGGATCACAGGTGCAACACACCTCCATTGCAAGGAAGATGGAGATATGGCGAAGAATCATGGACAGGGTAAACGCAGTGGGACAGCACCCAAGAAATCGGGAGGACATCAGGAAGAGGTGGAACGACCTACGGGGGAAGGTGCGTTCCGTGGTCTCAAGACACCACCTAGTGGTTCAGCGGACTGGCGGCGAACCCCCACCTCCTTCCCCACAACTAACAACATGGAAGGAGCAGGTCTTGGTGATTCTGCATCCTGAGGGCCTCCCAGGAGTAGGTGGAGGAATGGACTCTGGTAAGTCAAATCTTAACTATTACATCCCCACCCTACCTGCATGCCAACACATACCCCACCCTCACCCTCACCCCCATCACTCGAACTCCTCACAAATGTCCCTACATCACAAACCACACATCCTAACACCAAGCCCTGCATGCAACAACAAAGCATGGACACCCATCACCAAAGCATGCCCACTGCACATGCCCATCCAACCCCCTAAACCATCATCACACAAGGTCCCACGCAGGAAAGCAAGCACTGGGGTACACGGTCACACAACCTTTGCACACCCTGGCACACACAGATGTAATAACCATCCTTTTATACCCTGCAGGACCCCTACCCAATGTCACCGGACAGGAGGGTCCACACATGTCCACACCACCAACAGAAGAGGCCCACAGTGATGACAGCGCCTCTGTCCAAATGGATCTAGATGACCAGCCCGGACCATCGGGGACCTCTGTACAGTCGGTTCCCCTCACACAGTCACAGGCCACTACAGACCTTCCCCCTCTGGAAACACCAGCACAGCACCCACCCAGCGGGCCCATACCTCCACCCCCAAGACACGTCAATCAGCTGTGTGTCCACCACTACAGGGAACCCAGGCTAACCCACCACCCCAACAACAACAGGAACCTGGGACCAGTGGCAGTGGGCACACTGTCCAGGGGACGGAGGCCCAGGAACACAGGGGAAAAGGGAGGGCTGCTGTGCGACTGGGGGCGGACAGGCCAAGGGAACCCACTCTCCACGAGGCCCTCTCCTACATCATGGGAGCCTACCACCACTCCCAGGAGACTATGGCAACGGTACTGGCCAAGTTTCAGGAGACACAGCGCCTGCAGGAGGAACAGTATATGGGCTTCAGGGAGGAACTCAGAACCATCAGCTCCACCCTGGGCACCATCGTAGGGGTGCTGAAGGAACTCGTGAACACCAGGAGGGACACTGTGGCACTACAAGGGGCCCTTGACACTAGCATGGACGATGAACTGCCCACCACCTCTGCCGGCGCTAGTGAACAGGAGGCACCACCACAGGACCACCACACCAGCACCCCACCCCCTGCAGAGGGAGAACCACCCCGCAAACGGTCCCTGAGATCCAGGACAAAGACAGAGCATGATGCCAAGACCCCCGCCAAGAAATGAGACCACCCTGATTGTCATTCTACTGTCCCACTTTGTCACCCTGTTCATACTTGAAGTGCCCCAGCTCCACTTCCTATGCACATATGGGCAATGCACCTGTGAGACTCAGAGACTGGACTCTGCCATGGACATTCCTCCTCCATCACCCCTCACCATTTTACTACCCCCTCCAACATTGAGCACTTAAATAAACACACTTCAAGCACAAAACAATCTGGAGTCTGTCTGTGATTTCGAAATAGTGTATTAACAATTACAGTGACAAAATGCTCTTTCAATTGTAATGTCAACATACCTATGTCACACAGCTCTAGTCCATGAGGAATCTAAGCAGATGTCACACAGTGGGACCCACATTTGTGAAATCGTAAGGGAAAGTGAGAACTCAGTGTCAACACACTGGGTGAAAAGGACAGACAGTAGAGAGGTAGTAGTGTTAAAGTACATGTAGTAGGCAGGTCTGTACTCTTACCTGTGTCTCACTGAAAGTATTGCCGGATCACTGAGTCCCTGTTGTTCATGTCTTCTCCCTCTGCTTCCTCGTCTTCACTGTCCACAGGCTCCACAGCTGCCACAACACCGCCATCTGGACCATCCTCCAGCAGAAAAGGCATCTGTCGTCACAAAGCCAGGTTGTGAAGCAAACAGCAGGCCACGATGATCTGGCACACCTTCTTTGGTGAGTAGAATAGGGATCCACCTGCAATATGGAGGCACCGGAACCTGGCCTTCAGGAGGCCGAAGGTCCGCTCGATCACCCTTCTAGTTCGCCCATGGGCCTCATTCTAGCGTTCCTCTGCCCTTGTCCTGGGATTCCTCACTGGGGTCAGTAGCCATGACAGGTTGGGATAACCAGAGTCACCTGCAAATGGCGAGGGACAACTGTTAGAAACGCACTAACCTGTAGGGATATTCCCAGACCCAGACAACCATTCCCACAGTCTTGCTCCCAGGTGCTCACGTAATAGCCACACACAGTGACTCTGGAGTTGCCCCATCACATAAGGGATGCTGCTAATTCGCAGGATGTAGGCGTCATGCACTGAGCCAGGGAACATGGCATTCACATGGGAGATGTACTGGTCTGCCAAACATACCATCTGTACATTCATTGAATGATAACTCTTCCTGTTTCTGTACACCTGTTCACTCCTGTGGGGGGGGGGCAAAGCCACATGGGTCCCATCAATGGCACCTATGATGTTGGGGATATGTCCAAGGGCATAGAAATCACCTTTCACTGTAGGTAAATCCTCCACCCAAGGGAAAACGATGTAGCTCTGCATGTGTTTCAGAAGGGCAGACAACACTCTGGACAACACGTTGGAAAACATAAGCTGGGACATCCCTGATGCTATGGCCACTGTTGTTTGAAATGACCCACTTGCAAGGAAACGGAGCACTGACAGCACCTGCACTTGAGGGGGGATTCCTGTGGGATGGCGGATTGCTGACATCAGGTCTGCTCCAACTGGGTACACAGTTCCTGGATTGTGGCACGGTCAAGCCTGTATGTGATAATCACATGTCGCTCCTACATTGTCGACAGGTCCACCAACGGTCGGCACACCGGAGGATGCCGCCATCTCCTCACATGTCCCAGTGGATGGTGCCTATGAAGGACAACAGCGAGCACAGAGTCAAACAACTCAGAGGTACGTACCCACAGTTTACACAGAACACCATTCATACACAAAAGGTGGCCTGTATGTGTGTTGAGTCTAGGCCTAGGAATGTGTGACACAGTTGAAAATTAATCCATGTGGGCCCCTGAAATGGCAGCTGCCTGACCTCTAATCCATGTGGGCCCCTGAAATGGCTGCTGCCTGACCTCTAAAGTGGGACAATGGGATGTGAGGTAACTGCGCTGGCGTTGTACACCGTCGCGGTAGGCGGTCGAAGACCGCGGCGCAATGCTGCATTGGTTAACAATGGACCCTATGGGTCCCAGGAGCCTATGACGATGTACGCCGGCAGTGACGGTACGCACCGCCGCGGAGGTGACCGCCATTTTCTATCTGTTCAATCACTTGATACCTGATCTTCGACAGGAGAGGACCTACACTGCAAGTGCTGCTGTGACCTCGGTCTGGAAGAGACAATGGCTCGAGTGTCTGGGGAAAGGGCCCCTGCCTTCACATCGGAGGAGTTGAAGAAACTCGTGGATTGGGTCCTCCCCCAGTACACCATACTCTACGGTCCTCCGGACAAACAGGTAAGTACACTGGGAGCATGCTGTATGGGCTATGCCTGTGTGGAGAGGGCTGGATGTAAAAAGGAAGGGGGGAGAGTGCGGCGTGCATGAAACAACGGTGAATGCATGTGCCACATTGCAGGGTAGGGATGGGGGCCAATCACTTTGAAGGTGCAGTTGGTAATAACTTACTCTTCCCCCTGTACATTTAATGTAGGTCAGCGCCCACCAGAAAAAACATATTTGGCGTGCCATCGCCAAGGACGTCCGGACCCTGGGGGTCTACCACAGACGGAGCACCCACTGCCAGAAAAGATGGGAGGACATTCGCCGCTGGAGCAAGAAGACGGCGGAGGCTAAGCTTGGGATGGCCTCCCAACGTGGGAGGGGTTCCCATTGCACCATGACCCCCCTGGCCTACCCGGAGTTGGATGGGCGCTTGAGGGCATCACAGCAGACCCAAGGGGGTGAGTACACTCTCATTCTGCTGACTTTCCGTGCAGTGGAGGGGTCTGGGTGGGGGAGGTGGGCTGTGGGTTTCCCTAGGCCAGGGCGAGATCTGTAGGCAAGGTCCCTCCGGAAGCCAGGCCATGTGGCACCCCACCCCACCTCTGTAAAGTGCCAAGAACACCTAGTCATGCCCCTGTGTCATCTATGTGTGCAGATGTCATCCATAGCCTTGTAGGGCATTTCCCAGTAATTGAACAGTGGAGCCCAAGAGCGCGGCGTAGTGCAGGGGGCTTCTGTGTCTGTCGTGTCCGCCAACGGTAGCCGTAATGCATGCACTCAACATGTCTTTCTCCTGTCGTCCCCCCCCTTTTTGTGGTCTCCCTGTTCTTGTGTGCATTAGCATCATCAGGCAGAGGAGCAGTGGCACCGGAGCACCAGGGGGCTGCATCCCACATGGCCATGGAGGGCTACACTATGGACTCGGAGTTCACCAGTGGGACGGAGGGTGAGGGGAGACCAGTGACACGGACTCGTCCTCTGATGGGAGCTCCCTTGTGGTGGCGGCAACATCTGTGCCCCCCCATCTACAGCTACATCCGCCACCCCCCCTTCCAGCACTGCCCTCCCAGCTGCCCCTCAGCCTTCGCCCCGTGCCCGCTCACCCGGGAGAGTGGGCATCACCTTTGCGCCAGGCACCTCAGGCACTGCCTCAGTTACCCCAGCTGCCCTCAGTGAGGAGGCCATTGACCTCCTCCGGTCCCTCACTGTTGGGCAGTCTACCATTTTGAATGCCATCCAGTGTGTAGGAAGGCAGTTGCAACAAACAAATGCATTCCTGGAGGGCATTTATTCAGGTCATGCTGCCCTTCAGCGAGCTTTTCAGATTCTGGCCTCAGCACGGATGGCAGCCATTGTCCCTGTATCTAGCCTCCCCCCTCCAACTTCCTCCACCCGACTCAATCCCCTGTACCTCAGCCTATCCCAAGCACACCTACAGACCAGCATGCACACACCTCAACACACAAGGGAGGTGGAAACATAAGCACTACACATCCCACAGGCATTCACGCAAGCATCACACACATGCAGACACACCAACATCCACTGTCTCCACTGTGTTCCCCTCCTTCTTGTCTCCCTCCTCCCTCCCAGTCTCATCTACACTCACACCTGCATGCACTTCCTCTACAGCCACTACGTCCCTCTCCAGCACACCCACCACCACACCCCGCTCACGTGCAGTCACCACCCCCACTACCATTCACACGTCCCCTGTGTCTTCTCCCAGTGTGTCTGTGACGCCCCCTCCCAAGATACACAAACGCATGCACAAACCCACCCAACAGCCATCCACTTTACGACAGCCTCCAGCGCATGCACCTTCACCCAAAGTCAGCAAACGAACACCTCCTACAACCACCACCTCTTCCTCCACTCCTAAACCCCCTCCAGCTACCTATCCCAGTGTGTCAAAAAAACGTTTCCTGTCCAACCTTGACCTCTTTCCCACACCTCCCCCACCCCGTCCGTCTCCTAGGTCCCGAACTAGCACCTCAGCCACAACATCTCCAGGACCAGTGGTGCCTGTAGTCACCGGAATCTGGAGTGCACCGGCCACCAGGGCAGCCAGTGTGGCACGGAGCCACAGCACAGACAGTCACCCACCTGTGATACATCCGAAGTTGGCCAGTGCCCTGCTGGAGAGGGGGAAGACTCCAGCCACCAAAGCCGCTCCCAGGGGTCCCGGTGGGAGTGTGGACTCCGCTGTGACACCCTCCAAGGTGGGGAAGGGCCACAAGAAACCAGGAAAGTCTGGGAAGACCGCCATCATCCCCGCTGCCCAGGAGGCCACATCCAGCACCAGCCCAGCTGCCCAGGACAGGACCGCCAGCACAAGCCCAGCTACCCAGGACAGGACCGCCAGCACAAGCCCTGCTGCCCAGGACAGGACCGCCAGCACATGCCCAGCTGCCCAGGACAGGACCACCAGCACAAGCCCACCTGCCCAGGACAGGACCACCAGCACAAGCCCAGCTGCCCAGGACAGGACCGCCAGCACAAGCCCACCTGCCCAGGACAGGACCACCAGCACAAGCCCAGCTGCCCAGGAACGGCCCACCAGCACACGCCCACCTGCCCAGGAGGCCACCGCCAGCAGCTGAGTCCCTGCAATGGAGACCGCTGCCTCAAGCACCGCTGCACAGGGCACCGCCATCTCAAGCACCGCCGAACAGGGCACCGCCGTCTCAAGCACCGCTGAACAGGGCACCGCCATCTCAAACACTGCTGAACAGGGCACCGCCGCCTCAAGCACCGCTGCACAGGGCACCGCCATCTCAAGCACCGCTGAACAGGGCACCGCCGTCTCAAGCACCGCTGAACAGGGCACTGCCATCTCAAACACCGCTGAACAGGGCACCGCCGCCTCAAGCACCGCTGCACAGGGCACCGCCATCTCAAGCACCGCTGAACAGGGCACCGCCGTCTCAAGCACCGCTGAACAGGGCACCGCCATCTCAAGCACCGCTGCACAGGACACCGCCATCTCAAGCACCGCTGGCCCATGAGCGGCAAGGGCACTAACGCAACTGAGTCCATCACGGGGTGAATGATGCACTCTGGGCACAAAGTCCCCTCCAGAACCAGTGGAGACTGTCATCCACTACCTCTGTTCTTAGCAGGATGAAGCACTCTGGGCACAAACCCCCCTCCAGAACCAGTGGAGTATCACATCCACTACCTCTTTCCTTAGCAGGATGAAGCACTCTGGGCACAAGGCCCCCTCCAGAACCAGTAGAGACTGTCATCCACTTGAGAGACTGTGGCTTTGCACTCCCCAGGATTAAACAGTGGGCAAACCACCCACTGTAGAGACTTGTCAGACTGTGGCTTTGCACTCCCCAGGATTGAACAGTGGGCAACCCACCCACTGTAGAGACTTGTGAGACTGTGGCTTTGCCTTCCCAGGATTTAACAGTGGGCAAACCACCCACAGGAGAGACTTGTGAGACTGTGGCTTTGCACTCCCCAGGATTGAACAGTGGGCAAACCACCCACTGTACAGACTTGAGAGACTGTGGCTTTGCACTCCCCAGGATTGAACAGTGGACAAACCACTCCCTGGAGAGATTTGTGAGACTGTGGCTTTGCACTCCCCGGGATTGAACAGTGGGCAAACCACCCACTGTAGAGACTTGTCAGACTGTGGCTTTGCACTCCCCAGGATTGAACAGTGGGCAACCCACCCACTGTAGAGACTTGAGAGACTGTGGCTTTGCACTCCCCAGGATTGAACAGTGGGCGACCCACCCACTGTAGAGACATGAGAGACTGTGGCTTTGCACTCCCCAGGATTGAACAGTGGGCAAACCACCCACTGGAGAGACTTGTGAGACTGTGGCTTTGCACTCCCCAGGATTGAACAGTGGGCAACCCACCCACTGTAGAGACTTGAGAGACTGTGGCTTTGCACTCCCCAGGATTGAACAGTGGACAAACCACTCCCTGGAGAGATTTGTGAGACTGTGGCTTTGCACTCCCCGGGATTGAACAGTGGGCATGTGGCCCCCTTGTTGATTTGGCATTGTGCACTCAAGCGGCTGAGGTGCCCCCCTTTCCCTCCACCTGAGGTGCCTGTTTAGTTGTGCTCTGATGACCCTGCAGTGTTCTCTCCGTCATGGTCGGGAATCTTGTGTGGGCCTCGCCCATACAGTGTGGTCCCAGTGTTCCACGGACTTTATTAGAGCACTACCTGGACTACTATGCTTGGTATATATTTTGTACATGGTGTATATATATGTTTCTGCCTAATTGCTTTTAATATATTACAATGGTTACACTAATTTTCTATTGTCTTTGCATTCTTCCGGGGGCTTTGGGGGGTGTAACTGTGATGTATTGATATGCATTAGTGTGTGTGTTGTGGTGGGTGAGGGTGGGGGTGTTGCATGTCCCTGTTTTTTCCTTCCCCCCTCCCCTGTGTCGTAGGTGCAGTACACACTGTGGTCTTCGCCACCAGCGTTCGTGCTCCTGGTTGAGGAGCAGGAAGACTATTGCAGGTAGAATTTGGAGATCCGGATCCATGGCGTCCTCGTTCCTCGTGGGGTGTGTAGAGGTGAGCGTTTTTCCTTCGGGGTTCCTGTTTCCGCCGTGTTTTTATCCGCGGTGAATCTGCCCCGGAAAAGGTGGCGGATTGGCCTGTCATAATAGTGTGGGCGGTACATTGTCTCCCGCCTGTCTGTTGGCGGTGACCGCCGCGCTGTTTGTTTGTACCGCTGTGGTGGTCGGAGTGTTAAAGTGGCTGTCTTTGTTGGCGGTTTCCGCCACCGTCGTAATTGCACATTTTTTACCGCCGGCCTGTTGGCGGTCTTACCGCCGCTTTAACACCGACCGCTAGGGCTGTAATGACCACCTTTGTGTTTTTTGTTGAGGTGTGACTTAATTTTACATCATAAATGGATCACCCATTTGCTGAGGTGGATGTGGTGAACACAACACAAACTCACTGCATAATCTTGACCTTCTATTACCTGAGCAATATTACACATTGGCCCCATTTTCCCCCACACACACAATTTGTCACCACCATCATTTAGTCCTTGGTTGTGTGTTGCATAAACACTTAACCTTGTCGAGTTACTCCTGTCTCTGAGCCCACTTCTCCTGATTCGAGGATGTCATTTCATAAGTTTTGTTTTCATTATATACTAGCTCACAATTGCTCAGAAGACGTTGATATTGCTAGCTTGCATTATCACATCAGATCTTCTTTGTTGTATGTCACATACTATCATTGTGGTTGTCTAGTCTCAGACTTTCTAAAGTTATGATCTAATATAGAACCCACTAACTCTCTGTTTTTGTTCAACCTAGTTGACAATGAAGGCTAACCCTTTGATTATTCCTACAATTAGAGTATGCATAGTTAGGAGTGGCACCTTGTGTCTTCCCTGTTAGCGCACTAGCCTGCTACTACTGCTTCCACCACTTTAAGATAGGATGCCACCTTGGGAAAAGCCTGCAGTAAGAAGACTGAGGTAGCAGCCTTTGCGTCATCTTTTCAGGTAGGAGAACAACTATGGATTGAAGTGAACTTGTTCAGTTAGTAATTAACTTCTACCAAAGATGTTGTTTGTGTGTCTCTAGGTTTTTGTAGGCAAAATATGCAATGACCCACTAGTGTCAATATCTTTACAGAGGGCAGTAAAGCAAAGGTATAAGTAAATGACATACATATTGTTTTAGCAGATTTGAAAAAGAGGCTACCCTAAAAGAAAGCAGTACAAACTAAAACACCAAAATAAGGATTTGAGGCATAAATGAGGTAAAATAAAGTATCCTTTCTTATTACACACCCTTTCCACCCTCAACGGACCCACCCCTCTCCCCAAACAAATTGCCCTTTCCCCAACTAAAGTCCAACAAAAGCCTACAACGAAAGTCAAAATCTAAAGCCCAAAAAACAGTCCAAAGTTAAAAGAAAATGGTCCAAACTCCCTTTCCCATCCTCTCTATCCACAAGTGTCCCTCCCACCAAAAGAAATAAAAAAAAAGGCTCAAAAGAGGACATTCTCAATCCGGAAACAGAGATCATCAAGGATTGTATCAATGTGTGCTACCTGGCAGTCCACGTGTGGAAAGTGTTGCAGGATATAGCTCTGGAAATTGCAGTGCAAGCATGAAGGGGGCAACAATGGGGGTGTGTGGATGGGCTGATGCCAGCTGGCAGTGGCACTGGTGGTGACACTGGGAAGCTGGTTGGAGGAGGTCAGACTGGCAGACAACTGACTGGGCCTCATACTCCTCCTCCTGAAGAGCCACCAGTAGCTGATATTCAGTGCAGAAAGCCTCCAGCCTCTGTTGCTACAGTGGTGCTGCTATCTCCTGGCGAGTAGGAAGATGTCCACCAGGAGTAGTAACAAGAATAAAAAAGGAAAATGAAAAATTATAAACTGTACTCTGTGCAAACAATTATTTATAAAGTAGAGTGACACAGTAGCAGTAAATTGCTGGTTTCCTAGGGCCATTGGAATTTGATGTGGCTAATTATTAGTCACAGGGCCATTTTTTTTACCCACACATGCATCACTGTAGTTGATGAATGCCAAAAGGGTAACATTTGAACTGGCATGTATCTGTTATGGAAAAAATGAAATATTATTCACATGCATAAATGTGGCACATGCCAAAAGGAATTTTTCAATTATTTTGGGATGGCTGGGACAGAACTTTGGAAGGAGTAGAGGACTGGAGTAGTATGAGGTGACAGAGTGGACACTAGGAGGGAAGGGAAACACACATTGTTTTAAGTTGGTAATGCATTGACCACTTTGTAAATGCTGCATTAACTGAAGCAGATGCATATTGCACAGGCAACACTATTGTACTGCCAAATTGAACCATGCTACATATACGTCATAGTAGCACGGGTGGCTGATGGGGTGGGAGGTATGATGATGGGTAGGAGGATACATATCTGCCTTGCTTAAGAACTACAGTGAGTTAAGGGAGTCGAAAGAACATACTTCCTACTTTGAACCAAACCTTAGATAACCATGCAGACCAAGTGAAATGAGTGAACAGACACTTTTTTCTCTAGAAGAGCTCCCTTATTTTTTGATCCAAGCAATTATCCACTCACCTTTTCATTAATCACCCATTGATGCCTACCCTTTAAGCTTTACACTCTCTCATTGAGTCTTTCACCATTCCAATCCAACCAGCCATATATCTACCCATCCATCCATACACTCACCTATCCAGCATCCACCCTTTCAACCACCCTTTCACCTATCTATCTATTTAACCAGGCATCTTTTGATACCATCCACCCATCCCCAGCCGAGCAGTGAAACGTTGAGCTATGGAGAAACACATACAGCATTCAGCCACTGACATTTATGATGCACAGCTGTCAGGGATGGAGGATGAAAAAATTGAGTAAGCTCAATACAAACAGTTTTTAACAATCCAGTAGCAACCCAAATCTTCTACTTAGGATACTCTGCTGTAAATAAGGAAGAGAGGCATACACAGTTAAAAAAACTACTTATGGCAATTCAAAATCATATTGCATACAAATATTATATCTAAATTTGGGCATTGTTGTCTTAACAGCAGGGCTGAATCACTAAGCAGAAGTACAGTGGAGGTTCTTAGCAGAAGTAAAGACCAATTGAATGAGAAAAGATAGGGCACTTGAGAATCAAGGTTAAAGGTGAGTGAGTGGTCAAAGTGAGGGCATACACTAGCATAAGTATCACTATTTACAGGTCAATCTAATAACATTCCCAGACCATTACCTCATTGTATCCTACATGATTGATCACTCAAACATTATAGACACCAAGTTTAGCTTTATTTTCATGTAGAAGTAGATTGAGGTGAGTCCTTCTTCAGGACATGCATATTTTATTTTTTCCATAGAAGACTGACACATTGAACAATACAATTAAAAGAAATTGAGCATTATGTTTCAAGGTAAACTGAGAGGCCTTAAAAGACGCAGGAGATGCTGGTGTACCGTTAACAAAAGGCCAATCAAATAACACTTCCAGAGACATACAGAAGTGTGCTCCCAGAACAATGCCCCAACCAATAAAATTCCAAGTTATGTTAAGCCCCTTCCATCTGTCACATGAATCATCTGACATTTAATAATTAATATGTCACCTGTTTTCAAGACAGTGTGTATCAGTCTATGTGCCTCTTTCCTTGAAAGCCATACACATGAAAAATGCAGTCCTTTGAATCTTTACTTGCAGCTAAGCATGTTAATGAAATGTTATACATGGGAAGCATCTAGTTTTTTTAGGAAATGGAAGTGTACTATGCATACACAAAGGCCGCAGATCATTGAAAAATCTATGATTGACCCAAGTGATTAAACTACTTGTCTAGAGGTTGATTTCAGTTAATTTACATTTCTTGACACTAGACATAAAAATTTAAAATATGTTTTCTATTCTGTTTCCCTTTTTTTACAATAAGACATTTCTGTATCATTACTAGTAAACTAGTTTTACAATTTACTCCAGCAAGTGGAGATTATCTTTATATTCAGATAGCTCATCTGGAGATGGACCACTCATCTTTTCTGAGATGAACAAGAAATCACCATCATCAACCATTGTGTCTTCATAGCGTGATCATTTTTTGGAGTGATATTTTTTTTTATTTCAGTCAGTCTCTCCAAGGTTTGGTGGGGAGTGAGTGGTCCATCTGATCTTTACAATTGCAACAACTTAACTGAAAACATACCTATATCTAGATATTTTAATGCCAATTTACTGAGTTGTGTCCTCTCCTTTTCCCATGTTATTAGATCAATGCCTTCTAAAGTGATGCTGTAAATATTGATTTAGTAGCAGTTGTGCCTTGGAATGGTGATTGTTTTTCTGGTTCCAAGTGCTGCTTCTACAGTTGCATCATACTTATGATCTTGGATCCACCACCTATGCTATTTAGGATTTAGTGAGGATTGCACTTCAGTTCTTCTTTGACCTCAATGTTGCAATCTTTCATCTTCTATTTCAATCACTTTCTAAGTGATCCATTTATTATGAATGCAGACAACAAGTGCTAAAACAGAATATTGAAAGATAACCCATGTTTTTATCATTGAGTCAGTAAAGTAGCATAGATGTATTCTTCAATGAACACAATCGCTGAATGCAGAATTATTAGTTTCTAGGAGTAGGATTATGCCGTTGACTTGACAAGCAGCTTCTTTATTGATATTCATATATGCTTCTTCTATCATTCCAAAATGGAATGCCTCGGCACATGGTACAATCATCCACACTGAAATTCTTTTTAAAAAACCAGCATTTAGATCAGGCACACTATTAGCCCTTGTTTGTCGACCCCAGTTTTCTTTGTTGTGGCAGATACATCCCCTCTCTTTGGTAACACATAGGCCCTCATTATAACCTTGGCGGGCGGCTTCAGCCTCCCACCAAGATCTGACCGCCGGGCGGCCACCAAAGCAGGCGCACTCCAGCCGCAGTCATTTTGAGATCCCTGCTTGGCCGGCGGGCAGAAACCTGGTTTCCGCCCGCCGGCCCAGCGGGGATCTCGGCCACAACACAGGAGCTGGCTCCAAATGGAGCCGGTGGTGTTGCGGCCGTGTGACGGGTGCAGTTGCACCCATCGCGCCGATCGCCAACTTATACTCTCCCTCACTAAGGACCCCGCCAGCACCAAGACCAACCTACAAGAGGGTATGAAGTACGTCGCAGATTGGATGAGGCTCAGCCGCCCAAAGCTGAACTCTGAAAAAACGGAAGTCCTCATCCTCGGCAACACCCCGTCCGCCTGGGACGACTCCTGGTGGCCCACGGCCCTCGGCACCGCACCGGCCCCCGCAGACCACGCCCGCAACCTCGGCTTCATCTTGGACCCTCTTCTCACCATGACAAAGCAAGTCAACGCCGTGTCCTCCGCCTGCTTCCTCACCCTCCACATGCTCAGAAAGATCTTCCGCTGGATCCCCGCCGACACTAGAAAAACCGTGACCCACGCCCTCGTCACGAGCCGCCTGGACTACGGCAACACCCTCTATGCTGGAACCAAAGCCAAACTCCAAAATCACCTGCAACGCATTCAAAACGCCTCGCCCGCCTCATCCTCGACGTACCCCGCAACAGCCACATCTCCGCACACCTGAGACACCTGCATTGGCTCCCAGTCAGCAAAAGGATCACCTTTCGACTTCTCATCCACGCACACAAAGTCCTCCACGACAAGGGACCGGAAAACCTCAACCGACACCTCAGCTTCTACGTCCCCACCCGCCTCCTCCGTTCCTCTGGCCTCGCACTCGCTTCCGTCCCTCGCATCCGCCGCTCCACGGCGGGTGGGAGATCTTTCTCCTTCCTGGCGGCCAGGACCTGGAACTCCCTCCCCACCAGCCTCAGGACCACCCAGGACCACTCCGCTTTCCGGAGACTCCTAAAGACCTGGCTTTTCGAGCAGCAGTAACCCCCTCTTTCCCCTAGCGCCTTGAGACCCGCACGGGTGAGTAGCGCGCTTTATAAATGTTAATGATTTGATTTGATTTGATTTCACTGTCTGCTATGCAGACAGTGAAAAGCTGCAAGGGGCCCTGCCAGGGGGCCCGCGACTCCCCGTACCGCCAGCCTTTTCCTGGCGGTTCAAACCGCCAGGAAAAGGCTGGCGGTACGGGGACTCGTAATCCCCTGGGCAGCGCTGCTTCACCGCCGGGGCAAATGTGGCGGGAAACCGCCGGCCCTGGCGGTGCGACCGCAGTGGTTCCGCCGTGGTCGTAATGACCTTGGAAGCACCGCCAGCCTGTTGGCGGTGCTTCGTCAAAACAGCCCTGACAGTCTTGGACCGCCAGGGTTGTAATGACCCCCATAATAATTTCTGCTAAAAAGAGTATGATAGCTTGAGACAAACCTCCTGTAAAATAACTTTTAGGTGGACTTTATTAGCAAACTGAATTAACCTTGTTGGACTTGGCCCTTTCTGAAGGGTCATCTCCAACATTTTTGCATTAATCTTCCTTTTTTATGCAACTGTTTTTCTGGCTGTTAGGATTCTGCACACTTTAGCACTGTTAACCAGTGCTCAATAAAGTGCTTGTGCTCTCTCCTTAAAACATGGTAGAATTGACTTATACCCAATTGACATATTTAATTGCCTTTTAGGTCCCTAGTCAAGTGGCTGTGCCCAAGGCCTATAAATGAAATGCTACTAGTGGGTCTGCAGCACTTAATGTGGCACCCAGTTAAATAGGCCTTCAAGCATGCTTCAAGCCTGACATTGAAGACTGTGTGTGCAGTTGTAGGCTGCAATTTTGACCAGGCAAAATACACTTTTTGCCAGGTCCAAACATTCCTTTTTAGTACACATGTAAGTCACCCCTAGGGTAGACCCTGAACAGCCCAGAGTGCTGGATGCAATGTATTTTAAAAAATTTGATATATATAGGCCCAGATGTATACTTTTTGGTGAAAAACTGCTCAAACGCAGTTTTGCGTAAAAAAGTATAGCGCCGGCTTGAGTCATTCCACAGCGACAGCTGGGCGCCATATTTAAGGAATGGTGCAAGCCGGTGCTAAGGGTGGGCTAGCGTCAAGGAAAATAACATTAGCCAGGTGGGAATGGCAGTATGATGGAAGGGTGTTTTGCACCAAAAAAATGACATTAGGCTGGTTAGAGTCAATAAAAATGTCTCTAACCAGCCTGGCGTCATATCTTGACGCAAAACCTACCATACCACATGACTCCTGTCTTATAAAAGACAGGAGTCACACCCACCATCCCAATGTCCAGCACAGGGGACAAGGGTCCCCTGGTCGTGGCCATTACATCCAGTGCCATTTAGGGGGGCCCATTTCAGGGTCCCCAATGGCACTTTAAAAAAGAATACAAAATACTTACCTCTTCTTACCTATACTTACCTGGGATGGAGTCCCTCAACCTCAGCTGTCCCTCTGGTGTGGGTGTGGGTATCCCTGGGGCATGGGGAGGGCACATATGGACTTAGTCCATGGTGTTCCACCATGGAAATGGGCCCACAGGTCCCCTCACGCCTGTTCTGAACCAGACGGGAAATAATGGGGCTAAGCATGCTTAGCGCTATTATTTAGGCCCGCCTACCTCCAGTGCACCATTTTTGCATGGGAGGATCAATAAGACACCAGGGCCTTAGAGTCATTTTTTGGACAGGAAAGTCTACATTGCATCTCATTGACTCAAGGTAGGTTCACACATCCAAAAAAATTCTTTAACTCCAATATTTTAGCACTTGACATGTCTAGCGCCAAAATATAAATATGGAGTTCAATTTGTGCTGAATTAGCATAAAAAATTACATTAATTCAACGCAAACAGAGTATAAATATGGGCCATAGTATTTAGTTTTACATGTCCTGTTAGTAAAAAAAAAAAAAAAATACTATTACATTAACTTTTCACTACTGCAAGCTCTCATAGACTAACATCGGAGTTACCTTAATACATTTAATGAACTGTAATTTCCAAAATGGAATTGGTATTCATGTTTGGTGTCTATGGAATTGTACAGAGAAGTACTAACTTCTGATGAAAATCAAATTTAAATTATAGTTTTGAAAAGTCCACTTTAAGAAAGTTGGCAATTTCCTGCCTTAGATGTTTAGTACCTGTAGCCTGTACCTGGGTCACATAACTGGGTGTAGCTGACAGTTGAGCTTTGTGTATTCATCCTACAGAGTTTAAGTGTGCCTGGATTCACTGTCAATGGCAGGATCCGAATGTCAAGCTGGGCACATTTCCACTTACATGTGAATAGGCTGTGTCCTGCCCTCACACAAAGGGTTGCATACCCCCTGTACTTAGTCTGGAGCCAAGGTAGGTGGGGCAGGAATCCTGGGGATGTCAAAGAGAAAACTCTAGAAGTGCTTTCCCCTCTTCAAAGGCACAACTGAGTATAGATACCAGACCTCAGACACCACCATTTAAGTACATTTCTGGATCTGTGACTACTCAACCCAGGAAGAATGACTGGCATGCTGCTGAAGGACAACCACTCTGCTGGACTGCTGTCCTGCTGGACTGCTGCATTGCCTGTGCTGACCTGCTGCCTACTGCCTTCTTGCCTGGGCAAAAAGACTGTACCTGCATCTTCTGGACCCAGAACTGCAGAGTGACTTCAACGGTTAGTTGACTGGCCTTCTTGCTTGATTTCCATGGAAAGAAGGCTCCAGCGATCTTACCTGTGGACCTGGACTGTGCCATCTGTAAGTCTAACCTGTCCAGTGGGGCCACACTATTCCAGGACCTTAGAAGTGGGCCTGAGGTGCTCTGCCTGCCTCTGTGGATCTAGAGGAATCAACACATACCCTCTGCTGTGTGCTGCAACCTCGAGCAGAAACAACGCATTGCTGCTGCCACATGGATAAAAACTACTGCAAAGACCCAGATTATATCGCAGCCATCTATACTTCGGAACCAGTGCTGCGCGATGCATCCTCAGAGCGGGCCATCGCAGCCCTCAGCGATGGCTGCCTCGACATTGAGCCTCAGGGCTCCTCAGAACTGACTCATTCCTCTGGCTGTGCGATGCATCCTCGACTCTAGACTTCGCACTGCAATCCTCCATCAAAAGGATCTGAGACAATGATGAAGCAGGACCTCACAACACATCCTTACCACATCTCAGTAGCAATGCATTGCTTCAGTTACACGAGGCATCTTAGACGTGGATCCTCGCTACACTCTGAAAACCAGGATTTAAGGTTTAGTGGGCCTGACTCGGTCCCCGTAGCCAGCCTGAACTTGTGACTTTGTTCCAGTCTGAAACTACCAAATATCCACAGCTGGAACTTTACACCCTGTGGTGCTATTTTTATTAAAATCTTTCAAATTGAATATCACTGATTCTACAACTTGGATTTTAAAAATTAGGGCTCAGTGAAGACCCCTAAGGGTCTCATCAGGGTAGAGAGAAAGGATCTGAATCAAAAACCCTGGATGACACTGTTTATTCTCTCTCTCTACAAAAGGAACTTAGGAGGACTAACGTGGTTCCTTTGATTACGATCTTTGAGAGACGGTTAATCAACAAATCATGATTGACCATGTCTAATGCAGCCTATAAGTCAAGCAGGATGAATGCTGCTTTCCCCTTGTCCAGGGTTGCCCTAATGTCTTCGGTGGCCACGATCAAGGCAGTTTATGTGCTGTGGCTTCTTCTAAAGCCGGATTGTGTGTGGTGTAGAAGCTGGTGGTTCTGTATGAAAGTAGGCAATTATAGGTTCATTGTTTTTTTCACTATTTCAGCAGGGAAATACACCCTTGAGATGGGACAATAGCTATTTGGATCCTTCAGGTCGAGGTTGGATTTTTTTAATAAAGGACAAATTTATATTTTTTCTATTGCTTAGGGAAATAACCAGTTATGAACATGGAATAGAAGATTTCTGTTCATTGGTCTGCAATAATGTCAGGGGCCAATTTGACAATAGAAGGGGAGCAACTATCTAGCGGGGAGCCTAATTTGGTAGAATTGATTAGCTTTGCTATGTGTTCCTTTTGAGAGGATAAATTCAGTGAATGTAAAAGTCTTGGGGTGAGAGTAGGCTGAGTTATTATCTTTTAACTCAGATATAGCATTGGAGGACAGTATGTTAAAAAACAGTTACACTTTAGTTAGGAAAATGTTGGCTAATGTATTGCAAAAAGCTTGACTATTTTCTGTTGAATTAATGTTACATTGATACATTCATAGGTTTATTAACTGTGACGGGGTCCTTTATCCCGAGTCGAGGGGATATTGGAAGAAGGTGACAGACGCGGCACTTAAGGGTGTAGTACGTTTATTTATTTCTTCGTTGGGATTGTAGCACTAGCTTTTCCGCCAAAGTGTTATATTCCAAGTCCAAAACTAATATATAAATCCCTTTTCTTTTCAGGGTTCCTTGATGTTCCCGGGACAGCCTGGTCCGGTCCGGAGGGAGAGGTCTTGTTCACCCGGCTCTCATGGCCCCAGGATTTCCCAAAACAAAGAAGGAGAAAGGAACAGGTAAGTGGGGAAATGTATCTATATAGGGTTAATTGGGGTTAGTAAGGAGTGAGAGGGGGGGGGGTTTGTGTGGAGGTGGAGGGATGTGGGGGTACGTTTCTCTTGCGTCTTCCTTTCGTTGTGCCCTGTTTGTGACCCCCTTACAGTTTTATCCACTGGTCTGGGTACGGTCCTTGTGGGGTTACCCTTCAGTTAACTGTGGTGCTGATTAAATAGGATCCCCTTCCCTACACGACTTCAGCCCTCTCCTCTTAGCCCCTTTAAACCCAGCCAACCACACAGAACCCCAGTCCCAGCCCCGGTACGCTCGTACCTGACTTGGCCACGCCCCTCCAGGGACGTGGCCGGCTTGTAGGCGATCTCCCGACTTCGTCTCGACAGGGGCGGGAGGCGCCCAAGGGTTTCCGCTCTCCGTCCGCTGTTCCTTCTCTACGGCGGGGTTTTCCTTCTCTCTTGGTGGTCCGCGGCGTTCGTCTCTCTGGCTCTCCCTGACGTTGGCGTCTCTCTCTGGGTCGCGCGACTCTCTCTCTCTCCGTCGGTCGTCCCTCCTCCTTCTATCTGACGGATGACGTTGGACGTCATCACGTCAGGAATCCCTCGGGTGCCCCCGGGGTATCCTCCGGCGGTCGTTCGCTCCGACCCGGAACCGGCGTCCGGAGGCGCCCGGTTACACATCCCCTCACATGAATGGGGCTGGTCGAGCCCCACCAGATCCGGAAACCGGGACAAATAGTCAGCCTGACCCATAAGGTCACCAGGGAGGTGGCAAACCTGGAAGGAGAAAGGTTGGAGTTCCATGAACCATCTCAATATACGATTGTTGGTATTCTTATATCTTGAGAGCCACGTAAGGGGTGCATGGTCCGTATACAGTAGGAAAGGTCTGCCCAAAAGATAGTATTGGAGACTTTCGATAGCCCACTTAATGGCAAGACATTCCCGCTCTATAATGGGGTATCTTTGCTCCCTGGGAAATAGCTTACGGCTAATAAAGACGACGGGATGGCTCACTCCGTCTTCATCCTTTTGAAAAAGAACGGCCCCTACCCCCACGTCGGAGGCATCCGTTTGGAGATGAAAGGGTTTGTCAAACTCAGGACATTTCAATATCGGTTGAGTGGTGAGACACCTTTGCAAGGTATGATAACTATGAAGTTGAGTCGGGTCTAGTCGTGGGATGTTGTTGGGCTGTCCTTTTCTTAAGAGATTGGTTAGGGGGGCAGCCAAACTGGAATAGTGGGGAATGAACCTTCGATAGTACCCTACTAGACCTAAAAAGGAACAAACTCCCTTCTTCGTGGTGGGAGCATTGGTGTGTAGGATGGCTTCGATTTTATTCTTTTGGGGTCGAAGTATACCGTTGCCAATGTGATAACCCAGGTAGGAGATCTCACTAAAAGCCAGTCGGCTCTTGGCGGGGTTGGCTGACAGTCCAGCCTTCCTTAAAGCCGAGAAGATGTGGTCTATGTGGACCACATGGTCTTCCCAGGTCTCACTGAAAATAACGATGTCATCCAGATAGGCCGCCGCGTATCTGGTATGAGGTCGTAATATGGTGTCAATGAGACGTTGGAAGGTGGCGGGGGTGCCATGTAACCCAAAAGGGAGAACCTTAAAGTGATACAATCCTGAGGGGGTAGCGAAAGCCGTCTTTTCCTTGTCTTCGGGACCCAACGGGATCTGCCAACATCCCTTGGTTAAGTCAAGGGTAGACATGTATTTCGCTTTCCCCAACCTTTCTAAGAGCTCGTCTATCCTAGGAAGAGGATAGGTGTCAAATTGTGATATGGAATTGACCCGTCTAAAGTCAATACAGAAACGTATAGACCCATCAGGTTTGGGTACCAAGACCACGGGCGAACACCAGGGGCTTTGGGAAGGTTCTATGATGTCTAGATCTAACATCTTCTCGATTTCGTTTTCTACGAGGGTTTTCCTAGCTTCAGGGATACGATAAGGTTTTAGTCGTACGGTCTTCCCAGGTGGTGTGAGGATTTGATGATGTACCAATCGTGTCCTACCGGGTACCGAGGAGAACACCTGACTGTGTTTATCGAAGAGATTCTTCAATTGTCTATTTTGTTGAATCGAGATCTCTGTATTAATGATAGGAACCTCTCTCTCGCCAGGGGGATCAGTGGGGCACCACCCTATCTCTAGTTCCTTAACGGTATTAACTAGGCAGCCGTGCCTTGGGTCGTTCGGAGGTTCTTCCCATCTTTTTAATAAGTTAACATGGAAGATCTGTGACCTAGGGGGAGTGTCGTTAAGCTGAATTTTATAAGTTACGGGGGTTACTAGTCCTGTTACGGTGTAGGGTCCTTGCCACTTGGCCAACAATTTGTTGTCTGAACTGGGAAGAAGAACTAGCACTTTATCTCCTAGGGAAAAGGACCTCAATTGGGTATTCCGATCATAATTCCTTTTCTGTTTGTCTTGGGCCCTCTCCATGTGTTCCCTTACGCTTTCCCATACTGTATGTAGGTGGGTTTTTAACTCACGGGCGTACTTTAAAATGTTTTTTTCCCCGTCTTCTTCTTCCCACATCTCAGCGGCCATATCTAGTAGGGTCTGTGGTTGTCGCCCAAACATCAGCTCAAACGGACTATGGCCCGTAGAGGCTTGTTCGTGTGTCCTGATTGCGTATAATACTAAAGGGAGTTTCCTATCCCAGTCCTTACCAGTCTCCGAGATAGTTTTCTTTAGTAGTGTTTTGAGGGTACGGTTATATCTCTCCACCAAACCATCGGTTTGTGGATGATAAACCGACGTCCGTAACTGTTTAATCCCCAATAGCTGACATATTTGTGTCATCAGGTTGGACATAAACTGGGTACCTTGG
Source organism: Pleurodeles waltl (assembly GCF_031143425.1). Taxonomy (NCBI): domain Eukaryota; kingdom Metazoa; phylum Chordata; class Amphibia; order Caudata; family Salamandridae; genus Pleurodeles; species Pleurodeles waltl. The sequence continues at coordinate 822,603,570 of NC_090446.1, forward strand.
TCCGTTAGGATTTCTCGAGGAAACCCAATTCGGGAAAAGAACCCTATCATGGCGTGAGCAACACTTTTGGTGTTAATACTAGAGAGGGGAATAGCCTCAGGGTATCTCGTGGCGTAATCTACTAATACCAATATATAACGATAGCCTCTCGACGAGGGCAGAAGAGGGCCAACGAGGTCCATCCCTATTCTGGAGAAGGGGACATCAATGATGGGGAGGGGTTGTAAAGGGGCCTTTCTCCGTGAGCCTGGGTCAATCAATTGGCATTTTGGACATTGTTGACAGAATTTCCTAATCTGGGAAAATACCCCCGGCCAGTAAAACTTCCTCAACAAATACTCCTCTGTTTTCTCCCTCCCATAGTGTCCACCCCCGGGCTGGCTGTGTGCTAAGTGTAGAACTTGTTGTCTATAAGGTTCTGGAACTATCAACTGTTTCTTTTCGTCTTGGTCTTTGTAAGTGACTCGGTATAATAGGTCCTTAACTATGGTGAACGAGGGACCCTTATCCTGGGGGTTCCGTGGGCGTGCACTTTTCCATGCATGAATTAAACTGGGGTCTTCTCTTTGCGAAGTCCGGAAGCTGGGAAGAGCAGTAAGGGCGAGGACCTTTGTAATTACCCTGGTCCTGCTGGAGTGGTCTTGGGTATAGGCTTTCTTAATTATTCTTTTCTCCTTCCGGGTGAGTTTAGGTCGTACCCTCGGAGGTGATAGAGGCATATTGGAGAAAGGAGCGTCCTTCCACCAGTTGTTGGTTTCTTCGAGCTGTCTAAGGCTGTCTAGGAGTTGCGGGAACTCCGAAAAGTCAGTTCCTATAATCGCTTCTTCAACCAGTTGCTCTACTAAACCCGCTCTTATGGGTATTTCTTTTCCTCCCCAGGTGAGGGTTGTCCAGATTAGGGGATATTCTCTGGTTTCCCCATGGATGCAACAGATTGATACTGTGAATTCCGAAGTGTAGTAATGTGCGTTGAACAACCCGGCCCTGACCACAGATTGGCTGCACCCTGAATCGATGAGGGCCACTGTGCTTTTCCCATTGATAATCAGTCTCTTTTTATAAGGGGTGTCTCTTCTCCCTGTGTAAAAGACTCTTCCCCTTGTGACCCCTATTTCCATGGGTTCTGGTTTTTCTGTTTTCAGGGGGCAACCTCGAGCTATGTGGCCCCATTCCCCGCAACTGAAACACTGAGGTTGTTGTATATAGGGCCTATCTAGTCCCCGGGATTTCGCTATGTCCTCATTGATTCTTCGTCCCGCTGTCGAGGATGTTCCTGAACCCAGACGCAGGGGACTAGGTGTTGATCGGGGGGGGGGTTACTTTGAATTCAAGGGAGCGATGAAAGGCACAGGCCAACTCGATGGTAGTATTGGTATCCGGGTTTGGATGTTGTTTGATCCAGTTGCGTGTAGACGGAGGCAGAGCGTCCAAGTATTGCTCTAAGAGTACGATCTCAATAATGTCTTCCCGATTTGTCCCTATGGGACCCAACCATTTGAGACCCAGATCTTTGATCCTAAAATATAGGGCCCGGGGATTTTCATTGGGTCCCCACTTCGCTTTTCTAAACCGGACGCGATAATGTTCAGAATCAAAACCCACCCGTTCTAAGATGCTCTTTTTAATATCCTTATAGGGGGTTATTCCACACGGGTTTACCGCTTGATAGGCGGCTTGGAGAGTCCCCGTCAATAAGGGGGCGATATATTGGCCCCATCGCTCCTGAGGCCAAGTAGCGCAAGTAGCAACTCGTTCAAAATTGATGAAAAAGGCATCGGGGTCTTCACCTTCTTGATATCATTGTAAGACCGAACTGGGCACATTCGGGTGTACGCGGGTAGCAGCGATGGTATCTGTGAGATTCTTAATGGTGGTTTCATGAACCAACTGGTTGTTGGCCATTATGGTGGCCTGACTCTTAAGGGCATTTTGTAGTGCCTCTCTTTCCAATTTGGCCTCTTTTTGTTGCTCTTCCCACACTAATTGTAGGTGTCTTTGTCTGGAGGCCAACTGTTGCATCATATCGGAGAGGGTACACTTCTCCTCCATGGTTGGGAAGTCTCTGTCGCCTATTCCAACATCTCACTTCTGACACCACTGTGACGGGGTCCTTTATCCCGAGTCGAGGGGATATTGGAAGAAGGTGACAGACGCGGCACTTAAGGGTGTAGTACGTTTATTTATTTCTTTGTTGGGATTGTAGCACTAGCTTTTCCGCCAAAGTGTTATATTCCAAGTCCAAAACTAATATATAAATCCCTTTTCTTTTCAGGGTTCCTTGATGTTCCCGGGACAGCCTGGTCCGGTCCGGAGGGAGAGGTCTTGTTCACCCGGCTCTCATGGCCCCAGGATTTCCCAAAACAAAGAAGGAGAAAGGAACAGGTAAGTGGGGAAATGTATCTATATAGGGTTAATTGGGGTTAGTAAGGAGTGAGAGGGGGGGGGGTTTGTGTGGAGGTGGAGGGATGTGGTGGTACGTTTCTCTTGTGTCTTCCTTTCGTTGTGCCCTGTTTGTGACCCCCTTACAGTTTTATCCACTGGTCTGGGTACGGTCCTTGTGGGGTTACCCTTCAGTTAACTGTGGTGCTGATTAAATAGGATCCCCTTCCCTACACGACCTCAGCCCTCTCCTCTTAGCCCCTTTAAACCCAGCCAACCACCCAGAACCCCAGTCCCAGCCCCAGTACGCTCGTACCTGACTTGGCCACGCCCCTCCAGGGACGTGGCCGGCTTGTAGGCGATCTCCCGACTTCCTCTCGACAGGGGCGGGAGGCGCCCAAGGGTTTCCGCTCTCCGTCCGCTGTTCCTTCTCTACGGCGGGGTTTTCCTTCTCTCTTGGTGGTCCGCGGCGTTCGTCTCTCTGGCTCTCCCTGACGTCGGCGTCTCTCTCTGGGTCGCGCGACTCTCTCTCTCCGTCGGTCGTCCCTCCTCCTTCTATCTGACGGATGACGTTGGACGTCATCACGTCAGGAATCCCTCGGGTGCCCCCGGGGTATCCTCCGGCGGTCGTTCGCTCCGACCCGGAACCGGCGTCCGGAGGCGCCCGGTTAAATTAACTATCAGTAATAATTCTGTAACTACAATTTTGACTAGTGCAGTTTTTTAGAAAAATATCATGTTCTTTTACTCCTCTAACAGTACATTATATTCTGAGAGCTATTGTTTGTACATTTCTTTTTCAATATTGTTGCAGTTATTCAACCATTTTCGTTCTTGTCTCCTACATTTTTGTTTCCGGATCCTAAGTGTGCCTGAAAACCATGGTGCTGAAGGTTTCCTTCTATGTCGTTTTGCTATTAAAACTAGTGCCAAAGCAAAGACAGTTGAGCTAAGCCAATTAACTGGAGTTTAGCTGATCTAAATTTACAGTTCTAATTAGCTACGATTCAGACAGGAGTTGGTTGAATTGTTCAGAAGGATTTTTATGCCACACCCAGCATTTTTGAGAGGTGCATGGTCCCATGGCCATGGTTCCTCTTTGGGCCATTTTTTAATTAAGTAATACCCCGCTGTGGTCTGACCAAGTTAGTGGTAGTACATGTCATTTAGTTAGGAAGGGGTTGTTTGTGTAGATGCCATCAAGAGTGTGGCCTGCCAGGTAGGTAGGGCCATCAACCAATTGAGTGAGGCCAAAACCAGACATAATTTCAGTTAAGGCCCCAGTATCTTTAGCCTAGTAGAATTTGAAGTCCCCCAAAAATATATAATCTTAGAAGTGAAGGGCAATGAGCTCCTGTATAACCGTATTTCTAAGTCTATGTGGGCAGTACAATAACAGTACCTTGCAGGACTGGGTTTTTGATACTTCAATATTAAATGAAAGTGCCACAAATTTTAAAGAGGGGACTGGTTGAAAAATAACTTGCATATGGTTAGGGTAAATGACGGCTAAACTGCCACCTCTTTTAAGCTTCCTCTCTAATCTGTAGAGAGAGTATCCACGGGGCGTTGCTGAAGCCAGGTCAGGACCAGATGAAAGGTCTGCCCAATTTTCAGTTACAAAGATTATGGCCCTCATTAAGACCCTGGCGGTCGGTGATAAAGTGGCGGTAAACTGCCAACAGGTCGGCAGTAACTACTGCAAAATTATGACCATGGCGGAAAGATCTCCGATAGACAGCCAATGTACCACACCGACCATCAGGGCGGAAACAACAGCCACCATGGTGGTAGCCGTCACTAGCCAGGCGGAAGTCAATGACACGCTCACCATATTAAGACACTGCAAACCACCACCTTTTCTGGGGCGGTACCAACAACATCAAAAGTCTTGTGGAAACTGAGGTCAGAAGGGAAAGGACTCACCATTGGAGACACACGGAAGAACCACGGGGGAGTGATGGGCCACAGTCTGTTGAGTGGGTGTCATACTCACTGGTTCTGGAGGGGGCAACATGCCCTGTGCTTCATCCTGGGGAGTGCAAGGCCACAGTCTGTCGAGTGGGTGTCATACCCACTGGTTCTGGAGGGGGCAACCTGCCCTGTGCTTGATCCTGGGGAGTGATGGGCCACAGTCTGTTGAGTGGGTGTCATACCCACTGGTTCTGGAGGAGGCAACATGCCCTGTGCTTGATCCTGGGGAGTGCAAGGCCACAGTCTTTCGAGTTGGTGTCATACCCACTGGTACTGGAGGGGGCAACCTGCCCTGTGCCTGGTCCTGTGGAGTGCAAGGTCACAGTCTCTCATGTGGGAGTCTCAGCCACTGGTTCTGGAGGGGGCAACATGCCCTGTGCTTGATACTGGGGAGTGATGTGCCACAGTCTGTCGAGTGGGTGTCATCCTCACTGGTTCTGGAGGGGGCAACATGCCCTGTGCTTCATCCTGGGGAGTGATGGGCCACAGTATGCCGAGTGGGTGTCATACCCACTGGTTCTGGAGGAGGCAACATGCCCTGTGCTTGATCCTGGGGAGTGCAAGGCCACAGTATGTCGAGTGGGTGTCATACTCACTGGTCATGGAGGGGGCAACCTGCCATGTGCTTGATCCTGGGGAGTGATGGGCCACAGTCTGTCGAGTGGGTGTCATGCCCATTGGTTCTGGAGAGGGCAACCTGCCCTGTGCTTGATCCTGGGGAGTGATGGGCCACAGTCTTTTGAGTAGGTGTCATACCCAATGGTTCTGGAGGGAGTAACATGCCCTGTGCTTGATCCTGGCGAGTGCAAGGCCACAGTCTCTCAGGTGGGTGTCATGCCCACTGGTTTTGGAGGGGGTAGGCAGCACAGCACCCCATGGAGGCAGGATTACATAACATCTGCCGGCGGTGACGGCTGCACAGTGGTGATGCTGCTGGTGGGGGGAGGCTCCTGCCCATCCCCTGCAACCTTGGATGGCTGCACAGTGGTGGTGCTGCTGGTCAGGGGAGGCTCTTGCCCATCCCCTGCAACCTTGGACGGCTGCACAGTGGTAGTGCTGCTGGTGGTGGGAGGCTCCTGTCTATCCCCTGCAACCTCGGACGGCTGCACAGTGGTGGTGCTACTGGTGGGGGGAGGCTTCTGCCCATCCCCTGCAACCTCAGATGGATGTACAACCAAGGATGGTGGTGGGGGCTCCGTCACGGTTCCTGGTTCAGTCCCCTTGCTCTTCCTGCCTGCTGGTGCAAGTTCCTTGGCCTTTCGGGTGTCAGGTGAAGGATCCTTGCCCTTCTTGCCTGCTGGGGCAGTCTCCTTCCCCTATAGGCTGGCTGATGCAGGCTCCTTCCCCATCAGGACATGTGGCCTGGATGCCTTTCCACCACGAGTGGGTGTGGTGAGGACTGGGCCTGTGGACTGTGTGGCTGAGGTGTTTGGCTAGGGGTAGGGAGGAGGTCAAAGGTGGATAGGAACAGTTTTTTAGGGACATTGTGGTGGGAAGATAAAGAAGGAATGGGAGTGGAGGATGATGGAGTGGTTGTTGGAGGTGTTTGTCTGCTGCTTTTGGGTGCAGGTGAATGGGCTGTATGCTGCTGTGAGGTGGATGGCTGTTGGGTGTCTGAGTACTTTCATTTGTGTATTTTAGGATGGGGGATAGACACAGTGGGAGAGGACACAGGGGACGTGTGCATGGCTGTTATGTAGGTGTCTGCCAGTGAGGTGTGTGTTCTGCTTGGTGTGGTGATGCTGGTAGTGGATGATGATGTAGTGCATGCAGGTGTGAGTGTGGATGTAAATGGGAATGGGACTGGGCAGTGGATGTTGGAGGGGGCGGTAGGAACAGGGACAATGGCTGACATCAGAGATGTCTGTTGGGCCTCCAATCCAGTGTGAATGCCCTCCAGGAATGCATTAGATTGTTACATCAGGGCTGTCAGCCCCTGGATGACATTCACAATGGTTGACTGCCCTACAGAGATGGATCTCAGGAGGTCAATAGCCTCCTCACTCAGGGCAGCAGGGCTAACTGGTGCAGGGCCTGAGGTGCCTGGGCCAAAGGAGATGCCCACTCTCCTGGCTGAGCAGGTACGGGCAACTCAATGAGAAGCTGCTGGGAGGGTGGTGCTGGTACGGGGTGGCGGCTGTACCTGTAGCTGGGGTGGTCACAGAAGTGTTTGCCACCACCAGGGAGCTTCCATCAGAAGAGATATCTGTGTCTGAACTGTCCCATCCAGTCTCTGCCATGGTGCTCCCCTCACCCTCTGTCCCACTGGTGCCCTCACCGTCAGTGGACTCTGCTTCTTGGATCCTGTGGGACGCAGCTCCCTCCTTCGCCTGTGCCTCTGCTCCTCTGCCAGATGGTGCTAATGCACATAGGGACAGGATGACAAAACAAAAACAGGGGGAAGAGAAAAAGGATACACTGGATCAATGGCTACACCAACATCACCGTTGGCGTACACAGCACCCTCACACACAGGGAACAGCCCTACGCAATATGCATTGCACTACTAGAGAAATGGTTAGCAGCCAAGGCATGGGGAGGGGCACACACCACAAAATGCAGCACACCTGGGACCCACGCAGCCCTGACCAGAGGTGGATGCCCTTCAAGCTAGGTTGCAAGGTTTTCCCTTCTGAACCCTAGCCACCAGGAGAATTACGCTGCAATGTCAGGCCTGTCCTAGGGACACCCACTGACACACATCCCCCACCCGGATACCACCCTACCATGCGTAAGTTGTAATGGAGGGCACTGTACTCATCCCCTTGTGGCTGCTGTGATGCCCTCTTGCACCCATCCAGCACAGGATAGGCCACCGCCAGTATGTGGGCCATCAGGGGGTCAGGGTTCGACGGGCACCCCTCCCTCATTGGGGTCCCATCCCCAACTGGTCCTCCGCTGTCTTCCGTGCCCAGCGTCATCTCAGGTCCTTCCACCGTTTGCGACAGTGGGTGCTCCGCCTGCCACAGACGCACAGGGTCTGCACCTCCTTGGCGATGGCACGCCATATACACTTCTTTTGATGGGCGCTGATCTGCAGAGGCAATAGACACAGAAAAATAGAGTTAGAACAACAGTCCAGCATGTTACACATATGTCCCACCATACCCGTTTCCATCACCATTTACACACACATGGCCCAGCACACAACATGTACGCCACCCAGCGGACATCCACCTGCCCCCCTTACATAAGGCCTTCACACACACAACTCCATGCATTCATGCCACATGCATTGTGCTCACAGTGTATTCACCTGTTGGCCTGGAGGCCCATGCAACAGTCCATACTGGGGTAGGACCCATCCACTAGTCTCTCCAACTCCTCCGAAGTGAAGGATGAGGCCCTTTCCCCAGTCACACAGGCCATGGTAGGTTCCAGACACAGGTCACAGCAGAACATGTAGTGTAGGTCATCTCCTCTGGAAGGTCAGGTAGCAAGTGAGGCATATGATAGAAAAAGGCGGTCACGTCTGTGGCGGTCCATACCATCACCGCCGGTTTCGATCACCATTGGCCACTGTACCCCGTAGGGCCCAATGTTAACTTCACAGCAGTTCCCGACCGCCTCCCGCAATGGCGCACAACGTCAGAGGAATTACCTCACTTCCACCTGTCACTCCACACTGGACAGGCGGATGCCATTTCAGGGGAGGGGGCAGGCCCTAATAATGCTGCATCACATGATATATTAGGACATACTGGACAAATCACAATGACCCATTACATGTTTACAGGATGCAAAGTTCTGTTGTAGTTCCATTGTTCAGTTTGTGACCAGATCCTCACTCTTGTGTCCCTTAGATTGCTACTCCGGTGCAGATGAATAGGAGATAGAGACATACCCCGTGTACAGACCTCTAGTGGACTTGGCAACACTGGAGGACAGGCACATTATCCTCACCTATAGACTTGACAGAGCCACAATCACAAAGCTGTGTGCCCAATTGGAGCCTGACCTGATATCTGCTATCCATCACCCTACTGGGATCCCCCCTCTTGTGCAAGTGATATCTGTACTCCATTTCCTAGCAACTGGTTCTTTCCAAGTGACAGTGGGCTTGGCAGCAGGAATGTCACAGCCAATGTTCTTAATAGTGCTGACAACAGTGTTGTCTGCCCTGATAAAACAAATGTGCAGCTACATGGTTTTCCCCCAGGTTGAAGATTTGGCCACAGTGAAGGCTGAGTTCTATGCAATGGGACACATCCCCAACATTATTGAAACAATTGATAAAACACATATAGCATTTGCCCCCGCTAGAATGAACTGGTGTTCAGGAATCGGAAGAGTTTCCACTCTATGAATGTACAGATAGTGTGTCTTGCGGACCAGTACATCTCCCACATCACTGCTAAGTATACTGGGTCACTGTATGATGCCTTTGCCCTGAGGAATAGCAGCATCCCAAATGTGATGTCCCAACTAAGGAGGCACAGGGTGTGGCTAATAGGTGAGCCCTGGTTCCCACCCAGTATATGTTGGTGTATGGTGTGGGCCATATGGGATGCTGTGTGGCTAAATGTTGTCCCTCAATATTTGCAGGTGACTCTGGTTACCCCAACCTATCATGGCTGCTGATCCTTGTGAGGAATGCTAGGGCAAGGGCAGAAGAACATTATAATGAGGCCCATGAGTGAACAAGAAGGATAATTGAAATGACCTTTGGCCTCCTGAAAGCCAGGTTCCGGTGCCTCCATCTAACAGGTGGATCTCTGTGCTACTCACCAAAGAAGGTCTGCCAGATAGTGGTGGCATGCTGCATGTTGCATAACCTGGATCTCAGATGCCATGTCCCATTCCTGAAGAAGGAGGAGGCAGGAGATGCCCGTGTGGCAGCTGTGGACAGACCCTGTGGACAGTGAGGATGAGGAGGCAGAAGATGAGGACAGAACATATGTGATCCAACAATACTTCCAATGACACACAGGCAGGACAGTGTCACTTCACATTTCAATGACATTTGTTTGAATTTGTGTGGCAATGGCATGCTGATATTTCTAACTTCAATGCCCACTTACTGTTCCCTCTGGAAATTCATTTTGCAGATGTTTGTGACCTGACATATACTCCTGGTGTGATCACTGCAGCCAGCTACAGGTCATTCATCTATGTTCATTCTCTGTACAGTTGATTTGCAATGTTTGTACCTGTTCCAATGAATACATATTTGACATACATGACATACTCCAAAATTCTTTTTTTTCAAAGGATGTTTATTGAAGTGCTAAAATATGGAGGGGCAAGTGCAATAGGATGGGTTAATGATGGAGGACAGTCCAGGGTATTGTTCCAGTCTGTTTGTAGCACAGGTGCATTGCCCATGGGACATAGGAAGGGGAGCAATGGCAGTTCAAGGTGGACAGGGTAACTGAGTGGGACACAAGGGTGACAATCAGGAGAGTCTCATTTCCTGGGGGTGGTCTTGGCAAGTGTCTCTGGCTTCTGCCTGGATCGGAGGGAACGTTTGGGGGGTGGTTCACCTTCTGCCGGGGTAGGGGTGCTGGTGCCCTGGGAGTCCTGTGGCAGGGCCACCTGGCCACTAGCGGCAGCGGAAGTGGAAAGCAGTTTACATGTCTGGCCTGTGGCAGGGACCCGCTGGTGTGAGACTGCCTTCCTCATAATATTGGCCATGTCTGCCAGCACCCTAGCTATGGAGATCAGGGTGTTGTTGATGGCCTGCAAGTCCTCCCTGATCCCCTGGTAGTGTCCCTCCTGCAGCCACCTGTCCTCCTGCACATTGTCCAGGATCTGGCCCATCGTGTCCTGGGAATTTTGATAAGCTCCCAGAATCTCTGCAAGTGCCTCCTGGAGAGACAGTTCCCTGACTTGATGCACAGCAGTCCTCCCAGTTTCCCTGTTGGCCTTTGCCTCTGTCCCCTGGCCCACTGACACCAGGTCCCTGAATGTCTTGTGTGCGAGGTGTGTCCTGGGGTCCATGTAGAGGTGGACACAATGCTGATTGACGTGTCCTGGGGACAAAGGTATGGTTACGCTGGGTGGGTGCTGCAGTGGTGTTTCCTGATGGGGGAGGCTCTGTGGTGGTGTGTGACTGTGCTTGGGTAACCGGCTGTCCAGTGTTCCCTGATGGGCCAGGTAGGTCATCCAGATCCTGAAGACCAGAGTTGCTGTCATCACTGTTGGTCTCTTCAGTTGGGGAACTGGATATTGCTGGCACCTCCTCTCCGCTGACATTGGCTGGGGTACCTGTGGGGATGTAAATGATGTGTTATTGTTTTTGTGTCTGACATATTGTGCATCTGTGGCTTGCCGTCTTTGGTTGGATTTGCCCTGGCAGCTTTCACTTGTGTACATTGGTGTATTGTGGGATAGTTAGTTCTCTATAGTGTGCATGCTTTAGTGATGAGTGTTCATGCAGGGCTGTGAGTGGTGTCCATGCATTGGTACAGCATGCAGGGCCTGGCTTTGGAATGAGTAAGATGTGATGGTGGGGTGTGTGGGAAGTGGTGGAGTGATGGGAGTGAGGGTGAGGGTGGGGTTATATGATGGCATGCAGGTAGGGGGGTAGTAGTAGTAGAGAGTTGACTTACCAGAGTCCAGTCCTCCGACTCCGGCCAGGCCCTCAGGATGCAGTATTGCTAAGACTTGCTCCTCCCATTCTGTGGGTTGTGGGGGAGGAGTCTGGATGGCGAGGTAGCGTCTTGCTGCATGGAACGTACCTTCCCCCTTAGTTTGTTCCACCTCTTCCTGATGTCATCCCTAATTCTTGGGTGCTGTTCCACGGCGTTGACCATGTCCATGATTCTCCGCCATAGCTCCAGCTTCCTAGATATAGATATCTGCTGCACTTGTGTTCTAAATAACTGTGGCTCTACCCTGATAATGTCTTCTACCATGACCCTTAGTTCCTCCTTTGTGAAATGAGGGTGTCTTTGTGGTGCCATGGGTGTTGTGTGAGGTGTGTCGGTGAGGGTGTGTTCGGTAATGTGGTGGGGTGTGTGAGTGGTGTATAGACTAGTGTGTGGCTCTAGTTGTCTCAGTGGTCTTGGTGTCTCTCTGCTGGCAATGGTTTTTAATGGTAAAGGGTTGAGGGTAATGTTCGTGTGTGTTTTATAGTAGTATAGGTGTCAGAGTGCTCTTGCCTGCTTGAAGTGGAGGTTGCATCTGTTTTCCTGGCTGCAAAGATGCAAACAGGGAAAGAGATGAAACAATTTCTCTTGCACACAGGGAGCTGCATGTTCAACAGCTCCCTGTGTGCAATAGCAACGCCGGCTCCTGTAGGAGGCTGGGAGCTAGCTGTGACCATGAGGGCCCTGAGGCTCCACCTGCAGTCCCATTACACACTTGCTGCCCTGGGGGGCACCCAGCAGACATGACCAGGCCCAGGGGCATAGAGTCCCCGTGCCAAAATCGTCCTGAAGAAAGAGGCCGTGCAGCCCCCCTTATCCATTTCCCTATGGCTGGGACCTGGAGATGGAGTCCCCAGGGCTGAAATCGACCCGGAGAGGGGGGCCACATGGGCCCCTTCTTCTACTGAATGTAGGTTAGGCCCGGGAGGGGGGCGCCTCTTCTATTAAAGGTGTTTACTCAGTGATTCCATATAAAAAAATTATCTGAAATCCTCTGAGGTGGTGAATGCATTGTTCATCTATTGAAGCACAATCTGTATGTGACTGTGACGAGTGGGTTCTTTCTTGTCCTCTCCTGGTTAGAGCAGAGCCAATGGTTGTCACTTTACATTACTACAAGTATCCAAACGTGGATATCACCTGGAAGCTCCACCCAATTGGCCCTGCACCATCCAAATTAGTAGTATGCAAAGGTCCTCCCATCTTTTACCAGGATGAAGCACAGCTTACCAAAGGCCCCCCAGTGTGTTTGCCACTGATTTTGGTGGCACATTCTTGGTGCTGAGGGATATGAGGACTAGGACTGGTCAGATTTTACAGAGTGTGACTTCGCGGAATTCTGAGAAGTTGAATAAAAACTCTGTGGAATTCCTGCAGAGGCAGACTTCTGTGACTTGCAGAGTCCTACTGAATGCACCACTTCTTGGAAGCGCTAAGCAGGGTAGGCCCGACCCTGCTTAGTGCTTCTGAAATTGGGTGCATTCAGGAGGGCCATATGAATTGAAAGTTTTTTTTCAGGCCTCTTGTGCACCAGCCTGTCCTATGTGCAGAGCACACTGGGCAGGCCGGTGTACAAGAGGCCTGAATTCAGGCCAGGGCCATAGGCAGGGAAAGCTACCAGACTATGGGTTCCGGCAGAGCATCAAATTTAAAAAACTCAGAGCTGCCCACACACCCCTAATGAGGACATCTCCACAAAACAAAGAAGCACTTACATCATATAAATATCAGGAAGGGCCCTGGTTTGGTAGAGATTTACAACTTTGTAGTCTCATTGTGTCCTCTATAGGAGGATTCATATTATCACATATTTCTAGATAAGGACACACCAGGGATATTCATATTTCCAAAACACACACACGGTCACTGGTGACATTTCCTTCTGCTCCATTACACCACTGTGGTGTGGAATACTTACTAGACAATTACCCAAGGATGCATAAATAACTCCACTAGGGTAGATATGTTTGCACTACTGGATGAATGGATAAAAGGGCAGTTGAGATACATTTGTGGCCAAATCACTCACACAGCTACTGACACACCAACGCAGACACTCAGACACCCACTCACATACACACTCAGACACTCATGCACCCACTCACAGACCTATTCAGACATTCATGCACCCACTCACAGACCCACTCAGACACGCACACATCCACCCACAGACCCACACACTAACACACCCACTCACAGAGACACTCTCCCACCCACTCTCAGACCCAGAGACACCCTTTCACACCTACTCTCACACCCACACAGACACTGTCACACCCGCATAGAGCCCATCACAACCATTCTCATATCCAGAGAGACAGACCATGCGGCTGAAGGCTGGGAGTGGCATGGTTTTGGGTGGTTATGGGGAGTGGCCGAAAGGCCTGGCTGCAGGCCAGGCCCTGTGGCCAACCCCTTCACGCACAACCAAAGGTCACGCATTGTGTGTGGTTGGATGTTTCTAAGAGTTGGGTACAGAGCCTGTTTGCAGGCCAGGCCCTACAGCCAACCCCTGATGCACACAGCCAAAGGCCATTTACGGTGCTTGGTTGGGTGGTCATAGGGGATTGGCCTGGCCAACTTCTGCCATGCGTGGCCGAAGGGCAGGCAAGGTGGTGGTTGGATTAACATATATTAATTAAAATTACTTTACATTAAGAAAGACCATAGCAATTCACTTAAACAATCAAAGGTTACAGGGAAGTTATAGTTAAGTTCTGAATTTACTCACACAAAAACAAAGAATTTTAACAGTTAAAATTAGGGTTATTTCAGGTAACTTAACTCGCGTCCTAAGGTAGCTATATCTCGAGCCCTCAACATGCACAGTTTTTGAATGAATAACTTTACAACAAATGTTACAGTTACATTATCAATGATGTTATAAAATATGCCATAAGTGCTTAATATCTGGAGTAATTATCAGTGCATGGCGAGGGTGGGAGTTATATTTATCTTAGGGCACGCACTATAGTTACTTGAAATAACTATGAGTATAACTAGTGAATTTCTAAGGTTTTGTCAAAGGAAATTCAGCAGCTAACTATAATGTCCCTGTAATCTTTTGATTTTTAAGTGAATTTCTATAGCTTTTTAATTCCTTTTCCTAACTATAAGTTCCTGTAACCTTTGTTTTTTTCAGTGAATTTCTATATTTTTTAAAATGGAAATTATTTTTCATTACTATATGTTAATCCAACTGCTGCCAATCACAGCCTTCGACCGTGCACGGTGGGGTTGGCTGCAGGACAAGGCCTGAGGCCAGTACCTGAAGCCAATCCCCCTAGCCACCCAACCCTTAGAGAAAGAGAGGGAGAACAAGAGAGAGAGAGACAGAGAAAGTAAAAGAGAGCAATTTAGTAGTTGATCAATTATATATTTAGAATGAGATATTTCAGGACAAATTGGAAAAAAATGTTTTTGTCAATGAAATAGAGTGCAATCATATTTCAGTATGAAACTTAACTTTTAAAGTTTAAAAGAAATTAAAGAAGGAAAATGACAACGGACATGCATGGAGCAGAACACTCAACTTTCAATGTGAGGGTCTGTAACCTTAACCTTTAGACCCATAAGTGACTTCTTACTCTGTTGCTTCCATACATACTTATGTCAGTCAAAACATTAGTGTATAAATGAACACAATGCCAAGCGATACTAGGATTTGAAACTTCAGCCTACTGAGTGACAGCACAAGACCTTGACTATTTGGCCAGGAATTACTCTGTTCCGCTCTGCATTCCATCGTAACTATAACATTCATACAAAACATCTTGCTAGTCTGACTCTTTGAAGTCATTGTATGGAGAGACCATTGCAATAACAATTTCTCTCTTCCGTCCATCACTTTACGGGATGGAAGATAGAGAGAGAGTGACAGGACCTCAGAGGGAGCCTCAAGGCCCCAGCAGTCCTAGCTGGCTCCCCATGTCCTGCGGGAGCCAGCATTGCTCCCACAAGCAGAGAGCTAATTTAAGTAGCTGCTCCCTGCTTGTGGAAGCAAAGTTTTCATCTGTTTCCCTGCACAGATATTGAATGCAGGGAAACAGATGAGCACCTCACTTTCTGCAAACAAGATCTGTTTGACAGCTCTCACTTGTAGAAAGGGAAGTATTTACTCTGACATGGCAGGAGCTCCTGCCAGATCAAAGCAAACAGCTCTGTCCCAAGGTGGGCTACCCGGAACATACAGAAGCCAGCCCTGGGGGTGGTGGTTCCCAGCGTAAGTTCCTGAGGCGGGCCACGCAGTAACCCTCCAATATAAAATAGCCACAGGGAGGTGGTCATGCCTGTGGTTGCGGGGAGTGGGGTCATGCAGCCCGTGCCTAAAATTTTATTTTTTCTCTGGGGAGGTGGTAGTCCCTGGGGCTGCAGATGTGCTGCATGGCTCTAAATTTTATTTGATTATAGCTCAGGGTAGGTGGCAGTCCCCGGGGCTCCAGTGGGGCAATGTGGCCCCCTGTATTGTATTTGCAGCCACTCACATACCCACTCACACAATGGTGCACCCACTCACAGATCCACTAATACTCATAAATCCACTCAAAGACCCACTCAGACACTCACACACGCCCTCAGAGACCCACTCAGCCATTTCTGCACCTTCTCACAGACCCAGTGATACTAATATACCATTCAAAGACCCACTCAGACATTCACATACCCACTCAAACATCCACTCAGTCACAGACTTACTCACAGACCCACTCATAGACACATGCATCCACTCACAGACCCATTGATACTCACACACCCACTCACAGATCCACTCAGACTCTCATTCACACACTCAGAGACTCACTTAGACACTCACACAACCACTCACAGCCTAACCCAGACACTCATATACCCACTCAAAGACCCACTCAGACACTCACACACCCACTCACAGACTTACACATGCACTTTGGCACCCACTCACAGACTCACTGATACTCATACACCCTCTCATGGACCCAATCAGATAGTCATGCATCAACTCAGAGACCCATTCAGACACTCACACAAACACTCACAGACCCACTCATACACTTATACACCCACTCAGAGAGCCACTCAGACACTCATGCACCTACTCACACACACACTGACAATCATACACTCACTCAAAGACCCACTCAGACACTCACACATCCACTCACAGTCTCACTCAGACACTCATGAACCCACTCAGAGACCTACTCAGACACTCACACAGTCAACCACAGACACACCAACACTAATACACCCACTCAAAGGCCATTCGGACACTCACACAGCCACTCACAGACCAACTCCAGGCACTCACACACCCACTCACAGACCCACTCATGCACCCACTTATAGTTCCACTGACACTAATATATCAACTCAAGGGCTCACTCAGACACTCACCCGCCCACTCAAAGACCCACTCAGACACACACACCCACTCCCCACCACACATACACTAGTGCACCCACTCACAGACCCAATTGTACTCATGCACCCACTCACAGATCTACTCAGACACTCATGCACCCACTTGGAGACCCACTCAAATGCTCACACACCCACTCACAGCCCAACCCAGACCCTTATACACCTACTCAGACAACGACTCAGACACTCATGCAGCCACTCACACACGCACTGACAATCATACACCCTCTCAAAGACCCACTCAGACACTAATACAATCACTCACAGCTCTAATTAGATGCTCATACACATACTCAAACACCCACTCAGATACTTACACATCTACTCACAGACCCACTCATACACTCATGTGACCCACTCAGGCAGACGCCTATGCAGCCAACCACAGACCCACTGATATTCAAACACCCACTCAAAGACCCTTTCAGAAACTCACACACCCACTCACAAATCATCAACTCAGACACTCATACACCCACTCACATACCAACTGAGACTCACACAAGCACTCAAATACCCACTCAGACTCTGACACCCACTCACAGACCCACTCCCATACTCAGGAACCCACTTACAGACCTATTGACACTCATAACCCCACTCACAGACCCACTCAGACACTCATGCACCCACTCAGAGACCTACTCAGACACTCACACACCTACTCACATCCCAACTCAGTCTCCCATACACCCACTCAAAGACCCACTTAGACACTCACACATCTACTCACAGACCCACACATACACTTGTATGACCACTCACAGACCCACTCACAAACCCACTCACGGACCCACTCAGACACTCATCCACCCACTCACAAAACCACTCAGACACATATACCCCCACTCAGAGAGCCACTCACACATTTATGTAGCCACTCACACACTCACTGACAATCATACACTCACTCAAAAAACCCCTCAGACACTCAC
Source organism: Pleurodeles waltl (assembly GCF_031143425.1). Lineage (NCBI taxonomy): Eukaryota > Metazoa > Chordata > Amphibia > Caudata > Salamandridae > Pleurodeles > Pleurodeles waltl. Next base: position 822,620,848 of record NC_090446.1, read on the forward strand.
ACATCCACTCACAGCTGCACTCAGACACTCATACACCTACTCAAAGACCCACTCACACATTCACACATCTACTCACAGACCTACTCATACACTCATGAACTCACTCAGAGACCCCACTCAGACACTCATGCAGCCAACCACAGACCAACTGACACTCATACACCCATTCAAAGACCCACTTAGAGACTTACACACCCACTCACAAACCATTCAAACACTCATACACCCACTCCCATACCCACTGATGCACACACACACACACACACATTCAAATGCTTACTCAGACACTCACACACCCACTCACTGACCAACTCATGCACACACTTACAGACACACTGACACTCATGCACCCAATCAAAGACCCACTGAGAGGCTCACACACCCAGTTACACACCCACTCAGACTCTCATGCATTCACTCACAGACTCCATTAGACTTCCTTTGAGGAATTGAGAAATGTATTTGGACATGGAGAGAGAGTAAGAAAGACATGAATAATAAGTTGGATGTTGTGCATTGAATGTGTGCTTATGGTATGTGAATCTGAGATGGAGATGCAGAGTTTCAAGTTGCTCACAAACATCCTGTTGTCTTCATCTGTGATGTGAATACCATCTCTTCTATGTATTGTAGGATGATGGCTCTTCATATGGTATAAGAAAATTACGTGCATTGTGCAGAGAGTCTAAGCAACCCATCTTTGGTATGGAGAGGTGAAAAGCAGACCACATAATGCTCTGTTGTTGTGGTAGTGTGTGTAAACAGCTAGGCTAATCCAGGAGATGTGCTAAGCATTTGTTGTACTCACAGTATCAATAAATGAAAACACACGCTCAGAAGAATAAATCAAGACCAATTTTCAGAAATACTTTAGATGTTTATGATTTTTTTTAAGAACAAGATCATAATTCTACAATAAGTACTTTTTTAGTTATGATTTTTCAAAATTTGGAAAATGAACTGTTTTTGTGCGTAATTTAGCACCATAGGAATCATTTGGAACAGCTTTCAAAATGCATATAAAATCAGGCAATTTTCTCACAATTGTCACCTTCTGTTTTTCAGACGAGGTCGTGGGGCAGTCCAATTGTCAAGGTGGAGAATTTTGGGTGGTTACTAGTTTGAGCGGGAACAGTGGCTGAATGTCTTGCAGCTGGTGCACAAAGGAGAAGAGGGCACTTGGCAACACAGTGCACAGAGGGACTTAGAGGTAAGTCTGCCTGGTCCCCTTGGAGGGAGGAGGTTGCAAGGGCTTGGGGAACAAGAAGGCTCAGCTGATTCATCAGTGTGGGGTCCAAGGAGGCAGGGTGCAGGCCACATAGGTCAGCCAGGCATTATGGCCCTCATCACAACCCTGGAGGTCGGTGTTAAAGCGGCGGTAACCTTGTAATGCACGCAAAGTCAGCAGAATGATAGTGTACTCACCCCCTTGTAGCTGCTGTGATGCCTTCAAGCGCCCATCCAACTCCGGATACGCCACCGCCAGGATCCGGAACATCGGGGGGGTCATGGTGCGAAGGGCACCCCTCCCACATTGGGAGGCCATCCCCAGCTGGGCCTCCGCCGTCTTCTTGCTCCAACGGCGAAGGTCCTCCCATCTTTTCTGGCAGTGTGCGCTCCGTCTGTGGTGGACCCCCAGGGTCTGGACATCCTTGGTGAAGGCACGTCAAATATCCTTCTTCTGGTGGGCGCTGACCTAGAAGAATAGTACAGAAGAAAAGGAAAATCTTTACCCATCCTGGCTGTCATCCTCTTTGGCTCACGTTCCCACCCTTGCCCTGACGCACATACACTCACTGTCCGCACACGCTGACCTCAGTCCATCCCCCTCCATTTTTCTTCCATCCACACCACTCCAAACAGGCATTGCCCATGCAGCATTCTTAAAGTGTACTCACCTGTTTGTCTGGAGGACCATACAGTTGTGTGTACTGGGGGAGGACCCCATCCACTAGTTTCTCCAACTTCTCTGAAGGGAAGGCAGGGGCCCATTTATCAGCCACATGAGCCATCGTCGCTTCCAGATTGAGGTCACAGCAGCACTTGCAGTGTAGATCCTCTCCTGTTGAAGGTCAGGTATCAAGTGAGGGAACAGACAGAAAATGGCGGTCACGTCCACGGCGGTGCGTACCGTCACCGCCCGAGTACATCGTCATTGGCTCCTGGGACCCATAGGGTCCAATGCTAACCAATGCAGGATTGCACTGTGGTCTTTGACCGCCTACCGCGACAGTGTACAACGCCAGGGCAGTTACCTCATATCCCTTGTCCCACCTTACTGGGCAGGCAGCCACCATTTCAGGGGGCCACATGGCCTTAATTTTAACTGTGTCACACCAATGTAGGCCTTGCATACACACAGTAACAGGAACATTGTGGATTAATAAATGTGTGCAAATGACATTTTGTGATACCTCAGTGTTGGCTGAATCTCTGCTCGCTGTTCTCATCCCTAGGGCATGTGCGCTGGGGCAGGTGATGAGATGGCAGCATCCTCCGGTGTACAGACTACTGGTGGACCTGTCGACAATGGAAGAGAGACACGTAGTAGTCACCTACAGACTTGATCGTGCAACAATCCATGAACTGTGTGCCCAGTTGGAGCCAGACCTGATGTCAGCTATTCGTCATCCCGCAGGGATACCCCCTCTGGTGCAGGTCCTGTCAGTACTCCATTTCCTGGCAAGTGGTTCCTTTCAAACAACAGTGGCCACTGCATCAGGGATGTCCCAGCCAATGTTCTCTAATGTGTTGTCCAGAGTGTTGTCTGCCCTGCTGAAACACATGCGCAGCTACATCGTGTTCCCTCAGGTGGAGGATTTGCCCACAGTGAAAGGTGACTTCTATGCCCTGGGACATATCCCCAACATTATAGGTGCCATTGATGGGACACATGTGGCCTTGGTACCCCCACGCAGAAGTGAACAGGTGTACAGAAACCGGAAGCTACCATTCGATGAATGTGCAGATGGTGTGTTTGCCGACCAGTACATCTCGCATGTGAATGCCAAATTTCCTGGCTCAGTGCATGACGCTTACATTCTGAGGAATGCCCCATCCCTTATGTGATGGGGCAACTCCAGGGGCACCGTGTGTGGCTAATAGGTGAGGACAAGGACCCTATACAGTGTGAATAGTTGTCTGGGGTTGTCCCTACGGGTTAGTGTGTGTCTAACAGTTGTCCCTCGACATTTGCAGGTGACTCTGATTACCCGAACCTGTCATGGCTATTGACCCCAGTGAGAGATCCCAGGACAAGGGCAGAGGAACGCTACAATGAGGCACATGGGCGAACTAGGAGGGTGATTGAACGGACCTTCGGCCTCCTGAAGGCCAGGTTCCCATGCCTCCATATGACAGGTGGTTCTCTCTACTACTCACCAAGGAAGGTGTGCCAGATCATCGTGGTCTGCTATATGCTGCACAACTTGGCTTTGCAACGGAAGGTGCCTTTTCTGCAGGAGGATGGTCCAACTGGTGGTCTTGTGGCAGCTGTGGAGCCTGTGGACAGTGAAGAAGAGGAGGCAGAAGAAGAGGATATCGACAACAGAAACAAAATTATTCAGCAATACTTCCAGTGAGACACAGGTAAGAAGATGTCACTGTCTCACACATTTCATACTATTGTTGGAGCTATCATAAGTCTGTCATTTAACAGATGTGGATCCCACTTTGTGCTCTCTGCTATATTTCCTCCAGCCCTACAGCTGTGTTTCATCGGTAGGTGAACAATTAAATTGGCATTGCTATATTCCATAATTATTCCAATTACACATTTGTGAAAGCACAGACTGACTCCAGATTGTTTTGTGATTGAAGTGTGTTTATTTCTGTGCAAATAAGTGGAGGGGGTTGTAAAATGGGCAGGGGTGATTTTGGTGGAATGTCCATGGCAGAGTCCAGTCTATTTGTTTCACAGGTGCATTGTCCAAAGGCGCTTAGGAAGTAGAGCAAGGGCAGTTGATGGATGGACAGGGTGACAAAGTGGGACAGAAGTGGGACATTCAGGGGGGTCTCATTTCCTGTCGGGGTCTTGGCAATGTTCTCTGTCTTGTTCCTGGATCTCAGGGACCGTTTGCGGGATGGCTCTCCAGCTGCAGGGGGTGGGGTGCTGGTGTCGTGTTCTGCTAGTGCCTCCTGTCCACTAGCACCGGTTGAGGTAGAGGGCTGTTCATCATCCAAGCTAGTGTCAGGGATCCCTTGTTGTGCCACAATGTCCCTCCTGGTGTTGACAAGTTCTTGCAGCACCCCTGCAATGGTGACCAGGGTGGTGTTAATGGACTTCAGTTCCTCCCTGATCCCCAGATAGTGTTCCTCCTGCAGCTACCGGGTCTCCTGAAACTTGGCCAGTACCATTGCCAAGATCTCCTGGGAATGATGGTATGCTCCCATGATGTTGGAGAGGGCCTCGTGGAGAGTGGGTTCCCTGGGCCTGTCCTCCCCCTGTCGCACAGCAGTCCTCCCAGTTCCTCTGTTTTCCAGTTCCTCTGTCCCCTGAACCGTGTGCCCACTGCCACTGCCCCCAGGTCCCTGATTGTCTGGGGTTGGTGGGTTTGCCTGGGTTCCCTGTAGTGGTGGACACATTGCTGATTGACATGTCCTGGGGACAGAGGGATGGGCCCGCTGGGTGGGTGCTGTGCTGGTGTTTCCTGAGGGGGAAGGATCTGTGGTGGCTTGTGCCAGTGTAAGGGGAACTGACTGTCTTGAGGTCCCTGATGGGCCGGGCTGGACATCTTGATCCAGTTGTGCAGAGCTGCTGTCATCACTGTGGGTCTCTTCTGTGGGGGGATTGGATATGTCTGGCACCTCCTGTCCGGTGACGTTGGGTATGGGTGCTACAGGGGTGTAAAGGCATGATTATTGCATATGTGTGTGCCATTGTGTGCAATGGGTGAGTGACCCTGTACTCCAGTGCTTGCATTCTTGTCTGGATCCTTGTGTGATGATTGGTTTGGGGTATCTGTAGTGGACATGCTTGGGTGATGGGTGTCCATGCATTGGTGTTACATGCAGGGCTTGGTTTTGGGATGTGTGGTTTGTGTTGGTGGGGTTTCTATGAGTTGTTGGGGTGATGGGTGTGAGGGTAAGGGTGGGAGTATGTGATGGCATGCAGGTGGGGTGGGGGGATATGGTAGTAAAGATTTACCTTACCAGAGTCCAGTCCTCCTCCTACTCCTGCGAGGCCCTCAGGATGCAGTATTGCCAAGACTTGCTCCTCCCATGTTGTTAGTTGTGGGGAGGAGGTGGGGGTCCACCGCCAGTCCTCTGTACAGCAATCTGGTGTCTGGAGACCATGGAACTCACCTTCCCCCTTAGGTCGTTCCACCTCTTCCGGATGTCATCCCTAGTTCTTGGATGCTGCCCCACTGCGTTGACCCTGTCGACGATTCTGCACCATAGCTCCATCTTCCTAGTAATGGAGGTGTGCTGCACCTGTGATTCGAATAGCTGTGGCTCTACCCGGATGATTTCCTCCACAATGACCCTTAGCTCCTCCTCAGAGAACCTGGGGTGTCGTTGAGGTGCCATGATGCGGGGTGGGTGATGTGTTTTGTGATGTGTGAGGGGATGTGTTGTGTGTTGTTTGAGGTGCGTGGATGTTGTGTGAGTGATGATGTTGTGTGTCTGTGGATGCGGTTTAAGGTAGTGTTTCTCTCTGGCCTGCTTTCAATTTCTAGTAGTAAGGGTTTGTGGGTGATGTGGGTGTGTGCTTTATATTGGATTGGGTGTCTGGGTGTGGTGTGTGTATGTGTATCAGGTGTGTATATTTCGATTTGTCCAATGTGGTGGTGTTTTGTAAATGTGTGTGTATTTTTAGTGCGGCGGTGTGTACCGCCAATGGAATACCACGGTTGAAAGACTGCCGCGTGGATTCGTGAGCATATTGTGTGATAGTGTGGGCGTATTCCTGTTGGCGTGATGGTGTTGGTTTTGTTATCACCAGTTTATCACTGACCTTTGGTGTGGCGGACTTGTGTGGGTGTTTGAATTATGGCAGATTCCGAGCTGTGGGTCGTAATAGCTGTAGCGGAATTCCGCCGCTGCAGTGGTGTGTTGGGGGTCTTCTGCATTGCAGTAAGCAGGATTTACCACCAGGGTTGTAATGAGGGCCAATGTGTCTTGGAGTCCTCGCGATCAGGGACACGCAGCTTTGAGGCTTGGTTCCAGGTCAGCAGGACCACTCAGGGGTGGATCTCAGATGTCCTGAAGTCCCTTGACTGTTGATTACTCCTGTGCTTTTGAGAGTCTGGACTCTTCTTTTGGGTGTCTGATGTTGGGGGTCCAGTACCTGCATACTGGTACACCACAGCCCTAGAAAGTCCTTGTGCCAATAAACATGGAACAGTGTCAGGTCTGGTCCTCTGGAGCTGCTGTACTTTTTTTTGGCTTGGCTGATGGGTCCAGGTCATTGGTCAGCAGCAGGTCAGTAAACTGGATTTCATGGGTTCCTTGCCTGCAGGGTGCAGGAGAGTGATACCTTCACTCTGAGGGAGATTCTTAGCAAATTTTAGAAGACTGGAGGTTCTCTGAGATTTCGTAGAGTCCTTCAGGTTTCCCGGCAACACCTCAGTGGCGATGGTCTAGTTCTTGAAGCAGCAGGCAGGATTTGGCATCTTTTTCTTTGTTCAGCAGGACTTCATTTCTCATGTGTTGGGTCTTCTTTGTTCCTGTTTTTTTTGTGTCTATTGAATCTAAAATCTTGGTCAGGGGATGCTGTAGGAGGCTGGCTCTCTATATAGTGCACAAAAATGACGTGCAATGTTAAGAGAGATGAAGCAACCACATTTTGGTTTCCAGAGTTAAAAATCAGACCACCTAATGTTCTCCTTTTGTGGTAATGTGGCTGAGCAGCTATGCTTATCTTGGAGATGTGCTTAGCATTTGATTTAATTACAGTATCAATAAATGTGGACACATACTCAAAAGAATAACTCAAGACCAATTTAAAAAAATACTTTAGAATTTTATAAAACTTTTAAGACCAAGATCATCAATATACATACGGTAAGTACTTTTTTAGTTATGATTTTTCAAAGTTTAGACAATGTTTTTTTTTTTTTTTTGTGTGTGCGTAATTAAACACCATAGGAATTAATAGGAAAATCTTAAAAAATGCATATAAAATCAGAAAAGTGTCATCTTTGGTTTTTAGGTTGAGGTCATCGAGCTGTCTTGTGCGCCAGCTGTAGAAGTTTGGGCAGTTCCCAGTACAAGCAGGAGCAACAGTTGAAAGTCTTGGAGCTGGTGCACAGCAGAGAGGGGGTCCCTTCCTGCACAAAAACAATATCCCCCACATGCTGCTATCCTTGGGTCGCTCCGCTGGCACTAAGCATCTAATTTACCACCGGTGAAGGGGGAAACCCAGGGATGCGCCGTATTCTAGTAAAGACAGTGCATCCCTGCATTTTAGAAGTGATGCAGCATGATTCAACTGATATCAGGTGCCTGCAATGAAATCTGCTGAGCAGTCAGGTAGTTGGCCTTAGAAAAAGGAAGAAAATGTTTGTTCTCTGCTGATGAAGGGATGAACCCAGAAACACGTGTCCAGAGATGCTTGAAAATACAAGGCCTGACATAATGAAAATGCCAAAGAATTCTCTGTAAGTTGCTGACTTTGCCACATTCCATAATGACCAGTTTCTAGTGTGCTTTCGTTCATCTATATATATATATATATATATATATATATATATATAGATGTCTATATATAGATCTTGATAAATATACATATACAGTATATAGATGTATATATATATATATATATATATATATATATATATCCAACGAAGAACAACCAAGCCGCATCGTCATGGCCACGGCGCGGCAGACGGAGACGGGGTTGCGACCCCCAATAACTTCAAACAGAATATCCACAACGATCGGGGCCAAATGTGACAGTGCTCCGTACGTTAAAGATAAGTCTCCATCACTCCAGAGAATCGTAATGCAGGCATTTATTGGCGAAAAACCCAAGGCGTTTCTGAAATTAAGAATTTCCTTGTTCACGGGTAACAAAACACGCATTTGTTTCAAGTTTAAATACATCCAATACAAAGAGTCAAATGTAAACAAAATCAAAAAAGGACTAACAAAACACCCTCCCTGTTTCACACACAAAATGTGTCGGCCATTTTAATGTAGCCAATCCAAACAAAAACAAATACAAATAGATTTCTAAAGAAGAATGTTAATCATCAATGAATGGCTCACCCTTACATATTTCAATATTTACATAACAAATACCATATTATATTATTGCTAAATCAAAAAAATCAAAAAAATCAAAAAATCCTCGTAACCATTTTCCTGATTATTTACAATGTGCCAAATCCTGATTATTTGTATATTCAGGTTAAAAAATATGATACTTAATATATGTAAATATGGCACAAATGCATACATAGTTTTAAATAATACCAGAAAAATAGTTGATTAAATCCAACTATACTTTGACTATGTCCTCAATCAACATAGTTCTTATTGAGAAGCCTAATAAATATGGAAATTCACTATTGCAATTGGAAATGTACATTAAATACTAAATGAAATCCAAGTATATAAAAATAGTACGAAAAAAAACTTTTTTACAAAAAAGGATATAATAGCTCTTTTGTGTTTCCAAGATGTAAAAAACATCAAGGGTCTTCCTTGCTGAAATATTCATATCTACACCACCTGAAGAAAAGAGGGAAAATAGTATCATAATTAGAATAACAAATTCTACACTCTATAACAATATCAAACAAAGGGATAAAATATATACAAATAAGAAGAGAAGGGAAATGCAGCAAAAGATGAAAAAGATGTTATATAAAAACTGTTGTAACAAAGATCAATGGAACACTAATTTCCAATATGTATTGACAATTCCTCATCCATATTGAGTCCAGTTGGATATGGGGTACTCATACCAACTATAAGTTTAGATTCGAGTCTCCTCAATTCTAGTACCCTATTTCCACCTCTCTCTCTTACAGGGACCTGATCTAGAACAGCAAATCTCAAAAGGTCAACCCTTCGATTGTGAAAATCTCTAAAATGCCTACCTACTGGATAACTTTTATCTACATGATCGATAGCTCTCATATGTTTGAGAATTCGTTTTTTGGCAGGATGTATGGTACTTCCTATATAAAATTTGTTACAAGGACAAATTAGAGTGTAAACACAATGGTCTGACAGGCATGACACATGTTTGCGAATTACAAAAGGAGTAGAAACAGTTGGAAATTGAATACTTTTCACATTGGTACTATTCTTACACGCTTTACATCTACCACAAAAGAAGAATCCTTGGACTGAAATCTCAATTCTAGGTTGTGGAATAAGGCTGTTGCAAAGAGAATCATTCATGGATTTGTTTCTTCTAAAAGTAAAATGTGGAAACTCTCCTAAGGCATTTACAAAAGTTTCATCAGTTTTTAGTACAGGCCAGAGTTTATTAAAATCTTTCTTATTTCATTACTTCCATTACTATATGTAGTAATGAATCTGATTGGTTGATGCTGTTGTATGTTAGGTTGTCTCTTTCTAATCAGTAGATTAGATATATTGATCTCTAGCCAGTGCCTGATCAAGCACACCTTTGTTATAACCTCTTTGGAGAAACCGCTCAGTCATGACCTTGATTTCACCCAAAAAAACTTCATCAGAACTGCAGTTGCGACGGGCATGTAACATTTCCCCAAACGGGATACTCTGTATTTTTTGTTTACATTTGACTCTTTGTATTGGATGTATTTAAACTTGAAGCAAATGCGTGTTTTGTTACCCGTGAACAAGGAAATTCTTAATTTCCAAAACGCGTTGGGTTTTTCGCCAATAAATGCCTGCATTATGATTCTCTGGAGTGATGGAGACTTATCTTTAACGTACGGAGCACTGTCACATTTGGCCCCGATCGTTGTGGATATTCTGTTTGAAAAAAAAAAAATATATATATATATATAAATATTCAAAAGGATCTGACTTTTGTCTAGAGTCAGTTTTGATGCCATAAAGTAGCTCAGAAGGCTTATATGACCACTGCAAAGATCAAATCTGTATTTTATGTAAATAGTTTAGTAGATTAGTAAAACCAGCCATTATCTGCACTATATTACAAATGAAATGTATGTGTGGGGGGGCTATGCAGATATGGAGGGCACTTTTGCTGGGTGGTATTGAGGGAATTAGAAGAGGAGGTAATGGGAGTGGGAGCACCAATAATGAATGTTGGACTGGGTGCTAGAGGCGCTAAAGACTGTGACGATTGATATGTGACAAGGTGAAGTAAGAGTGTGTCATTTTTGAGTGTCTTGGGAGAACGTGCTGATTGAGTGAAGAAGCGAAGGTAAGGTGACCTCCACTGTTGCACATATCACACACACACCCACCAGCAATTTTGTGCCGGTCTACATAGGCTAGTGTATTAGAGTGACAGTTTAGCCAGTAGCAGAGATGGCATCTCGTTGGATGACTGCTGCTCAAACCCTCACTCTGGTTATAGAGGATAGCTCTGACGTAGGATAAGAGACTGAGACAGCAGATACTGAGCCAGCATCTGAGGGATAGGACAACGGCACAGACTCTGGGAATGATTTATCAGTCGGAGGAGTCCCATTCGATAACTCCTCTTCCAGTGATTATGAGGGAGGTGATGAGGACAGTCCCGCTGTCCCTTCGCAAGCACAATCTGTGCAGCAGGACAATAGTGGGTTAGCAGAGAGCAGGTGCATGCGGGGGCAAGCACAGAGAGAGTGCTCTATTGGGAGCACCCCAATTTAGTTCAGCCACAAATTCCACTACCCAAATCGTATTGTGGAGACATAAAAATTATCTATCACAAAACAACCTGGTTTTGTAAGGCAAGTACCTGCTTTTTTGGTCCTGGGCTCTGCGGCCATATAGGGAAACCTACCAAACCCAGACATTTCTGGAAACTAGACACCTAGGGGAGTATACAGAGGAGTGACTTGTGTGGATTCTCCAAAGTTTTTGTACCCAGAATACCCTGTAAATGTGAAATGTTGAATAAACCTCAATTTTTTCTTGCATTTCAGTCACAAAAACTACAGGAATAGGCTGGGATCCACAAACGTCCTACCACCCAGTGTTTCCCCACCTGTCCTGATAAAAATGGTACCCCACTTGAGTGCCTGTACCTAGTGCCTGCGTCAGGAATGGATCACCCCAGGGTGAACAGTTGCCCTCATAAAACAACCAATATTGACCGTTGTGTGATCTATTCCTGACATGGGCTCTAGGCCTACCCTTACAGGTGAGGGAACCATTTTATCGGGAGACTTGTGGGAATGCTGGGTGGAAGGAAATTTGTGGCTTCCCTCAGATTCCAGAACTTTGCAGCACCGAAATCTGAGGGATACGTTTTTTTGTGCCAAATGTTGAGGTGTGTAAAGGATTCTAGGTAAAATAACCTGGTAAGAGCCTCACAAGTCACCCCATTCTGAATTCCACTAGGTGTCTAGTTTCTAAAAATATATAGGTTTGTTAGGTTTCCTTAGGTGCCGGCTGAGCTAGAGGCCTAAATCCACAGCCAGGCACTTTGCAAAAAGCAGGTCAGATGTCCATGTAAAAATGCGATGTGCCCATGTTGCGTTTCCTGTCGCGGACATTAGGCCTGCCCATGCAAGTGAGATGCCATTTATATTGGGAGACGTGGGGGAACTCAGAATAGCACAACAAGTGTTATTGCCCCTTGTTTTTCTCTATATTTTTTCCATCCAAATGTAAGTCAGTGTGTAAAAAAAGACGTCTATATGAGAAATGCCCTGTAATTCACATGCTAGTATGGACACCCCGTAATTCAGATATGTGCAAATAACCACTGCTTCTCAACACCTTATCATGTTCCCATTTTGGAAACACAAATGTTTCTTTGATACCTATTTTTCACTCTTTATATTTCACCAAATGAATTGCTGTACTCCCGGGATACAATGAAAACCCATTGCAAGGTGCAGCTCCTTTATTGGCTCTGGGTACATAGGGTTCTTGATGAACCTACAAGCCCTATATATCCCTGCAACCAGAAGAGTCCAGCAGCCGTAACGGTATTTACTGTTCATATAGCATGCACTCAAATGATATGGTACATGTACTGGCCACTTTGGTGGAGTTTGTTGCTGGGGCCTACTTGACATCATGGTAATGTTTGCTAATCACAACTGTCGTTCAAGTGTGGTCATAGACATGTGATGACTCTATTTCTCTATATTTGCAGCATCTGCCCAGGGAAGCAAAGGAGACAGGGCACAGCCGAGTAGGGAAGCATCTGGCCATGGGACTACGGATTATGTCACCACAGACACAGTGGCCCGGAGTGAAAGGGGAGTGCCGCAGAGGAGACTGGATCTACATCCTCATCATTGGATTCAACCTCCAGTAGCCTCTCCCTAGTGCTGGTGGACCCATCGGGACGTACCCCAGTATCATCTTTGTCTACAACCCCAGTTCTATTGCCACCCTCCATGTTGCTCCCCACCTAGTTGGCTGTGACTGCTCACCTAAGAAGGTGGGCATCTCCTTTGCCGCAGGCACCGCCACCCCAGCCCCTGTTACCCCTGTGGCCCTCAGTGGGGAGGCTATTGACCTCCTGAGGAGTATCCCTGTGGGTCAGACAGCAATTGTGAATGCCTTTCAGAGGTTGCTTACCCAACTGCAGCAGACAAATGTATTCCTGAAAGGCATTCGCAGTGCAGTGCCTGGCCTACAGAGATCTTTTCTGGGTCTGTCCTTCTCACTGACAGCCCCCAGTCGCCCCTACCTTCTGTACCCCTCCACCTCCCTCTTACCAATCGAAATCTCCCGCTCCCCTACCTATCCGAAGCACACAGACCGTTCCACAAGCACCCACCTCAACACACAAGAGCAGCACACATAAACACAAACACCACAAAACATACCGGCACGCAAGCACTCAACAGACACCCACACACATATCAGCCACCACAGTAAAAACCCAACACATCAAGCATACCCACAGGCACCACCACCAAAGTCACTGAAACCTCCACCACACCCACCATACCTGCAGACACCACCCGAACAGACACACAGACATCCACCACATCCACCATACTTGCAGACATCACCCTAAAAGACACACACACATCCACCATTGCAAGCATACCCTCAGACACCACCCCAACAGACACACACACACACATCACTCCATCACCAAACACTTATGCCTCCCAGCCCAAAAACACTCAAATGTCAACACTCACACATGCAACAGATACCACCCGAACATAAGCATACCTCACACACACACATCCAAGGCATCCACACTGACACAGCAGACAACCAATCCCACAATCTCCAAATCCCTACCTTTGTCTGCTGACTGTTGCCATGTTCCTAAAACAGATTTTTAGTTTGAGCTTGCCCTTTCTCCTGTTCCCTCCACCTTGATCCCAAACCCAAGAGGACCCCACCCCATCCCTTCCACCTCCAAGTCCACCTCTGGTTCACCTGGCTCCCCTGCAAGCACCCACATTCCACCTTCCAAGTATAAGCCCATACCTCCTAAGAAGCAGTCCACTCCTCCAAAACCATACCCACCCATCTGAAATCCACCCTCCCAAGGATGATCCCTGAGGTGCCTGCCTGCTTACTTGATGCCCCTTCCTGTGGAGGCTCCCTGGCAGTAAAACGCTCAAGTGAGGGCACAGTAATCGGCATGGACAATTGCATATGAACTGGCCAATGGCCGTAAATATGAGGGATTTACAGTAAATATACCAGAACAAGTTTTTTTGGGGTGCACATTTGTCCTGCAGTTCTTTTTCTACCTTTATGTTTTTCCTGGGTAACTTGTGCTTTCTGCCTACATTTGTGTGGGTTTCAGCCTGCTTGCTGATCCATTTGCTGTTGTTTGCAGGCAGTGCTGGTGTCACCAAGACAAAGGTAGTTGATGACTGTATGGATATGTGGGTGCTAATGCAATTGTGGTGTCATAGCATTGTGTTCTGTTTGGTATTATAAGTATTTCATCTTGCATTGTCCAATGTGAACATAAATAGTGTTAGACCTGTCCCCCTGATACGGATTATAGATTCATCTGTGTGGCAGCTTGTTTGCGCAGACATGGTGTTCAAGTGTGCTACTTTTGTTTGCATTTGACTTTGTGCATGTCCATTTTGCTCTGTGTACCCTGCAGATACTTCTTGTAGATGTATGTCCCATGTAGCTGGGGTTGTATTTGCTTTGTTGAATTACACTTCCACATTGTGCAGATTGGCATGTCACTGCACTCTAGTATTATTTGCCCCTGAGGTACCTGAAAGGATAGTTCCTGTGCAAATGTTGTTTAAGGGGCATGTGCAAAGTGATATGTGTTCCAGTGCAGCCTCCTTCCCTGAGTGCTCCTGATGACCCCATCCCTATTGTGTAGGTATTGTTTGCATAGTTAGCATTGAATAGTTGTATCTCTGTGTACTGTGCACTGTGCATCCCGTTGTCCTTCCATTGTGTTGCAATGTGGTTGATGTGTGCGTCCATTTCAGGGCTTTTTAATGGGAGTGGTGTTTGCGTTCCATGGCACATCCATATATATGTGTGTTGAATTTGAAGACAGTCCATGGCATGTGTGCAATGTGAGTGTGATTTGTAGAGGTGATGTTCCTGTGTTTTTGGTCTTGTGTGGCACAATGTTGTTTACACTTCACTGTCCCTGTGCCTAGGATGAGCAGACATGTGCTTTTGTGTAGTGTTGTGGTGTAGTGTGAGTGACCTGCCCAAAAGGGGCATTTTGTGACTGTGAATGTGTCCTTCTTTGTGTATGATTCTGACCTGGGATACAATGACATGTGCACTCGAAGGATGACCCCATTATGTGTGGCTGATGGCACGACAATCTGTTCTTGAGCATAATGACACAGGAAGATGTGTGTGTACTTATGGTCTATTGCATCTACAGAAGCGTGCACCTTCAATGATCAGCAGCAGAGGCAAGATGTGTGTGATGGCCTCCATGGTGGCACCGAATGTGTGAGGCTGCCTGCTGGTGAGTGTCTCCCTTTATACTCCCCGTTTCCGCCTGCTGTGATGTTGTGGTTGGACCACTACAGTCAGATTGGTGGTGTGCAAGGTCATGTTGTGTCGGGAGGAAACACTGGCTCCACTGGCCGGTTTATGCTGCCTCGTGACAATGTCAGTCTGTGCTGTCTGGCAGTGCTGGCAGAACCACGGTAGTCTTTTCTCCATAGGCTTGCATGACTCATAATACGACGGTCCGACTGCCAACCCAATGGTGGTCACACTGCCAACGCCGCCATGGCGGTCCACGGTCCCCCAAACTCGCAATGAGGCCCAAGCCCCAGAGTCCTGTAATGGCTGGCAAAAATATTTTTCTGATGTTGCTGGTAGCCATTTATGGTGATCCCTCCCACGCCAATCTGACCTCCTTAGAAGTAAATTGGCCAAAGAGAAAGAAAGCTCCCTGGGCCAATCGGAATGCTCTGTTTAAAAAAAAAAAATGACTAATGGACTCTCACAATAGTTCCTCGAACCCAACCATCTAGATATACAAATATTTTTCCACCTTAACTGCTTAAAAACTACTGAATGGATTTACACCAAAGCACAAAAAGCACACTTTCTGGACCAAGATCTATCTTCCTGCCAAATTTAGTATAATTCAGTACAGCAGTTTTTGCAGTAGGACTGACATAAAAAGTCTGTGGAAAATGCATGAGGATTTGGCACTTTGAGACCCCCATATTTTCTCCCCCCCCCCCCTCTGCTGGACAGCTCACCCCAAAGTTTTCCAGGAAGGAGCTGAGGTGGATTCTTCGAAGGATGCCAAAGTTATTAGCAAACCAAAAAGTAAACTGTCTATGTATAGTGGGCTTTATAAAACAAAAAAAAGCAATTGCATTTTCCTGGCACAGTACAGTGCCAAATTTAAAACAGTTTGAAAATAATATGCTTAAAGGCACTTAACAGGTTACTGCTAATATATATATATATATATATATATATATATATATATTAGGCTGTCTTCACAGGTGTTCCATATTAGTCAATACATCTATTGAAAATGCACTATTGATTCATCATCATATAGCTGTGTTAGCATATATACTTATACTGTAAAAAAGAAACACAATTCATTAGAGTATTAAAAGTGTATATTAACATTTTTATGTTAAACCACACCCCCTTATCTTTGTGAAGGAAATTTTAAGCAATTGCATCTGACTTGAGGGGGGCTACTAACAATGTCAACTACTGTAGCTTTCTGATAGACTTGTTATGCAGTTGCATTTGACTCGAAAGGGATATCTAGTAATATCATGAAGGGCTGCAGCCTTGTTTGTTACTGTTGCTTCTGATTGATGTGAGACATATACAAATGACCTGAGGTAATGAAGCTATGCAAAAGGTCAGACATTTTGCATAGCTAATGCTTGTTATGTATTGTCGTGCACTGTTGGATACACAGATGCAATTCACTAGAGAGGGGTCCCAGAAACACATAATACAGAAAGTACTGTACTAGAGTCAAATTTGGCCTATAGGCACGAAGAAACAATGCACTAGGGTTTCATACTGTAGAAGACCTAAAAGAAAGATTGGATCATATCTCAGCATCAGAAGGTGACAAACGTTCTGTTTTCTTTTTTTTGGAGCATTGTATTTTAACTGCCTTACCTTTTCCTAAAATGAAAACCTTTACTTTTCTGAGTGGGCATTGAATGTATTCTTTTTATAATTACTTTGTTAAACTCCTTGTGTCCTATTGTATCTGAATGTGAACTAGCCACTACTTATTGGAAGGAGCTTATTAGCATAATGGCTTTCCAATTTTACCTTTGAAGAGTAAAGAGTACTAGAGAATTACACATACAACCCAGTGGTACATGACAGTTCCATCAATACTACCCAGTATCCTCAGTGAAGAAACTGGATTTATTGGTGGGGTAGGTGATTAATCACAATTCTTGTTATGGTGAACCCTCAAAGTCATTAAATGACCATGTGCTCTTCTCACTGGTAGCTATGGCATGGGGCAGACAGTCCACGTTTAATGTACTTATGCAGTACCAAAATAGTAATAAAAACAGGACACCAAAGAATAAAAATACCAAAATGAAGTAGAAAAACAGAGAGATATTTTGTAAACACAATGACATCAAAATAACGAAAATCCAGTAAGTTGAACCGGAGGTAGGAAATATAAAAATGTACGTGAGAAAGTGCCAAGAAGCACAATGCGCCAATGATTATCAATGCTCGCAGTATGCTGGGACTTATGCATGATTTGAGGCTGACTGTGGTAAAGCAAGGTTTGGATGCAACCACCAGGTTTGTCCTGGTAAAAGATTTTACCTTCTGAATTAAGGCCAATTTAAATGTCATTGAAGAGGGAAATCTAAGTTAGATGGGTGGACATATACCCCGTTTTCAATGCCGATCAGCACCATGAAAAACCTTGTTGTAAGGGGCACTAAAAAGGGCTCAATGCCCTCCTTGCCATGGGGGAAACTCCCATGGCAAGGGAGTCATTATTTTCAAAAGTAAAATCCTGCTTCAGACTTTTTTCAAATAAAAAGTTATAACTTTGCCATACAACACCATGATGTTTACTAGATCTGTCCAGCAAAGTTACTATGCACTGGCATGAACCAGCATCATGGTGTTTCCTGTCAATGCTTGAAGTGTCTACTTGACCAATGGACATTTCAAAGCTTTGTGGTCAGCAAAATGACATTAGCAGTCAATTTCTTTGTCATAGGTACTCAAGGGAGTAGGTCCATTCCTTCAGAACTCCTCCTGGGTCACAGATAGTAAGCCCAGTTTTCTTCTGATCTTCTGCAGTTCCAGAAAGTGTCCTAAGGTAGGTGCCAGGCGGTGGCACATTTATGCCTGGCACTAGCTGGTGGGTGCGAGTGACTTCTGTGTACACGCTAACTCATGAGGTCAAAGTTTCTGGAACCAAATCTACCCACGCATTCAGTAGTCCCTGTTTGCCCTACTGCAAATTGTCTTCAAATGCCATGAGTCAGGGCATTTGCAGGATGGCAATAGTCTTTGGCCACATAGAAACTTGTGATTTGAGGGATGGGGGTGTGTTAGGGTAGTTGACTATGGTAACCCTAGCGTCTTCCCTCATCTAACATTCACTCTAGTTTGAGGCAGGCACTGTATCAACAACAAATCAAGATACACAAGTCTGGTAGGGCAAAAGCAGGGTCTTTCAGCAACCACAAAAGGGGATTGTTAGAAATGTGGTATTTGGTTGGCAGTCAGATTACCCCTATCCAAGCAAGGACCCTAATTCAAGTCAGGGCAAAGGAGAAACACACCTGTTTAACCCCCACTCACCCCCTTGGTAGCTTGGCATGAGTAGAAAGGCTTAACCCAGAAGTAATGTGTAAAGTATTTGTACCAACACACATATTAATACAGTGAAAATACTACAGAATGGACACCACACAAGTTTAGAAAAATAGGCAATATTTATCTAAATCAAGCAATACCAAAACAACACAAATCTAACACACAGTCAAAATATAAATGTTCATAAGAATAAGGGCCAGGTGTAGCAAACTTTTGCGAGTCGCAAATAGCCCGAATCGCCATTTGTGAACCCGCAAAAGTGGAAATGGGATGCAAAAATCCCATTTCCGACTCGCAAAATGCGACGCAAGCCATTACCGACTTGCAAAAATAGTGACCCCATTTTGCGACCCGCAAATAGGAAGTAACAATTTGCGAGTCGCAAACCAAATGCAATAGCCACTCGCAAATTGCGACTAGTCGCAAAAATCCCATTTTGCACTTCCAATTTACCACTAACTCAGAGCAGGTGGTAACCAGAACCAAAGTATAAAAGGAGACCCAGAAGACACCTGGGTTACTCAAGATGGCGAAGATATATGTGATAGGAATGAGGAAGAGAGCCCACGCCGCACAGCAGAGGAGGAGGAGGAGCCGGAGACAGGAGAAGATATACAGAACCAGGCACACACGTTTCCAACAAACAGAGGAGGAGATATATGATAAATATAGACTCAGCAGTGCAGCAATACTAGATTTAATAGATGTACTCAATCCGCAGCTTCAACGCCAGACTGTGCGGGGCTGCGCCATCCCTACGCATATGCAAGTGCTATGCTCACTGCACCTCTTGGCCTCAGGTAGCTATCAGGGGGTCATTGCTGTGGCAGGTGGGGTATCCCAAAGTGCACTCTCACGGTTCTTTAGAGCATTCCTAGATGCCTTACTCACACACATGTCCAGATACATATACCTACCCAGGAATGAGGCAGAAATCAACTGCACCAAGTTGGAATTCCACAGGATTGCCAACTTCCCCCATGTCATAGGGTGTGTGGACGGGACACATATACAAATCTGCCCTCCTGGAAATCTGGAATATCTGTTCCGCAACAGGAAGTGTACCCACTCACTGAACATCCAGGTGGTATGTGACGCCCATTATGTTATCAGTGACATGGTTGCCAAATTTCCGGGAAGCACACATGACTCCTACATTTTCAGGCACAGTGGGATACACCAACGCCTAGAACGTGGGGAGTTTGGAGACGGATACCTCCTAGGTATAGCTGAATACACCTTGCAGACATACACACAGGTCAATGTGGAAACCATCTATGCCCAGCTAACATTGTACATTTTGTGCCAAACAGGTGACAGTGCATATGCACTACGACCATGGATACTCACCCTGTACTTAACACCCAGCAATGAGAAAGAGAGGCGATACAACAGTGCACATAGGAGGACCCGAAATATCATAGAGAGGACCTTTGGACTGCTGAAGGCACGAAGTGGAGGTGCCCTCCAGTATACCCCAATAACAGCTTTCAAGATTGTTGGTGCATGCACTATCCTGCACAACATTGCCACCAGACGTGGGCTACCTCTCACCCCAGAAGACCCAGATTCGGAGGATGAAGAGCAAGAGCTACCACATCGCCATCATGGGGATAGAAGCATTGCAAATCAAGGCAGACTGAGACGGGACCACATTGCAAACCAATACTTTGGAAGGTACGTGCTAACTGTCACCACACTCACTAATCTCACACACAAAGAGTCCAGGTGTGAAGTGGAACTAACAAGAAATGTTTATAATGTGCACCAAAAAAACTATATACAATAACTACAGTTCAGGGGCTGTAAAAGTCCACCTGGCATGAGACACATTGAGCTCATGTGCCCCTACTCCAGGACAGTGCGGAGCTCATACTCTACGCCGGCCTCACCCAGCATGGCTGGTGCCTGGTGTGTCAGCAGTGCCCTGCCTTGCGCTACCACTGCGCAACACCCTGGTGTCACTGGCTGAGACACTGCTGACGTGGAGCCCTCCTCGCTGTCCTGCGGCGTGTCAACCGCGCCCCTAGCCACCTGCTGTGCCTCCATGATATCTACGGCGTGGCTGAGACGTCCCAGTCCACGTCCCACATCACTGGCAAAGTGGCCCATGTCTACCTGGAGGCTGACTGTGCGCCGTGAAAGGCCAGTGGTGTTCACTGCCAGCCTGACGATGGAGGCAGACATTCGGTCCAGCCGGTGCATTAGCTGCCTGTCACGGCACCTTGCACTCTCTCTCTCTGTTATGAGTTCTGCCACCAGTTGTCTCATTGAGAGTGCAAGGTCGCCGACGTGGGTATTGAGCTGTTGCAGCTCTGTGTGTACCAGCTGCATGCCACTGTTCTGGTTTTGCTCCATGCGCCGCATGGCCCCTGATATTCTCCTAATCTCCCGTGTCTGCAGGCGCTAACCCCATAGGAGTGCAGCCTCGCGCCCGACATGGAGGCGTCCCCTGGCTCAGCCTGCAGCACTGGATGGACATTTACACGTCGCCTGCGACGCTGTGGCGGCTCTGTGTCATCTACAACGGCACTGTGGCTGGGACCAGGTGCTGGCTCACTCACCAGTATGGCAACTGGTGCATCATGAGGGGACTGTGTGTTGGTGGTGCAGGTCCCTGTGGTGGCTTGTCCTGAGTCCTCTGCAGGCTGGTGGCTGACCTGTGGCCCCTGGACGCTTTGGCTGGAGGTGCTGTTGTGTGGGAGACCTGTGGGACAAAGGGAACACACTATCAGTATCTACCATCTGTTATCAACTTCCTAATAAACTGTTGCCTATCAACTGCCTACTTGACTACATTGCCCATAATGCACCATGCAGGTGGTTGGTACTCTGAAATGGAGCTATTTTAGTTGTGCATGCTGCTGTGTACAAGGTGGGTGGGGGTATGGCATATATGGGTGTACATGCATGTCTCATGGCACTCACTGGTTGATGGTCCTGGCTCTGAAGTGTCCAGCTCTCCCATCCCGCACACTGCCTTTGGCTCCAAGGTCTCCTCCACTCTTTCCTCCAGGGGTGTGGGTGGTGGTACAGTGAATGGTCCCCCTCATCCCCCGGAGCCGCTCTGCCACCCTCTCCTTGGTCCAGGAGTGCAGGTCATACCACCGTTTCTTTAACTCTTCAATACTCCGGTGGCTGACACCCAGGGAGTTCACCTTATCCTGGATTTCTGTCCAGATTCTTTTCTTCTCCACCTCTGGCACACTGAGGGCTGCCCTACCAAACAGTTGTTCATGGTGCTGACAGCATTCCTCAGTCAGCACCTCCAGCTCTTTTTCTGCAAATTTCAATTTGCGCTTTCTTGGTGTCTCTGCCATAGTAGCTGCTCTTCTTCCTGTTTGCAGTGTAGCAGTTGAAAATGGGTGTGGTCCTCCCTCCTCCCAGGTGTATTTGTAAACTTCCTGGCTGTGATGTCATCATCAGGAGCCAGGAAGTGTTTTCCAGTGTTTTCCAGAGTGTTCTGCTGCACCTGCATTCAATTTCCAGCACAGTCGCAATTTGCAACACCCACTCGCAATTTGCGTGTTTGTTTTTAGCGCGGTCGCAAAAAGCGACCTCGCAAACAGCGGACTCGCAATCTGCGGTGCGACTTCATTTGCGAGTTGCAAATTGAAGTCGCTTTTTCTTCTTGTATGCCATTTAAAAAGTTAGAAATTGCGAGTCGGAACGACTCGCAATTTCTGACTCGCTAAATTTTTCCTAACTACATCTGGCCCTAAGAGTCTTACTCCATAGAAAACAATAGAAACATTGATTTTACACAAAGTACCTGATTTGCATCAAAAATAAAGCCGCTCGGGCGCGCGTGCATCAGAAAAGTCAGAGATGCATCGATTCCTTACTCTCAAGTGATGCCGTGCATCGTTTCTTTTCCGGTCAGGTAGGTGATGTGTCGTTTTTCTACCTCGCAAGAGAGCAATGCGTAGATTTCCAGACAGGGCGCCTCGGATCCGTGCCGATTCACAATGACTTTGACGTCCAGGGACGATGCGTGATAAATTCGGTCACACAGTATCAGAAAACTGCACTGCTTAGGGTTTGCATCATTATTAGCAGCTGCAAGCGGGTGTTGTGTTGTTTCTGCTGCCACAATACATCGATCTCCCAGCTACGACAGGTGGAGCATTGATTTCAGCCACAAAGCGGTTGCGCTGCAGATGGTGCATTTAAAATTTCCATGCACGGCGTTCTGTGTGTGGATTTCAACTCTTGTTCTGCCCACTTCACCTTTTATGGGCTGAGGGACTGGATAGGGCACCAGTTGTGAGGGCAGGAGTCTCAGTAGAGAGTTTAGGTGCTGGCAGAGAAATTCTTTGATGGCCCTGAGGCTGGAAATCAGGAGGCAAGCTCAGTTCAAGCCCTTGGAAATTCTTCTTTAAGCAGGAATGCACCACAAAATCCTGTCTTTGTCCCGTTTCACATGCAGAAGCAGCAACTGCAGGATAGCCCAACAAAGAACAGGCAGGGGCAGCACTCCTACTCACCTCTTCTCCTTCATAGACGTTCCTCTTTCCTCCAGAAGTGATCTAAAGGCTGGGGTTTTGGGTCCACTACTTATACCGCTTTCTGCCTTTGAAGTAGGTAAACTTCAAAGGAATGTCTCCGTTGTTCACAAACTCCTGCCTTGCCCTGGCCAGGCACCAGGCATACAACAGGGGGCTGGAGACTGCACTGGTTAAGGTCAGGCACAGCCCATTCAGGTTTTAGTGACCACTCCTCCCTCCTATCTAGCCCAGATGGCTCATCAGGATATGCAGGCTACACCCTAGCTCCTTTTGTTTCACTGTCTAGGGGGGATTCACAAACAGCCCAACTGTCAGTCTGACCCATACAGGGAATCCACAAACAGACAGAGTCACAGAACGGATTGAGCAAGAAAATGCCTACTTTCTAAAAGTGGCATTTTCAAACTAACAACCTAAAAACAATTACACTAAAAGATGTATTTTTAAATTGAGAGTTAAGAGACCCCAAACTCCAAATTTCTATCTGCTCTCAAAGGGAAACTCCACTTTAAGGATATTTAAAGGCAGCCCCCATGTTAACCTATGAGAGAGATAGGCCTTGCAATAGTGAAAAACGAATTTGGCAGTATTTCACTCTTAGGACATGTAAAACACATCAGTATATGTCCCACCTTCATCATACACTGCACTCTGCTCATGGGGCTACCTGTGTCCCATCTTAGGGGTGCCATACATGTATAAAAATGGGAGGGTTTAGGCCTGGCAATTGGGTACACTTGTCAGGTTGAATTGGCAGCTTAAAACTGCACACACAGACACTGCAGCAGCAGGTCTGAGCCATGTTTACAGAACTACTAATGTGGGTGGCACAAGCAGTGCTGCAGGCCCAATAGTATCATTTTATTTACAGGCCCCAGGCACCTCTAATGCACTTTACGAGTAAATCAAACATGACAATCATGGAAAGGCCCATTACACATACAGTTTATACAGGAGCACTTGCACTTTAGCACAGGCAAGCAGTGGTAAAGTGCCCAGAGTACCGAAAACAGCAAAAACAGAGTTCATCACAGAGTCATAACATGGGAATCAGAGGCAAAAAACACAGTGGAGACCACGCCAAAGATGTCAGATCTAACAGGATACACAAGAATTGGCTTGTCTTTCTTGTGTGCCTCAAGTTTTACATGCGGATCAACATGCCTGCAAGCAGGATCTGACAGTGCCATGTGCCATGCTACATGATGCCCATAGCTCCCAATTACAGATATTCTGTAGAGTTCAGAGGAGTCACTTCTGTCCTCTTCAGCTTAGCCTATTGTTTGCTCCTGGGAGGCATATAACCCCTATTCCACACCTACTCAAGGCTGAGAACTGGCTGGGAGCTAGCAGAGATGTATGCTAATTTGCCTTCTGGCAGCTGAGGCAAGTAGAGAGCAACTTAACAAAATAAATTCTAAAAATTACTTTTGCCTAATATTTATTAAACAGATCCAACCAAGGTCAATAGGAGTCCTTATGCAAGGGTTTGCAAGGGATTCTAGGTAACATAATCTAGAGACAGAGCCATACAAATCACCTCATCCTGGGTTCCAGTATGTGTCTAGTTTTTCAAAACTTTAGAGGTTTGCTAGGTTTCCTTAGATGCTGGCTGAACTAGGGCTGAAAAACCAGAGCTACCCACTTTAAAAAAGGGTCAGTTTTGAGTGGAAATATTTGAAGTATCCATGTTGGGTTTTTGGGAGGTTTCCTGCCACTGGCTCTAGGGCTACCAACACAAGTGAGGTACCATTTTTATCACAAGACATAGGAGAATGCTGTGTGGAAGGACGTTTGGGACTCTCTGCAGGTTTCATAGCTTTCCATCACAGAAATGTGAGGAACATGTGTTTTTTTTGTCAAATGTTAAGGTTTGCAGGATATTCTGGGAACCATAACTTAGAGAGTCACTGCATCCTGGATTCCCCTTGGTGTCTAGTTTGAAAAAATGTAAAGGTTTGCCAGGTTTCCCTAGGTGCCGGCTGAGCCAGGGCCCAAAATCCACAGCTAGTCCTATTACAAAAAAACAAGTCTTTTTCCAGAGGAAAAATATGATATGTCCATGTTGTGGTTTGGGAAGTTTGCTGTCATGGGCACTAGGCCTACCCATACAAGTGAGGTACCATTTTTATCTGGAGATGTAAGGGAATACAGAATAATAGTATAAATGTTAATATCAATTGCATTTCTCTGCATTTGCACTTCTAAGCCATCCACCGTGTTTAAAGGAGAAGGACTGGCACATTACTACTGGATTGCAGGGGTACAGTTCACAGAGTTCCAAAGTTAGCAAAGCAGATGGAGCAAAGCTCTGGGAGATCATTGTGCAAATGATCATCACTTCCTGTGCTCTGGATAACCAGAGTTGAAGAAAGCACCCCTTAAATGCCAGTAGGTTATTTACGGCCCCTATTTTTCAAAGCTTCTTGATCATGTTTTAGTGAGCCTACCTTTTACTTCTGGCATTTGTTCTTTTTTTGGTTACTCGTTTCAGTTTCATTTGAACATTGACAACCCTTTGAAGAGTAGTCCTGTTAATGATTGGCAATGGAAAAAAAGGAGTCAGCTCATTTTAGGAATCAATTGCTTTATTCTTGCACTCCTTTATTGGGTTTTCACTTGAACTACACCTATATTTGCCACTAATATCCTTTCTTCTATCTTGTACTGCTTTTGAGATTTTATGTCAACACACTGACTATGCACCTACCTACACAATCTTTTTTCAGCACTCCTTCTTCTTTTCTTGACTATGGGCCATTTTATACTTTTTGACACAAAACTCCGCAAACACAGTTTTGTTGTGAACAAGTTTAGCACCAACTTGCACCATTTCTCAGCACCATCGGGGCGTTATATTTATACTATGACACATGATGGTTCTAGGAAATGGTTAGAGTAAAAATGTTGACGTTAACCCTTGTGCTCTGTTGTAAGGCAAACTGACTACAATGCTGCAAAACTGACTCTGACCCATTTTGCTGCACGTAAACATGTCACAAACAGATATGCACAATTTTAACACCACATTTGTGTCAACTTTAGATGCTAAAGCAGGAAACCAGCCAGGAGGATACACAGACGTCCCAGGAGAAGGAAAAGAAAAAGCACAAGTGTTGATTCCGTGAGGAGGGGCGTGAGATCCTTGTCAGAGGGATGATGGAGCACCAACACCAGTTATTTGTCACCTCCAAATTGCCAAATGGTAAGAGAGGAGCAATATGGAGGCTAATAGTGGACAAAATCAACAGTGTGACAGAGGTGAAGTGAATTGTTATGGATGGAGTGCAAGAAGCACTGGCATGATTGTAAGTGTAGAACTAAGGAGAAAATGGGCAGAAACAGAAAGGCAGCACTGTCAACTGGAGTCGGAAGTCCAGCACCACAGGAGGACCTGTATGAGATGGAGGAGATGGTTGCAGCGGTCATCCCGGAAGAGCTGGTCACAAGAATACCAGGACAGGACAGTGCAGACATCCAACAACCACCACAAATGCAGGATCATTTACAGGGGGTAACTCTCAATGCATGTTAAAGGAGTGCAGTGGGGCACATTGCCTATGAATCAAGATGCACTATTCAAACATAAGCAACACATGTCCACATGCCTTGGTTGTGCCATGCACCACAACACATACACAACCTGGACATATGTCAATCACCAGGGCTATATACCAACATGTCCATATGCAGCACATTAAATGGAAGGCACGTCTAATTACTGTGCTTGTGTGATCACAACACCACTTTCATATGGCTAAACCTATCCTACCCACACAACAGAGACATTAGAGACTAGGAAGAAAGTCAATACCATTCCTATTGTTACGTCATGGTGGTGTCTCTTGCAAAAACACTTCGCTACTACCATGCCCCATTGCCGAAACACGTATATGCTGCATCTTACAGCACACATTAAAATGGCACCTTAGCTAACATTACTCATACATGCGCAGGAAGGAATACCATCCCTCCCATAAACAAGACATCCACACCAGGCAACCACTTCTCCATCATGCTGCAACAATGCCTGTCTGGATGCAGGGAGAACTAATCTGTGCAGCTGCTGGGGAAATTACAGGGTGGTCCCGCATCACAGTAAACATGGCACTACCCTGCGTAACTAACCTGGTGCAGTGTTGAGCCACATGAGAACGGTGCCACTTGAGAAATATTTGCACTACAGATTGCAATCTGTAGAACACAACACATATAGGCTGAACCCACAACATCTCTGAAACAACCATGTGAGCCACATAGGAATGGGGAAGCAATCACACACACACAATGTATAGTGTATGTCTGTGAACATCATTGTGCATATTATCACATTGACGGGTGGTGAGTGGCGAATGGGAAAATCTGGCATTTGTAATACTGCTAGTGTGGTCTTTCTTCAGCTGTTGGCAGCATGAGTTTCACACTGGAATGGCGGATGGAAATATGTCTTCTCCTGTCAGCTCTGGGGGGAAGATACCACAACATTGTTGCTGGATCAAATACAGCAAGTGTCAATCTTGGAGTTCATTGGGTGTGACAGCACATGCTGCAGTTGTCACTGCAAATCATGCAGTGGAAAGTGCAAAGAGCCTGGCCATGGGGGCCGCTGCACTGCCCATGCCAGGTGCCTGGGCAGTGCAGGGGCACCCAAGGGCACACCATATTACCACCAACCTGTGCATGGCATTTGGACTGCCATGCAAAGGCAGGTCGAAAAGTGGAAACTTAATTTGAAGGGTAGCTCTGATCGTAATGCTATGCTGGTGTCTCAAGACAGGTGGCATTGCCAGTCCGTAAGCTGCAGGTAACCTGCCAGTACCAGGCCATTGGCCCGTGGGGCCTTCCCCATTGTCAAAATGTGCCACTTCCACCTGCGCTGTTGGCTCTGGTCATATTGCCAATGGCAGTCTGGTGGTCATAGGACTGGCAGACTTGTAATGAGGGTCAATGTATGCACTAGTGAAACTAGCTGCAAGATCTACATCAAACTAGCTAGAGACCCTGAACAAAGTTGAAAATAAGTCAACTGGCTATGTCCATAATTTAGTGGCATCATGCACTGTCATGTATAAAATGCTGTTCACATCAATAAATGATACGCATGCTGGCCTTCCCTGGGTCCACCCCTGTGCCAGTGGTAAATTAGCTGCACTGACACAGCATTGCATCCCTTGCACCATAGTGCACATTTGGCTGCATTGAGGGGGAGACCATAGTTGTGAAGGAGGAACACCTTCCAGCATAACCAGAAACTGAAATGGCAATCTGCTAGGTCCATCATTGCATCTTGGTAATGCCATCCCTGGAGTGGTGTAAGGTTTTGGTGCCGCCTCTGGTGTATAAAAAGACGTAAAACTGGGACAGGGGCAAAATGCAATGTGTGTTGGTGTGGCTTAACCATCGCAACAGCCATTGCAAGGCCCTACCATGCAAATTGATGCATGGAAAGGGGCCACAATAACAAGATGGTGTCAAGCCACCATAAGGGAATACATGACACCTTGTAAATATGACGCAGCCTATTGAGCTACCTGAGCTTCCCTTTACAGGACACTGAGGTGGGGCAAAGGGCTGATACATTGGAACAATAATGTACAAGAACAATGTTTTGGGCTGTAAGTTGTCACTGAGCCTCCAATAGCAATTCAATGACGTGCCATGTCAACTGTCACAACATAGAAAGATTGATTTTACACCATCTCATTGTACAGGATGATGGCTCTCCTGTAGATCTGCCTGTCCTGGAGTTCTCTGATGACCTGGATGACCACCTGACAACTATCAGCAAACAGACTCTCCAGGATGTCCTGGTATCCCTCAAGACACCACCTACAGATGAAAGGAGGACAACTAATTTTGCAACCATGCCAGATGACCCACGGAACACCCAAAATATACTACCTGCCAGTACAAACATGGCTCAGGACACCAAGGACCCAAAGACAGGCTTCCAGAGGACAGTAGTAGGAAACAAGCGGGAGCTGGCTAAGCAGGTGCGGGTGGGGATGGAGACCGTGGCAGCCAGCCTAGAGGGAGTGTGCATGTGCCTCGTGACAGCTAATGAACACACAGCTGCCAACCGAGGCATACACTCCCTACTGAGTGGAGTCCAGCAGTGTCTGGTGGACGTAGCTGCTGCCATAAGGGAGAGGCCACAACAACTGCCCTCCCAGACTGGCAGCAGCATGATAGAGAACAAGCTGGACTCCTTTCAGCGTGAAGTAGCCTCCCTCAGGGAAGACTGCCTACCACCAGGATGTTGCAGCCATTTTGAAAAAACAGCAGTTTCTCCTTGCTGCAGTGATGCCATATGTCATACCACAAATGGCAACTGCCGGGAATTGGGACTCCACCACCAATGGCACAGGAGCCCCCCTACACATCAGAGGATGAAGATGTGGAACAAATCACTTTTACTCCGAAAAGTAACTGGTAGTACCAGTCTATGCCACATAGACAGTTTTTGCCTTAGCTCTGGGCTAGAGATCATCCCAGTGTTGTCACAGTTGAATATATGCACTCTTCACCCACCCACTGTTGACCTGTCTGCTATGGACTGTCATTATCTCTCAGTTACCAATTGGCAATTTGTGTTCCTCCACACTAATCAACACTGCTCTGAAGCATGTCTCATGACGTGTCCCTCAACTTTGTACTCTGACTGTGTCAAAAAACTGTTATTCACAAATGGGGTTTCTGATCTGGACATTGTTGATAATTCACTTAGACACTTTCACCTGTAAATAAACACCTTGTAGACATTTTCCATGTCTACATATTCTGTGATCCATCTACTCAACTAAATGATAGTATTATGTGAATCCATGTCAATGACTACAGAAGATCAGTACATGAGTGCAGAACTGTGGGGGCACAAAGCTACACACAAGGAACCAAACATGAAATATGGCAGGTCAGGCAGAAAACCAATTAAAAGGCAATGTAGCCAGCTGGGAGTACCAGAATACCTCATTGGTGTGGTATAGTTAGCTAACCTTATCAGTGATGGGCAACTGGTCTATGCTGCAGGATAGAGTTCCATTTGGAGCTGCTGTCAAATCTGTCACAGTTCCCAACATTGTAAAAACAGGAACCCCAACAATGACAGCTGAAGTTCCAGACTTACCTGTCCAAGTGAAACCATAAATAGACATAATGAATGGTGGCTACGCTGCATGGCAGATGCATGGTCTAGCAGATATGATGTTGCAGCCAAAGTGGCAGCTCCATTGTCAACAACTGAAGCACACGTTAAAAGAGAGATTTGAAGGCAGAACAAATTCCCAGCCAACCTCCAATTTTCTCAGTGCACTTATTGGAAGACCCTGAGACTCAGGCAAATTACACAATTTGTGTAGAAGAATACAAAAATATTTATTTTAAATACAAGAAACCTAAAAACAAATAAAACCTACCCTATCCTAAACTAACCTATACTAACTATACTTATCCAACAACTAAAGCTATTTAACCTATGCTAAACTTACACATTAAACACCACACTCCAAACATTGGCCCTCCACCCCCCTTAAGAAACAAGACACAAGTAGGACAACAATTGTTAAAACTGCACATGTACTATCTAATTATACATATATATATATATATATATATATATATATATATATATATATATATATATATATATATTTATGATATATTTTTAATTTTTGTATTAATTTTTAAAAACAAACACATGTATACCCGAACATGAACCCCCCCAGCCATCCGCCAATAAAAACATTATAAGAAAAAAAAACAGCCCCAACTACACTTATCTATTAACCTACACTAACCTAACACTAGTTATCTAAATCCCATACTAAAATATATGTCAATTTCAAAAGGGAGGGGGATAAACTGGGAGGAAGTCAAGTGACAGTTCAAGTTCAAAGTTACGCCTTTTTTTTCTTAATAAATTTCAATATATTGTGGTTGGCCGCTGAATCCCACTCCAACATGTCCAAGCATGTGAGTATAAGGTTCATGCCACTACGCAGGTCCTGTGGCAACTGTTATGATCTGGCAGCAGGTGGTGTAACCAATTGTGGCTGTGTGGTGACTGGTGCAGCTGATGTGGTTGGGGTGGGGCCAGCAGTGCCCCCCTGCACAGCTGATTCACTTGCTCCTTGCTTATCCTTTGGAGGCTGTATGGGGGCCCCCATGTATGATTGGCGACCATTCCCCAGAAGCTTTCTCTGACCAGGCGCGGTGAGCCATGCAGTGGTATCCAGACTCCACTTCCAGGATGTGGCAGTAATGTAATGCCCTCTTGCAAAACTGCTGCCTCTCCTCATTCGTCATGTTAGCAGCTGTAATATGAGGACAAGCAACCATCAGTATCAGCATTGGGTGCTACACCTAATCACACATACCCTCCAACACGCATTTAGAAAAGACAAAATTCTTCCTCATCTCTGTCTATGTCCAACCATACATCACAAGTATCCTGTACTTGTCAGTGGGAGGAGGGGAAATCGTTGTTAACCAAAAGGGGTCAGAGCTGATAGGAACAAATACAAGCCTGATCAACAAAACTGTCACCTACACTGTGAGCATCACATCTTTCTACAAGTTTGGTATCTCTCTCTCCCTGAGCCTAAGAGGGGAGGGCCATGCTATCCATCATCTCAACAATCCTGATCATACACCAAGGGCTGAGCAATCTTCATGGAGTTAAGGAGTGGACCATTTGATAGGGGGGCTGCTAACTAGAAAGCTGGTATTCAAAGGTTAATTACATCTACATTCATGTGTCCAGGTGTAGACACCCATGAATGTGTGGTCTGCCATTACTATTACTTTTACACTCAGTTCCATGACAGCACAAATTGGGCTTTGACCTACATTCAAGCCACTCACATTCTATAAAAAAATGGAACATACATGAAGTGAAAAATACGGAGCGCCATGCCGGGGGAAAATTGGTAGCCAAGACCTCTGCCTTTGTAACAACGCAGGGATGCACCAAATTAAATAGAAAATGACTCACCTCTGTGTTGTCACCTATGCCTGGACAAATTCTGCTTACATACTTCAATCCAGAGAACCTTGCCCCCTGGGGCAAGGATAATATACCGAACAAAATATCCAGAAGGGATCAATATATACCCAACTATATCAGTGAAAAACTCAATTATTCACTGAAAAATAATTTATTTTATTGACAATTAATCCAATTTAGTCATAGTGCCCACAAGTTACCTGTGCACCCAAAGAAAATCCAATATATAAAACTAATGAAAATTAATTATATATACACTTATTATACATAAAAAATACATAAAAAATATATACATAAATCCTCAATCAACAGTTCCATTAGAGCACCGTAGTACATCAAGTGTGATCTGCTTAACCAACCAATGGCCAGCAGTCCCAGCAAAAGGAGGTGGCAGTTGTCCAAAAGCCGTATCATGCCTCAGTGAAAGGTAGTAATCACTGAAAAGAAGTCCGATACAGTCCACAAATTCTTTAATTGCACAATTCGAAAATTCCAACAGTCACTCCTTGAGAGATACAGTCAACGTGTTTCGGCCTTAACGAATCTGGCCTTTTCAGGACAATGGAAACAGTGCCTATATAAACAACATAGAAAAATTACCTAAACCATTATAACTCATAACAACTATGTACACTACCAGGTGAGGGGATACCACACCTGTTCACCATAAAAACACCCCTATGTGCACAGAAAAATAATAAGTGAGTAAAAATAGAACAATACTGTTGCTGACCAAGACAAGACAATTAAATAGTAGAGATGTGGTTAAAAACTAAAATCAGTCCAAAATATGTGCCAAACGCAAACATTTAGAAAATTACACAATATCCTATACCAAATGTGGGAAACTACATATAAGCAAAGACTATAGAGCAAGACAATAAGGAAAACGTAATAAGGAAAATGTAATAAGGAAAACGTAGCCAGAGGGACTGACCTACATAGTAGTGAAAATGCGACACATAAATAATTATCGCAAAGAACTAATGCTCTAGAAAAAAAACGGGACAGCAGGGTTAAGAAAATATGTATAGTAAGCCATTTACCAAAGAAACGGCTCAACCACTG
The DNA here is from genome assembly GCF_031143425.1 of Pleurodeles waltl. Classification (NCBI taxonomy): domain Eukaryota; kingdom Metazoa; phylum Chordata; class Amphibia; order Caudata; family Salamandridae; genus Pleurodeles; species Pleurodeles waltl. The sequence goes on from NC_090446.1 coordinate 822,653,776, forward strand.
AGAAACGCGAGCCCAAAGGTCAACACGTACCTATTATTTAGGCAGAGAGCCGGTCGCGTGGTGTCCATGAATCACAGCTCTTAAAAATGACGCGCTCGCAAGATGCGCGTTTAAATCGATAATCAAAAAAGCAGCAGGCACTCTGGCTATGCGTGTAAATGTTAATAGAAAGCGAAGAGGTGACTAAAACAATCACACACTTCGACAACAGAATATGGGCGCCATTTTGAAGCATGCACATGATATACAATGATCCAGAAAAATGAATAAAAACATGGAAACCTTTACAAATAAACATTTCTTTCAACAAAAGCTAGCATACAAAAAACGTATTAACATATTTTTGACAATATAGAAAACTAAATAAAAATATAAGGACAGCCAGTATAAGTTTGAAAAATACATCAAACAACCATTAACATAAATAGGCACAAAGATGTATATACACACCTATCCATATATTAATTACAATGCACAACCCAACAACATCTACACAACTCCAATATAAATATTTACACTATTTACAAAGCTTATAATACATAGAAAGTGATGACAGACAAATGCCTCAATTGTTGACAGTGCCTAGGCACAGTATAACAAATATACTTTTTAAACTAATAATTACCACATATATAATATCAAAGGAGACAACACCAATGAGAAGTCACAATACCACATCATAGTGTGATTAAACAAAAACTTAAATGCAACACTAGGACTGGAAACAACCACATCTACTACTGAAGAATACTTAACAAAACGGGCTGGTACTAGACCATTCGCAATTATATTAGGGCCCACATTTCAGACATATCATTTAGACCCCTCCTAACCGTTCCAAATCTTTCAAACAGGCGAGCTTCCATTCTGTCCAGAACAGAAGCACTCAAACTGCCTGTTTTTATTTTATCAACTACATACAAGATAGACCATCTAATGTCTTCGGGACAATGGCCTTGTTCGATGTAGTGGTCAACCATTGGGGCACCACGAACAGCACATCGAATCCTGGACATGTGTTGAAGAATGCGTGTTTTCACAGGTTGTGTTGTCTGACCAATATAGGTAAGTGAACAAGGACAAGTGATACAATAAATCACGTTCCGATTGTTACAATTTGTAAAACAACGTTGATGGTGTATTTTACCATTCAGCTCCACCTGGCTACTCTTCTCAGTATACTGGCAAGCCAGACAATTCATGCACTGGGAATGCCCAATGATTGGAGGAAGGGCCAGCATACTTCTCAAGTCAGCCTTTTCTTTATTATTAGAACTAATCGGGGCATGTACTAGAGAGACATAGATATTCCAACCTCTCTTGAAGGCAAACAAGGGTTTATCTAGCCCAGCAGGAAGAAGTAACTTCCAATTTTTCTCGATAATGGCTCGAATGCGGTTTGCTTTGGGGTTATATGTCAATACACACGTAAGAGGACATGCTGTCTTTTTTAACTTGGGGACTAGCAGATGTTCACGTGGAGTGTACCATGCATGTTTAGAGGCCCCTTTAACAATGTTCTTGGGGTAACCCCTATTGATCAACCTGGATATCAATGATTCAGCATTTTGGAAGTAGTCTTCTTTAGTAGTGCAATTACGGCAAATGCAGAGAAATTGACCATACGGCAAGTTCTCTCTGAGAGGCCGTGGATGGTTACTGGAAAAGTGCAGTAGGATGTTTCTGTCGGTAGGTTTTTTATAAAGACTTACCGAAATAAACCCTTCAGTCAATTGGATCCATATATCTAAAAAGTTGATCCATTTACTGTCAGAAGACAACGTAAACTTCAGATCAGGTGTTAAATGATTGATCCATTGGTGAAAAGCATTTAGGGGCCAGATGTAGCAACTTCCCAAATTGCGACTTGCAATTTGCGAGTCCCTGTGACTCGCAAATTGCAAGTCGCAATTTTGGATGCAGAAAGGTGTCTCAGACACCTTCTGCGAGTCGCTATGGGGTCGCAAAGACCCACCTCATTGATATTAATGAGGTGGGTCGCAATTTGCGACCCCATAGCGATTCAGGGCACTCACAGACATGGAGGCCTGCTGGGAATAGCAGACCTCCATGTCCGTGACTGCTTTTAAATAAAGCAGGTTTTTTTTTCAAAGTGCAACCCGTTTTCCTTAGAGGAAAACGAGCTGCACTTTGAAAAATAAACCAAAACCTTTTGTTTCGGTATTTTTCAGGGCAGGTAGTGGTCCATTGGACCACTACCTGCTCTGAAAAATTATTTTTTAGGCCAGACACAAAGGGGAAGGGGTCCCATGGGGACCCCTTCCCGTTTGCAACTGGGTTACCATCCACTTCAAGTGGATGGTAACTGCGAGTCCATTTGCGACCGCTTTCGAGGTCGCAAATGGAACTGCATACCAGTGCGACTCGCAAATAGGAAGGGAACACCCCTTCCTATTTGTGACTCGGAAATGCATTTTGCGAGTCGGTTCCGACTCGCAAAATGCATTTCTACATACTAGATGGGCTTTAGCGACTTGCAAACAGCGTTTTTCGCCGTTTGCGAGTCGCTAAAGCTTTCCTACATCTGGCCCTTAGAGCCTCCAGACCACCTTCCCAAATCATAAAACTGTTGTCGATGTACTGCAACCACATTTTAATATGGGTATGAAAAGGGCTATTTGTCTCAAAAATCCATTTATCTTAAAAAAATGCCATGACAAGATTCGCAATTTCAGGGGCAAAATTGCTACACCCTTAACTTGCAGGTACAGTTCGTTGTCAAATGTGAACACATTATTTTTTAGACAAACCGTAGCTAAAGCGAGCAAAAAAGAAGAAGGGACCCTATGCGGAAGAGGCCTCTGATCTAGATAGACATTCATGATTTGCAAAGCCTCATCTTGAAGAATATTAGTGTAGAGAGCCTCAATATCTAAGGTAACCAATAATTGTGTGCTCTCAGCAAAAGCGTTACCTTCAAGTTTATTGATCATATGCATAGAATCACAAACATATTCTTTAGTGCTATAAGCTAAAGGTTTGAGGAAGAAATCTACATATTGAGCCAAAGGTTCAAGTAAGGAACCACAGGCCGCAATAATAGGTCTCCCCAGAGGGTTAGTAGCATTTTTATGACTCTTCGGAAGAATATAGAGAAGGGGAATACGTGATTGACTTAGGTTTAAAAAATCATATTCTTTCTTACATATCCATCCCTCTCTAAGTGCTTCATCAGTAATAGAAGAAATAATAGCTTTCAATCTAGGAGTAGGGTCCTCTGTTATCTGACGGTAGTGTTCTTTATTATTGAGTTAGCGACGTACTTCCATACAATATTTATCCTTATCAAGTATCACTATACCGCCACCTTTGTCAGCTGGCTTAATAATGATATTATCGTTTGATGATGATCCTGGGGCAAGGATGGCAGTGTTAAGGGGGAGATTGTTTTTGTGCAGGAAGGTACACCTTTCAACACAATAAAGTAATCTTCAAAGAGGTTTTACAATTTAAATGTGTTCTGCCTAATGCATCACCCATTGAAAGGTCCAAAATGGAGGATATCTATTTCTCCTCATTGCACATTGCTAAGGTCCACCCATGTGGTGTGTTTAGAATTTGGCACTGCCCCTGGTTTAAGAACCAAAAAATTGTAAATGTCGGACAGTGTATAAATGCAATGGATGTTGCTGCAGTTGTGCCACAACAACACCCATTGCTTTTTTTACACTGTCCCAGATATTTGAGTTTCCTTAAACCTGAGTGTTGGACTTGGCTCTTTTAGTAGGGTCATCCCCAATCTTTTCGCCTCCTTCCTTCTATTTTTCTGACCTGTCGTTTTTGGCTTTAGGACTCTGGGCACTTTACCACTGCTAACCAGTGCTAAAGTGCATATGATCTCTATTTAAATTGTATTGTTGATTGGTTTTCCATGATTGGCATATTTTATTTACTAGTAAGTCCCTAGTAAAGGGTACCAGAGGTGCCCAGGACCTGTAAATCAAATGATATTAGTGGGCCTGCAGCGCTGGTTGTGCAACCCATATTAGTATCCCTCGAAACATGGCTCAGACCTGCCACTGCAGTGACTGTGTGTGCAGTTTTAAACTGCCAATTCAACTTGGCAAGTGTACCCACTTGCCAGGCCTAAACCTTTACTTTTTATACATGTACGGCACCCCTAAGGTAAGCCCTAGGTAGCCCCATGGGCAGGGTGCAGTGTATGTAAAAGGTTGGACATGTACTTATGTGTTTTACATGTCCTGACAGTGAAATACTGCAAAATTCAGTTTTCACTGTTGCAATGCCTATCTCTCTCAGAGGTTAACATGGGGCTCTCTTTAAATATTATTAAAGTGCATATTTCCTTTGGGAGCAGATAGAAATGTGGCGTTTAGGGTCTCTAAACTCACAATTTAAAAATACATCTTTTACTAAAGTTTGTTTTCGGATTGTGTATTTGAAAATGCCACTTTTAGAAAGTAGGCATTTTCTTGCTTAAACCATCTGTGACTCTGCTTGTTTGTGGATTCCCTGTCTGGGTCAATTTGACAGTTGGGCTGTTTGCACCTCTCCTCTAGACAGTGACAACAAGGGATTTGGGGTGTATCATGCATATCCTGATGGGCCATATGGGTTGAGGGGAGGGGAAGACTGGTCACTTACACCTGAAAGGACTGTGCCTACCCTCACAATGTAGTCTCCAACTCCCTGGTGTGTGTCTGGGGCCTGGCCTGAGCAAGGAAGGATCTTGAAAACCACAGAAACTTCACTTTGAAGTTGGCCTACTTCAAAGGCAGAAAGGGGTATAAGAAGAGTGTGGGAGTGTAGCTCTTGTAATCAAACTTAACATGAAATGTTTATGAACTAATACATAATAATGCTGCATAGAAAATGTATTAATGTGTTTTACTAACGTAAGTCCGAAAATGTGCCCACGGGGAGTGGCCGCCAATATATACGTGGACTCATGAAATTGACTAATATTGAGTTATTAATGCACTAATGTATGATTTTGTATTAGTATTAACAGTTATACCTTAAGGTTTTGCTAATTAATTCACTAGGCCTTAGTTAGCATGAGTCGGGGCCTAGCTGCCCGGTTTCATATTAAATGTGTTTTTTCTAACGTGGAGTGTGCTGACTTGCTGAAGGACATGTAATCGTATTTTTCCAGAAGCTAGAAGATGAGTGTAACTGTAGTAGATCCGTTCTCATGAAACTCAACTTGCTCAAGGAAACATTCTTGCTGAATGCAACAGTGTAGACTCGCAAAAAGTACAAGGTCGCCTAAACCGGTATAGACAATGGACCTACTGACTGGGGATGCGAAGAGGACCACAAGAATATGAAATCATACCAGACATTCTACCCGGTGGAGACGTCAATCACAAAAACCAATAAACTACGTGAGAACTGTTATGAGGTGACAACTTTGATAGTACGACTGGAAAACCATTGGATGGAGATAGTGGGGTGCCAAACCTGCCCAATTAGAAATTAGGGGACTGTACAACAGAAAAGGGATAAAAACCTTTGACACGAGGAGCCAAGAGGAGATGCCATTGCAAATTTCTTGCTATTACCCAGACACTTTGTCACTCTGCTCAAAGACTTTGCTGTTTGACTCTTCAAACCATCCTCACCCTTACCATGCCCGTTCTATACTTCTCCTCCTTCTGAGGGTAGTGGCCCTACTTACCCCGTCTTGCTGAACTTTGCTGTGTTTCTTGGCTGATGGCGAATCAACTGATGTCCTGAGGACAAAGACTGACTCTGTATGCTGACCCATTACGGAGGGTAACTATATGATGAAATTGTAATTGTCTGTTTGCCTTTCCTTTCTAGGTACCAACTGCTTCTTTTGACAGAGACCATAGTTAGATGTTTTTCTAAATTTGTGTTGCTAAATTGTTTTGCATGAAGCTCAACATGCCAATGCTAATTTGAGGTTAGTTAAGGGGTTCACTAAACGGACTCAAATAGACAAATGACTGAATCAATGCTTTGTTGAATAATGCGCTAATGATACTCTGCTAAGGTTAACCTATGTTGACGTTGTGTTATGTCCTAATATTCATAATCTTTGCTTTGATGAAATCTTATTCGAGTTGCCATATTATGACAATCCTGATGTGTTTCATGTTTTTGAGACTAATAAACTTACTAGTAGAATTGTAATCAATAGGGAATAAACATCATAAAATCGTACTAAACTGGTGTGGTTATTCATGACTGAAAGATCATGGTGGTTTCCGAGTCTTATTAATGTTATGGATTAATCTAAATGATTTGTTATGGTGAATATTGATGACATTATTGACTTATTGATTGGCATGTGGATTAGATATCCCGTATTAAGGTGTCTTCAATCAGGGTCAAAAGATTCATCGACCTAAAACGAGTCCCAGAGTGAGTAAATTATCTAGTGAGGGACGCGTTAGCAAGAGCACCCAAAACCCCTGAAAATTAGATTACTTCAAGATCACTTCTGGAATCAAGAGGAACCTCTGACAAGGAGAAGAGCTGAAGAGCTGAGGAGAAGTGCTGCCCCTGCCTGTGACTTTGCTTTTTGGGCTACCCCTCAATTGCTGCATATCCCTCTGAAATGGGCCAAAGAGTGGACTTTGTGCATTCCTGCTTGAGAAGAATCTCCAAGGGCTTGGATTGAGCTTGCCTCTTGTTGTTGAAGTCTCAGGGACAACAAAGGCTTCTCTCTGCCAGCAGTTGGGCTTTCTGTTGAGAGTCCTGCCTGCCACATGGTGCCTTAACCGTTCTCTGGGCCCTTGAAAGGGGCAGCTGGTGGAAAAGGACAGAAATCCACTCAAAGATCGCCATGCTGGGAAACGTTCGATTGTGGTTGATAAATGTCACGCTGACGGTCTTGCGGCTGAAATCGACACTCCACCTGCATCGTGGCTGGTGATCAACGCAATGTGGCTGGAGAAACGATGTGCAACAACCGCAGCGGCTGCTATTAAGGACGCAAGCCGCTAAGCAGCACGGTTTCTTGACACCGTGTGACCAGATTTAAATGCAACATCGCTGGGCATGGAAAAATAATGCAAATCCTGCCTGGACCTGAGGTGCCCGTCCTGATCGACCTATCGCTCTCTTGCGGGAGAGAAGAAACGACGCACGCCAACCCGACTGGAGGAGGAATGATGCACGATCTCTTTTGCTGGTGAGAAATTGACGTCTTTTTTTAACACTCACCTGTGTGGCTTTATTTTGACACTACCCAGGTACTTTTGTGAAATAACAGCGTTCTCACTGTTTTCTAAAGATTAAGACTTCTTTCTTTTTAAAATTCATATGTTGGCTTGTGTATGTCAGACTTTGTCGTTTTGTTCTTGTTTTGTTTAGATAAATATTACCTATTTTTCTAAACCTGTGTTGTCATTTTGTAGTGTTTTCACTGAGTTACTGTGTGTGTTGGTAGAAATATTTTACACATTGCTGCTGAAGTTAAGCCTGCCTGCTTGTGCCAAGCTACCAAGGGGGTGAGCGGGGTTAACTGAGGGTGATTCTCCTTTACCCTGACTACAGTGAGAGTCCTTGCTTGGACAGGGGGTAACCTAACTGCCAGCCAAAGACCCCATTTCCAACACTGAGTCATCACAAGTTTTGCTAACCCCACCTCCCCCCAGGGTGCAATGAGGAGAAATGTTATAATTTCCCCTTGTTTTAGCTCTTTCTATATGTGCTGCATTCTGCAACATGCAGAGAAAGAACAAATTGCTTTTGGAGATTGTTTTTTGCACATGAGGGTGTCCCTCCTGCACAACAACTATTCCCCCTCTCCACACAGCCATCCTTGCACCATGGCACAAATGTGGCTGCGCTAGGGCTCAACTGCAAATTTAGCACTGATGCAGAGGAAAACACGGGGTGCACTGGATACTATTAAATACGGCGCATCCTGCATTGTGAAAAATGACAGATTGTGGTGCTGCCAATTTTGCCACAGCTTCACACCCTGTCATTTTTGGTTAAATATGGGCCTATGGGTTGACAACACCTCGTATACATGGAGCTGGCCATAGCGCACCACGAGCCTCCCAAGAAGTGACTCTCTGGAGGTGCTTGGGGGCCTTAAAAATGCCCAATTATCTCACCATCCTGCCTACTATGATACCAGTTCATTGGGCAGCCTAAAACATCTGGCATTGCATTCCACACTTCTGACTGACTCACACCAAATCCTGGATTACCTAACAGGACACACATTTTGACTCTTACTGGGTGCATCGGGATCTTCGAACCACACTACAGCAGTTGTGTAGGGGGCTGGTTCACCTGTAACACATGAATGGTAAACATTGCTTAGTGTGAATGCAAAGTTTCTGCAAATGAACAAAAAAAGTCAGTGCAAACTTGTTAAGCAGAGTGAGCTAGTCATCCTAGTGGAAGATCAGATCACCAACGAACTACTATGATCACTCAATCACACACACTCTCAGATGAATTAGAGCCACACATCTAAAAACAAACACTGAGCCAAAGACTCCTTTGGTGCTTCACACCATTTGTATATCGCACTGTCATGCAGCTGTCTGTTAGCACGACACCTCCATTACCAAATGGGACTGTTTGATCATGTATATTCCATCTGAGGGGCATGCTATGGTTGTTGCAGTGGCAGGTCAATTGTCCCACCCATAGCATTTCTGCCTGCAACAGTTGTAGTATACATCTATATCATTATCATAGCTCACAGACATACTACTACCCTGGGATTGTGTGAGTATTGCTGAGGATAGGTGCATTGTTAATGAAGTGAGGCTCTTTTAAATGTCTGCAAATATCATGCGTTAAAAATGTTGTGACTAATGCGGCAAAGTTATCTCATTGATTCAATTGTGCCATTTTAGTTGCCCCCTTAGGGGGGGAATCACCCCCCTTGCAAACATTATGCCTGGGGCAGGGCTAATGTGTGTGAAATGTTCACAAAGTTGAGCTATGCATGCATTGCGCCACTTTGTTAACACAATGCTGGGAAAAATGGTAGGATAACGCTGCCTTAGCATATAATACATTACACAATGCCGGTGCAAAGGTGGCACTATAGGTTCTAATATTTATGCCTTCATGATGGTTGTGTAGAATTCATCAAACATCTGACCTACATTGGTGTAATTGTTGGACTTGTGAACTCCAGGCCTGAACTGGCGCTGAGACTCTTCATGCAGGTTGAATACAACCTGTTCCTAAGCATTGCATGCAGCACTTCAACTTATCTGCTAATGTAATTCAAAAGCAATAAACAGCCAATTGTATGCCAATGGGAGACTTACCAAGAGTTTCGCCAATCTCTTTCCCCAACTGATCCAGCAGATCCTGCTCCCTTGCCAACAGATCTGCCCAGCGATGCTTGCTCTGGTGGTCATTCCGTCCGGTGTTGCACATGCACCTCAGGTGGTCGAGCACCTTGCCCCACCGCAGCCTCCTGGCCTCTGTCCAGTATCTGAGAATTACCCGGCCACCCATTTGCAGCATCATTGGGAGGTAGTGGGCTACAAGCCACACGAACCCCCTCCAGCTCATCCGCAGACATCCTGCTCATCCTCCCTTTGCCGGATATTTCCACTGGTGAATGGAGTTCACCAAAAAAAAACTAAACTAAACCCAAGGACCCCAAATACTTAACTTCCTCAGACAGACATCCCACAACACAATGACAAAACTGCACAATCACTACACAAAATACAAGGTATTTGACAAATTCTACACAAAAGAAACACAGGACACAGCACAATGGACACTACAAAATTGACAAAACACTCCAACAATCGACCACCAGCTCAGAAACACAACCACACACAGTCAAAGTTAAACAGACTGTAAAGGCAAAGTGAAACTACACTCACTGTACCATGCTTGTAGACAGGATTTCCAGTTACATCATTTCCTGGGTGTGTACGTCACGTTTTTCAGTCATGCGTCTTTTAATTTGATGCATTGGGCTTATGCGTCATTTTTATAAATGCATGATGCCCGTGCATCATTTTTTATTGACACATTATGGTAATGTGGCGATTTTATCAGGTCCAGGTGTCAAAAAGCCTGTGGCCGTCCGATTGAGTTTATGGGGCTAGGCGTCATTTTGGTGATAGGACTTGTATGGTTTATGCGTATGCGTGAAAAATAACAACGCATGATGTTTAGGCTTCAATGTTTCACAAGCGTGGTTTAAGAGGAGTGTGAACATTGAATTTTCACTAAGGGCCCATGTGCAATTTTCTTTACGTTGGTGGATGTTTTTGATGCATTTGCGTCATATTTTTTGCCTCATTTCTAGTTTGCATGGTTTTTGCATTGTCCTTGATTGCACCCTAAACATATTACATAGGCTGTGCTGCAATGTGTTATATGGGGCATGGCTACATGTGGAAGTCCATGTAGCAATGTGGTAAGGGTGAGATTGGTTGGTTCTTCCAATAAGTGTGTTTCAAAATCGGCTGCATGCAATCACTCTTACTTTGTGCATATGTGCATGTGTACCTATAGTCTGTCCACATATATTTTGGCACATGTGTGCTCCGTGTGAACATATGTGTATGAATCTGAATGTGTAGTAGGACTACATAGTTATCTCTGTGACAATAGTGTTTAGACATACCTATTACTGATGATATAGGACGGCCTGATTAACACATGCTCAGGAATGTGTCACCCATTACAATTTGGACTCAGAGTATGCAGTGTACTTGGACTGCTTTAACATCACATTTCCCCTGACAAGTTACGTGGCATTGTGTGTTGACTCTGTGGTTCATAGTTAAATGTTCCGTCTTGTTGCTCAGGTACACATGTGCCATGTGGTTGTCATACATCTCAGTTGCTGGTGATGTCATGTATACCTGTGATAGTGAAATATATTATATGCCATGTGTGCGTAGAAACAAGTGTGAATGCATTTTTTGTAACATATTACGAGATTAGTGTTTTAAGGGGATGTTCAAGGTCACATTACAATCTTCCAGCATGAACAGAAGTTGGCATTTACCTATTGCATATGCAGTCACATCACTGGCACCTATATTTCTGTATGTCAAAACACATGTGAAGATGATTTCTTAATGTCATAGGTTTTGTGCTACCTATGCCATTATGGTAGTGCTAGGTTGTTTTTTGTACTGTATCCTGACATTTTACTATGCCAAGGCCATTATGGTGGTAAATGTGTGCTGAGTTATGTTGTATATATTTGTGCCAGCCTCCAAATGGGTACTCAGATTTGGCTGGTTTATATTTGCCATTACTGTCACATACTCTGCTGTACCACGGTGTACCAGTGTTGCAGTGTTGTTTAGATTGCAGGCCTCCTCTTCATCATCACTGTGTGAGAATGTATGACAACAGAAACACATGTTTGAAAGGGAAGCTTCGGGTTTATGGTGCTCCACTTTGTTCTTCCCCCTGTGCAGATACATCAGGCACCTGACAATGCCATATCTTGATGTAGTCAGGGGAATGATATGTGTCTTAATAGAGCTGAGATCTGGGTCATTAATGACTGGAACTCAACAGTCTATGCAGACTCCCCAGTAGATATACACATGCACAAATGTGGTCATACAGACCAGGAGGTAATGCTTTGCTAGGTGGTACTTGATGTCAGGCCTTACCCTCTCAAGAATAGAGCTCGGCTGCTTGAACATGTAGGATATCTCATTCATAGAACTCATTATTGGTTTCATGTGCAGCATGTTTAGGGGTTGTATAACTGTTGTGATTTCAACTATCAATTAGTGTCATGGTACAGATGGTGTTGTATGTGACAGGCTCCTGTCATGGTGTCAGGTTAAGGCCAAATACCATGTTATGCTAATGCCAAAGATGTTTTGGTCATGTACATACCTCGCCAGCCTCAATATACATATGGGAAGGATAGACTTGCAGGCATTGATGTGTTGCTCTGTCTGTTTTGGAGTGTGTCTGTTCATTATCCTCTTTTTTCAGGCATTACTGTTAAGATATGTATTGTGTTCTCAATTAATCCCAGATATTTGACAGCTACCGCTTTGTATGCATCTTCTACAATGACATTGTGTGGTGATTTAGGGACAGAATCCAACATATGACTTGGGTCATGATGGGATCTATCCTCCTCTGACTACTGGCAACTTGTTCGTTCCCATACCATTGATGGTGTTAGTGAGATGTAAGGAGTGCCATGCACACATATCATAACTTATGGCACAGCACTTGTGTAGTCTTCAGGTGACATGATGTGTTCTATTTAGAACTATCAGTGGGTATCGCTGAGCTGTCCATCTAAAACCCCCATGGAACACGGTTATGTAATTCTACCAGCATCCCACAATTTAGCTAACTGCTAGCATGACTGAATGATGTAGAGGTTAGAAATCATCTCAGTTCTGTATTTAAATTTTGATAAAACCTACCTACATGCCTAGATGTACTCCGAATCAATGTGATGTTGGGTATCTGATAGTATTGGACATGAAACACATAGTAGCGCACCCACACCATATTGTGATGTTGGAATCCAAAAAATGTCTGGGATGCATTATTACAGTTAGTACCATGCAATTGTTCTGCATTGTGAGTGAGATTGAAGATTGTGTTTTGCTATGTGATGTTGTCGTAGAGAGACTAATATTTAAAGCTGCAAACACAGGTCAGGCATTGTTGATGATAGGCTAACTGTTGCTACCTAGGAGATACAACCACACATCTGTCTTTGTATTTAAATATGTATTCTCTGGAGACATGTGTGAAGACGGCAGATTTGTCTGACAAGTGTACATCTTTAGTACATAGTGAGTCTAACACACTCTGCTTACATTCCACCAAGACTATGCTTTGATCATGCATTGTGGAATTAACTTATTGCTCTTGCCAATAGATGTTGTATTTGTATAGGGACTCTGCAGCTCTACCTGCATTATTTCTCATCCAAACCAATGTGCATTCCACAGACATGTGTGTGCAATAAGTGAGGTCAAGTGTACCCTGTGTCAGGGTTGTGCCCCATGGCAGTGGCAGGACATTATCCCATGGATAGACTGTGCAGGCTTTACTTCCACCATTGGCTACTATCCCTGGGCAAATCATGATGACCATATTTACCTATGATGCCCCCCTTGTCACACATGTTCCATGCAGCCATTTGCCACTGTTACACTGAGTTGTGACAGTGTTCAGTTCCAACATTTCTTAAGATCAATTTCTTAACATCCCCTACCTTAAGTGTGCCACCCTTGCATACATCCATGATGCAGTTGGGTTTGATGGGCTTTGAAATTGCAAGTTGACCATGTGAATGTACAAAATATGTAGTGGATTGAGTCTTTCAGTTGTCACATACCAGTAAATAGGCTGTAAGTGATATGTGAGATGGAGGCAGCATAATCTCTTACATCACATATGATTTGCTACAATACTTATCAGTTCAGTGTTTGTTACATGCTCCATGAGGTTGGAGTCACATTCCTATGGTATCTGTAGTGTAGAATGAGTAGACCAAGGCAGAATTGGTGAAAAAAAGACTTTTTTATTTACAATAATTACATAGTGATTTCTGTGTGTTTTATGTATAAATGTTTTCAACAATATGTTGCCTCTGGGGTACCCCAGCAGCTGCAGTGAGCTGTTCCCTCATCAAATAGTCAGCACTATCCTCCTCCTTCTCCTCAAGTGGGTCTTACAATGGCACATTCATTCGAACACACAAACGTTGTGCAGGATTGCACATGTGAGAATAATTTTGCACACAAAAGGTGTGGCATAAATGAGACCGCCTCCAGTCCGGTCCAGGCACCTGAATCTTGATTTGAGGATGCCAAATGTCCTTTGCACCTCATTGTGTGACTGACAGTGTTCCTCGTTGTAGGCACGCTGTTCTGCTGTATTAGGGTAAGCAAATAGGGTCATGACCCAAGGCTCTATGGCATAACCCTGATCCACTGCAGAGGAAAGAGAGGAAAATTGTTGTTAAAGCTTGAAACAGAATTTGAATATACCATGGCAGTCGTTAGTTGGATTGGGTAATTAAATATGTTTGTGGTATAGTGTGAGTTCCTAGCCTTGTGTTAAGATTGCACTGTGTTGTTGGACATAGCAATCTTGGGTATTGGCTCAAGGACCTGGGACATATAATTAGGATTCCTAACTGATGCTCAGTATGTATATACCATGTGTTGTGTAGTGCATCTTTGTAGCAGGGTGCTATTTATAGAGGGAACCTAACACATCCTTGCACCACAATGGTGTCAGATGTAGAGACAACATAGTAGCCCTACAAGCCTTTTTATCCCAGCCATTTTGCCATCTGTCGGCACAGATTCACTGCAACACCAAGGCCCATATGGAGGGGTAAATGACAGAGTGCAATGAAGCTCCTTAATTGGCAGCACTGCACTCCATCATTTTCACTATGCAGGAATGCACCGTGTGTAATATGTTACAGAGCCACCGTTTGTTGTCCCAGAGCCAACGCAAAATATGCAGCCATGCTCCGGCACGGATAATCTTGCATCAGGGTGCTAGGACGGCTGTCCTGTGGGAGAGATTAAATCTGTGCTGGAAGGGACACCTTCCTTAACATAAACTGTCTTCAAAGGCAATTTGCTCTTTATATGTGTGCAGCAAAATGCAGCACGGATAGGTAGCAATTCAATATGAGGACAAATCAAAGTATATTTCCTTATTGCAGCCTGCAAACGCCACCCCTGGGGTGGTGTTTGATGTTGCACTGCCTCAGGTTTTAGGAAACACCAACATCTGGGGCAGCATCGTCATGCTATGTGTCTTGCTGTGGCACACCTACAGCAACACACATTGCACACCCCTTCCACACAAAGTGCTGCATGGGAAGGGGCCCTATTTACAAATGGCATCAAGCCACAAAAGAGTGGCCTAACGACACCTTGTAACTATGGTGCAGAGCATGACGAGGGCACTAGGGGCTCTTAAATATGGGCCTTAGTGATCTTGAGTGGCAGATGATAGTTGTACCAGCCATTAAGTGTACAAGGGTGTGTATCCCATTGTTTTAGGATAATCAACATTGCTACAGGTGTTTCTCCTAGCTTCCAATAAATGAATCAGCATTTATACTGTCAGCACATGCACAGTGCAGGCTATGGGATCAGGCAGACGTATGTGCACACTACAGGTAAGTCAGGTCTGTGTAGATGAGATGTAGTTGGTATTAGCACAACTTATCTGGTATTTGATGTATGTTCTGCCAGTGACTTGCACAGCATGATTTATGAGGGGATTTGCCTATGTTTGACTTTCTTTACATGACCATGGTTTATGCCATTGACATTGCTGAGCTATTCTTTGTTTGGTGTAATGTGTATGTTAAGTTATGTAGCCACCAATCTGTGGGCACTTGTAATGGTTTGTGGGCATCTTCTGTTAGCAAAGGGGACATAGCTTTACCTGTCCTTTACGTGGTGTGCCTGTCAAGTTGTGGGTGTGCAAAGTACATGTGGGGGTGTATGTGTTTGTGCTGTACCACAACATGGGTCATATGTGTTAAAACCTGCAAATCTGTGTTACCCTGGCCATGTGTTTTTGGTGTGGTGTATGTCTTGTGTGTCCTACAGGGTTGGTGTGCTGTGTGAATATTGCCAGGTTTGTTGCCTTACCCACGAGTAGGCCATTGCCATATTGGCCATCCTGGAAGCGTTTGTTGATCCAGGAGTGCCGGAGTATGAAGGCATCATGGACGCTACCAGGATACGTGGCTAAAATGTTTGTAAAAAGCCCACGGTGGTCCACTATGGCCTACACATTCATGGAATGCGTATGTTTCTGGTTTCTCTAATGTTTGCTGCAGGTGGGACAAGTCACACATAGGTGCAGTCCATTGCACCCAGCACATGCGGAAAATCAGCAATTAGGTAAAATCCTTGTTTAGTCTCCTGCTGCACTTGCTGGGTATTGGGCAAGTAGATGAGCGGGGTGTCAGGCAGATGATTGCATCTAGGACCTTCGGCAGGAAGAACGAGAAAGATGGCTGTGACACACCAGCAACCAGTGCACCTGTTGTCTGGAGTGACCCAGATGCCAGCATGTGCATGACAGGTAGCAGCTTTGTATTGGGTGGTATCTAGGAGTTTGCATCCTGGCTGTGATGTCTGGTGCAATGTGGTGCAGTAGGTGTAGAATGGACTCCTGGTCAGGTAAGTCCTGATGATGTGTTATTCCCTGAGGCCAAGGATGGTTGTCCTCTTCCGATAAATCCTCTCCTGCCTTCTGCGTTGCCTTTGTGGGTGCCGTGGTGGTGTTTGTGGTTGCTGCATTGGTGGTGGTCGAGAGAGCTCCTGTGGTTGCTGTCCTCTGTGGTGTGACCCAAGCTGGAGCATTAATATTTCCATCTTGTCCTGTAGGTTGCCAATGTTGCTTCAGCGAGTTTTCCTTAACTAGTGGTGTGTGGGCCTCATTTAAATGCCTGGTCTGACCCAGACGTTAAAATGTGGTGCTAATCGGGGTTTACTTCATTTTTTCGCTCTGCTTCTTAGTTGTGCATTCTTTTTGCATCAGGAGTTAAATATGGCGCCAGGGGGTTGGCATCATTTTTTGGATGGGAACGCCTACCTTGCATATCATTGTCACAGGAAGCAAGGTGTTTGAGCACATCCAAAAAATGACGCTAACTAAAAAATGTTGTTAATAGACGGGTCTAGCGCCAAAATATAAATATTAAGCAAAGTTTGCACTGGATTTGAGCCAAACAAATGGCACAAACAGAGTAGAAATATGCCCCTAACTGTGAGGCAGGGTGCTCCCTTTCTGGTTTTCATGCCACTAACTGTGCTAACTTCTCTGCTATAGAGGCCCAGATTCTGATTGTGTCAGACATGAAGGTGCTACTTATCGCACACAATAAAATCTGACACCATGGGTTTGCATTTATTGGCTGCAATAAATAGCACCTTTTCCTAATTTTTGAGGAACAACAATAATAATAACTGATTTTGATGTTTAATGCCAAAATCTGTATGGTGTAGTAAATATAGTATAATTTTCCCCAGTTACATTTCTTTAGGTTTGATCAGTCAAAATTTAATGGAGGTTGAAGAATTGAACAAATTTGGTAATTACCGAGTGGGGTATATATCACTCAATTCATTTTTAGACTCCTGCATGGGGACTTTTTGGGCACCGGTAAACTCTGACCTACTTGGAATCAGGGCTAGATAACTTAGTCCACAGTGAGACATACCTTCCGAGGCAGGATGTGCTACCAAGCTCGCAGTGCTGGAAAGCTGCTCCATTTGTTTGTTTGCTTTTGATTGTGACCTTGCTTGCTGTTTAGGGTCGAGCGTGCCAGCACTGTTGTAATCTCTCTTTGGGCTTTTAACCACATCCATGTCACGCCCATTACTTTCATTAGTTCATGGGCTAGCCTTCTAAATTCGCCTAATTTCATTTGTGAAAGGAATGCATACATCATGCCTTTTCCAGGGTTTAGTCCTCAAGCACACGGCCAACTACTGAAACTAAATTCGAGACTCCTTGTTTTCCGCATGGTTTCTGCACTAATTTTTTTATTCCACACAGCGCAATTTAGTTGGGTTTTACACAGCACGATTGTGCTTGTCTTTTTTTTTTTTTTTTTACATTTCCCCGTCCCCATCCACACCCCCTCCGGCCCCTGACATTTGCGGTAGAGGCCACTGCACATATGCTTTGCCACGCATCTTCTGGGTTACAACGCTAATAGCTCTAACTTGAGCAAACGTGAGACCCAGTCTTTAATTGAGCTATGAATGGGAGGATGAAATCTTTTTAGTAAATGCCTCACATCCGGAACGTTGAAAGAGCTCATTAGCTATATGCGCACGCAGCATGTGTTCAACAATGGCGTTAGGTGTTTAACCCCAATACACTGGCCCATGCTGGCATCCGTTGTGTGGCCTGTGTGCACAGCTCACATGTCAGACCAAGCACAAGGAAGGGCCCTGCCTTCCCTGATGCTACCTGTGCCCCATTAGTTAAATATATACGCAGTGGACGGGCCCCGCTCTAAAAAGCAAAACCCCCTCGAAGTAGGCAGCTAAAGCAGCCTCCCTACCTCCCACTGCCAGTGGTGAGTGCAGTTGGTATAGTTTTTCTGTGCATAATTTTAATGTTACACGCATTATTTGGTAGGTGCAGCTGGCAGCCTCTACAAGCTGAAGGGGCCCGGAGGGCGGAGGGGTGGCATGGGGGATGATGGATCCTGCTCAATATTCTTGCCTGCTGCCCCTCTAGTGTAATGAAGTAGATGGTGTGCCCATGGAGTGTACCACTAGTGTTACTAGAGAACCCAATGTCACTGGTTTCCTGTTCAGGCAATCAATTTAGCACGTCAGTGCATTCTGGGAGATATAGTTTTGGTCCCGCCCAAGTAAAGCATTTTCTCTAATACAAATAAAAGCAATGATTGGCATAAAAGAGTCATGGGATTCGAAAAGCAATGCCCCAGTGGCACCAAATAATCAAGTAACCCTAAAAAACACTGGTGATTGTCGTGTTATATTTGGACCCCCTCTACTCCCCTCCCCCCCCCCAAATCACTGCGTGAATACTGAATGATGTGCTTGATATGCATACATATGGAGTCATCCTCCTGTTTAGCATGACAGAGCAGTGTATGATCAATGTAAAATGCAGATAGGCCCGTATTTATTTTGCACATGCACTGTATGTTTTGTCCCTGATTATCACACCAGGGTGCGATCTGAGATTCAATATCAGTATCTATTTATCACGCCACGGTATCAGTGAAATGTATATAGTCAGAGTCGTGTTTAAACATGCAGAGGTCCTGCAGGATGTGTGTACTATATATTGCACTATGTTATGATCTGTATAATATGTAGTTATTTTTCTGTTTATCACCTCAGATTTCTGTTTAATCTGTGAAGTATACAGCCCACTCCAATTTATCTGTGCACAGCAATTGTATGATCTGTGAATTAAATAGCATTGTCCTTGATTATCACCCTAAGGTATGGAAGGAGCTGTGAAATGTAAATGTTATACATATTTATGTTATGTTTTTATATTCCATAGATGTGTGTATGTGTTTCTCACCGCACTGGTACTATATGATCTGTGTAAGGTACACTCTGGTCACTGTTTCTCACTGCACAAGTATGGTACGATTTGTGCAATCAAGATACAATGTTTTCCCTGTTTCTCAGGAAGAGTGCTGTATGAACTGTATGCTATTAATCCTGGCCTCTGTTTATCTCTGCACTGGTATTATATGATTAGTGAAAGAAACAACCATGGCCTGGATAACAATGTCAGGGTACGAATTGAGCTCTGAGACAAAATCATTTACAACACCAGTGTAATCTGTGTAATATGTTGTAATGCTCGTGTTTATTACTTGGAATGTATTCAAGTCTCTGTCTAACATGTTCCTATTTATTGCTGCATATGTGTGGTTTGATCTGTGCAATATTTAGCTTTACCCCAGTTTCTGACTGCACGGGTATAAACCCTGCTCCACGTTCTCACTGCACTTGTATGGTTATGGTGGTATGTTTTAACAGGCCTTCCCCAGTGTCTGACTGCACAGGTATGGTTTGATCTGTGTAACATTCAACCATTCTCTTGTTTATCATTCTGTCTGCTCACTCTGCCACCCACTCAGCCAGTGGGGTTGGTGAAAGGTCGCCTGTTGTCATCTATCCGTGTGCTTTTACCACCCCCACCGATCGCCCATCATATCACTCGTTTATGGACTTGCCTTTCAAAAATCCTTTGTTATTTTTGGTAAATGCTTTACGTTTGTCTCTCCCTGGGGCAGTTTTGTTGCCGTCTTGACCATTGACCATGTTACATGGATAATTGCACTTTTACCAATACTTTTAAGTGCGAGCAAACTTCTTTTTTCTTTTGTGTCTCTCCTTTGTGCTCATGGCGGCCGTGGAACTTTGAATCGGCTTGTTTACTTCAACTGTTTTACTTTTCATTTTCAATTAATGTGGCAAGAAAAGTCCTGTTAGGAATTTACAATGTTATAGCTCCATTGCAAACGTGAGACCCACTGCATTACAAATGCTTGTTTTGTATTGCTTGCCACCTTCCGCATGGGCCGTGAGCATGCTACAGACTGTAATATGATCCTCTGGAACTTCAAAATATTCCAATAATGAAAGGGTGTTAAAAGTGCTTCCTACTATGTAGTAGAAGTACAATCTGAGTCCCCACAATTATAAAGGAGTACTCCTATCTCTTTCGGAAGGATATTAGGGGGCATATTTATACACTGTTTGCGCCGAATTTGCGTCTTTTTTTTCAACGCAAATTCGGCGCAAAACTAACGCCATATTTATACTTTGGCGTTAGACGCGTCTAGCGCCAAAGTATGAGGAAAGAGCGTCATTTTTTTGCGTGAACGCCTTCCTTGCGTTAATGAGATGCAAGGTAGGCGTTCCCGTCTAAAAAAATGACTGCGACGCAAATGCGTCGTATTTATACTCCGGGGCAAAAATCACGCCCGGGAGTGGGCGGGGCAAAAAACCCTGCATTTGCGCCGGATTTTAGCGCCTGGGTCAGGGCAGGCGTTAAGGGACCTGTGGGCTCAAAATGAGCCCACAGCTGCCCTCCCATGCCCCCAGGGACCCCCCCTGCCACCCTTGCCCACCCCAGGAGGACACCCAAGGATGGAGCGACCCATCCCAGGGACATTCAGGTAAGTTCAGGTAAGTATAATTTTTTATTTTTTTTATATTTTTTTTTGGCATAGGGGGGCCTGATTTGTGCTCCCCTACATGCCTCAATGCCCAATGACCATGCCCAGGGGACATAAGTCCCCAGGGCATGGCCATTGGGCAAGGGGGCATGACTCCTGTCTTTACTAAAACAGGAGTCATGTAAATGGCGTCTGGGCGTCGTTAAAAATGGCGCAAATCTGGTGGAGGCGATTTTTTGGCGTCAACCTGACTTGCACCATTTCAAGACGCCCTAACGCCATTTTCCCCAACGCCGGCGCTGCCTGGTGTACGTGGTTTTTTTCCACGCACACCAGGCAGCGCCGGTCTGCTAGCGCCGGCTAACGCCATTCAATAAATACGGCGCCCGCATGGCGCTTCAGAATGGCGTTAGCCGGCGCAAAACTTTTTGACGCTAAACTGCGTTAGCGCAGTTTAGCGTCAAAAAGTATAAATACGGGCCTAGGTTTTGCATTTGTGACCTTCAGGAGGCACACAGATCTATCCAACAAGGGCACGGTCATCTGAGCCTAGTTCACTAGCTGATTCCAAACAGCTACTGCTTTGAAGTGATTATAAAAAGGTACATTTATTTTACCTTGGAAGTGAGTATTTCCTTTCTGTTTGCTCGATTCACGTTCTTTGGAACATAAACAATGCCGCATTCTGCCTCTTTTTGTATCGACTATGTCCAGACATGTTATTCACAATTGGAATTGGAAACTTTCTGTGTAGGTGCAGATGTGCTTCCTTTGTCTACGTAGGTGTCTTGTTTGCGTGTTAGAATGAAGTACACATTCGATTCAGTGTAAGTAAAGCACTTTATACATAATACAAAACAAAATAACGCATGAGAGACGCAGGAACAGTCGCAGGTTGCTACAGTTTCTTTCTCACCTTGAATGTGGGTGGCAGACGCTGATCGTGAACCTGCCTAAATGTATTCTAATTTGCTGCTGTTTTTTTGTCACGCTTTTACTACTGATGCCATTAAAATAGTGGCTTTGCTATGGTTCATTGTTAGCTAAGGCAGTTACTATTTGGAACAGTTGCCATGGAGCTAACATTCCTGTTTGTTTTCAAAGGAGAAACGTCTCTGCTTTCGGTATTCAGAATGAGTTTTTCTGTACCCTAATTTGCAACAAAGGGTTTTAGAAATACCGGTGAACTAATATTGTCCTCCTGTGTGTTTTTCTTTTGGGTGACCATGGGGCGAGTTGTTCTGTTTATTTGAACACTTACTGGTGAGCGCTATCAAGGAGGGATAAAGCAGAAAGGTTAAATGTACTCTTCGATGGAAAGTTGTGGAGGGTACTTTTTACATTTATTTGCCATTACTTGTCATGCTAATGAAACCGAGGCATCGGTATGCAGTATTTAACGATACTGCCCTGACATGGGTACATCACGTTATTCAAAAATAGTGGGCTTGTGTATATGAATCAAAATAATCAATGCCCACAGGTGGAGCAAAATCTTGTATTGATAGGCCTGTACGTAAGATAGACGGGTTAGCATAGAGTATACTAGAGGCTAGAATAAATACTAAATAAACGTTGTTAAAGTCAATAGGTTTGATCTTAGCAAACCTGTGCGATCGTTATTGTTTTACTTTTCTTTTTTAATGGAAGCCTGTGCCACAAAAATAAAAAAAATAGGCACGATAAAACATGACACTGACTAAACGTGGCAGTTATGTGCTTGAAATAAAATGTTTAGATTTTTAACAAAAAATTGTTACTATGGCATACCATTTTAATTGAACTATACCAGTGGTTTCTAGCAAGCAGATGTATTTAGTTTGGGTATAGAATCCTTCATTGTTTTAATAAATATCAAAGTATCTTATCACCCAATTAAATTGTACTATTGGATCTCAATTACCTTAACTTGAAGGCAAACAATGATAACCAAGCAATTAAAAAGGGATAAACAATGGTTGGTGACTGCTGTTAGCGCGTCTGATCTTAATAAGTAAACTTACAAGGAGACGTGAATAGGTCGATGAATCGCTTGACTCACAATTAAGATGTTCTTACCATAGCTCCAGTACATAATCAATAACCAATACACAATATCAATAATCAATAACAATCAATAACAGTAATAATCAATACAGTCAGTAATTGTCATGCATCAAGAGTCTAATTCCTAATACCTATCCTCAATGTGGATCAGCAAGCAGAGTCAGTCTTCATCCTCAGGACATTAGTTGATCAGCAAGTGTAGGAGGCTGGCCTGGCTTGTAGTGGGTACCAGAGGTACTTACACCTTGTGCCAGGTCCAGTTATCCCTTATTAGTGTAGAAGAGGTGTTTCTAGCAGCTTAGGCTGATAGAAGGTATCTATGGCAAAGCAGCTTAGGCTGAACTAAGAGACATGTAAAGCTCCTACTATACTACTGGTGCCATATGCACAATATCATAAGAAAACACAATACACAGAAGTACTAAAAATAAAGGTACTTTATTTTTATGACAATATGCCAAATGTATCTCAGTGAATACCCTCAGTATGAGGATAAGATATGTACACAAGATATATGTACACAAACCAAAATTATGCAGGTAATAGCAAGAAAAGTAATGCAAGCAGTGTAGAATTACAGTAGATTGCAATAGGAACAAATAGGTATAGGGGCAACACAAACCATATACTCCAAAAGTGGAATGCGAACCACAAATGGACCCCAAACCTATGTGAGCTTGTAGAGGGTCGCTGGGACTGTCAGAAAACAGTGAGGGTTAGAAAAATATCCCACTCCAAGACCCTGAAAGGTCGGTGTAAAGTGCACCTACTACCCCAGAGAGCACAGAAGTCGTGATAGGGGGATTCTGCAGGAAGAACCAACACCAGCAATGTAACCACAGTGGATTTCTGGACCTGAGTACCGGTAAGACAAGGGGACCAAGTCCAATAGTCGCGACAGTGTCGAGAGTGGGCAGGAGCCCAGGAAATGCCAGCTGAGGGTACAAGGAAGCTGCCACCTGTTGGAAGAAGCTTGGAGTTCTGCAAGAAAGAAGAGGACTAGGAACTTTCCCTTTGGAGGATGGATGTCCCACTTCGCAATGAAGCTTGCAGAGGTACTCCCACGCAGAAAGACCGCAAACAAGCCTTGCTAGCTGCAAGGGTCGTGGTAGAGGTTTTTGGGTGCTGTTGTGGCCCAGGAGGGACCAGGATGTCGCCACTTGGAGGAGGAGACAGAGGGGGTGCCCAGCAACATAGGGAGCCCTCACAGAAGCAGGCAGCACCCACAGAAGTACCTGAACAGGCACTTAGAAGAAAAGTGAACCGGAGTCCACCTGAAGTCACAAAAGGGAGTCCACCGACGCTGGAGGACAACTCAGAAGGTTGTGCACTGCAGGAAGGAGTGTCGCGGACACAGGCTTGGCTGTGCATGAAGGAAATCCTGGAAGAGTGCACAGGAGCCGGAGCAGCTGCAAATCATGAGGTAACCAGCAATGCAGTCTAGCAAGGGGAGGCAAGGACTTACCACTACCAAACTTGGACTGAAGAGTCACTGGACTGTGGGAGTCACTTGGACAGAGTTGCTGAGCTCCAGGGACCACGCTCCTCGTGCTGAAAGGGGACCCAGAAGAACAGTGATGCAGTCTTTTGGTGCCTGCGGTTGCAGGGGGGAGATTCCATAGACCCACTGGAGATGTCTTCAGAGCTCCTTGTGTAGGGAGGAGGCAGGCTACCCCCAGAGCATGCACCACCTGGAAACAGTCGAGAAAGCCGGCAGGATGAAGAGATACAAGGTTGCTAGTAGTCGTCTTGCTACTTTGTTGCGGTTTTGCAGGCGTCCTGAGCAGTCAGCGGTCAATCCTTTGGCAGAAGGTGAAAAGGGAGATGCAGAGGAACTCTGGTGAGCTCTTGCATTCGTTATCTGAAGAATTCCCCAAAGCAGAGACCCTAAATAGCCAGAAAAGGAGGTTTGGCTGCCAAGGAAGGAGGATTGGCTACCAAGAGAGGTCAGAGCCTATCAGAAGGATCCTCTGATGTCACCTGCTGGCACTGGCCACTCAGAGCAGTCCAGTGTGCCACAAACACCTCTATTTACAAGATGGCAGAGGTCTGGGACACACTGGAGGAGCTCTGAGCATCTCCCCTGGGAGGTGCAGGTCAGGGGAGCGGTCACTCCCCTTTCCTTTGTCCAGTTTCGCACCAGAGCAGGGCTGGGGGATCCCTGAACCGGTGTAGACTGGCTTATGCAGAGATGGGCACCATCTGTATCCATCAAAGCATTTCCAGAGGCTGGGGGAGGCTACTCCTCCCCAGCCTTCACACCTATTTCCAAAGGGAGAGGGTGTTACACCCTCTCTCAGAGGAAGTCCTTTGTTCTGCCTTCCTGTGCCAGGGCTGCCTGGACCCCAGGAGGGCAGAAACCTGTCTGAGGGATTGGCAGCAGCAGCAGCTGCAGTAGAGACCCCGGAAAGGCAGTTTGGCAGTACCCGGGTTCTGTGCTAGAGACCCGGGGGATCATGGAATTGTCCCCCCAATGCCAGAATGGCCAGAATGGCATTGGGGTGACAATTCCATGATCTTAGACATGTTATATGGTCATGTTTGGAGTTACCATTGTGACGCTGTACATAGGTAGTGACCTATGTACAGTGCACGCGTGTAATGGTGTCCTCGCACTCACAAAGTCCGGGGAATTTGCCCTGAACAATGTGGGGGCATCTTGGCTAGTGCCCGGGTGCCCACAGACTAAGTAACTTTGCACCAAACCTTCACCAGGTGAAGGTTAGACATATAGGTGACTTATGAGTTACTTAAGTGCAGTGGTAAATGGCTGTGAAATAACATGGACGTTATTTCACGCAGGCTGCAGTGGCAGGCCTGTGTAAGAATTGTCAGAGCTCCCTATGGGTGGCAAAAGAAATGCTGCAGCCCATAGGGATCTCCTGGAACCCCAATACCCTGGGTACCTCAGTACCATATACTAGGGAATTATATGGGTGTACCTGTATGCCAATGTGAATTGGTACATTTAATCACTAGCCTGTTAGTGACAAATTTGGAAAGCAGAGGGAGCATAACCACTGAGGTTCTGGTTAGCAGAGCCTCAGTGAGACAGGCATCACACATGGAACACATGAGGGTCCCAGTGACACATAGACTAAAACAACATATATACAGTGAAATATGGGGGTAACATGCCCGGCAAGATGGTACTTTCCTACAGCAAGGGATCAGAATTCAGCATCAGAGTTCGGAAAATGCAGTCTTTAAGCAGTAAAGTTAAGCTTGTCTCTTGTCAGGACGCAAAATGGGCAAGAATGAGCTATCCCTCTTCCGTGAAATTCTGTTAAATTAAAACTACTAAAACTATATCTCAAATCCCTATTGGTCAGTAAATCGCATGTTCACATTTTGTCCAATACAACTAAAACTCCAAATCTATGAACTCTTCCATTACTCCGTTCACATGATGTTGAATGGTTTGTCCTGCAATGTCCTCATCACCTGGCTTGTCAGGTAACAATATTGTTGCAGCTTCCACTCCAGTCAGCATCTCCATTGTTCTTCGCCTGAGAAAGTCAGTCTTACATGCATTACACACAAAATGTTACATTAGCAAGAACAACATCCATTAGCATTTGGTTCTCATGAGAACCTTCAGTTATGAGCACATTTAAATGCAAAATGAAAAATCACAGTTTAACCCTCTAGAACAGCCATTTATTAAATGTTAAGAAATACAGCTTTGACATGTGGCCTGGCAACTAGGCCAAGACATTCGCTAAGTTAAGGCCTACAGTTAATAAAGCTAGAGCATAATGTATAACCCTTAATATCACATACTACTATATTAGTCAAACATATATTCAACATTTCACAATATTGATCTACTAACAAGAACACTTCGTGAACATTGGCGGCCACTCTTCGTAATCACACTTTCAAATGCATGCATTATTTTTCTACATTATTATATTTTCTACACAAACCCCTTATTCAGAATACATGAACACTCATTGATAATTTTTATTAACACACCTGCGCCAGCACTGCAGCCTCATCACAATATCTGCTTTTTAGGTTGAGCACAAAAGCATTGTGTGCTTTTAACCACGCTTATCTCACACCCATCACGTTCACT
The DNA here is from genome assembly GCF_031143425.1 of Pleurodeles waltl. NCBI lineage: Eukaryota > Metazoa > Chordata > Amphibia > Caudata > Salamandridae > Pleurodeles > Pleurodeles waltl. The sequence continues at coordinate 822,680,538 of NC_090446.1, forward strand.
GGTTCGTCGGCTTGCCTTTCAAAAATCCCTTGATGTAATTGTTAAATGCTTCATGTGTGTCCCACCTTGGGGCAGTTTGTTAGTGCCTTGCAGACTGCCCCTGTTACATGGATTCTTACACGATCATCAATATACCACAGCATGGGTGAAATACTTATTTTTGTCTCTCCCCTTCCTGCTGCATGGGGCCATGGCACTTATCTCTTCCATGTAGTTGCATTGGTGAGTGTTCACAATTGCTACATCTGATGATAAAGTTCCTTAATCTGCCGAGCAATAATTTAGCTAGCAATCTGCAGAAAACATGTTGACATGCTACAGCAGGGATCTGTTTATAACACAACTCATGATGTGAAGGGGGCAACCATGTTTCTTTACGTAGTGGAACAGCAAGCATGGAAGCAAAAGACGGATAAGCCACAAGCAATCTATGGGTCGGACAGAGTCTCTTGAACAGAGAGAGGAAAAATCTTGGTAGACGTGCTGCACAAATGTCGTCCGTGATTTTTTTTCTAATCTTTAAGGCAGTAATGACGTTATCAGGATTCAGAATATTTGTCATCATGTTGAATAAATAGCTAGCAGTACGCAGATATTTTAAAACTATACATGCATAAACAGGTAAGGCGCTTATTAAGTGACACACCTGGTATATGTAGTAATTACATTTAAAAAGGGACGCTTTATTAAACATATAATTTACTTTCTTTTTGTTTATATCTGCACATTCCAAGATGGCTGCTGACTTCCACTCTATTTATTCGCACTCACTATGCCCCTTGCCCTTAACGTTTGTATACCTTTTAAACCATATTGCCACCCTGCACAGGAACAGTTACTTTATTTCCTCAAAGTTAATTTATTTTCTATTGAGACAAGGCACCACATTTAGGTGATTTCTCGGTCAGTATTCGCCCTTATCATGCAATTTCCATAGCTAAGAATCTTGAGCAGTAGGCACTCTTCTACTGACTTGAGAGTTTTTGCTTTGCTCCATGGCTAGCCGTCCTCTGTTGGCATTCATGAATTTTAAGCATACGTCGTTTGCATGCCCCCATTATAAATATGGGCATGAAGAGTTTTTTTGTAACTAAAAATTCTAGACTGGTTGACGTGTCACACACAAAATATGTTGTCCACTTTTGTGCAGGAAACTTCGGAGCACAAGTTATCATGTCTTCTCTTGTGCCAGAGTCAATACTTTAAATAAAATACTCTTTGACATTTATCAGATAAACCCATGCCAGTTTTCCAAAATGGAACCTTGTTATCAGTAGGTGCTCTGTGCTTCTCTTTTACATTTAACAAGTACATGTATTATGGATGTTGCAGTTTTGATTTAGTTTGGTTGATTCAATTAAAGTAACTCACCTGAAAGCATGTTGTCAAATGAATGTCCTAGATTGATAACTGTGTTGTTAGAGTCATCTTGTAACCATGCCGTAAAGGTACATACATTGAAAATAACGCCTTATCCCTTGGGGGTGTATGAGGTCTGTTAGCCCTTTAGTTATATGCATGGCCAGTGGAATTATGTGGCAGAAAGGTCCCAAAATATTCAGCAGGGTTGACCTATTAATGTGGCAAAAAGACAGTCATGCATTTACAAGGCCAATAGCTCCAACTCAGGTAAATGTGAGATCTATTAGATTGCAAATGCTTGTTTGTGTAAAGTTGAGAAAGAAGACCTAGAGAATCTGTTGTAAAACCAGTTGATAGGCTGGTATTTACCTAATAGACTATGTATCAAAACCATGTCAATAGGTTTTGCTCTACTCAGTTCACTCATCAACAAGAGGCGGCCTGTTACTGATAATAAATCTGAACTATCACTGGCTGCCAGGCCGTAAATCCAGTACCAGCGAACAGTCCTACATCACTATGAACCACCATGTCACAATTCAGGAAGGACCTCAAGACTTGGCTCTTTGACTGATCCTCAGCTTCCCCTCCCCACCCCCCATCCCCAGAGCCTTGAGACTCTCATGGGTGAGTAGCCGCGCTTTACAAATCCATGATTGATTACTTGATTGATTGATGCCTCCTGGGCAAACATGAGCCTGCCATTCTCCTCTGTAAAGCAAACTGCATTGCTCGGTGGTAAAATCATCACCCTTTGTATTCGGGTTTAAGATTAAAATCTCTGCATCAAGTGCTCGGTTGATGGCAGGCGCTTGGGAGAGGTAGTAAAAATAATTTAGCATATAGCGATTTTAGAGCAGCACATACAAAGGAACAGTAAGACGGGATGATAAGTCTAGGTTATGAATCTTAACTGCTGAGAAATAAAGAAACCTGAATTTCACAGCTTCAACACCTGGCAAGATCAACTCACTGTTTTGTCTTTATGAGGTAGGCAGATTGAATTCCATTGCATTTGGCAATACTAACACCTAATTACAGCACTTAAAAATGACACCAAGGTGGCTTATTCACTAGTAAAAAAACGTTATTTTCTTAAAAAGCCATTTAACACACAGGGTTGTACTTTTTTGGGGAGTGCACCACGCAGGTGCCTTTGCTTTCCTGAGGTCTTCTCTACTTATATATTCATTACTTCTCAGGGAAGGGTGTCCAGGGTGTGGGCGTTTCAGCCCCCCATCACCTCAGTTCTCTAGTATGGACCACTTGCAATCCCCATACTTTGGGAACAGGTAACACTCAACCCATAAATCTGGCCTACATTCATCCTCTTCTTTTAATGCTACACCACTTTCTTCCTCTTCAGTCTCTGATGTCACTTCTTCCCTGTTATATTTATTTATGGTACATAGTGGTGCGATCCTTTCATTTCCAGTAAAATAGGAAACTGAACTGAAAAAGCGAATATACATACACCAGCTAATGGTGAAAGTGAATGCTTTACGTTCATGACATGCGTGCTCTGCCTAATACACCATCACAAACTAGAGTGTTTGAGAGTGAAACACGGTTGAAAAATGCATAACGATTTGAAGCAGTTTTGTACATAAATGCCAGATTGCTAAGTAGGTGGTGCTAAACTGCCTATAAATTAAAGATGTTTCTCATCCTGCTGCTACCTTTGGTGGAAGATGTGAGAATTAATCTTTGCTTTATATTGCTGGTAATGTCATCTGCACGGTGACATGGAGGATACAGCATCCTAGTGTTGCACCCCTTGCTAAATAGGATGCCAGCTTTGTGCAGTAAGGATCACCATAGAGTGTGATGGCTCATACTCTGGTTATTGCCCTGTGGTGGGATCACCAGATTTTGAGAAGTAAAAACCAGGACAGGCCAGACATAAAAGTAGGACTGAAGCATTTAGCCTTACTTTCTGTAATAGTGAATTCAGATTTTAGAATGGAACGTTTTCTGTCGGCTTACGATGAGAAGCGTTTTGTTCGTTAGGAGTGTGTGTGAGTGCTCCAATAAAGGTTACTTGTTCAAGGACTTCGTTGTTCTTGGTATCATTCATTACTACATTTTGGTGACGATTTATAAACCAGGAGCACTCACCACAGACTCAACGATTTTCACCATCTTCAGCACTTTGTAGATGGCAGACGAAGACGGTTTAGGAGTGTCCCTGCATTCCGGTGATGTTGGATTGTTATTTATTTAAGGATGTTGGGAATGTCATTGCTTTTTTATTGGTTCGTGGGCTTGCCTAATAAAATCTGCTTGCTTTCATTAGTCGAAGGCACGCATAAGTCATGCCTTTTCGGGTGGCTATCCCTCCTCAACCACAGCGACCAAGTACAGAAAACATGCGAGGCTCGCTGTTTTCCATCGGGCTCGTGGACTTATTTTTCTCTCATTTACGAGCGCAATCTCGCTTGGCAGAAGTCGAGCGCTTTACATAGTTAATTTCACTTTTTCGGGTTATGTACATAAATGCACTTTTGCCCCATAGGTGAAAAGTCGGGTTAGGAGTTTACAACGCGATCAGCTCTAACATGAGCAAACGCGAGACCCGTTGCATTGCAGATGCTTGTTATTTTTAGTTTGTGTTTGCAAGAAAAGTCCAGTTAGGAATTTACACCGCTAATAGCTCTGACTCGAGCAAACGCAAGACCAATTGCATTACAAATGCTTGTTTATGTGATTTGAGCCTAAGGGTTGTGTTTAGTCCTCGAGCTTAGTATTATAGGGGGTCTCAGGACGGCAGGGCGCTGCGGCTAAGACGCTTTATGCATTTCGCCAGAGTCCGCCTCAGAAAGTGAATGTTTTACTTTCATGACATGCGTGTGCTGCATAACAAGCCATCACAAACTAGAGCGTCTGAGAATTAAATGCTTTTGAAAAATATACAATGAGTTGAAGCAATTAGGTTCATTTATAACAGCTTACTCCCTAGGTGGTGCTAAACTGCTTATTAATTAAAGGTGTCTCTCCGCCTGCTGCTACCATTGGTGGAAGATGTGAGAATTAACCTTCGCTTTCTGGGGAATTACAGTTTTCTGATCTCTCTTCCGCTCCAGGCGACTTCTTCTTTCACCACCTTTTCTTCCACCATCTTGGCTTCTCACTGGCGCGAACTCTTTCACCACAGCTCTGCCGAGACTCTAGCAGGAGTGCCCCGCTCTGTAAAAATTAAAGCATTTACAAGAGTTCTGAATTGTTTTGAATATGGGCCCTAATCCTCGCCGCGGTTCTTCCAGGACATTTCGCTCTTTGCTTTTTAAGCAGATGCACGGTGCTTCCCCTGCAGATGCACAGCACATCAAAGTAGTGAAGATTAAGCGACAGTGAGTTCAAAGACGTGTAATCTTTCACAGTCCCTGAGAAGCAACTTCACACACTCACGCATCAAGCGGGGCAGAGTCACTCGGATCGCAGCTAATAAAGTCCCTCAAGAACACCAACACGCTATCAAGTTCCGTTTGAAACTATGTGCCATGTACTTCGGTCACAGTGGGCAACTCGCGAGAATATCTGTGGAAACTGTTCCCTTAACACCGTTCAAGCTGTAATCTCCATTCTGGCATTTTAGTGACTGCTGGGAATGGAAGTTAACAAGCTTTGGGGCTGGAAGGCTAGCGTTAAGCCCTGCCAGTCCTTGGAAGAATTTGCCATCTGGCTTTCACTTTGAAATGGAAGCTGGAGTCTACCCCTTTCAGCACGCGTATGATTGGCATGCAATCACACGTAGCTCAGCATATACCCCCGCAAAGCAGTCACAATGCAGTAACCAGCATAATTATTGCTTTCTGAATATAGCGCCTGCTAAACCTGTCTTGTTATAGTGCACTTTATAAAAACAGTTAGTTACAGTAGAGATGCAACATGATGGTTTATTTGTTGTGAAAGCAGAAGTCACAAATAAAAAACAGCCGAGTCCTAATATGAAGTTCGGTTTCGTGAATCGTAATTTAATAGGTGCATATTACACAATAAAAACGATTTAGGACAGATTTACCAAAGTTGCTGCACTACGTACCGTCAAAGGGTTAGAAAAAAACAGCGCCATATCTACTAAGATATAGGGCTGCTTTTCTCTCCTTCAGCCCTGTGCAGTTTAGATTGCTAACCACCAACTCACCCATCCTGTATGGTGCAAGAGTGTGTGCATGGACGCTTCCAGAAAATTGTAAAAAAGTAAGCTTTCATACTTTTCACATTTTTGTATGTGCTCTGTACAGTGCAGCAAACATGCAAAGTTGGAAAACACGTGAAGAATTTTTATGGTTGCTCCACTGTAATTCCTGTGCAAAGAGGCATAACTCTTTGCCGCAAATCTCTGCCTATCAATTTATTATTAGCTAGAGAGTTATGTCAAAACATGTGGGTAGTTGTATGAGAATACTCACACACCCATTAGATGACAAGTAGAACATAGAGATACTTTGTGTTACTTTACTCAACTTTCCATCATAATGCATCTTTTGTGTTAGAAAGTAATCCTGGCATGGGTGCTGGGGGTGGGTCCAAGTTTAGTCAGCCACTGTGTGGAGTCCCATGGTGAGGTGTTCTTACTGATGATAACTACTTCTGTCTTGTCAGAGTTTGAGACAGCTATCCTTCATCCAGTTAGCAACTTCATTCATGCAGGTGGTGAGCTTATTTCTTGTGTTGGGGGTCTAGTCCAAAAGGGAGAATATGAGTTGTGTGTCATCCCGTAGGAGAGGAGGTTGATGTTGTGTGAGTGGATGATGTTAGACAGTGGGATCACATAAGCATTGAGATGGTGAGGGGCAAGAGATGATCCTTGAGGAACACCATAGATGAGTTTGCAGGCTTCTCAAAATTAGGATGCCAGGCTGATGGTTTGTGTTCTGTCTATTAAGAAGGAGCACATTTAGAGGAGGGCAGGTCCATGGACGAAAGTCTTGTGTAGGTGTCTGCTGAGGATGCGGTGTGAAACCATGATAAATGCCTCTGATAATTCCATGAGGATGAGGTCCACAGTGTCTCCTCTGTCCAGGATCATACAGATGTCATCGATTGCAGCAATGAGCACTGTTTCGGTAGTGTGGTTAGGCTTGAATTCGGATTGCGGTCTCTCAAAGAGCTGAGGTTTTGGAGGTTTGCAGGAATAGCATAGACTAGTAATCAGTTTGGTCTTACTTTCTTTGCACACATTGATTTTGCAGAAGAGAACACAAGTTTCCTTTTCTGATAATTAATATACCAACACACTTTCTGCACTTGTGTATTTGTTGCAGCAAGAACAGCTCATTAGCAGAGAATAGAATAGAACACATTACAAATTAGCTTCTTCCTATAGGCAATAATAGCTTTAGTATCCTACAAAATTTGCTTGCACGAGCACACCATTTAAGGGGACTGCAATTATTTTACCCCATTCTCGTTGTATAAAGCCTGTACTTTCCAGGAAGGTGACTTTAGTGGCGCAGGACGAGCTGATGTATGCAATGCACCCATCAAGTTCTCTTGAGCAAGTCAGAATATTGAAGTGCTACTCGTTGTAAAGATTGATGGAGTGTCCCAAGAATTAACTTTCAACATCAGCCTTAGTCACTGCTCCAAGTGTCTGAAGGAGTGCATTGCCATCCCATCTTTGACTAGTCCCCATTCATTGAGAACCTGTAGCCTCACTCCAATGCATGAAGGTTTTCTTGGAGCACATCTTCAGGATTCTAGTCTAGGCCACAGCTTTCAGAATGTATGCCAGTGATGCGTTTGTGTATCATAGATTGCAATAAACCGAAACAGTCCCATAAACTGCCACAAAGTTTCAACAAAAGGCTCAAATTGTAACAAATCAAATCTGGTTAATGTGTAATTAAAATTATTCACCTCACCTAAGTACATTTTACATACTCGGAGAACTACATGACCGCTACAGGAAGAGCAAACACTGACTCTCCTACTAAGTAAAACAATGAGTTTGAAGGCAATTTAATTCTGACCTGATTTTATTTTCTACATCAGCAAAAGTACATTTAAATTATGTCACTCCACGACAATGTATGCATTACTACCCTCAATTAAGTGTTTTATCAGTAGGTCACATTCCATAAATTGATGAGATAACTTGAAGAATGTAAGGCCATTGGTCCCAGGTAATTTGTATAGGTTTATAATTGTAATAGAATGTTGGTTAATTAATGGAAAATGTTAGAGCTAAAACGGTGGTTTGCCACTGCCATTATGTAAATGAAACCCATATTTCTTAGAGGCCCGTGAACTAGCTTACGTATTTGATGGAGATTCTTGAGATGTGTTCAATATTTGGCAGGTCCCTTTGAAATACGTGTTTGTTCAACAGTGCATCTTGTGCCTGAAAAGAGCCTAGATTTGTTTCCATTCTTTCTTGGTATATAAAACCGTGGCACAACGTAACATATATTTTTGCCACAAGGAAATGTGCTCAGCATTCTTTCGCTGGATTTTATTTTGAACCTCAGAAACCATAAAATAGCCCCTGTGGCCAGACACACAAGGGCAATCAGCAATCCCATTAGGTACAGAGTAAAATCAATAGCAAAGCAGGTAAATATTATACGTTTAGTAAAAACGTAATTTCAGTGGATTGTTGTAACCAGTGCTTGAAATGGAAAATTTGAAGTGCAGGTACTCTGTGCTAGAGTACCTGCTTGTTTCCGAGAAGTGCCGGTACTCTCCAATTAAAAGTATTACGTTTTTCTTGAGATGTGCCAGTACTCTACCTCTCAAAATAAAAAAGTGCCGGTATTCAGTACCGGCCCATTTAAAGCACTGGTTGTAACCTACATGAAACGTACACCAGCATTGAAGTTATGTATTTCCTACTGCTATTAGACATACTCATTTTTCGGTATCTAAATATATCTTGGATTTCTAATGTGGGTACCCTAAAGCATTTGCAAACGAAGGGCACATTCATTTCACTATCTACACAATTATAATATCTGCAATCTGGCAAAAGGAATAGAGTTAGGCCCATATTTATACTTTTTGATACACAACTGCGCCAACATAGTTGTGCGTCAAAATTTTTACCACCGGCTAACGCCATTCCAACGCACCATGCGGGCGCCTTATTAATGGAATGACGTTAGCCGGCGCTGCGGACTGGTGTGCGTAAAAAAAAATGACTCACACCAGGCAGCGCCGGCGTATGGGAAAATGGGGGTTGTGCGTCAAAAAATGGTGCAAGTCAGGTCTGAGGCAAAATTCAGGCCTTAAACAGGATTTGCGCCATTTTTTTTGACGCCCAACCTCCATTGACATGACTCCTGTCTTAGCAAAGACAGGAGTCATGCCCCCTTGCCCAATGGCCATGCCCAGGGGACTTATGTCCCCTGGGCATGGTCATTAGGCATAGTGGCATGTAGGGGGGCCCAAATCAGGCCCCCCTATGCCACCCAAAAAATCGGAAAAAAATACTTACCCGAACTTACCTTTACTTCCCTGGGATGGGTCCCTCCATCCTTGGGTGTCCTCCTGGGGTGGGCAAGGGTGGCAGGGGGTGTCCCTGGGGGCAGGGGAGGGCACCTCTGGGCTCCTTCCGAGCCCACAGGTCCCTTAACGCCTGCCCTGACCCAGGCGTTAAAAAACGGCGCACATCAGGCTGTGCGCAGTTTTTTAAGGCCCACCCCCTCCTGTGCGTCAAAATGACGCCAGAGTATACATAAGGGGCACAGGCCTTAAAGTCATTTTTTGGAAGGGAACGCCTACCTTGCATATAATTAACGCAAGGCTGGTTCCCCTTCCAAAAAATGACACACATGGTGGAATTTTGACGCCCGCGAGGTCAGACGTCAAAATATAAATATGAGGCAGGGTTTGCGCCGATTGTGCGTCAAAAATTGTGACGCACATTCGGCGCAAACAGAGTATAAATATGCCCCTAAGTCTCTGTAGCTCATAATTGTTCTTTAAAGATTGAGTACTGCTAATGTAATGGAGTACTCATTTGAACGATATAATAACAATTAGAGAAAAGGAAAATTCAGAGCTCACTTCGCAAGGCTATTGATTTTATGGTGCAGACATTCGCAAGCACAGATTAGTGGTTTAGCTCCAGATCACTGCTTTCTGTATAGAGAAGCTTGGATGACAGTCATAGGTCCATTGGTGCCCAGTGGCGTGAAGTACTGCTGATGCCATCAATTGACTATTGTTAAACAACTTTGCAAGAAGAAACTTTATTGGTGTGGACATCAGTAAAACAATGAAAACATAAATATTAACACTAATAAAATAAGTGCAAATACTATAAAATTTGTTTAACTGGGAAGACATTATATCAGTCACACTGAATGGAAAGGTTTGGCGTAGGCAGCTCCAAAACTTGTAAGTTTAATCAAATGTTAACAATTTGTTTTTAGATTAGTGTATTAGAAACAAGCATGTTTTAGAAATTGTGTCTCTAGTTGGCAGAAGTATGAACCCTTTCAAAATAGGGACCACGATCCTAGTCAGAGTAAGTCAGATAAACACCCTTAATTAACCTGTGCTCACCCTCTTGTTGCATGGCACACACCACTCAGAATTAGGTTAAGAGGCAATGTGTAAAGTATTTGTGCAAAACATAAATTACAGTAACACGGTGAAAACATCTCCAAAAGACTCAACGCCAGTTTAGACAAATAGAGGACATTTGTATGAGTAAAACAAGACCAAAATGACAAAAATCACAGAAGTAGAACTCAAGATATGAATTTTTAAAGAAGAAACTGCTATGTAGATCTTAGAAGTCAATAGCGCTAAAGACCACGACAGAGAGTAGGCCGGCTACAGGACCCACATAAGGCCCACTGAAAAAGTACCTTGGATGGAGCAAGGATCAGCATCGAATACTCAATGCGCCTTTTCAGTTTCACAGTCGGGTTGATGAGTTGTTGTCGAGCCTCACAGTGGGATCCTGCATCATCGTTGAACCCCTTGTGATGCAGGTGCTGCATACGTGTCTAGCCACACAGCAATGTCTTTGGATCACCACTGCATTGTTGTTGAACTTTGTAGATGGGACCCATGTGGTCATCGATTCAGGATTGCGTCGAAGGGCACTGTATCAGTTTCGATCAGCGAAACAACTTTAATGCGTCGGTATTGAAGAACAACAGCTGACAAGAGCCAAAATTGGCAGAATCCAGCAGCTACAGTAGGGTTGGAGGAAATTCTTGACTGCTGTGAGACTTCAGAACAGGAAGCAAGCTAGCAAACCCCAGGAGAACTTGGGATCAGGGATGTAGGAGGAGGTCCAATCCTTCTCAGTCCCAAGCAAAAAGCAGCAGGAAGCAGGCCATCACAGCGATGCAGTTAGCAAAGTGTCAGTCCCTCCTACAGCACACCAGCTCTTCCTTCTGCAGACTGTCCTTGGTTCCAGTAGAATTATAATTTGGTGGGGTTTGGGGTCCAGTATGTATACTCAGTTGAGCCTTTGAAGTGGGGGAGACTTCAACGACAATCCTTTGAAATGCACAAGGTCACTACCTTTCCTTCCCTGGCTCCAGACAGTCTACACAGGGTTATGCAGCTCTTTTCGTGGTGCAAGCACAGCCCTATTTAGGTGTAAATGCCAGGTCCTATGTCCCATCTAGCTCAGGAAGGTCCATTGGCACAATCAGTGCTGCAGACACGTTAGAAGCATTTAATTTACATAGTGCACTTTACTATGGACTTACAAGAAAATTAAATACGCCAATTGTAGATAAGGCAATATCACCATGTTTAGATTACAGAGCACCTGAACTTTAGCACTGGTACACCTTTCTGAACCCAGTTGTATATTGTTAGACTTTTTATCCTTGGTGTGGTTTCTCCTAACTTTTTGCCTCTGTTTCCCAGGTTGTTGATTTGTGCTGAACTGTTTTTGCTGTTTTTGTTACACTAGGCACTTTACCAATGCGATCCAGTGCTAAAGTGTAAATGCTCCTGTATAAAATGTGTATGTAATTGGCTTCCCATGATTGGCATATTTGATTTACTGGTAAGTCTCTAGTACAGTGCACTAGAGGTGCCCAGGGCCTGTAAATCAAATGCTACTAGTGTCCCGCAGCACTGGTTGTGCCACCCACATTAGTAGCCCTGTAAACATGGCTCAGACCTGCCACTGCAGTGTCTGTGTGTGCAGATTTAAACTGTCAATTTGACTCGGCAAGTGTACCCACTTACCAGGCCCAAACCTTCCCTTTTCTTACATGTAAGACACCCCTAAGGTAGGCCCTAGGTAGCCCCATGGGCAGGGTGCAACATATGTTTAAGGTAGGGCATATACTAATGTGTTTTAAATGTCCTAACAGTGAAATAGTGCTAAATTTGGTTTTCATTGTTGCAACGCCGAACCTTCTCATAGGTTAACATGGGGGCTGCCTTTAAATATGATTAACGTGTAGATTCCCCTTGGGACCGGATAGACATGTGGAGTTTGGTGTCTTCAAGCTTACAATTTAAAAATACATCTTTTAGTAAAGTTGAATTTTAGATTGTGTGTTTGAAAATGCCACTTTTAGAAAGTGAGCATTTTCTTGCTTAAACCATTCTGTGACTCTGCCTGTTTGTGGATTCCCTGTCTGGGTCAATTTGATGGTTGGGCTGTTTGCACCTCTCTCTAGACAGTGAAACAAAGGGAGCTGGGGTGTAGTCTGCATATCCTGATGAGCCATCTGTGCTAGGAGGGAGCGGAGAAGTGGTCACTTACACCTGAAAGGGCTGTGTCTGCCCTCACACAATGCAGTCTCCAACCCTCTGGTGTGTGTCTGGGGCCTGGGATGGGAAAGGCAGGATATCACAAACAAGAGAGACTTACCTTTAAAGTAGGCCTGCTTCAAAGGCAATAATGGGTATAAGGAGAGCACCCAAAACCACAGACCTTAGATCACTTCTGAACATCAAGAGGAACCTCTGCCTGGAGAAGAGCTGAAGAGCTGAGGAGAAGTGCTTCCCTGCCTCAGACTCTTCTTTGTGGAGCTATACTGCCGTTGGTGCTTCTGCCTGTGCCAAGGGACAAAGACTGCACTTTGCATGCCTTCCTGCTTGTGAAGAAATCTTCAAGGGCTTGTCCTGAGCTTGCCTTTTGTTGTTGAAGTCTCAGGGCCATCACATACTTCTCCTGCCAGCACCTGGACTCTCTGCTGAGACTCCTGCCCTGCCAAGTGGTGCCCCATCCAGTTCCTGGGGCCTTGGAAGGTGAAGCTGGTAGACCAAGACTGAAAATCCACGCACAGACAGCTGTGCAGGGAAAATATCAACGCATCTTCCGAGACACAGCTGAAAAATGACGTGCTGCCGGCTTTGTGGCAGAAACCGAATCTCCACCAGCATCGCAGCTGGAAAATCAAGGCACTAAGCTGGAAGAACGACTCGCAACACACTTTGACGGAGGCTGTTAACGTCGTAACCCACATTGCATGGTATTGTTGATACCGTGTGGCAGGATTTTCAACTCAAACCTTGCAGGGTGTGGAAAAACATCACAATGCATGCACAGACCCGAGTGCTGCCCGGATCGACACATCGCTCCACTGCAGGGAGGAAAAACAACACACGCAGATCCGACCGGAGAAGGAGAAACAACGTGCGGTCTCTCTTGCTGGTGAGAAATCGAAGCACAGCTTACCTTTTTCGATGCACACTCACCCGTGCGTGTTATTTTGATGTTACCTGGGTACTTTTCAATGATAACAGTGTTTTACATGTTTTCTCAAGGATTTATGACTCTTTTTGTTTTTTTTAAATTATTAACTTGACTTGTGTATGTTGGATTTTTGGCGATTTGGTCTTGTTTTGTTTAGATAAATATGTTCTATTTATCTAAACCAGTGTTGTGTCATTTAGTAGTGTTTTCATTAAGTTACTGTGTGTGTTGGTACAAATACTTTACACCTAGCACTCTGAAGTTAAGCCTGCCTGCTCGTGCCAAACTACGAAGGGGATGGGGGGGCTAGCTGAGGGTGATTCTCCTTTACCCTGACTAGAGTGAGGGTCCTTGCTTGGACAGGGGGTAACCTGACTGCCAACCAAAGACCCAATTTCTAACATGTATCTCTGTTTATACTCTCCTGAGCCACTGAACTGACTCATGGAATACCCTTATCCTCATTTGTGGACTACATCTGTGCAGTACCTAACTTTAACTTGCTCACAGATGCATCCCAGTAGACAGACAGCACAATTATGGCCAACAAAGTGATATGGCCTAATCCACCCTTTGGGCCTTGCTTCTGTCCCCATCCCAGGGAAAACTATGTCCACCAGGACAACATCCAACAAAGACCACTATCTGTGGTCAGTGTCAACAACCTGGTGTTCCAGGAATCTCTGACCTCTGTGGTTTCTCAGAGTAGGGGTAGTAACCCCAAATGCAGTAAACCCTCTTTCCACACTACCCACCACCAGTTCAAGGGTGATATCCTGAAACTGGTCTGCACCCTGAGGCTGACCGGGAGACAGGGGTGGGCTACCTCCTATCCTGCTCCTCTCTCTTGGGTCCTGAACCCTACATTTTGTAGTGGTACCCCCAGAAAACTGATCTGTGAGGGCACCTGTGGCGGCCGCCTCTCCTATTTCCACTGACACCAGGGGCAGTTTATTCCCCAGAAGGCGGTGTATGGGAATCTGGGGACTAACTATGATTCTCCTTTAGGTCACCTCCCCAACCCATTCTACGGATACTAGGGCCATAGTACAGAAGAAGTCCTGCCCATGGGCTGGTGTCACCCTGCACACTAGGCCTGTGTACTGTTCTGGCAAAACAAGCCTTTCCGCTTCATGGTATGGCTACCTAGTGTCCCTCAGGGCAGTGATTGGGACCCCATTCACTGTCACCTGATGGAAGTGATGACCAACTGACCCTCTGAGTCCACCATGTGACCTGCCCCTGGGGACTACCTACTGCTAAGGCCACATTGGCCACTCCTGTTGAGTCCCCACCAGTGGATGGTTTCTTTGGGCATGCAGAGTAACCCGCTTGTGTCCTAGCTGAGAACAATCAAAGCAGCAGGGTGGGACATGGGGCACCCTGGGCCACCTCCCACCAGAAACTCCCTCCTTCTTATCAGAAAGGACATTGGAACCCTTTCCTTCCCCCTTACCCTAGCAATTGGTCTCTGGGGTCAGTGAGCTTACTGTCTGTTAGAAATGGGGTCTTTGGTTGGCAGTCAGGTTACCCCCTGTCCAAGCAAGGACCCTCTCTCTAGTTAGGGTAAGTCACACACAATCCAAATTATCCAGTGCCCACCCTCTGGTAGCTTGGCACTGAGCAGTCAGGGTTAACTTAGAAGGCAATGTGTAAAGTAGTTGTGCAATAAATCATGCAATGATACAGTATAAACACCACAAAAATATACCACATTGGATTAGAAAATATAGAATATTTATCTGAGTAGAATAAGGTCAATACGATCAGGATTTGATAAATTCTAAATATCACTTTTGTAATGATAAATACAGTCTTTAGTTCTTAAAAAGCAATAAGTGTCCCTTGCAAGCACAAAGTACCTGGTTTGCGTCTAAATTATCTGCAAGAGACCATAGAGGAGAAGTGTGGAAAACGGGGAGGTGTGTGTCATTTTTTGCAGGTGCAAACAGATGATGCATCAATGCTTTTCCACGCAACAAGGGCTATGCATCGATTTCCGGCCCACAGGCTTGGATCCTCTTCAGGTTGCAGGGTAATTGGACGCCCCAGGGACGATGCAGAGAAATCCAAGGTGTGCAGTCACAGAAGTTGCGTCCATCCGGTGGGCAATGCGGGTAACTTTCTGTTGCACGGCAGGCACTGCATCAGTTCTTCTCACAGGAAGTCAGGCTGCATTGTTCAGACTCGACAATGAATCGAATCGGTGGGCCGTGCGTTGAAGTTCCAGTAGCAACGCTGGCACTGCGTTGATCTCCACTTGGGGAGCCGGGCTGCATCGTTCCGGTTTGGCAATGCAGCGATTTTCTCACCGCAGGGCAGGGTGTGCGTTGATTCTGGCAGGCTGTGCAGCGATTTTCACAACACAAGGAGTTCATTGCAGAGATTACGTTTTTTTTGGCCCTGAGACTTCAGGAAACAGGAGGCAAGGTCAATCCAAGCCCTTGGAGAGCATTTATCAGCAGAGGCAGAGGGCAGCAAGGTAGTAGGGCAACAGCAAGGCAGCAGTCCTTTACAGCAAAGCAGTCAGGTGATTCCTTTGGCAGCCAGTCAGCTTCTCTTAGCAGGTTGCAGGTTCTGGTTCAGAGTTCCTTTCCCATGAGATATCTTGTTAATAAGTGTCTGAGTTGGTAGGGTCAGAAACCAGGTTTAAATACCCAAATGTGCCTTTGAAGTGGGGGAGACTTCAAAGAGTGGCTTAGAATTGCACACGGTTCCCTTTTAGTTCCATCCTGTCTGTCTGCCAGGGTCCCAGTAGGGGGTTTGGCAGTCCATTGTGTGAAGGCAGGCCACTGTCCTTTGACATGGAAGTGTCAGGCCCTCCTCCCTCCCAGCCCAGGAAGACCCATTCAGTATGCAGGTGTGTGCAGGTGTGACTGAACATCCTGTGTTTGGGGTTGCTGGAGTGTAAAGCACAAGGGAGCTGTCAACTAACCCAGCCAGACATAGATTGTAAGGCACATAAGCATTTAAGTGCAGACAAATGCCCACTTTCTAAAAGTGGCATTTCTAAAATAGTATGATTAAATTTAACTTCACCAGTCAGCAGGATTTTGCATTACCGTTCTAGCCATACTAAATTTGACCCTGTTACTCCTTTCAGATCAGAATCTACCACTCAAACAGTATATGAGGGTAGCCCTAATGTTAGCCTTTGAAAGGAGCAGGCCTCACAGCAGTGCAAAACAAATGTAGGAGTTTTACACTACCAGGACATATAAACTACACATTTATATGTCCTGCCTTTTATCTACATAGCAACCTGCCCTATGGGTTACCTAGGGCCTACCTTAGGGGAGACTTATTTGTGGAAAAAGGGGAGTTTTAAGGCTTGGCAAGAACTTTTAAATGTCAAGTTGAATTGGCAGTGAAACTACACATACAGGCCTTGTAATGACAGGCCTGAGACATGTTTAAGGGGCTACTTATGTGGGTGGCACACTCAGTGCTGCAGGCCCACTAGTAGTATTTAATCAACAGGTCCTCCTTTACTAGGGACTTATAAGTAAATTAAATAAGCCAGTTGAGTATTAGCCAATGTCACCATGTTTTAAGGGAGAGATCCTATGCACTTTAGCACTGGTAAGCAGTGGTAAAGTGTGCAGAGTCCTAAAACCAGCAAAAACAGTGCCAAAAAGTGGAGGGAGGCAGACAAAAAGTTGGGGCTGACCACCCTAAGGCTGTCAGGTCCTACACTGTCAATAAGGTGTTGACACAGATCTGTGAAAAAAAGACTGAGTAGTCACTCTGTTGCAAACAAATTGTACAGCCCCTGGTAATCTTTTACCTCACTGCCCCTCACCCAGCTATCCAGTGCCTTGCCAAAGGAACCCACACAATCCACACAGATCTGTTGGGATAGCTTCTGATTGTCCTTGAACTTTTGCCTGTACGTCTCTGGAGTCAGACCAAACTTCCTGATTAGGGCTTCCTTCATGGGGGATGACTCACCCTGTCTCTCCCTTCTAGGGCCAGTAGAGTGTCTTTCCCTTCACTTGGAATATGCTTCCAGAGCCTAGCTTTCCAATCCTCCTCAGGGACTCTGCACGTTTGTAGAACAATTTCAAAAGCTTCATATCATTGGTCTATGCCGTCACCCACCACAAAGTCAGATACCATACCCTTGGGTATGGGGACCCTCCTGTCACAGGGCACTGAGGAATTGCTGCCATCATCTTGGCTGGACTCAGCCCTCCTGGTTCTGATGTCCAGTTCTCTCAGGCTTAACTCTTGAGCCAATATAATTTTATTTTCCTTGATGTAAATTTAGCTGGCTCCAGCTTTAGTTTTCTCTCCTCCTTCAGGCCGCCAGCTCCTCTCGGGACAGGCCTGTTGATGAAATGCTGCTTCCTGGTCTGAAAGGAATCACTTCTCCTTGCAAGGTATTATCCTCCTGGTTCACAGGCAGTCCTAAATTCTCCACTAAATCCTGGTCCAGCTCTTCATCATTCTCAATTTCCTCCTCCTCCTCAGGGTCTCATGTGCTGTATCCCTAGCTTATTTCCAGGCCCTCAGTGCCTTTTGCAGCTCCAACTTCTTGGTGAAGCCTTTGGTAAAAAACCCAAAATGCCTTTAAAAAATCCTTGAGCAGGGTCACTGTATAATGCTTCAGCTGGCCAACTCAAAATTAGGGGTAGGTGATGAGCTTTGCTCTACTGGTGAAGTTAACAGGGTTTTTGGCACTCCGTACTATGCTTGGAGCATGGAGTTCAGCACAAAAACTCCGCTAGCCCACCAACGGAGCTGAGTTCAGCAGCGTGCTCACTGTGCTGCTGCTGTTTGGTCCATAACTGGGCTGTATTTTGCACTGTGCCCAAAATAAACACAACATTTGCCCTACAACAGGCAAGGAGACCCATAGCTAAGCCCTTACTTTCTGCCGGTCAGCGTGGTGCTGCCACACCAGTGCCAGGTCCAGAATACAGGCCTCCCTCCTTTCACTGTCTCCAGTAGCCCAGGGGCAGGGGGTAGAGGGTGACAGAAAGCCAGGCCACAGGCAACAAGGACCCTGGATGCAGATAGCATTCAGACCTCATTTTTCCTTCGCTTCTATGTGTACACAGGGTTCAGCACTGGGCATGGACAGGATTTACATATGATGGGGGTTTGTGCTTGTAAAAAAGGAAACTTGCAGTCAGAGCTCCACTGGAAAAGAACCTGTCTCCCTGGAGTCCCTGGGAATGGAAGTGGTGTTATGGGGTAGGGTGCTGAGGCCAGCAGGGGGTGCTAGAGATCTGGTGAGCACCAGCTGCTGAGTGGTAGTCCGGTAGCCCCTGCCAGATGGAGATGTGTGCGGTCTGAGAGAGTGCCTTAGAGCCCAGTGGCAAGCATGAATAGGCACTTTGGAAAAATACCAGGCTGCTGATGGTGAGCTAGTTTGCTGCTGCTAGTTCTCGGCCCTAAAGAAAGGGAGGTCTGAGCCTGTGTGTAAGTAAAGAGGAAGCAACTGCAGGGATGGTGCAAGACAGGGGGGGTGCTTGGCCCTCCGAAGCAAGTCTGTGAAGGAGGGCAGTTGGTGTAGAGAAGTGTGCAAGTTTGGTTGAGAGAAGCAGGCTCCAGGCCAGTAGCTGTGTCAGCACAAGATGCCTGAAATGGGGTCCCCCAGCTAAGGCTTTGCTTTCTGCTGGTTGGCGTGGAGCTGCTGCTGCTGAGGGGCTGCACTGGTTCCAGTGCCGGATTCAGGCATCCCTACTTTCACTGTCTTCAGCAGCCCAGGAGCAGGGAGCAGAGGGAGGCAGAGAGCCAGGCTGTAGGCAACAGGGACCCTGGATCCAGACAGCATTCAGAACCTCATTTCACTTTCACTTCTGTGTGCACACTTGGTCCGGCACTGGGCATGGACAGGATCTGCATGTGAGGGGAGTCTGTGCTTGGAAAAAAGGAAACTTGCAGTCAGAGTTCCATTTGAAAAGAACCTGTCTCCCCAGAGTCCCTTGGAAAGAAAGTGGTGTTATGGGGTATAGTGCTGAGGCCAGCAGGCAGAGATAGAGACTTGGGGAGCGTCAGCTGGTGAGTAATATTCTGACAGCCCCCGACACATGGAGGCATGTGCAGCCTAAAAGAGTGCCTTAGAGCCCAGTGGCAAGCATGGGTAGGCACTTTGTGAAAATACCAGGCTGCTGGTGGTGAGCTGGTTTACTGCTACTGCTATTGTTAGGCCCTAAAGAAAGGACGGTCTGAACCTGGGTATAAGTGAAGAGGAAGCAATTGCACGAGTGGTGCAAGATAGGGGGTGTGTTTGGCCCTCCATAGCAAGTTTGCGAAGGAGGACAGTTGGTGAAGGGAAGTGTGCAGGTGTGGGTGAGGCCAGTGGGCTATGTCAGTAGAAGAGGTATAAAACGGGGACCCCTAGCTAAGGCTCTGCTTTCTGCCCATCGGCATGGAGCTGCTGCAATCTCCTCCTGAGGAGCTGCACCGGTGCTAGATCCAGATCCAGGCTTCCCTCCTTTCACTGCCCTCAGCAGCCTGGGAGCAGGGGCAGAGGGAGGCAGGGAGACAGTCCGCTGGCAACCGGGACCCTCGACCCAGACACCATTCAGACCCTCATTTCACTTCTATGTGCACACAGGGACCGGCACTGGGCAGGGACAGGATTTGCATATGAGGAGGGTGTCAGTGGCTGTTTGTGAAAAAAAGGAAATCGGCAGAGCTCCATGAAAAAGAGAGACAGGTTATTTTCCGTGGAGCTCTGACTGAAAGATTCATTTTTTCAGAGCACAGCCCGCCACATATGAAAATAAATAATGTTCAGTGCCCCCACCCCATGCCCATAGATGAGAAACCCACATGAGGATCTCGTCTATGGACATTGGGGGAGGGGGCACTGGGCTGGGACATTATTTATTTGCACATCTCACATAGGGCAGGTGGCATTCCACGGCATGTGGAACTCCGTGGAAATTTGCAGAGTTTTTAGCTATTTCCACAGAATTCTGTGGAGTAGAACTCCGTGAGCTCCACCCACCCTTACTCCAAATCCAGGTTTGCAGATGGGGTTTGTTAAACAGGGGTAAATCCAAAGTTCAGGCCAACCACAACGGGGGTATCCTGGCTACAGGCCTCACACCGGGCCTGCAGAAATAGTACCTTGGATAGAGCAAGCGTCGGGGTTGAAGACTCATTGCGTTTGTTCCATTTCATGCTGTCGGGTAGATGCATCATCGTTGAGCCTCGCAGTTGAGTCCTATGTTGTCATTGAACCCTTTTTGATGCAGGCACTGTGCCATCGTTGAGCCACACACTGGTGTATTTGGACTGGCACTGCATTGTTGTCAGACCTCACAGGCAGGACCCACGTCATCATCGAATCGCCACTGCGTCAGCATTGAAGGGCACTGCACCTGTTCAGATCGGTGGAACAGCATTGATGCATCTGATTTTGAAGAACAACAGCTACAGTGACCCCTTTCAGGGTTCAGGACTGGATTGGCACTTCTTGGCAGGCAGGACTCACTGTTGGCGGAGTCTAGCAGCTACAGCAGCGTTGATGGAAGTCTTTGATGGCCCTAAGACTTAAGAACAGGAGATAAGTTGGCAAGCCCATGGAGAACTTGGGTTCAAAGCATGTAGAGAGCAAGTCCAGTTCTTCTCACTCCAAAGGAAAAGGCAGCAGGCAGCAGAACAAAACAGCAATGCAGTTAGCAAAGTGCCAGTCACACCTACAGCATAGCAGCT
This sequence comes from Pleurodeles waltl, assembly GCF_031143425.1. NCBI lineage: Eukaryota > Metazoa > Chordata > Amphibia > Caudata > Salamandridae > Pleurodeles > Pleurodeles waltl. The sequence continues at coordinate 822,701,203 of NC_090446.1, forward strand.
CTTCCTCCTGGCAAAATGTCCCTGGTTCCAGAAGAGTTCTGATTTGGTAAGTTTTGGGGTGCTGTACTCATACCTAGTTGAGCCTTTGAAGTGGAAGAGACTTCAAAGAGAGGACTTTCAATCAATCAGTCAATCATTGAATTTATGAAGCGCGCTACGTACCCGTGAGGGTTTCAAGGCACAGGGGGAGTGGGAGAGCTGGTGTTACTGGTCGAAGAGCCAGGTCTTGAGGAGTGTTCTGAAGGTGACTAGGTCTTGAGTCTGTCGCAGGTTGATAGGGAGGGTGTTCCAGGTTTTGGCGGCGAGGTATGAGAAGGAACTGCCGCCGGAGGTCTTTCTTCGGATGCGGGGGACGACGGCGAGGGCGAGGTTAGTGGAGCAGAGCTGACGGGTGGGGGTGTAGAAGATGAGTCTGTTGTTTAGGTAGGCTGGTCCGGTGTCGTGGAGCGCTTTGTGAGCATGGGTAAGAAGCTTGAAAGTGATCCTTTTGTCCACGGGGAGCCAGTGAAGGTTTCTCAGGTGGTGGGAGATGTGGCTGTGGCGGGGTACGTTGAGGATCAGCCGGGCGGAGGTGTTTTGGATACGTTGGAGGCGTAGTAGGTCTTTTGCTGGGATGCCTGTATAGAGTGCGTTGCCGTAGTCCAGCCTGCTGCTGACGAGGGCCTGTGTCACTGTTCTTCTTGTTTCTGTCGGGATCCACTTGAAGATTCTGCAGAGCTTGCGGAGTGTGTTGTAGCAGGAGGAGGAAACTGCGTTGACCTGTTTAGACAAGGTGAGGTAGGAGTCGAGGATAAAACCCAGGATGCGAGCGTGGTCGGATGGTGTCGGCGGGGTTCCTAGTGCGGTGGGCCACCAGGAGTCGTCCCAGGTGGAGGGGTTGTGTCCGAGGATGAGGACCTCCGTCTTGTCCAAGTTCAGTTTCAGATGGTTGTTTCTCATCCAATCAGTGATGGATTTAATTCCCTCTTGGAGGTTGATTTTGGCGGTGTGGGGGTCTTTGGTGAGTGAGAGGATGAGCTGGGTGTCGTCTGCATAGGTTAGGATGTTGAGGTTGTGTTGTCGGGCCACTTGAGCGAAGGGGGCCATGTAGATGTTGAACAGCGTTGGGCTGAGGGATGAGCCTTAGGGGACGCCGCAGATGATGTTGGTGGCTTCGGACTGGAAGGGGGGGAGGCGGACTGGAAGGGTTCTGCCGGAGAGGAATGAGATGATCCAGTTGAGGGCTTTACCTTGAATTCCGGTTTCGTGGAGGCGTGATTTCAGGGTGCGATGGCAGACTGTGTCGAAGGCGGCAGATAGGTCCAGGAGAATGAGGGCTGATGTTTTGCTGTTGTCTATTTGGGGTCTGATGTTGTCTTTGGCGGCGAGAAGGGCGGTTTCGGTGCTGTGGTTTCGTCTGAAGCCGGACTGGGAGGGGTCTAGGATGCCGTTGTCTTCGAGGTGGCTGGTTAGTTGTTTGTTGACAATTTTTTCAATCACCTTTGCTGGGAAAGGGAGCAGGGAGATGGGTCGGAAGTTCTTGAGGTCGTTGGGGTCTGCTTTGGGCTTCTTGAGGAGGACGCGGATTTCAGCGTGTTTCCATTTTTCAGGGAATGTCGCTGTTTCGAAGGAGATGTTGATGACCTTCCGTAGTTGGGGGGCGATGGTGGAGTCGGCTTTGTTGTATACGTGGTGAGGGCAAGGGTCTAACGGAGATCCTGAGTGGATGGAGTTCATGATCTTGCGTGTCTCTGTGTCGTTCACGTTGGTCCAGGAGGTCAGGTGGTTTGCACAGGTGGAGTGTTCAGGGGTGGGGTCTGGCGTGGGAGTGGCGTCAAAGCTGTTGTGGATATCAGTGATCTTCCGGTGGAAGAAGGTGGACAGTGCGTTGCAGAGTTCTTGGGATGGAGGGATGTAGTTGATGTTGGCGCTGGGGTTGGAGAGTTCTTTCACGATGCTGAAGAGCTCTTTGCTGTCATGTGTGTTGTTGTCCAGGCGGTCCTTGAAGTGGGATCATTTGGCTTGTCTGATGAGTTGGTGGTGCTTGCGGGTGGTGTCCTTGTGGGCTGTAAGGCTGTCAGGTGTGCGTTTGAGGAGCCATTCCTTTTTTAGCTTCCGACAGTCGCGTTTGGAATTTAGGAGCTCGTCGGTGAACCAGGCGGCTTTTCTTCTGGCTTGGTTGTCGGTGGGTTTTTTGAGTGGTGCAAGGGTGTTGGCGCCGGCGTTGATCCACAGGGTGAGGTTGTTGGCGGCGGTGTCTGGGTCGGTGGAGTCAGGGTGGGGGGGTTCTGGGCGAGGGTGTTGGTAAGCTGGACTTCCGTAACTTTGCTCCAGCATCGGCGGGGTGGTTGTTGGGTGCGGTGGTGCTCGGTAGGTTTCTTGTAATTGAAGTGGATGCATTGGTGGTCGGTCCAGTGGAGTACGGTGGTATGGTTGAATGTGACATGGGCACTTGAGGAGAAGATGGGATCAAGCGTGTGGCCGGCGATGTGGGTTGGTGTGTTGACGAGTTGTCTGAGGCCGTGGTTGGTGAGGTTGTCAATCAGGGTAGTGGAGTTGGTGTTGTTGTTGTTCTCCAGGTGGAAACTTAGGTCCCCAAGGAGGATGTAATCCGTTGAGGTGAGTGTGTGGGTGCTGGTGAGGTCGGCAAGGGATTCATTGAATGGTGTTCGTGGTCCGGGGGTCTGTAGATGAGCGTTCCTCTGAGAGTGGTGTTGGGGTCGGTGTGGATGCGGAAGTGTAGGTGTTCGCGGTCTTGAGGGAGTCGTCAGTGTGGGTGTCGACCTTGAGGGAGGATTTGTGGGCGATGGCTATGCCTCCTCGGATTCCGTTTTTGCGGTCCCTATGGATGATCTTGTAGCCGTCCGGGATGGCTATTGCGGTGTCGGGCGCCGAGGAGTCGCTCCACCAGGTTTTGGTAAGGAAGGCTACGTCTGGGGCGGTGGAGTCGAGCAGGTCCCAGAGCTCGATGGTGTGCTTGCGTGCGGAGCGGGTGTTGAGGAGTATGCAGTGGAGGTGGTTAGTTTTGGTCTTTGTTGGTTTCGTTGTTCTGTCGCAGGTGAATCTGCAGGTGCGGCATGCGAAGGGTCCGTGGGTGTTCCTTGGTGAGGGCTGGAAGCATGCTGTGATGCGGCCGGGGTTGAGGGCATTGAGTTGGTCGGCCGTGTAGTGGCATCTGGAGGTGCAGGGGTGTCGCGGACCAGGGGGGTGGCGCTGGGCGCGGTCCAGGCGCGGACGGGCGCAGACGGGCTTGCCTTTGGCGTGCCAGCAGCGCAGCCGTGCCGCGGCTGGCATAAGAGGAGGGGAGGGTGGGTGTGGCAGCTGGGAGGGCCTGTCCAATGGGAGGGCTGGGGGGAGGGGCCGCAGGGGACGTAGCGGCGGGAAACTGGCTAAAGGAGCAGTGAAAAAACAGGATGGATCGCGGAAAGGCGGAGCAGGGAGCGACCTGCCTGTAGTAGCAGGGTCAAAGGTTGCTCCCTGTCACCGCGCCGCGGCTGGCATAAGAGGAGGGGAGGGTGGGTGTGGCAGCTGGGAGGCGGGAGGGCCTGTCCAATGGGAGGGCTGGGGGGAGGGGCCGCAGGGGACGCAGCACAATGTCCCTACCCTTCCTCCCCTGGCTAGACACTCTAAAGGGAGTTTTGCAGCTCTTTGTGTGGGGACAGGCACAGCTATATTCTGGTGATGGGCTATCAGGATGTAAATTTCACACCCTACCTCCCTTTGTGTGTGACGCTGTCTAGAGGGAATGCATAAATCCAAGCTGTCACCCACCCGTGAAGTGTATTCAGAGATAGGCAGAGGCACAGAATGGTTAAAGTAATATTAAAATGTAAACTTTCTATAAATGGCATTTTTCAGACTTACAGTTTAAAATCCAACTTCACCATGAGTTTTGTTTTTAAATTGTGAGTCCAAAGACACCATACTCTAAATTTCTATCTTTTTCCAATTAGAAATTATACTTAAAGACTGTTTAAAAGGTAATCCCAATGTTAACTTATGGGAGAGATATGCCTTGCAGTATTAACAAATGAATGTAATAAGTTTTTTTATTGCCAGGACATGTTAAACTTAAAAATACATGTGCAACTTTCTAAATACACTACACATTGCCCTTGGGGCTACCTAGGGGTGACTTACATGTAATAAAAATTAAGGGTTGGGCTTGGAAAGTGGGTGACTTCCCAGGTTTAAGTAGCGGTTTAAAACTGCACACACATGCTCTGAAGTGGCAGGTCTGAGACATGTTTAAAGGACTAGTGGGCAGCACAATCAGTGTTGCTGGCACTCTAGTAGCATTTTTAATGTACAGGCCTGGGCACATAGAGTCCACTTTACTAGGGACTTACAAGTACATTAAATATGCCTTTTGTGGATAAACCAATGTCACCATGTTTAGATTACAGAACACTTACACCTGTACAGAGCAGCTGCACTTTAGCACTGGTTAGCAGTGGTAAAATGCCCAGAATCCTAAATCCTGCAAAAACAAATTCAGCAAAAAGTGAAGGGAAAGGCAAAAGTTCTGGGGTTGATCCTGCAGAGAGGGCCAGATCTAACAGCACGTATGCAGTATTTATATAGCACAAACCTAGCTGAAAGTATGTGAAGCCTTGTGCAAGTCAAAGCCAAATATGCATTCAACATGTGATAGGAGGAATAGATGGTTTGTGGACTGGTCCTGCATTATGATGTAGTTTAAGGAAATTGAGTATTCAGCTGTTTTCTAAAGTGGAACAGAGTTCAAGCTGTATGTGTATGGATGGGTATGGGGATATCATTCCAGATCCCTAGTACATAGATGGGAAATGCTGTAGGCTCTTTTTAGCACATAGGGGGTTATTCTAACTTTGGAGGATGTGTTAATCCGTCCCAAAAGTGACAGAAAAGTGACGGATTTACCACCAGCCGTATTACGAGTCCATTATATCCTATGGAACTCGTAATACGGCTGGTGGTATATCCGTCACTTTACCGTCACTTTTGGGACGGATTAACACTCCTCCAAAGTTAGAATAACCCCCATAATGTTCTTCTGTATGAATGAGTCCTTGCTACAGGTGTGTGGAGAGCCACTGAGATGTTGAACAAGTCATCTGAGAAGGCAGGGTTGTCAGACGTATAGTGCAAACCTAGCCAAAATGCAGCAGAGCACTGTACATGGTCAGTGACAAGCATAAAGTCAAGAAACAATATGAAAGGTAGCTGGTTTGTTGACTGTTAATGCATTGTGATGGCTCTGCAGATGATACTGCTCGGTTTGAAGATTATGTGGGCTGGCAAGGGGAAACTGTGGTGTTCCATCATGGTGAAATGATGTAGTCACATTTCTTCGTGCACTATTTGAGGTGTGCTGCAGCATGTAGAATGCCTGTAAATGGGGACAGTGTGGATTACAATTCCAAGATGGTTTATCAGATAGCCATTGCAAGATCAGATATTTGAAAGAAAGATATGAAAGCAAATAACAGTAAAAACCACTTGACTTCTGTTAAAGGCATCACTGAAGTCTCTGTAAAACACAAAAAACCACCAGAATACAAGCATACTCAATCTAAAAGGGTTTAATGTCACTTGCAGTGAGTCATGGTCACAACACGTCTATCAAAGTACTCTGAATCCTCTATAAGTTCTAATGATAATATTTAGTAAACACTTATATAGTTCCAGAGTGCATTTCATTTGGTAAATTAGCATGATACAGATTCAATTAATGAATTTGAGATTCATCTCCATTCATTTGCTTTTTCTTAGCTGTGAACAACACTTGGAAAGCATACGTTCAAATACAATTAGATAGTACTGCAAGCCTGACCCAGTAACAAGCCCATTTCCTGGAGACCGACAGTGCTGGACGATGGCTGCAAGGCCTAGGGGAGGGAGGTCAGGCCTTTAGGGTTTTGTCTGGTCAGTATTTAAGCATCATGGGCAGTATTTTTTATGTCTAAACCAGAGCAAAAGAGCAAAATATCTCAACAGCACTTCTTGGGATAGTATATTATAGAACAAAAAATCATTTCCTCATCAACTAATTTAAAAATCCCACACATTGGAAGTGCACAAAATTTAAAGACAAACTGTGTAAGCAGAGGTCTCCAAATTAGGAGGAGGTCACCACAGAGGGCCTAAATTGATCTCAGGGTGCATGGCCTCAGCAGTGGTTGAGATTGATTCAAGCATTCCATCCATCACTATTTTGAATGCTTCTTTGTGTCTCCCTAAGTGGGATGGGTATGTCCAGATGTGGGTCCCTTGCACACTGTCAGTGGATCCAAGCTATACCTTGCTGATGAGCCCTAACTAAGGTGAAACTAGTCCTGGGTTGCTTGTATTCCAGTTCAGGTAGGTCCTGGCTGGCTTAACTGTTCCCTTTGGAGAAGAGTCAAGACTGATTTGCATGTGGCTGGGTCCAAACTGTGGTGGCATGGTGTGAAAAATAACAAAAGATTGGGATGCGGGCCAAGTAATTACCAGTTGCTGAGATTGATTTAAGCATTCTATCTATCAGTCTTTGTATACTATTTTGTGAAAAGTAAAATACAGCCATATTTGGGTGCATTGGTGCAGTGACCACACCATTCTTTAGTCTCAATGCCCTTGCTGTCCTATTGATAGCTAAACCCTTTAGAGGGGCCTCTTGCCCTGACCATTGCAACAATGGACCAGTGCTATGAGGCCAAAGACAGCAGACCCCCCCCTTGTGCCTCTCAGCACTGGACCACATCTGGTAAGCCTAGGGGATGATGGGTCTTTCTTGGCACTTCACAGATCTGGATCATGGCTGTGAGGTACACGGAGAAGGGATCAGTGGAAGAGTAATGTACCTATGGGCACTGATGCATGAAAATGATGCCAGACAGTTAAATGCAGTCATAGCCTGGGTGCATTGGGTCCTTAGCATTCCATGAGCTGTCGTGCCACGGAACATGCTGCACTACTGATATCCACACCCCTGAGAGAGACCCCTGTGAGCTTCACAGCCATACTCCTGAACTGCTAAACTCATGGGCTGGTGACACCTCCCCTGGGTGTCTAACCATGGCCGGCTGCAAGGCCCAGGGGAGAGAGGTCCTCTCTCAAGCCTCACAGCTCTGGAACATGGCTGTAAGGCCCATGGACTAGAGGCAAGTAACACAGCAGTGGTGCATTGGCTCTGGTGCAAAGTAGAAGTGTCCAGTCAAACTTTTCCACTGGCTGCACATTAAAATAAAGCCATAATTTGAGAAATCTGGGCATTTAATGCCCCTGACCCCAGTGCCATTGCACTTGCTGCACTACTGATGGCTACACCCCTGACATGGACCCATGCATAGAACCATGGTACAGAGGTGTGAGACCGTTTCAATTGGGGCAAGGGGAGGGGCCCACACAAGGCGTCCAGATACTGTTGTATCCAAATAGAATGAAATAGTCTTAAGTTTTGAAACTCCAGTAATAAATATCAGTAACTACCTTGCACACTGTCCTGTAAGTACCCACTGTGACATGACCTGCTCCAACTGGCACATTTTAGCCATTGAACTAGGATATTTGCCATCCATTCTCAGTATTTTGATGGAAATAAATACCATGTTCGTAAACTAGGCAGGGGTCATAACACAGTGACTATTCCCTAGAAGGGGCAGCCTCTCTGCCTTGCCCTCAGAACCACTGACACCCCGGTTGTGGTCTAGTGGACTAGTTGGAAATATGGAACCCGGAGACACAATTGCTAATCCTTTGCCTCCTCCTTGGCCAAATTGTGTGCTCCTTGGCAATCACCTTCATGAACAGAATGTGGTTATGTGGCTGTGGCATTTTCCTTAAAATTATAGATTTACTGCATTTGTTACATAATCCATCATCTACTGCCTAATCTGCAGATTTTAGCAAAAAAATGTAGTCTGTGGCTCAAGTATTTCAAAAGTTAGTAAAATGTGCCTGTGCTGTCCTCAATCGAAAAACCTTTACAAAGCTTGACTGGTTACTTACTGCTAAATTTGAATGCTAGACTGGTACTAATGAGGTGCAACCAATGTCCAGGCTCTGTTAACAAGTGTAAAAAGCATTTGCCATGCAACGGGTCTCGTATTTGCTCAAACTAGAGCTATTAGCATTGTAAGCTCTTGACTGGACTTTACTTGCACATATATTGAAAATGAAAAGTAAAACAGTTTCAAAGTGCCATGAGCATGAGAGCAAATGTTACTGGCTCCCTGCATTGAATGGTTAGAAAGAATGAGTGCTGGGTTGAAAGGCAAACCGAAACCGGAGGAGAGGCCATCAAAGGCTGTAACAGGAGGAAGCGTGATGTAGTGTGATGGCCAACAATAATGTCCACTTAGTGAAATTGCCTGCGAGGGAACTCAGCAAACAAACGAGGGACATTTCACAAAATGCACAAATAAAAAAAGGATGATGCATTTAAAACAAGCACAACAAAGAATGAATAGCAAGAGTCGGCGTGGTGAAAAACCCACAGAGAGATTACAACAGGCCGCAGCATTTGCACTTTCAACCCTAAAAATTACAATGTAGTGAAGCAATAATATCATAAATAGTGCCAAATTACACCACATAATTTGGTTTTACTTTCCACATCATTTATTCAACTCTGCCACATAACTAGGCCATTTCCTGTCGCATAATTCCAGTGGCCCTGCTTATTACCGTGCTGCTCCCTTTTTGACAAGATTGGGAGTATTTTGATTCAATGTAAAAACTGCTAATCATTTCATTTTTTTAAAATGGACTGATTATTACCTTGGAGGAGAGAGGTGCCCAGTCACTTGGAATAGTCATCAAAATGCAGCATTGTGGTAAATATATTTAGCTTTTGCACCAAGAAAAGATTCGATTCATGTGAAAACCGGTAAAAATATTGTGCCCACTTATTTGCCACTAAAAGAGAAGATGGAAAATTATCATCTTTGCAAGTTCTTCCCTGAACATCTGAGAGTGTTGAAAAAAAAGAAAATAGAGATAGCTGTGTCCACTTGAAAGAAGACCAGCAAACAAGTAACATCTATGAGTTTGGCTGTGCACCTGTCTGAAAGATGTCTGAATAGTTTTCTGCTTTTAATCACTTTACCTTATGTCCTATGTGTGTCATTTGGAATAGAAGAGAAGACGTTTCAGAAAATTTCCTGAAAATCTGAGCTGTGCAATTTTCCCTGCACAGAGAACCAGGACATGATGCTAAGCTAACATGAAAAACATGTAACCTAAGCAGCCATTCTCATTTTCCCCACACTGAGATTTTGACCACATTTTTTCAACCATATGACAGCATAAAAGAGAGATCCAACCATGTTGGCCATGGTAGGCCACAGTGAAAACCTTTTGAATAGTTTTGATTTCCAGAGATATTTTAAAGCCAGAGACTAAAACTAAACATGAAGTGTGCAGCTATTACTGAAGGGAGCACAATATTTTATAAACATGTAACAGTAGTAAGCACATTCAAAATATCTGGGTGAGAAATAGTCAAATAACAGGGTAGAGAACACATTGACAGTGTTATGAAAGCCCTTATATTCTACAGTGACATAATCATGTAGATTGGTTTGACATGAGTTTGACTCTGCCTGCTACTTGTTTGCATGAAATGGTTTGAAGTCTGATTGGACTGAGTACCTGTTATTTACATGAATGCAGTGAATTAGCTTTGAGTAAGTGAGTGGGTCTTCTCTGATGAAAGGAGCTCTGAGTCGAGCTGCTTTTTCTTCCTGTCAGCCCAGTGTTGAGATAGCAGACTTCACAGGTGCTTATTGTTGTCTGGCCTAATGCTGAAGTGTTTACATGTGCACATGCTTTTCTATTTGAGAGTTATATCCTAAACGTGGGAGATCACTTTTGTTTTCTGCTTGCTCCCTCTTGGTTCTCTATCATAGGAGGAGGATGAGTGGAAAGTGAATTAGCTCTCAGAAGCCACTAGTGGATTTGAGATGCCATCCAAGATAGCTACATCCATATTAAAGTACATTCTACCATAATTCTGAGAGATATTTTTGTAATATCAACATGTGTTAGTGAGGTTTGTGATCCCCTTCCAAAGTAGTCTACCTTGGTATGTATTTCTTATCCTGAGATCAGGTCATATGATAGATGTTGGAAACACTGGCCATCCTTCAGTTTAGAAGGAGCTAGAAAAATGTTTCAAGGATTTCTTTCAATAGTAATTAAAAAATCCCACTTAATGGTAAAATCAGATTTTATATTTCTATTTTGAAAATGACACATTTGGAAGGATGTGCTTTTACCACATAACCCAAATATGCCTTTGTGTCAGTGTCACTAGATTATTAAAGGGCTCCCTAGTGGTGGCATGTGTCTTTCTCCAAGACAGTATGCAAAAGGCTTGTATGTGGAGATGCACTTTTCTTTCTTGAGCGGGATGGCCTGGGGGGCTATACCCAGCCCCTTCCTGAGTTTCAAAGCTTACCTACCCTATCACTGGCAGATGTAGCTCTCACCTAACCTACCTAGCTTTGTCTTCCTAGTGAGCGCCACTTCAAATCCTGTGAAGGGCGAGCAGCACCAGAACTGGTTTAAACTGACTATAAAGGCGGGTCTGCCCATTTCCATAGCCATGCCTCTGGGTGGGCATGGAGAGCTCTGACAAGGGGAAGAAGGGTTTTTATATTTTGTTTTAAAGGGAACATGGATACTGTGGGACAGCTCACATTAAAACACATATCAAATGGTGGAAACATAGGAAGGCCACCCTTGGGAACTTTTACTCAATTGGTGAGGGAGTGGCCAGGATTTTCCTCCACCCACAGGTTGCCACTGGGCATAAACATGGTAACTCCAGTACCCTCCTCGGAACACTCCTGGAACTCTGTAGAATAAAAAATTAATGCCTTGCGTGTTTGAAGACACTGAAAGAAAACTGGACCTGCTTTCCTTGAGCCCAGGACCCCAGAATGAACCCTAAGGGTGAGCTTGCTGAACTCCTGTTTGAAATGCAGGGACACAACAAGCTTCCAAAGGCCTTTCCTGCAACTGTCCAGATGGCCAGTTCCAACTTGTCTTGCCCTGGATTCTGCTGCTATTCTTCTGCCGGAGTGAATCTTCACCCCCAAGTGATATTCTCAGTGTCCAGAACCCTTGGCTGGTGTCAAAGTGTAATCCTCCTAAAGTTTCCTGAAACCTGGGATTTAGAAATTATTTGCTGACTTTTTACTCTGGGAACCGATGGGGACTGGGACCAAAGCCCATCCGACAAAGGTGAATCATAGCAGAATAAAAAAATCAGGTTTCTTCTGCTATGGTCTTTACCTCAGCAGCAAATCTGATGCAGAAGGAGTTTGCTGATAAGCTGCCTGGCCTTGTGGAGCCATCTTCAGCTACAGCCTACAGCCTTACTCAGCTGGAAGAACCTGAGCTTCAAAAAAGTGACTAAATGCAAAGGTAGAACTCTCCACTAGGCAAACATGCAAAAAGTAGACAGCCAGCAAGGAACCTTCTTTGGGGTTGAAATTCAAATATCTTTCCCTTTGAGTTTTCCAGCTAAAAGTCAATGGCTTCATTGAGATCTCATCCTATGGCCATCGGATGACATGGAGCTGTCTTTGGTCATAGCCTTGCCCCACAGTGGATTTTTTTATGTGATCATAGAGATTGAGTCCAAAGGTAGAATTTTTCAATGGGACGAACCTGGTACTTGTATCCGACCTATTCTCCTACGTTGTTAGCCTTAAACCTTATTGTTGCCCAAATCAACCACAAACAGATTACTGTGGATACTTGATACTTTTTGGTGCTGTTTTGAACCTTTAACTTTAAAATTAAGAACTCTGATTGTTCTTATTGGATTTTTGTCTTCTTGGTGTCATTTTATCTTTTAAACGTTTCTCTGTTTTTCTAAATTGGTTGAGATTCTTTTTGTGTTGTGTTTTCACTTTATTACTCTTTGAGTAATGCATAAAAACTTTAACCATTGCCTGTAGGTTGAGCCTGAATATTGTTGTTCCACACTACCAGAGGGTTTAGTACAGGATTAATTATTGACCTTTTTGATATCTATGACCCTCATAAATTTAGGTTAGAGAATCAACATCTCAATGGGGCATAGTATTGTTATAATTTTCCATTTGGTTGGGACTGTTTGTTTACAATTAAATGCAAAGATTATGGGCCTCATTATGAGTCTGGCGGTCACAAGACTGCCAGACTCGCTTTGGCAGTCAGGACAGTCAGGACAGCCACTGCTGTGGCGGTCTGACTACCAAATTATGACCCTGGTGGTCAGACTGCCAGGGTACTGCCAGCTCCACTGGGATCAGTGATCTCAATGGGCTGACGGTGGGTGCAGGCCACCCCAAACCCCATACCCACCCCAAAACCTAAACACCCCTTACCACTCCAAATTCCATACCCACCCTAAAATACAAAAAATGCCCTTACCACCCCAAAACCCAAACCCACCCCAAAACATAAAAATGCCCTTACCACCCCAAAACCCATACCCACCCCAAAACCTAAAAATGTCCTTACCACCCCAAATCCCAAACCCACCCTAAAGCCTAAAAATGCCCTTACCACCCCAAAACCCATACCCACCCTAAAACCTAAAAATGACCATACCTCCCCAAAACCCATGCCCACCCTAAAACCTAAAAATGCCCTTAACACCCAAAAACCCATACCCACCCTAAAACCTAAAAATGCACTTACAATCCCAAAACCCTGTACCCACCTAAAACCTAAAAATGCCCTACCACCACAAAATCCATACCCACCCTAAAACCAAAAAATAACCATACCACCCCAAAACCCATGCCCACCCTAAACACTCCAAATTCCATACCCACCCTAAAATAAAAAAAATGCCCTTACCACCCCAAAACCCAAACCCACCCCAAAACATAAAAATGCCCTTACCACCCCAAAACCCATACCCACCCCAAAACCTAAAAATGCACTTACCACACTAAAACCCAGACCAACCCTAAAACCTAAAAAAATGCCCTTACCACCCCAAAAATCCGCACCCACCCTAAAACCTAAAAATGCCCTTACCACTCCAAAACCCATTCCTACCCTAAAACCTACAAATAACTATATCACCCCCAAACCTATGCCTACCCTAAAACCTAAAAATGCCCTTAACACCTAAAAACCCATACCCACATTAAAACCTAAAAATTCCCTTACCACCCAAAAGCCATACCCACCCTAAAACCTAAATGTGCCCTTACCACTCCAAAACCCTTATCCACCCTAAAACATAAAAATGCAATTATCATCAATAACTGTTAACCAGCCTAATAACTATATAGTACAGAGGGTATATATATATATATATATATATATACCCTCAACCCACTTAGGGCCAGATTTATACTTTTTGACGCAAAACTGCACTAACGCAGTTTTGCGTCCAAAAAAATTACGCGGGCTAATGCCATTTCTTAACGCCACCTGTGGGTCAAATGTATAATTTGACGCACTGTAGCACTAAGAACAAGTTAGATTCATTGTTTTTCCGCTAACCATTGTGCCTTGTCGTACGGCAAAATGATGTTAATGCAGGAAAAATTACTCTAATCCGGTTTGCGACATGGAAAATGTCGCAAAACAGATATGTGCCATTTTTGACCGCAAAAGTGTCAAAAAGTGACGCAAACGCAGCAAACAGTGCTAAGGAGCCACAAAATGTATCTCAGAAGCCAGGGGAGACCCCAGGAAGACCTCAATCAACCAGGAACCAGCCAGGAGGACACAGAGAAGACCCAGGGGAGAGACAAGAAGAGGAATTGTCGCTTCAGTACGGAGGAGCATGAAATACTGGTCAGAGAGGTGATGGAGCACCAGCATCAATTATTTATCACCTCTAAGTTGCCAATTGGAAGGAGAGAGGCAATTTAGCAGCAAATTGTGGACAAGATTAACAGTGTGGCAGAGGTCAGGAGAACCGTCACCAAGTGTAAGAAACGTTGGCATGACTGCAAGCGCAGGACAAAGGAGAAAATGGCAAGGAACAGGAAGGCAGCACTGCAGACCGGAGGTGGGCGTCCAGCACCGCAGGAGGACCTGGACGAGATGGAGGAGATGGTTGCAGCTGTTATCCCGGAGGAGACCGTCACAGGAATCACAGGACAGAACAGCGCAGACTTCCAGGAAACAACATTTATGCAGGGTAAGTTGCATGGGGGACACAAATGCCTAAATGTCACGTGCAATAAGGGGGAGGTACATACCTACTACATAATGCATGTCAGCCCTGGAAATCCGGCAGTGGAAAGGGCAAAGGGGCACGGCACGGGTGCATGGGCTGTGCAGAGGTATCCAGGGGCACAGAACAACACAATGCCAGCAACCTTTGCATGGGGATACACCACCATGCCAAGGCTGCTGGAAATGCAAAAGCAGACCAGGAGGGTAGGGTAGAATGTAAAACTGGGCTGAATGTAAACTAGAGGACAATGCTCAGTCTCAGGCCATTGGCTCAAGTGGGATTTACCATTGACAACACTTGCCACTACTACCTGTGCTGTATGTGCTGGTCAATAAGGAAATGGCAGTTAGGTGCCCATGGCACAAACACGCAAAAAATTAGGGTTCAGTATGACTACATGATCAATCCCCATCAATCCCTATCCAAGTGCAACTCCTGTCAACTGCTCATGTCCTTAGACTCAATAAACATCAGGCACTGTCACATACATTATGAAGTATACAGCAGTAATCTCATAACCATGCTTCCCATTCCAGGGTCTACCCCTGTGCCTGTGTCACAATTGCTGCAATGCCACCATGCAACATCTCAACTGTCATAGTGATAAGACATCAGCATTGAGGGGGAGGACATATGTGTGTAGCTAGGGAAACACACCTGCACAGTCTTAAGAGGAAATGGAACTCTGCCAGGCCCATCAGAGCAACGCAATGTAGCACACATACGCAAACAACAACATGAGAAACTACCAATGGTGACACCTGTATTGTTCAATGGAAATGCAACACATGGTATTGTGCTATGTCCCAGCACCATATAGGTGTATGTGACAAATGATAGACTGGGACAGGGCCACGTTTTTATGTGTGGTGCATGTGGCATAAGCACACCAACAAGCATTGCAAGGCCTCACCATGCTAATGGTAGCAGAGGGAGGGTTAATTAGGACAAGAAGGTGGGAAGCCAAAATCTGGACAGAAACCACACCTAGAAAATGTGACGCAGACAAATCCCCAAACTTCCAACACTACATGTGACATGCAGGTGGGCATGGGCATGAGAGACTGCAAACATTAATGACAGGAACAATGCATGGGAACCAAGATTACAACGTACCACCAATAGGAAGTCAGTGACGTCACATTACAACTGCCACAACAGACATACTAATTGTACAATATTTCATTGCGGAGGACGATGTGTCTCCTGTGGATCTGCCTGTCCTGGACTATCCTGATGACATGGATGACCAGCTGTCAACCATCAGCCAGGAAACCCTCCAAGATGTCCTGGGAACCCTCCAGACACCACCTCCAGTCGCAAAGAGGAGCACAAATGTAGCAGCAATCCGAAAGCACCCACCCACCACCCCAAATGTACGACCTGCCAGATCAAACACAGCTGAGGACTCTGATGACACTGGGACCACCTTTGAGAGGACAGTTGTGGGAGTACAGTGGGAGCTGGCCAAGGATGTACGGGTGGGGATGCAAACTGTGGCAGCCAACAAGTGTTGATGACATCCGCAGAACAGTCAGCAGCCATACAACTCACCCAATCACAAATGCAAGGAGTCCAACAATATGTGAGGGCCCTCGCCACTGATGTGAGGGAGTTTCAACAACACCTGCCCTCCCAATTTTGCAGCTGCATGCATGTCAACAAGCTGGACTCCCTCACGGCAGACATGGCTGCTTACCACAGGGATGTTGCTGCCATACTCATTAATCAGCAGCTCCTCCTTGCTGCAGTTATGCCATATCTAGTTACACAGATGGCAGCTGCCGGGAATTTGGAGTCCACTTCTCCAACCACTGAAGTGTGTGTTGCACCCTCAAACCCACCACCACCACCACCATCAAGGGCAGAGGAGAGGACACACAGATCAGAGGATGAAGATGTGGAACTGATCACCTTCACCCATAGGAGTACCCGGTAGCACCAGCCCATGTCACATGGCACTGTTTTTCCTTTGTCCTGTGCTTGACAACATGCCAGTGTTGCTACAGTTGGTGACATGTACTCTTCACCCACACATGTTAACCTTCCCACTATGGACTGCAATTGTCTCTCACTACCCAATTGGCAATTCATGTTCCTCTGCACTGAATGACACTTCTTCTTAGCATGTCAAATGACATGTCCCTCAACCTGGCACTTGTGTTGCGTCACAATAGAATGCTTTACACTAATGGGCTCACAAACCTGGACTACGTAAATATTGCACTACAGCACTTTAAAATAAACAGCACCTACACAACCACTTTGTCTCTGTGTAATGTGACACATCTACTTTGCTGGAGATTTGTGATTCATGTAACATGTTAATGGTCACAGAGTGTAAGTATCAGAGTGCAGAAATAATGTGGGCAGATATTTATGCGCAAGAGTCTGGATTTTTTAATCATCTGTGCTGCCTGTGGCTCATTTCTGAAGTAAAAGCAGCACAAACTTTAAAAAAGATCATTGTAATTTGTAAGTTTGTGCTGCTCTTGGGTTAAAAAATGAGGCAAATGCTGTGTAAAAATAGTATTTTTCAGGACCAAGGTATACACAAGATTAAACTCAATGCTGGCAACATCCCTACAAGACAATCATTGTGTATGTGACATTTGACTCAAAACATACATGCCACACCCACAACATACAGCAGGAATAGCTGTGCAAGAGTGTTTAGCCAATAACATCAGCTGGGAGTACAATTTAAACCCATAGACGTGAATTTTGTATACTTAACCTCATAAGAAATTGACACCACTCAGTTTATCAGGATTCACATGAACATCAGGCTGCAGGCAGACATCCCACAGTGCCCAAGATTCCAACACAGGACCCAAACAATGACAGCTTTAAAATCACACCTACTTGTCCAATACATGGGAACCATAGTCACCCTGAGTGGTGGGTACAATGGATGGCAGATGTATAGAGATGTAGTTTCATTGTAGCTGCCAATGTGACAGCTCGGTTGGAAGTGGGAATTAACATGGCAAGAGTGGGATGTGGATGCAGCACGGAATACACAGGCCAACACAAATTTGGCACTGTACACACATGCAAAGACCCAGATCCCCAAGCATATGACACATGCCGTAAAGGAGTACCTAAAACTTTATTAACTATGTATAAAAGAGAACTTAAAACTATGTCACACACCTATAGTAACCTAACCTATCGTAACTATACATTACCCACAACTGACCCTAACTACCCTATGCTAAATTTACTTAACACATTTAACTAAACACTTTAAACATTTACCCACCTTATATGACGGGACACATGTAGGACAACATATACTAACCTAAACAGATACTAACTAATACTAAACAAATATATATTATTTTGTATTTTGTTTTATAGAAATCACATAAACCCCAACATCAACCCCCACCTTCCACAAACTAACATGTAATAATATAACCCTTCCAACTCCCAACCTGCTTATCCTACCTAAACTACTAGCCTACTCTAACCTATCACTAAACCCACTAATAAACAGGACAAGGAAAGAGGAGGGAGGGAACAGAATTAGTGGTGAGGCAATGCAGGAGTTAGAGGTTTGCCCTCTTGAGAGTTTTCTTAATGGGTTTTAGCCTCTGGCTATTCCTATCAACGTCCCGCTGGAGACTGGCAATTTTCCTCATGACTTTTGCATGTCCCTCTGTAGCAGCCTAATTGCGGCCATGTTAAAAGCAGCTGCTGTAGTGGTCTGTGTTCCTGATGTTGTCACTACTGCAGGTGGTCAGGGTGCTGGAAGTGAAGGTGCAGCAGGTGTTGTGGCTGCAGCTCCAGAGGTTGAGGGTGCAGCAGGTGGGGCTGATATACTGGTGGCCACTGTGCCACTGGCTGCAGTTGTGGTGGTGGCAACACCTGTTGTGGCCAATGTCGGGCCCCCTTGCCGAAAAGCCTGCCATGCTCCTGTGGCTCTCTCCTGACGATCGCGTCTTGCCATCATTCTAAAGCCAGACTCCACATCCTGTATCTCACTGCCCGCCTCTGGAACTCCCTAATCTCAGCAGCATTCATGTAGGCAGCTGTAAAAATGAGACAGGCAAATATTAGTGTCATCATTGTGTGAGGCATATACAGATGATAATCTAACACTCACCCTGAAATTGCACATGCAGTCCAAATCACAGTACAGATCATACATTTTCCCTGAGGAATGACGTGGCAACACGGCCTACCCATCAAATATTTAACAGCACAGCACAGCAAAGCACAGCAAGGTGTGTACCAAATAACGTGATCTGTGCATTTATGTTGTGCAATGTGTCACAAAGCAAATGCAGCAAGTACTTAACATGGTCCAGGCCGACTAATCCCTATCATCTGGGTCAACTTCAAGGCACACAAGACCTGTGATTTCTGTATG
This sequence comes from Pleurodeles waltl, assembly GCF_031143425.1. Lineage (NCBI taxonomy): Eukaryota > Metazoa > Chordata > Amphibia > Caudata > Salamandridae > Pleurodeles > Pleurodeles waltl. The sequence continues at coordinate 822,719,724 of NC_090446.1, forward strand.
TAATTGGCAGGATGGTATGCAGTTGCTAATCAAAAGGGGTCAGTGTTGTTTGGGACACAAGCATGCTTGAATTAGGTGTCTGTCATCTACACTGTGACCATCACACCGACCTACATATATGTTCTCCCCCTACCCCTGTGCCTCAGGGGGGATGGTCATCACAACCGTCAAGGAAAAGCACAAAGCCATGTCCAGCTGTACATGGATTTAGTGAATGGAACACATGTGAGGAGGCCTGCCAACTAGGAGTGAGGTATCCATTGGTCAATCACATCTACATTCATGTTTTCATTTGTGGACAACCATCAATATCTGATCTGCCAACACATTTCCAAAATCACCCACATTGATGCAAGCACATATCTGGCCTTGACCTACATGCACGCCTATAACATACCACATAAGTGCCACATAAATAGAGTACAACATTTAGGGCTTGATGCTGGGGGACAGTCACCCATACAGTCCTACATGTACATTACAATACAGGGATGAGCAATTTTGTGTGGAAAACTGATGCATCACTGTCTTGTGTAAATGAGGGTTTGACTTGCTGTCAATATACTGACACTGGACCACCTCCAAATCAAATGTGGGCCTACATGTGGCTACCAGTCACCTTGTTCACCTGCTGCTGCCTATTGCACAGCACAAGACTCCCAAGATATGACTCTATGCCTGTGAATGTCTAACCCTCGCATGGAACACTATGTCAACCTCCAGTCAAGTCATATATCAGATCACATGCTTGCTAATCATATCTTGCAATGAGTCCAACACACAAGAATCACACAACAGCTGCAATCACAGGACAGACATTTTCATACTTACTGGATACGTCTGGGACCTCAAATCGAGCCACTTACCGGATGGTATAGGGGGCCGGTCTACCTGTAAGACATGGAAAGGAGATCTATGCTCAATGTCTGATCACTGTACAAATGTGGGAACAACATTTCACAGTGTGTGACATTTTATGTGAGTTATCTGCATATCAGGCATTTAGACACTCCAAAAGACATACCATTGCAAACGTGCATTGACACTGACACTCTAGTGAGTGATAGAAACACATACGCACACATTCACTGGGCCTAACAATCATGTGGTGCTAAACATGACTACAAAGATTTGTGGCTAATCCATTTCATATGGTACTCCATGTCACGATTTGTAATTGGGTGATAATTGCAATGTCACTTCCCTGGTGCACTGCAATACAAGTGACTCAGTTATTGTGGCTTGTGCATCAAGGGACAATAATTAACTGTGTGATGGACATGTGAGTCGATTTTCTGTCAGCAATTATTGTGCATTAAGTAGTACAGAACAGATGTGGCACGGTTTTATGTTTTTAACAAATGCCCCATTGGCAGTGTCCCCTAAGCTGTATATGCCCCCTATGCCAATATGATGGCAGGGATCATGTGTGTGTAATGATGACAATGTAGCACTAAACATGGATTGCCCACTTTGCTGTCACAAAACTGTGAAATATGGTATGCTGACAGTGTTTTAGCTGATCATCATTGACAGAATACATGGACACAGGTGTAGTCGTTGCACCTGAAATGTGTCACTGAGGGCCATATACACCTATATCAGGTTTTCTGATTTACACATTGCAAGACTTAGCAACTAGCAATTAGCAAGTTGGATGATCAGAGGTAGAACACTCTCGATTACTCTATTTGCAATTCAAAAATAGGGTAGCAAATGACCTACCGCTTGAATAATGATGAAGTAGGTGTAATTTTGCAAACCCCTTGGAAATGGCGGCACTCGCAGGGATGCTGGCCTGCCGGGCTCAGCAGATCACCATGTCTTTGACTGCTTTCATATTGGGATGTAAATATTCATTTAATTGCAGCCATATTTCAGCAGGGGTGAACAGAAAGTATTTTAATAACCTATATTATTATTGAAAGACATTTTTGGATGCAATCAGTGGTCCATGGCACAACTTCCTGCTCAGAACATTTTTTTGGCCATACATTCACAAAGAGGAAGGGATCCCATGGGGACCCCTCCCCTTTTGCAAATGGGTTAGCACCAACTTGAAATGAATGGTAACTGCAATTGCTTAGTGCCAGCATTTGTGCCCCAAAAAAAACAAAATAGCCACCTGTGACTCAATAATAGGATAGGAACGCTTATTCCTAAATGCCACTGGAAAACCATGTTTTGTGATTTGGCAATGTGATAGCAGAATGGCACATTTTAGTTTGTGCATTTGAATGAATATTTGTCCTGACGTAAACACAAAAATTCAGTAAACTATGCCGTTTGTGAAAGTTATTAATAGCTTGGTACATATGGCCCTGAATAATAGTCGGACATGGCTCAATGACACTATGGACTGCATTGTTAACATGTATAAAAATGTGTAATACATCTCAGTACTGGTACACTAACAGTTTCTTCAAATTGCATTTCACATGGTCACAAACATTGTCTGCAGCACGTCAAGACATCTGCTATTGTCACTCAGGAGCATTCTACTGTACACATTTGTCAATGTGATACTCACCAACTGGGCCACCGATCACCACACCCAGATGGTCCAGCAGGTCCTTTTCTCATGCCAACAGGTCAGCCCAGTAATGCTTCAGCTGGTGCTCATTCCGGGAGGTGTTGAAGACTCATTTAAGGTGGAAGAGCACCTTTGCCCAACGCAGCCACCCCGTGGCGCGAGCCAAACTTTCGGCTCGGGCAGTGGCGCGTGGCTCAGAGACACGCCGCACCCCCCAGTCTATTGTGCAGCATACAATGCCCCAAATTGGGCATGGGGCCTCGTTTCTTAAAAGCACGGCACACATTCAGGCGTGTCTAACCCTCCCCCACTCACCTGCTATTGTTGTCCTTTTCTTTCTGTTGCCCTCATTTGTGCCTCCCTTTATGTTTTTCCTTCTTTCCCATTATTCCCCTCTCTTCCCAGCATGCTTTGGTTCCCTACTCTCTATGGCTCCTTGTCCATTACTTTCTATGTGTTTTTCCCTATCTACTATGGTGTTCTTGCACTTCATGTTGGTTGCTTCCTGTTTATGGGTATTTAAGGGCTGTGATTCTTTCCCTCCTTGCACTGCAACACTTTCTGTTTGGATGGTGTCTTCACTCCTTCCTTGTGTCAGATACTGGTTCACGTCTGTTCCAGTGTTTTCCTGTTCTTTTTTGATCTTGTATTTACTTATTGATTTTTGCTCCTGTTCCAGGAAATTTTATTTTTGAAGGTTTTTTCCCCTTTTTCATTTTTTTCCCCTCTGGCACTACTTCTGAAGGACACGGCTTGCCCTTGGCGTTCCTATCGCCTGCAGCACAGTGACTACCAGAAAGAGTCGCCCCAACCTGGGCCAAGACCGAACACTCAGGAACAAGAACCTTGCCACTCGTTCACCAGACTCCAGGTTCAAGCAGCGCGTAAGTCGTGACACCGCCTTGCCTCCATGAGATATCCCTGTATAACACAGCCCCCTGCCTTCAGCATCATTGGAAGGAAGTGGCACACCAACCACACAAATGCCTCAAGCTCCTCCTCACCCATGCGCCTCAGCCTCGCCCTTCCCGACATGGTACAGTACAGTATTTCAACAAAATAAGTGAAATATATAGGAGAAGAAAGTAGAAAAAAGGAAACTTACAAACCCAAATTACAGACCCCAGCTACCCCAACTAATCAAACCCCCAAACAGACACCCAACAGTACAAATACAATTCAGACAACAATAAAAGACACAAAAACACTTACACAGGTAAAATATACAATAAGGATACACCAAAAGACAAAAGGTAGATGTAAGGAAATGCCTCCTTGGCATGGTTGCCCCCTGACTTTTTGCCTTTGCTGATGCTATGTTTACAATTGAAAGTGTGCTGAGGCCTGCTAACCAGGCCCCAGCACCAGTGTTCTTTCCCTAACCTGTTCTTTTGTACCCACAATTCGCAGACCCTGGCATCCAGATAAGTCCCTTGTAATTGGTACTTCTAGTACCAAGGGCCCTGATGCCAAGGAAGGTCTCTAAGGGCTGCAGCATGTCTTATGCCACCCTGGAGACCTCTCACTCAGCACAGACACACTGCTTGCCAGCTTGTGTGTGCTAGTGAGGACAAAACGAGTAAGTCGACATGGCACTCCCCTCAGGGTGCCATGCCAGCCTCTCACTGCCTATGCAGTATAGGTAAGACACCCCTCTAGCAGGCCTTACAGCCCTAAGGCAGGGTGCACTATACCATAGGTGAGGGTACCAGTGCATGAGCACTGTACCCCTACAGTGTCTAAGCAAAACCTTAGACATTGTAAGTGCAGGGTAGCCATAAGAGTATATGGTCTGGGAGTCTGTTTTACACGAACTCCACAGCACCATAATGGCTACACTGAAAACTGGGAAGTTTGGTATCAAACTTCTCAGCACAATAAATGCACACTGATGCCAGTGTACATTTTATTGCAAAATACACCCCAGAGGGCACCTTAGAGGTGCCCCCTGAAACTTAACCGACTATCTGTGTAGGCTGACTAGTTCCAGCAGCCTGCCACACTAGAGACATGTTGCTGGCCCCATGGGGAGAGTGCCTTTGTCACTCTGAGGCCAGTAACAAAGCCTGCACTGGGTGGAGATGCTAACACCTCCCCCAGGCAGGAGCTGTAACACCTGGCGGTGAGCCTCAAAGGCTCACCCCTTTGTCACAGCACCGCAGGACACTCCAGCTAGTGGAGTTGCCCGCCCCCTCCGGCCCGGCCCCCACTTTTGGCGGCAAGGCCGGAGAAAATAATGAGAATAACGAGGAGGAGTCACTGGCCAGTCAGGACAGCCCCTAAGGTGTCCTGAGCTGAGGTGACTCTAACTTTTAGAAATCCTCCATCTTGCAGATGGAGGATTCCCCCAATAGGGTTAGGGATGTGACCCCCTCCCCTTGGGAGGAGGCACAAAGAGGGTGTACTCACCCTCAGGGCTAGTAGCCATTGGCTACTAACCCCCCAGACCTAAACACGCCCTTAAATTTAGTATTTAAGGGCTACCCTGAACCCTAGAAAATTAGATTCCTGCAACAACAAGAAGAAGGACTGCCTAGCTGAAAACCCCTGCAGAGGAAGACCAGAAGACAACAACTGCCTTGGCTCCAGAAACTCACCGGCCTGTCTCCTGCCTTCCAAAGAACTCTGCTCCAGCGACGCCTTCCAAAGGGACCAGCGACCTCTGAATCCTCTGAGGACTGCCCTGCTTCGACGACGACAAGAAACTCCCGAGGACAGCGGACCTGCTCCAAAAAGACTGCAACTTTGTTTCAAGAAGCAGCTTTAAAGAACCCTGCAACTCCCCGCAAGAAGCGTGAGACTTGCAACACTGCACCCGGCGACCCCGACTCGGCTGGTGGAGAACCAACACCTCAGGGAGGACCCCCGGACTACTCTACGACTGTGAGTACCAAAACCTGTCCCCCCTGAGCCCCCACAGCGCCGCCTGCAGAGGGAATCCCGAGGCTTCCCCTGACCGCGACTCTCTGAAACCTAAGTCCCGACGCCTGGAAAAGACCCTGCACCCGCAGCCCCCAGGACCTGAAGGACCGGACTTTCACTGCAGAAGTGATCCCCAGGAGTCCCTCTCCCTTGCCCAAGTGGAGGTTTCCCGAGGAAGCCCCCCCTTGCCTGCCTGCAGCGCGGAAGAGATCCCTTGATCTCTCATTGACTTACATTGCGAACCCGACGCTTGTTCTAACACTGCACCCGGCCGCCCCCGCGCCGCTGAGGGTGAAATTTCTGTGTGGGCTTGTGTCCCCCCCGGTGCCCTACAAAACCCCCCTGGTCTGCCCTCCGAAGACGCGGGTACTTACCTGCAAGCAGACCGGAACCGGGGCACCCCCTTCTCTCCATTCTAGCCTATGCGTTTTGGGCACCACTTTGAACTCTGCACCTGACCGGCCCTGAGCTGCTGGTGTGGTAACTTTGGGGTTGCTCTGAACCCCCAACGGTGGGCTACCTTGGACCAAGAACTGAACCCTGTAAGTGTCTTACTTACCTGGTAAAACTAACAAAAACTTACCTCCCCCAGGAACTGTGAAAATTGCACTGTGTCCACTTTTAAAGTAGCTATTTGTGAATAACTTGAAAAGTATACATGCAATTGATATGATTCAAAGTTCCTAATGTACTTACCTGCAATACCTTTCACACAAGATATTACATGTTAAATTTGAACCTGTGGTTCTTAAAATAAACTAAGAAAAGATATTTTTCTATAACAAAACCTATTGGCTGGATTTGTCTCTGAGTGTGTGTACCTCATTTATTGTCTATGTGTATGTACAACAAATGCTTAACACTACTCCTTGGATAAGCCTACTGCTCGACCACACTACCACAAAATAGAGCATTAGTATTATCTATTTTTACCACTATTTTACCTCTAAGGGGAACCCTTGGACTCTGTGCATGCTATTCCTTACTTTGAAATAGCACATACAGAGCCAACTTCCTACAGTAGACCATATTAGATACAATATACACAATCCACAAGACAGCAACACCAACACACAGCCACACAGTCAAGAAAAATCACAGACTGCAAAGTGAAAGTTAAAGTACACCCACTGTACCATGTCTTTAAACAGGATTTCCTATTACATCACTTCCTGTCCCCTTTGCACCCCGCTTTCCGTGTTCCGTGTATTTTTTGATGCATAGGTAGTTTGCCTGAATATATTCGACACATAACCTACATGTGCCGCAAAATCCCACGAATTACCGGGAAATTACTATTTTTATGGATATCCGCATACGTGGGGTGCGCTAGTGGAATTAACGCTAGGGACCCATTGATGTTTAGTATGTATTTGTGTGGTTTGTTTACGCAATCACTGTAGGAGGCTGGACTGGCTTGTAGTGAGTACCAAGGGGTACTTGCACCTTGCACCAGGCCCAGTTATCCCTTATTAGTGTATAGGGTGTCTAGCAGCATAGGCTGATAGATAATGGTAGCTTAGCAGAGCAGCTTAGGCTGAACTAGGAGACGAGTGAAGCTCCTACAGTACCACTTAGTGTCATATGCACAATATCATAAGAAAACACAATACACAGTTATACTAAAAATAAAGGTACTTTATTTTTATGACAATATGCCAAAGTATCTCAGAGTGAACCCTCAGTATGAGGATAGCAAATATACACAAGATATATGTACACAATACCAAAAATATGCAGTATAGTCTTAGAAAACAGTGCAAACAATGTATAGTTACAATAGGATGCAATGAAGACACATAGGGATAGGGGCAACACAAACCATATACTCCAAAAGTGGAATGCGAACCACGAATGGACCCCAAACCTATGTGATCTTGTAGAGGGTCACTGGGACTATTAGAAAATAGTAAGGGTTAGAAAAATAGCCCACCCCAAGACCCTGAAAAGTGAGTGCAAAGTGCACTAAAGTTCCCCAAAGGACATAGAAGTCGTGATAGGGGAATTCTGCAGGAAAGACACAAACCAGCAATGCAACAACGATAGATTTCCAGTCAAGGGTACCTGTGGAACAAGGGGACCAAGTCCAAAAGTCGCAAGCAAGTCGGAGATGGGCAGATGCCCAGGAAATGCCAGCTTTGGGTGCAAAGAAGCTGCTACTGGACAGTAGAAGCTTAGGCTTCTGCAGGAACGACAAGGGCTAGAGACTTCCCCTTTGGAGGACAGATCCCACACGCCGTGGAGAGTTGTGCAGAAGTGTTTTCCCGCTGAAAGACTGCCAACAAGCCTTGCTAGCTGCAAATCATGCAGTAAGGGTTTTTGGACGCTGCTGTGGCCCAGGAGGGACCAGGATGTCGCACATTGCGTCAGGAGACAGAGTGGACATAGAGCAAGACAAGGAACCCTGTCAGCAGCAGGTAGCACCTTGAGAAGTGCCAGAAACAGGCACTATGAGGATGCGTGAAACAGTGCTCACCCAAAGTCGCACAAAGGAGTCCCACGTCGCCGGAGAACAACTTAGGAGGTCGTGCAATGCAGGTAAGAGTGCCGTGGACCTAGGCTGGACTGTGCACAAAGGATTTCCGCAGGAAGTGCACGGAGGCCGGAGTAGCTGCAAAAGTCGCGGTTCCCAGCAATGCAGTCTGGCGTGGGGAGGCAAGGACTTACCTCCACCAAACTTGGACTGAAGAGTCACTGGACTGTGGGAGTCACTTGGACAGAGTTGCTGGATTCGAGGGACCTCGCTCGTCGTGCTGAGAGGAGACCCAGGGGACCGGTGATGCAGTTCTTTGGTGCCTGCGGTTGCAGGGGGACGATTCCGTCGACCCACGGGAGATTTCTTCGGAGCTTCTAGTGCAGAGAGGAGGCAGACTACCCCCACAGCATGCACCACCAGGAAAACAGTCGAGAAGGCGGCAGGATCAGCGTTACAGAGTTGCAGTAGTCGTCTTTGCTACTATGTTGCAGTTTTGCAGGCTTCCAGCGCGGTCAGCAGTCGATTCCTTGGCAGAAGGTGAAGAGAGAGATGCAGAGGAACTCTGATGAGCTCTTACATTCATTATCTAAAGTTTCCTAAATAGCCAGAAAAGAGGGTTTGGCTACCTAGGAGAGAGGATATGCAAGCAACACCTGAAGGAGCCTATCAGAAGGAGTCTCTGACGTCACCTGGTGGCACTGGCCACTCAGAGCAGTCCAGTGTGCCAGCAGCACCTCTGTTTCCAAGATGGCAGAGGTCTGGAGCACACTGGAGGAGCTCTGGACACCTCCCAGGGGAGGTGCAGGTCAGGGGAGTGGTCACTCCCCTTTCCTTTGTCCAGTTTCGTGCCAGAGCAGGGCTAAGGGGTCCCTGAACCGGTGTAGACTGGCTTATGCAGAAATGGGCACCAAATGTGCCCATGAAAGCATTTCCAGAGGCTGGGGGAGGCTACTCCTCCCCTGCCTTCACACCATTTTCCAAAGAGAGAGGGTGTAACACCCTCTCTCAGAGAAAGTCCTTTGTTCTGCCATCCTGGGCCAGGCCTGGCTGGACCCCAGGAGGGCAGAAGCCTGTCTGAGGGGTTGGCAGCAGCAGCAGCTGCAGTGAAACCCCTGAAAAGGCAGTTTGGCAGTACCAGGGTCTGTGCTACAGACCCCTGGGATCATGGGATTGTGCCAACTATTCCAGGATGGCATAGAGGGGGCAATTCCATGATCATAGACATGTTACATGGCCATATTCGGAGTTACCATTGTGAAGCTACATATAGGTAGGGACCTATATGTAGTGCACGCGTGTAATGGTGTCCCCGCACTCACAAAGTCCGGGGAATTGGCCCTGAACAATGTGGGGGCACCTTGGCTAGTGCCAGGGTGCCCTCACACTAAATAACTTTGCACCTAACCTTTACCAGGTAAAGGTTAGACATATAGGTGACTTATAAGTTACTTAAGTGCAGTGTAAAATGGCTGTGAAATAACGTGGACGTTATTTCACTCAGGCTGCAGTGGCAGGCCTGTGTAAGAATTGTCAGAGCTCCCTATGGGTGGCAAAAGAAATGCTGCAGCCCATAGGGATCTCCTGGAACTCCAATACCCTGGGTACCTCAGTACCATATACTAGGGAATTATAAGGGTGTTCCAGTATGCCAAAGTAAATTGGTAAAATTGGTCACTAGCCTGTTAGTGACAATTTGTAAAGAGAGAGCATAACCACTGAGGTTCTGGTTAGCAGAGCCTCAGTGAGATAGTTAGGCATCACACAGGGAACACATACCTATAGGTCACAAACTTATGAGCACTGGGGTCCTGACTAGCAGGGTCCCAGTGACACATAACAAACATACTGAAAACATAGGGTTTTCACTATGAGCACTGGGCCCTGGCTAGCAGGATACCAGTGAGACAGTGAAAACCCCCTGACATACACTTACAAACAGGCCAAAAGTGGGGGTAACAAGGCTAGAAAGAGGCTACTTTCTCACACAACCCCCCCCCCCCAAACGAAGGACAATAAGGCTAACCTTGGCCAGTTGAGACTTTATTGTCTAAGTGGTGATAAGTAGAGAGTAGCTCTGCAATAGACTGGTTGCTCCCTTTATCATCCACTATATGGTTACCTCCCTGTGGGGATGTAAACCACCCTGTTTGAAGTTTTTTAGCTAAGCAACAATGTGAAGATGTATTTTCAGAGTTTCTATCAGTAAGTTTTAGTTTAGAGCAGTGGGAATTGTCCACTGAACCTATTTGTAGTGATGGAGTTTCTGTCTCTCCTTCTCTACTTCTAAAGTCTGTCTATCCAAATCCAGCTGTTGCTTCTTGAGCTTCAGTCTGGTTTGTTCCACTCTCAATCTATTGAGGTCCCTTTCTAACAATCTGTCATCAGGGTGGGTGGGAGGGACATGCCTTGAAACAGAAGTATGGTGAAAATGGACAGAAGGAGACCTGTCCCTTACAGAGGGCACCCTAACAGCTTGGTTAACAGAAACCTCACTTCTACTGTGGTGAGAATGAATGCTCTTGCTATGATGTGAGACAACACTATCTGTATGGTGTGACTCAACATCAGTACCAACTATGCTAGACTGTCTAGTAATGGGCAGGCTCTGAAGTTTCTTTCCTGAATCTTTTCCTAGGGGTGTCCCTGGATCAGATTGGGAACCATTAGCTACTTTTTCAACAGATGGGGCCCTTTTGGCCTTATCTTGTTCTCTAAGCATGTTAATTAACAGTTCCAAGGAAGGATTCTTCCCTACACTCAAACCTCTCTCTATGCAGAGACTCCTTGCTCCTTTCCAGCTAAGGTGATCATATGCAAGTTTGGACAGATCAACATTTTGGCCTGTGCCAGACATTTTTAGAGAGAGTTAAAGTGATAGAAAAAGAGAAAAAAGTTTGTCAGAGCTTTTAGAAAGACAGAGAAAAAAAACTATTAAAACTTTTTAGAACTTTTTGAAAGTTTAGAAGTACTTTTCAGCACTTAGAAAAGAGTGAAAAGAGGAAATGCAAAACTTTTTAGCTATTTGTACACACACTGAACTTGTTTTGTATATTTTTCTCTTATGAAAAGTACAATGACAAGAGTGGTAAGTAGTCTCAAAGCACTTATCCCACCGCTGCACAACCAATGTAGGAGGCTGGACTGGCTTGTAGTGAGTACCAAGGGGTACTTGCACCTTGCACCAGGCCCAGTTATCCCTTATTAGTGTATAGGGTGTCTAGCAGCATAGGCTGATAGATAATGGTAGCTTAGCAGAGCAGCTTAGGCTGAACTAGGAGACGAGTGAAGCTCCTACAGTACCACTTAGTGTCATATGCACAATATCATAAGAAAACACAATACACAGTTATACTAAAAATAAAGGTACTTTATTTTTATGACAATATGCCAAAGTATCTCAGAGTGTACCCTCAGTATGAGGATAGAAAATATACACAAGATATATGTACACAATACCAAAAATATGCAGTATAGTCTTAGAAAACAGTGCAAACAATGTATAGTTACAATAGGATGCAATGGAGACACATAGGGATAGGGGCAACACAAACCATATACTCCAAAAGTGGAATGCGAACCACGAATGGACCCCAAACCTATGTGACCTTGTAGAGGGTCGCTGGGACTATTAGAAAATAGTAAGGGTTAGAAAAATAGCCCACCCCAAGACCCTGAAAAGTGAGTGCAAAGTGCACTAAAGTTCCCCAAAGGACATAGAAGTCGTGATAGGGGAATTCTGCAGGAAAGACACAAACCAGCAATGCAACAACGATGGATTTCCAGTCGAGGGTTCCTGTGGAACAAGAGGACCAAGTCCAAAAGTCACAAGCAAGTCGGAGATGGGCAGATGCCCAGGAAATGCCAGCTGTGGGTGCAAAGAAGCTGCTACTGGACAGTAGAAGCTTAGGTTTCTACATGAACGACAAGGGCTAGAGACTTTCCCTTTGGAGTACGGATCCCACACACTATGGAGAGTCGTGCAGAAGTTTTTTCCCGCCGAAAGACCGCCAACAAGCCTTGCTAGCTGCAAATCTTGCGGTAAAGGTTTTTGGACACTGCTGTGGCCCAGGAGGGACCAGGATGTCGCAAATTGCGTCAGGAGACAGAAGGGACATCGAGCAAGACAAAGAGCCCTCTCAGCAGTAGGTAGCACCCAGAGAAGTGCCAGAAACAGGCACTACAAGGATGCAGGAAACGGTGCTCACCCAAAGTCGCACAAAGGAGTCCCACGTCGCCGGAGAACAACTTAGGAGGTCGTGCAATGCAGGTTAGAGTGCTGTGGACCCAGGCTGGACTGTGCACAAAGGAATTCCGCTGGAAGTGCACGGAGGCCGGAGTAGCTGCAAAAGTCGCGGTTCCCAGCAATGCAGTCTGGCTTGGGGAGGCAAGGACTTACCTCCACCAAACTTGGACTGAAGAGTCACTGGACTGTGGGAGTCACTTGGACAGAGTTGCTGGATTCAAGGGACCTCGCTCGTCGTGCTGAGAGGAGACCCAGGGGACCGGTGATGCAGTTCTTTGGTGCCTGCGGTTGCAGGGGGACGATTCCGTCGACCCACGGGAGATTTCTTCGGAGCTTCTAGTGCAGAGAGGAGGCAGACTACCCCCACAGCATGCACCACCAGGAAAACAGTCGAGAAGGCAGCAGGATCAGCGTTACAGAGTTGCAGTAGTCGTCTTTGCTACTATGTTGCAGTTTTGCAGGCTTCCAGCACGGTCAGCAGTCGATTCCTTGGCAGAAGGTGAAGAGAGAGATGCAGAGGAACTCGGATGAGCTCTTGCATTCGTTATCTAAAGTTTCCCCAGAGACAGAGACCCTAAATAGCCAGAAAAGAGGGTTTGGCTACCTAGGAGTGAGGATAGGCTAGCAACACCTGAAGGAGCCTATCAGAAGGAGTCTCTGATGTCACCTGGTGGCACTGGCCACTCAGAGCAGTCCAGTGTGCCAGCAGCACCTCTGTTTCCAAGATGGCAGAGGTCTGGAGCACACTGGAGGAGCTCTGGACACCTCCCAGGGGAGGTGCAGGTCAGGGGAGTGGTCACTCCCCTTTCCTTTTTTCCAGTTTCGCGCCAGAGCAGGGCTAAGGGGTCCCTGAACCGGTGTAGACTGGCTTATGCAGAAATGGGCACCAAATGTGCCCATGAAAGCATTTCCAGAGGCTGGGGGAGGCTACTCCTCCCCTGCCTTCACACCATTTTCCAAAGGGAGAGGGTGTAACACCCTCTCTCAGAGAAAGTCCTTTGTTCTGCCATCCTGGGCCAGGCCTGGCTAGACCCCAGGAGGGCAGAAGCCTGTCTGAGGGGTTGGCAGCTGCAGCAGCTGCAGTGAAACCCCTGAAAAGGCAGTTTGGCAGTACCAGGGTCTGTGCTACAGACCACTGGGATCATGGGATTGTGCCAACTATGCCAGGATGGCATAGAGGGGGCAATTCCATGATCATAGACATGTTACATGGCCATATTCGGAGTTACCATTGTGAAGCTACATATAGGTAGGGACCTATATGTAGTGCACGCGTGTAATGGTGTCCCCGCACTCACAAAGTCCGGGGAATTGGCCCTGAACAATGTGGGGGCACCTTGGCTAGTGCCAGGGTGCCCTCACACGAAGTAACTTTGCACCTAACCTTTACCAGGTAAAGGTTAGACATATAGGTGACTTATAAGTTACTTAAGTGCAGTGTAAAATGGCTGTGAAATAACGTGGACGTTATTTCACTCAGGCTGCAGTGGGAGGCCTGTGTAAGAATTGTCAGAGCTCCCTATGGGTGGCAAAAGAAATGCTGCAGCCCATAGGGATCTCCTGGAACTCCAATACCCTGGGTACCTCAGTACCATATACTTGGGAATTATAAGGGTGTTCCAGTAAGCCAATGTAAATTGGTAAAATTGGTCACTAGCCTGTTAGTGACAATTTGTAAAGAGAGAGCATAACCACTGAGGTTCTGGTTAGCAGAGCCTCAGTGAGACAGTTAGGCATCACACAGGGAACACATACCTATAGGTCACAAACTTATGAGCACTGGGGTCCTGACTAGCAGGGTCCCAGTGACACATAACAAACATACTGAAAACATAGGGTTTTCACTATGAGCACTGGGCCCTGGCTAGCAGGATACCAGTGAGACAGTGAAAACACCCTGACATACACTTACAAACAGGCCAAAAGTGGGGGTAACAAGGCTAGAAAGAGGCTACTTTCTCACAATCACGTCAAAATTTCGGACTCAAACTGTCTTTGCATGATTTTTCATTATTTAACATGCATACATCCATTATGTAGATGAAGATAGGATGGTATGGCCTGCAGTGTGTGTTCTAGTGTGTGGCCACATGTGATAGACCATGCAACTGTGGCCCACATTTCTATTATCTTTGCGCAGGATTTCCCTTTTTTCTGATGTGAAAGCAGCATAAAGTTAGGAAATTTAAATGGAATTTGTAAGTTTGTGCTGATTTTGCATCAATAAATGATGGCAAGACTGCGCTACAAAAGTATAAATCATGGCCTGTGTGTTTTGTGTGTGAATTGAGTGTTACAACTATAGGTGTGCTTCTGATGGAATGGCGTGCAATACATTTGGCGTAATGTTCATGCTGTACAACAGTCATGATATGTGTTTGTAATATGTGTCAACTCATTTGCTATGTGTAGTTGTTTGACTTTGGGGACATTACAATTCCCATGACAAACAATACACAGGGAAGATCAAGGATGGCTGATGAGGGCTATGTCGGATATGTTACCCCTCACATGTCAGACTACGATTTCATGGTTACTTGTGTGTAAACTACCCATATGTCGGGCATTTGAACATGTTTGGTAGGTACAATGTTTGCGACACAGAGCCTCAATTCCAATCATAAAATTGTTATGTACACGTCAGTTTGACTAATGTAAATTACCTATGTTCCTCCTGTGGCTTTGGTGGACCTGCAGCCCTGGCTGCATGTGTTCAGATATTTTCAAAGGTGCATTGCACAAAAGTGTCCAGTTCAAGTGTGTGGGCATGTGTACCCTATGTCAGTATTGGGGTCCATGGTGTTACAGTTTCGTGCAGGTCTAGTCAGGAGTCTGTTGGCGCAACCCTTGAGTTCACAGAGTATCTTTCAAGACAGATTTGTCCTAAAGCCGAAAATCAGCTAAAGGCATACCAGGGGATAGTGCAGCTATGGTATGTCAGATAATACGGAAGAGTGAAGCCAGAGCAACCTTAGTGTGGACAAATATGTAACAGGCCAGTAATGGACAAACACGCAGGGCTTATCACTACGTTTGTACACAAGGTAGGGCTCAGAACTTCCCACAGCAACAGGGAACGTCAGTGCCTCTGTGCAGATTCATCTCACAGCAAGTCCCCATGCAAGCCCCATCGAAAGATGGCGGCAGAAGTGAATCTGTGTCTGGACCCTCAGGGTACAAACATGGATTATCCTTACATCCACAAGACTAGCCCTGCCCTTGTTTGTCAGGCTGGAGACACAGTAAAAAATCTAGGAATACAGCCATAGCAAAACTAGACAAATGGTGGGGGCTGGATTAGCCTCCTGGAAACCCTGTGCCAGTACAAATACAAAATTAAACAATTCTATACATTTGAGGACTGATAGTACACTTACCAGACACAATACCCCAAGAGGAAACGGAGGGCAAGGGAACCAACTAGGAGGCAATTGCTGGCACAGGGAACAGTCTCTGGCTGACGCAAAGACTGGAACAGGTCTGGCTAACAGGAACCAGGCTCTGTCATGAATCAACATAAACAAGGCTGGAAAACAGGGAGCAGAGCCTGACTGGAACACGCAGGAACAGCACTGTGTAAACAGAGAGCAGATTCAGGCGTAATCAGGACTGTAACACAATTCAATAAGGGCTCTGGTACACAAATGAATTGTACTCCAATGCACGATGAGGAGCTTCAGGTAATGGCAGCTTATAAGCAATTCCAGGCAGCAGCGAGGCCAGGGTAGAGTCACATTGCTGGGCTACACGAGAGAGCTCACAGATGTGAGCAGCTTCAGTCTCTCACAAGTCCTGTAGGAGAGAATCCAGTATGAGAGGAAAACTGGACTTTTCCCATGGAAAACCATGGACAGAAGATTACAGGTCTTACAGACTACCAGGCAGTGCATTATGGGACCTGAAGTCCATGCAGGCTAATGTAGTTGTTCTGTAGCATGCCATATAGAAAAGAGAAGAAAACAGGAGTCAGAATGGGAGTCTGGGTGAGTGTTAATGATGATTTCCAGGATACAGATAGTCCATTTACAGCGCCACCTAGAGAAGGGAGGGCAGAGACTTAACACATGGCAGTGGCAGGACTTATTACCAGGGATGGACTGTGTATTGTGGCCATTGCTTGTCATACCTGGGACACTTATGCTATCCATTTTCAGGACACATGCACCTCTTGTCACACAAGCTCCTAACAGGTGTGTGCAGCTTCAGTCTCTCACAAGTCCTAGAGGACAGAATCCAGTATAAGGGGACAACCGGACATTTCCCAAGGAAAGCTATGGACAGAAGATTACAGGTCTTACCAGCTACCAGGCAGTGCATTATGGGACCTGAAGTTCATGCAGGCTAATGTAGTTGTTCCCTAGCATGCCACATAGAAGAGGGAAGCAAACAATTTAAAGCGCCCCTAGAGGAGGGAGGGCAGAGACTTAACACATGGCAGTGGCAGGAAGACTTATTACCAGGGATGGACTGCGCAGGGCATGTTTTGTGACCATTGCTTGTCATAACTGGGATACTCATGCTATCCATTTTCAGGATTGATGCACCTCTTGTCACACAAGCTCCTCACAGGTGTGTGCAGCTTCAGTCTCTCACAACTCCTGGAGGAGAGAATCCAATATAAAGGGACAACCAGACTTTTCTCTTGGGAAGCGATGGACAGAAGATTCCAGGTCTTACTGACTACCAGCAGTGCATTATGGGACCTGAAGTCCACACAGGCTAATGTAGTTGTTCTATAGCATGCCATATAGAAAAGGGAAGCAAACAGGAGTGAGAATGGGAGTCTGGGTGAGTGTTAATGCTGATTCCCAGGGTACAGATAGTCCATTTACAGCACCCCCTAGAGAAGGGAGGGCAGAGACTTAACAAATGGCAGTGGCAGGACTTATTACCAGGATTGGACTGCGCAGGGCCTGTGTGGTGACCATTGCTTGTCATACATGGGACACTCATGCTATCCATTTTATGGACTGATGCACCTCTTGTCACACAGGCTTCTCACAGGTGTGTGCAGCTTCAGTCTCTCTCGAATCCTGGAGGAGAGAATCCAGCATAAGGGGACAACCTGACTTTTCCCATGGGAAGCTATGGACAGAAGATAACAGGTCTTACCGACTACTATGCAGTGCACTATGGGACCTGAAGTCCATGCAGGCTAATATAGTTGTTCTATAGCATGCCGTATAGAAAAGGGAAGCAAACAGGAGTCATAATGGGAGTCTGGGTGAGTGTCAATGATGATTCCCAGGGTAAAGATAGTCCATTTACAGCACCCCTAGATAGGGACAGCAGAGACATAACACATGGCAGTGGCAGGACTTATTACCAGGTATGGACTGCACAGGCCATGTGTTGTGATCCTTGCTTGTCATACCTGGGACACTCATGCTATCCATTTTCAGGACTGATGCACCTCTTGTCACACAAGCACCTTGCCGAGATAGTAAATGTCACACTTGTTAATGTCAGGGGTCTGTTCATACATTCCTGTTATCAATGATATTTCACATCCACTGCCTCATGTATGATGTGCTTATTTACCTTATGATTAAAGATGTCATAGCTGTGTGTCATGTGCTACAGACAGATCATGTTGGCAACGTAGATGTCTGTCATATGCTGTGGTCCTATGATTTCACCTTTGATATGTGAAATAGAAAATATATATTTTTTTAAAACTGTGTGTGATGTTTGCTGTACAATCATACGCATCACATGTGATGTTGCATCAGAAGTAGTCAGATTTGGTTTTGTGACATGCTCCCTGGGGTAATACTCACATTCCTAAAGAACATGTGATGCATAAATAAGTACCCAGAGCAGGATTGAGTGATAAAGTAAGGTGCTTAATTACATATCGTAATGATGTGTTTATAGTGACTACTGTTGAAAAAGGTCATTGTCACTGTGTGCTTTGACATTGGTCCTTTGTAGCTCTAGAGTGGCATCTATTGTTATTGACAGCCATCATTTGTCCATAGCCATGTATCCCATTGTGTCAGGGTGTCCAACATAACTACCTGTGTCACACCTCAGTGTCTTCCTGCCCACATGTCAATATAGTGGTGTATATATTATGTGTCCTACAGGGTGCTGTGCCATGTGTATATTGCTAGGTTTATGGACTTACCGACAAGAAGGCCATTGCCATAACGTCCGTCCTGGAAGTGCTGACTGATGGTGCTTTGGCGAAAGATGAAGGAATCATTTACACTCCCAGGATACTTGGCTAAGATGTTGGTAAACAATCCCTGGTTATCAACTATGGCCTGCAAATTTATGGAGTGGGTGTGCTTTCTGTTCCGGTATAGATGCTCTGTTGTAGCAGGTGGTACAATCCGGACATAGGTGCAGTCAATAGCACCAAGCACATGGAGGAAGCCATGTATTTGGTAAAACCCCTGTTTGGTTTCCTGCTGCTTCTCCTGTGTGTTGGGGAAGATGGTGTGGCGGGTGTGAGGGAGGTGATGGCATCAAGGACCTTGGGAAGGAAGGCGGAGAATGAGGGCTGTGATATCCCAGCAACCAGGACACCCGTTGATGGAATGAGCCACTTGCCAACATGTGCAGGACAGCTAGCAGCTTGGTCACCAGTGGAATATTGTGTGGTGTCTGCAGGTTGGCTGTTATCCGAGGCTCAATTTGGCGCAGCAGCTGCTGTGTGGCTTGCCAGTTGAGTCTGTACCTCCGGATGATATCCTGTTCCCTGAGGCCCTGGAGGGGGTTGACCTGGTCCTGAGGACCCTCTCCTGCCTTCTGTGTTGCCTTTGGGGTCCACATTGGTGTGGTGGTAGCTGCTGCTGTTGGTCCAGTGTTCTGCATCGTCTGTCATGCTGCATGATGAGCAACTCCATGTCCCCCTTCTGGGGCAATGATGTTGCTTGTGTGTGTTTTCCTTAAGTAGTGGTGTGTTTGCCCCATTTTAACACCTGCCCTGACTCAGGTTTTAAATGCATACTTTTTCGGGTCCGCATCCCAGCCTTGCGTAATTTTTGCCTTGGTGGATAAATATGGCTCACAGGTGTTTGAGTCATTTTTTGGACGGGAACTCCTACCTTGCATCTCATTTACGCAAGGCAGTTTCAAGCATCCAGAAAATGATGCAGACTCAGATATTTTGATGTTAGATGGGTCTAGCGTCAAAATAGAAAGATGGAGTTAAGTTTGCGCCGGATTTGCGTAAAACAAATGATGCTAGTCCGGCGCAAACAGAGTATAAATATGGGCCTTAATACTTACCTGTACTTACCTTTAAAACCTTTACCATGCGTATTCCTTTAAAACTAAATTCTTTATAAAGGCATGAGTGGTAAAGTTATAATTGTGGTAAAGGCATGAGTGGTATAGCCATGCGTGGTAAATGCATATGCATTGTAAATACATCGTGGTAAATGCATTTTGTTGCATTCACCACATTGTAAGTGATGTTTACCATCTTCCAGTAAAGGAATCCAAAAGGAATCCTACTAAAGGAAAAGCAAAACATCAGGGATGAAAATATATGTGAAGGGGCAAAGAACACAACACAAATTAGTGAAATGAATGGGTAAAAGAGCTCTCTGGTAAAAGCCTCCATACATATGCTCTAAGCAGCAAATTACATCACCGGTAAAAGGCTCAGACTGTCTTGGATTTGGAACATCAGGAAGTGAAAACTGTAACGAAGACACTTATAAAAAGCTAATAATACTTATTCTTCCAGGAGAATGTGACTTCAAAAAAATTGCAGGTGAAGGAAGAAAAACTATGAATTTAATGTTGTTTTTACCTCTACATCCTACAAAACACCCAACACTCTGCATTGCATGCAGAACTCTCCACGTATTGATCATTATTGCCGAGATGCTGGTGACATTAGGTGGCCAAAGTAGAAAATTCCTTACTACATGTAAGAATCAATGATGTTCTGTCTTCATCTTGAAAGGCGTTGGGTCAAGAATACATCCCATTGCCTCTAGTGACTATTAAAAATGCACTATCTTCCTCTTCAAAAGTTCGACCCTCAAGGAAACTTGCCACCATCTCTAATGAGTCTTTCTCTGGGAAATAACATCTGTCTCACTTGAAACTCAAAGCAGGTTGGAGGCTGGTTGATAGCTTCAGGTTGAAATAAACCACGTTCTTCCTCTGAGAGTATGGAATACAGAGGTATGGCTGATTTTTCTCTTTAGTATTGATATGTGCTCAGTAAGGTCTCTGTATAACACAGCAGTCCACTTAATAACTGTACCTATGGTTTTTCTATTCAATATGCATTAGAGGCTGCGGGTATAAAAACATGAGCATGAGTTTCAGTTTCTCAGCTAGTGTGAAAGTAAGTCAGTTTGAGCACTTCTAATATACTAAGAACAAAATTGAGATTATGGTAGTCATTATGAACATGACAGTAAACACCGCACACTCAGCGGTGGCAGTAACTACTGGCAAGAGGCTGGCGGTCTGGACTGCCGAATAATGAAGCATATGAAAAACAAGTAGCAGTCCATCCACACACCGCCATTTTTGTAGTCCCGATGAGGACAGAGGAGGCCGCCCACACGCCGGCGGAATGGACCTACCCGCCCACCAAATAATGAAACACCAGACCGTCAGCAGTTCCGGGGTGGGAACCACCGCCACGCAAAGTGTGACGGAAATCAACAGTTCAAAAAGAAACACTCACCGGAGGCACACAGAAAACGTCGACGCAGACATGGAGCAAGAGTTGAAAATAATGCAGTGCTGCTCCTTGCCATATTCCTCCAGGACCGTGACCGAAGACGATGTCGGTATGTACCACTGCCTTGTACACATGGGAAGGAAGGGCACAGTTACATAGCCACCCCACCCAACCTGCAACGCACTCCCAACACCACCCACCATCCCAAGCCAAACATTCCATAACCCAATATACTTACCAGACACAAGCCAACAATCAATCAATCAAGAGATTTATAAGGCGAGCTACTAACCCGTCAGGGTCTCAAGGCACTGGGGGGTGGCTACTGGTTGAAGAGCCATGTCTTGAGGTGTTTCCGGAATGTCAGGAGGTCCTGGGTCTGGCGTAGGTGGAGCGGTGGGAGTTCCAGGTCTTGGCAGCGAGGTGAGAAAAGGATCTTCCTCCGGCAGTGGTGCAGCGGATGCGGGGGATGGAGGCGAGGCTGGCGGAGCGGAGATGTCGGGTGGGAGTGTGGAAGGTGAGTCTGTTGTTGAGGTAGGCTGGACCTGTGTTGTGGAGGGCTTTGTGTGCGTGGGTGAGGAGCTTGAAGGTGATACTCTTCAATACGGGTAGCCAGTGTAGGTCTTTGAGGTGGGGTGAGATGTGGTTGCGGAGTGGAACGTCGAGAATGAGGCGGGCGGATGCGTTCTGGATTCTTTGCAGCTTTGTTTGGAGTTTGGCGGTTGTTCCTGCGGATAGTGCATTACAGCAGTCCAGTCGGCTGCTGACCATGGCTTGGGTGACAGTTTTCCTGGTTTCGACGGGGATCCACTTGAAGATCTTGCGGAGCATGCAAAGAGTGTTATAGCAGGAAGAAGAGATTGCGTTGACATTCTGAGTCATGCTGAGAGTAGAGTCCAGGATGAATCCTAGGATGCATGCGCGGGTGGTAGGCAGGGGTGCGGTTCCTAGGGAGGTGGGCCACCAGGAGTCATTCCATGCTGAGGGGTTGGTGCCGAAGATGAGGATCTCTGTCTTGTCTGTGTTTAACTAAAGGCGGATTGATTCCATGCAGCCGGCGATGGCGTGAAGTCCATTGTGGAGGTTGTTTTTTGCAGTTGTAGGGTCTTTCATGAGGGAGAGGATCAGCTGGGTGTCGTCTGCGTAGGATACTATGTTGATGTGATGGGTTCGTGCGATGTTGGCGAGTGGGGCCATGTAAACGTTGAAAAGCGTTGGGCTGAGGGAGGATCCTTGGGGGACGCCACAGATGATCTTGGAGGCTTCAGACAGGAACGGCGGGAGGAGGATTCTCTGGGTTCTGCTGGTGAGAGCCTTGTCGTGGATTTCGACATTGTGGAGGCGTGTGTGGAGGGTGTGATGACATACAGTGTTGAAAGCTGTGGAGAAGTCCAGGAGGATGAGTGCCGCAGTTTCTCCTTTGTCGAGCATGGTCCTGATGTCATCCGTGGCAGCGATGAGAGCTGTCTCAGTGCTGTGGTTCTTGCGGAATCCGGATTGGGAGGTATTGAGCACCTTGTTGTCTTCCAGGAAGTGGGAGAGTTGGCTGTTCATGATCTTTTTGATGACCTTTGCTGGGAAGGGGAGGAGGGAGATCAGCCGGTAATTCTTGGGTTCATCTGCGTCCGCCTTGGATTTTTTCAGCAGGGCGTTGACATCTGCGTGTTTCCAGCTTTCCAGGAAGGTGGCTGACTCGAAGGAGCTGTTGATGATGTCGCAGAGGTGGGGAGCGATGATGTTGCTGGCTTTGTTGAAGATATGGTGTGGGCAAGGGTCTGCTGGGGAGCTGAGTGGATGGAGGCCATGGTGTTGGCGGTGTCTTCTTTGTTGACGAGGGTCCAGACATGAAGGAGGTTTGTGTTGCTTGTGGTGTTGGGTTCGTGGGCGTCTGTGGTCTGCTGGTGGGTCTCGGGGTTGAAGCTGTTATGGATGTCTTCTATCTTTCAACAGAAATGGGAGACGAGGGAGTTGCAAAACTCCTGTGATGGCGGGGGTTTGTTGGTGTAGGTCCTTGGGTTGGAGAGCTTTTTGATGATGCCGAAGAGCTCTTTGCTGTTGTGAGCGTTGGTGTCTATGCGGATTTTGAAGTAGGTTCTCTTGGTGTTGCAGATCAGCTGGTGATATTTGCGGGTGGCAGTCTTGAGTGCGATGTGGTTGGATTCGGTAGGTTCAAGGCGCCAGGTTCTCTCTATTCTGCGGCCTTCCCGTTTGGAATCCTGTAGGTCGGGGTGAACCAACTGGCCTTAGTGGGTGTCTGAGGGTTTTTTGAGCAGCGCGAGGATGTTGGCGCAGTTGTCTATCCATCGATGCAGGTTGGTGGCGGCTGTGTCGGGGTCTGGGGTCCTGGGGGCAGGACCTGGGTGAGGGTGGAGAGCAGCTGTTCTGTTGAGATTTTGCTCCAGTAGCGTCAGGGGGGTTGTGAGTGGCAGGTTTCTGGTAGGAGAAGTGAATGCAGCGGTGGTCTGGCCAGCTGAGTTGGCTTGTTTGGCTGAAGGCGACGTGGCTGCTGGCTGAGAAGATAGGGTCAAGTGTGTGGCCTGCGATGTGAGTGAGCGATGTGATGTGTTGTTTGAGGCCGAGGTTGTCGAGCAGGTTGGTGGTGTTGATGTTGTTGTTGTTTTCTAGGTGGAAGATCAGGTCGCCGAGGAGGATGTGGTCTGTTGAGGCGATGGCCTGGGTGCTGACGATGTCGCCGATGGCGTCGCAAAATTGAGGTCGGGGGCCGGGGGTCTGTAGATCAGTGTGCTTTTGAGGGTAGTGTTGGCATTGACGTGGATTTTGAAGTGGAGGTGCTCGGTGAGGTTGAGGGTGTCGTGGGTGCTGGTCGCAACTTTGATGGTGTTTTTGTGGACTATGCCCTGCACCAAAGTACACACATATGCATAACACACCCACACAGTGAAACGCTGAACTACGTCACTACATTGTGCCAACAGCACTACTGGGCACTGAACTTTATTTAAATGTTAGAACCGTAATGCTCAAATAAGGCCATTGGCCAGTCCATTCATAATTCCCAAAGGGCCAATATAGCCCCAACTTGACTCCCACATGTGCAAAGGGTACTCCACTCGAAAGGGGCATCAATGGGGCAGCCAGCACCTGAGGGAATAGGGGCAGGGGGTGGTGGGGACTTACATCTGAAAGGGCAGACCTGGGCGGCTTAGACGAGGAAGGAGTGGACTGGGCAAGGACATGGGCACGTTTAAGGACAAGGCTGGGTGGACCAGTCAGTTCAAACAGGTCAACACGGGATAGGAAAATCTTCTTAGGTGCAGTTGAAGGGGATTTGGAGGCAGGTCTGGGAGTGGAGCTTGAGGGATTGCTCGTATCAGGTGTAGGTGTGCCGGACGTGGATGCAGGTGCCTGTAAAGTATGCTTATGTGTGGTGGATGTGTGTGGTGTTGATGTCTGCGAATATTTGAGTGTTTTGGGAGCAGGGGGGAGGACACAGTGGGAGAAGACAGGCTGCCAGTGTAGATGGGTTTTGTCTGGGTGCCTGCAGGTCTGGTGAGTGTGCTTCAAGTGTCTGTCAATGTAGTTGTGGTGAGTGCAGGTGTGGTGTCTATAGTGCATGTCTGGATGTCAGATGTTGTGGTGACTGCATGAATGGGGCAGCAGCAGTGACTGAGGGTGCAGTGGGTGTGGGTGAGCATGGTGAGGTGACAGGGTGGCAGGGGAGGTCGACACACTGGGGGAAGTGGATGTTGTTGTGTGTGCTTTGCATGTTGGGTGTGTGTCTGCCTGTGGTGGGAATTGTGGTGCTTGTGTTTTTCAGTGTGCATCTTGTGTGTTGATCTGTGTGCATGGTTGTCTGTTTGTGTGCTTAGGATGGGTGAAGGGAGTGGGGTGCTGGAAGGGGTAGAGGTGGTGGGAGGGAGGACAGAAAGACCAGGGACACTGGCTGCCGTCAAAGAGGAGGCCAGAGCCTGAAAAGTTATCTGTAGGCCACGCATGGCACCGTGAATGTCCTCTAGGTATGCATTGCATTGCTGCATCTGGGATGCTAGCCCCGCAACGACATATACAATGGTTGTTGCCCTACAGAGATGGTCCTCAGGAGGTCAATAGCCTCCTCCGTGAGGGCAGCAGGGCTGACTGGGGGGGGGGATGAGGTGCTTGAGGAGAAGGAGACGCCCACCCTCCTAGGTGAGTGGGCACGGGTAACTCAGTGGGGAGCAACTGGGAGGCCGGTGATGAAATGGGGGTGGCAGAAGATGGCAAAGAATGGGTGGGCCCAGTAGAGTTAACCACCACCAGGGAGCTGCCATTGGAGGAGGTACCAGAGTCACTACCTCCAGGGGTAGTTGCCTCCCCCGTGGTACTCCCATCGCCCTCCAACCCACTGGTCCTCTCGATGTCTATAAACTCTGCCTCCTTGGAACCGTGGGCTGCTGCATCCCCACTCGCTGGTGCCTCAGTTCTCTCGCCAGATGATGTATGTATGTATTGAGTATTTATAAAGCGCATTCCGGCCCAAGGGCATCGAAGCGCTAACTGGGTGAGGCGAGTCGACTTAACAAGGAGACTACCAGACTTATTGCGAAAAAAGCCAGGTCTTGACCAGTCTCCTAAATATTAGATAGTTATGTTCTTGCCTTATGTCCAATGGTAAAGAGTTCCAGATTTTAGCAGCCGCAACGGTAAATGCTCTGTCTCCCCACTTTACTTTCTTGGTGCGGGATGTTTGAATTCGATAGGCACAGGCCGAACGCAACAGCCGATTAGGCCTGTACCATTGCAGCTTAGTGGTTAAAGCCTTAGGCCCAATGATGATAATGTACACAGGGACACAAGAGCACAGGGGTGGGGAAACAAAACAAGACATAAGTATGTAAATTCCTGGAAATATGTGCATTTTGGCTCATACACTCCCATCCAGGTCACGCACATACATTCACCACAGATAACATGTGTAATGACTGTGCCCCTGACTAGTGGGCATCACCCCAAAATTCACCACATAACCCTCATGAAACATGAACCTGATACACAGTGTGGAGCACAAGCATGAGAGACCATGCCCAGCCAATGCACTTACAAGTCCATAAGGCCACAATGAAAACCAGATGACAGCAAAAGGGACCCCTCATAGGCCTATAGACACTGCCCAAACTACCCCTTACACCATCCCAAGGACTTGGAGGGGGCAGGTCTGCAAGGACACACTTCTCCAAGTGCCTGGCACTACAATGCATACACACTACAGCACCAACACACATCCATCAAAGTGGTATCACAACAGTGATGGTACTCACCCCATTGTGGCTGCTGTGCTGCCCTCAAGCGCCCATTCAGATCCTGATAGGCCATCACCAGAATGGGGGCCATTAGGAGGGTCAGGGTCTGACGGGCACCCCTTCCTTGTTGGGAGGCCTTTCCCAGCTGGGGCTCTCCGGTCTTCCTGGCCCCGCGTCTCAGGTCCTCTCACCGCATTCTGCAGTGGGTGCTACGCTGGTTGTAGACACCCAGGGTCTGCACCTCTTTGGCGATGGCTTGCCACAGGCCTTTCTTTTGATGGGCGCTGACCTGCATGGGACACAAAGAGCAAAGAAACAGACGTCAGTATGTGTGCACCGAATACAAATGCCATGTCGTTCCATATGGAATGGCCATTGTTGACAGGCATGATTTCAACTCACAGGCAGAACGTGCCAGACAATCTACAGCTGGGCAGTCACACATCAGACACACATGCATACAGGCCTATGCCACAATCACACACATCTAAGCATGACAGATGGCAACTCACCTGCTCCTCTGGTCGCCCATACAACTTCGCATACAGGGGTAGGACTCCGTTCACCAGCTTCTCAAGCGCCTCCACGGAAAAGGCCAGGGCCCGTTCCTCTGCAACCTGCGCTATCTCAGGGACCAGAGTCAGGACAAAACAGCACACGCAGTGGAGTATTACCCTTCATGGGACTCAGGAGTCAAGTGTCGAAAGTCTGACAAAATGGCGTAGGTACCGCAGCGGTGTGCTCTGTCACAGCCGACGGCGATCATGATTGGCCCAGATTCCTCATTGACAACCATGTAATCCAATGATCAGGTGCACGGCGGTGAACACCGCCTTCCGCCATGACGACTAACACCAGTTGAATGAAGTCACTTCAACTCTATCATACCTGGATGACAGGAGGCTGCCATTTTGCTACCAACACGTCACCATAGCCTGGCCAGGGCCCTCTTCCAGGGCCCCAATTGCTCTCCCCTTTGTCGCTTGCTGACATGATTCTATAATCCTCACTTGTACCCATCTTTGGAAGTGTGTCCACACTGTGATGCCATATTGACAGAGTTAAGGCAGCACATGTTTGCCTGACGGTGTACTTCATGCTTTCCGTTTGTATGTGTTACCTACATGTTGCACTTTTTAAACAACAGTGACATCATGGGATGCAAGAGTAAGTTGACACTCAGAATGTTTTTTTCCTCCCCCATAGGTACAGGCCCATGTGGCAAAGGAGGGCCTCATCTGTATACAGCTCCTTGTAGATCTTGAAACTATGGAGTAACGTCACATCATTATCACCTACTGACTCAATAGAGCTACAATCCATGGCCTCTGTGCATTAATGGATCCTGTTCTGAAACCGGCAAATCAAAATCAGCATGCCATCTCTACAACTGTGCAAGTGCTATCTGTTCTCCATTTTTTGGCTATGGGCTCATTTTAGGTGACAGTGGGCATGGGTGCTGGGATCATACAGCCAATGTTCAGCCTCACCCTGTCAAAATTCCTGGATGCCTACATTCAACACTTGCCAACATATGTTCAGTTTCCCCAACGGGCTGAAATTCCCACCATCAATTCTGGATTTTATGCCTTCGCTAATATCCCCCACGTGATAGGTGCCATTGATGGAACCCACATAGCTCTCATTCCCCCAGGAGTAAATGAACAGCTGTTAAGGAATCGTAAGAACTTTCACTCCATGAGTGTACAATTGGTGTGTACCACTGATCAGTACATAACACATGTCAATGCCAGGTTCCCAGGCTCAGTCCATGATTCATTTGTCCTGAGAAACAGCAGTATGCCTCACATGATGGAACAACTATAAAGTGACAGGGGATAGCTCATAGGCGAGTCTGTATGTCACTGGATCAGTACATAGGTGACAGCCAGGCTGTGTGCAAGTAAAGGCAGTTTGTTCAAGTCCTCTATCACCCACATTTGCAGGTGATTCTGGCTACCCCAGCTTGTAATGCCCCTGACACCTGTGAGGAATCCCAGGACAGATGCAGAGAGGAATTATAATGAGGCCTATGGATGTACTAGTATGGTGATTGAGCACACCATAGGTCTCCTGAAGGCTAGATGTAATTGCCTCCATCTCTCTGGGGAGATCCCTGACTATGTCCCTGACAAGGTGTGTAAGATAGTAGTGGCCTGCTGCAAGCTGCACAACTTGGCTATGAGGAAAGCTATCCCCCTTCTGTAAGAGGAGGGTGCTGTCCAACCAGCCCTGCAACCTCAGAGAGGGGATGACAGTGATGGTGAGGAAGAAGAGGGTGAAGATCTCAACTCCAGGACCCAGCTAATCCACCTATACTTCCAGTGACTCTAAGGTACTGTTCAATAATGCTGATCTATTCACTGCATATTTTCAGTCTGACTCGTGATAAGTAATGTGGTGTCTATTGTCAGTGACAATGCTAACTAATGACTGAGGTGGCATGTGCTAGGAAACCTAATATTGTGTACAGTGTGACATACTTCAGACAGTACAGTCCGTTGGATCCCCTCCTGCAATAAAGGTGTGATTATGATATTAACTGTCTAATGCATATACACTCACAATTCACATATCATTTTAATGAGGGACACATGATTTGAGTTCATAGGTGTATTTATTGAATGGCAAAATATACATAAGTGTTGGGACAGTGAAAGGGAGTGGGCACATGGTGCAAATACATACTCAGGTACATATGCTCTGCTCTTGGTAGCCCTGGGTTTTAGTCCATGTGGCCATTGGAAGATGGTGTGATGGCAGTGGCATGTCAACAAGGCACACAAGGGAGACAGTTCAGGGCACAGTGGCGTTGGGCGCTGGGCTTGGTCTTGGCTGGTGTTTCAGTGGCATATCTAGGTCTGAGGGCATGTTTGCAAAGGTGAAGCTGGGCTGCAGAGGCAGGGGTGCTGGTTTCCTGTGTGTCCCCTGGCAGTGCCACCAGTCCAGTTGCTGTTGCAGATCTAGCAGGCAGGGCAGTGTCCTAGCTAGTGGTCAGGGCTTTTCAGGTGGGTGGACGACTCAGGCTGGCTGTGGTACTGGTGCTGCAGCACCCCTGCAATGTAGGCCATTGTGGCATTGAGATGTTTCCTTTGCTCCATGGCCTCCTGGTGGTGTGCTGCCTGCAGCCTCTGCTTCTGCTTCAAGGTGGCAAGGAACTGGCCCATCCTGTCCTGGGTATGGGGGTATGCTCCCAGGATCTCAAATATCACCTCCTGGGCTGCTGCATCCATCCTTTGGCCACTCCCCTGGGCCACTGATGCCCTTGCCCTGGGCCTAGCGCCCTGTGCCTATGTCCCCTGCATATGTCTGGCAGTCCCACTTGCACTGGGCCCTTCGTCATCTTGCCTGTTGGTGAGTGGAGACTCTGGCCTCTGTACATCTGGCCCACCAATCCATGGCCAGCTGACATTGGTGTGGGTTTGTTTGGCCGGAACTGATGATGGTGGCTGGGTGGTAGGGGTGTCAGTGGTATCCTGGGTGGGGCTGCTAGAGGGTGAGAGTCCAGGACTGTGTGATGGGCCAGGGTTTTCCTCTATTTCAAGGCATCCCTCTGCACTCTCCTGAGTGGGGCCTCTGTCTTCAGGTGGGGCGCTGGCACTCCTTGATGTCTCCATCCGGGTGGTCTTGGTTGTGGTTCCTATGTGTGGAGGAATAGACAGGTGGGTGTCAGGTACTTTCTTGATAATTGCAGCACTTCTCTGCACTATTTGATGGTTATATTCCCCTGTCATGGCATGCAGGGTCCCTTCATGTACATTTAGTTGCATTTTATGTGGGGGGTGGAAGTGCATTGTGGGTGCTGTAGTGCCACTGGGAATCTATGCAGGGGTAGGTGACTGTGCCCAGGGGGCTGGATGGTGGCCTGTTTGTGGGACTGTGGGCAAGCAGGAAAGTTGGATGTGGGTGTTGTGGACTGGGTAGGGGATGGGGTCCTGGTGGTAGTGAGAGGGGTGGGGTAATAAATGCATTGGAGGTGTGGTGACTGTTAAGGTATTGTAGTTGACTTACCCGAGTCCAGTCCTCCAGTAAGTCCGGTGAGGCCCTCTGGGTGCAGGATAGCCAGGACCTCCTCCTCCAAGTCGGTGTATTCGGGGGTGTAGGTGGAGGACCACCACCAGTCTTCTGTACGGCGATGTTGTGCCTGGATGCCATCAACAAACCTTCCTGCGCAGGTCATTCCCTCTCTTCTGAATGTCATCCCGTGTGTGTGGATGGTTTCCCACTGCGTTGACCTTGTTGACAATTGTCTGCCATAGCTCTATCTTCCTGGCCATGGGTGTCTGCTGCACCTGTGCTCCGAATAGTTGTAGCTCGACCCTGAGTATTTTGTCCACCATGGTCCTTAGCTTCCTGTCTGTGAAGTGGAGGTGCTTAGGGGGGCCATGGTGTGTGTTGTGGGTGGTGTGTTGTGGGTGTATTGTTGAGGGCTGTTGTATGGTTGTGTGTGTGGCTTCTGATGGTGTTTGGGGTATGTATGTGTTTTGGTAATGTATTTGTGTGTGTGATATGTGTGATGTTGGGTTCAGTGTATGCGTGTTGTGTTGTCAATCTCAGTTGTGCTATTGGCGATGCAAAGGATTGTGGGGTATGTATGTGTGTGTTTTATAGTGTTGGGGATGTGTGTCAGGTGTGTGGGTTTCAAAATTGCCAATGTGTACCATTTGTTGTTGGTGGGTCCTATTACTGGCCTTGGCAGTGCGTACCGTCAATGTTCGTTCGGCAGGCATACACTATCCACCATTCTGATTTGTGCATCATTATTTTGTGGGCGGAAGATTTGTCTGCATGGTGGTGGCGGGATGGGGTGTACTGCCTTTCCGCCATTGTTGGCCCTGGAGGTGGGTGGAGGTTGCAGGATTTTTGGAGGTTTGACTTTTTGGCATCATTATTTGGCGGTTTGCAGTCTATCACCACTGGTATTCTTCTGGTCACCGTCGCCACGGCGGTCAGCGGTGTTTACAGCCAAGTTCATACTGAGGGTCAATATTTCCTATGCACTTGGCCTGAGTGGATGTAAAACAATAGTGAAATATTAAGCACCTAAATGTAGGGCATGCTTTCAGCTCTATCCTTTACATATAAACACATTTGTGAAAGCAGAATACAAATACTACCATATGCAATGCTGCTTAAACTTGTATACATTTTTAATATGTATGTATCAAATAGTCTAAAGCTGAAATAATGCAAGAGAAGAATTATAGTTAAGCATAATGCATTTAATACACATATTTAAATATTTCATGTCACCAGCCTGCATAAATTAAAATAAATAATTCACATTTTAAACATTGATAGATGCGCTAAATATTCTCGACACTGTTGGAAACGGGATTTGTGGGCCATATGTGTGATAGGCTGGTTTGTAATGCTGTCCTCCTGTCTGTATTACCTCTGCAGGTCAGTGGCCATCAAAAGAAGTGATTGTGGTGTGCCATCGCCAAGGACATGCGGACCCTGGGGGTCTACAGCAGACAGAGCACCCACTGCAGGAAACTGTGGGAGGACCTAAGACGCTAGGCACAGAAGACTGCGGAGGCCCAGCTCGGGATGGCCTCCCAACGAGGAAGGGGAACCTGACCCCCTGATGGCCTTCATACTGGCAGTGGCCTACCCAGACCTGGATAGGCGCTTGAGGGCATCACAGCAGCCACAAGGGGGTGAGTACAGTGGGCATTACTGCAATAATTGGTAGGTGGCCTGGGATCTGGGTGGTGGGTGTGAGTTAGTGGGTGCCCCTTAATGCCAGGTCAGAGTTTGCACTGTGATTCAGCTCAAGAGTGACGGGTCTAGCAAATTCAGGTGACCTAGCTCGGTTGCATTCCCTGTCAGTCAGGGCTTTGTGGGTCACACGAGGGGTGCAGTTGGTGGTGGTTGGCCCTCATCTTGCTGTGGCATCTAGCCAATTGGATGCCAGTGGAATGTATTGTGCTTATCCCTGATCCCTGTGTGTGACAGTACTGTGTATGCCAACTGTGATGTTAGTGCTCCCTTTGAATCCCTTTCCCCTTTCCCCTTTCTCTATCTGTCATCCTGTTCATGTGTGCATTAGAATCATCTGGCAGAGGATCAGGGGCATGGGTGACAGAGGGAGCTGCATCCCACAGGACCCAGGAGCCAGAGTCCACCGACGCCGAGGTAACCAGTGGGACAGAGGGGAGCACCACAGCAGAGACAGGAGGTGACAACACCGACTCAGATACATCCTCAGATGGAAGCTCCCTGGTGGTGGTCAACACCTCTGTGACCAACCCAGCTGCAGGTACAGCCACCATCCCCATACCAGCACTGCCCTCCCAGTAGCCCCTCATGGAGTTGCCCGTGCCTGCTCACCCAGGAGGATGGGCATCTCCTTCACCCCAGACACCTCAGGCCCTGCCCCACTCAGCCCTGCTGCCCTGAGTGTGGAGGCTATTGACCTCCTGAGATCCCTCTCTGTAAAGCAGTCAGCCATTGTGGATGCTTCCAGGGGCTGGCAACCCAGATGCAGCAATGCAATACATTCCTGGACGACATCCATGGTGGGTTGGCGGCCCACCGGAGATTGATTCTGACCTCCTCTCTGATGGCAGGCCATTGTCCCTGTTTCTACCGTCCCACCTCCAACTACCATTCCCCAATCCCAGTCTCCTCAACCCCTACCCATCCAATGCACACATAAAGACGAGCATGAACACAAGACATCACACAAGAGTGGCAAAGTCAAACACAGGCACCACACCTCAGTCAACAACCACGCACACAAACACCAGACAGTTGCACACACATCCACATGCACTCCTTCCACTGTATACCCCTCCTACTCCTCCACCTCCCTCACAGTCACATCCATAGTCACACCTGCATGCACTGGTTCAACAGCCACCACCAGCATCACCACACCAAGCAGCACACACACCTCACTAGCAAGCACCTCCACTACATCCATCCACGTGTCCCCTGTCTCCTCTCATACCCTGTCTGCCCCCCCCTCCTAAAGGACACAAACGCAGGCACTCAGACACCCAACAACCATCCACCTCACATCAGCACACTGCCCATGCACCTGCACCCAAGTCCAGCAGACGCACTCCAACAACCACTCCCTCAACCTCCGCTCCCATCCCTCATCTCACATCCTGCCCCAATGCCCCAAGAAGCTTTTCTTTGCATGTCTTGACCTCTTCCCGCCCCCGTCCTGCCCAAAGGAACAGGGTCCCAATGACCCAGCCGAGCACCTCAGCCAAACAGTCCACTGGGACAGTGGAGGCACCTCCTAGTCATGTAGGCAAAACAGTGAAGGATCCCACTCTACCAGCCAGAAAAGTGAAGGATCTCGATCCACCTGCCAGGAGGGATATGGTTCCCACTCAATCACCAATGCAAGAAAAGGTTCCCACTCAACCATCAATGACAGACAAGAATCCCTCATCACCTCCAGCAGAGGCTGCCCAGGAGACACCTCCCCCAGCAGAGACAATGTAGCCCTCACCTCCAGTAGAGGCTGCCCAGGAGACACCACTTCCAGCAGAGACACAGAAGCCGTCACCTCCAGATCAGGCTGCCCTGGAGACACTGCCCCCAGCAGAGACAATGCAGTCCTCGTCTCCAGCAGAGACTGCCCAGGAGGCACCTTCCCCAGCTGAGACATAGCAGCCCTCACCTCCAGCAGAGAGCATGTAGGCCACCCTCCAGGGACTGTTGTACAAGGAGCCCCCTCCAGGATCAGTGGGCAAGTTCCCCACCTCAGAGACTGTGACCTTGCACTCCCCAGGATTGGGAAATGGGTATGGAGCCCCCTCCAGGATCAGTGGGCAAGTTCCCCAGCTGAGAGACTGTGACCGTGCACTTCCCAGCATTGGGAAAAGGGCAAGGAGCCCCCTCCAGGATCAGGGGGCAAGTTCCCCACCTCAGAGACTGTGACCTTGCTCTCCCCAGCATTGGGAAATGGGCATGAGGACCCTCCAGGATCAGTGGGCAAGTTCTCCACCTCAGAGACTGTGGCCTTGCACTCCCTAGCATTGGGAAATGGGCATGGAGCCCCCTCCAGTATCAGTGGGCAAGTTCCCCACCTCAGGGACTGTGATATTGCTCTCCCCAGCATTGGGAATTGGGCATGGAGCCCCCTCCAGAACCAGTGAACAGGTTCCTGACTTTAGCTGAGGTGCCTCCCACCCACTTCCCCCGAGGTGCCTGTCCACTTCCATGATGTTGCCCCTGCACAGTTTTGTGCGCAGTTAGTCAGGATCAAGTTGGGGCTTGGACTGTACCCTGTGGCCATGTGGGCCTTATCGACTTTGGACTAAGCTTTGGCCCTTTCTGGACAATTGTTTATGTATCTCTGTCCTAAAAATTGGTTCATATGGTCGATTTTACCTTTCAATTA
This sequence comes from Pleurodeles waltl, assembly GCF_031143425.1. Lineage (NCBI taxonomy): Eukaryota > Metazoa > Chordata > Amphibia > Caudata > Salamandridae > Pleurodeles > Pleurodeles waltl. The sequence continues at coordinate 822,754,165 of NC_090446.1, forward strand.
CAAATTCAGTGCTGCCGACCTGTAGTCCTTGTATTATTATGCTGTGTGTCCAGTGCCATTGATTTAAACCTGCAGCTGGTTGTGTGTATGGTGTGTGTGTGTGTGTGTGTGGTGTGTGTTGTGTGTATGTGTGTCACTCTCCTTTTCCTCCCTCCTTTGTGTGCTAAGCAGCTGCTCTCACCGTTGTCGTCTTTGTCGGCGTTGGTGTTCCAGGTGGAGCATGGCGTAGAAGAGCATTGGTAAGATTTGAAGTTCCGGTTCCATTGTGGCGTTGATCTTCTCTGTGTCTCTGTTGGTGAGTCTTTGGTCTTCTGTGAAATGTTTCCGCCAGGCTTTTGATGGAGTTGGTGCCGCCGCAGAAATTGTGGCAGATTTCAGTGTCATGATGGCTACTGCTGTGGTGCATGGTGTTAACCCCATGGCGGATAGTGTGATACATTGATGTCTATGGAGTTATCACAGCCTTTTCATAATTTGGCAATAATTACAACCAGCCTGTTGGCGGTATTTCCGCCACTTGAACAGTCACCCCTAACGTCATAATGACCACCTATATATCCTGTCAGAGTTCTCCGGGTGTGGAGTATCTTCTCTATGACTTTGTCTGTCTTTAAATTGTTTTTGTTTATCCCGACACTTTTTAGAACCCTCCTGTTCTTGTTTAGTACCTTCCTTAGGGGTGGTAATTTGTATTTCTGGCTTTTTCGGCTTGGCTCCCAAATTGTCCTGTCCTATACTGGTATAGGTATTGGAAATCATTTTCGGTAGCTCTTTCTCTTTCTCCTGGACCGAGTGTGGAACTTGCCAGAGCCGCTGGCATATAGCCAATGCTAGTACTTCCCCATTAATGTTACCAAGTATTATTGAGGAGACTGCATCAAAGTTATGCATTAATTTTATCTCCAAATCTAGGGCTGGAACAGCTCTATGCTCATTCTGAATTTGTTTTAACACTTCTGGTAAATTGGCAAGTGTAAGGGTACTATGTGTGGTAGTTAACAATTGCAGTAAAAACTGTACCCCATGTGGCGCAGTCATCCACTGAGGGAACCATCCCAAAAGGCAAGCAAATTGTGAGAATTCAATGTTTTCCCTGTGGTCCTGTATGGGGAAACACAGCTTCCAGCTTATTTGTTTTCTGGGCTATCCAGAATGGGATTTCTCTCGTTCTGTGGGCACTTTACCCATAATACAATGTACTGTTTGTGGATTAATCCCAGTAGTAGCCAATTGGTATCCAGCAGGTGCTGGTAGTGCTGGACACGCTGGTGTAGTGTTGTGGTACATTTGCAATTCTGTATGTGTGTAATGTAATGGAATGTAAATGATCTTTGGCCTTCCTCAGGAAAGGTGACCCAAGAGTAGAATGTTTCTGTTTGGTAAGCTGTACTAGCCTCTACTATGAATGTAACATCCCCGCCCTCATCTGAAAAGCCATGAGCTATTAAGTGTAATGTTAATGAGTGTCTAACATTCTCAGGAATCTCTATGGCATTAGCCATATTGTGAATTGGATAAGAGAGATGGAACACCAAGTGGGGAGAAATGTCCTTTGAAGAGTTTGAGCTCAAACAACCTACAGCCTAATTAGGTGCTCCCTGTTCAGCTGAGGAGGATTTCCAAAAGACCACGGACATCTCCGTGTAATGGTACCTGTTGTGTGTGAGACAGTGAAAGTCAGGGTATCCGTAAATTAGTGCCTAAACACCAAGACTGCTGGTTGAAGGACAGTACTTATGTTTGTAGGTATCTATGCCTGTCCTACACCAAGTTGCAACTGTCGTACCAACCTTCCCAGCTCACAAGCAGTACCTCACCAAAAACCCGAACAGTAAAAGTTGATTTGTGGCAGCCTTTGCGCATGGACTCAAGAGTGTGACACCTCAGGGAGTGTCATGGTTAAACAGAGATTACCCCTTACTCACATTAGCAGCATGTCTCAATCAAACACAGACAATGAAGTGAGATGCAGTAAAAGTCTTCATAAGTTTTTATTAACAATACTCACATCTACAATAAATTGCATGGGCTGTAATGATTACAATAATGAACCATGCAAGAAACAGAATTTTGAAAACGACAGTCATTAGTATGAAGACCCCCACCATCTTGAAATAAGATGAGATGACATGAGAGATGAAATATGTCCTAATACCCTAGCATGATAAACCTAACCCCTAACCTAAAGAGAGCTAGGTGTGGTAAACCTAATCTGCCAATGTGGTGTTCATGAGAAGAGCCCCCCCAACCCTCGTTACCTTGGAATGAGGTCTCTAGATCAGACTCCGTGGGGTCATGAAGGCTGGATCAGCATCAAGGCGACAAGCAGTATCGATAGCAGCAAAGGCATTTGGTCAGAATCCCTCTGACTATCTATATGTGTGAAATGTATTTAAACAGATCTGATCATACCCCTGACGTAGGTCTGTTCCCAAACAATAGATAACAAGTTATTCTTGGGACGGTAATTTATATAAACAATTCCCTCGAAAGCGCACAAGAGGAAAAGTACCTAAAGTGAATGCTTTCAGCTTGTTTATCTTTGTCACTTGATAGTGACGATTTAGCACGGTAGCACTGATAACATGAAACTAAAACATTGTCCTAACTAGAAACAATGCAGCTATTTGAAAAATATAATAGGATAAATGTGCTAAAACAGAGCGAATTTAGTAGTATTAAAGTCATTGGGTGACGGGGGCACAAGTCTACAAGCCAGAGGGCTAAGCTAGCTCCTGCTTCCCATTAAAACAAGATAGGATTCGCTACATTACTGTTTTAAGTGTTGCACGAATACTTTACACATTGCCTCTAAGTTAAGCCTGACTGCTCTGTGACAAGCTACCAGAGGGTGAGCACAGGTTTAATTTAGGGTTTGCCTGCTACTTACCCTGAGTAGCAGTGATGGATGGTCACTTTTAAAAGTGGTAGGCGTAATTCTTGCCTTAAATTCTAATGAGCTTCTTTTTTAAGGGTTCTCTCACACTACTTGCTTGCACTGTTTACGCTCTCCCTCTGACTCACTCAGTCTCTCTCAGTCTTACTAATTCACACAGTCGCACTCATTCCAATCTGACCCACTCTGTCCCACTCAGCCTCACTCATTCTCACTCAGTCTGAATTACTCAGTCTTACTGTGACTCAGTCAGACTCTCACACACAGTAACACTCAGTCACACTCACTGTCATTCTCACTCACGCACATTCATTCTTACACATACTCATTCTTACTATCTCTCATTCTTAGTCACTCCTTCACTGACTCTCTCTCACTTTATTTCACAGAAATAGTCACACAGATTTGCTCACTGTGCTAGGATTTCACCAGCTCTGAACAATCTCACGGATGGCAGGGGCAGGCACCTTCATGCACTTTTGTCAGTAATCAAACAATGTCACTAGCTGCCTTAGTTTGTTGCTGGACCTGAAGCGGATCTGCATTTTATTTTTATTATGTCAGGAGTATTCACTTTTGATATGATAAAAATGGACAGGAGAGTGTAGTGTAGCTGTGGAGACCATACGGGAGTGCCCCAAGTGGTCCAGGGACACCTATGCATCAAATTCAAGGGCCTAGCATCTGGTGCACCTGACAAAATGAGGGACCCCTGCCCTGTGTTCCAAAATTATTAGGAGTGGTAATTATTGCCTACTTTGAGTTATCCCTTGAAAAACTGGGCATAACATGCAGAGTCTACTCTCTTAGAACTAAACCAGTGAAGCCAGGTGATGACCTTTTCAAACATCACTACCACTAAAAGAGAATGTGTTTGGTCTGTGCGTGTGCTCGTTCAACCTGCAGCTGGGCGAGGGATGTTTTATTTAACAGTTGACCAAATTATCTCATATGATTATCATTTTCACCCTCCCTACCCACCTTTACAGGGCAGGATGAAATAGTCTTTACCTACACAGCATAAACTACCTGAAAACGGAATCACCAATATGCTGTCCTCAAACATGAGAACCAAAAATACAACATCTTGATAAATGTATTTTTGCAAGGTCATTCAGTCAAAATATTTTTTTGCTGCATTTTTGTAGCATAAAAGCACAAAAAGACAAATATACAATGTTTGACATTTCCAGACAATATATTCACCACCCCTCCAAAATAAATATTAAAACAGAAACATAAAACCTAACAATGGTTACAATAAAAAATGTAAATGCAATACATTACCACAGCCCAATACAATGTTACACATATCCCCTTTAAATACAACCTTCAAGAAAGGCTCCTTCAGTATATTGCACGTTTTCTTAGTTTTAAAATCTTTCAAATAAAAAGTGCCATTGAATAACTTATCAGAGAGCAATGTAATTGTTGCAGAAACAGAAGAGCTGGCCTACACAGTGTAAACTTAAACACCTCAAAAAGTGGTAATATTAAGACCCTGATTTATACTTTTTAGTGCAAAACTGCACCAATGCAGTTTTGCACCAAAAAGTTTAGCACCGGTTCGCACCATTTCTGAACACCAGCTGGGCACCATATTTATGGAATGGTGCAAGATGGTGCAAAGCACAGTCTAGCGTAAAAAAAATTATGAACTTAGCCGGGTGGGGCTGGAGTTGTGGAAGAAGGGGGTTTTGCACCACAAATTGACGTTAGGCAGGTTAGAGTAAAAAAAAAGAAATGACTTTAACAAGCCAAGTGTCATTTTCTGGCACAAAACCATCCATACCACATGACTCCTGTCTTAGGAAAGACAGGAGTCATGGCCACCACCCCAATGGCCAGCACAGGGGACCAGGGTCCCCTGGGCATTGCCATTGCACCCAGTGCCATATAGGGGGGACCACTTCAGGGCCCCCAAAGGCACTTTAAAAAAATAAAAATATATTTAATTGTACTTACCTATATTAACCTGGGATGGAGTCCCCCATCCTCCACTGTCAATCTGGTGGGGTGGGGGTGTCCCTGGGGCCTGGAGAGGGCACCTGTGGACGTATTCCATGGTGTTCCACCATGGAAAGAGGCCCACAGGTCCCCTAACTCCTGCCCTGACCCTAGCATTAAAGAATGGGAACCCTCCTCCACCCGTGCCTGATTTTAGCACAGGGATAAATATAGCACTATGGCTGTAGAGTCATTTTTAGCACAGGAATGCCTACTTTGCATCTCATTGACACAAAGTATTTTTCCACATCCAAAAAATGACTTTAACTCCATAAATTTAGCACTAGACTGGTCTAGCGCCAAAGCATAAATATGGAGTTCGTTTTGCACCTAATTTGCATTTTAAAAAAATGCTAATTCGGCATAAAACAAGTATAAATATGCCCCCAAATGTCTTCTTCTAGGGCCATCGTAAAAAGGGCAAAATAACAAAATGTGCAGATTAGCCTGGGTAGAGACATCTTCGAAAGGGCAGTGGCCTAGCTCTGATAATAAATGACTTTTAGCTGGCTAACCGACCATAAGGAGTAAATAATTAAAATGAAATCTGGTTAAAACAAAACGGTGTTGAAGTTCTGAATTGAAAATAAATAAGATCGAAAACCTTCTTGAATATGCACCACATTATTGGTGGTCACTGATATGTTGTGTCTATCTGCCACCATTCTTTTTGCCGCAGTATTAGCTAAAAACATTTTTTTTTACTTGGCCATGTTAAAACTCAAACATGAGTTGGGAGAAAAAAATAAGTCAGGGATCCGAGTCTCCTCAAGTGTCGACTTCACATATGCAAACCAAGTAATGTCGAGGGCTGTGCAATATATAAAATCCTTTAAAACAAATTGATTCAATAGCACTCTCTCCCTTAAGTCCAAATAGAATGCCAAAGCAAAAGTGGCACTATATTTATTCTGCTTGTAATGTAGGGGGACCCCAATTCATCATACCAAATGGAATTAGAATAACTACGGGGGACAGCTAAAAGGTTTTTCAAAAAAGCATTTGTAACTTGCTGTATGCCTTGTGCATCAGCCATGAACCACATTCCTGCTCGATACGTAGCTATAGGCACTCATTTAGCTGCATAAATGGTTAAAAGCCCTCTTACATGTTTTTAACCTATTTTGTGCCATACACTTTGTAAACCAACAACTAACACTCCAAGCATAGCAATTCTGCTTAATACAATCGGTTTCTAGAGATATTTCAAATTAAAAAGTGTGCGCAAATTAGAAAAAGAGACCTCCTCACATACCTCGATCTTATTGATAAAATGAGCTAGTCTTTTCTTGGGCCTCGCCCCGCATATCATGGGGAAGGTTTTACATTAATTTACCAATAGGTCTAATTCCTGCATAAAAACAATATAATTGTCCAATAACCCTTGCAGAGCTCTCCCTTTTCTTGCCACTAAAGCTATTTCGTTTGCAGAGAGAAGTGTTGAAAGGGGGTGGGTTCCATAATAGGGAGTGTCCTTAGCTCTCTGATTCCACTCTGTTTGTGTAGAGACAACAAAAAGGGGCCATGACACACTCTTGCCTAACGCCCCTCTTTATTTTAAAAGATTCTGTACATTCACAGTTTTTTTCTTTAACATACACACGCATTCCACTCCATACACAATTGCCTCATAAAATTAATAATACCCTATTCCACGCCCATCTCAGACATAATACACCAAAGTTTTGAAAGTAAGACGTAATCAAATGCTGTAGTCAAGTCTATGATTGCAAGAAATATGGATCCCTTCTTAGCAACAGTGTGCTTGCCTATCAACATACGCAAAGTCAAACATTGACTTTTAGTACCTAGCTCTTTATTGAATCTATATTGAGTGTCTACTAAGATATTTTTCGAGCTCGACCAAATATCCAGTCTGTGCAACAAAGTATGCCCCATAAATGTAACTGTACCATTGGGGAGAGATATTGGCCTATAGTTCTTGGGCATAGATTTCTCCCCTTGCTTGTACACTGTGACAATAACTGAGTTCTGTTGCAGTTCAGGAACGTGAGGAAGCGAGGTAAGAGAGGAAAATAAGTTTATTTGTAGAGAAAATACAGGAGCCACCACAATGCGTATTGTTGGCACCAAGCCAACCGCCGATCTCCTCGCCCACGAGCTCCTACAAGCTCGCCATTCCACATTCCACCACCCCGAGCCCTGTATTCCAAATTCTAACACACCGTAACTACATAGTAAACATAACAAGTTCTTCCAAGATAGAGGTGGGCCGATCCTGGCAATGGCATAAACCTCATTCAGAAACAGGCATAAAACATGGCAGTTTGAATAAATATCTATAGGAACCCCATCTGGCCCTGGTGCCTTTCCTCTACTACTTTACTTGAAGCCCTTTGCACCTCCTCTAAATCGAAAACTAGAGGACCAGGGTCACCCCATGTCTCCACAGGTTCTACATCAACACACATAGAGGGCTTATTACAGTAAATGGTAGAAAAATGTTTAACCCACTTAGGCCCATACTTATACTTTTTGACGCAAAACTGCGCTAACGCAGTTTTGCGTCAAAAAAATTAGCGCCGGCTAACGCCATTCTGAAGCGCCATGCGGGCGCCGTATTTATTGAATGACGTTAGCCGGCGTTAGCCGCCGGCGCAGTCTGGTGTGCGTTAAAAAAAACGACGTACACCAGGCAGCGCCGGCGTAGGGGGATATGGGGCTTGGGCGTCAAGAAATGGGGCAAGTCAGGTTGAGGCAATTTTTTCGCCTCAACCCGATTTGCGCCATTTTTTTTCTCACTCCCAACCCCCATAGAAATAACTCCTGTCTTAGCAAAGACAGGAGTCATGCCCCCTTGCCCAATGGCCATGCCCAGGGGACTTCTGTCCCCTGGGCATGGTCATTGGGCATAGTGGCATGTAGGGGGGCACAAATCAGGCCTCCCTATGCCACCATTTTTTTTTTTTAAAAAACACTTACCTGAACTTACCTTAATGTCCCTGGGATGGGTCCCTCCAGCCTTGGGTGTCCTCCTGGGGTGGCCAAGGGTGACAGGGGGTGTCCCTGGGGGCATGGGAGGGCACCTCTGGGCTCCTTCAGAGCCCACAGGTCCCTTAACGCCTGCCTTTTGCAGGCGCTAAAAAACGGCGCAAAAGCGGCCGTACGTCATTTTTTTTGACCCGCCCACTCCCGGGCGTGATTTTTGCCCGGGAGTATAAATCCGACGCACATGCCTCGGAGTCGATTTTTTAGACGGGAACGCCTACCTTGCATATAATTAACGCAAAGTAGGTGTCCACGCTAAAAAATGACGCAAACTCCATGGACTTTGGCGCTAGACGCGTCTAACGCCAAAGTATAAATATGGAGTTAGTTTTGCGTCTAAATTGCGTAAAAAAAAACGACGCAATTCCGGCACAAACGGAGTATAAATATGCCCCTTTGATTCCTGAATATGAACGTCTGTTGACGGAGCTACAAATTGCCCAAAATAAGGAGCATTTGTCACCATTCAAAAAGCTGCATTATCTTTCTGTGAGCTAGCTATCTGCAGCACCTCCCACACATCCTCCTTGATCTGTTTTTTTCCTTGCCTCTTATGTCTCCTTGTGAAGTGTTCTTCCCTTATAAAGGTCCTATCTCTCGGCTTAGTATGAAAAGCCACATGTAAATTTGTAAGGATTTGGGGCCAGCCAAGTCAAACCAACCCTCTGAGTGTGGAGTTGCTGAATGGATTTCATGAGATGGCGCCTGCCTTATGATCGTCATAATGTCAGAAAAATCTAAGCTCAGCTTCCAGGTCCAAACACATGGCTACTTTGGCCTGGTTGTCTTGAAGGACAGAGGTAAGAAAAGTCATCTTGTCTACCTTGGCCCATTTAATGATAAACACAATTTTATTTCACCACAACTTGGCTATATCCAACAATGGGGTGAGACCTGTTTGAACCTACTAACTCTATACTACAGCACACCATAGAATGGTCACTATATCCTGTGAATTCAGACTCAAATTCTGCAACCAGTGTACTCAAGTTCTCAGCGATTAAAATATAATCAATAGTAAATGTGTGATTGTTACCCATAAAGGTGAGGGGCTAGATCAGCTTCTGCATCCTCCACCTCATAAAACATCAGATGATTGTATTTAACCAATAAGTTGTTTAAAGCTTTTACATATTCATCATGTCTAAAGTGCACCAAAGTCTCCTCCCTGTTGTCTACCAGCCCACAACCTAGATTTACCAATCAAGGACAAAGGAGGGTGTTATAATCCTCTATCCAAAGCAGCCCCAGGAGTTTGTAGTGATCGTTACTTATAACATGGATAATCAAATCTAGGGTTGTCACCAACCATGAAACTTTCACATCAAAACAGTTATTATAGTAATTAAGTATTAGCAGGTCCCACTGCTTTGATAAATCACATAACCAGAGATGAAAAAATACTGAGTCATTATAAATCTTAACCTCATTCCCTGGGAAAGTATTAATAAATGTGACTAGTCCCCCCTCAGCCCAGCCTGCTGTTGAGGGACGAGCCGAGGTGTGATAAGTGCTGTTCCCTTCTATGTAACTTATCTTAACCTCCCAAGTTTCTTGAAAATAGATGACATGGTATCTCACCAGTATCTCCAGCCAATCAGGGACTCCCATCTTTTTCCTCAAACATGCTATGTTCCATCATAAGAACTTATCTGTGTAGGGGTTATCGATAGGTGGGATATTATAGCCCTTATTGCATTTTACTGTTAAATCAGACTCCAGCACCTCCAGTGACTGTTGGGTAATAACAGGAGACACAAGAGTCCTAGTGCTGGCTTTTTATTCACAGTCAATGATGTAATATCTACTCTTTCCGGTATACTTGGGTTATCTCAATGCTTGGCATATTTGTTGCAAAAATGGGCAGACTGTGATGCACTGTGCATGTGCTGCCTGCTGTTAGAGGCTACATTATTAATAGCCATTGTTTCAATCACGTGCAAACACCCCTGTAGCTAGTGGACTCTACATTAGGAACACCAGCCAGTCAATCACTCCTCTCCATCCCTTCCATTGTTGCAAATTTACTACCTAGAAACACCAGAAAAACTAGAAGTGCAATACACAGGATTGTGCCCCATAGAAGGAACTTAGGCTGTGGCTGGGTCAAAAAAAAGGTGGAGTAAAGTTATATGTCTGATATAAGTAACCCAGTGGCAAAACAGATACCTGGGAGTACCCTGGGAGAGGAAGTTTAGGTCCAGTTAAAAGAAGTGGACAACATTTGAAACTTTAAAGTTAACAACTATACAATCACTGGGAAATTCCTTTGGGGATGGCTTGATGCAGTCGACCCTTCTAGCCACAAGATTGTGTGCTGATAAGAAAGGATCAAAACCTATATACTTAGTTAACCAATGAAGGACATTGAGAATCAACTGATTACTGGACACAACCTGTACCAGTTTGAGTCTAGGAACGTTAGCCAAATGTAAAACATAAGGGCACACTGAAGCAGTGGATTCCATGCCTGGCTTTCACTACCAGGAATCTTGTGATGCCTGCCCAAACACACAGGGCCAATAAAATCTGCATGATCCACAAACATTCTGTGCCCTGACTAGTCAGGCATACCTCCCTGCATGGACCATGGAGCTGCAGGGGTGGGAACTTTGGACTTATGCACAGGGACAAGCAATGATTGACTACTCAGAACCACAGAAAACGATGACACCACACCCCTACTATCAAAGCCAAAGTGATCATTAGATTGTACAAAGTTAACACCATTACATGTATTGCTGACACCCCTAGGGTTATTCAGAACTACAGGCAAACCAGAAGATTCACCAGAGGAAGTATCAACTAGTGAGTTGCCACTACTGTGTTTAAACAGTTTGCTCAAGTTTGTCATTGCACTGTCAAGACAAGGTTTTAGGTGTAGTTTTAGCATGGTTTTAAACCTACTACAAATTTCATCAGAAATAAATATTACAGGAGCATTGCCCTATGTAACGTGTAGCATTGACCACTTTGGGTACAGGCGAAGCCTTCCTCCACACAACCTCTCTTCTCTTCTTCTTGACAGAGGGTTCTATGGATAATGATGTGTCAACAAGATCAGTACAAACATTGTCTATTCTCTCTGGGCAGGTGGTCAACCAGGCAGCTGGGCAGAGCCATTTGAAGCACTGGTCCCCTGGGAGCCATTGGAACAGACAGGTATTGGTGATCCCCCTTACACCTCCAGAGAAAGACACATTTCAGTTAGTTCTATTTCCTTGGAGAGGACCCCTGCGGCACATACCAAGAAAGAGTCAATAGTGGCAATCGTGTTGCCTTCTGTGGAAGTGCACACAGTTTTCCAGTGGCCCACATTGCAGAAAGGTGTATGCTGGGTGATGAATTCCCACCCCAGCACTGGCCTAAACTGCAGAGTTTCCCATGCCCCATGCCACCGGGTTTGAAGCACACTTTCACTTTAATAGCACAGTCAGGATGTATAGAGCAAGATGTGGCAAGATGTATGCTGGGGGATGAATTCCCACCCCAGCACTGGCCTAAACTGCAGAGTTTCCCATTTCCCTTGCCATCGGGTTTGAGGCACACTTTCACTTTCACTTTAATAGCAGTCAGGATGTATAGGGCAAGATGTGGCAAGATGTATGTTGGGGGATGAATTCCCACCCCAGCACTGGCCCGAACAGCAGAGTTTCTCACGTTGTGGAGATGGAGCTGAAGCAAGGGCCTGAGCCAGGAGTTAGTTGCTGTAGTTGCTCGGCTGCTGGGAGCTGCTAGGTGCTGCGCCTTATTTGGCTGTGTGAAGGTAAATGCAAATGCCGATGGTAACAGTGTTGGTGTGGAGGGCAGACTGGTTTAGAGTCAAACTGGATGTTGTGCTGGGAAACTGGGAGAGTGCATATCCTGACAAGATGCACCTGGGCATAGCCAGGCTGCCTGTGCAGGGTGAATACCCCCTCCTTTCAATGGCAACTAATGTTGGCCCCTCATAGATCTAAGTGCCCCAACCAACCATGTCAGTCACACACTCCCCACTGTCTGCAGCACTTGCCTTCTGTGTGCTCCTAGGTACTCCTGAGTACTCTTGTGCACTCCGGTAGCACTCCGGAGCACTCATATGCACACCTGCAGCTCTCCTGTGGCCTGCAGCCTGCACTTGGATGAAGCTGAGGCTGAATGGGCCACAATACATTTCTCTGCTCTCTGGGGGAGCACCGCTTGCAGCTCATGCACCTGCTCCTGAGAGAAGTGGGGTCCTAGCGCTGAGACTTGAGACCCTAGACCATGTTTCTCAGTCTTCACCCCTTGCCTTGAGTGTGGTAGTGGCAAGCTGTTTTGTAGCTTGTGATCCGGCGGCCTGGCAGCCCAGCGACAGCAGGGCTTTCAGATGCTCTATTACTAACCCCTTCCTTCCTTCTGTGACAGCAGCTCCTTCCTACCTAAGTCATTCATTGTTATGTTTACTTAAAGAATGCATGACACCAACTGTACTGATGTTGTCAGACACTTCTCTAATTGAACAGGATCACACTTGCCGATAGGACATGAGCTGATGATTAAGGAGGTTTTATATTAGCCTAAGGCACATGGAGCCCAAAGCGTCAGCTCTAGGATGCCCTCCTGCCAGTGGTACAGCTTGTTTTCCAGTAACAAAGAGAGGACAGATGGCCACTGAAGCACTGCCACCCATCGGAGAAGGTGGCTAATGATTGGTTGGTTCCTTATCAACATTCTTGGGTGATTATGTCAGAATAGTAGGACATTTATAAAAGGTGGAGCAGCATACAATTGTGTTTTATTTCATCAACTGTCCTAAGGAGCTGATGTGAAAGCACTAAACATTTGTGATATGACAAAAAAAGAGGCAAAATGAAACTACATAAGGATTATTATGAACATGAATCGGAAGCGAATAGATGCTTGTTAGAAGTAGTGTAGCAACAATGCCATGGGCCTTGGTGCAAGCAAGTAATGGCTGCGTTGACCGCTTTTGCAGTAGTAAAATATAGCAATTGTCTGGGTTCAGTGAGGCCCTTAGGGTCCTGGTGTATCTGTACTTGCTGCACCAATGGTAGCTATTCTCCAACTTTCTAGAAGGAGGCAAAGGAATGTAAATATCAAGCAAAGCAGACAAAGAGGAGGGGCAAGGCCAGAGAAGGCCAGAAAGCAAAAGTGAGAGAAAGGTGACTGAGTAAGGAGTGCCCAAATAATAAAGTGGGATTTTGTCTGGGCCTATGAAAAATGTTGCAAAGTAATACATAGAAAGCAAAAAGAGGCAAATCAGTAATGGAAGCCATCATAGAGAGGAACTAGAAGGAGAAATGGGAGTACTGTTAGGAAAAAGCTCATGAATATTTTTACAAGTAGGCTGCAGGGGTGCCTGCAGTCCAAGAAATTGTGTTAGGGTAGGCAACATAGCACAAGGGTGGAGATATACCTTGGCAGAGGGAACGTAATTAAACACCCATGGCAGTGCCTGAGAGTGATCATTGCCTTTAACTTGGTTTGTGGTGTCCTGTCAGATCTTCTAATGAATCTACTCAGCTCCAGTTCTAGAGACAAAGGTCAAAGGTCAGACAGTCACCCACTTCCTAAATATTTTCCATACCTGACTTTCCTTCCAGAGAGATAAATTAGAATGCTTGTGAACAAAGGGTCTCTAAATCGTCCTGCAACGTGCACCCCCAAAATGCACAGGTCGGGGTTTATGACAACTTTTACCAGAAGCATTAAATCATTAAATGACTCACATTTTCCCTCTTCAAGAAAGAGATTTTTTTTGCAAAATGCAGAACAAGGAAGAAGCCATAAATTACAATACCCCCATGTCGAACCACAAGCTCTTATGTAAATAAATCAGTGAAGCAACACATCACAACCTTCCGCAGAAGAGCTTGCTTGTCTCTTCAATCCATTTATCTGTTCATCCTTCCATCCACACACTGATATCATCCATTTCACCTTTACAATCTGTCATCCATTTAATATTTTATCTATCATTCAGTCTGTCGTCAATATGTTTGTCCACCCATTCATATCTAAAGCTAGCCATCCATCTTCAAATCTACCCATCAAACCTATCCATCCTCTCAGCCATCCATCCTTTCACTTACCCATCGCCCTTTCATCCATCCAGTTATCCACCCTTTCAATCAATCATCCATTCTTTCACTCATCAATTCACCCTTTAACCCCATCTATCCATCCACCATACTCCCTTTGGCTCATCCATCTATCCACCCACCCTCTCACTCATCTATCCATCCTTACACTCATCAGTCCACCCTTTGACCCATCCATCCATCTACTCATTCATCCCTACATTTACACTGTCACTCAGCCATCCATCCATCTTTTCACTCATTCATCAATCCATCAATCAATTCCCCTTTTCACTCACCAATCCATCCAATCTTTCATCCAGACATCCATTTACTCTCCCTTTCACTCATCCATCCATTGTTTTACTCATCCATCTTTACACATATCCTTTCACCCATTCATCCATCCATCCTTTCACTCATCCATCCACCTTTCATTCCATAATCCATCCATCCACATTTTCACTTATCCATCCATCCTTTCACTCACTCATTCATCTATCCACCCATTCTCTCATCATCCATTGTTCCATTCTTTCACTCAACCATCCATTCACCATTTTACTCATCCATCCATCCACTCTCCCTTTCACTCATATCCCCTTCCTCCCTTTCTCACTTCCATGTTTACATCCATCCATCTCATTTATCCATACATCTATCCATGCACTATTCCATTCATCCATCCACCAATTCTTCCTTTCACTCACTCACACACTCACTTACTCACTCACCCTCCCTTTTAATTATGAGTCTTTGTCTGCCAATCTGCAGACAAAAGGGGCCCATCAAGAACTCCAATTCCCCACCCCCTGATGCAGACTGCGTACTTACCTCTTAGTCTACTAGTGCAATTGCTGCCCACAGCTGGTTCCTTCCTTCTCTTGGGCCTCTACTGCAGGCAAGGAGTCGAGATCAAGAGCAATCTGAAGGGACAGGCTCTGGCTCAGCTCCATAATGATTTTTTTCAAAGTCAAACAACATGCAGTACTACACACATTACTGCAAGGAGAGCACTCCCTTGCACCCCTCCTACAGCCCGCCCCTCTATGATGACTAATAAAATGTTACCATGCACTATTGCCTTGTCCTCATCAGCCTGTCCCACCCCAAGTCATTTAAGGGAATGGAGCTTTGATAATTCTCCCCAGGGCCACTGTTTTTGCATCCCCAAAACAACCAGATGAATTCCATTCTAATTCAGCACTCTCTCTACTATGATACCACTGCTGTAGCTTGTGCCTGTAGGTCGAAGAAAACCTCGCCTGAAGGCCAGTGCTCAGTAGGACATCTGCAATGTTCACTAGAGTTCACCCAAGAGATTCAGCACACTGTCTCAGAGCAGTAATTTCTTTTCAGCTGCTCAATTTTTATTTTTTCTGTTCTTACTTTTTTCCTGAGGGTGGCAGGACAATGTCCCTTGTGCCCATTACCGCCAGTTCCTCTTGCTGACTAGATTTGTGGATGCCCCTTGACCAGGGATCATACCAAGTCAACTAACAACCCAATTTCTAACAGTCCTTTACATCAGTCCTTTGTTTGTGCTCGAAGTGAAAATAAGAAAGCCCTCTTGCTGCTTTTAGGTTGCTGCAGCAAACAGAATACTGACAGCCTGCAGATACTGTTGAATTGTGTCTCGTTCTCAGAAAATTACACCAGGACAAACTCAACTTATTTCTCTGGCATTTTTCTCCTGATCCCAGTTCTGGCCCAGAAATATTTTTCAGAATGAGGATCTAGTGTGACCCCCTTAGTTTCCAGAGCAGCTTGTTTTTCAAAAACATCCCAGATATATGTTGACCAGTCAATGTTATCTCCCCAGATTTCCATAAAAAAGGCATAACAATTAATGTTTATCATTGTAGTACTTCACTGCTGAATGAGGATGCTTGTTTCTGTAGCGGGGCGAGGTGGGTAATTATTGTGCCCTCGGGGCAGGCACATTAGCGCTCATAAAATACTGCAACACAGCGTTGGTGCTTGTTAGTGCTAAATAAACACAAGGGTCCGACACCGCTTTATTGTATAGCCTCTCCTCCGGACACCGTACATCGTCACGTTGAGGGCAACAAAGTATAGGAGAGCCCAGGTGGCTCTCTACAGTTTCATCTGGTTTAACTGGCGTAACCTTCAAATAATAGATTTTTGGGTATCTTGTTAAAGCATGATGGAACATGGACTTTTCATAAAATATTGAAGAATTACAATTTCTAGTAAAAAAAATAGCGCCTTGCAGTCAGTGGAGTAACGAAACTTAAGTATCCTACAAACCCCCCCCCCCACTTAAAGTACCTGTAGGAAGGCCCTTTCGCATGGACCCAGTCAGAGGGCTTGCCACCTGCCACAGTGTAATATTGATATCTTAATCTGAGGAACACATTTGGGCAGTCTCCGGAACACATGGCATAAGATGCTGCTTTAAAGATAACTTTTGGTGCTAAACACAGTATGATGCACTGCACTATTCTGTGCAATTGCCACCACACATCCAACTGCACTGCACAGTGGTTCAAAGAGTCGGAAAAAGCACAGCCCAGAACCTCTGGCTGCACGACTATGTAATATGAATCTGCGTGATGTATAGATTGCACATCTGATACTAGGAACATTTGTGATGAATAGTTCTTTCTCTACCGTTTTGTTTTCTTCAATTTGCAATATATGACCAACATCCCAGAGAGTACCATGCAAATTCAGCACCATGCAATTTCATGAAAACTATTAAACAATGCATACTTATATGGTAGACAATGGTTGGGCTCATGGATTCTACAAGCTATGCCTTCTTATGCTATAGAAAGTTCAAATCTATTTAATTAGGTATCTGTGTCTGACATTCTGTACTTGGCCTAGTAATATGTTGTGTATAGTAGTTACACACGGTCAACAGTATAGCATACGTGTTTATGTCAGTGGTGTGAATCCATTCATTATTTCAGCACTTCCTGTACATTACTCTGAATAACAATAGTTTTTGAATTTGGTAGATATTGTGAAAGGTGATGCGGTGCACTACAGGTGCATCTGTTAGAAAACACAAAGGAGTCTATTCGCAAACTGCACTTTGTATTATGTTTAGTAGTGTCACAATTATGCTCAACTACTACAAAATACTGTTCATAAACTAGGTCTTTACCTCGTCTGTATTTTCTATGTGGTAATCTCTGCCCAGACTGCAGAGCTCTCCCACACGTGAATGCCTGACTTTGTCTAGGATGTGTGAGAGGGCAGGGAGAGAGGCTGGATAACGGGGAATATTTCCTGCAAAACAGGAGAGGTTTAGATTGCTGTAAGAAAGGGTGAAGGAGGGTTCAGGAAGGGTTTATAGAAGCGCAAGCACCCAGCCACAAAAGAGTAACCCTTCTATACTGCACTTCTATTGTTACTACAGCTAAAACGATCTCAAGGCAGTCATAAATGAATTTCAGCCCAGACCAGGGGAAAGTCCAGCACTACAGAGAGTCTCTTATAGATACTGAAACTCCCTTTAATAGAAAATAATTGAGAGGGGGACTTAAAACCTTGAGAAATTAATTATGTGACTCATGCTGGAAATGAATAATTTGTTTCTTAGGCTAGCTCATGGAGCTCTTGCCAGAAACTGGCTCTTTATTTACAGTGCTTACCTCATTTGTCCTTTAAAACTGAAACCTGAAATTCGATTTAAGTTTTGTTTTCGACATAGAGGTGTGTATGCTGTAAATCGTTTATCTAGGTAAATGTAGGAAGTAATTACACGTGTTGGCAGGCCAGAAAATGAATTAGGTTACATAAATGTCTCTACCTGATCTTTACTCCATTTTCCTTTTCAAAGATTTATGATGGAATGGCATGAGCTTAGGTGAGGGATTTCTTAGGGGGAATGAATAACCTATACTCTCCTGCTCTATTCAACTCTCTGTGCAAGAAGCCACGTCGTTGATGGTAAATGATTTCATTTGTAGTGAAGAGGTCTGCCGATCTTGTTTGTGAGAGTGTTGGGAGGCATGTAAAAGCCTACTTGGCCTGAGCTGGGTTTTGGGAACTGTGGAAAATAAAGGGAAGACTGGATTATAGTAACTATCTATCACATAGTACTTATTCGCTTTCAGATCTTCTGTGCAGTTCATATGATATTCGGAGTAACACTGGAAGAGAGAAAAGAAAAATTCATTGACAGCTCAATTTCTGCTGGTGCCTTCTTAACCCCCTCTGCCATTGCAAACCACTCCCCTAGTTGGACACCACAGGACCACCATAAGCATGGTGTCATTATGCCCACAGTATTTAGGATAAATTATTTAGGTGCTGACTTTGTTCTTCTAAAATCTACCATGATCCCTTCACAACGACAGAAATGCAACAGTCACCTAAAAGACACACATTTATTTGTATTTCAGAAACAAAGACCAACCATAGGAGTATATTTCTAAAAAAGAAAAACAATGATGTTAGACCTGGTATCCAGGGCATGGTCTCCCCTAACTTTTAGCCTCCCTGCTTCCCAGGTTGTTACTGTGTGCTAGACTCTGTTTTTGCTGTTGTTGTTACTCTGGGCACTTTACCACTGCTATCCAGTGCTCGAGTGCAAGTACTCCCTGTGTAAAATGTATGCGTAATTGGCATTTCCATGATTGGCACTTTTGATTTACCACTAAGGGGGTCATTCTGACCCTGGCGGTCAAAGACCGCCAGGGCGGAGGACCGCGGGAGCACCGCCGACAGGCCGGCGGTGCTCCAATGGGGATTCCGACTGCGGCGGTAAAGCCGCGGTCGGACCGGCACCACTGGCGGGCCCCCGCCAGTGTACCGCCGCCCCATTGAATCCTCCACGGCGGCGCAGCTTGCTGCACTGCCGCGGGGATTCCGACCCCTCCTACCGCCATCCAGATCCCGGCGGTCCGACCGCCGGGATCCGGATGGCGGTAGGGGGGGTCGCGGGGCCCCTGGGGGCCCCTGCTGTGCCCATGCCACTGGCATGGGCATTGCAGGGGCCCCCGTAAGAGGGCCCCTACATGTATTTCACTGTCTGCTGCGCAGACAGTGAAATACGCGACGGGTGCCACTGCACCCGTCGCACAGCTTCCACTCCGCCGGCTCGATTCCGAGCCGGCTTCATCGTGGAAGCCTCTTTCCCGCTGGGCTGGCGGGCGGTCTGAAGGCGACCGCCCGCCAGCCCAGCGGGAAAGTCAGAATTACCACCGCGGTCTTTCGACCGCGGAACGGTAACCTGACGGCGGGACTTTGGCGGGCGGCGGAGATGGCCTAAGTCCCTAGTAAAGTGCACTAGAGGTGCCCTGGGCTTGTAAATCAAGTGCTACTAGTGTGCCTGCAGCACTGGTTGTGCCACCCACATGAGTAGCCCTGTAAACCTGGCTCAGACCTGCCACTGCAGGGTCTGTGTTTGCAGTTTTAAACTGCAAATTCAACTTGGCAAGCGTACCCACTTGCCAGGCCTACACCTTCCTTTTTCATATACATAAGACACCCCTAAGGTAGGCCCTAGGTAGCCCCATGGGCAGGGTGCAGTGTATGTTAAAGGTGGGACATGTACTGATGTGTTTTACATGTCCCAATGGTGAAATACTGCCAAATGTGGTTATCACTGCTGCAAAGCCTATCTCTCTCATAGGTTAACATGGGGACTGCCTTTAAATATCCTTAGTGCAGTTTCCCTTTGAGAGCAGATAAAAATGTGAGTTGGGGTCTCTGAACTCACAATTTAAAAATACATCTTTTAGTGAAGTTGCTTTTTAGATTGTTAGTTTGAAAATGCCACTTTTTAAAAGTGGGCATTTTCTTGCTTAAACTATTCTATGACTCTGCCAGTGTGTGGATTCCCTGTCTGGCTCAGACTAATAGTTGGGCTGTTTGTGAATCTGGTCTAGACAGTGACACAAAGGGAGCTGACGTGTAGCCTACATATCCTGAAGAGCCATCTGGGATGGAGTGGAGGGAGGAGAGGTCACTTACACCTGGATGGGATGTGCCTGCACTTACAAAAATACAGTCTCCAACCCCCTAGTATGTTTCTGGGGCTTGGCAAGACAGGATCCTGTAAATGACAGAGACAGAGAGTATTGGACCCAAAACCCCAGATTTTTAGATCACTTGTGGAACCAAGAGGAACCTCTGCCAAGGAGAAGAGCTAAAGAGCTGAGGAGAAGTGCTGCCCCTGTGTGTGAATGTGCTTTGTTGGGCTATCCTACTGTTGCTGCCTTTACCGGTGAAAGGGGTCAAAGACTGGACTTTGTTGTGCATTCCTGCTTGAGAAGAATCTCCAAGGGATTGAATTGAGCTTAAACCCTCTTTTGAAGTCTCAGGGCCATCAAAGACTTCCTCTACACCTGGACTCTCTGTTGAGACTCCTGCTCTGCCAAGTGGTGCCATATCCAGTCTCTGGGCCCTTTATGGTGAAGTTGGCAGAACAAAAGCTGAAATCCACGCACGGAGCACCGTGGAGTTGCACCATCAGCATTGCGTCTGATAAACGATGTGCCACCCGCTTCGCAGCTAAAATAGACTCTCCACCTGCATCGCAGTTGGAGAAACACCCGCTTGTGGCTGCTGATAAAGATGCAAACCCTGGTCAGTCTAGTTTCTAACACCATGCAACTGGATTTCTCACGCATCATCGATGGGCATCAAAGTCATTGTGAACCCGGATGGATCTGAGGTGCCCTGTACATAAATCAACATATCAATTTCTTGTGTTAGAAAAAAATGCATCACCTACCTGACCGCAGAAGAAATGATGCACAACCTGACTTGCGAGTAAGGAATCGACACATCACTGACTTTTCCAACGCACAGTCACCCGTGCAGCTTTATTTTTGATGCAAACCAGGTAATTTGTGTAAAATCAACATTTCCATTTTTTTTATGCAGTAAGACTCTTATTCTTTTGAGAATTCATATTTTGACTTGTGTATGTTGGATTTTTGTAATTTTGGTCTTGTTTAATTTAGATACATATTACTTATTTTTGTAAACTGGTGTGGTGTCCATTTTGTAGTGTTTCCACTGTATTATTGTGTGTGTTGGTACAAATACTTTGCACATTGCCTCCGAGATAAGCCGGACTGCTTGTGCCAACCTACCAAGGGGGTAAACATGGGTTATCTTGAGTGTGTGTCTCCATTGCCCTGACTAGTGTGAGGGTCCCTGCTTGGACAGAGTACAAACTAACTGCCAACCAGAGACCCCATTACTAGCAAATGACAAGCTACCATTACATGGTACTGCAGTATCTTCAAGTTCTCCTGCAGTGTTGGTTGCAACATTTTTTGTTGGACTTTGGCTTGACAAGGGGCTGACTTTAGGACACTGGCCCTCTATGTAGTGTGCAAAACCAGGCACAATGTGTAGAGGGTCCTGGCAACCACATGCTTTCTTACAGAGGTAAAAACTAGACCCCCTAATGCTCTAATTTTTCTGGCAACTTGGATGAGCAGTTAGGCTAATCTTGGAGAAAGAGCAAAGCATTTGTTGTACTCACCTTATCAATAAAGCAAGACACACACTGAAAAGAACAACTCGAGACCAATTTACAAAAGTATTTCATATTTTTTATAATATTCTTAAGACCAAGATCATCGACATTGGGTAAGTACTTTTTAAGTTATGAATGTTTAAAGTTTAGAAAATGTCTCAGTTCTGTGCGCAATTATGCACCATAAGAATCAATGGAGAAATAATATAAAAATGCATATAAAATCGGGCAATGTGTTTACCAATGTCTACTTTTGCAGATAGGTTGACGTCATCAGTGGGCCTTGTGGACCAGCTGGAGAAGTTTAAGGGGCTTCTGGTTTTGGTGGGAGCAGCTGCAGAAAGTCATTGGAGGTGGTAGAAAGCCACTGCGGAGGACCACTTGGAAAAGCACTGCACAGGTGGACTTCAAGGTGAGTCAGGTGGCTCCTCTTAAAGTGTCAAGGTCACAAGGGTTGGGGGACCCTTAGAACACAGCCGCATCTTCAGGTCAGGGCACAGAGCAGCCAGATGCAGAACGAATGGCTGAACCAGGAGCAAAGGCAAAGGTGTCCTTGGAAGCAGGAGGTAGGTTGATTTGAGGGTTGCTCGCAGGTCAGCACCGACCCTATGGTGTGAGGTCCTGGTGTTTTCTGAAGTCCCTCAACTGGGGCTTCTGCCTCGACCTTTATCAGTCCAGAGTGGACTTCTCTTCTGGGTGTCTAACATGGATTGGCCAGTTCCTTGGGCTATCGCACGGTTTGGCCATTGGAGGTCTCAGTGTCACCAAACTTAGCACACTGGTAGGTTTCCTCGTCATGGTCCATCAGATGAAATTTTGCTCTGGTGTCTTGTTCCTTGGTCAGCTGCTGGCCAGTGAAATGGACTTCAGTGGCCTTTTGGTCTTTGTTGCAGGAGAGTGATGCCTTCACTCTGAAGGGAGATATTCAGCGATTTTTAGAAGAGTGGAGGTCCTCTGGGGGAGGTCCTCTGGGGGACTGTAGAGTCCATTTGATGTCCAAGCAACCCCTCAGTGGTGATTGTCGAGTCCTGAGTGCAGCAGGCAGGATGTGACACCTTGTTGTTGGTGCATCAGGACTTCATTTCTCGAGCATTGGGTCTTCGTTGCTGCTGGGTTTTTGTGTCCTTGAAACCTGAATCTCTGGTCTAGGGGTGTCCACTAAATACCATATTTAGTGGGTGTTTAGGGGAGTACGTAGTAGTGACCAAAGTGTCATTTACCGTATGGTTGCTACACCCACTAAGTGACCACTTTCTGTGGGCACAGGTAACTTCCCTACACTGATTGACTATTTTCCTTCCATGCAAGATGAGGAAAATGAAATGGAAATTGAATGAAATGGAGGGATTACCTCACGTGCAATACCTTGGAGGTGGTGCAAGCTGAGGCTTGCCACTCCTCCTGTCCTTTGTGTTTTTTTCCCCCATTGCTCCCACCAAAAGTGGGGGTTGTCAATGGAGGTAGCCATCAGCTGCTAGCAACAGGCTGGGAGAGTCAGGATTCATGGGCTGTAGCTTGCTAGAAGGGCAGTTCACATTCCTGGGGGAGGAGGTGTAACATCTTCAACCAGGAAGGACTTTGTTCCTGGACCTCGAGGGCGGAGGCTCTCACCACATGGTTCCAGAATCTTGTCTGGGTGTGGCAGGGTTAGTAATATTTGTAGGGGTCACCTCTAAGGTGGCCCCTGGGTACATTTTGCAATCAATCCAAATATGGTACCAGTTTGAATTTAGCATTCTTAGTTGTTTCATACCAAACAACCCAGGGTTCAGAGTGCCATTATGTAGCTGGGAAACTCGTACTGACCAGTGTCCCGCACATGTATTTAAAATGGCCACTCTGTTCACTCATTATGTCCCAGGTTTAGCATGGACACAGTAGGGGCATATTGCTCATGCATGTATGCCCACACATGCACTATAGTGCACCCTGCCTTAGGGCTGGAAGGGCTGCCACAGGGGTGGCTTATCTATATCACATGCAGTTTGTTGTGAACAAGGCTCACAGGCGGTGTGCTATGTCATGTTTGTAATTTGGGACTGCACCAGGACACCCAATCTGCAATGGCAGGGCTCGTTCACTTGGATGCATGGTCCCTGAGGGTGGCACAATCTGGGCTGCTGCCCTCACTCAGTACCCCATACCTGGGAAACTAAGTGCCATTTATTACGGACTTTTAGTGGCAGCTAAAGGTGTTGCCCATTGTATCAATATCTTTGCAATTTTAAGGAAAGAACACCAGCACTGGGGACCTGGTTAGCAGGATCCCAGTGCACTCCAGTCCATGTTGCATCCAGAAACCAGGCAAAAAGTGGGGGAGGCACTGCAAAAGGTCTCACACTGACCACAGCAGTTTAGCTGTCCACCCATCACATTTCCAAAAGGCTCTAACTTTTTTGTGATTTAGAGACACATTAATTTAGAAGCTCTCTAAACTTACAAAGGTCTTGTTGTTGCTAATGATAAATCAAGACATTACAGGTTTCTTGCAAATCAGAACATCTTTTGCTGGACACCAGTGGTTCCCTCAGCCCAGTACACAGTGCACAGGCGACAAACCCCTGACTGTGTCCAGAGGGGAAAGGGCCCCTTCCAGGTACTTTGCGGGAGAGCTCTAGTTTTGCTATGCCACTTCTGGACACAGGAGATATAGGGCCTGATTCTAACTCTGGAGGACGGTGTTAAACCGTCCCAAAAGTGGCGGATATACCACCTACCGTATTACGAGTTCCATAGGATATAATGGACTCGTAATACGGTAGGTGGTATATCCGCCACTTTTGGGACGGTTTAACACCATCCTCCAAAGTTAGAATCAGGCCCATAATCTATGCTTCCAAGAAGTTCATACTCTCCTGGGAATAAAAACAGTCACATTTGACTGACCCAGTATAAAATCCACATAATCCCAAAACTAGGCTTTGAAATGGATATAGGATGTTAACACTTCTGCCTTTATCTCACTCTTTAACAACATGTTGATATATTTACAATGGATTGTGAATGAATATCTATATATATATATATATATATATATATATATATATATATATACTATACTGAGACACACACATACACATGCATATACATTTTTTTTTTTAATTTTAAGAAGTTAACCCTCCATTTTTTTTGTTGCTATCCCATCTATGTAAAGTTTTTAATCCATTGCCTCCCTTTACCAATACCTGCCTCTTAAACCTAGAACCCATTGCCCCTAGCCACCCCTAAATCCTAAACAGCCTTACTATCCCTTACCCATAATTCCTTTTACATATCCCTCAGCTCTGAAATCTCCTTTAAACCTGTAACCCATACCCATCGTTTAACCCTAAAACACTTTTACTACCTCTTACACCCTGCTATCCCTGAAAGCCAGAAACCCTTTATTTCCCATGAGCATAACCCATCACTGAACCCTTAAAATCCTTTAATATCCCGCCCCCCTACAAATCCCTGAACCCCAAAAAACCCTTACTACCCTTACCATTACTGATTTTTTAACCCTAAAAATCTTTGCTATGCCTTACCCCTACCCACCCATTAAACCTTAAAACACATTTTTTTAAATGACATAAGCTAATTGCATATAAATATACTTGGAAGTTAGAGTTTAGTCAACATTTCCATAAAAAAAGGTTTTTTTGTGTTGCTAATAACTTTGGAACAGTTTGATGAATCTCCTCAAAACTTTCCAAAAAAAGTGCTCTTCTGTACCCAGGTTGTGTATTGACAGTTTTGTGGTGATCCATCAAAAGGGTGCTCCCAAATGAACAAAAAGGCCATGCATTCCCCCAGGCTTATTTAGGCAGGGCTAAAGCAAAAACTGCTTAATTAACTTGCACCAACTTTGACAGGAGACTAGATCTTGGTACGCAGATTGTACTTTTTGTGAATTGGTGTAAATCTGTTCAGTAGTCATTGAGAAATTAAAGTTTAAAAACATTTGTACATCTGTACTGTTGGGACTGCATGAGGCTTGCAAGATTCTCACAGGAGCACAAATAAATTTTAAAGTGGAGCATTAGCTCCTGTGAGAGTCAGACACAAGCAAGCTTGAGCGCTCTGATTGGCTGCCAGCAACTTCAGACAATTAATGCTGGCAGGCATTACATAACCAGGGGGCTTAGTTCCCTGTCCTATACATACAAAAAGTGATATAATGGGGCAGGATAGGGATACCCTACTCCCCCAGGCTCTTTGGGAAGACCTAGAGAAATCTACCAGGGCCACCTTTTTAAAGAAAATATAGCAATTTTTGCTGCACTCATGCGAGACAGGATAGAGCAAACCTGGTGACCTGGGGTTGCATTGTTTAATTGAGGGGATGGAGCATGAGGTCCCCTCTACCCGAGCATATCAATAGCTGTTCCCTGTGGGTGGGAACAATGTCAGCTGCCACAGCATGAGAGGAGCTGGCTGTGGCTATGGGGTCCAATGATCTTCTCGTAGGGTGAATAGGGTCCCACTGGGGCAGGGTTTTAGGCACCAACAAAGTGTTGGTCCCCAACTGTGAGGAGCGCAGTACAGCAATGTTGGGACCTCTGTGGTCAAAGTCATGCAAGTAAGTTAACCGCCACAGCCACAGCGTTATAGTTGTTACAGCAACTGGGAGGGGCACCCCCATCAGTGGCACATTGGAGTTGTCACGGAAACTGGGAAATCCAAAAATAAGGATCCCTTCTGGTACAGTGGTGCAGAAACTGTAACAAAGCACCACACTCATCAGGGAGACTCAAAGGGGCAGTCCACTTCTCTCAAACCAGCGCATGAGTTGCTACTAAGCACCACACTCAGGCTCCAGCTAGCTATCAGGAATGTTCCCACAAAGAGGAGTGCTGGAGCTACTAGATGAACGGTGCGGTATAATCTGGCAGCTCACGAGGTCTTTGATGTCCCTGAGACCTTAGGGAAGAACTGTGTTCAAGCCAGCAAGCGCTTGGTATCACTCTGGTTTTAATCCTTAGTTCCTTTCGGCAGAGCTTAGATCAGGAGGCAGCAACAGGGCACTTCAGCAAAGCAGAGGAATAGTCCCTGGGAACAGTCAGGCACAGCACAGTGGCAATCATTCTAGTGCATCAGCCTTTAGTCCAGCAGAGTTTCTTTCAGATCCAGAAGTGTACTGATCTCAGGGGGTCAACGCCCCAGTAATTATATCCAGAAGTACCTTTGATGTGGGGGATGAATTCAAAGGATTTCACAGGTCCCCCTTTCAACCCAGCCCTGGCTCCAAACTATCAATTGGGGGTAGTCATCCCTTTTTATGGGGCTCAGACCATTACCCCTTGAAGTGTAAGTGTGAGTCCTTCCCATCCTCCCTACCTAGGAAGAACCATCAGTATGCAAATTAATGCACATGAAGTTGAGTATCCTGTGTTGTGGTTGTTTGGAAGGAATACACAAATGTAGCTGTCACCCAGTCCAGACCAGATGTCTAATGGAGACAGGCATCAAGGAAGTGCTGGCAGCCATGTTGGTACTAGGCTTTAGCACTGCTAATTATCCCACATAATGCTCATCACACCTTTGATAACATCATTGATAATATCAATGTAACATTATTTAGCAGAAAACTGTGCGAGGTGGGGGCCAAAGCTGTGGTTATTTTTAAAGTTAAAGTCATTTTCATTGTTATGGTGGTCATTACAACCCTGGCGGACGGTGTTAAAGCGGCGGTAAGACCGCCAACAGGCCGACGGTAAAAAAATTGCAATTACGACCATGGCGGAAACCGCCAACAAAGACAGCCACTTTAACACTCCGACTGCCACGGCGGTACAAACAAACAGCGCGGCGGTCACCACCAACAGACAGGCGGGAGACAATGTACCGCCCACACTATTATGACAGGCCAATCCGCCACCTTTTCCGGGACGGATTCACAGCGGATAAAAACACGGCGGAAACAGGAATTTCGAAGGGAAAACGCTCACCTCTACACACTCCACGAGGAACGAGGACACCATGGAACCGGAACTCCAAATCCTACCTGCGATAGTCTTCCTGCTCCTCTACCAGGAGCACGAACGCCGGCGGCGAAGACCACGGTGAGTACTGCACCTACGACACAGGGGCGGGGGAGGCAAAAACAGGGACACACACACGCAACACCCCCACCTTCACCCACTACAACACACACACTAATGCATATCAATATATCACAATTACACCCCCCAGTTCCCCCCGGAAGAATGCAAAGACCAAAGAAAATGAGTGTAACCATCGGAATATATTACAAACAAGTAGGCAGAAATATATATATATATACACCATGTACAAAATATATACCAGGCATAGTAGTCCAGGTACTGCACAAAGAAAGTCCGTGGAACACTGGGACCACACGGTATGGGCGAGGCCCACACAAGATCCCCGACCATGACGGAGAGAACACTGCAGGGGCATCAGACAGCAAAAAAACAGGCACCTCCGGGGAAGGGAAAGGGGGGGCACCTCAGCCCCTTGCGTGCACGACGCCAAATCCACGAGGGGGCCACATGACCACTGTTCCATCCTGGGGAGTGCAAAGCCACAGTCTCTCAAGTCTCACAAGTGGGTAAGTTGCCCACTGTTCAATCCTGGGGAGTGCAAAGCCACAGTCTCTCAAGTCTCTACAGTGGGTGGTTTGCCCACTGTTCAATCCTGGGGAGTGCAAAGCCACAGTCTCTCAAGTCTCTACAGTGGGTGGTTTGCCCACTGTTCAATCCTGGGGAGTGCAAAACCACAGTCTCTCAAGTCTCTACAGTGGGTGGGTTGCCCACTGTTTAATCCTGGTGAGTGCAAAGCCACAGTCTCTCAAGCGGATAACTGGAGGGGGCATGGTGCCCAGAGTGCTTTATCCTGTGAAGGACAGAGGTAGTGGATGGATGTCTCCACTGGTTCTGGAGGGGGACTGGTGCCCAGAGTGCTTTATCCTGTGAAGGACAGAGGTAGTGGATGGATGTCTCCACTGGTTCTGGAGGGGGACTGTTGTCCAGAGTGCATCACTCACCCCCTGATGGACCCAGTTGCGTCAGTGCCCCGCCGCTCATGGGCTAGCGGTGCTTGAGTTGGCGGTGCCCTGTTCAGCGGTGCTTGAGTTGGCGGAGCCTTGTTCAGCGGGGCTTGAGTTGGCGGTGCCCTGTTCAGCGGTGCTTGAGTTGGCGGTGCCCTGTTCAGCTGGGCTTGAGTTGGCGGTGCCCTGTTCAGCGGTGCTTGAGTTGGCGGTGCCCTGTTCAGCAGTGCTTGAGTTGGCGGTGCCCTGTTCAGTGGTGCTTGAGTTGGTGGTGCCCTGTTCAGCGGGGCTTGTGCTGGCGGTCCTTCATGGCCCAGCGGGGCTTTTGCTGGCGGTCCTTCATGGCCCAGCGGGGCTTTTGCTGGCGGTCCTTCATGGCCCAGCGGGCTTTTGCTGGTAGTCCTTCATGGCCCAGCGGGGCTGGTGATGGCGGTCCTTAATGGCCCAGCGGGGCTTTTGCTGGCGGTCCTTCATGGCCCAGCGGGGCTTTTGCTGGTGGTCCTTCATGGCCCAGTGGGGCTGGTGCTGGCGGTGGCCTCCTGGGCAGCTGGGCTGGGGCTGGCGGTGGCCTCCTGGGCAGCTGGGGCTGGTGGTGGCCTCCTGGGCAGCTGCGCTGGGGCTGGCGGTGGCCTCCTGGGCAGCTGGGCTGGGGTTGGCGGTGGCCTCCTGGGCAGCTGTGCTGGGGCTGGCGGTGGCCTCCTGGGCAGCTGGGCTGGGGCTGGCAGTGGCCTCCTGGGTAGCTGGGCTGGCGGTGGCCTCCTGGGCAGCAGGGATGATGGCGGTCTTCTCCGCCGTGCAGCTCTTCCCAGACTTGCTGGGTTTCTTGTGGCCCTTCCCCACCTTGGAAGGTGTCACAGCTGAATCCACACTCCCAACGGGACCCCTGGGAGTGGCTTTGGTGGCTGGAGTCTTCCCCCTCTCCCGCCAGGCACTGGACAACTTCTGATGCTTCAGAGGTGGGGGACTGTCTGTGCTGTGGCTCCGTGCCACACTGGCTGTCCTGGTGGCAGGTGCACTCTACATACCGGTGACTACAGGCACCACTGGTCCCGGAGATGTTTTGGCTGAGGTGCTACTTCGGGACCTATGAGATGGACGGGGTGGGGGAGGTGTGGGAAAAAAGGTGAAGGGTGGACAGGAAAAGTTTTTGGGACACACTGGGAAGGGTAGCTGGAGGGGGTTTGGGAGTGGAGGAATAGGTGGTGGTAGTAGGAGGTGTACGTTTGGTGACTTTGGGTGAAGGTGCATGCGCTGGAGGCTGTCGTGAGGTGGATGGCTGTTGGGTGGGTGTGTGCCTGCATTTGTGTATCTTGGGAGGGGGCGTCACAGACACACTGGGAGAGGACACAGGGGACGTGTGAATGGTAGTGGGGTTGGTGACTGAACGTGAGCAGGGTGTGCTGGTGGGTGTGCTGGTGAGGGACGTAGTGGATGTAGAGGTAGTGCATGCAGGTGTGAATGTAGGCAAGACTGGGAGAGAGGAGGGAGATGACGAGGAGGGGGACACAGTGGAGGCAGTGGATGTTGGTGTGTCTGCATGTGTGTTGCTTGCCTGAGTGCCTGTGGGATGTGTGGTGCTTATGTTTGCCTGAGCTTCCCTTGTGTGTTGAGGTGTGTGCAGGCTGGTCTGATCGTGTGCTTGGGATAGGCAGAGGTACAGGGGATTGGGTCTGGGTGGAGAAAGTTGGAGGGGGGAGGCTAGAGACGGGTCAATGTCTGCCATCAGTGCTGAGGCCAGAGTTTGAAAAGCTTGGTGAAGGGCCGCCTGACCAGAATGAATGCCGTCCAGGAATGCATTAGTTTGTTGCAACTGCCTTTCTACATCCTGGATGGCATTCAAAATCGTAGACTGCCCAACAGTGAGGGACCTGAGGAGGTCAATGGCCTCCTCACTGAGGGCAGCAGGGGTGACTGGGGCAGGGCCTGAGGTGCCTGCGGCGAAGGTGATGCCCACCCTCCTGGGTGAGCGGGCACGGGGCAAAGGCTGAGCGCTGCTTGGAGGGCGGTGCTGGTAGGGGGGGTGGCAGCTGTACCTGTAGATGCGGGGGGCACAGATGTTGCCACCACCACAAGGGAGCTCCCATCAGAGGACGAGTCCGTGTCGCTGGTGTCAGCTCCTGTCCCCGCCGTGGAGCTCCCCTCGCCCTCCGTCCCACTGGTGAATTCCGAGTCCGTAGTCTCGCCCTCCAGGGCAATGTGGGATGCAGCTCCCTCCTGCTCCGTTGCCACTGCTCCTCTGCCTGATGATGCTAATGCACACAAGAACAGGGAGACACAAAAAGGGGGGAGACGATAGAAGAAAGACATGTTGAGTGCATGGATTACCGCTACCGTTGGCGGACACGACAGACACAGAAGCCACCTGCACTACGCCGCGCTCTTGGGCTCCACTGTTCAATTCCTGGGAAATGGCCTACTGTAGTGTAGCCATTTTTAATATAGCCTTTGCACGTTTGCTTAAAGCATTAGGCCTCTGTACACTTTGCCCTAGATGCATTTTATTCAGCCTTGCACTGTTATTTTTCAATAATCAGTTTCACGGTCTTGTTTTATTTTTTTCTATCACACTGTTTAGCCTACTTCAGCACCGGAGTTCTCAAATAATACATTCTTGCTCAACCTGTGCTTCAGTCAAGGATACAGTCTGGTACATTGCCGATAGATGTGGTAGGAGTTTAGTCTTTTGGGTTCGTAGACGATACACATTCTTACGTAGGGACGTTTCCTAGCACATCGACATGTTACTTATAAAAACACTTCCTAGTCCTAATACACGTAATTAGACAGATTCCGACCAGGGAACCACAACTAGACGCTGACTGCCCTGTTGCAGATACTGATCCAGATCACAGGCCTTTGCTCAGGTATGAGGGTTGATGTCCTCCTGGGGAATCTGAAAGGCAAGCTTAGAGCTTAACATACTGTGCTCAAAATGGAACTTAGTAGAGAGAACATAACCCGTTAACACTATGATAGCGTTATTTCTATGTTTCACTCTCCTCGTTACTATTTCAATCCTACTGTGTTGTATGGTTCTGGTTATTGTGGCTCACGCCTTATTATCTAAAATGCAGTTGTTTTATTAAATCAATCTATAAAACTTGAACTGCCTTTGTCATTTGTATTTGAGACCATACTTTGAATGAGAGAGCTGGTTTGGATCTGAGTGACCACGACTGCTCTGAGAAGCTCTAAGATGTCATGCGCTCGGCTGCCCAATCATCCCTTCCCTTTGGGAGAGATGAGGCACTGCTAGTTAGCCGGAGCAAAACCGGATTGAGGGTGACAGGGATCCTTCTCCGTGGGATCGACTTAGTCCCCCACACTGAGAACGACACTGATACCCAAATATCCAGTAGTCTCATTTAGGATAATGAGAGCCAATGCTACACTACAAGGCTATGGACGACATCTGCACACATAGATGACACAGGGGCATGAATAGCTGTACTTGGCACTCTACAGAGGTGGGCTGGGGTGCCACATGGCCTGCCTTACGGAGGGTCCTTGCCTATGGAACTCGTCCTTGCCTAGGGAAACCAACAGCCCTCCTCCCCAACCCAGACAACTCCACTGCGTGCAAAGTCAGCAGAATGAGAGTGTATTCACCCCCTTGTGTCTGCTGTGATGCCCTGAAGCGCCCATCCAACTCCAGGTAGACCACCGCCAGGATCCTGAACATCAGGGTGGTCATGGTGCGACGGGCACCCCTCCCACGTTGGGAGGCCATCCCCAGCTGAGCCTCTGCCGTCTTCTTGCTCCAGCGGTGAATGTCCTCCCATCTTTTCCGGCAGTGGGTGCTCCGTCTGTGGTAGAGCCCCAGGGTCCGGACGTCCTTGGCGATGGCACACCAAATATCTTTCTTCTGGTGGGCGCTGACCTACATGAAATGTGCATTGGAAGAAGAGAAGTCCTAATCAACTGCACCATCAAAGTGATTGGCCCTCATCCCTACCCTTGCCATGTGGCACATGCATTCATCGTCTTTCATGCACGTAGCACTCTGCCCCCTTCTTTCTTACATCCAGCCCTCTCCACACAGGCATAGCCCATACAACATGCTCCCTGTGTACTTACCTGTTTGTCTGGAGGACCGTAGAGTAGCATGTACTGGGGAGGGCCCCATCCACGAGCTTCTCCAACTCCTCCGATGTGAAGGCAGGGGCCCTTTCCCCAGACGCACGAGCCATTGTCTCTTGCAGACCGAGGTCACAGCAGCACTTGCAGTGTAGGTCCTCTCCTGTCGAAGATCAGGTATCGAGTGATTGAACAGATAGAAAATGTCGGTCACGTCCGCGGCGGTGCGTACCGTCACCGCCGGCGTACATCGTCATTGGCTTCTGGGACCCATAGGGTCCAATGTTAACCAATGCAGCATTGCGCCGCGGTCTTCGTCCGCCTACCGCGACGGTGTACAGCGCCAGCGCAGTTACCTCACATCCCATTGTCCCACTTTAGAGGTCAGGCAGCCGCCATTTCAGGGGCCCACATGGATTAATTTTCAACTGTGTCACACATACCTAGGCCTAGACTCAACACACATACAGGCCACCTTTAGTGTATGATTGGTGTTCTGGGTAAACTGTGGGTACGTACCTCTGAGTTGTTTGACTCTGTGCTCGCTATTGTCCTTCATGGGCACCGTCCGCTTTGACATGTGAGGATATGGTGGCATCCTTCGGTGTACCGACCGTTGGTGGACCTGTCGACAATGGAGGAGCGACATTTGATAATTACCTACAGGCTTGACCGTGCCACAATCCAGGAACTGTGTACCCAGTTGGAGCCAGACCTGATGTCAGCAATCCACCATCCCACAGGAATCCCCCCTCAAGTGCAGGTGCTGTCAGTGCTCCATTTCCTTGCAAGTGGATCATTTCAAACAACTGTGGCCATGGCATCAGGGATGTCCCAGCCTATGTTTTCCAACGTGTTGTCCAGAGTGTTGTCTGCCCTTCTGAAACACATGCGGAGCTACATCGTTTTCCCTCAGGTGGAGGATTTGCCTACAGTGAAAGGTGATTTCTATGCCCTTGGACATATCCCCAACATCATAGGTGCCATTGATGGTACCCATGTGGCTTTGGTCCCCCCCCACAGGAGTGAACAGGTGTACAGAAACCGGAAGAGTTATAATTCTATGAATGTATAGATGGTATGTTTGGCAGACCAGTACATCTCCCATGTGAATGCCATGTTCCCTGGCTCAGTGCATGACGCCTGCATCCTGCGGAATAGCAGCATCCCTTATGTGATGGGTCAACTCCAGAGGCACCGTGTGTGGCTATTAGGTGAGCACCTGGAAGCTAGTCAGTGGGAATGGTTGTCTGGGTCTGGGGTTATCCCTCCAGGTCAGTGTGTGTCTAACAGTTGCCCCTCGACATTTGCAGGTGACTCTGGTTACCCCAACTTGTCATGGCTACTGACCCCAGTGAGGAATCCCAGGACAAGGGCAGAGGAACGCTACAATGAGGCCCATGGGCGAACTAGGAGGGTGATCGAGCGGACCCTCGGCCTCCTGAAGGCCAGGTTCAGGTGCCTCCATATGACAGGTGGATCCCTATTCTACTCACCAAAGAAGGTATGCCAGATCATCGTGGCCTGCTGTATGCTTCACAACTTGACTTGGAGACGTCAGGTGCCTTTTCTGCAGGAGGATGGTCCAGATGGCGGTGTTGTTGCAGCTGTGGAGCCTGTGGATAGTGATGAGGAGGAAGCAGAGGAAGAAGACATGCACAACAGGGACTCAGTGATCCTGCAATATTCCCAGTGAGACACAGGTAGGAATACAAACCTGCCTACTACATGTACTTTGACACTACTACCTCTCTCCTGTCTGTCGTTTTCACCCATTGTATGGTCACTGAGTTGTCACTTTCCCTTACGATTTCACAGATGTGGGTCCCACTGTGTGACATCTGCTTAGATTCCTCATGGACCAGAGCTGTGTGACATAGGTATGTTGACATTACTATTTAAAAAACATTTTGTCACTGTAATTGATAATACACTATTTCGAAATCACAAACAGACTCCAGATCATTTTGTCCTTTAGGTGTTTTTATTTAAATGCTCAATATTGGAGGGGGTAGTGAAATGGTGAGGGGTGATGGTGGAGAAATGTCCATGGCAGAGTCCAGTCTATTCGTCTCACAGGTGCATTGCCCATATGGGCATAGGAAGTGGAGCTGGGGCAGTTTAATTATGGACAGGGTGACAAAGTGGGACAGTAGGGTGACAAACAGGGTGGTCTCATTTCTTGGCGGGGTTTTGGCATCGTGCTCTGTCTTTGTCCTGGATGTCAGGGACTGTTTGTGGGGTGGTTCTCCCTCTGCAGGGGGTGGGGTGCTGGTGTGGTGGTCCTGTGGCGGGGCGTCCTGTCCACTAGCGCCGGCGGAGGTGGTGGGCAGTTCATCGTCCATGCTAGTGTCACAGTGTCCATCCTGGTGTTGAGTCGTTCCTTCAGCATCCCTACGATGGTGCCCAGGGTGGAGATGATGGTTCTGAGTTCCTCCCTGAAGCCCATATACTGTTCCTCCTGCATGCGCTGGGTCTCCTGAAACTTGGCCAGTACCGTTGCCATAGTCTCCTGGGAGTGGTGGTAGGCTCCCATGATGGAGGAGAGGGCCTCGTGGAGAGTGGGTTCCCTTGGGCTGTCCGCCCCCTGTCGCACAGCAGCCACCCCAGTTCTCCTGTGTTCCTGGGCCTCCATCCCCTGGACCATGTGCCCACTACCACTGACTCCTGGTCCCTGTTGTTGTTGGGGTGGTGGGTTATCCTGGGTTCCCTGTAGTGGTGGACACACAGCTGATTGACGTGTCCTGGGGACGGAGGTATGGGCCTGCTGGGAGGGTGCTGTGCTGGTGTTTCCAGAGGGGGGAAGGTCTGTGGTGGCCTGTGCCTGTGTGAGGGGAACCGACTGTCCAGAGGTCCCTGATGGTCCGGGCTGGTCATCTAGATCCAGTTGGACAGAGGTGCTGTCATCACTGTGGGCCTCTTCTGTTGGTGGTGTGGACATGTGTGGACCCTCCTGTCCGGTGACGTTGGGTAGGGCTCCTGCACGGGTATAAAAGGATGTTTATTAAATCTGTGTGTGTAATGGTGTGCAATGGGTGGGTGACCATGTACCCCAGTGCTATCATTCCTGTGTGGGAGCTTGTGTGATGATGGTTTACAGGGGTGTATGGGTATGTGCAGTGGGCATGCTTTGGTGATGGGTGTCCATGCTTTGTTGTTGCATGCAGGGCTTGGTGTTGGGATGTGTGGTTTGTGATGTTGGGACATATGTGAGGAGTTGGGGTGCTGGGGGTGAGAGTGAGGGTGGGGGTATGTGATAGCATGCAGGTAGGGTGGGGGATGTAATAGTAAAGCTTTGTCTTACCAGAGTCCATTCCTCCACCTACTCCTGCGAGGCCCTCAGGATGCAGAATCGCCAAGACCTGCTCCTTCCATGTTGTTAGTTGTGGGGGGGGAGGTGGGGGTCTGCCGCCAGTCCGCTGAACCGCCAGGTGGTGTCTTGAGACCACGGAATGCACCTTCCCCCGTAGGTCGTTCCACCTCTTCCTGATGTCCTCCCGATTTCTTGGGTGTTGTCCCTCTGCATTGACCCTGTCCACTGTTCTTGCCATAGCTCCATCTTCCTAGCTATGGAGGTGTGCTGCACCTGTGATCCGAATAGCTGTGGCTCTACCCAGACGATTTCCTCCAGCATGACCTTGAGCTCCTCCTCCGAGAACCTGGGGTGTCTTTGCCGTGCCATGGGGTGGTGTAGGTGATGTTTGGGGTGGAGTGTGTGGTGATAAGTGTGGTCATATGTAGTGGTGTGTTGTGTGAGGTGCGTGGAAGTTGTGTGGGTGATGGTGTTGTGTGCCTGTGGATGCCGTTATTCTTGCTGGTGCTGTCTTTCTCTGGCCTTCTTTCGGAATTTTTGGTCGTAGGGGTTTGTGGGTGATGTGGGTGTGTGTTTTGTATTGTAATGGGTGTGTGGGAGTGGTGTGTGTATGTGTATTTGGAATTGTCCAATGTGGCTGTGTTTTGTAAGAGTGTGTGTATTTTTAGTGTGGCGGTGTGTACCGCCAATGGAATACCGCGGTTGAAAGACCGCCGCATGGATTTGTGTGTCGTGATAGTGTGGGCGTATTTCTGTTGCCGTGACGGTGGAGGTTTTGTTTTCGCCAGTTCATCACTGACCTTTGGTGTGGCAGACTTGTGTGGGTGTCTGACTTTTGGCGGATTCCGAGATGTGGGTCATAATAGCTGTGGCGGAATTCCGCTGCGGTGTGTTGGCGGTCTTCTGCACGGCGGTAAGCGCCTTTTACCGCCAATGTTGTAATGACCGCCTATATGTTAACATAACCACCACTGCATATCACATATGGACTTCCATGGAGTCAGTTGGCCACAGGGTCTGGCCTGTACCCAGGCCCTGTTGCTGACCCCTTATATCGACCCAAAATTGCACCAAACATTCCTTCAGCTCTGTTCTGTGGGGTTGCATGCAGAGCCTGACCTATGGCCTGATGCTGCAGCCAAGCCCCCAACCAACCATCTCTGAGAGAGAGAATTTGGAGTTGCTGACCCCATTAATGGAATGCTTTGACAAAGTCAGGTGAGAAGATGGGGAATTTGGCATTGCCAGTAAGGTCTTTTAAGTGAGTAAAGTGTGATTACAATAAGTTGCTATGCACATTGCACTTTATAATGTCTCACTTGACAGAATGAGTTGCATGCTGCTAGTTCTACTGTTATTCTTTCTATTCTTTATGTTTTTTAATATATGCAGGACTTTGGGTTGTGGACCTCCTATTGAGTTTTAGCGTGGTGAAATTTTAAATGCTTATTTTGTTTTTATAGGTGGAAGCCACTTGTGATTGAAGTGCATGATGTGCACTATTGATTTTATGATATTTGTAGCTGTTTATATTAATGAATTGGACTATGTGCAATATTTCTTTATGAATCTATTTCTTGGAAATAAAGTATTCTGTCTGAGTGTGTGTGTGTGTGTGGGTGGGTGTGTGACTGTGTGAATAAGTCAGTGAATGTGTGAGTGTACAAGTAAATGTGAGACTGTGTAAGTGGCTGTGTGGGTCTATGAATGGGTATGGTAGTGGATCTGTGGGTCTGTGAGTGGGTGTATGTGTGTGAATAGGTCTCTGAGTGGGTGTGGTAGTGGTTTTGTGGGTCTGTGAGTGGGTGTCCTAATTATAAATCTTCCACTCTGTACTTACTGTGTTTATTCTGAGGGTGACCAGAGAAAAGGATTTTTTTGATTTTTGTACCTTGATAACTTTGCATCCATTTGACGAATGTGAATAAAAACGTGCTGACCTGCTGCTCTCGTTTCATTTTTAGAGGACTGATAGTTTCACTAAGTTTTGTCAAAGAAGTGCATAGAAAAGCAGAGGGTCCCAAAAGAGGCTTAAAATCCAATGCATTGTCTATAGACTTTTGTATTTGCATAGCACAAAAGCTGTCAGTGGAATTTTTATGACATTTTGAAGAATTGCATATTAAGGGACGTAGGTGATTCTGTGGGGTACTGCAGGTAAAAAAAGTATTTGTTAAGTTATAAAGTTCTTCAACTTAGTGATAACTTGTAGCACAATGCTACTATACATAGCAAGGAAGCCGACAAAATAAACTAGACTGCATAGGTAAAGTTTCGGATTTACTACATAAACAACTAAAAAAGCCAGTTGTGGTCTCATGCCAATGGAAACCTATAAATAAATACATAACAAATATAATAGATCTTAATCTACATCCATTTTCTTTGCATGCTCTCTAGCTCATAAAATAAAAGTGGCCCAACAAGCCAAACAAAAACGGTCTTTCCTATGGACCCCGTTGCAAAAAAATGAAAATTTGAGCTAGCAGAGAACCATACAAACTACTATTTGACGGGCATTATAATTGGTCACTAGGAAAAGATAATAATCTAAATTTTGATAACAATAACACTGATTGTCTTTTATTCACTTTGGGCTTAATATGTAGCACAATCCTACTAAAACTAGCAAGGAAACCCAAAAAATAAACTAGACTGCATTTGTCCACCAATGCATTTTCTATAAGCTATTGTATTTGATGTCGTTTCAAAACAGCTGAATAGATATACAAGACATTAGTCAGGATTATACATTATGATGCAGAGACAATGCTTTTTGTGTACTGCAGGTAAGTAGGGTAAGTAATTTTTCAGTTATAAGGCATTTAAACTTAGTGACATCTGTAAGCAAATACGATAATTTCATACAATGTTGTGAAACTACCACATTGCATGGCCATAAACATCATATATAAAAGTATTTCCCTTTCTACTATCACTTTAATAAAGTGGTCATAAGTAGGGGCCAACTACTTATCTATGCCTAAGGCCCTAACACTGAACACAGCCAGAGTGTGGTAAAAACAATATGGATGCCTTTTTCTGTCTCAAGCAACACCCGTAACCCAATTATATACTGGCTTGCCATCATCATGCACCATGATATATGGCAAAGGTATCATAGTATACCATGACCCAAAATCTAACTAAGGCCTAGCTATATTACTGGATTGCAGTACACTCATAGTGTTGCATGGGCAATGCAATCCTTAAGTCAGATTTACAAAGGAAATCAAGGGTACCATGAGTGGCCCTGCACTGATTGGTAAATCTGGAGAAATGCAAGGCAGCACAGTTCTCTGTTTTGAGTTATTCTGCACACCATAATCTACATTGCTGCTAAATTTCACATACATCTGTATGCCAAACCACTGTAGCCACTCCCCTCTATGCTGTTCCAATCTGTGTGACTTCACTCTGTGCCTCCCCACCGTACTAAACTCCACTCTATTCCATTCCACTCTAAACTATTAGACTGTATGCAAGACGATTGTACACCACTGCAGTCTACATCACTCCACTGGATGCTATTCCACTATACACACTATTCCGTTCTGCTGTAGGGCACTCCATTCTACCTTATTCCACTGTATCACATATGCGAATAGACCCAATTCAGATGGGAGATTTCTGATTTTTTTACAAAAAAGGTTAATTTTGTCTGTCTCCCACCTGAATTTGCCTCTACTTCAATAGACATCAAAGAGGGAAATCCATAAATCCATTCTCCCGATTATTTTTAAAAAATCTCGTACTTTCCTCTTCTGTTGGCATGTATTCTGTATGCCCTTCCACTCTACAACACTCCTCTGTATGCTATCCCGCTTAATGCTACTCTACTGTACACTACTCCACTCTATGCCACTCTAGTTGATGACAATCCACTATACAACACTTTCAGTTTATGCTATTTGATTGGACCCCACTCCAATGTACGCCACTCCACTGTATACTATTACACTCTACCCCATGCCACTGTAATGCACTCCAGTGTACACCGCTACATTTTATGTCACTCCACTGTACACTACTCCCCTGAACATTATTACACTTTGTGCTACTCCACTGTACAACACTCCACCCTATCCCACTCCACTCCAAACTATTACACTGTACACAACTGCACTCTATGGAAGTCCGCTCTATACTATAACACTGTATGCACCTCTTCAGTGTACGCCACTTTAACTGTATGCCACTCTGCTAGCCTCTACTCCAGTATTTGCTATTTCACTATGAAACTCCATGCTATGCTATTCCACTGTATGCCACTCCACTGTATGCTACTCCACTTCATACCAGTCCAGTGTATGCCACTCTAGTCTACACTACTCCCCTCTATGCTATTACACTTTATGCCACGTCACAATACATTACTCCACTCTACGCCACTCTATTGACCTCCACTCTACACAACTCTACTACAATCAATGCCACTCTACCAGACTCTACTCCACTCTCAATATTTGCACTCACCTCTATTCCTATACATTCTATTTCACAACACTCTACTCTGCTCTTTGACAGTTTCCAAAACTGTATGACACAGCAGTCAACTCTACTACTTCAGGCACCACTCCCATTTATTATCATTTATATAACTCTATGCTGCGTCATTTTAATGTATGCCACCCCACTTTACACTAATCCACTGTATCCCACTGCATGGTACACCACTCTAGCCTATGCTATTCCACTGCATCTCAGTCCACCCCTCTACACTCCACTGTACAGTATTCCACCATACATTATTCCACAGGATGCCACTTCATTCCACTCTATCAACTACAGTGTATGCCTCTTCACTCTATGCTGCTCCATTGCATGACACTCTCCTCTGCTCTATATAACTCTGCTATCACACTTCATGTCAGTCTCTGACATGCTACTCTGCTCTTTCCATATACACTCCACTGTTCAACTCTATACTTCACTTTATGCCTGTACACTCCAATGTACAACTCTCTCCTCCACTATATGAGACTTTTCTATACAACACAACACTCCACTATACAGTACAAGCCTCCACTCCAATTTAAAACAGCTCACTACCTATGCTATGCCAGTACACTCTACTCCATGCCAATCTACTCTCCAATACACCAGTATACTCTTTTACTGTACTTTACTCCACACTGCACTACACCACTGAACTCTACTGCACTTTACATGACTTTACCTCACTTTATGCTGCTATATAACATTCCACTCTACACAGCTCCAATGTTTTACCCACTGCTGTACACTATGCAGCTCCACTTTACAAAACTTTACTTCACTGTATGTCACTCTCTGATACCTTACCCCTTTCTATATCCCTTCACTCCACTGTATAACACTGTACTATACTGTATACCACTGTACAACACTCTACTCCATTCTACTCTATGATACTCTATTCCACTATACAACACTGTATGCAACTTCTTTTATGCCGTTGTACCCCACTTTTCTCCACTTTACTACACTACTCCACTGTACAGCATTCCACTCTGTGCCACTATAGCCCTCATTATGACCTTGGCGGTAAATACCGAATACCGTCGCAGAGGTGGACATTCATCCACCAGATTATGACAAATACATACAAAAGCAACACAAAACAGCCACAACCACAAATCCGCCAGACCCACTGAACGTGATAAACTGTCGGTACTACCTCCCGTACCGTTATGCCACCAATACTATGCCCTCCAAATAATGACCCACGAATCACCACTGCAGACATTC
Source organism: Pleurodeles waltl (assembly GCF_031143425.1). Lineage (NCBI taxonomy): Eukaryota > Metazoa > Chordata > Amphibia > Caudata > Salamandridae > Pleurodeles > Pleurodeles waltl. The sequence goes on from NC_090446.1 coordinate 822,795,721, forward strand.
AATGGGGGTAAACCATTGGTGGTGAACACCGCCACAGCGGAAATGGCCACCCAAATACAAAATAAGACAACATTGGCCAGAACAAAAACCTCACACCTGACACAAATACACACACCCCACACACACACCAACAGCACTATAAAACACACACCCACATCACCCACATTCTTTTACTAACAGAGAAGAGAAGGGATCTACACTTTGCAACGCTAATACAAAATAGAACTGCACACACATATCACAACTACCAATTCATCTGACATGCACCCCACACCACACACCCCACCACATCACACATCACCCCCTGCACAATGTACACACACCACAGAACACCCATGTCCCCACAAACGCACCCTGTTTCACCGATGAGGTGTTGCGGGTCATGGTTGAGGAAATAGTCAGGGTAGAGCCACAGCTGTTTGGAGCACAGGTCCAGCAGATATCCACTGACAGGCTGATGGAGCAATATCAGTGGATCGTGGACAGGGTGTACGGCGTGGAACTACATCCATGCACATGAAACGACTTAAGGAAGAGCTGGAATGACCTACTGGGGAAGGTGAGTTCCATTGCAGCAAGGCACCAGCTCGTCATAAGGAGGACTGGTGGTGGATCCCCACCTCCTCCCTCACAGCTGACTGCATGGGAGGAGCAAGTCTTGGCAATCCTGCATCCTGAGGGACTCACTGGAGAAGCTGGAGGACTAGACACAGGTGAGACAACATTTACTGGCTATCGCCCCCACACCAGTATGCCACCACGACCCCTCACCCTGACACCCATCACCCCACTCCATCCCACACAGTGCACAACCTCAGTTATCAAAATGAAATGCCAAGCCCTGCATGCCATACCCACTTCATGCACATCCCTTCCAGCCCTGCATGGACACCCACCACCGATGCATGCACAGCATGGAGAACTAACAATCCATAATCCATCACTGTTGGAAATGGCCCTTCTGCAGGGTTATCCCCAGACTTTTTGCCTTCCTCCTTCTCTTTTTCTGACCTCATTTCTGCTGGTTTCTAGACTCTGCGCACTTTACCACTGCTAACCAGTGCTAAAGTGCATATGCTCTCTCCCTTAAACATGGTAACATTGGATCATACCCAATTGGACTATTTAATTTACCTATAAGTCCCTAGTAATGTGCACTGTATGTGCCTAGGACCTGTAGATTAAATGCTACTAGTGGGCCTGCAGCACTGGTTGTGCCACCCACTTAAGTAGCCACTTTCCCTTGTCTCAGGCCTTGCCATTGCAAGGCCTTTGTGTGCAGTTTCACTGCCACTTTGACTAGGCATTTAAAAGTACTTGCCAAACCTAAAACTCCCCTTTTTCTACATATACGTCACCCCTAATGTGTGCCCTAGGTAACCCCTAGAGCAGGGTGTTGTGTGGGTAAAAGGCAGGACATGTATCTGTGTAGTTTGTATGTCCTGGTAGTGTAAAACTCCTAAATTTGTTTTTACACTACTGTGAGGCCTGCTCTCTTCATAGGCTAACATTGGGGCTGCCCTCATACATTGTTGAGGTGGCAGCTGCTGATCTGAAAGGAGCAGGAAGGTCATATTTAGGATGGCCAGAATGGTAATACAAAATCCTGCTGACTGGTGAAGTCGGATTTAATATTACTATTCTAGAAATGTCACTTTTAGAAAGTGAGCATTTCTTTCACTTAAATCTTTCTGTGCCTTACAATCCACCACGTCTGGCTAGGTTTAGTTGACAGTGCCCTGTGCATTCAGTCAGACAAACCCCAAACACAGGGTACTCAGCCTCACTTGCATACATCTGCATTTTGAATGGGTATTCCTGGGCTGGGTGGGTGGAGGGCCTGCCCTCACACAAAGGACTGCCACACCCCCTACTGGGACCCTGACAGACAGGATTGAACTGAAAGGGGACCTGGTGCACTTCTCAGCCACTCTTTGAAGTCTCCCCCACTTCAAATGCACATTTGGGTTTAAAACAGGGCCTCTGCCCTACCACTTGAGACACTTGCTGGAGAAGAAACCTGAACCAGAACCTGCATCCTGCCAAGAAGAACTGCCTGGCTGCTCAAATGACTCACCTGTCTGCTTTCTACAAAGGACTGCTGCCTTGCTGTTGGCCTGCTGCCTTGCTGAACTCTTGTCTGGCTGCCAAAGTGCTCTCCAAGCGCTTGGATAGAGCTTGCCTCCTGTTCCCTGAAGTCTCAGGACCAAAAAGACTTCTCTTTTTCATTTGGACTCCTCGTGCGCCGAAAAATTCGACGCACAGCTTGCTCTGCGGTGAGAAAATCACTGCTCGCCGACACTGCCCGACGCGACGCCTAAGGGGCGACCGGAAATTCGACGCACGGGCTCGCATGGACAACGCTGCCCAGCTTCCAGAGAGGAAATCAACGCGACGCCTGCTGTCAGAAAGAAAATTCCATGCACAGCCTCCCGGAATGACGCTCAGCCGGATAACAAGCCGAGGAATCCATGCACAGACCTTGGGACCTCTGGTAATCCCACGAACCATAGAAGGAGTCAGCCCGAGTGCCGGAAAACGACGCACGTCTTCCCGGAGTGAAAAATAACGACGCAAGTCCGTGTGTGAAGGGGCGAAACCGACGCACACACCATTTTTCCACGCATCTCCTCCTCTGCGGCCCTCTGCGGAGTTTTTCCACTCCAAACCTGGTACTTTGTGCTTAAAAGAGACTTTGTTTGCTTTTTAAAGACTTAAGACACTTTATATCACTTTTCAGAGATATTTCTACAAATCCTTATTGCATCTTTTATTGTGTTGATCTACAAATATCCAGATAAATATTCTATATTTTTGTAAACACTGTGTGGTGTATTTTTGTGGTGCTATATGGTGTTATTGTATGATTTATTGCACAAATACTTTACACATTGCCTTCTAAGTTAAGCCTGACTGCTCGTGCCAAGCTACCAGAGGGTGGGCACAGGATAATTTGGATTGTGTGTGACTTACCCTGACTAGAATGAGGGTTCTTGCTTGGACATAGGGTAACCTGACTGCCAACCAAAAGCCCCATTTCTAACAATCACCATACACAACCAAAGGTGGCAGGGCAACAGCAATTACATTGGGGAAGCTAATGATGTAGAATATGTCACAGGCATGTAGCATAATACACCACTTACATCCCCAAAGGTGCCCCATCCAATCTCAATGATGAGGAGGAGTCATGTCATCCCAGTCCCCTACCAGAAGATGCCCCCAGTGATGACAGCAACTCTGGAGCTCTGGATCTGGATGAACTCCCTGGCCCATCTGGGGACACTGGTCAGTCGGCTACCCTATCCCACACCCAGTCCACTACAGAGCCTCCCCCCACATATTTCAACACCACAGCAGCCACCCAACGTCCTCAGACCTCTGTCCTCAGGACATCTCAATCAGTAGTGTGCTCACCTGTACAGGGACCCCAGGCCACACCTCACAGGCAAGACAATGAGGGTCCTGGGGTCAGCAGAAGTTGTCACACCGTTCAGGGTGACAAAGGCACAGGGGGCCAGAGACGGTGGGAGGACAGCTATGCACCAGGGGGAGGACGGGCCCAGGGAACCGACTGCCCAGCAGACACTCACTAATGTCCTGGGGGCTTACCTACAATTCTAGGACTAAATGGGTCAAGTGTTAAACATCATGCAGGAGAACCAGCTGCTGCAGGGGGAACACCACCAGGAGATCAAGCAAAAATTGCAGGGCCTGAATACCACCATGGTCTTCATTACAGGGGTGCTGGGTGACATGGCCAACATCATGAGGGTGTACACAGAACACCAGCGGGCCCCTTACCTAGCCAATGTAATGACATGCCCTCCATATCCGCTGCAGCTAGTGGACAGGAGCCCCTGCCACAGGACCCACAGGCCACAAGCACCCCTCCCCCCACCCCACAAACGGTTCCTGCGACCCAGACAAACACCTGAGACAGTTGCCAAGACCAAGACCACAGCCAGGAAATGAGCCCCTCCTGAATGTCCCCCTTGTGTCACACAGTGTCACCTTGTCCACTTAGAATCACCATTCCTCCCCTTCTAATGGGGTATTTAACACTGGACCTGTGCAACAAACAGACTGGTCCACTGCACTAGACATTTCCCAACCATCACCCCACTCTATTGCACTTTGCATTTTATACCAGTTTTTAATAAACACTGTTGGACACCACTTGAATAATAGTGCTTTATCTGAAGGTAATGTACACTGTATTGAACTGTAATGAACTACATGATCCTATGCGAATGTCCAGTAATATGTTGATCCGTCCTACAAATGTGTCTCAGTGGAAATGTTTAGTTAAACAGTCTTACCTGAGTGTCATTGAAAGTACTGCTGTATCATATGTGTCCTGTTGTCCACATCCTCCTCCTCTTCTTCCTCATCACTGGCCTCAGCTTCCACTGCTACCACTGGTGCATCATCACCCCCCTCCTCCTGCAGATAGGGCACATCAATCAATCAATCAATCAATAATTTATAAAGCGCGCTATGTACCCGTTAGGGTTTTGAGGCGCTAGGGGGGGTGGCGGGGGGGGGTGCTGCTATCGTTCGAAGAGCCATGTCTTGAGGAGTCTCCTGAAGGTGAGGAGGTCCTGGGTCTGGCGCAGTGAGGTCGGGAGTGAGTTCCAGGTTTTGGCGGCGAGGTAGGAGAAGGATCTGCCGCCAGAGGTCTTGCGCTAGATTCGGGGGACGATGGCGAGGGCAAGGTTGGCAGAGCGTAGTTGACGTGAGGGAACGTAGAAGTTGAGTTTGGTGTTCAGGTAGGCGGGTCCGGTGTCGTGTAGAGCCTTGTGTGCGTGGGTGAGGAGTTTAAAGGTGATCCTCTTGTCCACGGGGAGCCAGTGGAGGTCCTTCAGGTGAGGGGAGATGTGACATCGGCGGGGTATGTCGAGGATCAGGCGGGCGGATGCGTTTTGGATGTGTTGGAGTCGTTTGATGTCTTTTGTTGGGATCCCTGTGTAGAGAGCGTTGCCGTAGTCGAGTCTGCTACTGACGAGGGCTTGGGTCACTGTCTTTCTGGTTCCTGTTGGAATCCACTTGAAGATCCTGCGGAGCATTCGGAGGGTGTTAAAACAGGAGGATGAGACTGCGTTGACCTGTTTGGACATGGTGAGGGTGGAGTCGAGGATGAAGCCGAGATTTTGTGCGTTGCTGGCTGGGGTGGGTGGGGGGCCCAGGGCGATGGGCCACCATGAGTCGTTCCAGGCCGAGGGGGTGCGCCCTAGGATGAGGACTTCCGTCTTGTCGGAGTTGAGTTTCAGGCGGCTGTTGTTCATCCACTCGGCGATGGATTTCAGTCCCTCGTGGAGGTTGGCTTTGGTGGTGAGAGGATCTTTGGTCAGGGAGAGGACGAGTTGGGTGTCGTCGGCGTAGGTGAGGATGCTGAGGTTGTGCTGGCGGGCCAGTTGTGCGAGGGGGGCCCCATGTAGACGTTGAACAGCGTTGGGCTTAGTGAGGAGCCTTGGGGTACGCCGCAGATGAGGTTGGTGGCATTGGAGCGGAAAGGTGAGAGTCGGACCCTCTGGGTTCTGCCGGAGAGAAAGGAGGAGATCCATTTGAGGGCCTTTTCTTGGATGTCGGCTTCGTGTAAGCGGGTTAGTAGGGTGCGGTGGCAGACTATATCGAAGGCGGCTGATAGGTCTAGGAGGATCAGGGCTGAGGTTTCGCCGTTGTCCATTTGTAGTCTGATGTCATCTGTGGCGGCGAGGAGTGCAGTCTCTGTGCTGTGGTTTCGTCTGAAGCCAGATTGGGAGGGGTCAAGGATGGAGTTGTCTTCTAGGTAGTGGGCGAGCTGTGCGTTGACGATCTTCTCGATGACTTTCGTTGGGAAAGGGAGGAGGGAGATCGGTCGGAGGTTTTTGAGATCGTTGAGGTCAGCCTTAGGTTTCTTGAGGAGGGGTTGGATTTCTGCGTGCTTCCAGCTGTCCGGGAAGGTAGCGGTGTTGAAGGAGAGGTTGATGATCTTTCGGAGTGCGGGGGCGATGGTGACGTCGGCTTTGTTGAACACGTGATGTGGGCAGGGGTCAGAGGGAGATCCTGAGTGGATGGAGTTCATGGTCTTTAGAGTTTCGGCGTCGTCTACTTGGGTCCAGGTGGTGATGTGGTCGGTGTGGGAGGAGTTGTTGGGGGTGGGGTCTGGCGGAGGTGAGGTGTTGAAGCTGTCGTGGATAGCTGCAATTTTCTGGTAGAAGAAGGTGGAGAGATCGTCTCAGAGTTTCTGGGATGGAGAGATGTCATTGACAGTGGCGTTGGGGTTGGCGAGTTCCTTCACGATGCCGAAGAGTTCCTTGCAGTCGTGAGCGTTGTTGTTGAGGCGTTCTGTGAAGTGGGAGCGCTTCGCGAGTCGGATCCATTGGTGGTGTTCACGGTTGGCTTCTTTGAGGGTAGCGAGGTTCTCGGGTGTGCGCTCGAGGATCCATTTTTTCTTGAGTTTCTGGCACGTGTGTTTGGAGGTGGTTAGTTCGTCTGTGAACCAGGCTGTTTTTTTCTTTTCTTGGTTGGCGGTGGGTTTCTTGAGCGGGGCTAGGATGTTGGCGCAGTCGAGGATCCATTGTTGGAGGTTGATGGCGGCGGAGTCTGGGTCGGTGGGGTCAGGTGGTGGGTTTTTGGCGAGGGTGTTGGTAAGTTGATCTTCGGTGACTTTTCCCCAGCGGCGGTGCGGCGGTAGAGGAGTGCAGTGGTGTTCGGTGTTTTTCTTGAAGGAGAAATGGACGCAGTGATGGTCGGTCCAGTGGAGTTCGGAGGTGTGGCTGAGAGAGATGTGGTTGCTTGAAGTGAAGAGTGGGACAAGGGTGTGGCCAGCGATGTGGGTGGGACTGTTGACCAGCTGACGGAGTCCGAGGTTGGAGAGGTTGGTGGTCAGCAATGCTGTATTGACGTCATTCTTGTTCTCTAGGTGGAAGTTTAGGTCTCCCAGGAGGATGTAGTCTGAAGAGGCGAGGGCGTGGGTGCTTGCGAGGTCGGAGACAGCGTCGCTGAAGAGGGCTCTAGGTCCTGGAGGGCGGTATATGAGGGTTCCTCTGAGGGTAGTGTTGGGGTCTGTGTGAATCTGGAAGTGGAGGTGTTAGGCTGTCTTGAGGGTGTCGTCCGTGTGGGTGTGGATCTTAAGGGTAGATTTGTGGGCGATGGCTATTCCTCCGCTGATTCCGTTGGTGCGATCTCTTCTGGTGATCTTGTAGCCGTCAGGGATGGCGATGGCGATGTCAGGGGCCGAGGAGTCGTTCCACCAGGTTTCGGTCAGGAAGGCTACGTCTGGGGCGGTGGTGTCGAGCAGGTCCCAGAGTTCGATGGCGTGCTTTCGTGCGGAGCGTGTGTTGAGGAGGATGCAGTGCAGGTGGTTTGTGTTGGTCGTTGCTGGTTTTGTTGTTTTGTTGCAGGTGAAGTTGCAGGTGCGGCCGGAAAAAGGTCCTTTGGTGTGCTTCGGGGTGTCCAGGAAGCACTCTGAGGAGGGGCCAGGGTTGAGGACGAGGAGTTCGCTGGCCGAGTAGCGAAGGCATGGGGCACGGGGGCGTGAGGGCCAGGGGGGGTGGCGCTGGGCGCGGTCCAGGCGCGGACGGGCGCAGACGGGCTTGCCTCTGGCGCGCCTCTGGCGCGCCAGCGGCGCTTAAGAAGGGAGGGGGAGGGAGGAGCAGCTGGGAGGCGGGAGGCGAGAGGTAGCGGCGAATGGGGGCGCGAGGGGGGTGGGGCCGCAGGGAGGCAGTGGCAGGGAGAGGACTGCAAGGGGGAGCGCACAAGGGGCGAAAACAAGAAAAACAAGGCAGAAACAAGTCGGGCACAAATGAAAAAACAGTCACAAAAATACACTAATGGCACAAAATACAGTCGGGGTACAACAATCAGAGGGGCACAACGGGGGCAGATGCGCAGGAAGCAAGGCGCTTGAAAAAAACAATAGAAAGCACTTACAAGACGGCGAAAAGTGGCACAATCAGAAGGGGCACGACGGGGGCAGAAGCGCAAGGAGGCTAGGCGCTGAAAAAATAGAAAACACTTACTGGACGGCGGAAAGCGGCACACGGGTCAAGTGAAGCTTACTAGAGCCCACTAGACACCAGGGATGAGGCGCAGGAGGATGCCTGCGGGTGGAGGAGGGCCTCGAACACGCTAGCAGCAGCGTGGGTGGGGGTCAGAGGCAAGAGACAGCAGGTTGGTGCTGCGGACGTGGGGGGCGAGCTCTGGACCAAAAACATGGCGTCAGAGGGCCAAGTTGTGCAACATGCAGCACACAACAACAATCCTGCAGACCTTCTCATGGGAGTAGCATAGGGATCCACCTGTCAGATGGAGGCACCTGAACCTGGCCTTCAGGAGACCAAAGGTCCTTTCAACAGTTCACTTAGAATGCCCATGAGAATCGTTTTACCTATTATCAGCCCCTGTTCTTGGATTCCTAACAGGGGAGCCAGGACAGATTTGGGAAGCCAGAATCACCTGCAAGAAGTGAGGGACACACATTAGCCTTGCACAATGGCATAGCTTATGAATCCTGAAGGCATACACTGACATACATTGGGTGGGGACTCAGGCTCACCTATACGCCGCACTCTGTGCCTCTGTAGTTGTGCCATCAGCTGTAGGAGTGACAACAGAAACTATGAACACACTATAGCAGTGTACACAGAGCATGCTTGTATGTTGGACACTGGAATTGTCTAGGTGTGTACGTTTGACTACAATGACACACTTCAATTTGTACATGTGTACTAGCAGTAGAAAATGGCAACTGCCTGTCGTGTATACAGGGACAGGTGGGAGTGACCTCACTCCACCGGCATTCGCGTCATGGTGGGAGGTGGTCTGCACTGCGTGCAATTCCTCATTGGCTAACATGGCCCTCTATGGAGTATGGGAACCATTGATGTTCACCGCCACGGCCGTGACCGCCATTTTATTTCTACCACTTCACTTGACACTTGACTTTCCACAGGATGACATCTCCACTGTGTGTGCTGCTATGACCTGTGTCTGGAACCTGCCATGGCACGTGCAACAGAGGAAAGGACCTCAGCCTTCATGTTGGATGAGTTTGAGAGGCTAGTGGATGGGATCCTACCCCTATATGGGCAGGTGTATAGGCCTCCAGACTAACAGATGAGTACACCAGGGGTATGTGGCAAGCGACATGGCAGCATGGAGATGTGCGTGTGTGCTAGCAGTGTGTCATATGGGGATATGGCTAGTGGCAGTGTAAATGCAGTATGTAGGCCATATGTGTGACTGGCTGGATTGTCTGGTTCAGGGTGTCTCTCTGTTTGTGTTTCCTCTCCAGGTCAGCGCCCATCAGAAGAAGGAGTTGTGGCATGCCATCGCCAAGGTTGTGCGGACCCTGGGGGTCCATAGAAGGCGAAGCACCTACTGCAGGAAACGGTGGGAGGACCTTAGATGCTGGTCCTGGAAGACCATAGAGGCCCAGATGGGGGCAACCTCCCAATGAGGGTGGGGTGCATGTCGGAACCTGACTTCCCTGATGGCCTGCATACTGGTGGTAGCCTACCCAGAGTTAGATGGGCTCTAGAGGGCATCACAGCAGCCACAAGGGGGTGAGCACAGTGTGTTTGACAACCATCTATGTTGGCTGGCATAGGATTTGGGTGCAGGGTACTAGTCACTAGATGCCCCAATATGCCAGTTAAGACATTGCTGCATGGCCCAGCTTAGGTTAATTTGGTGAAATGCATGTTTTTCATAGCTAGGTAGCTGGCTTTCCATGGCAGACAGGGCTTGGTTGGTCTCAGTTGGTGTGCAGATGGCAGTGTTTCGCTTGTAATTGCTGTGGTACTTAGCAAATGGCATGTCAATGTGGTCCATACTGCCCATTCTCAGTCTCAGTCTCAGTGTGTGACATTGATGTGTATGCCATCCGTGTTGCTGGTGCTGTTACTGACCCTGTGCTCCCTTTCTCCCCCCCTCTCATTTTGTCATCCTGTCCATGTGTGCATTAGCATCATCTGGTGAAGGAGAAGGGGCAACGGCGAGTGAGGGAGCTGCAGCCCACGGGACCCAGGAGGCAGAGTCCACTGACGCCAAGGGCGAGAGGAGCACCACAGGGGGACAGGAGCTGATACCAATGACTCTGATTCCTCCTCCGATGGGAGCTCCCTGGTGGTGGTGGACCCCTCTGGGACCAACTCCACTACAGGTTCTACAGCCACCCCCGTACTAGCACCGCCCTCCCAGTAGCCCCCCACCAAGTTGCCCGTGCCTGCTTATCCAGGAGGGTGGGCATCTCCTTCACCCCAGTCAGACCTGCTGCCCTCACTGAGGAGGCTGTTGACCTCCTGAGATCGATCTCTGTAGGGCAGTCAACCATAGTGAATGACATCCAGAGGCTTGCATCCCAGATGCAGAAATGCAATGCCTTCCTGGAGGGCATTCACAGTGGCTTGGTAGCCCTACAGAGATCGTTTCAGGCTCTGGCCTCTTCCCTGATGGAAGCCAGTCTCCCTGTTTCTTTCGTCCCCCCTCCAGCTACCACTTCTCAGTTCCAGTCTCCTCAACCCAAACCCATCCCATGCACACATTCTGACAAGCATGCACACAAAACATCAGACAAGACTCTCACACACAAACACAGGCAGCACACTTCAGTCCACAAGCTCTCACACAGCCAACACACAGAGGCACACACAACATCATCCACTGCCTCCACTGTCTCTCCCTCCTCCTCCTCCCTCACAGTCACATCCACACTCACACCTGCATGCACTGCATCAACAGGCCCTGATCCTGCCACCTGCACAGCCTTGCCCACTGTTACCACAACTGTAGAGCCGCAGATATGCACCCCACACACCACATGCACAGTCACTACCACCACCATCACCACCTCATGCAGCACACCCACCTCACTTGCAGACACCACCACAACATCCATTCACAAGTCCTGTTTGACATCCCCCACCCTGTCTGCCCCCCCTTCAAAGAAACACAAACACTCACACTCAGACACCCAACAGCAATCCACCTCACACATGCACACTGTCCATGCACCTACACCCAAGTCCAGTACACCTCCTCCTCCTCCTACCACCAGTCCCTCTACCTCCACTCCCATCCCTCATCCCACATCCCACCCCATTGGCCCTAATAAGCTTTTTCTTGCCCACCTTGACCTCATCCCTCCCCTCCCCCCTGTCCTGCCCATAAGAGGAACGCCTCACACTCCCAGCCCAGTACCTACAGCACCCAGTCTGACCCTGTTCCACCCCCAAAGTCTCCTGCCACCACTAAGGGGCACATGAGTGCAATGCCAGCCCCCCACCCAAGGACACTCCTCTGCCCCCAAAACGGAGGGCTAAAGTGCCACCCCCTCACAAAAAAAAAGCCAAAAGCAAGGAGCCACCTCCAAAAAAAAAGGCAAAGGAGACCCCTCCCAAAACAGAGGCCAAGGAGCCCCCTCCCGAACCAGTGGGCAAGGAGCCACCTCTCGAACCAGAGGCCAAGGATCACCCTATCAAACCAGAGGCCAAGGAGCCTGCTCCTAATGAGAAGCACTACCCACCCACTCCACTCCCCCATCTCCTGAGGTGCCTGCCCATTTACAAAATGATGTATTATAAGTAGCACATTTTTTACACATTCTTCTCAGCTCACTAACCAGACAACTCTAACTATAACTCACCTCTCTACCATGCACTGTGTTGTGACAAAAAGAAATGATTGGAGAAGTTATAAGTGTTGTAATGAATGCCATGATTTAACGTGCTATAGGTGATGTGGTATATAAGGGTATAAACAGTGCATGGAAAAAGGCATGTTAAAGTTAACATAGTGTGGCGAGTGATTTGACAAGACTGTGTTCAGAGGTGTGCAATTTATGGTAATTTGAAGGTGGTGCATAAATTATAAATTAAACTAATGCGCCCCCCTGTATGTATTAGTTCAAACTGTTAATGTTATCACTGCCATATTTACCTAACTATAATGATACTTGAACCTTTGGTGTTTTCAGTGAATATATATTTATACTTCTATTCTATGTCAATTAAAAAGCAAAAGCAAAATAACTTTCCTGCGTGGAAAAGTTCCTTATTGTAAATTACATATAAATGCTCTGTGTGGTACCTACGTGGTAAAGAGTGTGTATTAACCATGCTGTGTAGTACAGGAGGCCTGCTAAAGGTAACATTAACATACAGTTTGAACGGGCGCACCAAGTAAAGGTTCATATGTCAGTTAATATTCTGATTCTGCAGTCTGTTTCTGTCATTCCTGCAGAACGCAACAGAGCAACCACATAAAGGAGCAGTCAGTACTGCACCAGATTAAAGCATTCACTTATGATCAAATAGAATTGTAGCATTATGCCTCAATTCCAAAATGAAGAGTGACAGTCTCAACTAGAAGGCATTTTGTAGAAATTGTGCGCATACAGTTGATGCAACGTTCATTTTTTGTCTTTCCTGTAGCAAGGTCCATGCACTATCAACAACTACTCATTCTTATGGGAAAGAGTCGGAATCGATTGTCTTTCAGTTCACAAAGCCTGTTGGACACACCTACTACAACATAGCTGGATGTGTTCAACCAGATTCTCTGATCAGTGCAATTAAAATCCATTAGGCGAATATTATTTCACTATAGCTGAATACACATAGAGAGAACAATAATAGAACCGGCAGGATAACGTCATACTTCTCTTCCAGTATCAACTTCTATATTCACTAATTTTCCTGTACGCTTTGATTTAGATATGTGAAATGCATATTGAGTCTGGAAGGATCTTTTCCTAATCTCTGCTACTTATACAATATTGTGCTGAAAGCTATCTTTAATTATCACAATGCAGAGTACAAAGTTATCTTTAATTATCACCATTGAATGGCTGCGGAATCAACTACGGCTGGCAATCAACAACCATTATCCAGTAACATGACTGCATCTGTTCCCATTAACAGATATGCAGGAAAAAAATGTTTGATTCCTTCACTGAAACCGCCTGAGCAAAATATTGTCTCTAACACTCCCAATATCTCCGACTAGTTTCCATCAAATCAAGGTCCAGAGACACATTAACAGAGATGCAAATTTTCCGGTGCCTCTGAAATTAAATTACTATGTGTTTTAACAGGCTGAATAGCTGCAATGCTACTGAAATTGAAACGATTATGAAGAAGTCTATCTAAATCTCAGAGGCCACAGGTGTGAAATTGCAACCGACCCCCCTGAGAGATACCTCGTTTTTCTCCATATATAACTACGCAAAATGAATTATCAAATTCATCACATAATATAAGCATGATGGATGAGCTGGTGAAATGTTTCAGCCCTCGGCCAATTCCCTAAATACATGAAGGTAGTTTCTAGCCCTGCTGTTTACTGAAACGTGTGTCCACAATAAGGCATAGTGGGTAAATATCTACTTTATTTTTCTCAAACTGAGATCTCTGCTATAGCGTTTGTCTGTTGGAGACTGTGAGGTGTATTGTCTGGTTCGTAATTTTTTTCTAAATTAATTCTACAGGTAATGTTAAGAGATTTTCGGCTAAGAAGTTCATCAACGTAGCCTAAAATAATGAGACCAGCTCCCGCTGCTTGGTTCTAGCAGACTTTGTTTTGGGCACTCTTGGAGGCTCGAGGTTTTTGATTCTCTTCTGATTATTTGCAGGATACCAGGGTTCAGTTATAGACTAGTCAGAAATGGGTAACTTGGCAAAAAAACATTTCTGTGCCCGTAAATTGCAGCGATAAAGACTCAGCTTTTAAGTGTTGCCGTGTTTAAAAAAAATATTTATTCCACATAATGCAGAGAAAGCAAAAAAGAACAAAAACAGAGTGCCATCCTAGATGGGGTCTCTATAAGAATGAGTGCACGGGTTTTTAAACAATACAGACATAGGCCTAGAGCTTACATCCAGTTAGAAACACATTTGATGCGTTCAGTCTAATCCACTTTGTGATTTTCTTCATTACAACTATATCGTTAAATACAGCTCTCATTGAAAGCCATTGCTATTAAGAGTTTCGAAATTTGGATATTCAGCACTGTGGCATAACACCAATAGTGATCAAAATTTGCTTTCCCCCTATTAATACATAAGAACATATACTTGGTTCCCTGTGTTTCCTCACCTCATGAAGGTCTCCAGAAACCCTAGTGAGGTAGCAAATGATGGTTGGGTGTCTAACCTGCCTTCATCCACCTCTCTCATGACTCCACAGATCAGAGGGAGGTCTGGGAAAGCAGAAGGTGCACCACCTGTAGGAACCACCATATTCCATCTGAACTGAGGTTTTCTTCTGAACTACGCTGACAGAATTTAATGCTGTACTGACATGGCTCTCAGACAGCCTTGCCAGTGCAGTTCCAGTTCTCTGATTCATTGAGAGCTGAGAGCATGGATCCCAGAGAAATGGTTGGTATGGGAAACAAGGTGGTGGGGTTGAGTATCAGGAGATAAAGTGTAATTGTTTCTATATTTGGATGGTGGGAGGGAAAGACACTGGTGAGCATGTGGTGGTGTAGATTTTGGCCTCTGTAGAGGGAAAACCATATGGTGAAGGAGATGCTTACCATGTAGTATTTTTCAATACTTTGGAGGGGAAGAAGAGGGTAATGCAGAGAGTGGTGGTGGGGCTGTATTGCGGAACACTCGGTAATCTATTTTATATTTGGAGAGGGTAATAAAAAGATTGGTCGGAGGTAGAAGACCAGATGATTTTTCTTATTTTTGTGAAGGAATATAACAAGTTGTGTATAGCTCTTCCAATACTCCTCTACCATGGTGCTCCTCTCAGCAAGGGAAGGGGACATAGATTACGTAAAATTGTAGATGAACAAAATATGAATAAATTGGATGTTTTTCATCTCAGGGTTTAGGACAACCTAACAGATAAGCCCTTGAAAAAAGCATCAACGTTATTTACACTTGCACATGTACAGTTCTAGTTGCTCCACAGCATCTCCTATGACATGCAATACTTTTTTTCTGTAGCCTAATTAAAAAAATAGGAAAATAAGTACTCTCTTTCATTTAGAGTACTCTAATTTGTGGACTAATACCATACAGCTATACAACCCAGGGAACGTTCAATGCCATGTGTTGCCTTACTGCCCCAGGGACGCAGGTCCTATCCATTACAAGTTCAACATGGGATTTTGAATGCTGATACAACCTGTTTTACCGATAAAAGCTTCAATACTTTAAGCTGCATGGATATGTGCAGATAAAAGACATCAGGTCAGTGTGAAATGTAAGAACCACGTGTAAATTAATTTGGGTAAAAATTCCTTGTTTGCATCTGAGTCAGTATTACCCCCGGAAACGACAGCCAAAGGTATCACATGAACTGGGATGGTTTAATGTATTGTTGTTCTTGATTTTCTTTAAGTGTGGCAGTCTTGCATCACTGCAACACCACAAAATAAAATAATGGAGGGAGTGTTGAAAGCAGGGTCAAGACTGATTTGCATAAGGCTGGGTCCAAACTGTGGTGACTTGGTGAGAAAAAGAACAATGGATTAAACCCAGATCGGTGACTGGGGTGAGTGTTCGAAAAGTTTCAACATTCAGTGAATCATTTTATTTTGTGATGAATCTTGCATCACAAGCCAGATTGGAAAGTGGAGGCTCACTTATCATTTTCAGTGAACTATCAAAGTTGTTTTTATAAACAAAGACATCATTGTGGCATCTACCTAGTATTTTTCAATTTGTCAATTTGTACTTTTCATCCAGTCCGAAATTGCATCTGTTTGTACCTTTTTAATGAAAACATAAGGTGAAAAAACAGGATGGATAATTATTGTATGTACATGTCAATCATTAATATATTTCCATCTATGTCCATATATATATGGAAATGTATAAATTTAGTTGCATTCGTTGCATAAGTTTTTGATCTCATTCAGCCAACGTACATTATTTAAATCAACATAGATCATTATTTATGAGATGAATATAATTTTTTAATTGAAAATATTATATGTTGTATGCTCACTATTGAGACCTGACAGCCTTAGGTTGGTCTTCCCCAACATTTTGCCTGACTCTCTCCAATTTTCTGGCCTAGTTTTTCCTCCAGTTGCTTAAGACTCAAGGATATCAAAGGCTCTACCCCTGCTCCTGTGCCTGGTTCACTGGAAAGGGTCCCAGCTACTTGCATCACAGAAATCTATGCATTTCCTATCTGCGTGAAGCAGAACTGGCAGATTGACCCATCTGCAGGAGCAGAATCGGCACATCGTGCTCGGACCAATGCATTGCCTTGAAAGCCTGCTGCATCAGAGCCACGTATCACCATCCCTGCGCATACCTGATCAACATGTCTCACTGAGCATCTTGCTGTTGTGACCAGGAAAGGTACTTTGTTCACCGGGGTATCCGTGGGTCCTGTAGCCAGCCTGTGCTCTGTCACGGGCAGCCCGAACGTTGTCACAGGCCAGTGTGATCTAAAGTAACCTTAAGGCAGCATTTGCTTCTCAGCTATATTTTGCATTAATTATTTTAAAATGTATATCTTGACTTCTAAACTTTGGACTTTTGTCATTCTGGTCTTATTTTATTTATAAAATCATAATCTATTTATCTAGTCAGGTGTAGAGTCTTCTTGTGGTGTTTTCACTGTGTTACTGTATGATTTATTGCACAAATGCTTTTCTAATTGCCTTCTAAGTTAAGCCTGCCTGCTCTGTGCCTAGCTATCAGAGGATGAGCACAGGATATTTTAGGTTGTGTTGTGACTTATCCCGGCTAGGACTGTGGTACCTGCTTGGACAGGGTGCATACGTCTGCCAACTAGAAACCCAATTTCCAACATTGGTGATCAGGTGTGAGGACAGGATTTGTGTTTGTACAGGGCCATACGATAGCTAGATGTACGCTGCCCAACCACATTTAAGACTATGGGCCTCATTTCAACCCTAAAGTGATGTTTGCACCGCCAAAAGCCTGGTGGTACGAAATGCCACATTTTGACCACAGCAGTAACGCCACGGTCACACCGCCGGGAGGTCCCAGCAGGCGCAATCCGCCAGGGCAGCACTGCAAGCAGTGCTGCCCTGGGGATTTTGACTCCCCTTACCGCCAGCCTGTCCATGGCGGTAGACACCGCCATGGAAAGGGTGGCAAGGGGACTCGCAGGGCCCCTGGGGACCCCTGCACTGCCCATGCAGTGGGCATAGGCAGTGCAGGGGCCCCCAGGCACAGCCCCATCGTGATTTCCACTGTCTGCTTGGCAGACAGTGGAAAGCGTGACGGGTGCTGCTGCACCCGCCGCACCACCACATTGCTGCTGGCTCCATTAGGAGCCGGCTGAAATGTTACAGCCCACATCCCCACTGGGCCAGTGGGCGGAAACTCTGTTTCTGCCCGCTGGCCCAACGGGGATGTTGAAATGTGGCGGGCGGGTTTGCGGCCTCATAGGCAGCCGTTTGGCGGTTCAACCTTGGCGGGCGGCTTCTACCGCCCACCAAGGTTGAAATGAGGGCCTATATTTCTTCTTTATTTTTTCCCTTTCGTTCCATCCTATACAACATGGCTCTGGCTGGTTGTGCAATTGTTGCTATGGAGTTTGAGATGGCCAAGCTGTAAGATTATACAGTTAATAAGTAGAAAAGCTTCCCTAAGGAGGTGGGGTACATGCCTGAGGAGCCACCAAGAAGGTAGAGTTTCAAATGGCACTGTGGGCTTGTGCAGAGGCCCATTCCCAAGAGAATGATGAGTTAAAGGGGCCTGGGATGGCTATTCCGATGAGCTATATCTGCAGCAGTTGAGGGGGGCACCCCTGTATTTAAGCACCCTGTGGGAACAGAAAGAAATGTCTTCAACCATGGCCTGTCCCCAGAGGAGAGGCAGGAGGAGAGAGAATTTCAGATGCAGTTGGCAAAACTGCAAATGGGGGTTGAGGAGAGAAAAGCTGAAAGAGCCTTGGCAGAGAAGAAACTACTTCTGGCTCATGAACTGAGACTAAAAGAGCTGGAAATCAAGTCCAACCAGAGAGATTCTAGCAGTCTCTGTGGCAGAATACATGCAGTACCTGATGGTGATGAGAAGGTTTGCATACCCAAGTATTTGGTGCCAAGTTATGTGGTGGGAGATGACATTGGTAAGTGGTTTTATGCTTAGGGAATTGCACTGAAGGTTCACAGGGTCCCTGAGGAGCACTGGGGAGCGGGTCTGAGGAAACACATGCCAGCACTTGGGAAGGACACACTTCTAACATTAGAGGTTGGGGAAAAAATCAAGTACACTCCCATGAAAACTGTGTTACTTGACAAAATTTCACCAAAGACTTAGGGACAGTCAGAAGCTACCCAACCAATGCTTGGAAGAGTTCATTGAATACTCCAATAAGGCACTGGGTGGCTGGGTGAGGGGCAGCAAAGATCATGATCATTTTTGGACTTTTTTGCTTATGCAGGGTCATCCCCAATCTTTTTGCCTCCTGCCTCCTATTTTTTCTGACCTGTTGCTGTTGGCTGTTGAACTTCGAGCACTTTACCACTGCTAACCAGTGCTAAACTGTATATGCTCTCTGTGTAAATTGTATTGTTGATTGGTTTATCCATGATTGGCATATTTGATTTACTAGTAAGTCCCTAGTAAGTGCACTAGAGGTGCCAGGGCCTGTAAATCAAATGCTACTAGTGAGCCTGCAACACTGATTGGGCCACCCACATAAGTAGCTCTGAAATCATGTCTCAGACCTGCCACTGCAGTGTCTGTGTGTGCAGTTTTAACTGTAAATTCAACTTGGCAAGTGTACCCACTTGTCAGGCCTAAACCTTCCCTTTTCTTGCATGTCAGACACCCCTAAGGTAGGCCCTAGGTGGCCTCAAGGGTAGGGAGCAGTGTATGGTTAAGGTAGGACATATAGTAATGTGTTTTATATGTCCTGACAGTGAAATATTACTAAATTCATTTTTCACTATTGGAAGGCCTGTCCCTATATAGATTAATATGGGGGCTACCTTTAAATCTGATTAAAGTGTAGATTCTCTTTGGGAGCGGATGGACATGTGGAGTTTGGGGTCTCTGATCTCACATTTTAAAAATACATCTTTTAGTAAATTTGATTTTAAGATTGTGCGCTGAAAATGCCACTTTTAGAAAGTGAACATTTTCTTGCTTATACCATTTCTGTGACTCTGCCTGTTTGTGGATTCCCTGTCTGTGTCAGATTGACAGTTGGGCTGGTTGCACCTCACACTAGACAGTGACACAAAGGGAGCTGGGGTGTAGTCTGCATTTCCTGATGAGCCATCTGTGCTAGGAGGGAAGGGAAGAGTGGTCACTTACACCTGAAAGGGCTGTGCCTATCCTCACACAATGCAGCCTCTGACTTCCTGGTGAGTGTCTGGGGCCTGGCATGGGCAAGGCAGGATTTCACATTCAAAAGAGACTCTACTTTGAAGTAGGCCTACTTCAAAGGAGAAATTGGATATAAGAAGGGCACCCAAAACCACAGACTTTAGAAACCGTTCTGGAAACAAGAGGAACCTCTGCCTGGAGAAGGGCTGAAGAGCTGAGGAAGAAGAGCTGCCCTGCCTATGACCGTGCTTTGTGGAGCTATCCTGCAGTTGCTGCTTCTGCCAGAGCAAGAGGGCAAAGGCTGGACTTTGTGTGCCTTCCATCTTGAAAAGAAATCTCCAAGGGCTTGATTTAGAGCTTGCCTCCTGTTGTTTGAAGTCTCAGGGACATCAAAGACTTCTCTCTGCCAGCACCTGGAGTCTCTGGAGAGACTCCTACTCTGCCCTGTAGTGCCCATCCAGTTCCTGGGACCCTGAAAGTAGAAGCTGGCAGCCTAAGGACAAGGAAATCCACGCACAGAGCGCCATGTGAGGAAAAGATCGACGCGACTCTGATCTGCGGCTGAAAAAACGATACGCCGCCGACTCAACAGCTGAGAAACGACGCTCGCAGGAAACGTGACCGAAGAATCGACACACAGAGCTGGAGAGACAACGCACAGCATTGCTGACGGAGGCTGGGAGATCACAACCCACGCTGCAGAGTTTTTGGATCATCGTGCAGCTGGATTTCCGACTTAAGTACCGCTGTGCGTGGAAAAACAACGCAAGGCCTGCCCGGACCTGAGAGAGCTGACCGGTTCGACGCACCCCTCTCCTGCAGAGAGAAGAAACGACACGCCCGACCCACCGAAAGGAGATGCATGGTCCCGCTTGTAAGTGGAATCAATGCCTCGCAATCCCTTTTTAATGCGCACTTGCCCGTGCGGGGTTGTTTTTGACACACACCAGGTACATTTTCACGCTAGCAGCGCTAGTGTGTGTTTAAAACTACTTAAAGACTCTTTCTGCATTTTTATTGATAACTTGACTTGTGTATTGTGGATTTTTGTTGTTTTGGTCTTGTTTTGTTTAGATAAATATTTCCTATTTTTCTAAACTGGTGTTGTGTCATTTTGTGGTGTTTTCATTAAGTTACTGTGTGTGTTGGTACAAATACATTACACCTAGCACTATGAAGTTAAGCCTACTGCTCTGCCAAGCTACCAAGGGGGTAAGTAGGGGTTAGCAGAGGGTGAATCTCTTTTACTCTGACTAGAGTGAGGGTCCTTCCTTGAACAGGGGGTAACCTGACTGTCAACCAAAGACCCCATTTCTAACAATCGTGTTGAGTTGTAAAATGTAATCATGAGAGAGCAAATGCTCAGAATTTGTTTTAGAGAGTTGTGCTAGCACCTAGTTGATAGTAAAATGACTGACACTAGGGAGCTTGGGGAGGAGGCAGACCTCTGGGCTAGCACCAGAGTGTCCAAAAATGTACCTGGGGGAAACTCACCAAGGTGGTCAGGGTTCCCAACAGAAGAAAGAGGGGGAGAAAAATTTAAAAACAAAGAGTTCTCAAAGGTCCCCCCAAATAATTCCCAAGAAAGTTGTGGTAAACAGTCCCAGTCAGATTCTAAGAAGAAAGGGCTCTTTGACCATAAAACTGGAGGTTTGTACCCCAATGTACGGAGTATTATACATATGGTCACTATAAGGATGACTCCAAATATCCCAAGAGGACACAGACCTCCATCAGTGGGCAGAAACCTGGTTTGGTGAGTGTAGAGCTTGGGGAGGAGGTGGTCCCAGCTAGTTTTGGGGAACAGATAGAGGTAATCATAATGTCCCTGGGTAACAGAGAAATGGGGTGAAATGCTCACATGCCAGCAAATATTTCAAAGTATAGGCAGTGGATCAACATTAATGGGCAATGGGTAGAAGAGGTGCGAGACACAGGAGCGAGCATGACAACTGCCAAGTGTCATAGGGTGTCTACAGAGCAGGTCCTACTGAATACATTCTACCAAGTCCTAGTCATCGACAATCGTAAGAGACATCTACTGGTGGCTACTGTTGTCTTTGAGTGGAAGGGTGGGGTCTCGGGTTCTCTTAAAGTATCTGTGTGTCCTGCCATGCCTACAATAGATTGTTTGTTAGGCAATAGCCTGGAGAACACTACTTGGAGTGAGGCAGAGCTCAGTTCTCACTTGTAGGTGATGGGATTGCCTGGGTGGGTCTGCATGACCACATGAACCATGGCTGAGCATAAAGGAAGTCTGAAGCCTGGAATAATGGCCAAGACAGCTGCCAAGGGAATGGGCGCAGGAGACCAGTCCCTGATGTTCCAGTGGCAAGGTTTGATGGGGTCCTTTAGGAGGAGACCCCCAGCTAACTCGGTAATACATTGTTATCCTTGGTGACCTACCTAAGCTTGGCAGTTGGCAGGTTTAGGGTGGGCCCACCAGGGAGGAATTCTGCCAAGGGTAGAAGGAGTGTCCCACACTTGAGAGCTTGTGGTGCCAGGCCATAGCCCCTGCAGCAGATGAAGCCTCTGGGTATCATCTAATCCACTAGGAGAGTAATCTCCTTTACAGAGAGCCTAAGGTCCCTGGTGCTGGGGGAAGCCCGTGTGCTGGTGATCTCCCAATGCTACTAGACCTTCCTACTAGGTCTGGTTCACAATATACTCCTGGCAGGGATCTTAGGGCAAGGCAAGACCTTGGCCAGGCTTGTCGCGTAGGCTCTCATTATCCTAATGAGACTACTGGATTTTTGGGCGGCAGGATCGTTCGCAGTGTGGGGGACTAAGTCTGATCCAGGGTGAAGGACCCTTGTCACCCCAAATCGGGTTTATGCTCTGGCTAACTAGCAGTGCCTCATCTCTCCCAAAGGCAAGAGACAATTGGGCAGCTGAGCGCATGACATCTTAGTGCTTCCCAGGGAAATCGTGGTCACTCAGGTCACAACCAGTTCTCTTGTACAAAGTGCGATCTCATATATAAATGACAAAGGCAGTTTAAGTTTTAAAGATTGGATTAATAAAACGACTGCATTTTAGATAACAAGGCGTGAGCCGCAATAACCAGAACCATACAACACAGTAGGATTGAAATAGTAATGAGGAGAGTGAAACATAAGAACAAGGCTATCATATTGCAACTAAATTATGTTCTCTCTAAGTTATATTTTGAGCACAGCAAGTGAAGCACTAAGCCTGCCTTTCTGGTTTCCCCAGGAGGACATCAACCCTCAGACCTGAGCAAAGGCCTGTGACTTTCTACGAACTATAAAGACTAAACTTCTACCACATCTATCGGCAATGTACCAGACTGTATCCTTGACTGAAGCACAGAGCGAGCAAGAATGTATTGTTTGAGAACACAGTGCTGAAGTAAGCTAAACAGCGTGATAGAAGGAAATAAAACAAGACCGTGAAACTGGTTATTGTATAATAACAGTGCGAGGCTAAATAAAATGCATCTAGGGCAAAGTGCACAGAGGCCTAATACGTTAAGCAAACGCGCAGAAAGCTACATTAAAAATGGCTACACTACAGGCTTGCCTCCCATTTGATTGGCCCTAAATGAAAACATCCTCAGGTGCATTCTGCAGGACATGTCCCATCTCCTAGGCCAGTGGAAAATCAGGGACAAAGCAAAAGGCTTCACTGATCATGCTACCCATCGTGGGCATCCCCTTTTGAAAGGGTGGGCATCAACCTCATTGGATGCCCACAACTTATGAATCATCCTCTACTCTTCCCTATCCATGACCGGCCATTTAAACTGTCACCTCCTCCTGCCGGCACACACTCTGCAAACTTCAGAAGATCTTCAAATGGATCCCAGCAAGCTGGACTATGGCAATGCCCTCTATGCCGGCACCTCAACACGAACATCAAAAAACGTCAACTCATCCAGAACGCTGCTGCCAGACTCATTCTGGACCTCCCTCGCCGAGAACACATCCCCCAACACCTGAGGACCCTCCAATGGCTACCACTCAAGAAGCTAATCACCTTCAAGCTTCTCACCCACACATACAAGGCCATGCACAATGCAAGATCAGCCTACCTATATCACTGTGTCTCCTTCCACACCCCCATCAGATCCCCCTACACTGCAGCAAAGAGCTGAAACAACCTCCCCCCTGCACCTCAGACAAAGTCTGTTGCATACAATCTTCAGGAAGAACTTCAAGACGTGGCTCTTCGGATGAGGCCCCTCCTCTCCCCCCCAGCGCCTTGAGACCCTCACAGGTGAGTAGCTGCACTTTTCAAATACTGATTGATTGATTGACCTTTGAACCACAAGACAATCCTAGGAAACAGTTTTTTCTGGTTTTGGTGGACCATGCCATCAGCTACCCAGAGACAACCCCTCTGAGGTCAGTGACTGCACCTGCAGTGGCGAGAGCTCTGAAGGGGATCCTTACCCATGTTGTATTCCCCAAAGAGGTAGTGTCAGACAGAGGCATTAACTTCATGTCGTCATTACAAGAGGTCCATGTGGGATGAGTAAGGTGTGACTTCCAAGTTCACCACACCCTATCAACCCCAATCCAGTGGTCTAGTTGAAAGATTTAACAAGAACTTGAAAGGCATGATTATGGGCCTGCCTGAGCCCATGAGACATAAGTAGATCGTCCTCAGGCCATGACTTCTATTTGCCTACTGGGAGGTGCCACAGAAGGGAGTAGGGTTCAGTCCCTTTGAACTCCTCTATGGGCATCCTGTTGGGGGCCCTGTTAGCCTTGTCAAAGAGGGGTGGGATAAAGCTTCCAAGGACCTCCCCAGAGGTCAGTTACATGCTGGCCTCAGAAACCAGATGCACTGCTTCTGGAATAAGTTGAAAAGTATCCTAGAGGCCAAACAAAAGGTGATGAAACTCTGGTACGACCAGAAGGCCACCCTGGTGGGGTTTCAGCCTGGCCAAAAGTTATGGGTCATGAAACCAGTAGAGCCCCAAGCTCTCCAGGATTGCTGGACTGGCCCATATGGGATCAAGGAGTGGAAGGGGAGGCTACCTACGTGGTGGATCTCCAGACCCTCTGAACTCTCTAAGGGTGCTCCATGTGAACCAACTGAAGCCTAACTTTGAGGGGTCCGAAGTGAGCATGCTCCTAGTGACAGATGAAGGAATGGAAGAGGAATGTGAACCTCTCCCTGAGATCCTCTCTGAACAGGAACATGGAGGTTGTCAACCTCCCTTCCACCCTACCTCTAGAACAGCAAGGTGACTTTTACCAGTTACTGGAACAGTTTGTCCCATTGTTCTCACTCATGCCTGACTCACACATTGTGTGTCCTTGATACTGACACATAATACACTCCTCCTGTAAAGAACAACATTTAAAGATTGTCAGACAGGGTGAGAGCTAGCATTCAGGAGGAAGTCTCCAATCTGTTGGCTTTGGGGTGAGAGAGCCATCTAATAGTCCCTGGTCCAGCCCTTTAGTGTTGGTACTAAAGGCTACCCCACCAGGCACCACACCAGAAGTCCGAATCTGTGCAGACTACAGAAGACTCAATTCAGTCACCAGGACTGATGCACACCACATCCCAGAGCTGTTGAACTCATTGACAGGTTGGGTGCCGCCAAATTACTCAGTACTTTTGACATCAGAGTATTGGCAGCTCGCTCTGACTGAGGGGGTCAAAGAGAGGTAAGCATTCTCAATACCAGAGTGTCATTACAAATTCTGGGTTATGCCCTTTGATTTGAGGAATGCCCTGCAACCTTCCAACAGTTGATTAACAAGGTCCTGGATGGAAAGGAGGCTTTCTATGCTGGCTACTTAGATTACATTGCCATCTACAGTTCCTTCTGAGAGGAAACCTGCATCACCTCCACGGGGTGCATCAGGCCCTGAATAGGCAGGCCAGACAAGCAAGTGGTAGATTGGTCAGGGCTCAGTGGTGTATTTCAGACACTTTGTAGTTGGAGGCATGGTGAAGCCTCTCCAGGCCAAGATTAAAACTATCATGGCCTGGCGACCACCTAAAACATAAACCGAAGTGAGAGTCTTCCTGCATCTCACTGGTTATTATTACCAAAGATTTGTTAAGGGATATGGTACCATTGTTGCCAGCTGAACTGAGCTGACTTCTAAGAAGCAGCCTAGATTGGTGATCTGGATAGAAGCTTTTCAGAAAGCCTTTGACGCTCTCAAGGAAGCCATGTGCACAGCACCCGTGCTTAGGGCCCTTGACTTCTACAAGGAATTCATTGTGCAAACAGATGCTTCAGAGAATGGCATATGGGCAGTGTTATCACAACTGAATGAGGAGGGCATAGACAAACCATTAGCCTTCATTAGTTTGAGGTTACTTCAACAGGAACAGCTGTGGTGTTCCAATAAAGAGAAGATTTTGCTGTAGTTTTGGCACTGAGGAAGCTGAAACCATACCTTGTTGGGGCTTCCTTCGGGATTCATAGACCCCTCAGATGGCTCATGAAGATGAGAGGTGACAATCCCAAACGTTTGAGGTAGGTCATCTCACTACAGGAAATAGACATTACGTTGGAATCCCTTTTGAAGTCAGATCAAGCCAATGCTTATGGTCTCACCAAGATGTCCCACTTTAGTGAACAGAACTCCAAAAGGGCTGAGTAGCTCTCCCCACTTTCAGCTGGCGGGACACATGTTAGACCTAACAGCATTATGATGGTCTTCCCCAAATTTTGCCTGCCTCCTTCGTCTTTTCCAATCTAATTTTTGCTGGCTTCAGTACTCTGTGCACTTTATCACAGCCGAACAGTGTTAAAGGGCTTTTGCTTTCTGCCCTAAACATGGTAGCATTTGTCCATATCCAATTGGCATATTCATGTTCCTATAAGTCCCTATTTAAGCAAATTACATGTACCAAGGGTCTGTACATTAAATGTTACTAGTGGGCCTACTGCACTGATTGTGTCACCCACATAAGTAGACCCTTAACCATGTCTCAGGACTACCATTGCATGGCCTATGTGTGCAGTTTACTGCTACTTGGACTTGTCATTTAAAAATAATTGTCAAATCTAACACTCCCCTTTTATTACATATATCACACCTAAGGAAGGCCCTAGGTAGCCCATAGGGCTGGATGCTATGAACCTTCAAACTCATTTTTCACGACTGTGGAATTTATTCCTCTCGTAGGCTAGCATTAGGAGTTCTTTAGTACTCTTTTAAGCTGCAATTCCTTATCAGAAAGTAGTAGCTGCATCATGTTTCATATCGTTGGAATGGTAATGATAAATCCTCTTCAAGTGTGAAGTAGGATTTAACATTATTATTTTACAAATGTCACTTTTAGAAAGTGGGCACTTCTCTGCTCATACTGCTGTATGTCTTGAAGCCTGCATCCAATACATGTCTGGGGTGGGTGACAGCTACTCTTTGTGCAATCTCTTTAGACAGCCTCAAACACAGGAAGGGTGGGTATGATAAAGCACTGATCTGCATTCATTTTCTTTATTCCGATGGCTCATCCTGGGAAAGAAAATGGAGGGGCAGCTGACACTTACACATGTATAGGGAGTGTCTGTCACCAAACAAAGGGCAAATTACCCCCTACTGATAGTCTGACAACAGGGCTGGTAATAAATGGCCTCTGTGCACTTCAAAGACCCTTCTTTGAAGCCTCCCCTACTTCAAAGGAAAGGCACAACTCTGTATAGGTACTGGGTCTCTGACCCCACCAAATCAGACACTTCTGAACCTACAACTGGACTCTGTCAGAAGAACTTCTGTGCTGCACCAAGGACTGTACCCTGTTAGACTGCTGACCTGGAAGGACTGCTTTTCTGCTGTACTGGCCTGCTGCCTGCTGCTCTCTGATCTTGCTAAGGGAGAGTCGGACTCTGTCTGGCACCACAAGTTGTCGGGAAGGGCTTATTGGCTTGCCTCCTGTTGCTTGAGACTCAGGAATATGAATGTCTCTCCCCCTGCTCCTGTGCCTGGCTCACTGGAAATGGACCTACCTACTTGCATCACAGAAATTGATGAATCGCCTGTCTGCGTGTAGCAGAACCAGGATATCGATCCAGCTGCATGGGTCCCATGGCCCACCTGCGCTCCACTGGGGTCAGCCCGAACTATGACTTTGCCCCTGTCCACGGCAACCAAAAGTAACCCTTAAAGCGCTATTTGCTTCTCAGTGTTTTTTTGCATTTATTCTGTAAAAATTCATATCTCAGCTTCTACACATTGGATATTTGTTGTTCTGGTCTTTATTTATAATATCGTAATCTATTCATCTAACTTGCTATAATGTCTTTTTACAGTCTTTTCACTGTATTACTTTATGAGAAATTGCACAAATAATTTACCCATTGTCTTCTAAGTTACGTCTGCCTGCTCTGTGGCAAGCTACCGGAAGGTGAGCACAGGATAAGTAAGGTTGTGTTGTGACTTACCAACTAGACACCGAATTTCTAACAAGTAGTTTTTTTATTAGTTCAAATTCTTGTTACTGATGGCTAAATTTAATTTCAAAACACAATGCAGACCAAATTCTTGTAAAATCATTATAAGATGCACAAAGCGTTTCATGTTATTTAGTTTTTATAGTAAGTAGTGCACTCTGTCTGAGCGTTTAGTTTTTTTAAATGTAAACGTTGACTTTGGTGCATAATATTGGCTATTCATCACCTTTTTTTTCTCCTGCTGCCTGTAATGTGGTTTATAAATAATATCATAATCATAACATTGAGTACTGTGCAAAATAATAATATGATAAAAGTGCCAAATGAATGCAAGCATAGATTTTTCTTTCTTTACAGACTTGCAAGTGGGGTGGACATTTAGCAAGAAGGACATTTTAAGTGAAGACAGCCTTTCCCAAACCCTGCATCTTTCAACACCTTCTACAATATCATGAGAATAGTAGTCCACTGTTAATTATTGGGTCAATATATGATTATTAATGTTTTTGAAAGCTTAGACCTAAAGATATGCAAGCACTATTTGGAGAATCGCAAATTATGATTTAAGATAGTAACTGGCCGCAAGGGGCCGGAACCAGGATATTTTAACCGATACGGTGCCTTGGATGAGGTGATCTCGTCCAAGGCACCGGTTCCCGGTTGCCTTGGACGAGATCACCGCGTCCTGCACCAGGGAAATGGGGGGAGCGCTAGCGTTCCCCCCTTGGGCTCAGGTCGTGGATGGAAGGGGAAGACCTTCCCCTTTCACCCCCGACCCCCCCCAGCCCCCGTGACATCAGCGCACATCGTGCGCTGACAATCACAGAGGGCCTCCTCCCATCGCGCTGGAAGCTCAGCTTCCAGCGAGATCAAAAGAGAAATGCAAAGCATTTCTCTTTCGATTACGTGGGGGAGGCCCAGAGAGGCTTCAAAGGGAAGGAAAGGAATTTCCTTCCCTTTGAAACGCCCACTAGACACCAGGGATTTTCTTTGTTTTTAGAAATTAGCGTAAGGGAGAGACCCCATCGGCAAGGGTTGCTCCCAGGGGGGCATTTTTTTGGAAGGCCTTTTCAGCCCCCCCCCCCCGGGTGCAGATTGGCCTATTATTATGAGGCCAATCTGCCCCCAAGGGGGACAGAAACCACTATACACCAGGGAGGTTTTTTTTTACGTGAATTTCACGCAAGGGGAGCGACCCCTTAGGTAAGGGTCGTTCCCCTGGGGGGCAAATTTATTTTAGGCCATTTCTGCCCCCCTGGGGGGCAGATCAGCCTATTATAATTAAGCTGATCTGCCGCCAAGGGGGGCAGAAACCACTAGGCACCGGAGATTTTTTGTTGTTGTTGTTTTACAGATGGTGAGCGACCCCTTAGGCAAGGGTCGCTCCCCTGGAGGGGCAAATTGTATTTAGGCCATTTCTGCCACCTTTGGTGGCAGATCGGCAGATTTTAGGTCAATCTTCCCCCAAACGGGGCAGAAACCACTATACACCAGGGAGGTTTTTTTTTACGTGAATTTCACGCAAGGGGAGCGACCCCTTAGGCAAGGGTCGCTCCCCTGGGGGGGAAATTTATTTTAGGCAATTTCAGATCGGCCGATTTTTGCTATGCCAATCTGCCCCCAAGGGGGGCAGAAACCACTAGGCACCGGGATTTTCTTTGTTTTTTTTTGTTATACAGATGGGGAGCAACCCCTTGGGCAAGGGTCGATCCCCTGGAGGGGAAAATTGTATTTAGGCCATTTCTGCCCCCTTTGGGGGCAGATCAGACAATTTTTACTATGCCAATCTGCCCCAAGGGGGGCAGAAACCACTAGGCACTGGGCATTTTTTTTTTTGCCAATGTCACGCAGGGGGAGCGACCCCGTAGGCAAGGGTCGCTCCTGGGTGGGAGTTGGGGGGCTGGGGGGCAAATTTATTTTATGCCATTTCTGCCTCCCCTGGGGGCAGATCAGCCTATTGTTATTAGGCCGATCTGCCCTCAGGGGGGGGCAGACACCTCTAGGCGCCAGGGCAATTTTTTTTGTGTTTTTTTGGTTTTTTTTTGTTTTTTTAGAGATGGGGAGCGACCCATTAGGCAAGGCTCGCTCCCCTGGGGGGGGGAATTGTATTTAGACCATTTCTGCCCCCCTTGGGGGCAGATCGGCTGATTTTAGATCAATCTGCCCCCAAGGGGGCAGACACCACTAGGCACCGGGGAGTTTTTTGTTGTTGCGCCAATGTCACGCAAGGGGAGCGACCCCGTAGGCAAGGGGGGTCAAATTTATTTTAGGCCATTTATGCCCCCCCTGGGGCCGGCTGAGCGAGAGGCCAAAATCCACAGGTAGGCACTTTGCAAAAAACACCTCTGTTTTCTGTGAAAAAATGGGATGTGTCCATGTTGTGTTTTGTGACATTTCCTTTTGTTGGCGCTAGGCCTACCCACACAAGTGAGGTGTCATTTATATCGGGAGATTTGGGAGAATGCTGGGTGGAAGGAAATTTGTGACTCCTCTCAGATTCCAGAACTTTCTGTCACCGAAATATGAGGAAAATGTGTTTTTTTAGTCACATTTTTAGGTTTGCAAAGGATTCTCGGTAACAGAACCTGGTCAGAGCCCCACAAGTCACCCCATCTTGGATTCCCCTAGGTCTCTAGTTTTTAAAAAAGCACAGGTTTGGTTGGTTTCCCTTGGTGCTGGCTGAGCTAGAGGCCAAAATCTACAGGTAGGCACTTTGCAAAAAACACCTCTGTTTTCTGTCAAAAACTTTGATGTGTCCACGTTGTGTTTTGGGGCATTTCCTGTCGCCAGCGCTAGGCCTACCCACACAAGTGACGTATAATTTTTATCGCGAGACTTGTGTGAACGCTGGGTGGAAGGAAATTTGTGGCTCCTCTCAGATTCCAGAACTTTCTGTCACCGAAATTTGAAGAAAACGTGTTTTTTTAGCCAAATTTTGAGGTTTGCAAAGGATTCTGGGTAACAGAACCTGGCCAAAGCCCCACAAGTCACCCCATCTTGGATTCCCCTAGGTCTCTAGTTTTCAAAAATGCACAGGTTTGGTAGGTTTCCATAGGTGCCAGCTGAGCTAGAGGCCACAATCTACAGGTAGGCACTTTGCAAAAAACACCTCTGTTTTCTGTCAAAAATTTGATGTGTCCACGTTGTGTTTTGGGGCATTTCCTGTCGCGGGCGATAGGCCTACCCACACAAGTGAGGTATCATTTTTATCGAGAGACTTGTAGAAACGCTGGGTGGAAGGAAATTTGTGGCTCCTCTCAGATTGCAGAACTTTCTGTCACCGAAATATGAGGAAAACGTGTTTTTTTAGCCACATTTTTAGGTTTGCAAAGGATTCTGGGTAACAGAACCTGGTCAGAGCCCCACAAGTCACCCCATCTTGGATTCCCCTAGGTCTCTAGTTTTAAAAAATGCACAGGTTTGGTTGGTTTCCCTTGGTGCCGGCTGAGCTAGAGGCCACAATCTACAGGTAGGCACTTTGCAAAAAACACCTCTGTTTTCTGTCAAAAATTTGATGTGTCCACGTTGTGTTTTGGGGCATTTCCTGTCCCGGGCGATAGGCCTACCCACACAAGTGAGGTATCATTTTTATCGAGAGACTTGTAGAAACGCTGGGTGGAAGGAAATTTGTGGCTCCTCTCAGATTGCAGAACTTTCTGTCACCGAAATATGAGGAAAACGTGTTTAGCCACATTTTTAGGTTTGCAAAGGATTCTGGGTAACAGAACCTGGTCAGAGCCCCACAAGTCACCCCATCTTGGATTCCCCTAGGTCTCTAGTTTTAAAAAAGGCACAGGTACGGTTGGTTTCCCTTGGTGCCGGCTGAGCTAGAGGCCAAAATCTACAGGTAGGCACTTTGCAAAAAACACCTCTGTTTTCTGTCAAAAACGTTGATGTGTCCACGTTGTGTTTTGGGGCATTTCCTGTCGCCAGCGCTAGGCCTACCAACACAAGTGAGGTATCATTTTTATCGCGAGACTTGGGTGAACGCTGGGTGGAAGGAAATTTGTGGCTCCTCTCAGATTCCAGAACTTTCTGTCACCGAAATTTGAAGAAAACGTGTTTTTTTAGCCAAATTTTGAGGTTTGCAAAGGATTCTGGTTAACAGAACCTGGCCAGAGCCCCACAAGTCACCCCATCTTGGATTCCCCTACGTCTCTAGTTTTAAAAAATGCACAGGTTTGGTAGGTTTCCATAGGTGCCGGCTGAGCTAGAGGCCAAAATCTACAGGTAGGCACTTTGCAAAAAACACCTCTGTTTTCTGTCAAAAAATGTGACGTGTCCACGTTGTGTTTTGGGGAATTTCCTGTCACGGGCGCTAGGCCTACCCACACAAGTGAGGTATCATTTTTATCGGGAGACTTGTAGAAACGCTGGGTGAAAGGAAATTTGTGGCTCCTCTCAGATTCCAGAACTTTCTGTCACTGAAATTTGAGGAAAATGTGTTTTTTTAGCCAAATTTTGAGGTTTGCAAAGGATTCTGGGTAACAGATCCTGGCCAGAGCCCCTCAAGTCACCCCATCTTAGATTCCCCTAGGTCTCTAGTTTTCAAAAATGCACAGGTTTGGTAGGTTTCCCTAGATGCCGGCTGAGCTAGAGGCCAAAATCTCCAGGTAGGCACTTTGCAAAAAGCACCTCTGTTTTCTGTCAAAAAATTTGATGTGTCCACGTTGTGTTTTGGGGCATTTCCTGTCGCGGGCGCTAGGCCTACCCACACAAGTGAAGTATCATTTTTATTGGGAGACTTGGGGGAACGCTGGGTGGAAGGAAATTTGTGGCTCCTCTCAGATTCCAGAACTTTCTGTCACCGAAATATGAGGAAAACGTGTTTTTTTTGCCAAATTTTGAGGTTTGCAAAGGATTCTGGGTAACAGAACCTGGTCAGAGCCCCACAAGTCACCCCGTCTTGGATTCCCCTAGGTCTCTAGTTTTCAAAAATGCACAGGTTTGGTAGGTTTCCATAGGTGCCGGCTGAGCTAGAGGACAAAATCTACAGGTAAGCACTTTGCAAAAAACACCTCTGTTTTCTGTCAAAAAATGTGATGTGTCCACGTTGTGTTTTGGGGCATTTCCTGTTGCGGGCGCTAGGCCTACCCACACAAGTGAGGTATCATTTTTTATCGGGAGACTTGTAGAAACGCTGGGTGGAAGGAAATTTGTGGCTCCTCTCAGATTCCAGAACTTTCTGTCACCGAAATTTGAGGAAATGTGTTTTTTTAGCCAAATTTTGAGGTTTGCAAAGGATTCTGGGTAACAGATCCTGGCCAGAGCCCCACAAGTCACCCCATCTTGGATTCCCCTAGGTCTCTAGTTTTAATAAATGCAGAGGTTTGGTAGGTTTCCCTAGGTGCCGGCTGAGCTAGAGGTCAAAATCTACAGGTAGGCACTTTGCAAAAAGCACCTCTGTTTTCTGTCAAAAATTGTGATGTGTCCACTTTGTGTTTTGGGGCATTACCTGTCGCGGGCGCTAGGCCTATCCACACAAGTGAGGTATCATTTTTATAGCGAGACTTGGGGGAATGCTGGGTGGAAGGAAATTTGTGGCTCCTCTCAGATTCCAGAACTTTCTGTCACCGAAATGTGAGGAAAATGTGTTTTTTTAGCCAAACTTTTAGGTTTGCAAAGGATTCTGGGTAACAGAACCTAGTCAGAGACCCACAAGTCACCCCATCCTGGATTCTCCTAGGTCTCTATTTTTTTAAAATGCACAGGTTTGGTAGGTTTCCCTAGGTGCCGGCTGAGCTAGAGGCCAAAATCTACAGGTAGGCCCTTTGCAAAAAACACCTCTGTTTTCTGTCAAAAAATGTGATGTGTCCATGCTGTGTTTTGGGGCATTTCCTGTCGCGGGCGCTAGGCCTACCCACACAAGTGAGGTATCATTTTTATCGGGAGACTTTGGGGAACATAGAATAGCAAAACAAGTGTTATTGGCCCTTATTTTCTCTACATTTTTTCCTTCCAAATATAAGAGAGTGTGTACAGAAGACGTCTATTTGAGAAATGCCCTGTAATTCACATGCTAGTATGGTCACCCGGGAATTTAGAGATGTGCAAATAACCACTGCTCCTTAACACCTTATCTTGTGTCCATTTTGGAAATACAAAGGTTTTCTTGATAGCTATTTTTTACTCTTTATATTTCAGCAAATGAATTGCTGTATACCTGGTATAGAATGAAAACCCACTGCAGGGTGCAGCTCATTTATTGTCTCTGGGTAACTAGGGTTCTTGATGAACCTACAAGCCCTATATATTTCCGCAACCAGAAGAGTCCAGCAGACGTAACGGTATATTGCTTTAAAAATTCTGACATTGCAGGAAAAAGTGACAGAGTAAAACGTAGAGAAAAATAGCTGTTTTTTTCACCTCAATTTCAATATTTGTTTTTTTCAGTTGTTTTTTTCTGTAGGAAACCCTTGTAGGATCTACACAAATTACCCCTTGCTGAATTCAGAATTTTGTCTTCTTTTCAGAAATGTTTAGGTTTCTGGGATCCAGTATTGGTTTCATGCCCATTTCTGTCACTGACTGGAAGGAGGCTGAAAGCACAAAAACCGTAAAAATGGGGTATGTCCCAGTAAAATGCCAAATTTGTGTTGAATAATTGGGTTTTATGATTCAAGTCTGCCTATTACTGATAGCTTGGAAGCTGGTGATTTTAGCACAGCAAACCCTTTGTTGATGCCATTTTCAGGGAAAAAAACACAAGCCTTCTTCTGCAGCCACTTTTTCCAATTTGTTTGTAAAAAACGAAATTTTCACTGTTTTTTGGTTAATTTCTGGGCCTCCTTCACGGGAACCCACAAATTTGGGTACCTCTAGAATCCCTAGGATGTTGGAAAAACAGGATGCAAATTTGGCTTGGCTAGCTTAGTGGACAGAAGGTTATGAGGGCCTAAGCGCGAACTGCCCCAAATAGCCCAAAAAAAGCCTGGCACAGGAGGGGGAAAAGGCCTGGCAGCGAAGGGGTTAAGGGACTGTAAATGTTTTTATTTTAGTCACTGCAACTAAAAACTTTGAATCCATTATTCAATGAAGGCTTTGTTACAAGCTCCATATGAGCTACTGATCTTCTACCCAGGCATCTCTATTCATGGAAAAGATAAACTAATACACAAGGGAAGACAAAGCAAAATTGACAGTTCTGACTTTGTATAGACTATATAAGGCACAATATCTCATTAAATTTTGGAGGGAACCATAAAATAGTTTGCTATGCCATGATATAATAGCATTGAGTTAAAGAGTGCAATGTGCACCTTAAGAACAAAAGCAACAATTAGAGGTAGGTGCAAGGGGCAAAGGTAGTAGAATGCCATTATGCTGTGCAAACAAATGAGGAAGGGAAAGATGATGAAACAACAGTGTGCTCCACTTCTAGAGAAACAACAACAATGTTATGGATAAGAGCTAAACAAAAAATCCTTTCCAAAGACATGTTCTAAAAATTAAGGTAATAAACATTTTAGCACTGTCACTGTTGGAAGCGGCCTGTTCTGCCTGGCTGTGGGAGTGCTGCAGCCAGGCAGAAACTATCACTCCCATCAGGGATGGGTGATTACACTCAATGTATAACCTGCGTTCACCATTGTGTAGCTTGGCACTGTGTAGTGAGGCCTATCACAGAGGCAATGTGTAAAGCATTGGCACAGCACTCCCACAATAAATACACTGAGCATCACAAAATATACTTGACATGTGTGGTATGTAAATAAAGATTGTATTCAATGCATACTTTCATTAGCACAATATGAACATCATGAACTTCTGGGTATATATCACACTCAGAAATATTACTAACAGTACTACGCCCAAGCCTGGGTTAAAATGACAACAGTAGTTTGCACACTGAGAAGAGATCCTACATTACCTACCTAGCACTCTTGTGCGGTGTGTAAAGGTGTCAACCCTAAGCCCACCCGGACAATTATTATAATGCAATAACACACAGTTTAGGATGCACCGTAGATCACAATGATATCAGAAATATGTACAAACAGATAATGACAATGGCACTGTAGGCCAAGGCCACAAGGTTAAAACCAATGTCAAACGTAGTATTCTGTTGGCAAGAAATCAACATGTAAAGCAACACTGCTGGAAATTGTAATCGCTAGCAGGCCGCCCTCAGGCAGTCACTCCAACATGCATGCATTCAGCACCAGTACACAGTGCCATGAATATTAGGCAGATTTGTACATAACAGACTTGCACACACACACATGCAACACAGTAATGCAGTGCAGCTGATATCCGGCAGGTCAATTCATAGCATGATGCAGACCCTATGGGCCAAACCCTCCTCCATCCTATAGTTCACCCTGACTACCCCACACCCATGGGCTTGAGAGAAATAACCTCCCCCTCTAATACTAGGCTGATCGCAGCCGGAGTTTAACTGAGCCAGGATGTCAGGGGTGAAGATGGGAGGTAGGTAGCAGCACTGATTAGAAGGCAGTTGGTAAAGGGGGGGGGGTTGGCCACCACTCAGTAAGTTCATCCCCAGGAGGCAGAGCAGAAGAGTCTGAGGGTAATAGTTTTTTCAATCCAAGGATTCTTTATTGTGCCTTCCGGCACCTGCTCAGTTCTGTGTGAGCAGCAGAGGAGGGGGTCTGTCGGACCTGCCCGTTTTTGCAGGTTTATCCCCAAAAGATTTGCATTCTTTCCCCTGTTTTTATGACTATCTTTTTGTTGGCTTTAGGACTCTGGGCACTTTACCACTGCTAATCAGTACTAAAGTGAATGTCCTCCAAAACTTGGTATAATTTGGTTACACTTGTTTAGCTTATTTAATTTACCTGTAAGCCCGTTGTAAAGTGGTATACTGTTTACCCAGGGCATGCAAATTAAATGCTACTAGTTGGCCTGTGGCACAGATTGCACCACCCACAGAAGTAGCCTTTCAAACTTGTCTCAGGTCTGCCACTGCAGTGCCTGCATGTACATGTTACTGCCACATTGACTTGGCAAGCTAAACTACTTGCCAAGTCCTAAACCCCCTTTTTACCGCACCCAAGTCACCCATAAGGTAGCACCAAGATAGCCCTATGGGCAGGGCCTTGTGTATGTAAAAACTAGGACATATACTTTTATGTGTGGCATCAAAAGGTTCTTTTGAAGTACCCCGATCAAAGACATCTTGAGTAGAAGTATAGGGGCTGTGAGCTCATGATTTGAGACACTGCATGGGACTTTTAAACAAATGCTGCTAGCTCTACATGCTGCACATTGCCAGGGACTACTGTGCTGCCAGGAGGGACCACCATTTGGATTATTTGCTTTGGCTGTGTTGGCCTGCTGTCTAAAGGATGCTGTGGTGACAGGAGGGACTACCACTTTGTACTGATTTATGTCCTGGCCTGCCCTGCATGTACCCTCAGTGCTCTGCAGGGGCTTCTAGAATTACTTCCCCCCAACCTGTTTATTGTAAATCCCAGCGACCAGAAGGATTCCCTAATTCTCTTTCTGGTGTTTTACTGCTAAGTATTGTGAGAGCTCTGCATCCCCTCCAAGAGTGAAAAGGACCAGCATGTTTAGAGGCCCCCGAGAATGGCCTGTGGTTCATTTTCCTAAGCGCACTAAGAGTGCACTTCGCAGTGCCCTCGGGGGCACAAGCAGGGACCCACCCTAGGAGATAATCATGATGTATGTCCTCTGTGAGCAAGGTGACACACTTTACCAGTGCCATCACCCAAGGGAGCCTCTCCTGCCGAAAGCTGCAACGCTGAGGAAAGGACACTGCTCGTGGAGTTCAGGTTGGTCACTCTCTCCCCAGGAGCCACATATCTGTGACCGTGCCTTGCAAGGAAGGTGGTGTTGTGCTTTGTCAGCATGCCCTGCGGGGTCTACTGTTACTGCCCTCTCCGTTGCCTCATCCATGGGTACCTGTTCTGGGTAAGCAGCTACCTTCCTGTCTCCGCATGGAAATTTAGCAAGGTCTCCCCACCCACATTTGCATTTATAGTGAAGCAGCAGCACCACGCTATCACAGGCTGTTGCACTCTGTTTTGCTACACATGGGGCGACCCAGTGGGGTATCCCCATTGAATTCTGCAGTTTGGGAGCACTTGTCCTTGTATTTTTGGGGCACTGGATCATTTGCATCACGGGGTGAAGCCTCAACGGAGGCTCACTGTGTTCTTAACTGCCCTAAATTGCTGTCTTAAAGGTCACATAAACATAATTGGTGATTTATGCATTTTGTACATTACCTGCTGCATTACATGCCCTAAATGTTAATGTATATCATCTTCATTCTTGCACTGTCAGGATAACGAGTACTAATTCAGGACTGCATAGTATGCACAGCATTTATCACTCTTGTTTTCATGTTGCGTTCATGTCCTCCTGGTCTCATGTATGTAATTTTGATTCTTGCCTTACTGAGATCATGCTTACTGACTCAGGATTCACAGAGGACACACAGTGCTTTTGATTCATGTCATTTCTGGTCTACAATCTATGTACAATATATTGTATATGTTTTATATAAACCTGTGTGGAGTATCTTTTGTGGTGTGTTCAGAGTGTTACTGGTGTGAGTGTGTTGTGCAAACGCTTTGCATATGACCTCTGGGGATAAGCCTGATTGCTCTGTGCCAAGCTACCAGGG
Organism: Pleurodeles waltl; assembly: GCF_031143425.1. Classification (NCBI taxonomy): domain Eukaryota; kingdom Metazoa; phylum Chordata; class Amphibia; order Caudata; family Salamandridae; genus Pleurodeles; species Pleurodeles waltl. The sequence goes on from NC_090446.1 coordinate 822,833,987, forward strand.
GTGAGCACAAGTTATCTTTGGTGTGTAACTTACCTGCTCTGACCAGAGTGATGTGTTTTTCCTGGCTTAGGTGCAAACCCTAGCCAACTAGGCATCCCGTCAGGTACATGTCGATCAAAGTCACACACAGGCAATCCAGGCACAATGCCTGGTGTGCTTTTTTCTGGGTTTCACTAGACAGTTTCCCTCACACACAACGAAGAGTTATAAATTCTGTGCCTCCCAAGAAATGAGATATAACGCCTGGTGTGTTTTGATATCGGTTGCACCAGACAGTTCTGATAACACAACAAAGAGATGAAAATTCCTCCATGGAAATTAGGTTTAATGCCTGTCGCTGGTTGATACAGATCAAACCAAACAGTTCTGGTCACACACACAGGTGCAAGTTCAGCAGTGCCACATGAGGTAGAATAAGGCCCTACTTGGGGGCAGCCTCACCTCCGAGGGTCACTCCCTGTGAATTAGTCACCACATGCAATGAGCATGCAGTCAGCATACTGAACGAGAGAGATGTGGCTTGTTTGACAAAGTGGACCACACAACATCCCGCAGCCAGTGAATCTGCTCACCACCAACAAGAAGCTTATGTTTATTGAGGCCACACAAGGGGGGACCACCCTCCTTAGATGCGGGCAAGGTTCTTGGGGCTTCGCACCAGGCAATCCGGTCTCCACGTCCCCACAAGTGTATCTCCCCCAGCTAAAGTATGGCACCAGTAGTTATACTGTAGTGTGCATTTGAAGTTGAGGGTGGTTCATAGGTTCTCTCTTTGGACCACAGATGTCTCCCCTAAATTTCATTCCTGTCTGCCATGAGCCATTGAATGCAGACCTTAATCTTTAGTAGAGCCATGATCTGGTTCGAGAGGCCAAGTGTCAAAACGTTTCCCTCCAGTTTATCTAGCCATGCCCTCAAATGGCAGAGGTCTGTTGTTCCAGTTGCATGCCCAATGTTTATAGCTGTTGCTAGGAAATGCACAGATATGCTCCCCAACTTCCAGGGTGAATTAAAGCCCCCTTTACAGAAGTAGCATTTCTAAACTAGTAATAACAAAACCACCTTCACCATAGGAAAGGGTTTGTCATTGCAAATCCAGTGATAGGAAACATTAGGCTGCTGCACTGCAATCCACTTTTGCAGTCTGGAGTAATTTCAATCAGTCCCCATGTTAGCCTTATAGGAAAAGCAACCCTCAGAGGCAGGGAAAACACGCATGGAAATTTGTCACTACCTGGGCAGAGAACACCTCTGTGTACCAGCCCTGCCTTTCACCTACCATTTGCTTCAACCCTGCAGGACATACCCTAAGAGTGCCCCATTGATAGTGAAAAGTCTCCTCAAGGTTGGCTGGTGATTTAGAAATGCCAACTTGAGCATGGGTGCAATGGCACTCACACCCCTGCAAAGACATGTTTAAAACACCATGGTGCAAGCACGCACACTCAGGCTTGCCATGGCAGGCTTAGCACATGTTTAAAAACACCCTTGCTGCAAGTGCGCACACATTGGCCTGCATTGGCAGGCAGTACATGTTTATAACTCCCTGTTGCAAGGGCGCACACAATGGCAGGCTTAGCACAGGTTTGAAAACACCCTTGGTAAAAGTGAGCACACACTGATAAGCGCTACTTCCTCACATGTGTGGAAGAGCATGCAAAGAGAGTCAGCAAAAAAAAAATCACGAGGAAAAAGTAAAACGTTTTAGGAAAATCCCCTAAGAAGGGCCATGTCCAACAGTCACACATCATAACGAAGATAGCCTTAAAACGCAGTGGCAATACATGTCTGTTAATCAGGTTTGCTGTCATTATTTACATTCCACACAATTCAAACAATTTGATAACAATCATTTGCAATGCAATGGGTCTCACGTTTGCAGGAGTTAGAGGTATTACTGTTGTAAATTCCTAATTGAACTTTTCGTGCCACATAAATTGAAAATGAAAAGTAAAACAGGTGACATAAGTGAGCCAATTCAAAGTGCCATAGCCGCCATGAGTGTGAGCACAAAGGAGAGACATAACAGGAAAAAGAAGCTAGTTCGGAGACATACGTATTGGCAAAAGTGCATTTATCCATTTAACAGGGTCGGTGGCCAAGGCGGTAAAGAAACTGCCCCAAGGAGAGACACACGTAAAGCATTTACCAATGATAACAAAGGATTTCTGAAAGGCAAAACCATGAACGAGTGATAGTGGTGGGCTTGCGATGGGCGTGGTTAAAAGCCCACAGATAAATTACAACATGTCAGAGTGCTTGCGTGCTCGAATTGAAAACTGGGAGATGCATAAGCAGTCTTACACACCTCCCAGCAGTTACCAGAAAGGTCTATGTTATAATTTTGCTATCCGCAAACTCCTGATAGAATGGCAGGTATAATTTATGCTTCAGCAGATATTTCCCTGAGTTAACATCCCAATAGATGTATATCATAAAAGGGCTGTCAGTATTAACACTACTGTGTCCTCTCTGTCACATTTTCAAGAAAAGTTGCTTTCTGGATTTACATTTTTTACAGCGTCGCCCCACTGCTATATGCAGTGGAGGAAAGGGAAAAATGATTTGAAAATAATGTAACGTTATTATCATTTTATTTTTCCTCAGGAGCAGGATTCAGGTGGGGCAGGGCTGGGCTGAGCTGGAAGAAGGCTATGTGCACATAAGTGCGCATGAAACTTTGGCTGGCCATGTTGGCCCTGACAAACAGTCATGCGCACTTTGAATTTCTCCACCAGGCTGTTTTGAACAGCCAGGAGGAGTAAGTGCACAGGCCCCTACTCCTGGTCTGAATGCTGAAGCAGGGCGCTCAGACCAATCACGACACTGCTCTCATGCTGTGATGGCAGCATCGTGATTGGAGGGGAGTCTGTAAGCCTTGTCACAACATAAAGGTATGTTTTTAAATTTCTTTTTTTTTTTTTAAACCCACCCCTGCCCTGCCACCCCCATTGACAAGTGTCCGCCACTGAATTTTTACCTAGTTTTTTTAATCTATGAAACAAGGAGATAAAGCTGACAAAGATACTCTAAGGGGAGGTTAATACCTATGCAAGGGAGGTCTGGACCCTCATGCACTACCAGCCATCCATGAAAGAAGACATAGGGGGTCATTCCAACCCTGGCGGTCGGTGTTAAAGCTGCGGCCAAACCGCAAACAGGCTGGCGGGAAAAAAAAGGGAATTCCGACCCTGGCGGAAACCGCCAACAGTGACCGCCACAACAACACACCGCCCGCCACGGCGGCACAAACAAACAGCGCGGCGGTCACCGCCAACAGACAGGCGGGAAACAATGTACCGCCCACTCTATCACAACCTACCAATCCGCCACCTTTTCCGAGGCGGTAGCCCCGCCGATAAAAACACGGCGGAAACAGCCATTTAGAAGGGAAAGCGCTCACCTCCATACAGCCCACGAGGAATCAGGACAGCATGGAACCCGAACTCCACATACTCCCAGCGATAGTGTTCCTACTCCTCTACCAGGAGCATGAACGCCGGCGCAGAAGACAACGGTGAGTACGGCACCTACGACACAGGGGAGGGGGGAGGGGAAATTATTACGGGTACATCAGAGTGACACCCCCCAAACCACCCGGAAGAATGCAAATACAAAAGGAAATGATTCTAAACATTGGAATATATTGTAATACTGCTAAAAATATATATATACACATCAAAAACTCTTATATACATAAATGTACAAGTCCGAGCATTGTAGCAGGCATTGTCCGTGGACCACTGGGCCCAAATCACATGGGCAAAGCCCACACAGGATACCTGACTCCAACGGAGAAAACACTGCAGGGGCATCAGATAGCAAAACTACAGGCACCTCAGGGGGAAGGGAAGGGGGGGGCACCTCAGCCAGATGAGTGCACGACGCCAGATCCACAAGGGGCCTCCATGCCCACTGTTCAATCCTGGGGAGTGCAAAGCCACAGTCTCACAAGTCCAGACAGTGGTTGGGGCTTCCCACTGTTACATCCTGGGGAGTGCAAAGCCACAGTCTCACAAGTCCAGACAGTGGGTGGGCTTCCCACTGTTACATCCTGGGGAGTGCAAAGCCACAGTCTCACAAGTCCAGAGAGTGGGTGGGCTTCCCACTGTTACATCCTGGGGAGTGCAAAGCCACAGTCTCACAAGTGGATAACAGTCTCCACTGGTTCTGGAGGGGGCCTGGTGCCCAGAGTGCTGCGTGCAGGCCTGTCCGACACAGATGCGGGCCAGCCCCTGCCGCTCATGGGCCAGCGGTACTTGAGATGAAGGGCCCAGTTCAGCGGTTCCTGAGATGAAGGGCCCAGCGCAGCGGTGCTTGAGATGAAGGGCCCAGTTCAGCAGTGCTTGAGATGGCGGTGCCCAGCGCAGCGGTACTTGAGATGAAGGGCCCAGTTCAGCGGCGCCTGAGATGAAGGGCCCAGTTCAGCAGTGCTTGAGATGAAGGGCCCAGTTCAGCGGTGCTTGAGATGGCGGTGCCCAGCGCAGCGGTGCTTGAGATGAAGGGCCCAGTTCAGCGGTGCTTGAGACGGCGGTGCCCAGCGCAGCGGTACTTGAGATGAAGGGCCCAGTTCAGCGGTGCTTGAGACGGCGGTGCCCAGCGCAGCAGTGCTTGAGATGAAGGGCCCAGATCAGCGGTGCTTGAGATGAAGGGCCCAGTTCAGCGGTGCTTGAGACGGCGGTGCCCAGCGCAGCGGTGCTTGAGATGAAGAGCCCAGTTCAGCGGTGCTTGAGATGAAGGGCCCAGTTCAGCGGTGCTTGAGATGAAGGGCCCAGTTCAGCGGTGCTTGAGATGAAGGGCCCAGTTCAGCGGTGCTTGAGACGGCGGTTCCCAGCGCAGCGGTACCTGAGATGAAGGGCCCAGTTCAGCGGTGCTTGAGATGAAGGGCCCAGTTCAGCGGTGCTTGAGATGAAGGGCCCAGTTCAGCGGTGCTTGAGATGAAGGGCCCAGTTCAGCGGTGCTTGAGATGAAGGGCCCAGTTGAGCGGTGCTTGAGATGAAGGGCCCAGTTCAGCGGTGCTTGAGACGGCGGTGCCCAGCGCAGCGGTACTTGAGATCAAGGGCCCAGTTGAGCGGTGCTTGAGATGAAGGGCCCAGTTCAGCGGTACTTGAGATGAAGGGCCCAGTTCAGCGGTGCTTGAGACGACGGTGCCCAGCGCAGCGGTGCTTGAGATGAAGGGCCCAGTTCAGCGGTGCTTGAGATGAAGGGCCCAGTTCAGCGGTGCTTGAGACGGCGGTGCCCAGCGCAGCGGTGCTTGAGATGAAGGGCCCAGTTCAGCGGATCCGGCCATGGCGGGGAGGTCATTTGCCACCTGTCCTGTGGCTGGCGGGCCCTCCTGGGCTGCAGTGCCGGGCCTGTTGGTGGCCTCCTGCCCACCTGGGATGGGGCTGGCGGGGCCCTCCTGGCCAGCTGGGCTGATGGCGGTGTTGTCGGGCGTGCTGCCCTTCCCAGCCTTCCCTGATCGCCTGTGGCCCTTCCCCACCTTGGGCGGTGAGACAGCTGTCTCCACACTTCCTGCCGCAGCCAAGGTAGGGGTTTTAGTCCCTGGTGTTTTCACCCTCTTGCGCCGGCCACTGCCTATCTTGGGATGTTTCTCCGGGGTTGGGCTGCCCGTGCCTTGGCTTCGTACCGAACTGGCTGCCCTGGTGGGTGGGGCACTCCACAGTCCATGGCAGACTGTGATGACAGGGGCCGGTTTTGTTGTGGCTGAGTTACTGACTGTAGTCCTATGACATGGACCGGGTGGGGGACTTGGAGGAAAGAGGTTAAGTTTGGACAGGAAAAGCTTTTTAGGAGCAGTGGGACGGGTAGGTGTAGTGGGTATGGGAGTGGAGGAAGAGGTTGTGGTTGTAGGAGTTTTAAGTCTGGTGTCTTTGGGTGCAGGTGCTTGGGCTGGAGGCTGTCGTGAGGTGGATGGCTGTTGGGTGGGTGGCTGCCTGCGTTTGTGTATCTTGGAAGAGGGGGTCACAGACACACTGGGAGAGGACACAGGGGACGTGTAAATGGTAGTGGGGGTGGTGAGTGCACATGTGCGGGGGATGCTGGTGTGTGTGCTGGTGATGGACGTAGTGGTTGAAGATGTTGTGCATGCAGGTGTGAGTGGAGACGTGACAGGGAGGGAGGAGGGAGAATAGGAGGAGGGGGACACAGTGGAGGCAGTGGGTGTTGGTATGTCTGTATGTGGATGTTGCTTGTGTGAATGCCTGTGTGATATGTGGTGCTTATGTCTGGCTGAGCTTCCCTTGGGTGTTGAGGTGTGTGCAGGCTGGTCTGATGGTGTGTCTGGGATAGGCAGAGGTACAGGCGATAGGGTCTGGGTGGAGGAAGTTGAAGGGGGGAGGCTAGAGACAGGGACAATGGCTGCCATCAGTGCTGAGGCCAGAGTCTGGAACGATCACTGAAGGGCAGCCTGACCAGAATGAATGCTCTCCAGGTATGCATTACTCTGGTGCACCTCTCTTTCGACACCCTGGATGACATTCAAAATGGTAGACTGCCCAACAGTGAGCGTCCTCAGGAGGTCAATGATCTCCTCACTGAGGGCAGCAGGGGTGACTGGGGCAGGGCCTGAGGTGCCTGGGGCGAAGGAGATGCCCACCTTCCTGGGTGAGCGGGCACGGGGCAAACGCTGGGGGGCTGCTGGGAGGGCGGTGCTGGTGCAGTGGGTGGCGGCTGTACCTGTTGTTGCGGGGGGCACACATGTTGCCGCCACCACAAGGGAGCTCCCTTCAGAGGACGAGTCGGTGTCACTGATGTCTGCCCGAGTCCCCGCTGTGGAGCTCCCCTCGCCCTCTGTCCCACTGGTGAATTCAGAGTCCGTTGCATGGCCCTCCATGGCCATGTGGGATGCAGCTCCCTTGTGCTCCGATGCCACTGCTCCTCCGCCTGATGATGCTAATGCACACATGAACAGGAAGACCACAAAAAAGGGGGGGTGAGAAAATAAAGACATGTTGAGTGCATGCATTGGCGACACCGTTGGCGGACGGGACAGACACAGAATCCCCCTGCATTACGCCACGCACTTTGGGTCGACTACTGAATCCGTGGGACATGGCCTACAAGCCTATGGATGACATCTGCACACATAGATGACACAGGGCCATGAATAGCTGTACTTGGCACCCTACAGAGGTGGGGGGTGGGGGCACAGGGCCATGCCTTACAGAGGGGCCTAGCCTACAGAAATCGCCCTGGCCTAGGGATACCAACAGCCCTCCTCCCCACCCAGACACCTCCACTGCACGCAAAGTCACCAGGATGAGAGTGTACTCACCCCCTTGTGTCTGCTGTGATGTCCTCATGCGCCCATCCAAATCGGGGTAGGCCACCGCCAGGATCCGTGACATCAGGGGGTTCAAAGTCCGACTGGCATCCCTCCCACGTTGGGAGGCCATCCCCAGCTGAGCCTCCGCCGTTTTCCTGCTCCAGCGGCGGATGTCCTCCCATCTCTTTCGGCAGTGGGTGCCCCGTCTGTGGTGGACCCCCAGGGTCCGGACGTCCTTGGCGACGGCACGCCAAATATCGATCTTCTGGTGGGCGCTGACCTATGTGAAATGTACAGGGGGAGAAAAATAGTCATCACCTTCTGCACGCTCAATGTGAGTGGCCCCCCATCCCTACCCTTGCCATGTGGCACATGCTCTCACCGTCGTTTGATGCATGCCTCAATCGCTCCCCTCCCCACCATCTTTCAGCCACCCCACTCAACACAGGCATTGCCCACAAAGCATGGTCCCAGTGTACTTACCTGTTGGTCTGGAGGACCGTAGAGTAGCGCGTACTGGGGGAGGACCCCATCCACAAGTTTCTCCAATTCCTGACCAGTGAAGGCAGGGGCCCTATCCCCAGTCGCATGAGCCATTGTCTCTTCCAGACCGAGGTCACAGCAGCACTTGCAGTGTAGGTCCTCTTCTGTCGAAGATCAGGTATCGAGTGATTAAGCAGATATAAAATGGCGGCCACGCCCGCGGCAGTGCGTACTGCGGCAGTGCGTACTGCGACCGCCAGCGCACATCGTCATTGGCTCCTGAGACCCATAGGGTCCAATGTTAACCAATGCTGCTTAGCGCCGCGGTCTTCGACCGCCTACCGCCACGGTGTGCCACGCCAGCGCAGTTACCTCACATCCCATTGTCGCACTTCACAGGTCAGGCAGCCGCCATTTCAGGGGCCCACATGGCTTACTTTCTACTGCGTCACACATACCTAGGCCTTGCATCAACACTCATACAAACCATTCAATCGATTGAGAATCGTGTTATGTGCAAGCTGTGGTTACGTACCTGTGGGTTGATTGACTCTGTGCTCGCTGTTGTCCTTCATAGGCACCGTCCGCTGGGACATGCGAGGAGATGGCTGAATCTTCCCATGTACAGACCGCTGGTGGACCTGTCGACAATGGAGGAAAGACATGTCATACTGACATACAGGCTTGACCGAGCCACTATTCATGAACTGTGTGCCCAGCTGGAGCCAGACCTGATGTCACCAATCCGCCAACCCACAGGGATCCCCCCTCAAGTGCAGGTGCTGTCAGTGCTCCATTTCTTTGCAAGTGGGTCATTTCAAACAGCAGTGGCCATATCATCAGGGATGTCCCAGCCTATGTTTTCCAAGGTGTTGTCTAGAGTGTTGTCTGCCCTGCTGAAACACATGCGCAGCTACATCGTTTTCCCTGAGGTGGAGGATTTGCCTACAGTAAAGGGTGATTTCTATGCCCTTGGACATATCCCCAACATCATAGGTGCCATTGATGGGACCCATGTGGCTTTGATTCCCCCACAGAGGAGTGAACAGATGTACAGAAACAGGAAGAGTTATCATTCGATGAATGTACATATGGTGTGTTTGGCAGACAAGTACATCTCCCATGTTAATGCCAAGTTCCCTGGCTCAGTGCATGACGCGTACATCATGCGGAATAGCAGCATCCCTTATGTGATGGGTCAACTCCAGAGGCACCGTGTGTGGCTAATTGGTGACTCTGCTTACCCCAACCTGTCATGGCTACTGACCCCAGTGAGGAATCCCAGGACAAGGGCAGAGGAACGGTACAATGAGGCCCATGGGCGAACTAGTAGGGTGATCGAGCGTACCTTCGGCCTCCTGAAGGCCAGGTTCCGCTGCCTCCATATGACAGGTGGATCCCTATTCTACTCACCAAAGAAGGTGTGCCAGATCATCGTGGCCTGCTGTATGCTTCACTACCTCGCTTTGCGACGACAGGTGCCTTTTCTGCAGGAGGATGGTCCAGATGGTGGTGTTGTAGCAGCTATGGAGCCTGTGGAGAGTGAAGACGAGGAAGCCGAAGAAGACGACATAGACAACAGTAACACAGTAATACAGCAGTATTTTCAATGACACACAGGTAAGAATACACACCGGCATATTACATATACTTAAACACTACTACCTCTGTACTGTCTGTCCTTTTCCCCCAGTGTATGGTAACTGAGTTGTGACTTTCCCTTCCGATTTCAGAGATATAGGCCCCACTGCGTGACATCTGCTTTGTTTCCCCATGGACTACAGCTGTGTGACAGTGGTATGTTGGCATCACAATGTAAATAAGCATTTTGGCACGGTAATGTCTAATACATTTGTACAAAATCACAGCCAGACTCCTGATTGTTTTGTGCAATAACTGTGTTTATTACAGTGCTCTATATTGGTGGGTGGTTGCAAATCGGTGAGGGGTGGTGGTGGAGGATTGTCCATGGCAGAGTCCAGAATATTTGTATCACAGTTGCATTGTCCAAATGGCTGTGGGAAGTGGAGCAGGGGCAGTTTAAGGATGGACAGGGTGACGATGTGGGACAGTGGGATGACAATCAGGGAGGTATCCTTACCTGGCGGGGGTCTTGGCATCTTACTCTGTCTTCTTCCTGGATCTCAGTGCCCGCTTGCGGGGTGGTTCTCCTTCTGCAGGGGGTGGGGTGCTGGTGGCCTGTTGGTCCTGTGGCGGGGCCTCCTGTCCACTAGCGCCGGCAGAGGTGGTAGGCAGTTCTTGGTCCATGCTAGTGTCAGGGGCCCTTTGTGGTGCCACAGTGTCCCGCAATGTGGTGACTACCTGATTCAGAGCCCCTACAATGGTGCCCAGGGCGGAACTGATGGTTCGTAGTTCCTCCCTGAACCCCAAATACTGTTCCTCCTGCAGGAGCTGGATCTACTGAAACCTGGCCAGGACCGTCGCCATCGTCTCCTGGGAATGATGGGTGGCTCCTATGATGGAGGAGAGGGCCTCGTGGAGAGTGGGTTCCCTGGGCCTGTCCCCCCCCTGTCGCACCTCAGCCCTCCCAGTTCCCCTGTTTCCCTGGGCCTCTGTCCCCTGGACCGTGTGCCCACTACCACTGCCCCCAGGTCCCTGTTGTTGTTGGGGTGGTGGGTTATCCTGGGTGCCCTGTAGTGGTGGACACACCGCTGATTGACGTGTCCTGGGGACAGAGGTATGGGCCCGCTGGGTGGGTGCTGTGCTGGTGTTCCCAGAGGGGGAAAGGTCTGCTGTGGCCTGTGGCTGTCTGAGGGGAACCGACTGTCCCGAGGTCCCCGATGGGCCGGGCTGGTCATCTAGATCCAGGTCGACAGAGGTGCTATCATCACTGTGGGCCTCTTCTAGGGGTGGAGTGGACATTTGTGGACCCTCCTGCGCGGTGACGTGGCGTTCGGGTCCTGCAGGGGTATAAATGGATGGTTATTGCATCTGTGTGTGCCATAGCGTGCAATGGGTGGGTGCCCGTGTACCCCAGTGCTGGCATTCCTGTGTGGGGGCTTTTGTGATGGTGGTTTGGGAAGGGATGGGGATGTGCAGTGGGCATGCTTTGGTGATGGGTGTCCATGCTTTGTGGTCGCATGCAGGGCTTGGGGTTGGGATGGGTGGGTTGTGATGGTTAGACATTTACAAGTAAGTGCGATGGGGGTGAGGGTGAGGGTGGTGGTATGAGTTGGCATGCTGGTGGGGTGGGGGGGATGAAGTAGTGAAGATGAGACTTACCAGAGTCCATTCCTCCAGATACTCCTGCGAGGCCCTCAGGATGCAGGATCGCCGAGACCTGCTCCTCCCATGTTGTAAATTCTGGGGGAGGAGGTGGGGGTCCACCGCCAGTCCGCTGCACCGCGATGTTGTGCCTGGATACCATTGAACGCACCTTCCCCCGTAGGTCGTTCCACCGCTTCCTGATGTCGTCCCTATTTCTTGGGTGCTGTCCCACAGCGTTGACCATGTCGACTTTTCTGCTCCATAGCTCCATCTTCCTGGCAATGGTGGTGTGCTGCACCTGTGTCCCGAAGAGCTGTGGCTCTACCCGTACAATTTCCTCCACAATGACCCTGAGTTCATCCTCAGAAAACCTGGGGTGTCTTTGCGGTGCCATGGGGTTGTGTGGGTGATGTGTGGGGTGGATTGTGTGGTGCTAAGTGTGGTGATGTGTATTGGTGTGTTGTGTGAAGTGCGTGGTAATATTGCTGGGTGTATGTAATATGCGCATCTGGGTGCTCGGTTCTCTATTTCTCTGTGAGTGGTCCTGATTCTCTAGGAGTGGAGGTTTGTGGGTGATGTGGGTGTGTGTTTTATATTTAATTGGGTGTGTGGGAGTGGTGTGTGTATGTGTATCAGGTGTGTGTGTTTCGAATTGTCCAATGTGGCTGTGTTTTGTAAGTGTGCGTGTATTTTGAGCGCGGCGGTGTGTACCGCCAATAGAATACCGCGGTTGAAAGACCGCCGCGTGGATTCGTGTGTCGTGATAGTGTGGGCGTATTTCTGTTGGCGTGACGGTGGAGGTTTGGTCATCGCCAGTTTCTTGCTGGCCTTTGGTGTGGCAGACTTTTGTGGATGTCTGTATTTTGGCGGATTACCTGTTGTGGGTCAGAATGACCGTGGCGGTTTACCGCGGCGGTATGTTTGCGGTCTTCTGACAGCGGTAAGCGGCTTTTACCGCCAGGGTTGGAATAACCCCCATAATATGTAGAAGAGATGTCTGATTATGGTTTAACTTTGCATCATACATTTTCAGCAGAAATGGGTAATAAAAGTGGATTAATCCTGTGGCACAAAGTAGGCTATCAGTGTAACAGACCTCATCTCGCTTAACGATAGGTTATTTGCAAGGGGGCGTGGCCAAGATGGCGGACGGAGCGGACGTTTGGATCTGTCTCCGTGCCAGGCCCGATCACAATCCTGTTTATAATAATCTGACCTGAACGGTCATGACCGTAGCGGATCGCAGCTACTGTGTACTTTGGCAGCCGAGCTGCGTCATCCGCTAAGTGGGGCTGTCACGATTTGTGCCTGTACCGGCTTGGGGCCTGTGAGGCGGTGCTGGGCGGTGAATTGCGGGCTGGTGGAGTGAGTGCGGGATAGGAGCGGGCCCTGGAGGGCACTTCCAGCTATTCCACGTAGAGCCACGAAAGTGCCCACGGCTCTGTGTCACACCGGGCCGGCGAACTTCTGAACGGCGTTCCGAGTGGCTGGGGCGATCTGCCCGGGCTCAGGACCGCGCTGCACTCCGGTCCATTGGAGATGTACGTGCTGGCAGTGAAGGTGCCCCGTGCCAGATGAATGTGTGTCTAGGGCAGAGCTCTGCTGGCGGGGCCTGGCGGAGGCCTTACATAGTGAAATGACTAGGCTACCCAGCTTCCCTCCTCCACCCAGTTTGAATTGAACTGAACACTGGTGACAGTATTGCTGGTACGCCGCCTCCTGTGAGGGTGTAGTGGACCCCCCCTGCCCTGCTAATTTTGCGAGCAGTAAGGTGGTATATCCTGTCCTACTGGGTGCAGACGTTGCACCCCGTCGCCTGACCCCGTTTTGCTGTGGTGATTGTGAAGATTAATATTTGTGCCACGGGCAGTGTGTAAGCGTTCCACGCCTCATTGTGGCATTGTGATGGGGCACAACAAACTGCCATTCTGACGGCCCGCACACAGAAGTTCAATGACATTCTCAATGTGGTGCAGATCATTATGTCCACTCTGGAACCTAAGATTGATGCCCTATGCATCGATATGGGCCACCTGCATGAGGAACATAGGAAGTTGAAGGACTGTGTTGGGTCTGCGGAGGGCGAGGTTGTAGACCTACGTCTTCCTCAAACGAACGCCACTCAGCACATAAAGGACTTACAAAAAGAGATTTTGCACTTACATCAGTGCCTAGAGGACCAAGAGGGGAGAGCCTGTTGCATTAATATCCGGGTAGTGGGACTGCCTGAACAGGAGGGGGGCCCCAGTATGGACTTGTATATGGAACAGTGGTTGTCCCAAACGGTTCTTCAAGGTAAACAATCATCTCTGTGGAAAGTGCGCACAGGGTCCCTGGAAGGCCTCCTCTGCCGGGAGCCCCCCTCACACAGTGGTGGTGCATCTCTTTAATTATGGAGACAGAAATCACATTCTACAAAGGGCTCACACTGACGGCCCATGGAGAGTTGCCAATGCACAGGTGAACATTTACAAAGATTACATGCTAGAGGTACAGCACAGGCACACCTCCTTTCTCACGGTGAAGCACACGCTGCGGGAGCACAACGTTAAATACGCTCTCCAGTTTCCAACAACCCTCAAGATCATAACAGGCACTAGCACCATTTTTTGCACCACACCAGAGGAAGCATGGGCATGGCTAGAGGGAAATGGCATAGCTTCAGGATCGTCACAACCACCTTCACGCTTGGCGAGGCGCATCCCGACAGGGAACTTCTGGGATAGTGCCCAGTGAACACAGGTGGCCCCTTCTGCCAAACAGGCCATGGAAAGAAATCAAGTGTGTGCGGAGGTAGAGCGGCATATGGGCTCCCCTGCATCATCAGAGAGAAGCGTGGAGCAACAGGATGTGGCCTCCCTGGATCTGGAAGCAAAGCAGTTTTGAGCAATATTGGGCGGGGGCCCAACGGTGACACCACAGACTGCAGAGGAGGTGGTGTAGGGGGGACTGCATCTGGTGGGTCAGACCTTCCTAATCTGGAACAAGCATTACATATTTGTCAGACTTCTCAATGTTGACCTTCATCGGGCCAGAGCAGATTTATAATGTTTATCCTCTTCGTTTTTGTACTACTGGTTAATCTAGACTGGGCGTACTGCCTATGCTCCCCCCTTTACACCTAGGTGTAATCATATAAGAACAATAATGTTTCAGTTGAGTATCAGCATTTCAGTGCTATTGGCTGTTCACCAATTTCTGATGCCACCTGGGAAAAGTTGTTTATTGTTATATTTACATTTTCTTAGCAAGATTGTTCACAGGTACATAGGTAGGTGTGCTGGAATGTGCGGGTGGATTTCATGTTGAGGGGTGGGCGCCGGGGTGGGGGGATCGGGGGCGGTGGAGACGTGATCTGCTCTTTGGTCCAATGACATGTTTGTCCCCCCTCCTAACCGCAACTTATTGTTTACACTCTTGGATACATGGTACAATATTCCTTCATGACATGGAATGTTAGGGGGTTAGCAGGATGCAGTAAGCGGCACAAAGTGTACCAGTTTCTCTCTCGCCACAAGGAAACGCACCTCACGGCCCGGACCTGGGGCAAATGCGCAGGCACCGGCGTGGGTCCATGATAGGAATAGCATACTCCAGATATACCGGAGGGCCCTTGATATGGGTGGCTCCTGGGGTGCCGTTGTCGATACTGCACACCAAAATAGATCCAGAAGGGTGCTTTGTTATACTGGAGGGGATCTTAGACGGAGCACCGCTTTCCTCAATTTCACTATATGCCCCTGACACTAATCAGAATGCATTCTAACAGCCACTGTCCATATCCCTTCTCCTTAACTATGTTATTGGGGGGGTGATTTCAATGGTACTCCTTGTATTGACTTAGACAGATCCCACCCTCCACTGCAGGGAGCCCAGTCAGTTGCGCTGGCACGCCAACTATGCCTTTGGTCCACAAATAACCAATTGCACGATGTGTGGTGTGGCTTGCACCCAGCTAAGCATGTTCTGCATACTTGGATTGACTTGGTGTACTGTAACACTGGTGCATTATTAAAAGTCACCAGTGCAGAGTACCTCGGACACACATTATCTGATTGCTCTCCCTTACAGTTGGGGATACGATGGAGCCATGCCCCTCCAGGTATCCCAACCTGGAGAATGCCTGTGGCGGCACTACAGGATCCCGCATACAGAGAGACTTTGAGAGGACATATGGGCTATTATTTTGCAAATATTCAGGCAAGGCGTCAAATGTGGGGATAGAGTGGGATGCCTTTAAGGTGGTGATTAGGGGCCATGCGATAAAAACGAATTACGGTACAGTACTACTACTGCTCTGAGAGCTTAAGGATCTTGAGTCCGAGCTACAACATTATGAACAGCTCTTGCCCACAGACATGGGGGCAGCTGCACCATTGGCAAACACTCAGTTGTCTCGGATCCACTATACTGACTACATAGCTCGCAGACATGCCGAGGGGGACAAGGCAGGCAAATTACGGGGTTGGTTGCTTCGATTGTAGCATGCCCAAACACCAATTACTGCATTACAGGGTGGGAATGACCAAATACTGAACACACAGGAAGAAATTAATTTGGCATTCTTCGAATATTACTCCGCGTTGTATGCAGCCTCAGCATCAGGGCGAGAGCATGTTGAGCATGTTGAGGTAGAAAGGTTTCTGGCCCCCCTCCACTTGCCCAGATTGTCTCCTATAGAAAGGGAGTCATTGGAAACTCCCGTACAGCTTACAGAACTTGAAGGGGCCATAAAAAGTATAGCATGGGGGAAGACCCCTTGCGCGGATGGATGGCCGATCAAATTTTATGCAGTATATCAGGCAATGTTACCCCCTAAGCTGCTGGCAATGTATAATGCAGCGTTTAATGAGGGAGTCCCCCCGTCCTCCCTGAGGGACCACTCCCTCCCACGTTGGTGGTCCTCCCAAAGCCGGGCAGAGATCCTCTACAATTGGGTTCATATTGCCCACTATCATTGCTTAACTCCGATTATAAGCTATTGAGCCTTATACTAGCGGACAGACTTATGCCCATAATGGCAGGCATGGTTAATTCTGACCAAAACGGTTTTATCCCGTGCAGAAGTACCTTTCTTAACCTCCGTAGATTGTTCTCGATAATGGACTGGGCAGGTGGGGAGAAAAGCGAATCGGTGGTGGCCTCACTGGATATATAAAAACCATTTGACACACTAGGGTGGAATGACCTCCTGCGGGTTCTACAGCAGCTGGGCTTTGGCCCCAACTTCCTGAAATGGATATCCCTATTATACGTCTATAGCCCAGGTGAAGACGGGCACTGTGATTTCCAAGCCCTTTAATATTGGTCAGGGGACACACCAGGGGTGCCCCTGTCACCACTCCTTTTTGTATTAGCCATGGAGCCCTTAGCACAAGCCCTAAGAATGAGGGCGCCTGACTGGGGACTTTATATGGGAGGGGTTTGGCACGTCGTGTCGCTTTATGCGGATGACACTCTAATATTCCTCCGCGACCGTCAGGCAGCCTTGCCCCATCTGTTGGCACTACTACAGGAGTTTGGCAAGGCTTCCGGCCTCAAGGTAAACTGGGCAAATTCCTGCTTGTTCCCTCTTATACTGCTGTCCAGGGCTCAACCCGAACAATTGCCTAATACCTCTCTGTCATGGTCATGTGATTCCATCAAATATCTCAGAGTCTGGATCTTCCACGAGGTAGAAGACACAAATGTAGGGAGCGTTTTGATGGGAGCGAGGTCTTCATTACCATTTTGGACTATGCTTCCACTCTCCCCCTGGGCAGACTGGCTATCGCTAAGATACTGTTGCTCCAAAGATTACTATACCACTTTTTATCTCTTCTGATCTCCCTTCCTAATAAGTGGTTTGCGGAGATGCACTCTTTGCTTACAGCACTGATGTGGGGTAGGAGCAGAGCTCGTGTGGCATTAAGCAAACTTTATGCTCCTCTTTCGGAGGGTGGCATGAGTGCCCCAAACTTTGAGCATTATTATGCGGCAGCTCAGCTCCAATGGCCTATGCGCTGGTTGGCAGGTCATAACTTGCACGAAGTATGCGCCACGGTCAAACAAGGAGGTACAGATAGAATATTAACCTGGTTGATGTCTCCTAATCCTGGCACTCCAGTTGCAGATAGAAATTTATTAATGAGGAACACCAAGAAATGTTGGCTCAGGTACACACACAAGTCAGGCCGGGTAGCCCCATATGCGTAGCAGCTCCCGCTGTGGACACTGCCAGGCTGGGTTCCTACGCTGCACAAACCAGCGGTTGCTGCCTGGGAAGCGGCAGGAATAGTGGAATGGGGCAACCTCTTTGAATACCATATACTGATTATGTTTACTAACTTAGTGGGCGATTTTTGCCCTCCCTCCTGGCACCTTTCTTACCTATGCTGCTCTAACTCGTCTTGTGGCAGCCTACTGGGGCACTCTGCCCAGTGAACGTGTCACATCAGTTCTTCTCCAAACTCTTCTGACTCACAGGAATGCAAATAAGGTGATCACAAATATATACAAATGCGCTACACATAGATAATACTATTCCCCTTACATCGCTCCGGACATACTGGGGGGAAGCACTACATATTAACTTTACAAATGCCCAATGGGAACAGTCCCTCGCGACTCCTAAAATTAGATCAACGAATGCCCGCTACAAACTCATCCAATTCAATTATCTGCATCACACCTACCTTGCTCCTGCGAGGTTGGCAAGGATTTACCCATACACACAAGATAGGTGTCTGAGGTGCCACAGTGGGACTGCTGATTTCTTACATATGGTGTGGTCCTGCCCCCAAGTGGTTGTATATTGGGTAACCATAACTGAAATGTTAAACAGAATTATAGGGGGGGATCACGAACTGTGACATGGCACACTATATACTTTGCATAATACGCAGAACCTCAAAAAATAAACCGGTGAATAAAATCTTAGACTTAGCACTAATATTGGCAAAAAGACGCTTAGCAATTAGTTGGAAATCTCCCATATTGCCACCTGTCTCGAGGTGGCTTGCAGATCTACCAGTCGGTGTGCTAGCAGAACAACAAATATTGACATCGCCACATGCTACGACTGGACCCCTCTCAGATCCCCCTGATTGGGTAGGGGTACTTGCGGTGATCAAGAATTAACTGAATTGGCGGGCGGGGTGGTGTGTTGAGGGGTGGGGTTAATTTCCCCCTCCCCCCTCCTCCCCTCACCTCCCCTTCCCCTCCCCCTATCTATGCTGGTGCATTAGTGTTGTCCCACTGGCGGTGCCGCTTTCTGTTCTGCCCTGTTCATAAACTGTAGAACACAAATCTGACTCTGGTGCCACCCTCAGCACTACTCCGGTATACCCTGGCAGCACACCTACCCAGTTTATCACAGTTTATTGTAGTTTTATTAGGGTTTGGTATTTCTTTATTCTGAACATAGAATGGAATATGTATCTCATTCAGCGGAATTGTAATTATCACCCTGTGATTGTTCCTCGTTGGTACATATTTGCCTCTCATTTCTAGCTCTCCAGGGTTGGTTATAATGTGTATTGTATTGAGTGCCAATATCTAAATATAAGCACTGGATTGTTGCAGCCTAATGTTTATCATACTGTATAGATGTGCCTTCGGTAACAATTCCTCATTTACAGTTAAATAAAATAAAGAAATATAGAAAAAAAAAAGGATAGGATGTTTGCTTCATTCGCTTCCACTCTGCTGATGACATATTGCGCCTCAGTGTCACAGTGTTAAGTTAGGCAGAAAGATGAGTCATCAGGAATATGACTGGAAACAATCGCTCGAGATCAGGTTTCCGGCTGGATACCAGAGTCACTTTCTCTTATTGGTGAAAACAACAGCAGCAAACAGGAGCATGGATTGAGAGTGCTGCCTTAAATTTCGATCTTTTGGCTCTTGTAAGAACAGGAAAGGAGTTTCCCTCATTGGCCTACGTCGAGAGGGATGGTATTGAACCTTTTTCAAGAAAGGTGAAAAATGATTTATAAAGGATTGCTTGATGTTTACTATAACACTTGAAAAAAAGAGAACATATATTGTTTGTTTTTACTGTAATGTGAGGAAAAAGAAAATGTTTGTTATTTATTATATACTTTTTTGCCGGGCCCCACACATAAATTGTGATATATTTTTACGATAAGACTTTATCTTTGCTAAGACAGGAGTCATGTCAATGGAGGTTGGGCGTCAAAATAAATGGCGCAAATCGGGTTGAGGCCTGAATTTTGCCTCAGACCTGACTTGCCCCATTTTTTGACGCCCAACCTCCATTTTCCCCTACACCGGCGCAGCCTGGTGTGAGTCATTTTTTTTTTACGCACACCAGTCCGCAGCGCCAGCTAACGTCATTCAATAAATAAGGCGCCCGCATGGCGCTTTGGAATGGCGTTAGCCGGCGGTAACATTTTTGACGCACAACTGCGTTGGCGCAGTTGTGCGTCAAAAAGTATAAATATGGGCCTTCATCTCTGCCTAGAAAAGTGCTCATACACACATCTCATTCACACGCAATTTCTTCAATTCACACAACCATTCACATACAGTGCTATTCACACACTCATCCATCGACTATCCACAAGCAGGCATAAAATGCAAGCAAATGCACAACATTTTCTTTTCTGACATGCCGATTTGTCACATACACTCTTGTATCCTCCTTATCCTCCATCTTTGAGCCATACACACCCACTCTTGTATTCTCCATCACTCCACAGTGCACACTCATCCATCACTCCTACTCCCATATGCAGACAGAAAGGATTAATATTCACTGAACTAAAGTAAATATATTCACACCAGGTCTAAATGGCAGTATAAACTGCACACTTGGGCTGCCATGGCAGGCCTGGGACATGTTCAAAAGGGCTACTTAACTGGGTGGTACAATCAGGCCTGTGGGTCCACTAGTAGCATTTAGGGGCATAGTTATACTCTGTTTGCGCCGGATTTGCGTCGTTTTTTTTTACGCAAATCTGACGCAAAGCTAACTCCATATTTATACTTTGACGCTAGACCCGCCTAGAGTCAAAATTCTTGGAGTTTGCGTCATTTTTTAGCGTGGACACCTACCTTGCGTTAATGAGATGTAGGGTAGGCGTTTCCACGCTAAAATGACTCTAAGGCATTTGTGCCTTATTTAAACTCCCGTGCAAAAATGACGCACGGGAGGGGTCTGGCCTTGAAAAATGACACGCAGCCGCATTTGCGTCATTTTTTAATGCCTGGTCAGGGCAGGCGTTAAGGGATCTGTGGGCTCGGAAGGAGCCCAGAGGGGCCCTCCCATGCCCCCAGGGACACCCCCTGCCACCCTCGCCCACCCCTGGAGGACACCCATGGATGGGGGGACCCATCTCAGGTAAGTACAGGTAAGTAGAGGTAAGTATTTTGTTATTTTTTTTAAGTGGCATAGGGGGGCCTAACTTGGGCCCCCCTACATGCCACTGTGCCCAATGGCCATGCCCAGGGGACAGAAGTCCCCTGGGCATGGCCATTGGGCAGTGGGGCATGACTCCTGTCTTTGCTAAGACAGGAGTCATTTCCATGGTGGTTGTGCGTCATAAAATGACGCGAGTCAGGTTAGCGTCAACATTTTTGACTCTAACCTGACTTGCACCATTTTTTTATGCACAACCCCCATTAATCCCTACGCCAGTGCTGCCCGGTTCGCGTAATTTTTTTTTTTACGCTCACCAGGCAGCAGCGCCGGCTAGCGTCATCCCATAAATATGACGCCCGGCTGGCGCGTTGGAATAGGGTCATCCTGCGTTAAATTTTTTTATGCAAAACTGCGTTAGCGAGGTTTTGCGTCAAAAAGTATAAATACAGTATGGCCCTTAATTTACAGGCCCTGGGTACATGTAGTACCATTTTAGAAGGAACTTACACGCAACTAAGTGGGCCAATTGGGTGCTAGCCTAATCTATCAAGTTTGAAGGCGAGATCACAAGCATTGGTTAGCGGTTTTGAAGAGTTCATAGTCCTAAAAGTGAACAGAGAAAAGTTCAGAAAACACAAGGATGAAGGCAGATACAAAGCATAGTTAATTTTACTCACAAATACACGCACTTCTGACACCAATACACACATGTACACAAGTGACATTCTTAAAATTGCTGCACACCATACATATACTCTAATCCTGCAGGCTTAAGAGACAAACTCTCAAATATGGAAATTGCACATACAAAAACAGTACGAAGTTTCACAGCAATCAGAAGAAAATGCACAAATCGTTTTTCTCACAATCTCTTACACATATGATTAGATTCCCACAAACATCCTCTATTACCCTGCCTAAAACTGCTCCACAAATGATTCAAGACTCCTGTAAGGAAAATACGCATATATAAGTCACACTCACTACACACAGTGAACATATTCCAACAACATCTCTACATTTGTGGGTACCCTTGCTAGCATGCAAATTAGATGGTATTTCTCAAAATGACTTCTTTCGTGCACATTGGCACTCATTACTAGAATGGCAGTAAAAACCACGGCCACGCCACGGCGACTGCCACCAAAAGACCGTCGCCGCGGCTACTAGCCATCCGCCATAATATGGCCACACCCGGATTCACGCACAAGAATGGTGGAAATGCGGCAGTGGCCATACTGGTGGTTGCCCGTAAGGTGGCGCTGCTACCTCCAGCAGGGCCACACCAGTAGACCGCCGCCAGCTGTATCATGACACATGATGTGGCCTGGCGGTGTTCTGCTGGCAGGTGCTGCTGGCGGTAGCAGCGCCCCATCCTGTCTCCTGCTGGAAGACCCCCTCGATCCAGGTAAGTTGGCTCTCCGACAGGGGAGGGGGGGGTTGTGTGTGTGTGTGTGGGTGGGGTGTGAATGTATGTGTGTGCATGAATGGGGGTGTGTGTTGAGTGTTAAATGCATGTGTGCATGTATGGACGTGTGAGTGCGTGTATGTTGTGAAATGTGAATGCGTGTCCGTGTGTATGTTTGGAAGTGTGTGCGGATGTGTGTGCGATTGGATGTATGCATACATGTATGTATGTGTAAATGAGTGTGTGTGTGTGTGTGTGAAGGGGGTGTGGATGTAGGGGGTGGTTGAGGGGATTTCAAGAGGTATAGGGGTGGGGAGTATCTGGAGAGGTGGGGGGAGACCCCTATAATTGACAGGGAAGGAATTCCCTGTCAGTGACATGGCCAACCACCATGGTTTTCATGGCGTTATGAACACCACAAAAACCATGGCGGTAGACATGATCATAATGCCACAGGTGGCACAATGGCGGCCACCAGACTGGAAATGGATATCTCCAGCCTGGTGGCTGTTACCGCCGTGGCGGTTGGGTGGTGCATTCAACCCGCCAATGTCATATTGTGGTGGTAAACACCGCCAGCTTGTTGGTGGTACGTACCACCACATTTTCTCTGACCGTTGGGGACGTGCAAATGCAGAGAACTATACTTGGTAACAACACTTGTTCTATTATTCTGTGTTCCTCTAAGACGTTTGGTAAAAATGGTACCTTACTTGTGTTGATAGGCCTGGTGCCCATGACCGGAAACACTCCAAAACACAACATAGACAATTAAAATTTTTCCACTGACAACTGACTTGTTTTTCAATGTGCTTAGCTGTGGATTTTGGACACTAGCTCAGCCAGCACCTAGGGAAACCTAGCAAACCTGTATGTTTTTAAAACTAGACATCTAGAGGAATCTAGGACAGAGTTACTTGTATGGCTCACACCATGTTGAGTTGCCCTGAATCCCTAGCAAACATCAAAAGATTACTAAAAAACGCATTGTCCTCAAATTTCTGTAATAGAATGTTCTGGAATCTGCAGGGATCCGCACGCGGTCTTCCAACTAGCGTTCTCCTACATCTTCTGATAAAAGTGGTGTCTCACTTGTGTGGGTATTCCTAATGTCTGTTACAGGAATCGGCCCAAAATGCAATATGGATACATCAAATTTTGGCATTCAAAACTGACCCTCTTTTTGCAAATCCGGTAGCTGTAGTTTATGGTCCCTTGCTCAGCCAGCACGAAGGGAATCCTACCTAATAGGTTCATTTTTGAAAACATGACACCTAGTGGAATTTAGGATGGGGTGACTTCCATGGCTGTCACCAGGTTGTGTTAACCCATCCAAACCTCAAACTTTGACTTAAAAAACAAATTTTTCTCACATTTCTGTGATGGAAAGTTCTGTAATCTGCAGGGAGCCACAAACTCCCTTCTACCCAGCATTCTCCTAAGTCTTCTGATGAAAATGGTACTTCACTTGTGTGGGAAGGCCTAGTGCCTGTGACATGAAATTGTCCGAACCACAACATGCATACATACATTTTTTTCTATGCAAAACTGACCTGTTTTCTGCAAAGTATGAAGCCATGGTTTTTAGGCCCTTGCTCAGCCAGCACCAAGGGAATCCTACCTAATATGAACATTTTTGAAAACTAGACACCTACAGTAATCCATCATGGGGTGACTTGCCTGTCTCTCAACAGGTTGTTTTACCCTGAAGCCTTTGCAAACCTCAATCTTTTACTAAAAAAACAAACAAATTGTCCTCACATTTCTGTGATAGAAAGCTCTGTAATCTGCTGGGATGCACAAACTTCCTTCGAGACTGCATCACCCTAAGTCGTCTGATAAAAATGGTGCCTTTTATGTGGGTAGGCCTTGTGCCTGTAACAGGGAATGTCCCAAAACATAATTTAGATGCATTTCCCCCCAAACTGACCTGTTTTTTGCAAAATTGGTAGCTGTGGTTTTTGAGCTCCATCTCATCCATCACCTAGGGAAACCTATCAAACCTGTACATTTATATTTTGAAAACATAGGGGACGCCAGGATGGGGAGACTTGCATGGATCACATGAGGTAATTTTACCCACAATGCCCTGCAAACCTCATACTTTGGCAGAAATCATGCATTTTCCTTACATTTCTGTGATAGAAACTTCCAGAAGCCACAAGAATCCACAAACTTCCTACCACCCAGCATCACCTCGCTTGTGCTGATAAAAATGTTGTGCCACTTATGTGGCTTAGCCTAGTGCCAGTGACAGGAATGGATCAAACCAAGGACGATGGGAGCCCTTGCATGGGGACTCCTGTTGACCTCAGTTGGATCCGTTCCTGTCGCTCGCACTATGCCCAACCACACAAGTGGCACAACATTTTTATCAGCACAAGTGGAGCACTGCTGGGTGGTCAATTGTTTTGTGGATTCCTTTGGATTCCAGAAGTTCCCATCAATTGTGAGGACAAATGTGTGTTTTAGTTAAAGTTTAACGTTTGCAGGGCATTGTGGATGATAAAATAGTTTGGGATAGAAGCAAAGCTCACCACCCTGGATTCCCACAGATGTCTAATTTTCAGAACTGTCTGGGTCTGGTAGGATGTTCTAAGTGGCTGCCTATCCAAGTCCAAAAAGTGCAATACTTCCCCACTGCAAGTAGGATGAGGCTGGGAGTTAACCAAACTCTGCTGGTCCATTTGTAAAAACAACACCCAAAAAAATCAAATATCCTCCTGCCTACCACTGGGTGAGATGCCTTAGTCTGCAGGGAAGCAGAAAGACTGTTTTCCCATTTTTGAGGGGGTGGGGCCATGGCAATTCCCATGGTGGGCAGCCCCTACTCCTGCAAATAAAAAAAGAGTAATCCCTTGTGTCTAGTGGGCATTTTGTACCCTGCGGGGTAGGTGCCCTTGGGGTGGGGGGGCAGAAAACCTATTTCCATTTTTGGGGGTGGTGGGAGAATGGCCATGCCCATGCTGGACATCCTCCTTCCCTACAAATAAAAACAACACAAAGTAATCCCTAGTTTCTAGTTGGCTTTCTGCCCCCATGGGAGGAGGGGGCTGGTGTGGGTAATTGCCCTATCTGTACCCAGGGGCAAAAATAATGTTTTCCCATTTTTGTGGAAGTGTTTGCATGGCGATGCCCATGCTGGGAATCCCACCTCTGGAGAAAAAAATTAATGGCTGGTGGACTTTCTGCCCCCCTGAGGGGCAGATGGAATAATTGCCCCTGTTAGCCTCCCAGTGGGTATAAAGACTGTTTTCCTTTTAGGGGGTGGAGGAATGGCCATACCAAGACTGGGCAGACCCCACCCCTACACAAAAAAAACAACAGGTAATCCCTGGTGTCTAGTGGGCTTTTCTCAAGGCAAGATGGGCCTAAAAGTATAGCAATTTGCTTCTGGGGATGGGGGGGAGGCATCTGACAAAACAATTTCCCAATAAGGGGGGACCGACCCTTGCCAAAGGGGGCCACTCTCCTATGTATATATTTATAAAAATCCCTGGGGGTCTAGTGGTTTTCTGCCGCCCCCAAGGCAGATTGGCCTACAACATAAGGTCAATGGCCACAATATATCTTCCCAATTATAGGGAGCAGCCAATGCCAAAGAAGCCTCTTCCTGCAGCTAAAATTAATCCCTGTTGTCTAGTGGAGCAGATTCCTACTTGGGGATCACCGTCCTTTTATGACTGCCCAAGCAGGGATTCACTTGGAAAAGGTACAGTTAGAAAGGGGAGATTCTCCCCTTTCCACTGATACCACCCCATCTGAATCTGTGTTCAGGGGGCTGGGATAACCCCCAAACACTAATGCAGTGAAGGTGAAATGAGCCAATCATCTCATTTTACTTTCAAGGGCGCCGATCATCATTTCAATGAAAATACTGAAATATTCTCGGGAGCTGGGGAAGCACCGGAGAGCCATCCTGTGCATACAAGTGGTTAAACATTTCTCAGGCCTGCCATTACAACTTGTGTTAGCAGTGTTTGGAATGCAGGTTGTACCTGACAAAATAAACCTTTTGCCATGCCTAAACCTTCATTTTTAGTACATGTAAATCAGCCCTAGCCTAGGCCCTGAGCAGGCCAGAGGACAGTGTGTAATGTATTTAAAAAGTTGGACAAGTACTAATTAAGTTTTATCCTTCCTGTTAGTCAATATCTCCTAAACTCATTTTTCTCTACTGCAAAGACTACCTATGCCCTAGAATAGCATTGGAGTTCCTTATTAAATTTAATATGCTGTAACTTCCATTTGGGAACAGATAGCCAGTACGAGTTTGGTGTCAACAGAACTGTAATTTAAACGTCTCTTTTATGGTAAAGTTTGACTTTTAATCACAATTCTGAAAATGCCACTTTTACAAAGTTAGCATTTTCCTGGCCTAACCATTTGATGCCTGCAGTCTGTTCCTTGGTCACATGACTAGGTGTCACTGGCAGTTGGTCTTTGTGTATTGCTTACAGAAAGTGAGACAAAGGGAATATAGGTGCTGGCAGGATTGGTCACCCTGAGTTAACAAGGGGGAGGAGCTGTCACCTATCACATTTACACATCACAGAGGTTGTGCCCAAGTTTATCACTAGTACCTTGTGACCTCAAACAAGTTGGGGACAGAGCAGTGAGGAAGGGGCTGCCTGACACTTCCGGGAAGTGGAAACCATCTCAAAGCTTCCACAAAGTGGGCAGCAGGTATAAATATTGAACTATAGATCCCACCTCTTCAGGACACTTCCGGACACATCCAGACCAGTGAATACTCCACCAGCACATAGGACTGTTGTGCTGCTGAAAGTACTGCCACTCTGCTGGACTGCTTTCCTGCTTTGTTGACCTGCTGCCTGTTGCCCTCTTGCCTGGGTGAGAAGAACTGGACCTGCATCTGTTCGACTCAGGACCAAAGAGTGGCTCCAAGTGCAAGTTGGCTGGCATCCTAACTAGAACCTAAAAGACAAAAGGCTCCAACAACCTAGAGCTCAGGACCTGGATTCTGCCATTGATGTGTCTTACCCTGCCCACATGTGCCACCCCAGGCCTGGACCCTAGGAAGTAGACCTGGAGGTACTCTGCCAGCCCACATCTAGATCCAACAGAAACAATACATCTTTTCTGCTGCACAGTGCAATCCTGAGCAGAATGGACACATTGCCTCTCCTGCAAGAGTTCTTTAAGCATACGGACTCCACATTGACTTGACAGCCCACTTCAGGACTGTTGCTGTGTGAAGGTTCACCAACACAGATGCTTTCATCACAAATCTCTCATCAAGGCAGCCTGGATGACAATGCAGGTTCTCACACTGCAGCCTCACAGTTCTTCTGAACGGACACCTTGCCTCAAGTGCACTATGCATTGTCAACGGTGATGCAGGTCTGCTCATCGCAGCTTCGCAGCTCCTTTGAACCAGAGCATCAACTGGCCTGTACAAGGCATTCTCAACATGAGATCTTGCAATGGTCTGCGGCCAGATCATAATGTACTCTTGTTCAGTGGGCCTAACGGGACCCCTGTAGCCATCCCATGCTCCTTCACAGTTGGCCTAAACTCGTAATGTCCCAGTCCGGTGTGACCAGATATCTGTAGTTTACACTTTCAACTTGCATATCTCCAGCTCTCCTGATTGGATTTTTGTCAATTGGTTTCATTTTATTTAAAAAAATAGACTCTATTTTTGAAAATTGTTGTGGTATTATTCTTGTGTTGTGTTTTCTTTACCACTGTTTGAAATGCTGCATAAGTACTTTACAGATTACCTCTAAGTTTGAATGTTCTGTGCCTAGCTACCAGAGGTTCAAGCACAGGTTAATTTTCAGTCTGATTGTGACTCACCCTGACAAGGACTGTGGTTGTATTTGAGTAGGGATTCACCTCAGCCAGTAACCCAGTTTCTCACATACAAGGGTGATATTTTTGAGTTTGTTGCACACTGCTACTCACACACTCTTACCAGACAACCAGTCACACACGGATGCTTAACACACACAAAAGCAGTTTTATCCCATTCTCAAAAAACACACTGGAACCTCCAGCTACACCGATGTTGTCAATTACACTGTCTAAAACAAT
The DNA here is from genome assembly GCF_031143425.1 of Pleurodeles waltl. Taxonomy (NCBI): domain Eukaryota; kingdom Metazoa; phylum Chordata; class Amphibia; order Caudata; family Salamandridae; genus Pleurodeles; species Pleurodeles waltl. Next base: position 822,861,797 of record NC_090446.1, read on the forward strand.
TCAAGACAGTCATACATCACTCCTACTAGGGAAGCGCACGCAATTTGATTCAAACATTTCTTGTCGTTGCATGTTTCATAGCTAAATCTTCTTCCTTACCATGAATGCTGAAAAAATATAACATAATTTGAAAATTATCTTACGTGGGGTTTGGGAAATAGCAAAATGATCCAAAGCTAATAAGGGTGTGAAATGTTGACGGCCACAGACTTAAGAATCACAATCTGAAAGCAGTGGCAAAGATGAGACGGGAGCTGAGAACAGAGTTCCAAACACCTGACATTATTAGAAGCTGTCCTTGCCAACAACACTCTGGCATGTGGCACAATACACCAAAATAAAAGTTATTTTCATATGCCAAGATTGCATTAAGTCTGAACATTAGTGAAGCATAGGCAATGTAGCTATGAAGTTCATAGACATAAAGGATATGCATCGGTTGACAACCATTGATGATGGGATAACAATGAATCTCCTGCATGTGGTCAGGGTACACTTTTTAGAAAACCTCTACATATCCTGGACTACAATAAGTATATGGGTGGTGGCAACAGAACTGATAAAATGATGCATTCATGTAATACCACAAGAACCCCTGCCGCATTGAATAAGAAGCTCATAATGTAATTTGTTGAGATGAGTCAATAAAAGTTATTTACTGAGTGCATCAGTCTTTTTTTTTTCTTATGACCATCATACTGTTCTGAGGTGGACTAGTACAAGGATGTCATCCACCAAATAGCCTGAAATTGACCGCAAGGATTCTTTCTACCCCAAACAAATCAAAAGCACAGAAAGCAGGACCTTGTGAACAATTCACTTTTTGGGCCACTGTATTCATGGATGTATTATCATGTATCTTAACAAAATGCTGGCTACTTATAATAGTAATTTTCACAACAATAGTGCATTTTAGACAATTCCTTTTAAGATGTGTTACTATGAAAAATAATGTGAACTATAATTTCTATACATTTTGCTTTAGAACCGCTGTAAACGACTGTTTTCCTTGTTGAGTCACTCCTTGCTCATCACCAGGTACAGATAATATAGGTAATGTTATATTTTATTAATTTATATTTATTGTAGGTATTTCGCATACCTGAGTTGTAACTCCAGAATGCAACACACTACCTTACAAGGAGTGAAAGGTTGTTACTGCACCATATTAGACCTTAAAATCAGGGTATCAAATATTTACAATACACACGTGTATTATTGTGAGACATAATATGTAACCTTCATTTCTAGAGTCTTGCACTGTAGCCAAGTGATGAAGTCAAGGCTAAAGCTCATTTATAGTTGTCACCTACACCAACATCCACGAGACCCACATGAAAGAATATTTGTAACAAGCAGACCAACTTCTTATTTTTTTTTCTGAAGAGAAGAAAGTAAATACTATCAGCCACTTTGTGGAAGCTCTTGGCAAAAAACATAGAAACCACATAGTCAGTGCCGATTCCTGGAAAGCCAGTTTTGGTGATGGGAGTCCATCATCCAGGGTTAATAAACTTAAGAGGCAGCAATGTGGGAAATACATGCATATCGTAACTTATTCTATGGGTATGTGATTATTTTCAAATCAAACCGGAAGATAAAGCTGACAAAGCTACCAATTCTCTAAAGAAGAAAGTTAATGTCTATGTAAGTGAAGCCCGGCCCCTTGTGCACAATAATGTATGCCAAACTCAGAACTCCCAGGTGAATACAGATGTGAAACAAGTCTTGGCAGTGTACACTCATGCACAAGGGAGAAAAAATTGCTAAAGCCTTACTAACATCGTGTTCAGTACGTCAACTGTGCCAGAAAATCAGGGAGAAAGGAGGCCTGGTATTCAGTAATGACAGTATTAGGATGGCTAGCTATTGTTCCTGCACGGTTGTTGCAGGATTCTCTATGGTCCGATTTCAGTCTAGTCACCATTATAGTCAATTGATCATTCAATATGGAATATATTAAGTAGAAAATATTATATCCTTTCACGTGTGTGACAGTTTCCCTGTCATGGCGTTTCAAGTAGTAAGGGGCCCTTCTCCTAAAATTAAATATGATGTGAATGGAACTTCAGGACAGGTCAATGGCTGCACATGGCCAGGAGCGTGGTTGATGCTCTAGATGTCACAGGGCTGAATTATTCTGAATTACTCAATTAGATGAACGTACACGAGAGAGCACAAAATGCTGAAGCTAAATTATCAATTAAAAACATTATAAGTCTTGTTATGTTTTTGTGGGTGTTCTGGTAGACAAACACTTGTCACATATGAGAAACTATCAATATGTGTTGCTTTTGTAGTAGAAATTATAGTTCAAATTCACAGTTCAGATTCACATACAAATACCTTTTACGGAAATTGCGTTATGGGACAACACATTTTTGGACACCATTACAAAAGATGCTTCATGTGCAAATGCCTCTGTTGGAGACGAATTAAAAAGAAATCGGTTACTAAGCGTTGACTGGCAGAAACGACAATAGCACTGAGAAGTACTCGGATCAACAACCTACCGACCAAAAATATTAAACAACCGGCCCAGCTGCCGTTTTGTAGGAAGCGCTTAAGAAGATCTGAAAGAGAATTTCAAGCATAATAGTGTATTAATGGCAAAAAATATCATAAAGGGACGTGAGATGAAACCGTGGTTCCGCTGTGACAGGATTTTTTGCAAATCATATACTTCCAGAAAGACAAAGAGGTTAGACAAGTTTTAGTCCGGGATTAGCAGTCCCTCGAGCGATTCTCAGTATATTTAGCATGAGGTTGGTGCTATGATTTCTTGGAGAGAAGCCAGGCCTTTCACTTTCAACTAAAACATTCATCGATCCAGGCAAGCAACATCTCAAGGTATTTTTAAGATAATAGAATATAAACCATTTTTGGGAGGAAGTGTTAAACTGTCAGTTGTCGGATTTGCCTCACATGGTCGATCTGCTGGAAGATTTTACTCTGCTATGTTACCTACCAATGGATGTCTGGGTACTTTCTCCAAAACTCTGAGAATGTTTGTCACGCCTAAATCTAAATCAAGCAAAATCTTCAAAAATAAAAAACACGGAGAGCCTCTGCTGGTTGAATATAACATGTTTTATGCATTCCACTATAGAAAGCAATCAGCTGATTAACTAAAAGGTTCTGCATATTGCAATAACACATTTTTCTCCAAGAGGAAGTCAAAAATAAGTCACTTTATTACCAGCAAATCTCCATGACATCACTCACTCGACATAGCTGTCCACAACAGAGAAGACTGCTCTTAGCTGGATTTGGTTTTATCCTTCATCTCAATACATTCTTTCTCTGTCTCTTTTAAATTTCTCATACTCCTGGCTGACTAAAATATGAAGAGGCATTTAAAAGAGCCTGATTAAGTATATGGTGGGTGGGCTGTCATCTTACAGAGCGGTGAAGGACATTACATACACCGCCCTGACGGACGCCATCAGGTTTTTCTTGCAGGGGAGAAACAGAAAGGAACTGTCCACTTTAAATAGAACAAGCGGAGGCCGTTCTGAAAACTGAAGGTCTGCCTGACTGAGAATACAGCGGATGGATAAACAGTTTTGTGCACAGGTATTCTGTCATGTTTGTGTTTGATTAACCTGTTCAATAAATTCCAGAATAGGTCAATAGTCTATCTACTAGGTCATCTCTGTATATCGTCCTTCTACAATATCTTGTCTTTCAGCTTTTCATATCACTTCTACATGGATAGCAAGCTGGTATATATTGTTTTCCGTCTTCTATCATCATTCAATGTTAAATATTCCTTATTATTCATTTTACAGTCCTTTTGTATCCTACACCATTAAACCTGTAAACTACAATTCGATTTCCTATTTATGTCTTGACTCCATATCATACACTGCTTGGAGTTTTGAAGTGTCTAGCATAAGACATAAATCTATTATCATTTTCACTGCTTCAAAAGGCATGTCCTATTTATTGAGTCAATATACTAACCTCGTCTCAATTTTCAGGTAGTCAAATACATCAATTAAATCCTTTCAAGTGTCCCTAGTGTGACATCCGTAGTATTCTTCCTCCTCTTGTAAAAAGTCACTTTTTTGTAGCATGCAAACATAGTAAATCATGCCACAGTCTCATCTCTCTTTACCAACATCAAGCCATTTGGCTGTCTGCCAGTAGCATGCAAAATAAAAAATAATTGTGATGGTCTTCAAAATAATATTGGTAAGTTGAAAGGGTCAAATGTGGGGAGAATAGATGTTGTGGTTTTCAGTGAAAGTAGAAGGGAATATTGGAAAAAGTGAGAAGTCAATGCTGCTAGGAAAGGTAGATAAGGTGTCAATTGGGAGTTGTTTGATGGAAAAGTGTGAGATGATTTCATGCTGACTACTGGTTACTTTGAGCGAAGATGTTTGTTCAAACTGTCATGTTTATTATACAGAATTAGGATAGACTTGTCTAGTAAATCTTCTTTTTTGACATGCTCAACCCAGATGTTTTGTATTTTTCTGACACTATTTTTCTTGGCATCTGTGCACTTTACTACTTCTGAAGAGAAGTAAAGTGGCAATGTTTCCCATCTAAAATGTGCTGTACATTGGAACTCTCTACTTACATATTTTCCTTCCCTGAAAGTCCATTGTAAATGGTGTCTTAAAGTGCATGTGTGGGATGCAAAGTTAAGAATCATATATGAGATACAGGGTGTAGTTAAACCATACAAGTATATGATTGAAATACATGTGTGCCAGGAACAGCACTGTGCTTTGACTGGGCTGCAGTGTAAAAAACCTGCAGTGACACATCTCAGGTAAAAAGGCTTTTCTATGTATGAAAAGCCTATTGTTATACGTTCATAATTGATCCCTAATCAAGCCCAAAGGCAGGGAATTGAAAAAAAAAAGGGCACAATACATATCAGGGTTTGGGTGCCCTCAAAGTGAAATAAAAGCCAAACACTTTTTCACATTGTAGTCCTTGTAGACTGTTCTCTAATTGAACTTAGATAGGACACTTAAATCGTACTTAATCTTATATCTATTCTGAAGGCGCTGAAGAAAAAATTGCAAAAATGCTTAAAATGCATTTACTGCTTACTTTTTAAAACCTGATTAACGTAACATCAAAGGATCAGTGCTGGGGATTTCCAAACTCATCTCTGCCATTGCAGGAATAGACAGAAGCAGTTGAGGGTTGGTGGAGGACAAACCACGAAGGGACGACTATAGATCCCTGTCAATGAATGCACACTGATCCACAACACTCCTCCCTGCAGCACCACTTTTCAACATCAGCCAAGTCAGGAGCACAACAGGACCATGGCTAAGGAACCAGAGATCACCCAGCAGACTGCCAATTTATTAAGTGAACATTGAGGGGTGTTAAAGGGAAACCAGTGATCTTCGGAGTACAAGTGAGATTACAGGAGCAGGGAGGGGCACATACATCCATGGTCAGCTGGCTGTCATCAGCACTTCATCATCTACCCAACCAAGTCTTAGTTTATTTCACTTTGTTGTTGGAATGTGGATTATTAGTAAGGGCAGGTAGGTACCTTCATTTAGTAATAGGCCACAATTTCACATAAGATCCAGTCTGAACCCTTGGTAGCTTGGGCCATGAGCACTTCGGCTTAACTTAGGAAACAGGTGTGCAAAGCATTTAATATCAACAAAACAGTAAATAAGTAACACACAACACACAATAAAAATCCAACTCCAGTTTAGGAAAATAGGAAATGTTTATAGCTTGGAAATGACACCAAAATGACAAAATTAATTGTAAGGAAGATATTAATTTTTAAAGCTTAAATGTAAAAATGTACTTTCTAGTGCCTAACAGCAAAAAGTCCCAACCACGGACATCTGGTCGCGCTTGACTGGGGCAAAGTCAATTTTGAGGTGAGCCACGATGGAGTCCAAGTCAAATATACTAAGTGGGAGGCCTCGGTCAAAATGTTGCCTTTGTTCTCAGGGCCTCATTTACAAGAAACTGATGCATTGGCCTAAAGTGTCAGATTTCTTGCACAGCTCAACAATTCCCTAAAAAGGTGATGGATGCACTGTATCTACTATACAGAGCTCCATGGTGCACGTTTTCACAGACTCAACAGAAATTCCGGTACATCTGTGATGCTAAACTGATGCAATGCTGGACTAGTATAAAAAAAATTATGCTACTCCAGCACTCCAGGAAGGCATTGACAAAACCTCTGTGTCAGTTTAGCACCTGCTAAGTGCAGGGATTAAAAGTAGCACAATAACACAGTGAAATGTGAATTTCAGAATTTCACTGCATCATTTCTGCATGGTGTTTTGCCTGGGAACACCTATCTTGCATACGTTATACCTGGCACAGGTATAATGTAATCAAGAGTTTACAAACTGATGCATGCGGTCCAATGCATCAGTTTGTTAATCTGGATCAGTGCAAAGCACTGCTTAGCGCCACTGCTGCGTCAAAATAAATGACACAACAGTGGCACAAAGGCCTTGCAATAAGGCCCTTAGTCTTTTTTCTGGAGCTTTTTCTCTCTTTGTTGAGCGAGGCTCCTCTCCAGGCAAGCTTTCAATGTGACATCAGCAGCTTGGTTCAGCACAAGGTTCCAGTCAACTCCTGGAGGTCTCTTCAATAGGGAAAAGCTCCAAAATTTCTGAGGGACAAACTTGACATTCAGGCTGGGTTGCCGTTTGACATCGCTGGCTTGACTCTCGTCCACAGGTCGTTCACCTTATGGAGCTTTTTTACAAAATTGGTCCAAGCTTCTCCAAACTTCTGGATCTACTTTCAGAAATCCTTTCACCATTTTTGCAGTGCCCACAAAATTGGTCCAAGGATCCAGAAGCTCTAAGTTGCTCCTTGGGAGTTGGGTCTATAATTCCCAGAATGCACCTGGTCAGAATCTTCCAAAGGCCACTGGCCACTGGTCAGCTGGACTCTTCTTGCAGGACTTGATGGAAGGGACTCTTGGTAGCTCCTTTGTGGCTGTTGCTTACAGGGAGTCTTCTCCTGGATCTTTAGAAGCAAGCAAAGTCCTTTTTGGGGTGAAGCCGAAAGTGTGCGGCTGGTGCAGTCCTTGTGGGTGCAGTCCTTCAGGTGCAGACCAGGGGTTCAGCAAGGCAGTCCTTCTTCTTCTGATTTTCTTCCAGCAAGGATCTGAGTTACAAGGCAGCTCTTCCAAATGTATTCACGCTTCTGGGTTCGCAAGTAGGGGGGCACTCCTGACCAATGGGGTGCAGGGTGCCACCCTCTGAAGTTACCACTTTCACCAAAGTGTGGCAAAAATGAATCCCTGAAAGCACTGTAACTTAAAAATCCAAGATCGAGAAAATCTCTCCTCATGGTGCAGGTCTGGCTAGGTAAGGTAGTTTAATACTTTGGAAATACTTTTAATTCCAAAGTTGAATTTGGGGTTCATTTTATTTTAAACGCAGCAGCAAGGCAGGTCCACCTTAAAAATGACACCGGACACAACAGCAGTGCACCCCTAGGTGCCCTAAATTCATTGGGGTGCCCTACACCTACAAGTCCCACCATATACTAGGTCTTAAAGGTAGGTTGTAGGAGGCAGTAATAAATACAACTAATTTACACATACTTTTTCAACAGAGTACTGGCCCTGAGCCTGGTTAGCAGAGCACAGGGCACAGTCAGAGTTAGTAACCACAAGTATCAATACAAAAAAAATGGATAGTCAGGGCCAAACAAGATGATTTTCTCACATTTGTGAACATAAAAAAGAAAAATCTAAACAAATCATAAGTGGAAGTCTATTATCTGTAGATGTACATGAGTTTGTGGATCAGTCTTATTGTGTTGAAAAAGAGAAATATGTGTAGGGATTCTCATTACATCATTTTGACTAAAGTCGACTCGACATGGCGAGTGGCCAGCCGTTTGTTTTAGGTCTATATATTCTCAAGCATTTTGTTTTGTCTTCAAAACTAAGGTTGCAATTGGCAAAGTTATTTGTTGTAATTGCGATATTCTTGAATGAGATGTCAATTGTTTGACATTGCTCATTTAAAATGTATGAATTGGGAAGAAAGGGCCTGAGCAATGTGGGGTTGTTAGACAGGATTCTGAACTGAATGTGCAGAAAATAAGTGCTAACTCATAGAGCAGGCCTGGTTCAACGTGAATACAGAACCGCCAGATAAATGTCATATTTGCACAACAGGCATTAATTATAAAAATTACTTCAATATATATTCCTAATATGTAAATGTTTCTTACCTGGATGTTCCAAATATTTGGTGTTGGACTGACCCCAGAGGAACTCCTTCCATGGAGCATGGGCAAGACAGGTTCACAGAAAGAAGCACAGGTTCACAAATGGGAAAATTAATAGGGGACAATATCATGCATCTTGTACAATTACAATTTAGTTTGAGACAATCATACAGTATAAATTTTTTTTTTTGCAAAATCCTCTCTTCCACATTTTTTATCTATGACAATCAGGACAAAACTTTCCAGTTATATCGTCAGGAGTGCAAAATAGGGTGTAGATCACCTTGTTAGACGTGTTAACTACCTGACTTCCAGACATACACGAAGCATAGAACTTACATTGTAGTAGTGCCCATTCACAAGAGCACTGTTCTTTATAACGGTGGTCTAAAGGACGCAGAGAAATAATTAATATGACATTTCATCATGGCTTTTCCTTGACTGTGTAATACCGTTCTCCATAAAGGTGTAATTTAATTATTTGATTATGTATGTCGATGCTTTGAAAATAAACTTTTTCAAATTTTTGACAATTGTCAAACTTTCATTAGGGTGTATTTTCATCTTAATCTCTCCTGTTTATATTTTGTATATGTTTACGACTATTAGCAGTATGTACTGATACCACGTGTGCACAGGAATTAATGGTAGAAAGACAGTGAAGCTCTATTTTGCTGCTACAGAATAAGCATTAAAGAGAGGAAATAGAATTCAAAACAAAAAGACTAGACTGCTAAAAAGGAAGCGAGAGCAGAGGTTTTGCATATGAAAGAAAATAGCTTACCATTTTCAGAAAGAACCTTCAAAGAATCTGAAGCGGCCTCCCTTGAGTATAGGCTGTGAATCAAGCCAACCATCTGCCTTTTTATTTGCCCTATACTGCCCTGTCCTGCCTAAGAGAGTTTTTTTAAAGACACTCTACTATCTGTGGCAAGCAGTTAACCACCAATTTCACTAGACTAGGAACCAATGATATATTAAATTTAATGAGAGGTTCAGTTTTATATTCTGCTTTCAGTTATCTTTTAAGATTTTATCACTACCAATGGATTCAGGTTAAGACAAGAACAAAAAAACAAACGAAAAAATGTATATATATATACTCTCTCTCTCACACACACACACACACACACACGTGCAGAATACAGATTTTACTGTAAAAGTAGACATTGGCATTTAGGCTATACTTGTTTGAATTCATCTGTACATTTAAGCCTTACGGGGAATTACATATCAGGACACAGAAGAAAACAGGTAACATGAACAAATTTACACCAAATGGTAATTTTAAGTGTACAGTGAAATACATGAACACTGAATATCAAAGAAAAATGATGAATTTAAAAATCATATCTGCACCTGTCATTAATATTTGACTGCATTATGATGAATCTAAGTCCATATTTCTGAATGAGCTATTTGATTGTTCAACTGATCTTGAATTTCAATTTAATACATGGTTTGATTTTTGCTAAGCCAATCTCCTCTTTTGTATACCTTCTTTTATAATGTTACTATGAGACCTGGCATCCTTGGACTGGTTTCTCACTAACGTTTTGCCTTCATGCTTCCTGTTTTTGTTGCCTTTGTTGCTGCTGCCATTAGGGCTCTGCACACATTACTACTAATAATAACTGCTAAAGTACTTGTGTTCTCTGCTTAATAAATGATAACATTGACTTATACTCAATTGGCATATTTAATTTACCTCTAAGTCCCCAGTAAAGTAAAAGTACCAATGCCCAGGGCCTGGAATATTAATGATACTAATGGATCTGCAGCACTGATTGTGCCATGCATTTAAGTAGCACTTTAAAACATGCCTCAGGCTTGCCATCACAGCCTGTGTGTGAAGTTTTAAACTGCCATTTCTACCTTGCAAAATAAACCTTTTGCCAGGGATAAACCTTTCCTTTTAATACATATATATAGTCACTAGGGTAGGCCCTAGACAGCCCAGAGTTCAGGCTGCATTGTATTTAACAATAGGACATGTAGGACATCTACTTTTAAGTTGTACATGCCTTGGTAGCGAAAAACTCCTACATTTTTTTTTTTTTTTTTTTTACTTCTGCAAGGCCATCCTCTCCCGTAAGGTAACATGAGAATTATCTCATTACATTTTATAAGTATAATTTTCAAATGGGAACAAGTAAGCCATTGATGTTTGGTGTCTCTGGAATTGGAATTTAAAATCCTAGTTTATAGTAAAGTTCGGTTTTAAGTTACAATTTTGAAAAAGCCACTTTTCCAAAGTTGGCATTTTCTTGCTTAGCCATTTGGGCCCTCATTACAACTCTGGCGCTCAGTGATAAAGCTGTGGTAAGAGCGCCAACGGGCTGACAGTAAAAAAAATGGGATCACAACCACGGCGGAAATCACCAACACATACAGCCACTTTAACACTCCAACTGCCACAGTGGTAGCAACAAACACCGCCAAAAGCCAGGCAGAAGTCAATGTACCACCCAACCCATCACAACCTGCCCATCTGCCAGCTTTTCTGGGGCTGTACCAACACCATCAAAAGCACAACGGAAACAGTACCCCGAAGGGGAACCACTCACATCCCGACACTCAACAAAGAACCAGGATGCCATGGAGCCCGAGCTGCAGGTCCTCCTCATGCTGGTCTACCTCCTCAACTAGCAGGAGTACGAACGGTGGTGGCGACAGCCACATGAGTACTGCAGCTAGTACACAGGGGAGGGGGAGGAAAAAGAGAGTGACACACACAAGCAGCACGCAACAACCCAACCCCACCATCACCCACACCATACACACAAACATATGCATCAACATCACATTTAAACCCTGTAACCCCCTGGAAGAATGCAAGGACAAAAGAAATAGAGTCAAATCAGTGATCATTTAGAAATAGTCAGATATACGTAATAATTTTAAAAACAGTATTTACAAAAATATACAAAATGTACATAAGGCAGTACATTGTCCACTCAAAATGTCCGTGGGCCACTGAGCCAAAACTCATAGGCCAAGCCCACACTTGACTCCTGCCTCAATATGGAGAGAACACTGCAGGGGCAACAGTTTGAAAACACACAGGCACCTCAGGGGGACGCGGAAGATGGGAGCACCTCAGCCAGAAGATGGAATAATGCCACTGCTCCTGGATGGGACTCCATGCCCACAGCGATGTCCTGGGGAGTGCAAGGCAACAGTCTCTCAAGTGGGTGGTTTGCCCACTGCCTGGTCCTGGGGAGTGCAAGGCCACAGTCTCTCAAGTGGGTGGTTTGCCCACTGCTTGGTCCTGGGGAGTGCAAAGCCACAGTCTCGGTCTTGGGGAGTGCAAAGCCACAGTCTCTCAAGTGGGTGGTTTGCCCACTGCTTGGTCCTGGGAGGGCAAGGCCACAGTCTCTCAAGTGGGTGGTTTGCCCACTGCTTGGTCCTGGGGAGTGCAAAGCCACAGTCTCTCAAGTGAATGCCTTTCTCCACTGGTTCTGGAGGGGGCTGTGTGCCCAGTCTGCTTCATCTACCAAGGATAGGGTGAATGGATGTCTTTCTCCACTGGTTCTGGAGGGGGCTTTGTGCTCAGTCTGCTTCATCATGCCAAGGATAGGGTGAGTGGATGCCTTTCTCCACTAGTTCTGGAGGGGGCTTTGTGCCCAGTGATGCAACACTTGGGGAGTGGCAGTTCACAATACCTCACTTGGGTGTCTGAGGCACGATTTTTGCAGGGACCAGGTTGCATGATAGTCCATGGAGGCAGGGCTGGACTCCATCCTGTGGCAGCTACGGCTGCAAACAGGTGATAATGCCGCGGCTGGTGGGGGTGCTGACAGTGGTGGAGGGAGGCTCCAGCCCTTCTCCTGAAGCCTCGGACAGCTGCCCACTGGGGCTGCTGCTGCTGGTAATGGTGCTACTGTCAGCAGTGCAGGTGGTGGTGCTTGCGGCGGTGCCTGCGGCAGTGCTAGTGGTGGTGCAGGTGGTGGTGCAGGTGGCGGTGCTGCCAGTGTTGGAGGGAGGTTCCAGCCCTTCTCCTGCAGCCACGGACGACTGGCCACTGTGGCTGCTGCTGCTGACAGTAGAGGTGCTTGCAGTGGTGCAGGTGGCGGTGCATATGGCAGTGCTTGTGGTTGTGGTGGTAGCCACCAGGCCTTCACCTGCAGCCTCGGACGGCTGAAGTGCCTTGCCTGCTCTTTTCTGTCCCTTCCTCAACTTGGCAGATGGTTGTGTGACCTTGGGTCTGGCAGCTTGAGTCTTTGAGGTGGCCTTGCTGGGTGGTTGTGGCTCCTTCCCCTTGCTGGATGCTGTCCCCCTCTTCACCTTACCAGGTGGCACAATGGCTTTGGCCTTGGCAGGGGTTGGTGGCACACTGGCTGGGCTGAGGGGTGCCCCCTTTGAGCCTCTGAGCTGCAGGAACCACAGCGGATGTCGACTTGGTGGCTGAGGTGCTGGGCTGGGTTCTGGCCACCCTGGCCCGAGAGGAAGGACGGTGGGAGGGGGAGGGAAGAGGTCAATGTTTGCCAGGAAAAGTTTACGCACAATGAGGTGGGAAAAGGGATAGGGTTTGGGAGTGGAGGAAGAGGGAGTGGTTGAAGGAGGTGTTTGTCTGCTGAGTTTGGGTGCAGATGCATGGGCTGGATGCTGTTGTGAGGTGGATGGCTGTTGGGTGGGTGGGTGCTTGCGTTTGTGTACTTTGGGAGGAGGGGTCACAGACACACTGGGAGAGGACACAGGGGACGTGTGCATGGATGTGGGGGTGGTGACTGCCAGGGAGGAGTGTGTTGTGATGGGCGTGCTGGTGATGGAGGTAGTGGATGAGGATGTAGTGCATGCAGGTGTGAGTGGAGATGCTCCTGGGAGGGAGGTGGATGACTAGAAGGAGGGGGACACAGTGGAGGCAGTGGACGTTGATGTGTCTGCATGGGGATGATGGTTGTGTGAGTGACTGTAAGATGAAGTGTGGTGCTTGTGTTTACCTGAGCCACTTTTGTGTGTTGATTTGTGTGAATGCTGGTCTGAAGGTGGGCTTGGGATAGGCTGGGGTTGAGGGGATTGGGACTGGGTGGAGGAAGTTGGAGGGGGAGAGTCTGGAGGGGGGAACAATGACTGCCATCAGTGCGGAGGCCAGAGCCTTAAATGCTCTCTGTTGGGCCGCCATGCCAGAGTGAATGCCCTCCAGGTATGCATTTGTTTGTTGCAAATGCCTCTCGACACCCTGGATGGCATTCAGAATGGTTGACTGCCCAACAGTGAGGGATCTCTGGAGGTCAATAGCCTCCTCACTGGGGGCAGCAGGGCTGACGGGGGCAGGGCCTGAGGTTTCTGGGGCGAAGGAGATGCCCACCCTCCTGGGTGAGTGGGCACGATAAACACGCTGAGGGGCTGCTGGGAGGGTGGTGCTGGTAGAGGGGGTGGCAGCTGAACCTGTTGTTGGGGTGGGTACAGAGGTGTCTGCCACCACCAGGGAGCTTCCATCGGAGGAGGAGTCGCTGTCTGTGGTGTCCCCTCCTGTCCCCGTCGTGGTGTTCCACTCACCCTCTGTCCCACTGGTGCCCTCACGTCAGTGGAAAAGGCCTCCTGGTGTGGGATGCAGCTCTCCCCATCGCCGGTGCCTCTGTTCCTCCGCCAGATGATGCTAATGCACACAAGGACAGGGTGACAAAACAAAAAGGGGGGAGAGACCGAGGATACACTTGGTCAATGCCACTACCGTTGGCATACACAACACACAGGGAGCAGCCCTATGCACTAGGCCATGCACTACCAGTTACTAAGAGAGTCACCAGCCCATGAGGTACAGTACCTAACGCCATTAGCTGCACACCTGTAACACACAGGACCCTGCCCAGTAGTAGACACCCACTAACACCATTGGGGTTGGAGTGGTTTAGAGCCTGCTCAACAATGGACCTATCCTGCCATGTTCGCCCTGGCCTAGTGGCACCCACAGCCCACATCTCCCACCCAGGTACACCATAGCGCACGCACAGTCATGATTCAGAATCTCTACTCACCCCCTTGTGTCTACTGTGATGCCTTTAAGTGCCCATCCATGTCCGGATAGGCCACCCCCAGAATGCGGAACATCAGGGGGGTCAGGGTACGACGGGCACCCCTTCCTCATTGAGAGTGCAGCCCCAGCTGGGCCTCCGCCATCTTCCTTGCCAATCGGCACAGGTCCTCCCACCATTTGTGGCCATGGGTGCTTTGCCTGTCAAAGATCCCCAGGGTTCCCACCACCTTGGCGATGGCACGCCAAATACCCTTTTTCTGATGGGTTCTGACCTGCATTGAAAAGACAGCAGAGAAGGGAATTGGTTAACCATCCAGACCATCATGCTAATGGCCCACCAGATCCGTCCCATCCCCTCACGCACATACATTGACCACCACACATGCAGCACTCTGTCCAGGGCACCTCAGCCCCCCACATGTGGCTTACACACAGAGCAATCCATGCATTCATGATCCACGCAACATGCTCACAATGTACTCACCTGTTTGTCTGGAGGACCGTAGAGTAATGTGTACTGGGGTAGGACCCCATCCACCAGTTTCTCCAACTCCTCCACAGTGAAGGCAGGGGCCCTTTCCCCAGACACATGAGCCATTGTCGCTTCCAGACACAGGTCACAGCAGCACGTGCAGTGTAGGTCCCTCCTGTTGAAGGTCAGGTAGCAAGTGAGTGAATAGATGGAAAATGGCGGTCATGTCCGCAGCGGTACATACCGTCACCACCGGCGTACATCGCCATTGGCTCCTGGAACCCATAGGGACCAATGATAACCAATGCAAAGTCGTCGACCGCCTACCACAACAGCGCACAATGCCAGCGGAATTACCTCATTTCCACTTGTCCCTCCTCACAGGTCAGGCAGCCGCCATTTCAGGGGGGCACAGGCCTTAACACCTAACTGCGTCACAGCAGGCATTGGCACAGAAACTGATTCTCAGATTCACATACAGGTTCTGTAAAGGAATAGATGCATCAGTATTTCAATTGAAGTGTGAATATGACCCTCTGCTCACCATTTTCCTCCCTAGGCTTCTACCCCTGAAGACGAATATGAGATGGCGACATCTTCTAGTGTACAGACCCCTGGTGGACCTTCCAACAATGGAGGACAGACACATTATACTAACATGCAGACTTGATCGGGCCACAATCCAAGAACTGTGTGCCCAATTGGAACCAGACCTGATGTCAGCTATCCGCAAGCCACTTGTATCCCCCCCTAGTGCAGGTCCTGTCAGTTCTCCATTTCCTGGCATGTGGTTCCTTCCAAACAACAGTGGCCATGGCATCAGGTATGACTCAGCCAATGTTCTCCAACGTGTTGACCAGAATGTTGTCAGCCCGCTGAAACACGTGCAGCTACATGATATTCCCCCAGGTGGAGGATTTGGCCATAGTGAAAGATGACTTTAATGGCCTGGGACATATTCCCAACATCATTGGTGCCATTGATGGTACCCATGTAGCATTTGTCCCCCCCCCAGAGAAATGAACAAGTATTCAGGAATAGAAAAAGCTATCAGCCTTTGAATATGCAGATGGTGTGTTTGGCAGACCTGTACATCTACCATGTGAATGCCAAGTTTCCTGGCTCTGTGCATGAAGCCTTTATCTTGAGGAACATCCCATATGTGATGGGCCAACTCCATAGGCACCGGGTGTGCCTAATAGGTGAGCCCAAGGTCCCCACCCAGTATAAGTTGGTGTCTGGGTATGGGGTTGTCCCTAAGGGTTAGTGTGTGTCTAACAGGTATCCCTCGATATTTGCAGGTGACCCAACCACTCATGGCTACTGACCCCAGTGAGGAATCCGAGGACAAGGCAGAGGAACGTTACAGTGAGGCACATGGGTGAACAAGAAGGATAATTGAAAGAACCTTTGGCCTCCTGAAGGCCATCTTCTGGTGCCTACATCTGACAGGTGGATCCCTGTACTACTCTCCCAAGAAGGTTTGCCAGATCATCGTTTGCATGTTGTATGTTGCAGAACCTGGCCTTGAGATGCCAGGTGCCTTTTCAGCAGGAGGATGAGCCTGGAGATGGTCATCTGGCAGCGGTGGACCCTGTGGACAATGAGGAAGAGGAGGCAGAGGAAGAAGATATGGACAATAGAAGTAATATAATACAGCACTACTTCCAATGACACACAGGTAAGACACTGTAACTTCACTTTACATTTCAGTTTTCTGTTGGACATTGTACATGACAGTCTGATTTCCCTATGTCTATGGCCACTTAATGTACGCTTTGGCATCTCTATTTTCAGATCTCTGTGGCCCACTCTGGCTCCTGGCATGTTTAGTGCTTCCCACTAAAGGTCATACCAATGTATATATAACTGTACACATGACTTGAAATGTTTTCAGACTGTTGTACTAAAACATATTTCAATCATTTGACAGACTCAAGATTTGTATTTGTTCCAAGGGTGTTTATTTAAGTGCTTATACGAAGAGGGGGATGTGCAATGGGCTGGGGTCATGGTGGAGGAATGTTCAGTTGGAGTCCAGTCTCTTGGTATCACAGGTGCATTGTCCAATGGGACATAGGAAGGGAAGTTATGGCAGTTCAAGGTGGACAGGGTGACAGAGTGGGACAGAAGGGGGACAATCAGGAGAGTCCTATTTCCTGTCAGGGGTCTTGGCAATGTTCTCTGGCTTCTGCATGGATGGCAGGGACCGTTTGCGGGGTGGTTCTCCTTCTGCAGGGGGTGGGGTGCTGGTGGCCTGTTGGTCTTGTGGCGGGGCCACCTGTCCACTAGTGCTGGCAGAGGTGGAGGGCTGTTCTTCAGTGTGGCTAGTGTCAGGGGCCCGTTGTTGTGCCACTGCCTCCCTCACGGTCTTGCCCATGTCAGCCAGCACCCCTGCAATGGTGACCAGGATTGTGTAGAAGTTTTTTATGTCCTCCCTGATCCCCAGGTACTGTCCCTCCTGCAGCCGCTGGGTCTCCTGCAACTTGTACAGTATTTTGCCCATGGTCTCCTGGGAATGGTGGCATGCTCCCAGGATGTTGGTGAGTGCCTCCTGGAGAGTCGATTCCCTGGGCCTGTCTTCCCCCTGTCGTACAGCAGTCCTCCCAGTTTCCCTGTTTTCCTGTGCTTCTGTCCCCTGAACCGTGTGCCCACTGCCACTGTCCCCAGGTCCCTGAATGTCCTGTGTTTGTGGAGTTGCCAGGGGTCCCTGTTATGGTGAACACACTGCTGATTGACATGTCCTGGGGACAGTGGCATGGGCCCGCTGGGTGGGTGCTGTGCTGGTGTTTCCTGAGGGGGAAGGCTCTGTGGTGGGGTAACCGACTGTCCAGAGGTCTCTGATTTATTTTCTTAAAACTTTTATTTGATTGGCTTTTTAAGTGGTTCAATGCATATTCCGGTACATATAACATTGGTATAATCCGTTTATCTTATTATACAACGTACATACATATTGTAAGTATACTTTATATCCATCAGGAATGTTTCCAGAGAAATATGTTAGTACATAAAACCAGTGCCAAGATTACTACTTTATATACATATCTACTATATTGAAAAAAAAATTCAAAGGTGTCACGTAGCTTTTTTAGTTAACGGAAGGCAGTGGGTGGCAGGGGTTTGCTTTGCTATTTTTCCTTTCGCTTCTCCTTTCTCCTCATATCATAGTATGTCTGACCAGTGGGGTTAGTCAGGATCAAAGCCCCCAAAATGTTACAATCATGAAACTAATCAAAAGCGAAAGCAAATACAAACACTCAAACAGGTCGTCCATGGTTCATACTAAGTCGTGAGTGATTGTGCGAGGTCCCTGGCTGTGTTGCCCAATCTACATGATATGTCACCGGGGTCATGTATCCTATATTGGCGTATCAGGAGGGGAAGGTATACCACTGTGCTCCTCTATTTAGGTATCAGAGAACACTGCTGTAAGCTTCTCTCCGCTATCCTCTACATGCTCATCCCCGAGTCATCAATCCTGCTCTCGGAGTGTGAGTCAGCCCCTATCAATCTGTTTTCCCAGCTATCCATCACTTCAGTCCACAATGGTGCAACCAAACTACGTTTGAGTCCTCTGTTTTCCTCTCTCTTTAAGGCACTAACTTCTGCTCTCATGACATCTCGGATCCAGTCCGGTATGTTTGTGCCCTCAGCGCTTCTCCATGTTATGGAAATTCTGCGTTTGGCCAGAATCAGTGCTAAGTCTGTAAAGCCATTACCGACTTTCTTGGAGTGTGGCCTGTTAAAGAGTCCCACGAGGCATGTTTCTATTGTAGGTTCTAAGTGTCTGTGATTCTATGGATAGCCTCCTTCCAGAACGGTTGTAGTCGCGGGCACTCCCATGTCTTATGCCCAAATCCTGCATCCAGCAGC
Organism: Pleurodeles waltl; assembly: GCF_031143425.1. Classification (NCBI taxonomy): domain Eukaryota; kingdom Metazoa; phylum Chordata; class Amphibia; order Caudata; family Salamandridae; genus Pleurodeles; species Pleurodeles waltl. The sequence goes on from NC_090446.1 coordinate 822,880,330, forward strand.
TGGCACCGCGGGCAGCACATCCCAGGCCCTTTATGAATGAGTGACAATCGCCTTGAGGTAAGGTAGGTCCTGTGTGTGTAATTGTACTGTATATATATATATATATATATGTATATATATATATTTCAGTCTGGAGTTTCGGGAGACCAGAGGAGCGTACGCGAGTGACCTGCTCCACTCCTCGTCTGTGAGGCGTCGACCTAGAGCTGTTTCCCACCTGGTCCGCAGACCATCCATCGGGTTATGTATTTTTGTCAATAGTGACTTGTATAACCAGGAGACCAGATGAGATCCCACCCCAATGGAAAACCTGGTTTGCAACACTCTATGTGTATGTGGCTCCTCATCTATCCTTGACCATAGTGTTCGAATCGCACCCAGTATCTCCTCATGGGTTAAGAACTGACCCCGGGGTAACCCAGATCGTTTTGCTAGTTCATCAAATGCTATCAGGAAACCCTGGCTGTATAATGCTCCTAGCGTGGTCAGATCCGTGGCAGTCCAACAGTAAAATTAGCATGAGGGTCTCTGCTGGGCAGTCCCACCAGCGGTATGGTTGGTGCATAAGGCTCTTCTGTAAGAGTCCTCCTGAGGACTCTTTGCCAGTTGCTAATGGCTGTCTCCAGTACTACTCCCCGCTAGTGCCTCATGTGGGTGGTCTGAGTAGTCCTGTCATTAGTCTAGCTTCGTTAGGCACCCCTCCTTCTATCCCTAGTTCTTCTAATCCCATTCCACTAAGCCATCTCGTCAGCCATTGCAGCTGGGCTGCTAAAAAGTAGAATTCAAAGTCAGGGACCCCAAGTCCCCCTGGTTCCTTGGGCAGTTTCAGGGTGGCTAATGCCACTCGTTGTCTCTACCCATCCCAGATTAATTCTCTAAGCAGCGCGTCCAGCTGCCGAAACCAGCAGGGGGAAAGGGTGATAGGCAAATTGACAAAATAGTATAGCAATCTAGGTAATGCCACAATTTTTATGAGAGATACCCGTGCCATAATTGTTAGATGCAGGGAGCGCCAGAAGGCAACACTAGATTGCAAGGCTCTGATCGCTAGGCCCAGATTACCCTCCCTGAGGTCTGAGGTTTTGTGATATATCTCTATTCCCAGATATTGGAAAGTGTGCAGCACCCAGGCCACTTCTTCTGGGCAGGAATACGGTTGGTTCAATCCTCGGACTACCGGGAAGACATGCATCTTTTGTTTATTAATGCGGAGGCCTTAGCAGGCCCCGAACTCCTCTAACAACTGAAACACATGGGGTAGTGTCTGTGGCCCATTACATATGTAGACAAGCAGGTCATCCGCGTATACTACATGAAAGGCACCCTGACAATATATCCTTCATTCCAGGGCTTTGTCCCTGAGCCTTGCCGCTAGGGGCTCTATAGCAATGGCAAACAGTAGGGGGGATAAGGGGCACCCTTGACGGGTACCTCTGTGTATCTCGTAACTCTCGGAAATCGTACCTCCCGTCTTGACCTGGGCTGTGGGTTGTGCATACAGTAGCCTAACCCAAGCCCTCCAGTTTTCACCCATTCCAAGTCGGGTCATAGTGACATCTAGAAATTCCCAGTTTATTACGTCGAGAGCTTTTTCAAAGTCTACCGACACAATCATTTCTGTTGGATGCGGAGGGGGGGGTCATCATACAACAGAGAGTATAGCCGCCGTAGATTGTTTGAGGTATTACGGGCCGGAATTAATCCATTTTGGTCACGGTGTATGAGGGTGTTCATATGCGGTAATAGCCTCGTAGCTAATGTTTTGAGAAAGGATTTTAAAGTCAGTGTTGAGCATGGACAGAGGTCTAAAGTCTGTGACTTGTCGGTCGAGCCGTTTAGTCTTAGACAATGGTATCACTATGGCTTTTCTAGTAGTGGCCGGTAAGAGTTTGTTTCTAAAGGCCTCGGTATCCAATTTTACAAGTCTAGATTCTAGAGCCTCGCTTCCCAGTCTATAAAACTCCGGGGGCAGGCCGTCAGCGCCAGGCGTCTTGCCTCTCTCTAGCGTCTTGATGGCCTCTTTGATCTCTCCTACTGTGACTCAGTCCCCCAGTCCATCCTTATCTGCCTCGTTCAGGGTATTTCCAGGCAGAGCCCTTAAAAACCTCTCTCGTATGTTGCCAGGGTCAATAGGCATATAACTATATAATGATTGATAATATTCCCTAAATTTAGAGTTAATCTGTGAAGGTGTCCCTTCTTCATTTAGTAGGCAGATAATCTGACTTCCGCTAATTTCTGGGAGGATGAGCCACGCCAGCAGCCTCCCTGTTTTGCCCTCTTCATCATGTATTTTAGCTAGATAAGACCTAAATTGGTGACATCTAAGATGCTCCAGCGCCGCCGCATACCTCCCCTGTAACTCCAGTAATCTGTTGGGTGTGTCTGGGGAGTCGCCCTGGTCATTATCGGCCCTGTGTAATTCGTTTTCTAATTGTAAGATATCTCTTTGAAGGTCTCGTCGGATGCCTACTGATTGTCCCAGGCAATGGCCTCTTATCACAACCTTCAGAGCCTCCCATTCCAGACTCCTACTAGATGCCGAGCCAGGGTTTATCGTCAATTTGTCTAACAGCTTATTAAGTAATTCCGTCCGGAATACTTTGTCTTCCAACGTTATTATATTTAAGCGCCAAGTCGGGATCGGCTGCTGGGTCTCGGTCGTGGCCAGATGGGTCAGGACTGGGCTATGGTCGGAGACAGTCCGGCCTAGGTATTCCGTGTACAGTACCAAGCTGCTAAGGGGAGTTGTGCACAGGATTCTATTTATCCTGGTATGCAGCCAGTAAAGGTGGGAATAATAGGAATAGTCTCTTTCAAGGGGATGTTACATGCGCCAGACATCTACCAGGTCCCAGTGTGTGATCCAATCTCTCATACCCTTGGCAATCCTAACTGTGTCCGCTCCAGTTAGTGGGGGAATGGAGCAGTCCAATTCCAGGTCTAACACACCGTTAAAGTCTCCACCCAGCAATAACGGGACATCTGTGAAATGTTTCAATCGAACAGATAGTTTGTGTAGGAATTGGAGCTGGTCATAGTTTGGGGCATAAATGCTCCCAACACTAGCGGTCTACCATAGAGACGGCCCGCCACCAGGACGAATCAGCCATCTTTATCGATGTCTGTGTTCATGGGCTCAAATGGGACCCCTGCTCTTACCCACACCGAAGCCCCCCTCGCATAAACTGAATATGTGGATGCAAATAGCTGTCCTCGCCAGCGTCTGCGCAGGCAGTCTGACTCTGTTTGCATGACATGGGATTCCTGTATCAATGCAATCTGTATCCCCCTATGTTTCATATAGTCCAGTATTTTGTGCCGCTTTGCCATCGAGCCCATGCCCCTGACATTCAAAGACAGTACTTTAGTTAGAGGACATGCCATATCCTTGTGTTCTTACGGGCTTCTCAGGTGACATGCAACCTCCCCTCCCTACACTCTTCAACAGCAGTTGTAATAGCAAATCTTATTTGACTGAGGTACCATGGGCAAAAATAAACAGATTAAACATTCCCCAACTCCCTGTCCCCGGAGCAGGCCAGCAAGTGCCTCCTGCCCAAACCTTCATAACTAGTGTACAAACAATTATTGCAGTCATCCGGTCGGAGTTCCGGTGTGTGAGGTGGGGGGGCGAGCGGGAAGTGTTGGGTCAAACCATCAGGATCCTTGCCAGCATCTAATCCAGTCATGGCAGTACGGCAAGTTCGAGGGGTTGCCAGCCCCCTGAGTTTAAATGATGTCTTCCGATGATTGGGGAGTGACATGGGGGAGACCGCTGCCCCACTGATCTTTAACTCTGTATCTGTGGAGTCTTCTCCGTTCTGAGACTCAGGTTCAGATCTCAGTCCATCTTCCCAGCTTTTCGTTTCTGTCAGAGGGGACGCTGCCTGTAGGGCTGCCCTCCTCCCCTGACGCGCCTGCTTGTTCGTGGGTTTTGTCACTTTGCGATCTTTAATAGCAACTCGGATATGTCTCTTCTTACCCCGGCGACGTGGTTGTTTGTGGTCAATTTGTGTAATGTCTGCAGAACCTTTATGGAAGGCCTCTAGCCAAGCCCACACCTCATCCGGTTCCTAGAAAAAATGTGCATTACCATCCAGTATTACCTTTATTTTAGATGGAAATAGTAGTGAATAGTGAAGACCTTCCTCTCGCAGGGCTCGCTTCACCTCAAAGATAGTGGCTTGTCTATTCTGGACTGCCAATGTAAAATCTGGGAAGAAGGTGGTAATACCTCCGTTTACTTGGAAGGGACCCTTCTCGCGGGCCATTTGGAGCAGCCGGTCACGGTAGTGTAGGAGTTTCGCTACGATCAGCCGGGGCGGCCTCCCTGGCTCCGGTCTTCTGTTTGGCACTCGGTGAGCCCTCTCCAGAGCAAAGAAGGGTGTGAGGGGTCTATCAGCCATGATAGATCGCAACCAGGTCTCTAGGTAGGTCACTGCGTCCACCCCTTCTACTACTTCAAGCATTCCAACAATACGTATGTTGGTGCATCGGCTACGGCCCTCTGCGTCCTCTGCTCGCCATTCCAGAACTTAGATCCGTTCTGATAGGTCTGTAACCTAGGCCCAAAGGACCCCATGTGCAGGCTGCAGTTCCTCCAAAGTGGTTACTCTGTCCACCAGTTTATGGTGGTCTGCGTGTAGATGACTTAGCTCTGAGGCGACCTTCCCAATTTCTTGACTTAGGGTCAGCTTGGTGTCTTCAATCGCTCCAAGGATCTTATTTAGTGTATCATGCATTGTGCTGGGTGCTGCACTCTCCTCCGATTCTCCGTTAGACATCGGGTGCTCAAGTCCTCTCTCAGCCTAGGAGGAGTCCTGTGGACGGTGTTTAATCTTCACCATTGTTCTTTGGGAATGCGTGGCGGACGGGAGTTGTTACCCACTATGAACAGAGGAAACGATTGACTGAGTTCTGCTACTTAGTTAGGGCGCCGTTGGCCCTCCGTCGTGGTGTTTCTGCTCTTAACAAGGGAGCCTTTGTGGACAATCCCCCACTAGGGGGGTGGGTCTCCGTTTCAGCTATAGCGCATCTGAGCTTTTTCTTCGCTCCGATCCCCAGTTGGGGCTGTTTTCAATTTGTAGTTTCTGAGCTGCTTGGGCGAGTCCTCTGTCCAAGCTCACAGGAGGAGGGGATGGACCAGAGGCATCTCCCGACAGTTTCCTTTGTTATTCGCCAGTCCCTTCACTTGGCTGCTAGGGTCATATGTTCATCTCCTCAGGATCTCATGGAGGTCTACCTGCCCCCGCTGCAGTGGTAGCTCAAGGTGCAGGGGGTAGATCCGTGTCTATTCGTGGCATCGCGCTCAACGCGCTCCATGTGTCAGTGACCTCCGCATCTGAGCCTCGCATCACCCGCAAGGGGGGACAATGGGCCGCAGGCCGCAGCCGTCGCAACCAGAGACCCCCCAGGCCAGACCAGTTTCCACAGTTCCCATTTCCTCTATAGGGCAGGGGGCGATAGGCAGCACAACACCCTCCAATACTCTATTTCAGCAAGAAGGGCGCCACTGTGCGCCAGGAATGTTCTACCTGTAGTGTCTATTGTAGGTCTCACTAGCGTCCTATGCAGCAGGGCCAGCGAACCAGTTGGAGACTTGGTTTTAATGCACTCCTCGGCGCCCTTTCTAGTACAGTTACCCAGTCTCACCGCCTGCCGTCAGAGGGTAGGTCCCTGACCTTCCTCTAATTTCCATGGGGTCTCTTTTGTTGGGTTCCCGTCGTCACTGAGTCATGGATTCCGGGAGTCCCCTCCTGCTACTGCCTGGCCTTTCTTCAGTTGTAGTGACTGATAATAGGGAGTATTCCCATCCCCTCTTTCTTTTTGTGTAGAGACCTATGGGGTCTGCCCCATACTTGCCGTGTGAGCAGGTAGTTCCATGTCTACTCACAGTTTATGTTGCGCTGTGTTGGGGGTGTCAGTGCTCTTCTCGGCAGGGCCGCGTCCCAGCTCCGGGGCGTCATGGACCCAGCGGCCACAGCAATCACCACCCGAAGCCTCCGAGGCCCAAGCCAGTTCCTCCATCTGCTTGACTCCCGCCGAAGCCGCAGGCGGTTAGGTCTCCGTTTCAGCTCGCCTGCGGCGCCCCAGCCACCGTCGATCTCATCTGGGCAGCAACCACCCCTTCGCTCTCAGCCTCTTCTCAGGTCCTCGGGCCGTGCAGCTCCCCACTGTGGAGCATCAGGAGCTCCAGCGGCCGCAGAGATCGCTTCCAGAGGCCTCCGAGGCCCGGGCCAGTTCCTCCGTCTGTACGCCTCTCGCCGAAGCCGCAAGTGGTGTGGTCTTCATCACAGCTCACTAACGGCACCCCAGCCGCTGTCTTGCACGGCCGGGCAGTAGCTACCTTTTCACCACCAGCCCCTTCTCAGGATCTCAGGCCACGCGTCCCGGCAGTCGGCGCGGACGCCCAATCCATGTTGCCTCACACAGATGGCTCCCCTCACTTAGAGCCCCAACACCGGGTTCCACGTCTGTTTAATAGGACCCAGGGGGCCCCCCAAACTGCTGATATTGTCAGGATCAAGGTAGGCCAGCATGGAGCTCCGGTTTTAGGCGGCCGCCCTCTTAGGCCGTCAAACCATCCCCCCCCGTCCAGAGGTCCTTGATGGGCCAGGTTGGTTATCGTGATCCAGGTGTGCAGAGCTGCTATCATCACTGTGGTCTCCTCTGGGGGGGGGACTGGATGTTTCTGGCAACTCCTCTCAGGTGACGTTGAGCAGGGGTTCTGTGGGGATGAAAATGCAGTGTTATTGTATCTGCGTGTGCCATCTTGTGCATTAGTGTGTTTCCCTGTATGGTTGTGATTGTCCTGTCAGCTTTGCCTTGTGTGTGTGGTGATTTTGTGGGCAAGGTGATTCTATCTAATGGGCATGCTGTGGTGATGGGTGTCCATGGATAGTGAGGTATATGTGAGGTGGTGAAGTGATGGGGTGAGGGTAGGGGTAGGAGTTTGTGATGGCATGCAGGTAGGGTGGGGGATATTGTAGTAAAGATTTGACTTACCAGATTCCAGTCTTCTGCTACTCCTGCAAGGCCCTCAGGATGCATTATTGCCAAGACTAGACCCTCATATGTTGTTAGTTGTGGGGGAGGAGGTGGGGGTCCACTGCCAGTCCTCTGTACTGCTACCTGGTGTCTTGCAACCACGGAACACACCTTCCCCCTTAGGTCTTTCCACCTCTTCTTGATGTCATCCTTTGTTTTGGGGTGCTGTCCCACTGCGTTGATCCTGTCCACGATTCTCCCCCATAGCTCCATCTTTCTAGCAATGGACGTCTGCTGCACCTGTGATCCGAATAGCTGTGGCTCTACCCGGATGATTTCCTCAACCATGACCCTTAGCTCTTCCTCTGAAAACCTGGGGTGTCTTTGGGGTGCCATGGATGTGGTGTGAATGATATGTATGAGGATGTGTTGGGTGATGTGTTGTGTTGTGTGCTGTGAGGTGCATGGATGGTGTATGTGTGATGGTGTTCTGTGGCTCCCATTGAGTGGGTGCTCCTGACTTGTGTCCCTCTGTGTTGGCATTTTTTTTTTCACTGAAAGGGTTGTGGGTGTGTGTTTCATAGTCGTCTGTGTGTGTAGGTGTGGTGTGTGTATGTGTATCAGGTGTGTGTAGTTTGAATTGTCCAATGTGGTGGTGTTTTGTAAATGTGTGGGTATTTTGAGCTTGGTGGTATGGGGAGCTTATGTGTGATTGGATGGGCCATCACTGGCAGGATGGGTAGGAGAGCTGGTTCCAGTCCTACTTACTCCTGAATAGGCTGTGTCCTGTCTCCACACAAAGGCTGCATCCCCCTGTAGTTATCCTGGAACCTGGCCAGAATTGCAGGGCATCGGTGTAATTCAAAGGTATGCCTCTAGAAGCTCCTCCACACTTCAGAGCCACAATGTTGTATAAATACCGGACCCCAGTCACCACTCCTTCAATGCATTGGATCTGTGGATAATCTGTCATGAAGAAGTACTACAATGCTGCTGAAAGGACCACCACTCTGGTGGACTGCTGCTCTGCAGAAACTGTTGTTCTGCTGTGCTGACCTGTTGCCAGCTGCCCTCTTACCTGGGGAAGGAGAATTGGACCTGTAACTTCATCTTGAACAAAGGACCACAGAGTGACTCCAAGAGCTAGTCTGCTGGACTCCTGATTTGATCCTCAGGGACATAAAAGCCTCTCCAACACCCTGTACTAGCCCCTAGATCCAGCTCCAGTGAGTTCTTAACCCCCAAGTGGTGCCATTCAAATCCTAGACCCTTGTTGAGGCTCACAGGTGCTGACATCAAGCTTTTGGGCTCTTGACTACTGTGAACAGGCCTATTTGCACTGAGATCTCATAGTTCGCACTGTAAATTGGCAGGTATTTACCCGAGGTCCCAATATTAAAGGTGAAATGCCTTGGCACCCCAAGGTAATTTTACATTTTTTTTGGATCCCACCATTGTCCAGTCAAACTTTATATAGGAACTCTTTCCTTCATTTTCATCCATCAGGTGGTTGAGTCTGCCTTGGTGACATTGTCCTATGAAGTGGGAAAGGTTTCCGAGGATAAAGCATGACAGAATTAGTGTGTGAGCTTCTTCTGCTAAAAGGAATGGCTTTCTCACATGACCCAACAAGATTGCCAGGATACCCACATAGGACTTATACCTCTCCGTTAAGGATGAAGTCTTTGAGTTTTACTTGTGACGGTACCCTTACATGTTTATGTAATTATTCCAGGGAGGACGTATGGTGGCATTCTACCTCCCCCTCTCCACTGAATGTTGCTAGTGAAATAATAAAACTGCCACCATGGTATAATTCTAATTTCTTTTTCTATGTTAACCCTTTTCATAACACGATTTGGAAACATTCCTTGTATTGGCTTTTGTATATTGAGAAGATATTTACAAATGACTGCAGCAGATAATGCACCTTCCCCCATTACATACTGCTGCTTCAGAGTGCTAAGTGTGTGCACCTTATGCAACGGGCCCTGGTTACAAAGGGCATGTAGGATGCATTGAGGAAGGCAGAGTGTAGAGAACAAATGCAAAAGCATAGAGGGGTGCTTTAAGAAAGTGGCTTATTTTTTAGGCAGGATGCCTGCCCATTTCATAACGCTGCTTGCTAGGGTGAACCCTGAAAGTCAACAAATTAACCTCAGCTCAACCCCCTAGCAACTATGGCACAAAGCATAGAGGCAACATATAAAGTATTTATGCAGTACCAAAGAGTAATAAAGGCAAAACACAAAATGATAAAAATCCCAAAGTGAATTAGAAACATAGAGTAGACTTTGTTCTGGTGCCCTAACAACCACAGACGTAAATTTGTAAGGCCCACAGGACTTCTTGGGAAGGCACATAGACACTCTACGGTGTCGGGCACAGACCAATACCAAAGTCCAGTTCAAGCCCAGTTGCTTCTGTTCAACTAGATACTTTAGGAAAAAGTTCTCTTGCAGCTTGTTATGAGCCTGTGGCCACAAAGGAGGTCAACCAACTTATACTTGGAGTCTGCTTCTTTCTCCTGAGGAAGGCAGTTCGAGTCCCTCGGGGCTCCTGTTAGGTTACTGTTAGCAGATTCAGTCCTCTTCTGATCTTCCAGAAAGTCTTCTGAGGGGAGTGTTACATTTATGCACTGCATCAGCTAGTGGGATGGTGGTGACTCCTGACTTCTCACTATAAAATGGGATACATGTTCCCAGGGGCATCCCTATTCACTGTTGCAGCAGTTACTATTTGCTATACTGCAACATACTCCACAATTAACTTTTTTCTTAATCCATGATAGGGAACCCTATACTGCTCATTTACAGCCTGTGCCCACCAAGAGCTGAGCCCATGGTAAGGAGCAACCTCCTTCTCTGGGATCACTTGAAAGCAGTTCTGGTGATAGCTTCCTTCCCACAGAGTTTACCCTTACATTTATTTGTGAAAGGGTACCAAGATGTTGTATCTGTTCTGGAGAGGTGTTCACACTTCGTTCACACTTCATTCAGGCCAAGTACATCTGGGCAGTTGCTGGACAATGAAAGAAAAATTTGCCTCCAGCAGCTTCAGGCAGGATAATGTCAATCTTCTTAAAGTAAAATTTCTAATATATGTACTAAAAATTCAGCTTCACCATTAGATTGGATTTGTATTAAATATAAAAAGGTCTGTGAATGGATTCTATAGCTAGCACAGGTAAATGTTATAGAATAAAGTGTATAACCTACATGTTGACTTTTCTGATGTGGAAGTTACAGCCTGACAAATGACAATGCTGTTTTGGGCCTAGTCTCTGAGGTGATATGCAGTTTCTAATGACACGTTCCTCTCTTGAATATTATGCAGCCTATCTTCTAGGCAGCAAGGTGCACTTTGAGATGACTTATTTGATATTGAAATCAAGTTTTCCTACCTGTCAAAAAGTGATTCTGACCTGTTTGTGCTGTGGGATTAAAGCAGCCACTGTCTTGCTACACAGTGTATGCCTGACACAATGTTTTCACTGCCATTGTAGTGGGTGGGACAATAGGTGATGAAGACCAGAAGTGGCATTTACCTTTCCACGCAGAGGCATATTTCTGCACCCTACATTATGGCCTTATAGGAAAGTTTTTGGCACCAATCAGATTTAAGTCAATTTCAACATGTTTAAAGGGGATCACAGGCACTTTACTCCTTTTAGCAGCAGTTAAGTGAACAGATTTCAAATTCCAGCAAAACACATGACAGATTCTCTCTAGTTCCCATTGACCACTAGTGATTACTTCACAGAAAGTGTCAAACATGGTACCTATCTCTGGTGGTCAATTCCTATATATCAATGTAGGAGCTTCCATCATTGAAGCTGAACAAAGGTCAGATACGCATGGCTTGCTAATGCTCTACAATTATGTTCAGATACTGCCAGAGAGAATTGACTATTTTTCAAAATATTGTTTTGATTGCTCCTTTAACTTCTTGGGTGCCCTGGAAGTAATGGATATCTCCTCGGCTACAGCGCTGCTGTGCTGAGGACGTAAGTTTTATGTCCTGTACCTGACCCACAGGGGAGGGATAGTGCTCCCCCTATGAGCCTCCCTCCCCCTCCCCTGGGCAGGGATGGAAGGGGAAGCACTTCCTCTACCACCCAGATCCCCCTGCTTACATCATGAGAAGCAGACGGATGCACTGGAAGCCATTTGCTTCCAGTGCGTCGAAAAAGAAACAGGTAAGTTTCTCCTCCGGCTGTGGGGCATTTACTTTGAAAGAGGCATCGAGGTAAAGGAAAGACCTTTTCTTTCCCTCAATGTCTCTTTCAGCATTCCTGCTGCTTGATCGCACAGCAGGAATGCCCACTAGACACCAGGGATTTGTTATTAGTCAATTTTGTTTGGTAGGGAGAGGCCACTTGACGGGCATTTTGTTTTACACCATTTCTGCCCCCTTGAGGGCAGATATGTCTATTATTTTTGGGCTGATCTGTTTCCAAGGGGGGCAGAAGCCACTAAGGTGCCAGGCATTGTTTAAGTTTTTTTTTTGTGTGGGGGGTGGCCCCTTGGGTAAAGGTTGCCCCGCAAAGGGGGCACAGCACTTCTGGCCCCCTTGAGGGCAGATAAGCCTGTATTGTTAGGCTCATCTGCCCCCGATGGGGGCAGAAATCACTTAGGCACCAGGGATCTTGAGTATCTGTGTGTTTATTTGTGTGGAATGGCGGCCCCTTGGGCAAGGGCCGCAACCCCCAAAGGGGGCACATTACTGATGGCCATTTCAGACACCAGGGATTATTTTGTTTTATGTTTTTTCAGTGTGTGGGCAGCCCACTGGGCAAGGGTCGCCACCCCAAAGGGAGCACTTGCCTGTTGGCCATTTCTGCCCCCCTTGGGGGGCAGAAGCCACAAAGACACAGGGATTTTTTCAGTTAGTTTTTTGTGTTTTTTTGTGTGAGGGACATGACCCCTTGGAAAAGGGTTGCTCCCCAAAGGGGGCATACAACTTTTGCCCATTTCTGCACCCTTGGGGTCAGATTGGCCTATTTTCTTAGGCCCATCTGCCTACAAAGGATGGGGGGGGCAGAAGCCACAAAGACACCAGGGATTATTTTATTTTAAGTTTTTTGTGTGGGGGGGGGGTTCTTGTACAAGGGTTGTCCCCCAAAAGGTGGCACTTGGCTGTTGAGCATTTCTCCCCCCTTGGGGGCAGATCGATGTATTATTTTTAGGCCTATCTGCCCCCAAGGGGAGGCAGAAGCCACTATGGTGCCTGGGATTTTTTTTGTTTTGATTTTTTATGTGTGTGGCGGCCCCTTGGGCAAGGGTCGCCCCCCAAATGAGGCACACAACTGGTGGCCATTTTTTACCCCCTTTGGGGCAGATCAACCTATTTTTTTTAGTCCCATCTGGCCCCAAGGGGGTGGGGCAGAATCCACTAAGGCACCAGGAATAGTTTTGTTTATGTTTTTTTTAATTTTATTTGAGGGGGCAGCCCCTCGGGCAAGGGTCACCCCCGCCAAAGGGGACACATAACTGATAGCCATTTGAGACACCAGGGATATTTTGTTTGGTGTGGGGACCAGCCCCTTGGGCAAGGGACACCACCCCAAAGGGGACACAAGACTGTTGGCCATTTCTGACCCCCTTGGGGGAAAATCGGCCTATTATTTTTGGGGCCATCTGCCCCCAAGGGGGGGCAGAAGCCACAAAGACCCCAGGGATTTTTTCAGTTTGTTTTTGTGGGATTATTTTTATATTGGGGCATGACCCCTTGGACAAGTGTCGCTGCTCAAAGGGGGCACAAAACAGTTGGACATTTTGCCTATTTTATTTGGCCCTTCTACCCCCAAGGATTATTTTATTTTATGTTTTTTTGTGTGGGTGGCAGCCTCTTGTGCAACGATTGTCCCACAAAAGGAGGCACTTGACTGTTGGGCATTTCTGCCTCCCTTGGTGGCAGATCAGCCTATTATTTTAATTTTTTGGCTCCAGTGATTTTTTAGTTTTTTTTTCCTTTTTTGTGGGGCGGCCCCTTGGGCAAGAGTCACCTCCCAAAGGAGGTACACAACTGTTGGCCATTTCTGCCCCCCTTGGGGGCAGATCAACCTAGTTATTTTAGGTCCATAGAATCCACTAAGGTACCAGGGATAGTTTGTTTATGTTTTTTGTTATGTGGGGGCAGCCCCTTGGGCAAGAGACTCATAACTGTTGGTAATTTCGCCCCCCCCTCCTTTGGGGTCAGATCAACCTAGTTTTTTAGGGCAATCTGCCACCAAGGGGGAAACCACTAGACATCAGGGACGATTTCAAAATATTTGGTGGTGGGATGTTTGTCAACTGACAAAGTATTTGCATTTGTGATTATAACCGTTTATTTTTACTTTTTGTTCTATTTCAAAGCTTATGCCTCCTTTGCTGTAACTCCTGGCGGCCTTGGCAGAGGTTGACCTGCAGTTTGTGTAGTTGCATATTTTAGGTAAGAAAAATCTATTTACTCCAAAGGAGTATTGCTGCCATGCATGAATGACATTTTTATAAGTGGTGTACTAAATGCAGGATTGTGTGTCAAATTGTCCTTTGATTTTTGCATAATTATATTTATGTTGTCATATGTCTAATTGTCTTTTCTTTTTTCTTTGTAGTGGGATATCATTGGTGATTGCTGTGTCTGTGCAGAGTAGTTGCTGGCGAGTCTAGCTTTTTCAGGCAAGTGAGTGGTATAGAGTTTTGGTACATAACTCTTTGTGATAAAGGCACACTTTGTTTATTACTTATTTTAGACAGTGCTGGTTGCTGTTGGCACATTTGTCAATTACTTTTCTTAGAAAGGATCATGGGTAGCTGCAGGGTGACCGCTCAGCAGATTGTTGGTATGCTTTTTGAGTCATCTTCTGACCATGATAATGAGACTGACTCTGCATCTGAGGCAGAGGAAGGAGTAAGTGTGAGATTCTGTCAGTGAATTTTCTGTCCAAGAGAAATCTTCTGATGAGGAAGGCACTTTCAGTGCAGATGAAGGGTCTGGTTTAGAGGAGGACACTGATGTGCCAATAGTGCAGCAGATTGGGACTGAAAGGTTTCCCTTTGGAAGACCTGAACTCTGGGTTGCCCCAAACATGGAGCAGCCAGGGTTGCCTGCCTTTATTGGTCTCTCGGGTGTAGAGTCAATATGGAAAACTTTTTGCCTATCAATTTCTTTCAGTTGTTTATAGACAATGTATTTGAGGGACAACAGTGCCAGACTTAGGCCACACTCTAGAGCTACCCAGTGGATTCCCACAAATCTGGAAGACATGAAAAAGTTCTTGGGTTTGACTTTTTTGATGGGGTTGACAAGGAAGCCATCGCTGTCTTCTTATTGGTCTACTAGTCCCTTGATGGCAACAGCTATATTTCCTGCAACATTGACTCGTAATCGGTATTTGTTTCTTCTATGGATGCTGCATTTTGCTGACAATGCTTTAGCCTTGCCACAAGATCACTTTGATTCTGACCGTCTTTTTAAGATTAGGCATGTCCTTGATCACTTTGTAGGTCGGTTTTCAGAGGTCTAAGTTCCAGGGAAAGAACTATCTGTGGATGAGTCTTTGGTCCTGTTTAAGGGCCGTTTGTGTTTTTAGACAGTACATTCCTAGCAAGAGGGCACAGTATAGAATTAAGATGTATATGCTGTCTGAAAGTAGTACAGGATATGTTTATAATTTCTGGGTCTACACTGGTAGGGATTCCAATATTGACCCCCCTGGTTGTCTGCCCACTTTTGGAGTTAGTGAGAAAATTGTGTGGGAACTTGGTAGACAACTGTTCAATAAAGGGCACCATTTGTACCTAGATAACTTCTACACAGGAGTGCAATTGCTCAGGATCTTGTTCAGAGTGGACACTGTTGCTTGTGGCACAATCTGCTCTAACCGCAAAGCCTACCCAAGGGAGCTTGTGTGTAAAAAACATGAGAGAGGACAGTGCAGTGTAAAAAACTTGAGAGGGGCAGTGTAATGCCTTATGTAATGATGAGCTGCTAGCTGTGAAATTTGCAATCAGGAGGGATGTCTACATGCTGTCTTCCATCCACGATGAGCATACTTCCCCTGTGACTGTTTGGGGTCAGGTTGCCGAAGTGTGCAAACCTGCGTGCATTTTGGACTACAATAAGCACATGGGTGGTGTTAAAAGCGTAGATCAACGGTTGGAACCTTACACTGCCGTTCGTAAGTGTTACGTTTGGTATAAAAAATTGGCTATACATGTGGTCCACTTAGCAACTTTTAATGCTTTTATTGTGTTCAAAGATTGTTCCCCTGAGTCAAGGATGAAATGTGTTGAATTTCAGGAGTCTGTGATAGAGAGCCTTGATGTAGGGGAACATGCAAGAGTTCCTAGAGAAGCAGTGGTGAAGGATGTGGCTAGATTGAAGGATCGCTACTTTCCTGACCACATTCCTCCCACTCCCAAAAAAGACTTTCCCACCAAGAAATGTAGAATCTGTGCCAGAAGAGGTATCTGGAGTGAGACTCATAGGTACTGCCCCAATTGTCCTTCTAAGCCTTGGCTGTGTGTGGCCGGCTGTTTCAAATGTTACCATGTTACCACACCCCAAAACATTATTGGGAACTACTGCGAGTGTAAACTGCCTGTTCTATATTGTCTAATATTTATTGTTCAGTTTCATGTTTGGCATTACTGCCATGTATTTAGTTGGAGATTTTGTGTTTGTAGTTTTGTACTTACTTAATTAATTAGAGTTTTCTTTTTTGTTTTATAAAAGCGATGGAGGTGTGCGTAGAGTGGCATTTGCTGGAGGTGTAAATAGTGACACTGCTACCCAAATGCCACTCCACACACTCTAGCTGGTGTGATTGCTGTGTCAGGCATGTGGGTATATGAAAGTGATTGGCCCTTGAATGCCGCTGTCTGTTGATGTGAGTGTTCAAATGTGCTGGGCCCGTGGATGGCGGGGTGAATGGTCTTGTACACATCATGTATGAAAGGTGTGTGAATGGACTGTGAAGCGGTTGATGCCTTGTCGTGGCTTTACAGCTCATGAGCTGTGAGTCATTGGTTCAGTTTTTTGGCCTTTCACTTATTAACAGTAAAAATTAGAAATGCCAGTAAACTTGAGAACATTGCTGAAGAACAAGACCTGGGCAGTTACACTGTAAGATAGTGCAGCAGAGGTCACAATATGTTGCCAAATTCTGAAAGATCATCTGGATGCAACAGCAACTAGCAATTACATTACAGTTGAGACTGCGGACGAGCGTGTCCTCCCACCCGACATGGTTTATGATTTAAATATCCCAATTGAGGGAGACGTAGAGTGCACCATTGGTGTGATATTCTGGGGTGAGCTTAGTTGTGATAGACTACTGACCAAAAGGGACTGGCCAAATGAGCACGTCCATAAGTTCCCACATGGGGAAGATGTGATTTTGCTTTCTTTCTCTGATCTTGTTCCAGAAGCGGTAAACCAAGCCTATGCTGTCAATTGGGCTTTAGCGCAGGGACCTGCGTTATACTGCAACCATGTAGGTTGGGACAATGATTCTCCTTGTCATGTAATACCTATTAGGTCTACACCCCATACTCAGACACAATATCCTGTTAAACATGAAGCAAAACTCCATTGAGGGAGATCCTCACTCACCTCGAGTACCTAGTTGTAACTAAGCCCTGCGCCTCGGCAATGAATAACCCGTTATTACCTGTTGCAAAGCCTGTCCATTTGTATAGAATAGTCCTAGATTACAGACATTTAAACAGTCATACACGCACATATGCAATACAAAATTCACAAAGCACAGCACTAATTAACAATATAGAGCACAAAAAGTTCAAAACAACATTGGATATCTCCAATGGTTTTTTTCTGCCAAAATTAGCACATGAAAGTCGGGACCTGAATGCATACTCATTTGGCTCACAAAAACATTTTTGCCATTTGCCCCAATGCTATAGGAACAGCCCAGGGCTGTTCTCAACCCCTGTAACATCAATATTCCATGATATTGACCCTGAGGCGTTGTCTCACGTGGATGACATCTATCTTACAGATGACGACCTCAACATTCATCTTGCCAGGGTTGATCAGATCACTCTAGGATCCGCAGCCCTTGGTTACAAATTTAATTTTAGGAAAACAAAAATAGCCTTTCTCAGTTTATTGTTCCTGGGGTATGAGCTATCCAACAAGGGCAAGAGCCTGGCCCCGCAATTTTTAGAAAAATGTGCTCAACTTCAGCCACCAAATACAATCAAGAAACTTTAGTCTTTACTTGGTTTCTCCTACTTTGCAGAACACACATTCCTGACTATGCACAACGCATCAAGCCACTTTATGATTTAACACAACCTGATTTTTTTAGCAGACACCGGACAGTTGAACACACACACATTCTTAGGGAATTGCAACAGGACATACTAGAAGCAAAACACTTACACGCCCGTGACAACAAATCAAATTTCGTCATCTGAATTATTGCTGGTACCAAAATTGGGTTCACTTATATCACTTTTAATGAAGGAGACAAAGGCCCTTATTACGACTCTGCCAGTCGGTGTTAAAGCGGTGTTAATACCACCAACAGGCCAGCAGTAAAAAAAAATTGGATTTTAAGCCTGGCGGTAACTGCCTTCACAGACAGCCACTTTAACACTCCGACTACCAGGGTGGTAATGGCCGCTGGGCTGGAGACTTTGGTCTCCAGCCGCGTGGCCGTCACAATCCCACCCTCGGAATTATGACCCGGCCTACCACCATGGTTTTTGTGCCAATCTTACTGCCACGAAAACCATGGCGGTAGGCACTATTAGTGCCAGAGAATTCCTTCCCTGGCACTGATAGGGGTCTCCTCCAAAATTCCAGACACAAGACTATCTCCAACAAGAACAGGAGTACCCTGCACCTATAACATTTTGCCACTTGACAAATACTATGCTGTCATTTACACTGATGGTTCAGCATAACTGGCTGTAGGTACCAAACATCAATCCTCATCTGCTTGCGCAGCCTTGAGTGGGATGATGAAGGATGGTGTATCACACCCTCATAATACCTACATGCAGACCCTAGGGGACTGCACAGCCCAGCTGGCTGAACTCAAAGCCCTGATATTAGTGCTAAAGCACACAGAGCCAGGACAACTCACTCTGATTGTCTGTGACTCTGCTGCATCCAGTCCTACAGTGATTATCTTAATCATTGGAAGTGGAACGGGTTTAGAGACTCCAAAGGGAACACCATAAAACACAGAACTCTGTGGGGTAGGGTGGCTGATCAAGATCGAGTGATCCCCAATCAGGACCAGAGATAAGATCTCATCAAAGCAGCGCATTAGGGTGTTACATCTGCTCATGCTGATATTTCGGACATGGTAACACTCTTACAGAAACGCTTCTGGTAGCCAGGTCTATATAAACAGACAAAACAATACATCCTTTGTTGTGACATTTGCCAGCAGATTAAGGGTTCCAACATCAAATGCCCACCACAGATATCCCTCTTAGTGTCCATCAATTGTCTGGGTGAAATGCACAAGGGAGCTGTCAACCAGCCCAGCCCAGATGAGGATTGGAGACAGGCTGTAAGGCACAAAGGGATTTAAGTGCAGAGAAATGCTCACTTTCTAAAAGTGGCATTTCTAAAATACTAACATAAAATCCAACCTCACCAATAAGTAGGATTTTGTATTATTATTCTGGCCATACTAAATATGACCTGGTTACCCCTTTCATATCAGAATCTACCACTCAAACAGTATATGACTGTAGTCCTAATGCTACTCTATGAAAGGAGCAGGTCTCACAGTAGTGGAAAACAAATTTAAGAGTTTTACACTACCAGGACATATAGAACACACATGTTCATGTCCTGCCTTTTACTTACATAGCACACTGCCCTATGGGTTACCCAGGAACTACCTTAGGGGTGACTCATATGTAGAAAAAGGGGAGTTTAAGGCTTGGCAAGTACTTTTAAATGGCAGGCCTGAGACATGGCTAAGGGGATACTTATGTGGGTGGTACAGCCAGTGCTGCAGGCCCACTACTAGCATTTAATTTGAAGGCATGTGTAGTGCACTTTAGTAGGGACTTACAAGTAAAGTAAATATGCCAATTGGGTATGAGCCAATGTTACCATGTTTTTAGGGAGAGAGCACATGTACTTTCACACTGGTTAGCAGTGGTAAAGTGCCCAGAGACCTAAAGCCAGCAAAAATGAGTTCTGAAAAAGAAGAGGAGTAAGGCAAAACATTTTAGGGTGACCCTTCAGAAAGGCCATTTCCAACACAACGGTTCAGGCTGGTACCCATAACTCTTCACTGTCCAGACTGGCTGGTTGTTAATATTGCCAATAGACACAAATGCGTGTCAGGCACTTTTTGTGAATTCTTCAGGGGGCTTCAAAATTAGCTGGCTAGACCCTTGCTTTGTTTCGGATCAACACATGGGTATAGTTACAGCATACAGTGTGGGTAAACTGTGCCAACAACCTGTATAGACTAACACGTTAGCCACAGTTCAGGAACATCTTAACACTCTTTCTGAAGATATAGGGCCTCATTATGAACTGGGTGGGATGCCCCTCTGCCAACCATGCCGGCGGTCAATAGAAGACCGGCAGTGGCGGTGGCTGGCATCCTGCCAAATAATGATGCATGGAACCTTACTGCCCTTGATGGCGGTGAGGACAGCCATGCACCATTCTGATGGTCAGTGGCCATACACCACCACACCTATAATGAAGCAGTTATAGGCGCAGTGGTGTATGGAGAGGCGGTGATGGGGGCAGAGACGCATCCAGGGAGCCCATTTCCTCCTGGAGCAGTGAGACGGAAGAGGTAAGTGCTGTCTGAGAGGGAAGGTGGGGAGGGGTGTGTGTGTGAGTGTGTGAGTGCATGGGGGTATGCGTTAGTGTATGTGTGGAGGGATGTGTGTCTGTGTGCATGTATGCATGTGTGCATGTAGGTGAATGGGTGCATGTGGATGTGGGGAGTTGGGATTTCGGGGGACCTATATGTAGGCGTGGGGGATGGTGAGGGTCAGGTTGGGAGGACCTACATGGGGTTTTGGGGTGTAGGGTTGGGGGGTCAGTTTTTAGGGTTCGGGGTGGGAACGGTTCTAGGGGCTTGAGGGGTGGGTAGGTGTAGTGGCAAGGGGGGCTGGCGGGTTACATACTGCTGTTAGGAATGATTATTCCTGTCACCCGTTTGCTTTCCGCCAGGGATTACCTGGCGGGGTATCTCACCAGGAAATCCCTGGTGGAAATTGAATCATAATCCCACTGCCAGTCTGGCCTCCACCGCCGGGTGGAATGTGCCCACAGTCTGCCCGGCGGTCGAATCTGGCCTGGCAGTGGGTGGTAGTGAACTGTCTGCTTTACAGTCAGTTCGCTACTGTGTTCAGAATATGGCAGTCCACCATGCTGTTGGATGTAATGACCGCCACCGACCGGCGTAGCGGTCCAGCCCTCCATGTTGATAATGACCACCATAGACTTGCAGGGTTTTTTGTTAGGTCATAGAAAGCCACGCTGTATAAGATTTATCAATGCCATGTATAATTAGAGCTGGAAGCTTCCTCAGATAGAAGCTGCTGCACATTTGAGGCAGATAGACAAGACAAACTTAGAAAAGGCTTTAGCTGTTGTTGCCAAAGGCATGAACACTCTGTCCAAAAGGAATTTGCTTTTTACTGTAGCAGAAATTCCATCTAAGATATGGCTTTTACATGGCATTAGCAACTTGCCCATTTCCACTTTTCATTTTTCGAAATGCTGAAAAATCTTGCTATGGGCAGATACGAGCGGCTAGGCAATAGCTATATTAAAGAAGAGTGGGAGTTGCCCTTTGATTATAAAAGGTTGAGTAGTGAAACAGAGGTAATTCTCTATAGAATCAACTGTCAGACAACTGTTAGTCATTCAATGATCAGCAAACAGGTGTCCTTCATAGCCTATGCAATGCCGGGATCACAAACTTGGCCTGTTTTCTGAAGGGTACTTCCATCCCTTTGATCTGACCAGCATTTCATGTACTTTTAATTGGAAGTTATTTGGTGCTGAGGGACCAAAGATGTTGCAGTTTCCAACCTGGAAGTGCCTACTAATCTCCATCTCTAAGGTTGTTACATGTTGTGGACATGTTTTATTCCTCCCACACAGGAGATAAGAGCAGCAGAAATGTGGCCACACATTGATACTGCTAATGTAAATTATGACAAGCTGAGCAGACTAAAGACACTACTGTTTCAAAAACAAGTGGTGTTGACTTCATCTAGAGAGCCATGTGCTCTCCCGATAGCAAGATCATCAGCTTAGATACAATCCCTATTAAATACAACTTCCCCAAGCACTTTGGAGAGCTGGTATTTAACGCCTCGAGCACTACCGGGATTGCCCATTTTTTTAAGGCTGCCAGGTCTGGATTCATGTCCATCTTCCAGACTGTCTTTGGAGTCATTCCTTAAGCCATCCATTCACTCTTTTAAAGTGTGTTTGCCAGCTTTCCTATAATTTTGGCACTAATAGGCAGAATACTACTGCTCTTGGTTCTGATTCGCAGTAGTTGTGCCTTTCCAGCTAAACGAAGTAATGGAGCCACTACCACCAGCCCAGCTGTGCCGTGAATGTATGGTTCAGGTTTTTAATGCTCTGTTGCTGGATAAATTTGAGTGTGATTGGTCATTGTCATTCCGACCAGTCCTATGGTGTGTGCAGCCAGTCTTTCGCTCTTCGAACACTTGCATACAGTGTGTCTTGCTGTTCCACCAGTGCCTCCTGTGGATCAAGAACTGCTGATGTCCCCAGTGAAGGTTAATTCATGGTCATGCTCCTTGAGACTAAGGCTGAATTGCTAGGCCACTTATGAGCCTCCCTTAGTGAACGATCTGGCTCGTTTTGGCTGTAGAGTGTGCCACTCCTGCAGGTGGACCTGCATAAGAGACTACTATGCACTACTGCTCTGTGGATCCATCTGCCTATCCTGTCATCGATCAAACATCCTATGATGTGGCCTCCTTTCTGAGGGCTTTTCCATTTAATGAATTTGAAGACTCTCTTCAAGATTATGACTACTAAAAAGTAAATTAGATGATTGGCATACAATACTAAATTCAAAGATTTCCTTTTGACTTTGGCCTGCTGTGCTTGTCATGGCTGACATTATATCCCTTTGTATGTTTTTAGCTTCTATTTATAACACATTTTAAATACCAATTTTTAGCTAGTTTTTAATGATTTTAGCTTGTTCTAGTCCGGAGTGCTTTTAGCTTAGATTCATTCACCTTTGGTGGTGTCATCCTATGGCGTCATACTTGTTACGGCAATGGGGAGGGTGTAGTGAATACTATCTTCTTTTTATGGGAAGCAGGAGTTAGCTTAGCCCCCTGGCTTGTAAACTCATGCCCCCGCTACCCAGTGATTTTAAACCTACTTAGTTTACTCTGTTTTAGCACATTTATTTAATTATATTTTTCAAGATGGTTGCAATGTTTTAGTTTCAAATTATCAGTGTCATCATTATCAAGTGACAAAGATAAACAAGCTGAAACCATTCACTTTAGGTACTTTCCCTCTTGTGCGCTTTCGAGGGAATTGTTTATATAAATTTCCATCACCAGCATGACTTGTTATCTATTGTTTGGGAACAGTACTACGTCAGGGGTCCAATCAGATCTGTTTAAATACATCCCACACAGATAGATTCCAACCAGATGACATCACTTCTATCGATGCTGTTCCTCGCCTTGATGCTGATCCAGCCTTTGTTTCCCCACGGAGTCTGATCTAGAGAATTCATTCCAAGGTAACAAGGGTTGGAGGGGTTCTTCTCATGGACACTGCATTTGCAGATTAGGTTTATGTGATGCTATTAATATTGTGTTTGACCAATGACTTTGTGTTTCACCACTGCGCATATTAGTTGCTCAATGTTCACCAGTAGCACATTATGGGGGTGATTCCAAGCTTGGCGGGCGGCGGGAGCCAGCCGCCAAGCGGGAACCGCCAGAAGACCGTACCGCGGTCAAAAGACCGCGGCGGTCATTCTGGGTTTCCCACTGGGCTGGCGGGCGACCGCCAAAAGGCCGCCCGCCAGCCCAGCGGGAAAAAACGTTCCACGAGGAAGCCGGCTCCTAATGGAGCCGGCGGAGTGGAAGGGGTGCGACGGGTGCAGTAGCACCCGTCGCGAATTTCAGTGTCTGCTAAGCAGACACTGAAATTCTAAGTGGGGCCCTCTTACGGGGGCCCCTGCAGTGCCCATGCCATTGCCATGGGCACTGCAGGGGCCCCCAGGGGCTCCACGACACCCCATACCGCCATCCTGTTCCTGGCGGGCGAAACCGCCAGGAACAGGATGGCGGTATGGGGGTCGGAATCCCCATGGCGGCGCAGCAAGCTGCGCCGCCATGGAGGATTCCCCTGGGCAGCGGAAAGCCGGCGGTACACCGCCGACTTTCCGTTTCTAGCCGCGGCTGTACCGCCGCGGTCAGAATGCCCAAAGGAGCACCGCCAGCCTGTTGGCGGTGCTCCCGCGAACCACGGCCCTGGCGGTTTTTACCGCCAGGGTCAGAATGACCGCCTATATGTTTTGTTCAGTTTAGCCGCCTATTGGCTTTGACATGGCATTAGCCATTATTTTCTGTATTCAGTTTAGCCGCCTATTGGCTTTGACATTGCATTAGCCATTACATTCTGTATTCTGCTTATTGGCTTTGACATGCTGTATTCAGTTTAGCTGCCTATTGGCTTTGACATGATATTAGACATTACATTTTGTATTCAGCTCAGCTGCCTATTGGCTTTGACATGATATTAGACATTACATTTTGTATTAAGCTCAGCTGCCTATTGGCTTTGACATGATATTAGACATCACATTTTGTATTCAGCTCAGCTGCCTATTGGCTTTGACATGACATTAGACATTACATTTGATATTTAGGTTAGCTGCCTATTACCTTTAACGTGGAGTTAGTCATTACAGTTGAGAATTCAAGCTGTATTTTTCCAAGCTGTGTTTTTGCACAAGATGAACCAAGATGTTTTCTTCACACCAGACTAGACCTGATAAGAGAGAGTACATTTGGTGTTTTCCTTTCTGCTCAGGCTTGGGAAGAGGAGAAGTCTAGGAGATCTGGCCAGTCTCCAAAGGTTTGCGCAGTTTTCCCGAGTCTGAGAGGAGGGGGCACGCTTTTGAAAGGATGACTCGGGGCTTCAGAGATTTAGATTCGAATCTGCTGGACTTCGGGCTGGAACTTGGTGCCAGTTGCCAGTCTCCCGTGTGGGTAGATAATCTCTTTCTCGCAGTTGACCAGAGTCATCAACTTGCAGACCCCAGAAAGATGAAGCGGTAAATAGTTTCTCACACGGTGAAGTATTTATTTTGCTTTGCATTCAATATTTTATCAATATCTTATATATATAACCTGCTGTTTACATTGCAACTGAGAAGTACTGTGATATATTTTGTTTTCATTGCTGCAATACTTTTACTCATTTGAACGTGTGCTTGAAATCTATTAATTCGTACCTCAAGAACTTGTGGGTGGGGAGGAATTAACAACAATAAACGTCTTCTTTGAACTCAGAAGTGCATTCTTGATATGTTCTGTAAGCTCTGATACGAGATAAGAAGGAAAACAGAACATTTTGGTACCAAAAGTGGGGTAGGGTCGAAGTATAGATTTCTACGTGCACAATTTAAAAGTGTAATTGTTTTTTTTGTTGTTTGGAGAATTACAGAAGCACGGCAGACCATGTTTGAAAATGCATGTGTAGTTAAACTGCCTGATGGTGCTGTGAGAAACATGTTTTTGTTGTTGTGATGAAGCATATTTAGAAAATGTGCCTTTTGGAAGCAATGAAGTTCCTTTTGTTTTTGGCAGAAGGGTTTGTGAACTTTTATCTGCTTACAGAGAAATGCAGGAGAAATGTAGGCAGTTGGAACATGAAAATGAGAATTTACGTGAGCAAATTAGCCAGAATATATTAATGCAAGATAATGCTGAAAGTTATAAAACTGTTGTTTTAGAAGAATCTGTCTTTTCCCATTCCAGTAATGAGGGGGTTAAGACAGCTTCGAGCTACTCTGAGCCTCCGTGTGAGCCAGGTTTTTTTGGCAGTCAAAGTGCATTCCTTAACTGATAACACGGAGAACAACGACGTGATTTACGAGTTAGCATCGCAAAATGCACAAGTAAAACGAAAGATTTTAGTGTTTTTTACTGTTTGCACTAAGCAAGAGACACCGAGTTTCATTAGCTTGTTTGATTTTTGGAAACAGAATAGCCCTCATCTGAGTGAAATCCTAATACTTTGGTATAACGTCAATATGCAGCTGCGCGCTTGTGATTTGGCAAATGAAATAATTCAGACTTTAGGTTTCTGCGCAGTGCAAGAGGGAAACACTGATGTACATGTAAATCAGGAACAGGGGAAGAAAATAGTGCCCCTAGCTAGGATCATACACTGGATCTGGTACCTGCAAGACAGGGCTAGAGTACCACAGATAAAAGAGTTACTAGTGAAATTGAGTGCACCCTTTGAACTCGTGTCCACTGAGGATAAAAAACATGTTTGTTTGACTAATTCTTTATTGACTGAAATGTTATTTTCTGGCGCCGGAGAAGGAACAGAGTTGTACAATGTGTGTCAGATTTTAAAGCAAGAGCTACATGAGATGTGTCATTTTTATACTGATTCTTGGTTCATTGCCAATGGTTTAGCCGTTTGGTTTTCCACATGGCTTGCACCTAACTGGTTCAATATCCTTGCAGATGTTAAAGAGAAAAATTCAGAGAGAGAAGTGTACACCCAGAATTCTGACTTAGTGGGGATGGCTAAGTGGGTGCACCAGAAATGTGAACAGCTGGGAGAAAAAGCCACTTACAGGTGGGCAGAGATGAGAGAGATGCACATTCCCCGAGATTTGGAAAAAACTGTGCAGCACGCAGAAGAGCAATCTGTCCCACAAGCAGTCACAGAGAGAGGAAAGTTACCAGGACAGATATGGCAAATTGATCAGGTTTTAAGGGGAATGATTGCTGCAGATTACCAAGGAGAAATCAAAATTATGCTGATAACTAGAAAATAATCTGATTCATTCATACAAATTGGAGACAGAATGGCCCAACTTGTCAAAAGTGCAGTGAATGGAGGTTTGGTAAAGAATGAGTCTGCCCCAGCCCCTCTGCAAGAAAAGGGAAGCTGTGGCACAGCAGATAAAAACCTCAGTGCTGAGGTGTGGGTTGAAGCCCCAGATGACCCTCCAGAACCTGCAGAAATCATAACAAAGGGCCCTAAAAACATCCTGCTGATTATAAAACTGGGAAAGAAAGAGAAAGGGTACATTTCAAATCACAAATGTTATTTGCAAGAAAAGTCATACTTTTTTCTTTTGCAGATCCTACCACGTTTCGCCACTGTCCCTGAGTGTGCTGTGTGGTCCCCCTTCTGGTGTGTGCGTGTGGGGTCGGGGAAGGGACCAAACCCCCAACCTGAACCTGGCTGAGTAAAGTGCCAGCACCATGGATCCATTTTGCGCAAATGGCGCCTTCAGTTCAAGTTCAACTTGTTTGATTGCATTCTTCTACTGGAACTAAGCAACCTTAACAGTTAACTGTCTGTGTTTTCTCGTGTGGAACTCTGACTTTCACTTACCTTCCAGCAAACCTTTCAGGTGGACCTTGCATCTTTACATGAGTAGAACTCATGCTACATCAAATTGCTATTTTAGAGACACTATAATCTCATTCAGAGTATAAAAGTTTCAGTCTTTTCTGTGCAGATGTATCTGATGTGAAAGGTTATGGGATCTATATGGTAATCCACTTTCATTGCTTTACAGTGATTGCTTTGATCATTCAAATCTGATTTGCTGATAATGTTTTTTTGTGCTGATGTTTTTTTTTTGTTTGAAACAAGAGATATGTGAAACAAAAATTCATTGGTCATAGGGTGGAATGTGATTCTATTAATATTGTGTTTGACCAATGACTTTGTGTTTCACCACTGCGCATATTAGTTGCTCAATGTTCACAAGTAGCACATTATGGCAGTCATTCCGACCCTAGCGGTCATGGACCGCCAGGGCCGGGGACCGCGGGAGCACCGCCAACAGGCTGGCGGTGCTCCCAAGGGCATTCTGACCGCAGCGGTACAGCCGCGGTCAGAAACGGAAAACCAGCGGTGTACCGCCGGTTTTCCGCTGCCCTGGGGAATCCTCCATGGCGGCGCAGCTTGCTGCGCCACCATGGGGATTCCGACACCCATACCGCCATCCTGTTCCTGGCGGCTTTGGCCGCCAGGAACTGGATGGCGGTATGGGGTGACGTGGGGCCCCTGGGGGCCCCTGCAGTGCCCATGCCAATGGCATGGGCACTGCAGGGGCACCCGTAACAGGGCCCCACCATGATTTTCAGTGTCTGCAAAATCGCGACGGGTGCAACTGCACCCGTCGCACCCCTTCCACTCCGCCGGCTCCATTCGGAGCCGGCATCCTTGTGGAAGGGTGTTTCCCGCTGGGCTGGCGGGCGGCCTTCTGGCGGTCGCCTGCAAGCCCAGCGGGAAACCCAGAATACCCGCGGCGGTCTTGTGACCGCGCAGCGGTATTCTGGCGGCTCCCGCCGGCCCTGCGGATACCGCGGCCGGCGGGAGTCAGAATGACCCCCTATATGTTTTGTTCAGTTTAGCGGCCTATTGGCTTTGACATGGCATTAGCCATTATTTTCTGTATTGGGTTTAGCCACCTATTGGCTTTGACATTGCATTAGCCATTACATTCTGTATTCTGCTTATTGGCTTTGACATGCTGTATTCAGTTTAGCTGCCTATTGGCTTTGACATGATATTAGACATTACATTTTGTATTCAGCTCAGCTGCCTATTGGCTTTGACATGATATGAGACATTACATTTTGTATTAAGCTCAGCTGCCTATTGGCTTTGACATGATATTAGACATCACATTTTGTATTCAGCTCAGCTGCCTATTGGCTTTGACATGACATTAGACATTACATTTGATATTTAAGTTAGCTGCCTATTGCCTTTAACGTGGAGTTAGACATTACAGTTGAGAATCCAAGCTGTATTTTTCCAAGCTGTGTTTTTGCACAAGATGAACCAAGAGGTTTTCTTCACACCAGACTAGACCTGATAAGAGAGAGTACATTTGGTGTTTTCCTTTCTGCTCAGGCTTGGGAAGAGGAGAAGTCTAGGAGATCTGGCCAGTCTCCAAAGGCTTGCGCAGTTTTCCCGAGTCTGAGAGGAGGGGGCACGCTTTTGAAAGGATGACTCGGGGCTTCAGAGATTTAGATTCGAATCTGCTGGACTTCGGGCTGGAACTTGGTGCCAGTTGCCAGTCTCCCGTGTGGGTAGATAATCTCTTTCTCGCAGTTGACCGGAGTCATCAACTTGCAGACCCCAGAAAGATGAAGCTGTAAATAGTTTCTCACACGGTGAAGTATTTGTTTTGCTTTGCATTCAATATTTTATCAATATCTTATATATATAACCTGCTGTGTACATTGCAACTGAGAAGTACTGTGATATATTTTGTTTTCATTGCTGCGATACTTTTACTCATTTGAACGTGTGCTTGAAATTTTTTAATTCGTCCCTCAAGAACTTGTGGGTGGGGAGGAATTAACAACAATAAAGGTCTTCATTGAACTCAGAAGTGCATTCTTGATATGTTCTGTAAGGTCTGATACGAGATAAGAAGGAAAACAGAACAGTTTACCACAGCTAGCTCGCTTTATGTTAGGGGTTAGGATTATCATGCTAGGGTATTAGGACATATTTAATCTCTCATGTAATTTCATGTTATTGCAAGATGGTGAGGGGTCTTCATTCTAGTGACTCTCGTTTTCACAATTCTGTTTCTTGCACTGTTTATTATCCTAATCATTGCAGCCTATGCAATTTATCATAGATTATAGTATAGTTAATAAAACTTATTAAGATTTTTACGGCATCTCTCTTCATTGCCTGTGTTTGATTGAGACATGTTGTTAATGTGAGAAAGGGGTAATCTTCTTTTAACCATGACACTCCCTGAGATGTCACACTTTTGAATCCATGCATAAAGGCTGCCACAAATCACCTTTTACTATTCAGCTTTTTGGTGAGGTACTGCTTGTGAGCCAGGATGATTGGGATGACATTTGCAACTTGTTGTAGGACAGGCATAGTCACCTACCAACATAAGCACTGTCCTCCTTTAACCAGCAGTCTTACCTAGATTAAGAGTAAAACTACAACAGTAAAACAATGAAAACACCACACAAAATGTGTGCACACCAGGTTACAGAAATAGCACTCAAATTAATGAATAAAACAAGACCAAAATGAAAAACATCCAATAAGAAGAACTTAATTTAAAAAAAATTAAGTGTAAGAGAGCACTCAGAAGCAGGAAGCACCAACTGCAAACCAGGGCAAAATCAAATGTTCAGGCCAAACATTATCGAGTGCAAGCTGGCTACAGGGACCCAGTTAGGCTCTCTGAACTAAAGTACCTTAAATCCTAGTTGCAGAATATTGCATGGATCCAAAACACAGTTGCATTGCACAGCAAATGTGTTGGTGCTGA
Source organism: Pleurodeles waltl (assembly GCF_031143425.1). Lineage (NCBI taxonomy): Eukaryota > Metazoa > Chordata > Amphibia > Caudata > Salamandridae > Pleurodeles > Pleurodeles waltl. The sequence continues at coordinate 822,909,869 of NC_090446.1, forward strand.
GAGGCTGTAAGTCTGTGGTGTTTGATCCTTTTGTGTTGCCATCAAGGATCCGTCAACAGGGCTTGCAATGTGAAGGTCAGTGTAAGGGATGCATTGTGCAGCTGAGGCAATGTGGTGGTTCTAATGAGAGCTGAAGCTGCAATGAAGAACTGTAGCATCACCATCTAGGCTACCATCAACAAGGGATGTAAGGACTGGTGCTGGGGAAAGTATAGCAAAGTCTGTTGTACTGGTTCTGACCCATATAGTAGTCATGCATTGGTTCTGTTTCATCAACAACAATAATGCTTTCCAGAGGATGAGTCGGTCCTGCTGGAACAAACAATTAGGCTCACATCCAAGTGTTCAGGACTGAGATGTCAGCACTTGACAGTACAGATTCACAGAAAGCAGAATCCAGGTGTAGGAACAAGATGGAGTCTTTATATCCCTGAAACTTCAGAGCAGGAGGCCAGCCAGTTAGCCCTTGAAATCATTCAAGGTTCAAGTGATATTGGTCAAGTCCCTCTTACCCAGGCATGAGAGAGAAGCAGACAACAGATTAGCAGAGTAAGGTTGGAGTCCAGTAAAGCAGCAGTCCAGTCGAGTGGCAGTCCTTCAGCAGCACAGCAGTTCTTCTTCCTGTCAGAGTCTTCACAAGACCAGAAGTATACTGAGTTGTGGGGGTGACTTCAAAGACAGGCTTTTGAAGTGCACAGAGGTCCTTCTCTTCCTATTGTCGCTCCAGGCTCACTACAGGGGTTATGCATCCCTTTGTGCTACTCCTGTTTACTAACAGGATTTTTCTGACGGTAGTGGGTGGGTGGATTTAGAGATCAGTCTTTAATGGCCCTTAATCTGTTGTGCTGTTGGAGAGATTTAATCATTGTGAGACGGAGTAGTCTCTGTCATGATTAAACCAAATGTCCACCCGCATTTATATCAGGTGAACAGACCACAGTCCTGGCAACATGGGTACTCCATCACTGCTGTGACGTACTTCCAAGAGATAAATCAGGCCCTTGGTCTCTTAAATATAATATGCATTGCATTGACACACAAAATGGGTACTTAATGAATTTGGGAGTTATTTTCCATTGTGACAATATTTTCTCCCAAATAATTTCTCCACCTGTGACACAAGGAAATAAATTGTGACAGTAGCTCACCAGCCATAATTCCACTCATGAATACTGCAAAAAATGTTGTTTATTTCTGGGAATCACAAAGCAAATATTTTCAGTGTGATAGAAAATTTCTATCAGCATTTGGAAGACATTTACAAGATTTTTGGTATAGGACTGTAATGGTTTCAGTCATTGTTCTGGATAGAAGGAACACCAGATAGAATAACATTGCAAGTTATGCAAGAGCTACCCTTAATTGTGCAGAACATTCATTGCAATTCCTAATGAGACCAGGACCTATCAAAGGGGGTTCCTAATGGTGGAGTCAGAGGCTGCTTTGCCATTAGGAACACTCCCTTTCCTGCACTTTAAACAAGATGGGGAAACAGACGTGGACATCTGGGATATCTGAGATATTCAAGTCGATATGTTATACTATATTTCTAAAAAAATTCCAAAATATTTTGCTGATTGCTGCCCATATGAATAGTGATTCAAATGACTGGTAACTTCACCAGACTAAAAAAAAATGAATACCAGATTATTAAATAAAACACTATGGCACTTGTATCAGTAAATTAACGGTTAGGAAGAGTCCTTTAGAATATGCATTTGAGAATTGTTCTTTATTTTGATTTCTTTAGGGAGTTTGCAACTTATGTACTTAGACACATATAAGACATATTCAATGTGACTATGTGCTTCACTTCTTCGAACAAGAACAGTTTTGCTACATTATATCCATATATTAACTTAGAGTTGAGTAGATTTTATTATGGCGTTGTTGATATAAATAAGCATAGAAGCACAAAAAAGTATTTCATCTTGTGGAATGTAGTTTCTTTCAGTCTCCTGAAGGATGAGTTCTGCCTTGGAGAAGACTAAAGGTGAAGCATTTTATGAAGGGTTTTGTGTCAGTGCTACTGGTTTTATCCTACTCAGGGATACCTGCGATAGAACTGTAATGCAGAACAAGTTGGCAGAACAGTAAGGTAGAGTAATACATCAAAACAGTGAGGCAGACTGAACCCTGTCACCACTTGCTGGCCTGAATGTCAAAACCCCACCGGCACTTCTCGTAACAACAACCACCCATTTGATTGCCTCGATGCATGCACTTGTACTTGCCTGATGCAATGAATTGCGGCGACCCCATCATGAAGGCCTCTCTTAAGGGTAGTCACCCGCCTCTCTTCAATCCTTCCATCTGTGGTCGTGCCCTCCTGTTCTCCAGCTGGCTCTCCACAGTGTGCTCTGTTCTCTTCTGGCAACTCTTTCTCGTCCTTGCCTTCTTCTTCCTCTGATAGGCATTTTCACTAGTCGATCTTGCACTTCTCCTTTGGCTGCTCATCCTGGGGTTGTCCCGACTTGCTGCTCCACTCATTTTCTCTTCCTGGATCTTCGCCGCCATACTGGATGATGACTTCCCTTTACCCTGCTAAGGGTCAGTACCGATCAACACTAGAATGCCAATCGGAAAGTCAATAGTGCCCCCGGGGTCCTATTTCACCCTATTCCTACACCTGGGCTCTGGCAGAACATCACAGTACCTTCCATCCAGGCATGGCCGATGCGGCAATGAGGACACAGGTGATCTTGAGAGAAAGTCTGCTGTGTTCTGCAATTTCCCAGGCAGATGGCAAACCTGGAACAAGAAAGGTTGCAGGGCTAAACACCATCTGAGGACTCCTGCATTAGTATCATTGTGATTGGCCAGCTAGACAAAAGGAGCATGGTCAATAAGCAGTACAAAGAGAGACCCAGCAGGGAATATTGGAATGCCTCCATAGCCCACTTAATGACCAGACACTTCTTTTCATGTGTCAGATAGTGGAGTTCCCATGCCGCAGTCAGTCTCCAATGTCTGGTTGAGAGAGCACGGCCCGAGACTCCTGTCTGATGCATCGGTCTGCAATATAAAGGACGGTTTAAAGTCAGTACACCTCAAGAAAGGGTGTTGAGAAAAGGCCACTCACGTGAAAAGCAGGATGTCTGCAGGGGCAATGGTATGCCCTCCAACCTTCAGGAACACCTCTCAGCACTTCCTGGTGGGCACAAAAGCCCTGGCAGGTGTCCCAAAAGAGACAAAACGCTTGCACGTCTTGCGGGTCCAGCCAGGCACCCTGTATCTTTGGGGGGGGCAGGTCGTTGTTGACAGAGTCATAGTAGAGTTAGTGCACTCAACTTCCTTGAAATTGAATCTCTCTTTCTGATATGGGCACGGGAGCAGTAGAAGAAAATTGGGCTGCTCCAGCACTTTTCTTTGATAATAATAACTGTTGGAACAATTACTAACGCTGCATTACCAAAAACCCAAACTGAGTACCATAACAATAAGGAATGCGACACTAGGGCTGGCTTCACAGAGATTCACTGTTGCACACTACAATTAGAACTGTGGTTGCACTTATCATGCAAAAGAAAGACAAACAAGGGCATTAATTATATCACATATAACTTTCCTGCATGCATAGGGTTAAACTAAAAGGAACAAAAACAATCCAAGAAATATAAATGTCCACATGGGTTCAAACAGGGTGGCACAGTTTGGTTTTGTTTCACTGTGTGTGTGAAAAACTCTTCAAAAATCAAATTCCCCAAACCTGAAACACAGGCCTGAATGACACAATTTAAATCCAAGAGTTATGCTATTAAAGAAAGAAAAGTCATGTAAATGCTCTTTTAAAATTGCACTGTGACTTTTGTAGTACTTGAGCTCAAGCTGATTTCCTGAAGCACATCTAGGCAAGTAACTACAATAATAATGTAGAATGTTCAGAAATGTATTTGTCTCTTCAAGATAAGCACTCTGCCAAAATATAAGGTCTGAAATACACCAGCTGTTCTAGGAAAGCGCAGCCCTCAAAGAACAAACTCCCTGGAGAATACTAGTCACTTAGCTGCAGTTTTTTTCTGGTGTGCTGGAGGAATGTCTGGTGTCAGCTGGAACAGGAACGAAGAAAAGAGTTGCCTCAAAAGTACTGAATACGAGGATGATAGCAGGGGCTGGATTGCCAAGTCAGATGCTGAGATCACGAAGCAAAACATAGCCAAGCAGGGAGGCACTCTTCACTCTGCTATTTACACCCAATCAGGATAGCAGTTGAGTTTCCAGGTGTGGATGACATCACCACCCCCATTTAGAAGCACATGTCTACACCTACTCACATTAGCAAACAAGCATTGGTAAAACAAGCATTGCTAAAACCAATTGTGTAACAGCACATTATGTTTACTTAGAAACATGAAGGTTAACCAAGAACAGAGATACGATTTAACCCTAATCCCTGGGGTTGCTGACAGATAATGGAGGAGGCACCTTGCGGATTCCTGACAAAGGGTCAGTGCATAAGTGTGTTTGAGCAAATCAAAGCAGTCCATTCCTCTAGTTTCTTGGGAAGGGTTTTTAACAATAATTCTGTTAGGAGTGCTGCTCTTTCCGAAAAACATGGGAATAAGCATCAATAGCACCCTACCAAACGTAAAAAAGAATGGACACCATTTTTTGTCTATCCTTCTGGGAAGGTCTCAAATGGTCTGTACTTTCACAACCTGCGGTCTGATCTGCCCTTTTTGGAAATGATACCCAAGGTATTGGATGGAGTCAGTGGCAACCAAATATTTCGTGCGGTTATTGGTGAGACCATCTTCCCTCAGGATTTGTAGTATTGTGCTCTGGTGTTCAATATGTTGTTCCTAAGTGGTGCTATACACCATGATGTCATCCAAATAGTCTGTGGCATAAGTGTGATGAGTTTTCAACACAATGTTCATGAGCCACTGAAAGGTGTCCAGGCTCCATGCAGCCCAAAAGGTAGAACCATAAACCTATAAAGGGCTGCAAGTGGGTCAAATGTAGTTTTTTCCTTTGCTGCAGGAGTAAGCAGAATCTGGCAGTAGCCTTTGGTTAAATCCAGAGTGGTGAAATATGTAGCTGATCCTAGGTTTTTGATATTCATCTGTTAGGGGCATGGGGCAGCTATTGAATTTGTATATCTAGTTCACCTACCTAGGGTCTATACAGAACCAAATGGTCCCATTGGGTTTTGGGACCAAAACCACAGGAGAACACCATCAGCTATTAATTGGCTCAATAATGCCACCCTGCAGCATTTTTATGACCTCAACCTTGATGGCTGCCCTACGGTCCTCAGGGATCATGTAGGGTTTCAAGGGCACTACCGGATTGGTCTCTGTTGTGATATCATGGGCAAGGAGGATTGGTCTCTGTTGTGATATCAAGGTTGTTCTAAGAATAAATCTGAGTAGGTACCTATAATTTTCAGTACTTTTTATTTTTGTTCTTTAGTTAAGAATGCTCCCAGAGGACCATCCCTGTGAACGATTCACTTTGTGTGGACAGAAGGAAATATCTAAGGTTTGTGATTCGGTTACTAACATGGCGGTGATCCATCCTCCCCTTCTTGACTGTCATTTTCCCATCGCTTAAGGAGGCTGATATGATATATCTGTTCAGTTTTGGATCCAAGGAGTATTTCTAGTCTGTATGTAACCGTTGTGATTTTAAAAATTACTTTGTAGGTACCTTGCCACTGTACCGGGGTTTATTGACAGAGGAGGGAAGAAGTACTAGGGCTTTCACCCCTACAGATAGCTCCTGTACTCAACTGTTCTTGTTGTAGGAAGCTGTTTTCTTACCCTGTGCCTTCTCCGTGTGTTCACATATGTTTTTCCATAAACTGCGAACCTTTTTATTTAGAGCAGCTGCACATTCCAACAAATTTGACCCATCATTCTCCTCGTCCTCCCAAATTTCTATAGCCATGTCTAACAGCATCATGGGCTGTTAGCTGAATACCAATTCAAAGGGTCTGTGTCCTGTGGAAGACTGGACATGGGTCCAGATGGCACGTAAGACCAAGGGTAATTACCTGTCGCAATCCCTCCCTGTTTTTGAGAATGGTTTTGGTGGAACAATTATATCTCTTGACAAGACCGTCAGTCTGGGGGTGATAGACTGAGGTTTGTATCTGACTATTTCCCAAGATGTTTCACACCTCAGCCATGAGTTGGGCTATAAAGGGAGTTCCCTGCTCTGTAAGGATTTCCTTGGGGAGCCCCACCTGTGAAAAGACCTCAATCATGGCATCGGCAACAGAGGGTGGTCATACCCATTAAGGAAATAGCCTCCTGGTACCTTGTTCCGTAGTCAACCAGGACCAAGATATATTGGTAACCCTGGACAAAAGCTACTAAGGGCACAACCAAATCTAAAGCCACCCAGGAGAAAGGGACATCAATAATGAGAAGTGGGTGTACTGGTGCTTTCCCTGTAGGTAGGGTATTGACCATCTCACATTTCTTACAAGTGGCACAGAACCTCTGTATATCCCCAAAATATTCCTGGTCAATAGATCCTCCTCAATAAGTACTTGTTAGAAATAGGCTCTCTGGTTGGCAAACAGTCTGCACTCTGTTCAAGCAGGGACCATCACTCTAGTCAGGGTAAGGAAGATACACAGCTCAGATAACCCCTAATGACGCCCTTGGTAGCTTGGCTAAAGCAGTCAGGCTTATCTCAGAGGCAGTGTGTAAAGTATTTGTACAAACACAAACAGTAACGCAGTGAAAACCCCACAAAATCACTCAACAGCAGTTTAGAAAAATAGCCAATATTTATCTGAGTAAAACAAGATCAAAACAGCAAACATCCAACATACGCTAGCAAATTTTTGAAATTGAAAAGATTAAACTTCAATATAGTGCTTAGAAAACAAAAATGCTTCCATTTGGTGTTATCATGGCATCGTTACGGAATCCTTCTCAACAATCTAATGCCAGTGGTGCCGGGCATGAAGTCGCATGGGATGTGATGCAGCATACGTGCGAAGCATCAGTTTCTTATGCTCTGGCAGAGGTGATGAATGTGTGGATCAAGACGCTTTGGGTGACCTCATGGGGTTGCGGTCACACCACAGGGCTGCTGGAGCCACATCATAGCCAGGTGTCACAGATGTTGGTGACACAGCACTTTGAGCCTCACCGAGTCGCTGAACTTCAGAGAGGCATCGGTATGCCTGCAGCGTCATCAGAGTTGTTGCACTTCAACTGGGACCATGGCTTTGGATGGCAGGCAGCGGCGCTGAGTCATGCAGCGGCACTGGTTTTGGTGTCATCTGGAGTTGGTGTGCTTGCATTTCACAAGCAGGCAGAGTCACAGAATGGTTAAGCATGAAATGGTCCACCTGCTAGAAGTGGCATTTTCAACCTGACAAACCCAAAAATCAACTTTTCCAAAATATGTATTTTTAAATTATATGTTCAGAGATGCCAAACTCCAAATCTTCATCTGCTCCCAGTGGGAAACTGCACTTAAAAGATATTTAAAGGCATTCCCCATGTTAACCTAAGAGGGAGATAGGCCTTGTAATAGTGAAACCCAGATTGGGTAGTATTTTACTACCAGGACATGTAAAACACACCAGTACATGTCCAACCTTATAAATACACTGTATCCTGCTCATGGGCCTACCTAGGGCATACCAAAGGGGTGACTTGCATGTAGTAAAAAGGAGGATTTGGACCTGGCAAGTAGGTACACTTGCCAGGTTGAACTGGCGGTGCAAGACTGCACACACAGGCACTGCAGTGGCAGTACAGGGCTACTCAGGTGGGTGGCACAATCAGTGCTGCAGGCCCATTAGTAGCATTTGATTTTCAGGTCCTAGGCACCTCTAGTGAACTTTACTAGGGACTTACTAGTAAATGAACTATGTCAATCAGGGATAACCAATCACCAACACAATTTAGACATAGACCACTTGCACTTTAACACTCATTAGCAGTGGTAAAGTGCCCAGAGTATCAAAACCATGCAAAACAAATTATAGCACAGGGTCCAAACACAGGAGGTCAGAAGCAAAAAGTACAGGGAAACAAAACCGAGGACTGCCAGGTCTAACAGTACTCTCCTGTTTTTTCATGCCCATAATATCCTCCCCCGCCTGATTATGAGCTGTAACACTTGTGGCGAGAACGGGAGGTGTACCAACAATTGGCTTTTCTCCTCATCTTTAGTTCTGGATTTGTGGTATAACAACCCCTTAGACACATAGAAATACAGTCCTACCTGATTGGAGGGGTCCAAGACATATTGTCCCCAGGCGTGACTGAGTGTTGGATCCTCCCTTTGAGCTGCTCTAAAGCTGGGTACGGGTCCCCCTCCATCAGCTGTGGAAGAAGAAGCGGGTTATGAATTAGCATCTCCGGCATTCACATGTAGTCTATTGTGTATGTATCTTTCTCTATGTGAGAGCTTTCTATGGGTTTTATCCCCTTCCATTGTCTATTCCCGAAAGGGGGCCTCTTTCCACCATTTATTTACTTCTTCATCTCCAGTGGAAAAAAGAAGCCCAGTGAAGTTCCTGTAATCTGTCCCAATTATCATTTCCTCTATCATCTATGGAATTGCTCCCACCTGCATTTCCTCACCGTGCCCCCTCCAGTAAATCATGACCTTGGCCACTGGCTAAGACTTACTATCCCCATGAATGCATAAGATAGACACTTCCCTTACATCTTACCACTTGTTTGATTTGACTTTTTCAGAACTTATGACGGGGTGTCAACAGCCGGTCCACTAACACCACAGAGGAGATCTCATTTACTAGCATCTTTCACCTGTGTTTACCAGAATATCCTCTCACCCAGGAGTCTTTACCCTTTGAAAACCCCACATACGTGGGCTCTGACTGTCAGGTTCTGAGGACAACTGCATGCTATGTGCCCCCATTATCCACAGAGAAAGCTTTGAGGGCAGGGGTGGGATTCCCTCCCTTAATTTTTTGGGGAGGTATTTTGGATACTGGAATTGCTCTGGATGAGGGTTTGGGGTTAGAATTTCTCCACAGTACTAATGCAGGAGTCCCTGGTTTTGGATGTGTGAACCTGAAGTCTAGGGATCGGTGGATGCCCCAAGCCAGTCCAATATCTGTTTTAACTGTTACATTTAGGTATTGTTTTTCCCAGGATTTTTTGGACCCTGGAAGAACCTGTAAATATTGCTCTCGTATGATTTTGCCCATAACCTCTTCCAGGGTAGCGCGTGGTGTGTCAACCATCTGTACCCCAGAACTTGTATGTGATAAAAGAGGGCTCTTGGTTTATCCTTGGGGCCCCATTTCGCTTTACAGAACTTCACTCTATACTATTCCGTATCAAACCCCAATCGCTCTAAGATGGCTTTCCTCACATCATTATAGGGGAAGGTCCCCGTGGGATAACAGCCTGATAGGCCATCTGTAATTCACCCAATAACAGCAGAGTTAGATACTGACCCCAATGTTCAGGGGACCAGGCGTCAGACAATCCAACTCTCTTGCAGTTAGTAAAGAAGTAGTCGGGGTCATCTCAGGGTTGATACTTCTGTTAAATGGAGCTAGGGAAATTGGTGTGCACTTTAGCACTGGCAATAGTCTCTGTTAAGAGCTGTATAGCACTGTCATATACTCGTTAGCTGTCGGCTGTTGATGCTGCTTGGCTCTTCAGTGCAGTGTGCAGTTACTCTCTTTCTTGTTGGGCAGCCTGTGTTTGATGTTCTACCACCAATTGTAAAAAATGTTGGCCCTCCGCCAACTGTCTTATAATGTCTTACATTGTGACTGGAGGAGAATGGATAAGAAGAGGAGCCAACTTAAAGCTGAATAGATTTTATAATGCCTTTGTTGATACAGATAAACATAGAAGCACAATAACTGTGATTGGTGTCCTTAAATCTTTCCTCTTGTGCCTCTCGGTCTCATGCGGAATGGGCTGTACCTCAGAGATGTAAAACAGATACCAAGGCCTTTATACATAAAATCCAAATGCCACTTTCACTGCCAAACAACCGTCATAAGAGTAGCCCTCACGCATCAATTTCAAAGAAACGTTCCCACAAGAAAACAACACTGAACACTCACTGGGTTTGTAGTATCCATTTATTTTCAACCAGCAGACACATTTCAGCACAGAAGAATGCCTTTCTCAATGTTGAAAATGCAAGTGGCATCACATGACATGGTTTTAAATTAAGTCTGCCTTCCTCCCATTGGTGGCCACATCACAATTCATAAATATGGACTCTACATCCTCCATACAATCATTTAAAGGCATACCATAATTTCAGCATTTTTCTTAACACTGATGCCAAGCTTGAAAGCAATAAATCAACTCACTAAACTTGCCTTATTTCTCCTTTTCTATATGTAAGCCCGACAGCACTGGTCTTGTGACCCTTACTGTTCCATTTACTAATGTTCCAATACAATTTCGGCAGGTTTGACACTCCTTATGGGCTACGGTGCTGATATGTATAAAATATATATTCACTTAAAAAACCAAAGGTTAGAGGGATATTATGGTTAGGCTCACATTTTAAATGTACAAACCAGAGAAATTTACCAGTTGTAGTTTGAGTTATCTCAAATAACAATAACTTGTGCCCTAAGGTAACTATAACTCGGACTCCCCGTCATGCACAGTTTTATCATCAAAAGTTTTATCTGCAAATATTACATAGATATTATCAATGATGTTATCAAAGATGTAATGAGGGCCATAATTTGTTGACTAATTAGGAGTGTATGGCAATGATGGGAGTTACAGTTGCCTTAGGGCACAAGTCATCCCTGGTGTCTAGTGGTTGCCGTTAGTATTGTCTGTGTGTCCTGTAATTTGTCTCTGTGTTTCTGTGCTGTTTTTACCTTCTTCTGTGCCTTTTTCAGTTTTTTTCTGACTCTGGCCCTCATTATGAACACGGCGGTTCATGCTGGCAGTCAAACTACTGACCACCAGCACCCCTGGATCCCTGCCGGCCGTATTAGGAACATTCCTCTTGGCCGGCGGCTGAAACATTGTTTCCGCCAGCTGGCCCAGAGGAATGCCTGGCCGGGACATTGAGGGCGGCTCCACTTGGAGCCGGCGCCAATGCCTCTGTGCGACAGGTGCAGCTGCACCCGTCACGCAGATCACTGCCCGAAAATCGGGCAGTGACCTGCGCAATGTGGTACTGCACAGGGGCCCCTGCACTGCCCATGCACCCCCGCCAGGGAAAGGCTGGAGGATTAGGGATCATTATCCGAGGGGCAGCATCGCTGCCCTGTCGGATAATAATTCCGACCAATGCCAGGCTACCTGACGGAGGCAGCCTAGCGGTGAGTGAGGGCCGGCAATGGCGGCCCTCATGGTGTTGTTTATGTGGCGGTGTGGCCCGCAATGCCGGCTGGCGGGCCACACCTCCAAGATCGTAGACCACCTCTGTCTTGTGCCTTTCCTGTTTTGAATCTGTTTTATTGCTTTTTTTAAATTTCCATCCTTTTCGTCGGTTTTTGCCTTCCTCCCGTCCCATCCGCTGTGTCCCATGCGGCCCGCCCTCCTCGCACCCACACTTGCCACCGCTCCCCGCCTCTCAGCTGCTCCTCCCTCCCACCTCCCCTTCTTAATGGCAGCCACTGCGCGGCTGCACTGCAGCCCCAGCTGCTGCATCCCCTGCGGCCCCGCCCCCTCGTGCCCCCATTTGCTACCGCTCCCTATCTCCCACCTCCCAGCTGCTCCTCCCTCCCACCTCCCCTTCTTAATGGCAGCCGCTGTGCGGTGCTGAGAGTGACTCCTAACCTGTCTTAAGGTCAGGCATCACCCGACACGCTAAGCAGCTCCACTATCCTGCCTCCATGCCCCCGACCCCGCCCTCGCTGCTGCCGTGAGTTCGAGGCCCACAACCACCCGCAGGCACCCACCTGGGCCTCATCCCTGGTGTCTAGTGGTTGCTGTAAGTATTGTGTGTGTGTCCTGTCATTTGTCTCCGTGTTTTTGTGCTGTTTTTACTACCTCCTTTTTCTTTTTCTGTTTTTCTGACTCTGTCTTGTGCCTTTACTGTTTTGACTCTGTTTTACTGCCTTTTTTAAATTTCCGACCTTTTCCTGTTTTTTGCCTTCTTCCTGTTCCAGCTGCTGCGTTCCATGCAGCTCCGCCCTCCTCGCGCCCACACTTGCCACCGCTCCCCGCCTCCCGCCTCTCAGCTGCTCCTCCCTCCCACCTCCCCTTCTTAATGGCAGCCACTGCGCGGCTGCACAGCAGGAGCACTGCTGGCATGCCAGAGGCAAGCCCATCTGTGCCTGTTGGTGCTTTGACTGCACCTAGCGCCATTCCCCCTGTCCCAGGTGCCCCCCACACCACCAGACACTGCTACACCACCAAAGAACTCCACAAGCTCAAGCATGACCGCCCCACCACCTGCTTCCAGACCTCCCCTAGGTACACCCATGGACTCTTATCATGCCGGACATGCAACTTCACCTGCGCCAAAGTCAAAGCCCAGCTCAAAAAGCCCAAAGCTGACCACAACGACCTCAAAAACTACTGGCCCATCTCCCTACTCCCCTTCCCTGCAAAGGTAATGGAGAAGATAGTGAACAACCTACTAACTCGCTTCTTGGAGGACAACAGCCTGATCGACATCTCCCAGTCCGGCTTCCGCAAGAACCACAGCACTGAAACAGCCCCTATCACTTGCACCGACGACATCAGGAGCAGGCTCGACAATGGTGAAACCGTTGCCCTCATCCTCCTTGACCTTTCCGCAGCCTTCAACAACGTTAGTCACCACACCCTTCGCACACGCCTCCACGATGCCCTAGTCCGCCACAGAACACTGGATTGGCTCACATCCTTCCTCTCTGGCAGAACCCAAAGAGTCCGCCTCCTCCTGTTCCTGTCAAAAGCCACCAAGACCATCTACGGAGTCCCCCAGGGTTCCTCATTCAGCCCCACCCTCTTCAATGTCTACATGGCACAGCTCACCAACATCATCCGATCCCACAACCTTAACATCATCTCCTACGCAAACGACCCCCAGCTCATCCTCTCTCTCATGAAGGTCCCCACAACCGCCAAGACAAATCTCCATGCCGGACATCACGCCATCACCAACTGGATGGAGGCAAGCTGCCTCAAAATGAACTTGGAGAAGAACAAGATCATCATCTTCGGCTCCAACAGATCAGCATGGGATGACTCCTGGTGGCCTGCCACTCTGGGATCTGCCCCAACGTCCACCACCCACGCACGCAACCTCGGCTTCATACTGGACTAATCGCTCTCCATGACCCAGCATGTCAACCCCATCACATCCTCATGCTTTAACACCCTTTGCAACCAGAAGAACGTCACCCACGCCCTCGTTAGCAGCAGACTGGACTACTGCAACGCTCTCTATGCGGGAACAACCGCCAAGCTCCAGAGAAAAATCCAGAACACCTCAGCATGACTCATCGTCAGCCTTCTTCGCCAAAAACACATCTCAGCCCACCTCAGAGACCTCCACTGGCTCCCCTTCAACAAAAGGGTCATCTTCAAAACTCCTGATTGACTCTCACAAGGCTCTCCACGATGCCAGACCTGCCTACCCCAATGAGCGTCTCAACTTCTACATCCCAACACACCAGCTCCGCTCTGCCAACCTCTCCCCCTCGTGACCATCCCCTGCATCCACCGGACCACAACCGGCGGCAGATCCTTCTCCCACCTTGCCGCCAAAACCTGGAGCTCCCTCCCCGTCAACCTACGTCTGACCCAGGACCTCCTGACCATCAGGAAGCACCTCAAGACCTGGCTCTTCAAGCAGTAGCACCCCTCACCCGCCCCTCCAGCACCTTGAGACCCTTTTGGGTGAGTAGCGCGCTTAATAAATTACTGATTGATTGATAGTTACTGCAGCCAGTGCCTGTGGCCAACCCCTATAACAACCCAATGGCACCCCCCTCATCTGGCTGATCTTGGCCCCAGGGATCCTCAGGCTGATCTTGGCCTTCAACTAAACATTTCATTTTATATCTGTAGAAGAGCATAGGGGTTCTTGCCGGTGCACCCCATAGAAAGGAACATATTGAAACATACATCTAGGTAAATTCAGTAACTTCAGTAAATTGCCTATGACAAAGACCACTGAAAAAAGATGGAGTCAAATGAAAACATTAGGGTATCTATTTGATTAGCAGCAAAAGAAAAGACTAGCGGTGGTTGGTAGGTGCTACCTGAGCTCATGCATTATCCACAAAAGAGGATGCTGCAATTTGTCTGTGCTGGAGATTGAGTGTGAGGATCAAATTGCCACACACCTGCCTAAATCTTCAGAATATTTGGCATAGGTGTTATTGTGGTACAAGGAATTACATTCCATACATAATAGCAACAATGCATATGATGAGGTTAAAACTATCATCACTGGGGAGCTTACTGAATGCAAAATCAGTGTCTGTAATGTCATCTATGAATAGTCTCTCCTATTAGATAATTTTTCAAAACAGGCATGTAGTGATGAAAATTTACCTCCATGACATAAAGAAAAATGTCAGCTCACATAAGAGATATGTGAATACTCTTTGTGATCGACATGAGATGATGTGATGAGGTTCTAAGAGTAAATATGTTTGATACCTACTCAATCTTTAACCTTTATCTTGTGTGCTTTTCGTTACTTAATTTACAAGCCACATTCTTTTAAATCATGGAAATGTCATTAAAATACAGCTCAATCAATCAATCAATCAAAATAATGTATAGAGCATGCTACTCACCCGTGAGTGTCTCAAGGCGCTTGGGGAGGGGCCAAAGGGGGGGGGGGGCAAGGAGGGTCACTGTTCGAACAACCATGTCTTGAGGTTCTTTCTGAAGAGCAGGAAGTCTTTGGTTTTGCGGAGGTTGGTGGGGAGGGAGTGCCAGGTTTTGGGGGCGAGGTAGGAGAAGGACCTGCCTCCTGTGGTGGTGTGTTGGATGCGGGGGACTGTGGCTAGGGCGAGGTCAGCTGATCGGAGGTTGCGGATGGGAGTGTGGAAGTTCACTCTGTCGTTGAGGTAGGTTGGGCCGGTGTTGTGGAGGGATTTGTGTGCGTGGATGAGGATCTTGAATGTGATTCTCTTGTCTATGGGGTGCCAGTGAAGGGATTTGAGGTGTGGTGAGATTTGTTTGTGGCGGGGGAGGCCAAGGACGAGGCGTGCGGCTGTGTTCTGGATTCTCTGGAGTTTGCTTTTGAGTTTGAGTGTGGTGCCGGCATGGAGGACGTTACCGTAGTCTAGTCTGCTGCTGATGAGTGCATGGGTGACTGTCTTCCTGGTTTCTGGGGGAATCCATTTGAAGGATTTTTTTAGAGTGTCGAGTGTGTGGAAGCAGTAGGAGGTTGGAGCATTGATTTGCTGTGTCATGGAGAGGGAGGGGTCCATGATGATGCTGAGGTTGCGTGCGTGGTTTTCTGGGGTGGGTGCAGGGCCTAGGGTGGTGGGCCACCAGGAGTCGTCCCATATGGTTTTGTTGGGGCCGTAGATGATGATCTCAGTTTTGTTGGAGTTAAGCTTGAGGTGGTTAGTTGTCATCCAGTTGGCGGTGTCGAGGAGAGCAGCATGTAGGTTGGTTTTGGCGGTGGTGGGGTTGCGGGTGAGGGAGAGGATGAGTTGGGTATCATCTGCGTAGGAGAGGATAGTGATCCCGTGTGATCGGAGGATGTTGGCTAGGGGGATCATGTAATGGCTTGGTCAGTGGAGACTGATAATTCATTACCTAGGTGAGAATTACCCTCTAAGAAAACTTTCAACATAAATGTGAAAATGAAAATTAATAACATTGAAACTAATAGTTGTGATGATGGGACATTAATGTGATAATCTGGAAGTCCTCTGTGTGAAGTTTCCACTCTCATCTTCACACACAAAAAGGTGATGAAGGTTTAATTGAAAGCGAAACCCAGAAGATTGCGCATTATACTAAGCAAGAAGTTGGAGGATAAAGTACTATTACTCACATATAGTTTATTTGCCTTACTCTGTGGTTCCATGAATTAGAATTAGCAGTCACAAATGCTGGCAGCAAATATCACTGTTTGGCATCAGCTATATTTTATGTTACTAATAGCACGTGATTCCTGATTGCAACATGAAGCAAATGAAACTCATTTAGAATACTTTGGGTTTGAGTTGGTTAACGGGTACTCCATCTCAAAGAATGGCTTTCCCATCTGCCTAATTACAAATACCTTAGGATATGATACACTTGTTATTAGCTGGACTGGATATCCGTCATGTTTGTGAAAGAGTAACCCTTTTGCAAAATTCTAGATGAGCTCCTTTGTTTGTGGAATACAGTGAAAGAATTTCATTAATAATTGTAATTTTAAATTGGTGAATTAAATTGACTCATAAGACTCTAGTAAACGGGTACTAGAGTTATCCTTCTCCATTCAATACGGCGTAACTTCCAAATGGAAATGTGTAACCAGGTCATGTTTGGTGAATTTAGGATTGTAATGAGAAGTCCTGTCTTGTGGTAAAGTTGGATTTTAAATTCTTTGAGAAATTTCATTTTCATGCACTAGACATTTAGGGGGTCATTCCGACCCTGGCCGGGGACCGCGGAAGCACCGCCATCAGGCTGGCGGTGCTTCCTGGGCCATTCTGAGCCGCGGTCAGAAAAGGGCAACCAGCGGTTTCCCGCCGGTTTACCCCTGGCCCAGGGAATCCTCCATGGCGGTGCTGCTTGCAGCGCCGCCATGGGGATTCCGACCTCCTTCCCGCCATCCTGTTCCTGGCGGTTTTTACCGCCAGGAACAGGATGACGGGAACGGGTGTTGTGGGGCCCCCTAACAGGGCCCCATAATGATTTTCAGTGTCTGCTTTGCAGACACTGAAAATCGTGACGGGTGCCACTGCACCCGTCGCACCCCTACAACTCCGCCGGCTCCATTCGGAGCCGGCTTCATTGTTGAGGGGGGTTTCCCGCTGGGCCGGTGGGCGGCCTTCTGGCGGTCGCCCGCCGGCCCAGCGGGAAAGCCAGAATGGCCGCCGCAGTCTTTTGACCGCGGTGCGGTCATTCGGCGGTTCCCTCCAGGTGGGTGGCTCCCGCCACCCGCCGGGGTCAGAATGACCCCCTTAATGCCTACAGCCTGTATCTGAGTCACATGACTCAGCAGCTGACTTTTGGGCTTTGTATATGCCCCCTAGACAGTCACACACAGTAGAAAACATAGGTGTGCCTGGATGGGCCATCACTGGCAGGATGGGAAGGAAGAGCTGGGCATAACCCTTCTTACACCTAAATAGGCTGTGGCTGGCCTCATCAAAAAGGACTGCATAGCCCTTGTAGTTCAACTGGAGCTAAGGCAGGGTGGCAGGATACCTATGTACTTCAATGATAAAGCCTCTAGAAGCTTCAAAGAAGGCACCTGGCATAAATAATGGACTGCAGACACCAACACTTCAGGACACTTCTGGACCTGTGGAGACAGTGCAAGGAAGAAGGACTGCAGTGCTGCTGAAAAGACTGCCACTGTACTGGACTGCTGCCCTTGTCAGACTGCTGTCCTACCTAATTACAGCCCTCATGCATGAGTCAGAGGGATTTGGCTCTGCACCTAAATTCAGGACTCCTAGAGGTGTTCTAAGGGCTAGTCAGCTGGACTTCTATTCAGAGCCACGGGCTCCCAACCACCTGAAACAGCACCAAGATCCAGCTAGGGCAAGTCTCTGACCCCTACGTGGTGCCCCTTAGGTCTTTGATAGCTGAATTCAAGTTTTATGGTACTTTGTGACTGTGAACAGGCCTTTTGCTGCCATAATCTTGGTACTCACACAGCCCGCCAACATGAACTTCCATCAGCCCAACCCTTTGTGCTACTAAATATACCACTCACACAGAGGGGCATTGCAAAGCATTGATCTGATCGTTTGGGAAGGCAACAGGTTCCTCATGCCATTTATGCCCATTGGCAACTTCCCCCCTTTGCCCTGGGGTGAGTAGGTAACTTTTCAGCAGGACTAAGCTGGCCTCTGTGCTTGACTCATGCACCATCGTAGTTGGCCTGAGGTTTTGACTTTCTCCCGGGCTTACATGACCAGATAAGCACAGATTGTGATTTGGCCTTTTTGGTGATATTTTATGCAACTTTCACATTGCAAATCTCTGGGATATTGCTATTTTGGCCTTGTTTCATTTGTTAAAATCTGCTCAATTGTTCTAATTTTTGTGTGGTGTTTTTATTTTATTACCGTTTGAAGTGTTGCAAGAATACTTTACACATTGCCTCTAAGTTATGCCTGGCTGCTCTGTGACAAGCTACCAGAGGGATGAGCACATATTAATTGGGACTCTGTTTGTGTCTTCACCCTGATATGAATCATGATTCCTGCTTCAGTAGAGTTTACCCCCTATTGGAAATGCATTTCTTCTTCTGTTTTTCTGATGCTCTTTTTGTTGGCTTTAGGACTCTGGGTATTTTACCACTGTTAAACAGTGCTAAAGTGCATGTGCTCACTCCCCTAAACATTGGTATGATTGGCTTGCACCTGTTTGGCTTATTTGATTTACCTGTAATTCCTTGCAAAGTGGTCTACCATATACAAAAGGACTGTAAATTAAATGATACTAGTGGGCTTGTAGCACAAATTGTGCCACCCACAGAAGTAGCCTTTCAAAATATTCTCTGGCCTGCCACTGCAGTACCTGTGTGCACAGTTTACTGACACATTGACTTTGTACGTCAAACTTCTTGCCAACGCCTAACCCCCCTTTTTCACTACACCTACATCACCCCTAAGCTAGGCCCTAATTTCCCCTATGAGCAGGGTGCTGTGTATGTAAAAGGTAGGACATATAGGGCCTGATTTATGAAAATTTAGCACTGCCTTTGCATCATTTTGTGACGCAAAAGCAGCGCAAAAGTAAAAAATATCATTATATTTTGTATGTTTGCGCCGCTTTTGCATAAAAAAATGACACAAAGGCGGTGCTAACTTTTCATAATCCAGGCCCATAGTTTTATGCCTATTTCATCTATCATTGCTGTGAGTCCTGCTCCTCTCATAGGTTGCATTGTGAGTTCCCTAATATATGTCTAAGTGGTAAGTTCTGATTTGTGAGGAGTAGCATGAGCATGTTTGGTATGTTTGGAATGGTAGTGAGAAATCCTGCTTACTGGTATAGGTGGATTTTAAATTACTGTCTTAGAAATGCCACTTTTAGAAAGTGGGCATTTCTCTGTGCTTATAACTCTAGTCCTTTGCAGCTGGACTCCAATACATGTCTGAGACAGAGTGACAAATCCATTTGGCGTGTCCTTTCCAGACAGCCATCACACAGGAGGGGTTAGGTGTGACAGAAAAGGTATCTGCATGCTGATAGTCTTCCTGGGCTGGGGCAAGGGAGGGTCGTTCGCACCTTACATGTGAATAGGCTGTGTCCTTGCACAATGGACTGATTACCCCCCACTGATGTCTGGAGACAGTTGAAAGGGTGTTGTGCTTCACTTGAAAGGGCTCTCTTGAAATTACCCCTAAACAAAGACATTTTTGAGTATATGTAGAGGGGCTCTGACCCCAGGTTTTTAGAGCACACCGAAACTGGAATTAAACCACTGCCAGAGAGACTCCTGGACTGTGCAAAGGACTCATCTGAAATGTTCTCCTTCTGTTGCCCTTCTGTCTGGTGTCTTCTGGGTGGAACAAAAGACTCATCTGGATTACCTTTCTGTTTGTTGCCTTGCGGTCAGTTGCTCTCTGGACTACCTTGGCACTGCTAGACTGCTAGAAAGAATCACCATTCTTGATTTAATTGTGCTGACCTTCTGCATCACTGTGCCCCAAGTTTTCTTCTAGGGGCTCAGCACATTGGGAGTGCTATGTACTGTCCCAGGATTCCCTTATTCCATGTTGTGGGTGCTGGGTGCTCAGTTAATAACTCATCAGAAGATAGCATGGGGGAAGTGTGTTTATTCCCCCAGCACATGTGGATCACCTTATCCTTGCCTGGTTTTCATCATATGGGGGATGGAGGACTGACCCATGATTTTTCTGTTCTCTCACACCAGTCATTTTTATTAATTACTCCTACTTCATATGTTTACACCTGAGACTCTTGATGTTTTACAATTGTGTTTTGTTGCACTCACCTGGCTTAAATGAAGTAAACCTTTAGTCTTCAGGACCTAGTGTATTACACAGAGAAAGGGTTAACAGGTTTTTTAAGGGAGGGAGGGTTACCAGTGAAAAGGGAAGCCACACATCTGAACCTTGAGAAAGCCCTGCTTACTTCTGAGCACAGGGGGGCAATAGCAGGAGATAACTATAGGGTGGTGGTTTTAAGGAAGACCCTGAGGAAGACCCAGAGATTAGTGTGGACTCTAAGTGGAGGGTTCCCAGTCCACACCCCAGGGAGACAGTGACCCAGAAGCGTTAGAAGTAGAGGGTGAAAGTGTCTGGGCAGGGACACCAGTAGAGAGAGCGTACCCCACAGACAGGGAGTCCCTTACTGTGTCCAGTACCAAGAGCAGTGTTACCCCCTTACCCTGTTCCCTGAGGAGCTCAAGGATAGACAGACTGAGAGCGACCTGAGTTTGCAATTGGGCAGCTGGTTGTAGAGGAGAAAAGGCTAGAGGCTGAAAAAGTCTTAGCACAGGAGAGGATGACGGAGGCTGATAGGGCCTTCACTAGGGAAAAGCTTGATTTTGAGGAATGGAAACTGATCACTGAGCATAGTTTTGGAGTTCTGGATTCACCCACACTGCAGGTGAATTCCAGTGGTGGCAGCAAGATCTAGTGTGGAGGATTTTTGAAGAAATCGAGATAGATGGGGGAAGTATAACACAGCAAGCAATTGTACAGTCTGATTGTCAGGGAGGACATGCTCCATTGTTGTTTTTCAGGGCTACACCAACACCTGTTGAAGAGTAAGTTCTCTGAACCCAGAAATCTTGCAAATGAGGCAGACCTCTCTGTGAAATTCAGAGGGTGTAGTAAGGCACTTGGGAGTGACTCTAAAGGGGGTGGCTCAGGTTCCCCGCAACCAAGGACAGGGGAGGTTTAGAGTAGCCCAGACAGGTCCCCTTGTAGTGTGGTGGGTTCAGGGCCCCATGTACCTTCTCAGAGGAGGGGTGGGGAGAGACATCCCAGGGGGCCTCTAGAAGCCTAGTGAGTACCCAGAGGGTGCCCTAGGAAGGGGATCTAGTGTGTAACTGGAGATCATCCACTGGGGGGGGGCAGATAGTGTTAGGAGCACTTGGGTGGTGACTGACAGAAGCATCTAACCGCTTCTGGTGTCTGGTAGTAACACTCAACAAAGAGGGTGTGGAAGTCCAGATAGAGGGGTAGCGAAGGAAGAACTTGCCCCTAACCCCTGTCTAGACTAAGGGTACAGAACCTGGGTTGGAGGGTCAGGTTGAGGGCATCACCCCTGCCCTGGGGAAAGGGCAGCTGTCACCAGCGTCCCTATCATTTTTTCTTCTGGTAGTACCATTCCTGGTGGGAGGGTACGGAACTATAGAAGGAGGGACAGGGGGATGAGAGGCTCTCCCCTGAACCCAGTTCAACCCAGGGGTACAGACCCTGGCCTGTAAACCAGTTCCGGGGTAGCTCCCCATAACTGGTGGGAGAGCTGAGCAGGATGGCTGATCCAAGTACCCTGACAGTTCTGGATTCCGGGGTTGCAACTTCCAAAAGGTACAGACCCTAGGCTGGAAAGGAGCCGTCTCAGAAGACCCCTGCAGTGGTGGGCAGTTGAGTGGAGAAAGGATGCAATCCGCCTGGGGCTACCGCCCCCCACTCTGAGAAACCACAGAGGCCCCTGGATGGCCTAGAGCCTGGATTTTGGCACTGATAGCCATCAGTGGCCTGTGTAGGTTGCTTTCCTGGTTGACAGAGTTCTCCTTAGGGTGGGAGCAAAAGACATATCCGTGGGGTGTCATGGACCACATCACCTTGTTTGCCATGGTGGTACTGTCTGTCTACTGAGGTGCATCTGTGAGCAAGTTAAAGTTAGGTGCTTCACGGATGGGGTCCACAGGTGAGGAGAAGAGTTCCCCATGGGTTAGTGTAGTAGGTTCTGAGAATATGGGCATAGGGATTCAACTCGGTACAGAGTGGCGAAGAACTGGCAAGTGTTGCTTCTTGAGTTGTGAGCCATTGCCCACATTCTTTCACCCCAAGCAGGGAAGCTTGTCAAGGTATTGATTGTTCTACCCTGGCTTTCGGCTTGAGGAGGTTATGTTGAAAATAGCCCTTTCTGCAGGGTTATACCCAAAGTTTTTTCCTTTATCCTCCTATTTTTATGACCCTATTTATGTTGGTTTTAGGACTCTGGGCACGTTACCACTGGTAAATAGTGCTAAAGTGCATGTTCTAAAACTTGGTATGGTTGATTTACACATGTTTGATTACTTTAATTTGCCTGTAAGTTCCTTGTAAAGTGGTCTACCATATACCCAGGGCCTGTAAATTAAATGCTACCAGTGGGTCTGCACTGCAGATTGTGCCACCCACAGAAGTATTTATTGTGTATTTATTGTGTCATTGGTGTGTGTGTTGTGCAAATGCTTTACACACGACCTTTGAGGATAAGCCTGATTGCTCTGTGCCAAGCTACCAGAGGGTCAGCACAGGTTATCTTTGGTGTGTAACTGACTTGCCCTGACTAGAGTAGTGAGTTTTGCCTGGCTGAGGTGCATACCCTAGCCAACTACAAACCCCATTTCTAACACCCCACGTTCACCAGTCGCCCACTTCATACAGGCTACTATTCTGTTGGTGTTTACTGGTCATAATGACTGTGGTTTGACTAAGTTACATATAAAGTGACCTTTCAAACTGCACAACAGTTCCTAAAACTGAATCCTGTATGTGGTTTATGAATTTGGTGGAGTTTAAAACACCAGGGTGACAAACCGACCCTCTATTGCTGCACCAATTTTCAAGCTGTCACACAAGCCTGGAAGTAACAGCAAGTTACCTTTCGCCTGGTGCCACTAGATTCTGTCTAATTTCCCAGCTGCTGGATGTTGCATGAGTGGAGTACCTGGAACAGGGAAAGGATATCACATGGCATTGTGGCAGTCTTTGTGCTTTTTCAAATGACAGAATACGAAATGATTTCCTGTAGGCTGATGTGCAAGGACCTATACTGGCATCCAGGGGCATAGTGAACCTCCCTCATTAGAAGCTGTACCGGGGTGAGGGTTTTATGGGTCTCTTATCTGCAACTTGGCAAATTAGAGATAACTAACAGGAAGAGAGAAAGGTCGGTTGCTAGAAAAGAGAGACAAAGATGGACTAGTGGATGCATTTGTGGTAGAAAGATGGATGGATGAGTGGGTGAAAGTATGGGTGGATGAAAGGATGGATGAGTGGATGAGGGTATGGATGAGTGGGTAAAATGATTGATGGGTGAGTGCAAGGTTGGGTGTGAAAACATAGCTGGATTAATTGGTGAAAGGATCAATGGGTGTGTGAAAGGATAGATGGATGAGAAGACAATTGAATGAGTGGGTGAAAAGATGTGTGGAGGAGTGGGTGAAAGGAAGGGTGACAGGATGAGTGGATGCTTTAGTGAAAGAATGTGTAGATGGGTGGATGAAAGGATGGCAGAGGAAATGGAAATCTGACAGGGATGGATTTATCGATGGAATAAATGGCAGACTATATGGAACCTGAGAGGATGGATGGGTGGGTGAAAGCATTGCAGAGTAAATAAATATCAGAGAGGTTGGATGGATGGGTGGATGAGTGAAGGGATGGCAGAGTGAATCGAAATCTGAGAGGGTGGGTGGATGGAAGGCAAAGTAAATGGGAATCTGAGATGATGGATGATTGGATGGATGGACAAAATAAATAATTGATGGGTGAAATCCTTTATTGATGGATGGGGAAGTCAAATGATGGTTGTATGGGTGTATGGTTGTATGGAGGGATACATGTGTCGATGATGGATGTGTGAACATGTTTGAACAGATGGATGGATGTAATGGCCAATGGCTGGATGGACTGGTGAAAGAGTCAATGATGGATGAAGGAATGAATGGGTGACAGAATTTGGATATCAGTAGGAAGATGACATGTGAGATCTTGATATAAATGCTTGGATGGAAGCAACAAGGGAACTCTTCTATGGAAGTTCAGGCTCACTGGCATCGCATGCTTGGTGCCATTAGAACTTTAGTTCAAAGTGGGGAGTATTTTAATGTTATGGCTACTCCCTTGCTTGCAACATGTAACCTATGTCAGGCGGTTCCTAGTTCCTCACTGGTGCAATTTAAGTTATGCTCAGTCACTTGGCTTCACACTTATTGCCCATTTTTCCTCAAATGGTACTATATTTTAATTAATAGACTTCTGCTTGCTGGTGACTCATCTGGTCTCACACAATATGCACACTCATATGTACCATTGTTGTTATTTCCTATACCTTCACTCTAAAGCAGCTGACCTTTTACTGCTGGGTTCCTGGCTACTTTTTCGTTTTCTGACCAATTTATGATGGTTATACCGATTGAGCCATAAAGACGTCCTGCTAGCACAGACGAAATCTCTTCTCTTGTCTACAGAAAAAGAACGATCTCCATAATGCTTTTACTCAATTCAATAATTCACTATAAATTCACTATCATTAACATTTCTGACCAATACGTTCAGAGGCCAATAGCACTATCTATTATCTGGCTTCGATACTTGGTAACTGAGCACAGTATGATTAGCCATGAGCTTGATTTACTTGCTGTGTTGCTATTAATTGTAGGAGCAATTTTTATAGGACATAGCTCACTCTATAGCTGTGGATAGGAGAAGGAACTATTTAGTCAAAAACCCTAATTATGTTACACACAGGTTTTTTAAAAAACATAATGACTAAACGTATCCTTTTGAGTGTGGATCAATTGTGGCCTCAACACATTTCTTCGTAAAGTGTAAAATGTAATGAATTTTCCGAAATAAAATTTTCCAAACGTATGATTTCCAGGTTTGTGATGGTTGCGCTATTTTGTGCTAGTGTTTTGTGAACTAAAGCTGGATACTAGGTGCAGCAATCGAATATAGGATGGACCTGTTTCTAATTGTCACTTATAAACTCGGTCAATGATGGTGCTAGGGTTCCTGTCCTACACATGAGGGGCAATTCCTACTAAAACCCTCATCACAAGTTTGCTGGTATTCGTATTGGGAAACACTGTAGTTTAATTTAAGGATGCAATATTTTCTAGATGAAGTAATGCCTCATGACATAGAGTTTTATTCTTTGCAATGAGAGGTATCTATAGACGTTTGTGCTCCGGTCTTTTTGTTTTTTTACCCATTCCCAGCATTTTTCCTTACAAACATTTTTCAAGGTTATCTCTACTGAAATGTATCCTAGAAAAATCTCTGCGTTTCTGACATTCTCTTAAAACCTGTCACACCAGTTTAATAGCTAGCTCCTGGATACCTCTCAATTGGGTCTTTCAACAAACTAAGGGGCTTATTTACAAGCCCTCTGGCGCAGTGTGACGCAGCACAGCCCTGAGCCACCGGGAAAGGGCTGAAATGTGCCGTATCTACAAGGTATGGTGCATTTTTGTCCGCTGCCCCTCCACTGGTGCACAAATTGCTGCCTAGCGTAAACACAGGCACCCTTGCACCATGGTACACGGACGCCTACATTGTGGGGATGATTATTTTTCTGCAGGAAGGGACACTGTCCTGCGCACAAAGAGTCAAGAGAGGTGTTTTTCTCTTTCCATGTGTGCGGCAGAATGAAGCACATATAGAAAGAGGAAAAAACAGGGAGAAATAAAGATATTTCTCCCCATTACGTCACTTCTACGCCATCTCAGGGGTGATGTAGGAATCTGATGCATACCCAGACTTGTAAATCTGGGAATGCATCCGATTCCTTAGCATTCTATGGGTGTTGCATAGGAACACCCATAGCAACACCCATGGAACGCTCCTTTTAGACAGTTTTATGCGTAAAAGTGGCCCATACTTACAAGGCCATGAAAAGCCACAAAAGGTGGCTTTGTGTGGCCTTGTAAGTATGGGATGGCACACGGCATCACCAAAGCATCAAAAGAAATGACACTCCGGTGGCACAGTGTGCTGATAGGGCTTCACAAATTAGGCCTTTGGGGGCTTATTTACAAGCCCCTTGCGCCACCAGAGCATAACGTTTAGCAACACTCGGGTGGCAAAATGACCTGTGCCATATTTATTAGGCAGTTTTAAGCCACTTTTGTGGCTTAACACTGCCTTGTAAATATGGCCCCTTTATATACACCACTTAGCATGAAAGGGGCGTGCAATGGGTGTTGCTGTGGGCATTCCACCACAACACCTTTTGCATTTTGACGCTGCCCCAGATTTACGAGAAATCGTAAGCCTGAGGCAACACCAAAAACTAAAAAACACCTGATGGGTGGTGTTAGCATGCTGCAATGAGACAAATATTTGTATTTCTCGTTGTTTTTGCTTTTCTAAGTGTGCTGCATTCTGCAGCACATATAGAAAGAGCAAAACACCATCAATGACTGTTTATGTGCAGGAAGGTATCAATCCCTGCACATCAACAATCATTAAGTAATAACGATTTGCTACTTTTTTACATAGATGGAACAAATCACCATTATTGACCATGCTTGCACTATGATGCAAGAGTGCCTGTGTTGGTGCTAGGCAGCTAATTTTAGCGCCAGGGGAAACACAAGAGTGTGCTATTTTTTTTAAATACGGCACATACCTACGTTTTTGAAGTGATGCAGCACCGCACTGCTAATTGTGGGGCAGCACCATGCTTTGCTACTTTCTTCTAAATGAGGCCCTAAGAATAATAATGCAATCCTGAGTGAGGGTCTTACTGTTTCAACTATGCAGTCCCCCGAACCTCAGGTTGTGAAGAGACCAACAAAAAATCACATAACAAAATAAAAAATAAACAAAGTCAAACTAGTCATAAAACAGCTAAATACACAGATACAACCCTTGAAATAAAAAGGAATGAACTACTAAACTTCTACAAAATGAAGTTAGATATTAAAAGAAGCAATGAACATTATAGTTGAATGTACGTCTAGTGGCGATTGAAAACATTTCATTTTGAGCCTATGTCAAGACACAAAGACACAAATACTAAGGGAGAATTTGGTGCAGGGCAGTGCAGCAGGTCATCTTGCTGTGCTGCCCTGTGTCAAAAGGAAGGGGCAGAAATGTACAGTATCTATGCGATATGACACATTTCTGTCCATTCCCACTGCACTGGTGCCATTTTAGTTGCCTAGAGCTAACTTAGGGACCCTTGCAATCTGGTTGTCAGGATTCTTCACGGTGGGATTCTTCTTCTTTCTTTGTTTTCTGCATTCTACAGCACACATAGAAAGAGGAAAAAATGAGGATAAATTAAGATATATCTCCTTGTTACGCCTCCCCTAGAGAGGCAAAGGTTTTTGGTGCATCCCCAAGTATACAGGCTCTTGTAAATCTGGGGATGTGTCAAAATCCATGGGTGCTGTGTGGGAAAACCCACTGTAGTGCCCATGGAGCACCTCCCAGGTGCAGAGTAAGGCAACATAGCAATTTGAGCTGTCTTGTTTACTCCATGAGGCATATTTACAAGAAGGGATACAACGCTATGCATCAAAATGGCTTGCGCTTCGGTGCAACAGTTTCTTATGCCATGGATGAGTCATATTTATAATATGGTGTATCATTGCACAAGGTCCCAGGCTGCATCAAAAGAAATTCCACATCCGTGGGAAGAAGGTTGCAAAGAAAATTTGCACATGTGCTGTAAGTGACGCACGGCTGATTCGTGGCACATAAAGCAAGGCAAATCAGTGTGTCACTTTTGAGTGCATGATGCATCAGAAATCCTTCAACATTTCAAAAACAAATAATCTCCATTCGCAGAAAGGAAACATGGAGCAGGCAGCAGCAGCTAGGGTAACAACACCAACAATCACAGCATCAGCTAGGATGTCAAAACAGAGTCCCAGGCAAGGAGGAAGAGGAAGATGAAGCGCTAGTAACAGAGGTGACAAAGCATGAATATCAACATTTTGACACCTCAAAATTGCCATTAACAAAGAAAGAAGCCATATGGAAGTACATAGTGGATGAAATGAACAGTGTAGGGCAAGTCAAGATGACAGTGACGAATTGCAAGAAGCGATGGCACGCCTACAAGTGCAGGGCCAAGGAGAAGCTAGCCATCAACTTGAAGGTAGACATATGCACTAGAGGAGGAGGACCTGAAGTCCAGGAGGATCTGACATCCTTAGAGAAGCAGGTGACATCAGTCATCCCAGTCAAGTTTGTGTCAAGAGTGGAAGTACATGACAGTGGAGACTATGAGGACCAACAAAATACACAGGGTAAGTAGCAGCAAGGGACAACTGCACCAAATATGTTAGATTCTGCAGCACAGTTTGCTGCCTTTCTGGGCTTCACTGCACTGAGTGAAAGGAAACAGAATGGAAATGGCCAGTTTTCCTGTTACACATCATAGAAATGTAACTTAAGGAAAACACATGCATGTTAAACAGCCCAGACCACAGCCGTAATGTGTGTTCAGTCCATGTGTGATGAGCTACACCAGTCCAGCTTCACTCTTGGGTCTTTGTATTTTTTGGGCAATATATAACATCAGTGTTCATTATTATAAGTCACACAATACCAAG
Organism: Pleurodeles waltl; assembly: GCF_031143425.1. Classification (NCBI taxonomy): domain Eukaryota; kingdom Metazoa; phylum Chordata; class Amphibia; order Caudata; family Salamandridae; genus Pleurodeles; species Pleurodeles waltl. The sequence goes on from NC_090446.1 coordinate 822,938,426, forward strand.
CAAAGTATTGGACTAGAACACTACATTATGGCAGGACACAGGGTCCATGACCATCTTATTTTTTTTTAAATATATTTTTATTGTTTTATCTGCCAAGTGGCCACATTGAAGTAGAATACAAACTATTACATTATGTTTCAGCGTGCATTACACATATAATTATTACGTATGAGCAAAACGCAAATCTCGTATGCGTGTAACAATGCCCGGATAGGGCTCCGCAAGTTGCACGTTCACGTACGAGTTGTATTAAACATGTGCGAAATTGTTCAAGAGACAAGAAGCATAGAGAAAAGAAAGTAAGATAGACGCTGAGTTGGCTCTGGTAGACACGCAACGGTGGGGGAGAAGGAGGGGACCGACAGTGGAGGAGAGGAAGGGCCCAGGAGGGTGAGGAACTAGTCTCAGGGATGGTCAGGAGGCAATCCACATGAGGCATGCATGACATTTGCGCGAACCTCCACGCGTTACGACTCATCAGCACACAGCCAGGCCACCCCACGACCACAGGGGACCAGCCCACCACTGGCCGTGGAGCGCTATGCATGAGGGACGGGACGCAGCAGGAGGGAACCAGAGGGGTCCAAGGTCTCCCAGCCCTAGTACCCCCCAGCGCACCACAAGGCTCCCGTAATGCGCCCAGGGGGAAGCGCAGAAGACGTCGCAATTTTATACTGGTTCATTTACTTTATTATTATTATTTTTTTATTTATTATTTATTATTATTTATTTATTTTTTTCTTTATATTATTCCTTTTTCTTCCCCCCTCCCTCTCACCCGCATGCCCGAATGCCCCACATATTAATGTTACACTGTGGCCACTGCGATGATGTCAAATCTCTCCTATCATTTGTTCAGGGAGGACGCACATCGTCTTTTTTTTCTACAGCTGTCAAAAATGAGTTCCAAACCTCCAGGCCTTTAACTAGTATACCCCTATCCAGTAGATTCTGCAATGTCTGTGTTTCTGCTTTGGTCCATCGTATTACCTCTTCATGCCACTGGGCCACCCTGGGGGCACCGGGGGATTTCCACTTCATGGCGATCAGGCGTCTATACAGCACCAGTGCCAAGGCAATGCATTTATATGTGCATTTGCGTTTCTTGGGGTGAGGTGTTATGCCCAGTAGGCACACCTCAGGAGTAGGGGATAATGTAGTGTTTGTCCATTCCGCTAGCAACGTTGTTATCTCTATCCATGTGTTCCGGATCGGGAGGCATTCCCATGTCATGTGGTAGAATGTGGCCTCTTCTGTGTCGCATCTGGGGCATGTTTGCGGTGACCGGGGAAACATACGTGTTATGCGGTGAGGTGATAGATAAGTCTGATGCACATAATTAAACTGTGTGTATCGGAAGCGCGGGTTGCGTGAAACCTCGCGAGTCATTTTCATCGCTTGTTCCCATGAGTTAAGGGATAGTGCTTCCGGTAGCACACAGTCCCATTTGTTTTTTGCCTGATCCTGTTTGTGTTCAGCCTGGGCGGCGATGATATTATATATATTTGAGATGCTTGATGGGGTGTTTATGCTTCCCAGCAGTTCGTGCAGCAGATGGGAGGTATCCGGTTCCAAGCTGCCTTTACTCCAGCACTCTCTCACTACCTGCCGAACTGCACCGTAAGATATGAAACCCCCCCGGCCGAGGGCAAACCTATCGGCCAACGCTTCATAGGTTTGAAGTTGCCCGTCTTGGTAGATGTCACCTAGTGTAAGTATGCCCCTGCTACCCCATGTATTCAGGCCCACTTTGGCTGCTATTTTTGCTAATGTTGGTTGGGCCAGCAGTGGGATCCTCGGTGAGTACTGCGGGACTTTTGCGTTTTGCAACGCGTATCGGCCCCAGGCCCAGTGTGCAGTGTGTAGCAGCACACTGCTAGTATTCACTGGATCAGTACGATTCATGAGGTATTGCATTATCTCCGTGCCTTCAAGATCCTGCAACACCCTCTGAGTTTCGGGCCCGGTTGGGTTACCAACCCATGTGGATATCCATTGTAGTTGGGCAGCTGCGTAGTACGCTTCAAATCTGGGGGCGCCCAGTCCCCCCAACCTAAGCGGTAGGAGGACCTTTGTTAATGCAACGCGTCTGCGGCCATTGCCCCATATTAAGTCCGTTAGTAAGGTATTCAGTAGTTTAAAGAAGGTGCACGAAAGTATTAAGGGTAGCGCCATAAAATAATAGAGTAGTCGGGGTAACACTATCATCTTTGCGATAGCTACTCTGCCCATAGGAGACAGTGGGAGTGAGCACCAGAAGGGCAGGGAGCCCCTCATTGATCAGACCACTTGGCCGAGGTTACCATCCCTGAGATCTAGACTGTCATGGTATATGTTTACCCCTAAATATTTAAATGTTGTATAGCACCATTTCAAGCCTCCCGGACCCGTCGGTGTTCTCAGTGCCTCAGGGACCGGGCGCATAGGGAATATGCAGGATTTTGTCCAATTCACTGTTAATCCGGCAACCGAGCTAAATTTTCCCAGGAGCTCCAGCAGACCCGGCAGGGCTCTCACGTGATCTCGTAGGAAGATCAGCGCATCATCCGCATATAAGGATACTATCTGGTGCTTCTGGCCATCCAAGACACCCCACGTGGGGGCCATTATGCGAAGGCAGGCGGCCAGAGGCTCAATGGCTAATGCAAATAATAGTGGTGAAAGCGGGCATCCCTGTCTGGTGCCCCTACCAATGTTGAATTTTTTTCGGAGACCGTATCACCCGTCTTAACCCTAGCCATTGGGTCAGTGTATAATGTTCTCACTCAACCAATGTACACTTGCCCGAACCCCATCCGCATGAGTGTTTCTGTTAAGAAAGGCCAACCCAGCGTATCAAATGCTTTTTCTATGTCCAATGATACTGCCACCTGGTGTCTGCCCTCTACTGGGGAGTTTCTCATTTAACGCAGTAAATTCCTGATATTGCTGAATGTGTTGCGGCCAGGAATGAAGCCTGCCTGATCCTGGTGTACCAACTCTGACACATAGGGAAGCAGGCGGTTAGCTAGTATTTTTCCGAGTAATTTGCAATCGGTGTTTAGTAGTGATAATGGCCTGTATGAGCGAACATCTAAGGGATCACGGCCTGCCTTTGGTAAAACTGCTATCAAAGCCTCACGGCATGTCTCAGGGAGCTAGCCCCGTTCCAGCGCTTCCTTTAGCATTGCTAGATATGGGGCTAGAATCTGAGATTGGAACGTGCTGTAGTATTCTGTGGGAATGCCATCGCTGCCGGGTGCTTTGCCATGTGTCAACTGTAGCAGCGCATGTTGGATTTCAGCTATCTCAATCGGGCTGTCCAGTTCTATAGTTTGAGCAGCTGTTAGGCTGCTTAGAGTTATATCGCTGAAGAATTCTTCTAAATGGGTCTTAGTGGGTGGAGGCCGTGCCTGGTACAACAAGCTATAATACTCTTTGAAGGCATTATTTATCTCAACCTGAGTATTGACTATACGACCTGTCTCCAGGCGGATAGCGCCTATAGGGGCGTTCCGGTGTTCACTCTTTATGAGCCACGCTAATAGTTTACCGGATCTGTCACCCTCCGCATGCGTGCAGGCCATATGATGTTGATAGTCGAAGTGTCCGAGGCGACTGTCTGTCTCGAACCATTTAGTGCGCAAGTTAGTGAGCTTAGTCACTGTTGTGGCATCTTTAGTAAACTCGCCCTCAGCTATTTGAATTTCTTGTTCCAATGCTCGGAGTTCACGCATTAGCGTTTGCCGGACTCCCACTGTGGTTGATATGCATGCCCCTCTTATGACTGTCTTATATGCATCCCATTCGATGGCTCTTGAGGTGGCCGTCCCTTCATTCGATGTGAAATATGCTGAGATGTGTGTAGCAATGTCCTTCCTAAAAGGGGGGTCTTGTAATAATTGCGTTTGCAGTCGCCAGGTGGGAATGCATGAGCGGGGCCTTCCCCAAATTATTTGTACTATGAGTGGGCAGTGGTCTGAGATTACCCTAGCGGAGTACTCCGCTCTTTTTATTTTATGCGTTATATTCTGTGAGGTGAGGATGAGGTCTATACGGGTATGTAATAAGTGTACTGGGGAATAATAGGAGTACACATTTTCGTGTGGATGCATGTGTCTCCATATGTCGATCAGTCGACGTTCTTCCATCCATGCGCCCAGCATTTGGGAGTTTTTCATTATTGGAGCGGCCACTAGCGGGGGATGTGATCTATCCTTATCTATATGTGGGACACAGTTCATGTCCCCCCCCCATATGCATGATGACGTTAGATCATTGGTTAATTGAGAGGTCTTGGTTTGTAAGAATTCACCTTGCGTGATGTTCGGTACATATAGTCCATTTATCACAAGTTCCTCCCCATCCAGTAAGCCCCTTAGCTGTATAAACCTGCCCTCCTTATCTTTTGTGCAGTGTTGTACTGTATAAGGGACACCTGGCGCTATCCAAACCAGCACCCCTCTGGCGAAGGAGGAATCGCCAGCGCTATATATTGAGCCCAACCAGCACTTTTCTAGCCGAGCAGCCTCTGTGGGTGTAATGTGTGTTTCCTGTAGTATTGCTATATGTATGTGGTGGCGTTTTAGGTACGCATGTATTCTATGACGTTTGCTAGTCCCGGCCATGCCCTTCACATTCCAAGTTATGAGGTTATAACTAGGTGTCTTATTCATTGTGTTATGGTTAGGCGCAGGGAGCTATCTGATCTGTACCCATCACGCCCACCCCTTCCCACTTCCCCGGCCCCGCCCCAGGCACCCCCCCCGGCTCCCAGCCCCCCCCACCCCAGCCCCCCAGCATCAGTGAGAGAGGAGTAAGCCCATAGTGGGCTAAAGATAGAAAAGAAAGAGATAGATATAACAACCAAAAGGATATTACGGACTGCATACGTCCGTTAAATAAAGTGGCACAACCGGTGCCTAAGATGGCTTCCAAAGAAGACAGTTCCATTCGGATACCGTTCAGGTGTGGGGGGTCGTGGATCACTTGATGTCTAGCCCTTGGGTGGCCCACCTGCAGGATATTTCACTCTTCTGCAGACCCATTCGCCTTTGTACAATTTACGAGGATTCAGTTGTAGTTACTCATATTAATAGCTGCTATTCGCCGTGGATCTCGGGGCGAGGGTCCCGATGTTGGTGTCATGCAGCACCTTAGTTGCTGACGCCGACGGCGAGGGGCCACGAATGGCAACTCCACCCCTTTAAAGTTCGTCTGCCAATCGTGGCGTGAGGTCCGGGCCCACCCGCAACGGGGAGGGGTATGGGCTTGTATCTCCCCCATGTGAGGCAGTGTCATTGGTGTCCGTTTCACTCCTTGAATCCAGCATCCCACGGGCGAATGAATTTATGTCTTTTAATATTTGCGCACGGTCCAATGCCATTTGAATTTTGTGGGGCGGGCAGATGTTTTGGTGCTTTTTTTCTTTTTTCTGGAGTTAGCTATGGACCACTCACCAGAAACCGCGTCATCCCCGACTGGGTCGGCCAATCCCTTAGCATGTATCCAGGTCCATGCATCTTCAGGAGTGGGGAACATTAAGGTTTTCTCGTCCATAACGATGCGCAGTCATGCTGGAAACATGAGGGAGTAAGTGATGCCTTTCTCTCGTAGCAGCTGCTTGATCTTGCTGTACGCGATTCTCCTACTTTGTACCTCCATTGTGTAATCAGGGTAGGCTTTTTCCCCTTCTGTTCTCCATCATGATCTGGTAAGCCGTTCTGAAGTGTTGAAGGACCAAGTCTCTATCCCTATAATTCAAGAAACGAGCTATTAGTGGTCGGGGCGGTGCTCCCGGCCTAAGTGGCCTGCCCGGGATTCTGTGTGCTCTTTCAATCACCGGTGTTGTGGTGGTGTACTGCTCTTTAAGTGTGTTCCTCAACCAGGCCTCTAAGAACACCTCTGCCTTAGGAAGTTCGATTCTCTCAGGGATTCCGAGGAATCTGATATTATTCCGTCAGGAACGACCCTCAGCTTCCTCAGCCCTACGTTGTAGTTGAGTTATGTCTAGTTCCATTTTTTGCATTCTAGTTCTCATTTCTTCCACTACGGGCTGAATAGTTTTCAGTGACGTTTCAGTGTCGTGTACCCTACCAGTTAATTTGCGGTGGTCAGCTCGCAGCAATGAGACTTCCTGTACTGCAGCGTCTATTTTCCCCTCTAACGAGGATTTAGGGGCATATTTATACTCCGTTTGCGCCGAATTAGCGTCGTTTTTTTCGACGCAAATTCGGCGCAAAACTAACGCCATATTTATACTTTGGCGTTAGACGCGTCTAGCGCCAAAGTATGGGCAAATAGCGTCATTTTTTTCCGTGAACGCCTTCCTTGCGTTAATGAGATGCAAGGAAGGCGTTCCCGTCTAAAAAAATGACGTCTTTATACTCCCGGGCAAAAATCACGCCCGGGAGTTGGCGGGGCCGAAAACCCTGCATTTGCGCCACTTTTTAGTTAAGGCTCAAAATGAGCCCACAGCTGCCCTCCCATGCCCCCAGGGACCCCCCCTGCCACCCTTGCCCACCCCAGGAGGACACCCAAGGATGGAGGAACCCACCCCAGGGACATTCAGGTAAGTTCAGGTAAGTATACATTTTTTTTTTTAAATATTTTTTTTGTGGCATAGGGATGCCTGATTTGTGCCCCCCTACATGCCACAATGCCCAATGACCATGCCCAGGGGACATTGGGCAAGGGGGCATGACTCCTGTCTTTACTAAGACAGGAGTCATGTAAATGGCGTCTGGGCGTCGTTTAAAATGGCGCAAATCAGGTTAAGCTTCAGAATGGCGTTAGCCGGCGCAAAATATTTTGACGCTAAACTGCGTTAGCGCAGTTTACCGTCAAAAAGTATAAATACGGGCCTTAGTGTCCATTATTGCTTGCATAATTTTATCAAATTGAAGGGAGTGCGTGCGTAATGTTTCATTCAACTGTAGCTGTGTAAGCGATTGCGAGTCCCCATGGCAGGACGGTTGGGGAGGATCACCTTCTCCAGTGGACCCCGTCTTGGGGTGTTTTGGTTTGACCATGATTTCAGCGCTATTCTACAATAGTGTGTTACGCCAACTTTACCGGTCAGTTGTTTGCCGGGAGCGATCGCCCACGACTTCGAGCTTCCTTCAGCTCGTCCCTTAGTTCGCTTAGACTGTGAGTCAGGAGGGGGTTGCGTGTCCTTTTCTGATATTGGCGTCGGTTTAGATTCACCGTTTACCCACTCCGTCTTGTTGTTTTGGCCCCAGTTGGTATCTAACTGATCCACGCCAGGTGGCTCACACCGCTCTAGATAGTCCACAGATCCCGGATGGGCCAGATGCCATGTGTGGTACTCCTCGCCAGAGGGGGCAGCTCAATACCCAGTGCTCCCGAGGATTCCAGGTCAAAAGCAGTGTCAGTGCCAATATTGTCAACAGATGTCCGGTGATGGTCCACTTCTGGCCGCTCAGTGCAGCCCGGATGGGGCACTCGTTCCGCCAAGAACCACCGTCCTGTCTCCGACCTCTCCGCCAGTAGAGCCCAGATGCCCAGCTCAATGCCAGAATGCCGATGCGAACAGGGTGTGAAGCTTGCAGCGTGCGGGTAAGGCAGTTGGCGCGTCCGTTGAGATTTTCAGTGAGCGCCGTGGGACCACGGCGCTCGCGCTGGCCGAGGTTGAAAGCGTCGTCGAGGGCCAGGGGGCAACGCCGTGCATCTGCCCATGCAGGAAAGTCATGGGTGGAGTTTTCAGCCTTCACACTTCACCGTTGCCCACTTCGCATGACCAGGTCTAAAAGGGGGGAAGATCGAGCCCCCCACACGCCGCGACCCGATCCGTGTCGCCGAATGGAGTACAGCCCCCCGTCTAACCAACAGGCCTGGGCGCCCCCTCGACACCACAGCACCCAGGGCGTCTACTTCTTTAAGGTGAGTGTGCCTTTAAGGGCCTCTGATCCATCAGGCCGTGCTCGTGACAAAAGTCGTGTTCCAGCGCCATGGGGGGCCACAGTTACGGTTACTTTTGCGGTCCGGTAAGATCGTTGAGGAGTATGTCCCTGCTGGGGAGGGAGCCCCGCAGGCTGAGGAGTCCCAGCACCGCCGTTGCACTGCTGGTCGCGTGGCGCCGGGCGCTCTGAGTGCTCCCGCGCCGCAACAGCAACCCCGTCCCAGGTGAGGGGCCTCGCGCTGGCGCTCCGATGCGGCGCAATCCCCAGGGCACGGGCCCCGTGGCCCTCTGGCACCACCCGGGTCCCCACGGGTCCCCCCAGAGCCGCGCCGGGAGCCAGAAGTCCGGGGGCGGCGCCGGCGCACGGCCCCGGGTATTGAGCTCACCGGCCGCGGCCGCAGGCGTCGACTTGGAAGGCCGCCAGCTCCTCCACAGGTTTCGATGTGACCCCGGCATCACCAAGAGGGTCGCTGCATCAGGCGATGATGCCGAGATGTTAGGCGGGCGGCACCGTCCTCCGGGAGGGCGATGGGCGCCGCACACAGGATGATATTGTGGGCCAGGCACGGAGCTGCAGAATTATCCTGCCGCTCCGGTCGCCATGTTGCCCACGCCCCCTCTCTGACCATCTTGACTTGAATAATGCATGATGCCTTTCTCCAAGCTGCTAGTGGGATTCCCATGGGGCCATACAACCACATCTGGACTGAAAGGCAATGGAACAGAATGTTGGTGTCAGAGGATCAATTTCTCCCCTGAGAGGAGAGTCAGGTGTGGGCATGTGAAGTACCACTGCTTAAGACCAATGGTACAGCTATGTCCAGAGGGGCATAAGTACAACAATGCTGGCCTAGGGCAGCACAGCAAGTGACCATACTGTGCTGTCCTCTTCCACAGGGAAAGGACAGGCTATGTATGTCCCAAAAATGGTGCATTCCTGTTCCTTCCTGTTGCTTCCACCAGCTCAGATACCCTTATGGCTGCTTACCATCCAAGCAGGCACATGTGCAACATGCTGCAAGTGTTCCTGCTCTGCATACAGGATTGTCTTAGTGCAGGAAAGCATATGTTTCTGCACAATAACAATCAGTGGAGTAATTTACTTGTTCTTATCTGTGCAGCAGAATGCAGCACACATGGCAAGCGTCACAAAGGAAGAGAAACAAAGGTATTTTTCCCTGTCATTCCTGTCCTGTATGTTTTTTAGGCATGTCCAGGTTTAGGCTTTTTTGAAAATCTTTGGATAGAGGGTTGCATTAGAAAATCTAACACAATGCCCATGGAAAGACCCCCTGACACAGACTCAGGCAGCACAGCCATTTTCCAATAACTTGACTTATTCCATATCTATGAGGCCATCCAACGGCACACAAATAGTCTTTCCCTGGTCTCATACATGTGGGTCTGCAATCTGCAAACCTGGTGCGTCTACACAAGTGTTGCACTGGTGGTTCATGCTGCGTGTAAATATGTCCCTTAGTTCCTAGCACTAAATGACATTGCATACAGATGCCATGATGTGTGGGGTGTAAGCAAACAGGTGTACCCTGCTATAGTAGCCAACACCCTCAAGTCCGGTATATAAAATATCTCAGGGGGTGAAGCAAAATGATACATAAAATAGTGAGCAATGTGTTTTTGTCAAACAGTAGAAGGCGTGTGAGACAGGTTGTCCCCTGATAGTGCTATTTAATGTAAGCCTGGGTGAGCACATTGAACTGTCACTGGGTTTGAATGGAGGCACAATGCATAGCAAGGAGGTGAAAAGTGGCATGGGTATTGCAATATAACGTGAGCTCTACAAATGTATTACTGTTTTTGATATTTGTCACATCTGTTGCAGCGGGGAAGAGATGACATAGAAGAGGGCATAGGTGTACTACATCCAACATGTGATGTGGACCAGGGGGAAGATGTACCACATGCCAGGAAGGGGCTAGAAGGAGAAAAAGTGTACCACAATACAGATGTCAAAGCAGGAGAATGACAAACAGTGGATTCATAAGTGACAGGATGAACAAGTTTGCCATTACTACAGGATGAATTTGTGATGTTTTTTCAGGCAACAAAGTATGGGTAACATTGTGTTGCAAACCAAGGAATGGACATGTCATGCATCATGGAAAATACTAGCTTGAGTGTGTCCAGACTGATACATAGCTCACAAATACACGCATCCATGTTAGGCAATTGGAAGTCCTAGCTGTCTACCTAGTTTCATTGTGCATATCCCTTCAGAGTTCACACTCACTGGCCACTGTTTAGACATATAGCACACCCATGTCAAAGTACATGCACTTACAAATTCCTGCATTGCAGCAGGTTGTTAGCTGTGTAGAGTAGTGTGGAAGCATCCCCAATATGAAACTTGCGCACATGAATGCACAATGTTCATGCCAGGAAGCACAACAAGGCAGACTAATGATGTAGCATGTGTAAGGCTGGCAGCAGGAGCAAACTGAATACATAAAAAAACCTAAGCACTTTTATAGGAACTGTGGGCTGAGTAGTGTTGAAGGAGAATGCTAGGTACACTGGTGACCAGGGACAATGTTGGTGCAATATGCACAGTAGTGCTGAGAATACATGAAAAAATATTAGACATAGCCATCATGAAAAGAAGTGCCAATCACCAAGCTGGATGTGTACCTCAACTCAACATATCTGCAATGGCAGAATAGGCCAGCAAACTCTGTAACTGTGTTGTAATGTGTGGAATGACTCAAATAAACACCCTTGTCACACAGTGCATGGAACAGTGCACAGAAACCGCCCTCTGAAAGGCAAATGCATTAACACTTCCCCTCAATACATTCAAGTCACATAGGTACCACACGTCAATGTTGAGATGTAAGTGAATGGGTTTAAATACTGTGGGGCACATTTATGAAAGGCTTGCACTGCCGGAGCATAACTTTTTTGATGCTGAGGCAGTGCAAGCCTCTCAGCCATATTTATGAGGCCACACAAAGCCATTTTATGTGGCTTGGAATGGCCTCATAAGTATGGAGTAGGACACAGCAGCCTAAGTCTCTGTTCTGCCTTACTCTGTGCCAGGGATCCATTCCATGGGGGTTGCAGTGGATTTTCCCATGTAACACCCCTGAATTTTGACGTTGCCCCGTATTTACAAAATCATGTAAACCTGGGGAGGCTCCGAAACATTATGGCTCACCAGAGCAGGCATATCAAGGAGAAATATTTTAATTTCTCCATTTTTTTCTCTTTCCATGTATGCTGTATTCTGCAGCATACATAGAAAGATGACAAGGCCACTTGGGATTGTATTTGTGCAGGACGGTGTTTCTCCCTGCACAAAAACAATCCTGTATGCAACACAGGCACCCTTGCACCATGGTGCAAGGGTGCCTGCATTGGTGCCAGGCAGCCAATTGTATGCCAGTGCAGGGGAAAGTACAGGAATGCACTGCATTACATAAATATGGTGCATTCATGCCCTTTCACATTGCCGTAGGGAAGCACAGCAAAAAGGTTTGAGGTCCTGGGCTATGTAAATTCCCCATAAATATGGGCATGTGTGTCAGCCAGATAACTACAGTAAACCTCTAGCATTGAACAACATTGACATATATACATTTTATTGCAGACAGAGAAACAACTCCTCCTGACCAGCTGCCTATCCAGTATGATCAACCTGCTGCAATGACATTTTGCCCCATGAACGATCACATCTTTCAGCAAACCCGGGATTACATTAACTCAACTTCTGTGGGATTGGGAGGGGCTGACAGCATCACTGCGTCTCCAGAGGAACCACCTACAACTACACCACCCCATCAGCAAGACCGAGGCCAGCTCTGGACTCCAGCAGCAGATGTTAGATGATTCGTTGGCAAGGATAGAGGCCATTGTGGGCACCCCAGATGAAGTACATAGGTGCCTCAGTCCCAATAAGGTAATCTTTGATGCAATTAGTGACACCTAATATCCGCTCCAGAGATTGGAATAGTTCCTGGCTGAAATCGCTGGTGTCATGATTTGAGGCAATAACAACAGTCCTGCCAATGTGACACCAGTGAGGTTGCCACCCACCTGGAGGCCATAAATAACATCCCACAAACCATGGAGTGGAAGCAGGACTCCTATATGACAACAATCGGTACCTTCCACCATGACTTTTTTGTTGAGCTGACAAGCCAGAAGGACCTTCTCAGTGTTGCGCTGCCTTCCTTGTTAGCACAGTCACATGCTGCTGGGGACAGGAGAATCTCATCTTCAGCCCCTGATGGGTGTGTGTCTCAGATGCCTTATACACAAACACTACCACCATCAGGGGATGTGCACTACACATAAGACGAGGAAGAAGTGGATTTCCTCACTTTCAGGTGGAGAACTTCCCAGTAACAATTGCCTGTGACCCAGGGCCAGTTTCCCATTGGACCTGTATTGAGTAACTTGCCATCACCCTTGCTGGAAATCAAGTCTGTAGTTGGCAGAGATTTGCATTCTGTCCAAGTAGGTGCCACAATCCATTTCCAGGCAAGTAAGTCACACTAAGAATTTAACTGTGCAGACCATCCGGTAGTTTGGCACAGAGGAGTCAGGCTAAACTAAAGGGGCAATGTATAAACTATTTGCGCACACATACACACACACACACACACACACACACACACACACACACACAGTAATACAGTGAAAACACCATAAGAGGACTCCACACCAGTTTAGAAAAATAGCCAATTTCATCTAAGTCAAACAGCCAAAAAGACCAAAATTAAAAATACACAAGTTAAGTTATGAATTTTGAAAGGTTAAATCAAAATACAATGCTTTTAAAACATTAGCTTCAACCTGATCTAGCTAGTTGCAGTAGAACATTGCAAATCCAAAAGTATACTTTGGCGGTGACAGAGAGTGGGACGGGTACAGGAGTCACACAGACCCGCTGACAGTACCGTTGTTGCATCAATGCTCTGTGATGATGCATTGATCGTGAAGAGGGGATGTGTCGCTTGCACACAATGCATCATTTCCCGACTGAACCAAGTCATTGATCGATGTCCAGAAGCAATGAGAACTGGTTCAGATGTATCGGTACTGCGTCGGCCAAGGCTGGCCTGCATTGTAAGTCAGGGTTTTTGTGGACAAACAGACAACAGACATTGAAGCCCTTCCTTGCACACAGTGTAGCAACAAAACATTTTTCTAAGTGTTGCATTACTTGAGATCTTTCCACCATTGCAAGGCACGCACACAGTGGCTCATAAAGTCTTAACATATGTGACATGCAGGGTTGCAATGCACATGTACCATTATTTATATTGGAAGTATGAGGCGTACCTCTCCTACATATGCACTGTCTCAGTCATCAAACATGAAGATGGCTATTTTATCATACATTCATTACTGTTATTAGGACTGCCATGTACTTGAGATGTACTTATCAATCAGTAGGCCAATCTCATAACTCCCATTATGGAAACACTCATTGATGATGGAGTGCCTGAAGATGTAGGCATCTTGAGCACTCCCAGGGTACTTTGCCAGCACATTGATGATCATCACCGGGTAGTATGTGTGCTTCCTTTCGTGGTACAGGTGGGATGTAGCAACAGGAGAAACAAGTTGCACATGTGTGCAATCCATTGTTGTCCAGTTGTTGCAGCTGTGTCTTGGGGAACATGATGTACTGGAGTGTCATGCTGATGAAGGCATCCAGGGCAGAGGGTCAGAATGCTGAAAAAGGATGGCTGTGAGATTCCTGCCACTATGGTGGTTTGGAATGACCCAGATGCCAGCATGTGGAGGACTGCCATCGGCTTGGTCTGCAAAGGGATGCTGGTGCACCTCTGAGATGTTTCCTGCAGCCTTGGAGCAATCAGGTGAAGGAGCTGGATGATGGACTGCTACCTACGATATGGGGGTGGAGATGATGGTGGTGGGAGTGGTGGTCTTCTTGACTCTCCTACCTCAAGGATTAGCACCTCCATGGTGTAGTTGAGTTTGCCAAAGTTGTTTGGGTATGTTCTGTTTATATTTCAGTGTATATGTGTAATTTCTAATTCATGGGTTGATAACGCGCAGGAATTTTGACACATTTCAGGCTCCGTGCGCTGCTTGACAATGAAGCATCACTTTTCCATACACTCATAAATATCACTGTATCAGTTTTGCATTGGTCTTAACATAGAAACACCTCGCTTAAATTTATTTATGGTGCACGACGCAGTCGGGTCAGGTGCATGAAAATTCAGACACATGCCAACAAAAAGTAGCGCATTGGCCCTAATGCGCTGCTTAGTAAATATGGAGTGAGCATTGAATGTGCCACTGCAGCATCACAAAAAATGGTGCAACAGGAGTGCAATCTCCCTGTAAGTAGGCCCCCAGATCTATGAGGCCATTCAAAGCCACACAAAGTGGCTTTGTGTGGCCTCCTAAATATAGTTGAGAGCTTTCTGCTGCTGCTTCCTCACCAAACGTGATGCAACAGCAGTGCAAGCCTCTCATAAATATGCCCCTAGATATCTTCTCAATGTGTGCAGTCTGTCAATTAAAAACTTGCTGATTGTATTATAACATGTTAAAGTTTACTGCTAAATGTTATACTTGAAAAGGAGTGCTTGGAAAGTTTGGCAATCTTAAGGAAACAGATATTAATAACTGCATCTAAAGGTTCATAACTCCAGGAAATACATTGAGTTATTATACGCCTTTGAGTTTTTCAGCCTTGCTATAGTTCAACAGTAGTGCAGCTAGCATTCTAGCTAATTTAGCAGTAGATTCTGGCAGAGGATCCTTTTACAGAAATAAATGAAAGAAGAGCTTGCAGTTTGCACGTCTTCCTGTTTTAGAATTGATGTGTGTCGTGCATTGAAACAACCCAATTAAATTAACTTCTTTCAAGATATGGAGCCTGTGGTCATTGACTGGGAATAAGGAGTTGGGAACGTGCCCCTCTGCTTTATTTATTCACCCATTGGCAATGCTCGATTCAACAATTTGAAGACGACAATTATTTCTTGGATTTCTCTCCTGGAAATTGAAGGCATTTATGATTCAGACATTTTGCAGTGAAAACCAATACAAAGTCAGTCTTTTTGAAAATCCAAAAGAGGGTGACATCTGGCAAACCCTTTTTTTCCTATTTGTGTTTTAAAATACAGTAATATTTTCTTTAAACCGTTCGCTGACAGGCCTTTTCCCCCCTCAGGTGCCAAGCCTTTTTTTGGCTATTTGGGGACGTTCGTGCTTAGGCCTTCATAACCTTTTGTTCACATAAGCTACCCACACCAAATTTGTGTCCTTTTCTTTCAACATCCTAGGTAATCTAGAAGTACCTAGAGTTTGTGGGTTCCTCTGGAGGAGACCAAGAAATTAGTCAAAATACAGCTAAAATGGGGGGAAAAGTGCTGCAGAAGAAAGCATGTGTTTTTTTCCCTGAAAATGGTATCAACAAAGGGTTTGCAGTGCTAAAACCACCATCTTCGCAGCTTTCAGGAACAGGCAGACTTGAATGAGAAACCACATTTTCCACACAATTTTGGCATTTTACTGGGACATACCCCATTTCTACTATTTTTTGTTCTTTTAGCCTCCTTCCAGTTAGTGACAGAAATGGGTATAAAAACAATGCTGAATCCCGGACAGCTAAACATTTCTGAAAAGTTTACAAAATTATGAATTCAGCAAGTGGTCATTCGTGTAGATCCTTCACGGTTTCCCTACTGAAAGTACCAGCTAAAATTTATAGGTCTTGAAATTGAGGGGTAAAAAAGAGCTATTTCTGTCCACTTTTTCTTCTATAACTTTTCAGAGATATGGTAGATTTTTGAAAGCAATATACTGTTACGTCTGCTGGACTCTTCTGGTTTCAAGGATATATAGGTTTGTAGGTTCATCAATAACCTAGGTACCTAGAGCCAATAAATGACCTGCACCTTGTAACTTGTAATGGGTTTTCATTGTATACTGGGTATACAGCAATTCATTTGGTGAAATATAAAGAGTGAAAAATAGCTATCAAGGAAACCTTTGTATTTCTAGAATGAACACAAGATACGGTGTTGAGAAGAAGTAATTTGCACATCACTGAATTATGGGGTCCCCATACTAGCATGTAAGTAACAAATAGACTTTCTTTTTACACACTGTCTTACATTTGGAAGGAAAAAATGTAGAGAAAGACAAGGGGCAATAAGACTTGTTCTTCTACTCTTTGTTCCCCCTACTCTCCGATAAAAATGGTACCTCTCTTGTGTGGGTAGGCTTAGTGTCCCCGACAGGAAATGCAACATGGACCCATCACATTTTTACATTGAAATCTGATGGGTTTTTTTTTAAGTGCCTAGCTGTGGATTTTAACCTCTAGCTTAGCTGGCACCTTGAAAAACCTACCAAACCTGTGCATTTTTTTAAAAATAGACACCTAGGGGAACTCTGTAAATGGTAACTTGTAGTACTCTCTCTAGGATCTGTTACCTATCCTTTGCAAACCTAAAAATTTGGCCAAAAAAAACACTTTTTCCTCACACTTCGGTGCTGCAATGTTCTGAAATCTGAGGGGAGCTACAAACTTCCTTCTCCCCAGCATTCCCCCACATCTCCTGATAAAAATGGTACCTCACTTGTGTGGGTAGGCCTAGTGCCTGCAAAAGGGAATTCCCCAAAACACTACGTGGACACATCAAAATTATCAATTTCAAAACTGCCTGTTTTTGCATGGGTGGCACCTGCGTTTTTGGTCCTGGGCTTAGCATCCATCTAGGGAAATGTACCAAACACAGATATTTCAGAACACTAGACACCCAAGGGAGTCCAGGGAGGTGTGACTTGTGTGAATTCTCCAGTGTTTTCTTACCAGAATCCTTAGAAAATCTCAAATTTAGATCACATTTTCCCCACATTTCTGTATGGGATCATCGCACAGGCACAAATTTAACACCACCCAATGTTCCCCTCAGTATCCTGATAAAAATGATACCTCACTTGTGTAGGTGGGCCAAGTGCCTGTGACCGGGAAGAGCCAAAAACATGTTGAAATCGAGGGGGAACCAAAGCAGGTTCAAAAGGGCAGTTTGTAAAAATCCTTTTTAGTCTGACAAGCGGGCAGAACTTTAATCATTATAAATGTGACTTTGCTGGGTGGTTTGAATTTTGTGGATTCCTGCAGACTCTGGAAGGGTGTATGAAATGTGATTTCAATGTGATTTCAAGCAAAGTTGGAGGTTTCCAGGGCATTATGTGTAAGAAAATTGTGTGGGGTGCATATGAAGCACACCACCCTGGACTCACCTGGATGTTTAGTTTTCAGATGTGTCTAGGTCTCGTTGATTTTTCTAGATTGCCGCATCCCAAAGTCCAAAAGGTGCATCCCTCACCAATCCAAGTGGGACAATTTTGAGAGATAGTCTCCACAGCTTCCACGTTCCCACCCGCCAGCTCTGCTCTGTCAACCTCAACCTCGCCACCGTCCCTCGCATCCACCGTACCACAACCGGTGGCAGATCCTTTTCCCACCTCGCCGCCAAAACTTGGAACTCCCTCCCCGTCAAACTACGTCTGACCCAGGACCTCCTGACCTTCAGGAAACATCCCAAAACCTGGCTATTCGAGCAGTAGCAACACGCTCCCCCATCCCCTTAGCACCTTAAAACCCTACTGGGTGAGTAGCGCGATTAACATCGATTGATTGATTGATTGAGTCAACCTCTCATGGACCAAATGTAAAATAAACCCCAAAAATAATCAAAAGTCCTCTTGCTTACCACTGGGATAAGATCTTTTAGTGTAAGGGAAGGAGAGCTGAAACACTGTTGCCTCCTTCAGTTGGGGAGGAGGCATAGCCCATACCCAGGGGGGCAGCAATGGCCTAAATTAAAATTGACCCCCAGAGGAGTGAACCTTTCCTAAGGGGTCGCACTCCATCTGTAAAAAAAAAAAAAAAAAAGAAATCTTCCCTGGTTTCTAGCGGGCTTTTTTATACCCCTTGGGGGCAGATGGACCTTACAAACTTAGGCTGATCTGCCCAAAAAGGGGGAAGAAATGGCCAACAGTAATGTGTTCCCATGGGGAGCAACCTGTGCCCAAGGGGCTGCACCCCCCCAAACAAAACACACACACACTAGTAACTGGTGTCTAAGTGGTTTTTGCACCCCTTGGGGGCAGATTGGCCTAATAAAAATTGGCTGATCTGCCCAATGGGGGCAGAAATGGGCTAAAAAGAAAATTGCCTCCCAGGGGAGCGATCCTTGCCTAAGGGTTTGCTCCTCACCTGTAAAAAAATATAAATATATATATCCCTGGTGCGTAGTGGCTTCTGCCCCACCCGGAGCAGATTGGCCTAATTAAAATAGGCCGATCAGCCCCAAAGTGGGGCAGAAAAGCAGAAAAGGCCTAATAAAAAATGCCCCCCTTGGGGAGCGCCCCTTGCTTAAGGTGCCACACCCCTTGTTTGTTTATTAAAAGTAAACAAACTCCCTGGTGTCTAGTGGGCTTTCCTGCAGCCCGATCACCATGCAATCGGGATGCAGGAATGGTCAGAAAGACATCAAAGGAAAGGAAAAGTCTTTCCTTTCCTGTGATGCCTTTCTGATCTCCCCACCCCCTCGATTGCAAGAGAAATGCAAGCATTTCTCTAACGATCATGCTTGAAGCTCAGATTGACCTCTTATGAGGTCAGCACGGGATCGCGTGCTGATGTCATCAGCTTCCCCTTCCATCCCTACCCAGGGGAGTGCAGTGGGAGGCTCACGGGGAGCGCTAGCGGGTCCAGGAAGTAACAGTTACACCCTTGGCTACCGAGAAGTTTCAGGGAGATTCATCCGGGGGGGGGAAAAAAGGTGGAGTCCCAATACACGTTTGCCACATTCATCTTTCCATGGGGATTTTGAACAGCAATAGTGCAAAAATTACTGAATGGAATTTACCAAATTTGGCAGGAAAGTAGGTCCTGGTCCAGAAAGAGTGGTCCTTCTGTTTTGGTGTAATTCTGTGCTGTAGTTTTTGAGAAATTAACGTGAAAACAAATTTGAGTAACTAGGGATGGGCCCTCCTTGACATAGTTATTTGCTGTGGCAGCCACAGCAAACACTTTGGGTTTTGACAGTGGCACATTTAAAGCAGGTTCTAATGTCAAAATTCTAAATTTCATCTCTGTCCCCTGCATCAATATCTGGTTCATGTTAATTCATTTTTTTTCTTCAATTTTTCGAACGTAATATTTTTTGTAAGTTCTTCCACACTTTTCTTTTGTGTATT
Source organism: Pleurodeles waltl (assembly GCF_031143425.1). Classification (NCBI taxonomy): domain Eukaryota; kingdom Metazoa; phylum Chordata; class Amphibia; order Caudata; family Salamandridae; genus Pleurodeles; species Pleurodeles waltl. Next base: position 822,957,549 of record NC_090446.1, read on the forward strand.
TGATCAAAATCAACATCATGTTTTTAGTGCACATCATGTTATTTTCGCTTCATTCTATGAGTGTTTATGATGGTGCATCATGATGATTTGGCATGGTGAGGATATGTAACCTACGAGGTACCCTTCCTACCTCCTAATCGAGGTGCCCATAAGGATGAGTGTGAAGAATCGAGGAAAAAAATAGATATCGGAAAATCCTCCTTTTTGCCCTGGTCACCCCCAAACCTTTTTGGACAGATACTAGTGGTTACTGACTGTTGACTGTGCCCTGGATACTGCTAACCAGTCCCAGGGCCAGTGCTCAGTGTAAAATGGATTATAGATATTAGGCTAATTATAATTGGCCATATCAACCTTCAAATATGTCCCTATTATATGATAGGACATGTAGGTCACCCATAGGTGCATTGTTGAGGTGCCCAGTGTCATTTCAAATGTGGGCCTGCAATGCTGGCTGCTTTTAGGTTAATGTTAACCTGAAATTCAACTTTGGAATCAAAAGTACTTCCACAGTATTAATCTACCTTATTTGTACATATAGGTCACCCATAAAGTGTGCCCTAGGTGCCCTGAGGGTTGGGTGCAATGTAACTTTAAGCAGGTAATTTAGAAAAGATGCTGGACCCCTGACCTGCAGCTGGACACTGCACTCGGAAGGACTGCACCAGCTGCACACTTAGGCTTCACCACTAAAAGGACTTTGCCTGTCTTCAGCTGTTTAAAGAAGGTAATACCTGTTTGCTACAGGAGGAAATAATTAACCGGAGTCCCTTGCATCAAACCCAGAAGAAACTGACCAGCTGACCAGTGACCAGTGGTCATTTTTGGATTTGAGCCAGGAGTTGGAGTCCTAACTCTCAAGGAGCAATTCAGAGCTTCTGGAGCCTTGTGGTAACTTGGGGACTCCTAAAGGACCATCAAAGGCCTTCTGGAAGAAGTTTAAAGCAACTTTGAAAAAAAAGCTTCATAATTGGACTGACCCGAAGTCGTGAGTAAAGCTGGCTTACGTCGATCGCAACCCGTCCTGATGTGCAGATTCATCCTGCTGAAAAGATCCAGAGCCCCAATCTTCCAGGAATCCACGGGGACCCTTGGAATGGCAATTGAATGGAGTTGACTCAAAATCGGCTTGCTGTGGAGGGTCGTCCAATGTCGGAAAGAAAAAGCCCCAAAAAGTCTAAACGTAAAAAGTTGACTGAGGCTTCCCATGCAGCATATCCGAAGAGCGCTCCAGGGAGGTAGGCTTCAATTTCAAGTTTGTCCCAGATGAAGATTTCCATCACAAAAAATGGTCCAAGTCCAAATGTAGAATTCTTCACCGAGGTGTCCTGCGATGAGTTCTGAAAAGGGCCCCAGGGAGGTCAGATCCAACTTGTGGCTTCATACCAGGGAGAAAAATCTTCAAAAAAAGAGTAAGTCCGAACCAAAAACTTTAACCAAGTCCTCCTGCTCACTGTAGCCAAGAAGGGCTCCATTGTGGTCGGCCTCAAATTTTGACTTTGCACTGGTCAAGTGCGAACAGATGTCCAGATTGGTGGGTTTAGGGCCTCATTACGACCTTGGTGGAAGGGGATTACTCTGTCACACATGTGACGGATATCCCGTCCACCGTATTACAAGTCCCATAGGATATAATGGAACTTGTAATACGGCAGGCGGGATATCCGTCACATTTGGGATGGAGTAATCCCCTCTGCCAAGGTTGTAATTAGCTCCTTATTTTCTATGTGCAAAAAATATTTATTCTTTAAATTTCATATCTCCGCTTCCCTTTATTGTATTTTTGTTGTTTTAGTGTCATTTTAAAGACAAATTATAATCTTTTTTTTTAATATAAATTAGATTTGGAAATTTATTGTGCTTTGTGTTTTACTTATTTACAGTTTTGTGATTTTTAAATGCTTTACATACCTGTCTCCTAAATTAAGCCTAACTGCTTTTTTTGACAAGCTACCAAGGGTTGAGCTGGGATTACTTTATTGAGCTGGGATTACTTTATTACTTTACTTAATAGTGGCCTATTGCTATAGATAGGTGCTTACCTGTCCTTACCAATAGTCTACTTTCCAATAGTAAGCATACATAAGTGTACACATACATATATATAAATAAACATATACAGTATACAAATCAATATATATATATACACACACACATACATATATATGTATATATATATATATATATGTATAAATAAACGTTTATTTTTTTACTTGTTTTTGTTCGCTTTAGGGCTTTGGGCGCTTTACCACTGCTAACCAGTGCTAAACTGCAAGTGCTTTCTATCTAAATTGTGATTATGGTTGGATATCTCTGATTGGCATATTTGATTTACTAGTAAGACCCTAGTAAAGTGCACTAGAGGTGCCCAGGACCAATAAATCAAATAGTACTTGAGGGTCTGCAGCACTAATTGTGTCACCCCCATGAGAAGCCCTGTAAGCATGTCTCAGACGTACCACTGAAGTGTCTGTGTGCAGTTTTGTACTGCCAGTTCGACCTGGCCCAAACCTTTCCTTTCATAGCATGTAAGTCAACCCTAAGGTAGGCCCAAGGCAGCCCCATGGGTAGGATGCAGTGCATTTAAAAGATAGGACAAGTACTAGTGTTTTTTTTTTTCATGTCCTGATAGTGAAATACTGCTAAATTCTGTTTTCACTATTGAAAGGCCGATCTCTCCCATAGGGTAACATGGGAATTGCCTTTAAATATGTTTTAAGTGTAGTTTCCCATTGGGAGCAAACAGAGATCTGGAATTTATGGTCTCTGAAAACACAATTTAAAAATACATCTCTCGGTAAAGTTGGTTTTATATTGTCTGTTTGAAAATGACACTTTTAGAAAGTGTGCATTTTCTTGCTTAGCCATACTGTGCCTCTGATTCACTGACGAATCCACATCTGGGTCAGACAAACAGTTGGACTGTTTGTGAATTCACTCTAGACAGTGGCACAAATGGAGCTGAGGTGTGTCCTGCATAATATGTGTCTCCCTGCAATGGGAAGAAGGAGCTGAGATCTGCACTTGAAAGAGCTGTTCCTCGCCTCACACAATACAGTCTCCAAACCCCTAGATTGTGGCTGGGGCAGAGCAAGAAAGAGGCAGGATTTTGTGTACTACAAAGACTTCCCTTTGAAGTGTGCCAACTTCAATGGCAGAAATGTGTGTTAGTATTGGACTGCTGGCCCAACAACATTAAAACACTTCTGGATCAAGAGGAACCACTGCCAAGGAAAAGAGCTGAAGAGTTGTGAGGGGGAGTACCGCCCCTTTGCTGTGTGTGTTTTGCTGGGTTGGCCTGCGTGTGCTTCTTCTGCCTTACAGAGGACAACAACTGGACTTTGTTGTGTATCCTGCTAGTGAAGTTTTTACAAGGGCTTGGTCTGAGCTTGCCTCCTGTTAAGATGTCTCAGAGACATCAAAGACTTCATCTGCCAGCACCTGGGCTCTCTTGCTTAGACCCCTGACATGCCAAGTGGTGCCACATCCAGTCTCTGGGCCCTTAGAAAGAGAAGCTGGTAAAACCTGAGAGAAAATCCATGCACCAGAGCTGAGGGGCAGAAAAATAGATGCAGCGCTGGCACCGCAGCTGAAAAATAGCTGCAGTGGCGGTGAAATCGATGCATTGCCAGCACAGCTAAAATGCCTTGCTCTGCATATGGAGTTTCTACTCATCATCTCTGGGCATTAAGGGGGTTATTCTAACTTTGGAGGAGGTGTTAATCCGTCCCAAAAGTGACGGAAAAGTGACGGATTTACCACCAGCCGTATTACGAGTCCATTATATCCTATGGAACTCGTAATACGGCTGGTGGTATATCCGTCACTTTACCGTCACTTTTGGGACGGATTAACACTCCTCCAAAGTTAGAATAACCCTCTAAATCTTCAACATCACTTCATTGACCCAAGGCTGCTCATCCAGCAATTGACACATCCCCTCCCTGTGAGGAAAGAATCAATGCATCGCTTTCCTGGCGAAGACAGAATTGCACATGGCCTCACTTTCACGTAAGAAATTGATGTACCTCTTGATTTTCTGACGCATCCTCAACCTTGCACCTTTATTTTTGATACATGCCAGGTACTTTGTGATAAAATAATGGCTCCATAGATGTCTATCAACTAAGACTCTTTTTAATTTAAAAATTGATTTCTATTTTTGTACATGCTTGATTTTTGTTGTTTTAGATAAATATTGGCTATTTTTTCTAAACTGGTGTGGAGCCCTTTTGTGGTGCTTTTACTCTGTTACTGTGTGTGTTTGTACAAATACTTTACACATTGGCTCTGAGATAAGCCTGACTGCTTGTGCCAAGCTACCATTGAGTGAGCATGGGATATCTTATGTGTGAAACTCCCTTACCATTACTACAGTGAGGGACCCTACTTGGATAGGGTGTGGAACTGGCTGCCAACTAGAGACTCCATTTCAGTATATATTTATATCTGCCCTATGATAACTATAGCTCATACCCTCACCATGCGTAGTTTTTTCATCAACTATTTTACTGCACATATTACATTGATATTATCAATGATGTTGTCAAAGGTGTCATAAGTGCTGTAATTTGTGGGGTAGTTAGCAGTGCATGCAGGGTGTGAGTTATAGTTACCTGAGGGCAAGGGTTATAGTTACTTGAGATAATTCTAACTACAACCAGTGAAGTTCTATGATTTTGTACGCTTATAATGTGAGCCTAAATATGAAGTGTCAGTGACCTTTGTTTTTTCAGTGAATGTCTTTTTTTTTTTAATGAAGTAATTTTCACTACTATACGTTAATTCAACAACAGCAGTGAATGCCCTTTAGCCATGCATGGCAACAGTTGGCTGCAGGGCCTTCCCTGTGGCCCAATGAACAATCCCTCATATTACCCAACCCCGTGCTGTGTAAGGCCTTTGGCCATGAGCAGAGAGGGATGTCCACAGGGCATTTGTTAAATCTTGCAATTTGCTCAAATATACTTATTAACCTTTTGAACATAGGTGTGAGGTTCTTAGATCAGACGTCATGTCTTTTGATGTCACTTCCTGTGAGGTTATGGGTTGTAATGCCACTTCCTTTCTTGTCACTGTATGTGATGCCACTTATGATGTCACGGGCGGGCCATGATGTCACATGCTGTTCTATGAGTGGTTGCATCAAGGTGTGACTGGGTCTGCAAATGGATGTGTAAGGGTCTTAGTGGGTCTGTGAATGGGTGCATCAGGGTGTGAGTGGATCTATGAATAGGTGCATGAGTGTGTGAGTGGGTCTGCGAATAGGTGCATCAGGGTGTGAGTGGATTTGTGACTGGGTCTGTGAATGGGTGCATCAGGGTGTGAGTAGATTTGCAAATGGGTGTGTCAGGGTGTGATTGAGTTAGTGAATGGGTACATCAGATTGTGAGTGGCTCTGCAAATGAGTGTGTCAGTGTTTGAGTGTATCTGTCATTGGGTGCATGAGGGTGTGAGTGGGTCTGTGAATGGCTGTGTGAGGGTCTGACAAGGTCTGCGAATGGGCGTGTTAGGGTGTGAGTAGATATCTGAATGGGTGCATGAGGGGGTGACTGGGTCTGTGATCTATGCATGAGGGTGTGAGTAGGTCTGCGAATGGCTGCATCAGGGTATGAGTGGATCAGTGAATGGGTGCATGAGGGAGTGACTGGGTCTGCAAATGGGTTTGTGAGCATGTGAGTGGACCTCTCAGTGGGTGCTGGAGAGTGTGGCTTGGTCGGCAAATTTGTGCTTGAGGGTGTGAGCCAGTCTGCGAATGGGTGCGTCAGGGTGTGAGTGAATTTGTCAATGGGTGCATGAGAGTGTGAGTGGGTCTGTGAGTGAGTGCATCAGTGTCTGAGTGGGTCTGTGACTTGGTGAATGAGTTTTGCAGTGCTACTATGACTGAATGAAATAATGTGCAGCTAATTCTCTCCATTTTTTTTTTTTTTGTGTCACGAGTATTCCCGACTGTCACAACTTTACACACGGGTCACGCTGAGCGCTGCAATGTAACTGTGAATATTGTGAGCCATGGAAATTAATTATTGTAAGGTCACATTTGACCCTCAAAGACTCCTATATGATAGCTCTGGGGTCAGGATAACTCCAACCTGACCCCTTATGCCACTTTTCATGTCAGTTATCAACCCCGGGACAGTGACCCATTCTCTAAAATGGCAGACACAACGTTCTAGTCAGTTTACGGCCAAACAATCACAAAATTCCTGTTGGCATGCAAACTCTCTAATACAGAGCGATTGTTGCGTAAACATTGTGACAAATTCACAGCCAGAGATATCCAAATGTATTTCCCTTTCATTTCTCAACAACCACTGAACAGATTTATCCCAAATAAGCGAAAGCACAACCTGTACACTGAAGGCTAGCTTTCTGCCAAATTTGGTGTAATTCTTTCCAGCGGTTTGATCTGTAGTTCTTTACAGAGGTCGTATGGGAATGAACATGGGAAGAATATGTGTTGTGCATGGGACGTTTTGGGGTGATCCATTAAGCAAGGCTGAGAAAAAGGGGTGTGGCAAAAAACATGCATTTCCCATGTTAATTACCATTGAAGATTTGAACATGACTACAGCCCAAACTGCTGGGCAGAATGACACCAAATTTGTCAGAAAGCTAGATTTTGTTATGCAAATTGTGCTTTCTGATATTTGGTGTACATCTGTTCTGTTGTTTTTAAGATATTAAAGGGAAAATAAATGTGCATATCTAGGACTGCGTGCCCTAAGGTAATTATAACAGGGGGCCTTTCTATACACTGCTAATTATGCCACAAATTAATTACTTTCAACATCTTTGTTAACATCATTGATAAAATCAACATAATATTTGCAGTAAAATCTTTGATGAAGAAACTGTGCATGATGGGGTGCAAGTTTTAGTTACCGTGGTTCACAAGTTATAGTTACTGAGATAACTCTCAAATGCGCAGGTGAATTTCCATGGTTTTGTGCATTTAAAATGTGAGCCTAACTATAACATCTCTGTAACCTTTGTTTTTTGCTGTGAATATATATATATATATATATATATATATATATATATATATATTGGCAGTGATTGGCCGAAGAGCCTGGCTTGTGGCCAGGCCCTACAGCTAAGCCCTATAGTCATCCAACCCTGTGCTGCACACGGCCTTCAGACGTGTGCAGTGGAGGTAGGACACAGGGCTTGGCCTAAAGCCAGTCCCTGTGGGAAACCAGTATAAAAAACCAATCCCACACAACCCTCCTTCCCCAGGCCAATCTCAGCCTTGGGGACCCCTTTCCCCTGGACCTAGCCCAGTGTTTTGGGGGAGGAGGGGCCGCACTGCCCCTACCCGATCTTGTCTCCAGGGTCTCCATCCCCCGGGGCCCAGTTAGTTATGCAATCCCCCCTCCCCAGGCCGATCTTGGCCATAGGGACCCCATCCCCCACTGCCCAGCCTGAATATTTATATTTTTAGAGTGGAGGGGTGCTGCGCAACCCCCCAGGCCAATTTCAGTCCCAGGGATCTGTCCTCTGGGGACCAACCTACACATTTGGGCCATCATTTGGACCTCAGCGGTCTTTTTCCAAGACTGGCGAAGTACCGCCGGGTTGAAGATCGCCCGTGCAGGCGGTCTTCCGCCCACCATCTTATGACTGCTGGCAGCCCTCCACCCTTTTTCGGATGGAGAGCCGCCAGCAGCCATACTGGCGGTCGGCGGTGAAGTGGAGGCTGTTCCACCTCCACCGCCACATCATCAGAACACCGCCCACCAAATCACAACCCAGGATTCGGTGTGGCAGTGTTTTGGTGACGGGGATCTGGTGCCAGAGCAGCCTCCATGGATCCCGTTCCCTCCTGGAGGATCACCGGACCAGGTAAGGTGATCGTCCGTTAGGGGAGGGGGTTGGGGGGTGTTGTGTGTTGTGTGCATGCATGGGGGTGCGCGTGTGAGAGTATAGAGAGGGTGTGTGAGTGCGTGTATGCATGCGGGGAGGTGTTGTGTAGATGGGGAATGTGTACAAATATGTCTGTGTGCATGTGTGCATGTAGTGTGCTTGTATGTGTGCGTGTATGTGTAGTAGTTGTGTGATCGTGCATATAGGGGTGTGGGGTGTGTGTGTCAATGTTTTTAGGGGGTTTGGGGCAGGGGTCCTGCCACCTCTTTGGGTTGTAGGGGGGTCATGGGTTTGGGGGGAGGACTCTGGGGAGGGGGTGGGGGAAGGGGAAGACCCCTATCAGTGCCAGGGAATGAATTTCCTGGCACTGATAGTGCTTACCGCCATGGATCTTCAGGGCCTTCATGGGGGCTGAACCTGATCCCCTTTCTACTTTTTTACATATTTGCCCCAGGGAGGTGGTCCCTGGGTCTGTGGGGTCCTTGCCCCCCTGCACCTAATTTTGTGAATGCCTCAGGGAGGTGGTGTTCCCTGGAGCAGGGGTGGGCTATGTCGCTCCCCACATCATATTTCATTAAAGCCCCAGGGAGGTGGCTGTCCCTGGTGCTGGGGGGACGCAGCTCCGCCTCATATTTGTTAAAAGCACCAGGAATGTGGCAGTCCCAGGGGCTACGGGGGCCAGGTGGTCCCCATTACAAATAATAAAAGCTCTGGGATCCCATTGTCCCCCACCTTAGTTTTGTTTAGTGCCCCGAGGAGGTGGCGTCACAGGGCAGCGTGGGGCTGAGCAGCCCCTCCTGCATTACTTTTCTTTAGTGCTCCAGAGAGGTGGTAAGGGGGGATGGGCAGCCCCCCCCATTTTTTTCTTTTGACAATTGTCCCAGGCAGATGTTGATCCCCAGGGCTGAAGGGGGTGCCAGGAGGCCCCCCATTTTAAAATAACAATGCCGGTGGGATTTGTCCAACCCAGAGGCTTATTAAAAAACAAGCACGGGAGCCTGTACTTTTCTAAAAAAAAAAATGTTGCCACAAATTCATGGAAATTTAAAAAAAAGAAAAATCCTTTTTATACCTCACACCAGAGCTAAGGGGTCAGGGTACACCAAGTAAGCAAAAGCACAATCTGTGTATCGATAGCTGGCTTTCTTCCAAATTTGGTCTCATTCCGTCTAGTGGTGTGGGCTGTAGCTTGGTCAATGGTCCTATAGGAATTAACATGGGAAACTCAACTTTTTTGATCCTCCCTTTTGTCTCGGTCCCCGCTTGACGGATTACCCCAAAAGTTTGCATACGCCACAAGAATCACCGGGGCACTTATTTCGTGGAAAGTTTCTGTAATAACATTTAAAGGCAGCCCCCTTGTTAACCTGTGAGAGAGACAGGCACAGTGAAAACTGAATTTGGCAGTATTTCAATGTTACAATATATAAAACACATTAGTATACGTCTTACCTTAAACATACACTACACCCTTCCCATGGCGCTACCTACAGCCTACCCTAGGGGTGCCTTACAGGTATGAAAAGGGAAGATTTAGGCCTGGCAAGTAGGAACACCTGCCAAGTCAAACTGGTATTATAAAACTGCACACATAGGCACTGCACTGGCAAGTCTAGACCATGTTTATAGGGCTACTCATGTGGGTGGCAAAACCAGTCCTGCAAGCCCACTAGTAGCATTTGATTTACAGGCCCTGGGTACCTCTAGTGCCCCATGCTAGGGAATTACTAGTAAATCAAATCTGCCAATCATGGAAAGCCAATTACACATACATTTTACATAGGAGCACTTGCACTTTAGCACTGGATAGTCCAGCACACATCAACAACCTGGGAAACAGGCAAAAAGTTAGGGGAGACCACGCCAAGGATGCCAAGTCTAACTCCCAGGGATTGCCAACTCCCTGGGCTCTATTCCAATACATTGCAGGGGGGCTGCTTGGCATCCCCACAGCCCCAGGGACCACCACATCCCCGGGGCTCTATTCTAATACATTGCAGAGGGCTACCCAGTCCCTTGCAGCACTGTAGAACACTATCTACCAATGCTCTATTCTAAAAAATTTCAAGGGGGCCATCAGGGGTTTGTACCACAAAGCCTCGGGGACCACCACCTCCCCAGGGCAATACTCATTGAAGGGGGTCTGTACAGACTTCCTGATGAAGCCAATAGCCCCAGGCTCCAGCTCTGTCCAGGTTTACCCATGCCTGACACATAATGGTTTGCTGTGACCTGGTGGGAACTAACAGCTCCCACTAATTCAAAGCAAACACTTGGATGAATTGAAAGCTATTAAACAGCTCTCACTTCATGTGAGCCGAGGTTTCCTCTGTTTCCCCTGCCGGCAGAGATATAGGCAGGGAAACAGAGGAAACATTGCTCTCACAGAGAGGGAACTGCTTCAGCAGATCCCTCTCTGTGATAGCAATGCCACTTCCCACAGGAAGTGGGGAGTGGGCTTGGGCCATGGAGGCCTTCAGACTCCCCCCACAATCACCAACCTTCTCACTGTGTGCCCTGGGAACACTAAGATCACATGGCCAGGCCTCAGTAGATGTGGTCCCCAGGGAAAGGTCTGCCTGGGGAGGGGCTCCACGCAGTACCCCTCCCCAGAATATAATGTTATGCTGGGCAGTGGAGGGTGGTGGTCCGTAAGGCTGAGATTGGACTGTGGATGGGGGCCACATGGCTACCCTTGCAAAAACAAATTAAATATTTAGGCCGGGCCCTGGGGGGTTGGGTCCCTGGGGCCGAGATTGGCCTGGGGATGGCAGACAACTATCACTACGTGCAGCTGAAGGCCATATCTGGTGGTGGTTGGATTATTGCATAGTAATGAAAATTACTTTACATTTAAAAACAAATAGAGATTCAATCAAAAAACAAAGGTTACAGGGACATTATGGTTAGGCTCATAGTTTATTTTAAACATACCAAACTAAGGAAATGTATCTGTTACTGTTTTATATGTACTGTGTAGAGAGCCCAAGCATCCTCACTTTTGTATCTAGAGGTAAAAAGCAGACCACCTAAAGCTTTATTCTTGTGGTAGTGTGGGTGAGCAGTTAGGCGTATCTTGGAGGTGTGCTAAGCATTTGTTGTATTCAATAAATGTGGACACACACTCGGAAGAATAACTTGAAACCACTTTACAAAAATACTTCAGATTTTTATAACATTTTTAACACCAATTTCCTTCAGGTTCACAGGTGACACCTCAGCAGCAATTCTCGAGCAGCAGGTGCCTTTTTCTTCTTGCAGCAGGACTTCTGTTCTCATGTCTCGGGTCTTCTTTGTTACTGGTCTTCTTGTGTCCATGGAATCTGGTCTATTGGTTTAGAGATGCCCGCTCAATACTGCATTTAGTGGGCATTAGGGGGAGTAACTGGTAGCAGCCAATGGGCCACATACCTTAGGGTGGCTACACCCACTAAGTGACAACATCCTATGTAAAAGGGTCACATTCCAAACACTTTTTGGCTATGTTCATACCTTTCAATTTGGAGAAAATGAAATGGAGTGGTAACCTTTCCTGCTACACCCGAGGAGTGGTGGAGGCTGGGGGTGAATAATTCCTCTCACTCTGGCTAGGTTTTACAGACAGTTTTCCCAATCAATGTGGTGAAAATACCATTGGATGGCTATTTGCTGCTAGTGGCAGAGATCGGATTTCAAAGGCGGTAAACCCTCTGAAGCTGACCACGGGTGCAGGGTGCCTGCCTGGGGAGGAGGTATGACACCTCTGCCCTAGTAAGGCTTTGTGTTCTGGCTCCTAAGAGCAGAGGGTCTCATCCCAGGAGTCCAGACTTCTGTCTGGTGGTGGCAGGCTTGCTAAGACCAGTCAGCAACCATGCCAGGGCTGTTTCACAGGGGGCACCTCTAAGGTGCCCTCCAGGTACATTTTATTTTAAAAAATCCAACACTGGCATAAGTGTGGGATCATTATTCTGAGTTGTTTGATACCAAACCCAGTACTCCGGGAGTCCATCCTGTACCTTGGGAACTCGTAATGACCAGTGTCCAGCACATTTTTTTGCTCTGGCTTCCCTGTACACTTACCATGTCTTAATGTTTTACAAAGACACAGTAGGGGCATATTTGCTAATGCACACATACAGCCTCCAATACATTATAGTGTGTCCTGCCTAGGGCTGTAAGGCCTGCCAGAGGTGTGACTTACAGTTCATGCAGTGTTGGTGGGGATGGCACTGTTGGTAAGTGTCATGCTGAGTTTCCAACTTTTAAATACACCTTAGTCATTCACTTGCAATGACAATTGAAATGAGGCAGGGCCTCTCAGAGTGGCACATCTGATGCTGAAGCTCTGGGGGTCCCTCTTCAGTACTCATGCCCTAGGTACCAGGGGTACAATTTTATAGGGATTTACAAGGGTGGCTGAAGTGTCAAGCATAGTACAGTTTTGGGGAAGAGATATGGCCCTGGGGCCCTTTGTCTCACATATCTCAATTAACTATATCTTATACCCTAAGGAGCTATAACTGGCACCCTCGCCATGCAATGCTAATTACCTCACAAATTAAGCACTCAGGACATCTTTGATAACAACATTAATAATATCAATGTAATATCTGCAGTACAATTGTTGATGAAAAAACTGTGCATGGCGTGGGTGTGAGTTATAGTTACTTTAGTGCACAAATTATAGTTACTTGAGGTAACTCTAACTATAACAGGTGAATTTCTACGGTTTGGTATGTTTAAAATGTGAGCCTACTATAACATCCCTATAACCTGTGTTTTTTAAGTGAATTTCCATGTTTTTTTAATATTCTTTTTTCTAAGTGTAACATCCCTGTAACCTTTGTTTTTTCAGCGATCATATATATATATATGTATATTCACTTAAACAAACAAAAGTTATAGGGACTTTATAGTTAGGTTCTGAATTTACTGGCTCAAAACCAGAAAAATTTGTGATCTATTGTTAGAGTTATTTCAAGCAACTGTAACTCGCAACTTAAGACACCAATAACTCACGCCCCAGTCATGCACTGCTTTCTCTTCAATAATTTGACTTCTAATGTTTCACTGATATTATCAATGCAGTTATCAAAGATGTCATAAGTGTTGCAATGAATTGGGTAATTAGCAGTGCATGTCAAGGGTATGAATTATAGTTACCTAAGGGCATGAGTCATAGTTACTTGTGATAAATTATAATTGGCAAATTTCTATGTTTTTTGCGAGTAATTTCAGAAACTAATTATAACTGCCCTACAAACTTTGTTTTTTAGTGAATTTCTATGATTTTTTTCAATTCAATTGCCTAACTATACCGTCCCTGTAATCTTTGTTTTTTTCAGTGAAGTTCTATGTGTTTTTTTAAGATGAGTCATTTCAATTATTTTAAGTTTATCCAATCACTGCAGTGCATGACCTGCAGCCAGACCCTGTGGCCATCACCCTATAAGCACCAAACTCTGCACCACGCATGGCCAATGGCCTTGCGTGGTGGGGGTTGGATGTAGTATCTGTGACCACCCCCTTATAAGCACTGAACCATGTACCACATATGGTCTTTGGCAGTGCACTGTAGGGGTTGACTGCTGGACCTGCCCTGCAGCCAGGCCCTATGGCCAACCCATATAACCACTAAACTGCACACCACACAGGTCCTTTGGCCATGCACCGTAGGGGTCGACTGCAGAGCCTTGCCTGCTGCCAGGCCCTGGTGCCTCTCCCCTATAACCACTGAACCCTGTACCACATGTAATCTTTGGCCGTGCACAGCAGGGGTTGGCCACAGGGCCTGGCCTGCGGCCAGACTCTGTCCCCAGCTACCCACATACTACCAAACCCACTCTGTGCACAAACTGTGGTCATGTACATCAGGGGGTTGGCCACTGCGGCCCGGCACCCCGGCACTGCGACTGATTTCCCCACCCACATGCTGTCAACCGAGCAAATTGTTTTTATTGGGTTCTGGACCTACAGATCCAATCTGGATCTGTGACTACAGAGCAGATCCACTTAAGATTTACATTGGGGAAAGCGCAGAGGCATGAGACCCCCAGGACTCATCTCCATATGTGGAATATTTTTTGAGTCCCTCTGGCACATTTCCATCTGTCCCGTGGGGTGGGTCAGGATACCTCTATCTGTTCACTGTTATTTTTTCCCCACTGCACTGAGCTGATAAACAAAATAGTGACAGCACCTTTTCTCTCTGGGTGTGACCTGCCAATCAGATTCTTTCATTGGCATGTGGATCCACATATCTGCCGCAAAAGGATCTGTGGAGGATACACCTCCCTAGGTATCTATATTTCTTGTTTCCTTTAATATCTCAAAAACTACTGAATGGATTTACACCAAATATCAACAAGCTCAATATGTGCTCCAAGATCTAGCTACTGGCCGAATTTGGTGTCATTCAGTTCAGAGGTTCACGCTGTAGGCATGTCTAAGGACCCCATGGGAAAATGCATGTAGAAAATGCATTCTGGGAACCCTCCTATTTCTCAACCCCAGATTGACAGATCACCCCAAAACTTTCAGGATGACACTGGAACTGGCTGTTGTATGAGTTTTCAAAATGTCAAAAGGATTCATCAAATGCCAATAAAATTATTTGAAAACAAAGAAAAATGTTTTTTCTATGGAAACTAGTTCCTAACTATAATTACCTTCTGGCTACCACCACTATATACACCCAACCCAAGTGCGTTTATGAGTCTCTGAGTGGTATTGTAAGTGGGTACATAAGTCTGTGAGTTTATCAGGGCATGCATGAGTCTCTGAATGAGTCTCTGAGTGGGTGCATGAGTACCTTAGTGAGTCTATCAATGGTTGCATAAGTCTCCAAGTGGGTTTGTAAGTGGGTGCATGAATCTCTGAGTCTATGAGTGCGTGCATGATGCTCTGAATGGGTCTGTGAGTGGGAGCATGAGTACCTTAGTGGGTCTGCAAGTGGGTGCATGAGTTTCAATGTCTATAAGTGCATGCATGATTCTCTGAGTGGGTCTGTGAGTGTGTGCATGAGTACCTCAATGGGTCTGTGACTGGGTGCATGAGTCTCTGAGTCGGTCTGTGAAAATGTCTCTAAGTCTATGGGTGTGTGCATGAGTCTCTGAGTTGGTCTGTGTGTGGGTATTTGAGTACCTCAGTGGATCTGTGAATTGGCAAATGAATATTTAAGTGGCTATGTGAGTGGGTGCATGAGTGTCTGAGCGTGTTTATGAGTGGGCACCAGTGCTTGAGCGGGTCTATAAATGAGTGCATTACTTTCTGAGTGAGTGTTCCTCTTTTATTTTTTGCCAATATGAGCAAATTTGTTGTGACTTTCCACGGGGGCTGTACAGAGCATTGCAATGTGTTCCTGAATATCACACGCAGTAAAAAAATAAAAGACTTTTGAACTTATTTTCTGACTGTCAAACATCCCTATATCACACCTCTGGAGTCAGGTTACCTCCACCCTGATCCCTTAAACCACGTTCTTTCATAATTTTCAGCCAAGGGGCCAGGTCCAGTTTCATAAAATGGAGGTCATAACTTTCTACTCAGGCTGTTCCCAGCCAATCACAGCATTTCTGTGTGTGCATGCATTCACAATTTGTCTGCAGAGATTCACAACAAATAACAACAAGTGTGGTCTCAGGACAAAAAGCTACTTTTCTGCCAAATTTGGTGTAATTCTGTCCAGCGGTTTGGGCTGCATACGTTTCTAAAGACTCCATGGGAAAAAACATGGGAAACACACTATTTGACTCCCCTTTTTCTCAGCCCCCACTTGACAGATCATCCTAAAACTTTCTGTGCACAACAAGACCAAAATTGAAACTTTCAAGAAAATTGGTCAAACAGGACCAAAGTTAAACAACACTTTTTCTATGGAAACTATGCCCTAACTATAACTACCTACAAGTGACTGCCAGTAGGTAATATGGGGGTCACCAGTAGGTAGTTATAGTTAGGACAATTGTTTTCCATAGACAGAAGCCCATATTTATGCTTTTTGCCACAAAACTGCGCTAATGTAGTTTTGCAGCAAAAAGTTTAGCGCCGGCTTGCATCATTTAACAATCCCAGCTGGGCACCATATTTTTTGAATGGTGCAAGCCGGCGCTAAGCTTGGGCTACCGTCTCAGAAGAAGATGCTAGCCGGGTGGGGGTGGCGGTAGGAAAGGAGGGGGTTATGTGTCAGAAAATGATGCTAGCCTGGTTAGAGGCAAAAAAAAATGCCTCTAACCTGACTAGAGCCATTTGCTGGCGCGCAACCACCAAAAACATAAGTCCTGTGTTAGGAAAGACAGGAGTCATGCCCACCACCCCTATGGCCACATAGGGGCCCCAAGTTAGAGCCCCTGATGTAAAAAAAAAGAAAACAAATACTTACCTTGACGTACCTGGGATGGGGTACCCCCTCCTCCGGTGTCCCTGCACCCAACCTCCTATAACCACCCAACTCTACTCTACACACTGCTGAATGGTCGGTCTCTCTGGGTGTCAGAATAGGTGTGAGAGAGTGTCTCAGGGTGTGAGAATGTCTGTCGGGGTGTGAGAGTGGGTATATGAGGGTCTGATTGGGCCTATTAGTGGGTATGTGAGGGTCTAAGTGGGTTTCTGAGTGGATGTGTGACAATTTAAATGGGTCTTGTGAGTGGGTGTGTCAGTGTCTGAGTGGGTGTGTCAGTGTCTGAGTGGGTCTGTGAGTGGGTATATCAGTGTGTAAGTGGGTCTTTGAGTGGGTGCATAAGGGTCTGAGTGGGTATGTGAGTGGGAGAAAGAGATTGAAAGAGAAAAATTGAATGAGAGAGAAAGAGACTCACGAGAGAGAGAACGTTTTTTTAGGCTTTGATGAATGATATACTTAGAATGAGTTATTTATGGAAAAAGTTAACAGAACCATGTATTTGGCAATTAAAGAGAATGACATCACCTTTCATTTGGAGCCTTAATCATTTAACGTTAAAAAGAAATTAAAGAAAGAAAATGATCACTGACACACGTGGAGTAGAACCCTCAACGTTCAGTGTAAGTGTCTATGGCCTTAATATTTAGGCCATAGGTGACTCCTTGATGTGATGCTTGCAGACATACTTAAGACAGTTAACCCAGGCATGTGATTGGAAAAAAACATGAATGTTCCATCACTAGGAAGGTTTACAGTCAAAACACTAGTAAATAAACAAACACAATGCCAAGTAATTTGAACCTTCGGCCTACTGAGTGACAGCACAAGACCTTGACCATTGGACCAAAAGTGACTCCATCTTGCTAGTCTGACTCTTTGAAGTCATTGCATGGAGAGACCATTGCAGTAACAATCTCTCTCTTGTTTCCATTCCTTTATGCAATGGAAGAGAGAGAGAGTGACAGGATGTGAAGGGAGCCCCACAGCATTTCTCCAACAAGCAGGGAGCTGTTTTAAATAGCAGCTCCTTGCTTGTAGGAACAATGTTTTGATCTGTTTCCCTGTACTCATATTTGAGTGCAGGGAAACAAACTTCATACTTATATTTTGATGTCTAATATCAAAAAATAGGAGTTTGCACCATTTTGTTGATGCGTGCACCTACCTTGCGTCAATGAGATGCAGGGGTAGGCGTAAAGAATGGTGCAATCCCCATATCCCCATATTTATCCCCCCTGCTAAAATGACACACAGGTGGGACGATGGGCTAAATAATAGTGCTTAGCGTGCTTTGCACCATTATTTAATGCCTGGTGCCCTCCCCAAGCCACAGGGACACCCCCACCCACACCAGAGGGACACCGGAGGATGGAGGACCTCATCCCAGGTAAGTCTGGGTAAGTAATTTTAAGGTTTTTTTTTTGCAATCAGGGGCCCTAACTTGGGGCCCCCTGCATGGCACAGGGTGCCAAGGCCATGCCCAGGGGACACTTGTACCCTGTGCTGGCCAATAGGTTGGTGGGTATGACTCCTGACTTTCCTAAGACACTAGCCCAAGTTTAGCGCTGGCTTGTGCCATTCTATTAATACGGCGTCCAGCTTGCGTTGTTAAATAAAGCAAGCCGATGCTAAACTTTTTGCCGCAAAACTGCGTTAGTGCAGTTTTGCCCCAAAAAGTATAAATCTGTGCCTGAATCCTGTACTGCACCTGTGCATCTTTGGTGGATGAGTGGATGGAGGAATGGATCAGAAGGATATGGATGGATGGATCGAGGCAAACTGCAGAATTAAATTAAAATTAAAATTAAAATTAAAGTTAAATATTATAAACAATAAATTAAAACAATTACAATTTAAAAATACGAGTACAAATTTAACTATAAATATATATACAATAAAATAAATATAAATATTTAAATGAAAATAAATTTAAAATGAAATTGGAAATGGCATAAAAATAAAAATAAAAAATAAAAATGTAAAAATTATAATAGAAAAAAATAAAAATAGAAACCTTAATATTTTTTTTTAACAATGACACAAAATGGCTGCCAGTCAGCCACATGTTCAAACAACAATGAGCAAGGAGAAGGCATGAAGAACAAAGAACACAGGTAAGCCTATGGCCAAAATGGCTGCCTGTCAGCCAGATGATCAAACAACAACAAAACGGAGCAAGGAGGCATGGCAAACAAAGAACAAATGCAAGCCTATGGCAAAGGGACACTGGCTGCATCCACAACATGGCTGCCAACCACATGATCAAACAACAACAACAACGAGGCATGGCAAACAAAGAACACATGCAGTCCTATGGCAAAAGTACACTGGCTGCATGCACAAAGTGGCTGTCAGCCACATCGTCAAACAACAAGAACAAGGAGCAAGGAGACCAAAAGAAGAACATATGCAAGCCTATGGCAAAGAGACACTGGCTGCTTGCTCAAAATGGTTTCCAGACACATGGTCATGCTCAAACAACAACTGCAAACAAGGAGGCATGGAGAACAAAGCACACCTGCAAGCCTATGGCATGGGACACTGGCTGGATAAAGTTTTATCTTCCCACTTAGAAATTTTGTTGAAGATGTTTCTTCGACTGGGACGAAGTCACAAGTTGAGGCTGACCTCGCTGGAGCCCTTTTCGGATATGCATCCTGGGAGGCCTCGGCCAACTGGTTTATGTTTAGACTTAGAAACATTTTTGGGACGAGCCCCTTTGTCTGGGACCAAGTCAAAAGTTGAGGCCAACCATGGTGGAGCCCTCCTCGGATACAATGCACAGGAGGTCTCATTCAAACTTTTACCTTCGGACTTAGAAAAGTTTTTAGAGCTTTTCTTCCCCGACTTCGGAGAAACCTCCTCAATAAGTTGATTTTGATGCAGTGATATCAGGTTGCCTTTCCCCGAACCCCTTGTAAAAACCTGGAAGTCCAGGGCTCTGGAGCTATTTAGTGGCATAAACCTGCAAGTCAGGCCGGGTTGCAGTTGACGTTGGGCGGCTTGACTCTCGCTGTCAAGTCAGCCCACTTATGGAATTTTTCCAAAGCTGCTCCAAACTTCTACATAGTTCTGGATCCTCTTCCAGAAGTACGTTTAAGGTACTTCAAGTGTCCATATCTCACCCCATTCAAATCTAAACTCTAAGATTGAATTTTTGCCTTCTTGTTTTTTGGAGGAATGTTGCTCCCTGGGATTAAGTTTTGCCACACTTTCCAGGAAGTGGTCAATCAAGAGGAAAATGGCCTACATGTGATTGGACAGGAGCACCCCCCTGCTTGCTACCCCTGGGGCAACGAAAAATATTGCAGAGCTGTCCCACACGTCAGACCCCTACTGGAAAAAGACAAGAAGAAGTAGGACTGCTCTGCTGTATCCCTAGCCTGCACCTGGACACTGTACTCAGAAGGACTGCATCAGCTGCAAACTTTGGGCTTCACCAAGAAACTTTCCCTTACTTCTACAACTTCAAGAAGGTACTCCCTGTAAGCTACAGGTAAAAAGGAGCTGACCAGAGTCCCCTGCATCACTTCCTGCAAGAAGAGCCCAGCTGACCAGCGTCTAGTGACCATTGGAGGATTCTGTCCAGGTGCATTCTAAGGAGCAAATCAGAACTCCTGGATCAAGTTGTGAACACTTCAAGAATCAAAAAACGACCTCTGGGAGATCATCTATTGTAAAAAGCTCCATATGTTTAAGAGGTGCATTAATGGAGTTGTAGTTCCAGATCCTTAGAGGCAAACCAGAGCCTCTGAATCCTTGGCTGGTGCTGTGGACCACTTTACTGAATCAAGAAACACTTCTGAAAGTAAGTGTAACAGTGTTACATCGTGGTTAGCCTGTACAGTGCGACTTTTTCAACCCCTTGAGTTCTATTTGCTTCTAAGCACTAGTTTTACTTTTAATATTTAAAAAGTCATATTTCCGGATCTCTACTTTGGAGTTTTGTTGTTTTGGTTTCATTTGAAAGATAAACATATTTCCAATTTTTATAAATTGGTGTTGGATTTTTATTTGTTTTGTGTTTTAGTTATTTATTGTTTTGTTAATATTAAATGCTTTGCATACCTGTTCCCTGCATTAAGCCTAACTGCTAATGGGCCAAGCTACTAAGGGTTGAGAAAGGATTCTTTTACTGAACCCTTGACTGGACTTAGTGGGGGTTTGTGTTCTATTGCTAAGTGTAGGTACCTACCTGCCCTTACCAATAACCTACTTTCCATAAATACGTACTGCCTTCTCTGGTAGGAAATAGATGTGGAAAACAGCGAGCTTCTAAGTTATTCTCCAAAACACTTAATGGAGCTCCTTTCAACTCTTCCATTTGAAAGAGATCAATAGCATCTCACATAATCTCTTTAGAATATAGAGAATCAATATTGTAGTGTTTGTAGATTTCTTCTGATCTGGTTTGTTCCATCTTTTCAGATTAACTGCTTGATGGTAATGTGTCATCCTCCATATGTGTAATATCTTGAAGAACATCTACATGTTTTTACTAAATGTTATTTTTTCCCAGATATAATGTTGTTTTTTTCCTTTACTAGCATCTGTTAACTCTTGTGATATCTTTTTTCTGTGGTAGCGTTACAATTAACTAGGATTACAAGTCCTTCTTCCAATACTTTCTGCACCCCTACAGTTTCAATATTCTGCTTCAAATCTAATGTCAAGTACACAACTCCACTTTTAAGATTTTTCTGGAGTTCAGTGGGAGGTAACTTTCCTGTCTTTGGCTCCTTACGGACAATAGTTTGAAATGAATGTATACATTGTATAAGTAGAGATTCATAAACATTCAAATCCTGAACTTACTGTGTAACTGAATTTAGTTCTAACTTGTTATTCACTACTCTAGCTGGAATCTTATTGTCCTCTAACTTGTTATAACAATACTTGCATAGAACGTTTTGGGGAATAATCAATGTGTTTCTCTACAAATAAATAAGCTGCAAATTCTTGCAACTTTTCTCTATAGTCATCTTCAGTTTTCGAAGACACAATAACATAACGAGTTTGAGCTTTATAGAGAGTGCGTCACAACATATACAACCACATTCTGGTTTCTATGAAGAGACTGTGACAAACTTTCTAATCTCTTCAAAAAAGGTTTTCTACTATAATACATGTTTCCTGTTCCACTACACCTGCAGATACCAAGGTGGTCATTACAACCCTGACAGGCCGACGGACAAAAAAAGGGAATTACGACCCTGGCGGGAAACCGCCAACTAAGACAGCCACTTTAACACATCGCCCGCCATGGTGGTACAGACAAACAGCGCGGCGGTCACCGCCAACAGACAGGCGGAAGACAATGTACCGCCCACACTATCACAACACACCAATCCGCCACCTTTTCCGGGGTGGATTCACCGTGGATAAAAACACGGCGGAAACAGCTTTTGCTATGGGAAAACGCTCACCTCAACACATCCCACGAGGAACGAGGACACCATGGAGCCGGAACTACAAATCTTACCTGCCGTTGCATTCCTGCTCATCTACGACCAACAGCGACGTAGGCGCAGAACAAACCAGTGAGTACAGCACCTACGACACGGGGGAGGGGGGAGGCAAAAGTTACGGGGACACCCACCAAACACCCCCACCCTCACATATTACAACATACACACCAATGCAGTATCAAAAATCACAGTAACAACCCACAATCCCCCCGGAAGAATGCAAAGACAAAGCGAATAGCGGTCAAACTTTGTATTGTGCCAATATACTACTCATTAAAAAATATACCTTTATAAATATCACAAAATCAGTCAAAAATAAATGTACAATACAAGAAGTAGTGCAGAGATGTACACAACAATGTCCGTGCACCAACAGTCCAAAAATGCATGGGCGACGCCCACAATAGATACCTGACCAAAATCCGAGAGAACACTGCCGGGGTATCAGATAGAAACAATAAAGGCACCTCAGGGGGAAGGGAAGGGGGGGCACCTCAGCCAGATGAATGTGAAGCCAGATCCACGACGGGGCTCCATGACTATTGATGTATCCTGGGGAGTGCAAAGCCACAGTCTCTCAAGTCAATTCAGTGGGTGGGTTGCCCACTGTGCCGTCCTGGGGAGTGCAAAGCCACAGTCTCTCAAGTCTCACAAGTGGGTGGCTTGCCCACTGTTACATCCTGGGGAGTGCAAAGCCACAGTCTCTCAAGTCTCTACAGTGGGTGGCTTGCCCACTGTTACATCCTGGGGAGTGCAAAGCCACAGTCTCTCAAGTCTCTACAGTGGGTGGCTTGCCCACTGTAACATCCTGGGGAGTGCAAAGCCACAGTCTCTCAAGTCTCTACAGTGGGTGGCTTGCCCACTGTGCCATCCTGGGGAGTGCAAAGCCACAGTCTCTCAGCGGTGCTTAGCCATGGCGGTCTTTGCCCTGTTCAGCGGTCTTCACCATGGCGGTCTTTGCCCGGTTCAGCGGTCTTCACCATGGCGGTCTTTGCCCTGTTAAGCGGTCTTCACCATGGCGGTCTTTGCCCTGTTCAGCGGTCTTCACCATGGCAGTCTTGGCCATGTTCAGTGGTGCTTAGCCATGGCAGTCTTTGCCCGGTTCAGCGGTTTTCACCATGGTGGTCTTTGCCCTGTTCAGCGGTCTTCACCATGGCGTTCTTTGCCCTGTTCAGCGGTCTTCACCATGGCAGTCTTGGCCTTGTTCAGCGGTGCTTAGCCATGGCGGTCTTTGCCCGGTTCAGCGGTCTTCACCATGGCGGTCTTTGCCCTGTTCAGCGGTCTTCACCATGGCAGTCTTGGCCTTGTTCAGCGGTGCTTAGCCATGGCGGTCTTTGCCCGGTTCAGCGGTCTTCACCATGGCGGTCTTTGCCCTGTTCAGCGGTCTTCACCATGGCGGTTTTTGCCCTGTTCAGCAGTCTTCACCATGACAGTCTTGGCCTTGTTCAGCGGTGCTTAGCCATGGCGGTCTTTGCCCTGTTCAGCGGTCTTCACCATGGCGGTCTTTGCCCTGTTCAGCGGTCTTCACCATGGCAGTCTTGGCCTTGTTCAGCGGTGCTTAGCCATGGCGGTCTTTGCCCGGTTCAGCGGTCTTCACCATGGCGGTCTTTGCCCTGTTAAGCGGTCTTTGCACTGTTCAGCGGTCTTCACCATGGCGGTCTTTGCCCTGTTTAGCGGTCTTCACCATGGCAGTCTTGGCCTTGTTCAGCGGTGCTTAGCCATGGCGGTCTTTGCCCGGTTCAGCGGTCTTCACCATGGCTGTCTTTGCCCTGTTCAGCGGTCTTCACCATGGCAGTCTTGGCCTTGTTCAGCGGTGCTTAGCCATGGCGGTCTTTGCCAGGTTCAGCGGTCTTCACCATGGCGGTCTTTGCCCTGTTCAGCAGTCTTCACCATGGCAGTTTTTGCCCTGTTCAGCAGTCTTCACCATGACAGTCTTGGCCTTGTTCAGCGGTGCTTAGCCATGGAGGTCTTTGCCCGGTTCAGTGGTCTTCACCATGGCGGTCTTTGCCCTGTTCAGCGGTCTTCACCATGGCAGTCTTGGCCTTGTTCAGCGGTGCTTAGACATGGCGGTCTTTGCCCTGTTCAGCGGTGCTTTTCCATGGCGGTTCTGGTACGGATATTGGTGTGTGGCATTACGATCTCCACACTGGACATTGGTGTGTGGCATGACGAACTCCATACTGGACATTGGTGTGTGGCATGACGAACTCCATACTGGACATTGGTGTGTGGCATGACGAACTCCACACTGGACGTTGGTGTGTGGCTTGACGTTCCATCATTGCCCAGCGGGGCTGTGGGATTCTGGACCCTCATGGGCTGTGACTCCGGCGGTGGCGGTGGTCTCCTGACCAGTGACGATACTTGAGCCCTCCTGGGCTATGACTCCGGTGGTGGTCTCCGGACCAGTGACGATACTTGAGCCCTCCTGGGGTGTGACTCCGGCGGTGGTCTCCGGACCAGTGACGATACTTGAGCCCTCCTGGGCTGTGACTCCGGCGGTGGTCTCCTGACCAGTAACGATACTTGGGCCCTCCTGGGCTATGACTCTGGCGGTGGTCTCTGGACCAGTTACGATACTTGGGCCTTCCTGGGCTATGACTCTGGCGGTGGTCTCTGGAACCAGTTACGATACTTGGGCCCTCCTGGGCTATGACTCTGGCGGTGGTCTCTGCACCAGTTACGATACTTGGGCCCTCCTGGGCTATGACTCTGGCGGTGGTCTCCTGACCAGTGACGATACTTGGGCCCTCCTGGGCTGTGACTCTGGCGGTGGTCTCCTGACCAGTAACGACAGTGCTGGCGGTTGTGTCTGGACCGCCAGAAATGATGACGCACTTCTCCGCCGTGACACTCACAACAGGTTGGGGAGACTTCCTCTGGACCTTCCCCACCTTCTTTTGAGTTACAGATGACTCACCAATCGCCTTGGATCCCATGTCACTGTGTCCCACCAGGAGTCTTGACACGGTCGCGTCGTCCACTGTCCAATTTCTGAGCCTTTACAGGGGGTGGGCTGACAGTGCCTTGGCTCCGGGTCCTACTGCCTGCTCTGGTGGACGGGGCACTCCAAAAACCTGGAACACGCACCACTGGTACTGGAGGCTTTTTGGCTGAGGCGCTACGACAGGACTGATGAATTGGAGGGGGGGCGGGAGCAAAAAGGTCAATTTGACATAGGGACAGTTTCCGACGTACACTGGGATGGGTAGCTGGAGGGGCTCTGGGAGTGGAGGAAGAGGAGGTGGTTGTAGGAGGT
The DNA here is from genome assembly GCF_031143425.1 of Pleurodeles waltl. Lineage (NCBI taxonomy): Eukaryota > Metazoa > Chordata > Amphibia > Caudata > Salamandridae > Pleurodeles > Pleurodeles waltl. The sequence continues at coordinate 822,982,519 of NC_090446.1, forward strand.
GTCACTTTAGCTGTTTTGGGTGCAGGTGCAGGTACTGGAGGCTGTCGTGAGGTGGATAGATGTTGGGTGAGTGATTGCTGGCGTTTGTGTACTTTGGGAGGGGGTGTCACAGACACACTGGGAGAGGACACAGAGGACGTGTAAATGGCAGTGGAGGTGGTGAGTGCAGGTGAGCGGCTTGTGGTGCTGGGTGTCCTGCTGCAAATCCTAGTGCCTGTAGATGTGGTGCATGCAGGTGTGTGTGTAGACGACACTGGGAGGGAGGAGGGAGAAGAGGAGGAGGGGGACACAGTGGAGACAGTGGATGTTGCTGTGTCTGTATGGGTCTAATGCTTGTGTGAGTGCCTGTGGTGTGTGTGGTGCCTATGTTTGCTTGAGCTACTTGTGTGTTTTGACTTGTGTGCATGCTGGTCTGTAGGTGTGCTTGGGATGGGCTGGCGTACAGGGGATTGGGTCTGGGTGGAGGAAGTTGGAGGGGGGAGGCTGGACACAGGGACAATGGCTGCCATCAGTGCTGAGGCCAGAGATTGCAGGGTTTGCTGAAGGACAGCCTGACCAGAATGAATGCCTTCCAGGAATGCATTACCGTGTTTCAACTCTCGTTCTACACCCTGGATGGCATTCACAATGGTAGACTGCCCAACAGTGAGTGACCTGAGGAAGTCAATGGCCTCCTCACTGAGGGCATCTGGGGTGACTGGGGCATGGCCAGAGGTGCCTGGGGCGAAGGTGATGCCCACCCTCCTGGGTGAGCGGGCTCGGGGCGAACGCTGTGGGGCTGCTGGGAGGGCGGTGCTGGTAGGGGAGGTGGCGGCTGTACCTGTTGAAGTGGGGCGCACAGATGGTGCCGCCACCACAGGGGAGCTTCCATCGGCGGACGAGTCCGTGTCGCTGTTTGGTGATCCTGTGGGCGACGTGAAGCTCCCCTCGCCCTCTGTCCCACTGGTGAATTCAGAGTCTGTGGTGTGGCCCTCCATGGCCATGTGGGATGCAGCTCCCTCGTGCTCCGGTGCCACTGTACCTCCGCCTGTTGATGCTGATGTACAGAAGGACAGGGAGAGCAGAAAAATGGTGGAGACAGAAGAAAGAGAGTTTTAGTGCATGGCATACCGCTACCGTTGGCGGACAAGACAAACGCATCAGCCCCCTGCATTACGCCATGCTCCTGCCCTCTGCACATGCAATTTCTGGGATATGGCCTACATGGCAATGGTAGAAATCTGCCCACATGGATGGCAAAGGGGCAACAATACATCAATTTGCCTTGTATTTTGAGCTGGGGTAGAGTGCCACATGGCCTACATAACGGAGGGGCCTTGCCTACCTAACTCGCCCTGGCCTAGGGACACCCACAGCCCACCACCCCCACCCAGACAGCTCCACTCCACGCAAAGTCCATAGATTGAGGTTGTACTCACCCCCTTGTGTCTGCTGTGATGTCCTTAAGCGCCCATCCAACTCCGGGTAGGCCACCGCCAGGATCCGGAACATCAGGGGGCTCATGGTGCGACGGGCACCCCTCCCACGTTGGGAGGCCATCCCCAGCTGAGCCTCCGGCGTCTTCTTGCTGCAGCGGCGAATGTCCTCCCATCTCTTCCGGCAAGGGGGTGCCCCGTCTCTGGTGGGCCCCCTGGGTCCGGACTTCCTTGGCGATGGCACGCCAAATGTCCCTCTTCTGGTGGGCGCTGACCTACGTGACATGCACAAGGAAAGAGGAACAGTCATTACTTACAGCACCGTCGTTGTAATTGGCCCCCTCCCAACTTTATCCCTGTGGCCCATTCATCCCCATGCATGACTGTTCTATGTACTCTGCCCCCTTCCCTCATCCACCCAGCCCTCTCCACCCAGGCCTAGCCCATCCAACGTGCTCCCTGTGTACTAACCTGTTGGTCTGGAGGACCGTAGAGTAGCGTATACTGTGGGAGGACCCCATCCACAAGTTTCTCCAACTCCTGTGCAGTGAAGGCAGGGGCCCTTTCCCCAGACGCAGCAGCCATTGTCGCTTCCAGACCGATGTCACAGCAGCACTAGCAGTGTAGGTCCTCTCCTGTCGAAGGTCAGGTATCTAGTGATTGAAGAGATAGAAAATGGTGGTGACGTCCGCGGCGGTGTGCATCATCACCGCCAGCGCACCTGTTCATTGGCTCCTGGGACCCATAGGGTCCAATGTTAACCAATGCAGCATTGCGCCGCGCTCTACGACCGCCTACCGCGACGGTGTCCAACGCCAGCGCAGTTACCCCACAATTCCAATGTCCCAGTTTAGAGGTCAGGCAGCCGCCATTTCAGGGGCCCACATGGCTTCAATTACTACTGCGTCGCACATACGAAGGCCTACACTAAAAACCTTTCCCGGATGGGTTAATTGTCTGTTGTAGTCTTGTGTGTGACTGTGGGTACATACCTGGAGGAATGCTCACAGTTTCTTCGCTGTTGTCCTTCTTAGGCACCGTCAGTTGGGACATATTGGAAGATGGCGGAATCTGCCGGTGTACCGACCGCTGGTGGACCTGTTGACAATGGAAGAGCGACATATCATCGTGACCTACCGGTTTGACCGTGCCACAATCCAGGAACTATGTACCCAGTTGGAGCCAGACCTGATGTCACCAATCCGCCATCCGACTGGAATCCCCCCTGACGTGCAGGTGCTGTCAGTGCTCCATTTCCTTGCAAGTGGGTCTTTTCAGACAACAGTGGCCATGGCTTCATGGATGTCCCAGCCTATGTTTTCCAACGTCTTGTCCAGAGTGTTGTTTGCCCTGCTGAAACACGTAAGGAGATACATCATTTTCCCTGAGGTGGCGGATTTGCCTACAGTGAAAGGTGACTTCTATGCCCTTGGACATATCCCCAACATCATAAGTGCCATTGATGGTACCCATGTAGCTCTGGTCCCCCCCGCAGGAATGAACAGGTGTACAGGAACAGGAAGAGTTATCATTCCATGAATGTCCAGATGGTCTCTTTGGCAGACCAGTACATCTCGCAGGTAAATGCAATGTTCCCTGGCTCAGTGCATGACGCCTACATCCTGCGGAATAGCAGCATCCCTGATATGATGGATGAACTCCAGAGGCACCGTGTATGGCTATTGGGGGACTCTGGTTACCCCAACCTGTCCTGGCTACTGACCCCAGTGAGGAATCCCAGGACCAGGGCAGAGGAACGGTACCATGAGGCCCATGGGCGGACTAGGAGGGTGATCGAGCGGACCTTCGGCCTCCTGAAGGCCAGGTTCAGGTGCCTCCATATGACAGGTGGGTCCCTATTCTACTCACCAAAGAAGGTGTGCGACATCCTCATCGCCTGCTCCATGCTTCATAACATGGCATTGCGACGCCAGGTGCCTTTTCTGCAGGAGGATGATCCAGATGACGGTGTTGTTGCAGCGGTTGAGCCTGCGGAGCCTGTGGACAGTGATGAGGATGATGCTGATGAAGATGAAAATGACAACAGGGAGTCAGTCATACAGCAATATTTTCAATGAGACACAGGTGAGTACAGTTTCATGTTTCACATCATATTATATTTCACACGTCTACCTCTATCCTATACCTACATTTTACTCCCTATTTGGTAACTGAGTTGTCCCCTTCCATTTCAGTTTCAGTAATGTGGTAACCTACGTGTCAACAGCTTGCACCCTTGAAAGGCTTGTGATGTGTGACATTGGTATGTTGACCCTCCAATGGGTAACCTTTTTTAACACTGTAATTGACAATACAAAGTTCACAATCATTGACTGACTCCAATATTATTGAGGTTTCAAGGGTGTTTATTGAAGTGCATAAAAATGTAGGGGGTTTGTGAAATGGGGAGAGGTCATGGTGGAAGAATGTCCATGGCAGAGTCCAGTCTATTAGTCTCACAGGTACATTGCACATCTGGCCACTGGAAGTGGAGCTGGGGCAGTTCCAAGCTGGACAGGGTAACAAAGTGGGACAGTGGGGGGACAATCAGGGTGGTCTTATTTCCTGGCGGGCGTCTTGCCATCTTGCTCTGTCCTGTTCCTGGATCTCAGGGCCCGCTTTCGTGGTGGTTGTCCGTCTGCAGGGGGTGGGGTGCTGGTGTGTTGGTCCTGTGGTGGGGCGTCCTGTCCACTAGCGCCGGCGGAGGTGGTGGGCATTTCATCGTCCTGGCTAGTGTCAGGGGCCCCTTGGAGTGCCACGGTGTCCCTCAAGGTCTTTTGAATGTCCGTCAGCACCCCTACGATGGTGCCCAGGGCGGAGCCGATGGTCCTGAGCTCCTCCCTGAACCCCAAATACTGTTCCTCCTGCAGACGCAGGGGGCCATATTTATACTTTTTGACGCAAAACTGTGCTAACGCAGTTTTGCGCCAAAAAAATTAGCGCCGGCTAACGCCATTCTGAAGCGCCATGCGGGCGCCGTATTTATTGAATGGCGTTAGCCGGCGTTAGTCGACCGGCGCTGCCTGGTGTGCGTGAAAAAAAAACACGTACACCAGGCAGCGCCAGCGTAGGGAAAATTGGCGTTTGGGCGTCCAAAAATGGGGCAAGTCAGGCTGAGGCAAAAAAAACGTCTTAACCCGATTTGCGCCATTTTTTTGGGGCGCCCAGACGCCATTAACATGACTCCTGTCTTAGCAAAGACAGGAGTCATGCCCCCTTGCCCAATGGCCATGCCCAGGGGACTTCTGTCCCCTGGGCATGGTCATTGGGCATAGTGGCATGTAGGGGGGCACAAATCAGGCCCCCCCTATGCCACAAAAAAAAATTAAGAAAAAAATTACCACAACTTACCTTTTCTTCCCTGGGATGGGTCCCTCCAACCTTGGGTGTCCTCCTGGGGTGGGCAAGGGTGGCAGGGGGTGTCCCTGGGGGCTTGGGAGGGCACCTCTGGGCTCATTCTAAGCCCACAGGTCCCTTAACGCCTGCCCTGACCCAGGCGCTAAAATCCGGCGCAAATGCGGGTTTTTTAGTCCCGCCCACTCCCGGGCGTCATTTTTGCCCGGGAGTATAAATACGACGCATATGCATCGCAGTCATTTTTTAAGACGGGAACGCCTACCTTGCATATCATTAACGCAAGGAAGGTGTTCACGCAAAAAAATGACGATAACTCCATGAACTTTGGCGCTAGACGCGTCTAACGCCAAAGTATAAATATGGAGTTAGTTTTGCGTCGATTTTGCGTCGAAAAAAACGACGCAAATTTGGCGCAAACGGAGTATAAATATGCCCCAGGGTCTCCTGCAACTTGTCCAGGACCGTTGCCATCGTCTCCTGGGAGTGGTAGTATGCTCCCATGATGGAGGATAGGGCCTCGTGGAGAGTGGGTTCCCTTGGCCTGTCCACCCCCTGTCGCACAGCAGCCCTCCCAGTTCCCCGGTGTTCCTGTGCCTCCGTCCCCTGGACCGTGTGCCCACTACCACTGCCCCCAGGTCCCTGTTGTTGTTGGGGAGGTGGGTTACCCTGGGTGCCCTGCAGTGGTGGACACACCGCTGATTGACCTGTCCTGGGTAGGGAGTTATGGGCCCGCTGGGTGGGTGCTGTGCTGGGGTTACCAGAGGGTGTAAGCTCGGTGTTGGGCCGTGGCTGGGCAAGGGGAACCGACTGTCCTGAGGCTGACGATGGTCCTGGCTGGTCATCAAGATCCAGTACGGCAGAGCTGCTGTCGTCACTGTGGGCCTCTTCTGGGGCTGGAGTGGTGTTGTCTGGACCCTCTGGTGTGGTGACGTTCCTTCGGGTTCCTGCGGGGGTATAAGTACATGATTATTGCATGTGTGTGTTTCATGGTGTGCAATGGTTGGGTGTGCGTTAACCCCAGTGCAGGCATTCCTGTGTGGGGGCTTGTGTGGTGATGTTTGGGGGTGTTGTGGGTCTGTGCAGTGGGCATGCTTTAGTGATGGGTGTCCATGCTTAGTTGTGTCATGCAGGTCTTGGGGTTGGGATCGGTGGTTGGTGTTATGGGTAGATTAGTGAGGAGTTAGGGTGATAGGGGAGGGTGTGGGTGTGTGATAGCATGCAGGTAGGGTGGGGGATATGATAGTGAAGATTTGACTTACCAGTGTCCGTTCCTCCAACGACTCCTGCGAGGCCCTTAGGATGCAGGATGGACAAGACTTGCTCCTCCCATGTTGTTAGTTGTGGAGGAGGCGGTGGGGGTCCGCCGCCAGTCCGCTGTACCGCGATGTGGTGCCTGGATACCGTGGAACGCACCTTCCCCCGTAGGTCGTTCCACCTCTTCCTGATGTCGTCCCTATTTCTTGGGTGCTGTCCCACAGCGTTGACCCTGTCGACTATTCTTTGCCATAGCTCCAGCTTCCTGGCTATGAATGTGTACTGTACATGTGAGCCAAAAAGCTGTGGCTCTACCCTGAGGATTTCCTCGACCATGACCCTGAGCTCCTCCTCGGAGAAGCGGGGGTATCTTTGGCGTGACATGGGGTGGTGTGTGTGATGTGTGGGGTGGTGTATGTGTTGATGAGTGTGGTTAGTGTAGTGGTATGTGGTGTTTTGTGCGTGGATGTTGTGTGGGTGATGGTGTAGTGTGCCTCTGTGTGATGGTGTTATCTATTCTGTGCTGTCTCTCTCTGGCCTTCATCTCTAATTGTTGGTAGTAGGGGTTTGTGGGTGATGTGGGTGTGTGTTTTATATTGTGTTGGGTGTGTGGGAGTGGTGTGTGTATGTGTATCAGGTGTGTGTATTTGTAATTGTCCAATGTGGCTGTGTTTTGGAGCTGTGTGTGTCTTTTGAGCGCAGCGGTGTGTACCGCCAATGGAATACCACGGTTGAAAGACCGCCGCGTGGATTTGTGTGTCGTATTAGCATTGGCGTGTTTCTGTTGGCGTGGAGGTGGAGGATTTGTTTCCGCATATTTATCGCTGACCTTTGGTGTGGCGGACTTGTGTGGGTGTCTGAATTTCGGCGGAATCTGTGATGTGTGTCATAATAGCTGTGGTGGTCTCCCGCCGCCGCCGCTGTGTATTGGCGGTCTTCTGCACGGCGGTAAGCAGCTTTTACCGCCAATGTTGTAATGACCCCCCAAGTCTTCTTTTGCCCAGCACTCATCTTCAGGTCCAAAGAAACAAAACTGCACATTATCACAAACCCTTTCTGCCTCTTCCACTGCACCATGCAAAAGAGCTCTATTTCTTTCTCTTAAACATAGTGCAGAAGTCTTCCCATTGCAAGGCCCTTTTAAATAAAATTCACATTTGCCAGTGGTGTACAGCTAACATTCTACAATAATGATAGGTGTTTTGGAAGACTTTCTTTGATAAACATGCTAGTGAATGCCCCTGCAGAATTTTATAGTTCTTTACTGTGCATGAATCAAATCCTTGCAAAAAGACAATTTTCTGTTTAAGGCATTTACAATGGAAAGATACCTAGGAAAAGTCTTAATATGTCAATTGATTGCTGAAGAACACTGCAAATACTGCTATAATTCCACTTGCATACCAGGGCCTGTCTACGCCTTCCCTGTATCTCTTCAGCTATGACTTCCTCTACATTTCTAGATACCAGTACTAGTTTGGAATAGGAGAATCATCTTTCATAACATCGTATAGATTCATCAACTGCATGCACTTTCTTCTCTTGCAAGTAGCTTTCTTCATAAAAAAATGGCTCAGTACTAGAAGTATGTCTCCATGCACCACTGAAAACTTTGCAAAAATTAGTTCTATTGACAAGTCCTTTCTTCTAGTGTTTTCTCTTCATATTCAACACTATCTTATCTAGTGTTTTCATTCTGGTTCAAATCAAAATAAATAGCTTCCTTTTTAAAGCTTATCTCGTACACCCTCATCACATTCATTTTGTGTGACAGCTTCTCTCCTTTTATACTTCTTGATAGTTCTCATTAGATTCTAAATTACTTTGCTCTGGTTTTCTGGTTATACTCTGTGCTTCACTGTAGGATTTTTTACTTGTCACATCACATACTTTTATTCCTTTTTTAGTTGATCTCAAAATTTGTTTTTTATTTTCTTCATTTTGCTGTATTTTAACTCGACAACATAACATTTTAAGAAATGTCTTTTTTCTCTTATCAGTAGCTCATTTCTCTTTAACTACTTTTCTGCATTTTGCTCCTTTGGTTTCTCAGTTGTGGTGAGATAGTATTCTTGTCTCTGTTTCTTTCTTCTCTGACTTTTTGACAGCATTGTATGTGATGTCTGAAAAGAAACAGAGAAAGCTGATTTATGTTTTAATTAGGTACTTTCACATTAAATATTTAAATTACTTAATTAGCAATTCATACAGTTGTCCTATTATTGTATTGCTATCATTGTTCTATTAATTTTCAAGTTTATATTTCTGTGTGTTTCTCTGTGTCACTGCATGCATTACTCTGTCACTGATATAATACCATATGTGTCACTGTGTTCCTAAGAATATACACATGTTTAATACTCTGCATGGGTGAAAAGGTTGTCTCAAAATGTGCCTGCATATCTGAACTAGTCTATGTGTCCAGCTATTCAATATGTCTGGCAACATATGACTGACTATTGTACTAACTGTATGAGTCTCTAAATGTCTATAAAACCGACTGATCTAATATTTTAGGGTTAAGAAAGTGAGGGATATGTAAGTATGTTTGCAACTACTTTTGAGGCTGTTGCATACATAAGTAGTTTCTGAATGTGTGAATGAATGAATAAGTGCCTCTGTCAGTCTGTGAAGGGGCAAGAGATTGGCTGTATGCTTTGGAAACATGTATGTGAGTTCCGTTATGGTAGGCCTGAGAAATGTTTAAAGTACTATGCCAGTGTGTAGCTGTCTACTGGCTCTATGTCTCTCTACATGTGTATGTAAGAGCCTGGAAAAATACCTCAGTCGTTGTGTTAGGGAATAGAGGAGTATGTAGATGTGTCTGCAACTATCTTTCATACTTGTGCATACATAATTAGTTGCTAAGTATGTGACTGAATGTATACGTCCCTCTGTCAATGTAAATAGGTGAGAGAGAGATCTGTGCTAGGGAAACATGTATGCCAGTTCCTTAACGGGTGGTATCCTCTATGTAGTGCTTGGCCATCAGTTCTGGAAGTATATGAATACGTTTCTAAAACTGAAAAATACATCTCTCAATCATTTAAGCACAAAGCAGCATGCATGATGTCATACCTACAGCATATCTCAGGAGTGAGTTATTTCTATTAAAACATGGGTTTAAGACTTGACAAAGTGCTTTTAGCGGCCAGCTTGAGTGTTTAGTGAGAGTGGCCACATGGTCTCTGCACTAGTAGGCCCCACCTATGATTAAAGCAGTACTTGTCTGAATACATGACAAGATTGTATAACTACTTGCCTATGTATCTGAGTGAATGTAGGGGTCCACCTATAGTAGTGCCATGAAATGTTTTAGTAAATGTGTTGGTAGGTGACTGTTTTATTAGCTGTATGGCTCTGTAAATGAGTATGTACGTGGCTGAAGGAATACCTCAGTGCCTGTGTTAGGGAACAAAGTGGTATGTGGGTGTTTCTGCAATTACTCTTGATAGTGCTGCATACCTAAGTACTTTTTGAGTATGGAGTGAATGTAGAAGTTGCTTGGTCACTTTATCACTGGGAAAAATAGAACATCTATAATTTGGAAACATGTATGTCAGTCCCTTTATGAGTGTTATACTCTATGTAGTGCTTGGTTTAGGAGTATGCAAGTACAAGAGTAAGGGCCAGATGTATGAAAGCTTTTTGCATTCGCAAATGGTGCGAATGTCCGTTTGCGAATGCAAAAAGCCATTTCAGAATGTATTAAAGGCATTCTGTAAGCAATTAAAAGGAATCGCTAAAATAGCAGCGATTCCTTTAAATTGCGACCCTGTTTAGAGAGTCGCAAATTGCCACTCTCTAAATAAGAAATCACAAATAAGGATTCCTTATTTGCGATTATTAAACACATGTAAGAAGCAATTCCTTAATGCGAATTGGGTATTAAGGAATCGCTATTTACCACCAAGTTGAACTTGGTGGAAACCATGTGCAAATTTTAAAAATGCATTTAAAATGCATTTTTAAAATGTGCATGTAAAGCACATCTTACATGCCCTAAAAAACTTTTTGGGGTGCAGCAGAGGGGGCCTTAGGCCCCTAGCACCCTGGGGTTTTGCATTTCCAAAATTGCGATTTCCAGGTAAGAAATTGCAATTTTGGAAATGCAAAACATTTGCAAATATGGGCCTACAGGCCCATAAGTGCGGATGGAGACGGTATCGCAATTTGCGATTCGGTAATAGCATTTGCTATTTTTAAGAAATCGCTATTACCGAATCTCAAATGTGATACATTGCATTCTGCGAATTTGAAATAGCGATTTCTTAAAAATCGATATTTCCGACTCGCAAAAGGCCTTCTTGGTACATCTGGCCCTAAGTTTCTAAAACTGAAAAGCACAAACCACCATGCTTGATTGCATACCTTCATCATATCTCAGATATGAGTAATGATTTAAGGCTTGATAAAGAGCCTTTAGAGGCCAAATTGAGGTGGCAGTGAGAGTGCATACACAGGCTCTGCACTATTAGGCCTCACACATGATTAAAGAATCATTAGTCTGGATACATAACAAGAATGTGTCACTGCTTGCCTGTATGTCTGACTAAATGCGCAGTTCACTAATAATAGTGCCATGAGACGTTTTGGTAAATGTGACAGTATGCAACTGTCTGTTTTAGTACCTCTATGGCACTCTAAATGTGTGTGTAAGCAGCTGAACAAATACATTACTGTCTTAGGTATTAGAATGGTATGTGGGTGTGTTTGTAATTGTCTTTGATACTGCTGCATAAATAAGTACTTTCTGAGGATGTGAGTGAATGCAGTTGTCCTTCTGTAGATGTTTCACTGGATGTGATAAAGGCTCTATGCTTTTGTGAACATGTATGTCACTTGCTTTATGGATGGTATACTCCAAGTAGTACTTGGCATAGTAGCATGCAAGTACACAAGTAACTTATTAATTTATGGGTGGTATGCTCTATGCAGTACTTGCCATAGAGACCTGCAAGTGCATGAGTAACTTATTCTTCAAAAGGTATATCTCTTGTTTTAAACACAAAACAACATAGTTTATGGCATACCTACGACATATTTAAGAAATTTGTAAATTCTAATATAACATTGGTTTGACAGTTGACTAACAGCTCGTACATGCCGAGGGAAGCTGCCAGTGTGATTCCATAGACGGGGTCTGTACTATTAGAGCTGATGCACATTGAAACACTGCATGTTTAACTATGCCTAACAGTCCAGTACTACACATCTGATAGTATTAGTTTAAAGGACATATCCAACCATTTAAGCACCTACAAACCAGCCTTATAATTTGCCAACACCTACTCTAAAGAGTATCTAATTCATTGCTCTCAACTTTCACAGTCTCATGCTTCATATTCAACTACAGAGCACGTTTTTTACATATCAATTCTGAGTCTTATTTTCAAATGGAATAAATAGGACTTCAATTCCCAGGATCCAAAGAAAAACATTCTTTGTGAGCAGCACATCATGCACAGACATTCATATCGTTCACATCTTTTAAAACATTGTTAGGTATAGGTTTTGACCCTGAGGATGCAGTTCTTTTCTAGCAATTAGAGCATACAGTAAAGCAGCACATGTACAATATGCAGTTCCAAGGCAACAATTTTTGAACCAACTTCTCACACACCCATTCTACATCTCAGAGAGACTGCATCTTAGTCATGTATTAATAAATATATAAAAGCACTCACACGTCTACTCATAGATCATCTCAGGTTCTACTAGTACGCTTCTATATATTTAATCCTCTCTTTTAACAATTTCACATAGACATATGCATTTTTAATCAATTTGTTTTTTCTCAGAATTAATTGTAATTCACATACCTGAAGATTGAGTTTGTTGGTGAAATAGTTTATTTTTTCTCTTATTATAAAGATTCAATAGTCTCAGGAATTGTGAAAACTAAGCATTAGAACAACACACCACTCTCATGCAAAACAATAAAGGGCGACCTTTGCATATTTGTACTGTCTGATACTGCAAAAGGCAGCAAATAAAAACATACCATTCATATTTTAGTTCTATAAGTCCAGTTCAGAATGGTTAGTATATGTAAACCCTTTCATACACTTTTGTAAAGAAACCCAGTATGGTGGACTTTTTGTACATACTTGCATTTTAACAGTGATCATCGCAACGCTTTAGCAAAAAATAAAGGGTATTCAAAAACATATTTAGCTTGGTAGTTTTATGACTTTAAGAGTACAGTACACTTTATTAGCAAGCCCTCACTAGAAAATGAAAGCATTATTAAACAGCAATGAATTTAAACACCTTTAATATTTTTTTTAAAAGAACTCTGGGGCATATTTATAAGAAACTGGTGCATCAGTGCTGATGCACAAGATTTTTTGCGTCACCCCTGCCCCACCTAATGACACTATGGGTGTGCCGTATTTACAATACGGTGCACCATGGTTCACTTTAGGCAGATAGTGTCCATATATTTTACGTAATTGTAGCGCTTTACTACACTAACATAAAATTTTTTGATGTTAGTGCAGCAAAGTGCAAGAAGACCCATTGAATAAAATGGTGCGTCACTTTAACGCCTGCTTTGAACAGGCGCTGAAAATGATGCTAAAAAAGTGCAAATAAATCTTGTAGATTTCACTGCACCATTTTTGAAGGCCTCCTAATGCCGGAAAACCCCCTTTGTATACATTATGCCTGACCCAGACATAATGTGGCATAAGGGGTCACAAAGTGGTGCAATGCATTTATTTCACTATATAAATATGGTTTGGCGAAAATTGCCTCCTTGAACCATATTAGTGTAAATAAATGACTCTAGCGGCACAAGGGGGCACTAGGGCCTGGTAAATCTAACCCCCTTTCTTTAACACCCTTCCCTCAATACACTCTTAGCACAGTATCCATTGCAAAAGACTAGAATGAGTAGGTCACAAGTTCACAGCACATACTACAAGCACCATAGTAGTTACAAAATGAACTGCAGCAGGTGTGGTTTACTGTACAGTATGTACACTGTACTGTATTGTACTGTATTAGAATTTAGTATTTTAACCATAGCTAATCATGGATCAACTTACAAAGCCTGCATTTTCACACTATCCAAAGATATATGCTTTTATTAAACCAGGAGAACACCTCCAATTTTACTGGCTTACATTTTAAAAACTGCCTCATTCATCTCCAGTGTTCTCCTGTCTGCTACTACTGCTTCACTTCCAAATATTTATAGTGTAGGTTGTGGGTCACAGCTAGGTCTTTTGGGCTTGAGAGGCTGCCAGAAAAAGAGGCTCTCACAGAGACTTGGGTTTGGCTAATGTGGACATTAATTGGAACGGCCAGAGTGGGTTAAAGTGGCATCAATTCCTCCATTTGAGTGAAAGCATTGTTAATTGCAACCCCCTAACCTCATGATTTTGCTCTATGGTAGTAATGACCTTGGCACACTGACCAGGGTAGGACTGAAAATCCTAATGAAGAATGCCTTCGCAGAAGTGATGTTAATTTTCCGTCACACTTTCTTGGTGTACTCCAATGTGTGCCAATGGTAGAAATGGAAGTGGTCAAATCAGCTCTGTTCACAAATTGACCAAGCCAGGAAACATATTAATAAAACTGTTTCTACATTCCTCATAGACTATACCATGGGCTACATCTACAACAACAACCTGCTCTATGACGGGGATGATATCAATAAAAGTGATGGAGTGCTCTTCACAGAAGAAGGCACCAAAGTGATTCTTAGCAACCTGAAACTGTGCATCCGGTCTTATATGTAGCTATTACATACTCACAATAAACACAAAGGCTCTTCCAAGGACTCCACTACAGCCCAAAATTGTCCTTCATTTGTTATATTAAAATACTTTTTATTAAAGTTTTAAATTATTTGCAACAACCACGCAATCTTTGCAACATAGCCACAACTACACAAAAGAAAAGCTGACATTCAATAGACAACATCCCATTCAAAATACATTTTGAAAAACCATTATATATAAGGAATTTTCTACATTACACTAGATACATCACATTCTAAATAACTCTATAAATACATGTATGAGTCTTTTAGCGTTTCTGTGACTGCATGTATGAGACTTTGAGTGGGTCTGTCAGTAGGTGCACAACTGTTTCAGAAGTTCCTCTAGAGGATGTGTGAGACTTTGTAACTGGTAGTGTGACTTTCTGAGAGGGTCTGTGAGTGGGTACATGAGTCTCTAACTGGATCTGTGACTGAATGCTTGAGTCTCTGAGTTGCACTATGAGTGGGTACATGAGTGTTTGAGTAGATCTGTGAGTGGGTGCATGAGTTTGGGACATGCTCTTTGAGTGCACTGCCCCACAAGTTACAGCACCCATGACATCTTTAACACCATCATTAACAATATCAATGTAATATTTGCAGTACCATTTTGATGAAAAAATGTGCATGGCAGGGGCACAAGTTCTAGTTAACTTAGGGCACAAGTTATTGCTACTTGAGATAACTCTAACTATCACAGTTGAATTTATATTATTTAAATTGGGACCCTAACTATAACGTCCCTGTAACCTTTGTTTTTTCAGTGAATATATATATATATATATATATCTTTTCAGATAAGTTGACAGAAACCTGGATGCGCAGCCAGGTGGGTTGACGCATTGTTCCCTGATGCTGCTGCCAATAATCATCAAACCATCTTTACTCTGTATAGTGGAAAATACGAGCCCCTCCATTTGGGTGCTTAAAAAACAACATTTATTATGGCAAGGAAAAGCAAAGAATGTGTTTCGACCAAAACAGGTCTTGTTCACTATAGCACTACTCCTTAAATTGTTATATTTGAGCATGTTTGCCATGATGATTATTGGTGGTGACATCCGTGAATGAAGCCCTGACCTTCCTAACTGGGCATCCATATTTCTGACAATTCATCTGAATTCATGAAGGAAGTTTGCCGGATGCAGCGATTAATGTGTACTTGATGAAGACATTAAGGGCCAGATATAGCAAGCAGTTTTGCCCATTCTGTGTCTATGGGAAAATGTGTTCGTACATATGGCCCTAAATGTGTAATAATGTCTTCCCCCCAGATCAAGGTTATACGTTTACAAGCAAGGCACGCAGTTGGAAAACAGTGTTCCAGGTCCACAGCAAGACCTGACATAGGAAGAAAGAGGAGAACCCAGGAGTTACATGAACTATTTGTGATGGAGCACGCAGCTGGGAATGTTTGTACTAGGTCCGCGGTGAGACCTAAGTGGGGAAGTTTTTCAGTGGCTTTCAACATAGCCAGGGCACACTGTGGCAGAATATCTGTCAACATTTTTGAGTGCTGTGGGATACAAATTATTATGGCAGAGGAATTTTTGAAGGGTAGGGAGGCTTTGGCGTCAGTAATTTTTAAGTCATGTTCAAAAGCACTGAGAGAAATGCAGCCATGCCTATTCAGGGGAGTATTGCCTTATCTATAAAACAAAAGGGAAACCAGCTTGAGAGACTGAGATGCAAAGAAGTGAGTCAATGGGGGGAAGCCACATCTTTGCAGAATTTTCAGGATGTTGGACGTAATCCCCATGGACTGAGAATTGTGATTATTCCTGCTTTATGTAAACTTAAACCCCAGCTTCTGGAGGAGTCGGCTAAGAATACAAATGAGTGTTCAAATTTTGTTACAGCTCCTCGTTAAAAATGCATGGGAAGACCATAAGGAGCTGATGGGACAGATCCAGAGTCTAATTGATGAATTATTGAAGGAAGCGGATCAGGAGGAAACAAAAAAAAACATTAAAACTAGTGGATGACCGAATTAAGATTTTTGAGAAGGAAGTAATAGAAAGAAAACAGCTCAAATTTCAGTGAGTTGAGAGGGACTGTAATACAGGGAGAATACTTACTTTTGCTAAAAAAATTGACAAACAAAGGTTGGAATTAACAAAGGAGAAAACAATAGGGGCAATGGAGAGACACAAAGGAGAATCAAGTACAGATTTGAGTACAGATCTCAAATCTGTGGGTAGCACATCATCAAGGGATGTGTTTGATCTGTCTTTTTCCAAGGAATGCCACCTCTTGCAATCAACAAACAAACAGACAAATTGAGGCAGACAGAAAAGAGGAGGCAGAGGAGGAAAATTCAGAACCAGAAAAAAAGGCAGCAGAGACAAAAAAGATGGAGCTGGCAAGGGGATACACAGCCAGGGTCGCAGGAAACAACTATGATGGATCCGGTATCTCAATTAACGATAACCAATCCTTTTAGTAGAGAGATTAATGATGTTGAAGAACAGGTTCTTAAGTTGGGTCTCTCTTTTTGCCCTGATTTTCCAAAGGACTATGCTCAATACGCATTGATTTATGTACATTTTTATGAAAACTAAAATTGTTTAAATTCCATGTTTTCAAACACCTCTGAGTAATCGGAACCTGGAGTAAGAACATTCTCCTTAATAGATGATATTGAGACTGCATGTTTTGGATGAACGATACACCCCAGGGACTTCTGGTTCCATTAAGGGTGATCTGGATCCCTTCGACCCAGTAGATGCAACTGAGCTAGTGGAATTGTTTGGTGTTGATTTTGGCGCCGCACATGAAACTCCATTTAGGTTAAAATCTACATTTGTGCCTCATATAACAAGGCATAATATTGATGTATTTGGCGATGTTGTAGCTGGTGACATGTTAAAAGTATTAAATGTATTAAATGAAGAAGAAGAAATGTGACTAAGGAACAGTGGGAGACAGTGATGGCCCCCAGCACTCCCAAACCCTGCAGCACCGCTACGACCCCACCTCCCTCCACGCTCTCAACCCGGGGCGCTCCAGAACCTGCTTCCAAGCCAACCCTAAACGCACACATGGACCCTTCGCATGCCTCACCTGCAAACTCACCTTCCACCGCGACTACACCCCGTCCGCCAACCAAGTCGGTGGAGGAATCGGCATCGTTTTCAAGGACTCCATCAACATCACCACTTCCACCAAAGACACCCCCCTCGCCGCCGAACACATGCACTTCCAGATCCAGACCAACTCCAGGACCACCCTCAGAGGAACTCTCATCTACAGACCCCCTGGACCACGCGCCCTCTTCAGCGAATCCATTGCAGACTTCATCTCCCCGCAAGCCCTTGCCTCGCCGGACTACATCCTCCTCGGTGACCTCAAATTCCACCTGGAGCAGAACAACGACCCCAACACCACCACCCTGCTCGACAACCTCGCCAACCTCGGTCTCAAGCAACTGGTGAACACCCCCACCCACATCGCCGGACACACGCTCGATCCCATCTTCTCCACCAGCAACCACGTATCCTTCAGCCACTCCTCCATAATACACTGGACCGACCACAGATGTGTCCACTTCACCTTCAGACACAAGACTCTCCACCTCCGCACACAACCCATCCCACGCAGACATTGGAACAAAATCCCCACGGAACAGCTTCGCTCCACTCTCAACGACAACCAACCCACCTTCTCCACCGACCCCAATGACGCAGCCCTCAGCCTCACTCATTGGATCACCAACTGCGCGGACAATCTCGCACCTCTCAGACGCTCCCAGGACAGACCAGCACCAGGAAACCTCAATGGTTCACAGACACCCTCAAGGAATCCCAAAAAAACTGCCGCACCCTCGAGAAAGCTTGGCGCAAAGACCACACCGCAGAAAACATGTCTGCCCTCAAAAACGCCACCCGCGAACACCATCAGCTGATCCACGCCACCAAAAGAACTTCCTTCACAGACAGACTGGACAAGAACACTCACAACAGCAAAGAACTCTTCAACATCGTCAAAGAGCTCTCCAATCCTAACGCCAACTCCAACTCCATCACGCCCTCACAAGACCTCTGCAACTCCCTCGCTACCTTCTTCCATCGTAAGATCACCGACCTACACGACAGCTTCGGACACCAGACCCAGCCAACCACCACAGAACCTACTACCCCAGCCATCAACCTCAACGGCTGGACTCACATCAGCGCGGAGAAGACCAAAGCTACCATGAACTCCATCCACTCCGGCGCCCCCTCGGACCCCTGCCCACACTTCATCTTCAACAAAGCCGACGACATCATCGCCCCGCATCTCCAGACCATCATCAACAGCTCGTTCGCTTCTGCCGCCTTCCCCGAGAGCTGGAAACACGCGGAAGTCAACGCCCTCCTGAAGAAACCTACGGCGGACCCCAGCGACCTGAAGAACTTCCGCCCCATCTCGCTCCTCCCCTTCCCTGCCAAAGTCATAGAGGAGACCGTCAACAAGCAACTGACCAATTTCCTTGAAGACAACAACCTACTCGACCCCTCTCAGTCCGGATTCCGAGCCAATCACAGCACAGAAACCTCATCTCAGTCACAGACGACATCATAACTTTGATGGACAACGGAGAAACAGTCGCCCTCATCCTCCTCGACCTCTCGGCTGCCTTCGACACCGTCTGCCACCGAACCCTAACATCCCGCCTGCGCTCCACCAGTATCCAAGGACTAGCCCTGGACTGGATCACCTCTTTCCTCTCTAACCGCTCCCAAAGAGTCTACCTCCCTCTGTTCCGCTCAGACCCCACCGAGATCATCTGCGGCGTCCCACAAGGCTCCTCGCTCAGCCCGACTCTCTTCAATGTCTACATGAGCCCCCTCGCCGACATCGTACGCAAACACAACATCAACATCACCTCCTACGCCGACGACACTCAGCTGATACTTTCCCTCACCAAGGACCCCACTGGTGCCAAGACCAACCTGCAAGATGGAATGAAAGATGTCGCAGAATGGATGAAACTCAGCCGTCTGAAACTGAACTCAGAAAAAACTGAAGTCCTCATCCTCGGAAACACCCCGTCCACCTGGGACGACTCTTGGTGGCCCACGGCCCTAGGCACCGCACCAACCCCCTCAGACCACGCACGCAACCTTGGATTCATCCTGGACCCGCTTCTCACCATGACCAAACAAGTCAACGCCGTATCATCTTCCTGCTTCCTCACTCTCCGCATGCTCCGAAAGATCTTCCACTGGATCCCCGCCGACACCAGAAAAACTGTGACCCACGCCCGTGTCACAAGCCACCTGGACTACGGAAACACCCTATATGTAGGAACCACTGCTAAACTCCAGAAATGTCTGCAGCGAATACAAAACGCCTCCGCCCGCCTTGTCCTCGACATATACCGTAACAGCCACATCTCCGCCCATCTAAGACACCTGCACTGGCTTCCCGTCAGCAAAAGTATCACCTTCCGGCTCCTCACCCAGCACACAAAGCCCTCCACAACAAGGGACCCGAATACCTCAACCGTCGCCTCAGTTTCTACACGCCCATCCGTCAACTTCGATCCGCCAACTTCGCACTCGCCGCCGTCCCTCGCATCCGCCGCACCACAGCAGGTGGGAAATCCTTCTCCTACCTGGCGGCCAAGACATGGAACTCCCTCCCCGCCAACCTCAGGACCACCCAGGACCACCCTGCATTCCGGAGGCAGCTCAAAACCTGGCTCTTCGAGCAGCAGTAACCCCCTTCCCCTAGTGCCTTGAGACCCTCACGGATGAGTAGCGCGCTTTATAAATGTTTTTGATTTGATTTGATGTCTTTTAAACAAGATCAAAACCTGGGGATTAACCCCTTCGATAAATGGGGAAATGTGGTTTTGATGCATCGTAGTATGTATTTTAAGGAGGCAATGTGGCAATTAAATAACACTGAACTCTATATGAGAGTGAACAAAACATATTTGGTGGAGTTACAACAAAGGTATTTTGATTTTACTGAGGAATAGTATGAGTTATTCAGTTGGAATGAGAGATTATTTTAGAAGTCCCATACCCCTACAACTCGGAATTTTACTTGCTCCTCCATACATAGGAACTTAAAGAATTCCCTGATACATCCAATTGATCAATCCAAGAAAAGTTTGTTGGAGAATACTTCTATTTTTGTGGACCAGTTTCGTTCCCACTTTGTAAGGGATTTGAATTCCTGTGTGAGGGACATTAAAGTCTGTTTTTAGAAAACAAAAAATCTAGATTGGGATCAGAACATTGAGTTGTCTGCTTAGCTGTTGAAAGCTTTTATGCAAGTATTCTGCACACAGATGGTTTGAGATCATGTACATCTTTGTTTAAACACACACACATGATTCTAAAGATGATTGAGATATGTCTCAATGAGAATGTTTTCATGTTTGGAAAGGAGTGATTCAAACAAATAAAAGGAACTTGGATGGGTACCTTCTTCCCACCCAGTTGTACACAACTGGCAGTTGGCTGGTGGGAGGATCAGGTACTGTGGGATGGTGGCCTGGTGGAATGGAATGACAAATCAATATTTAGCTTAGATATGTTGATGATATTTTCTTTGCATTGGAAGGCAGTGACATAGATTTGCAGAAGTTTCACAAAAAATTGAATGAGAATGATGTGACCTTGAGGTTTATCATGCAATATAGTAGGGAGATTATTGAATTTCTGAACCTGAATTTGGAGAATGGGGTAGTGAACACTGAGCTGTTTTGAAAAAACATAGCTGGATATTCCATATTACATTTCTGGGAGTTGTCCTCCACCTAGTTTTAGATGGAGTATTCCCTACAGTGAATTTGTATGTGCTAAAATAAATTGCAGTTCTGACCATGTGTATCAAAAAGCTAAAAAGGAGCTGATGAAGAGACTTATGGTCATGGCTTATCCTGAGAAGGCTTTGAAGTTTGCAAATTACAGGGCAGTCTTAGTGAACAGGAAGAAAATTATTTTTAAACCAACAGATTCCGTTAGAAATCAGGGGCATACAAATACAATAAGGTTCATCATGCAATTTAATAGTCAGGCAGGATGTATTAAACAGATTTTGAGGAACATATGGGGAATTTTGAGACAGGATCCGGTGTTGAAATATAATATAGGTGGTACCCCAAACATTAGATACCAGAGAAATTTTTCTCTGAAGGATATTCTGATACACAACCATTTTGGGTCATCTGACGTGAATTGGTTGCAACAGCTGAAGGGCTTTCGAAGATGTGGCAACTGCAAGGCCTGTATGTTTAGTAGGAGCATCCAGGAGGTTACCTTAAAAAGAATACATAAGAAATGGATCATTCCCATTTTAATTCAGTGTAACACTGAGTTTGTAGCATATGTCATAATGTGCCCATGTGGGAAGTGGTATATTTGTTCCATGACCTTTTCAGTGAAAAAACATATTCTTGAACACTGGAAGGCTATCTTGAATTATGATCACAGTTATGGCACAGCCAGACATTTCAATGCAATTCATGAAGGAGGTTTGGAACTTAGCAAGGAACCTTGGAATTGACTCCCAAAAAGCCTTGTGGTGAGGATCAGGTTTCTACATTACTTAGACTTGAGTTCCATTTTATATTGCAGGCTGGCTGTATTTTCCTTTTGGAATAAACAGTTTACACACTTATAATCTGGAGTTATCAAACCCCCCCTTCCCTTTTTCTTTGATGGTAGGATGCAACATACCCCTGCTATCCACAATTAACGCAGTGATTGGATTAAAATTACTTTATTTAAAAAAAACACATAGATAGTCACAAAAGGTTACAGGGAGATTATAATTAGGTTCAGAATCTGCACGCACAAAACCCTAGAAGTTCTTCTGTTACAGGAACGTATTTCAAGCAGCTATAACTTGTGCCCTAAGTTAATTATAACTTGTACACCCGCCATGCACAGTTTCCTCAACAATACATTTATTCCAAATTCTGCGGTGCTAATTTCAATGAAGCCATAGAAAATGTCATCACTGTTGTAAAATATGTGGTAATATGCAGTGCATGGCCACTCCCATGGCCAGGCCCTGTGGCCAACCCCCATAGGTACCCAATCCACTCCACACACAGTCTCCATTCAGCCGTGAGTAGAGGTTGCTCAGCTGCAGCCATGTGTTCCACCCCACAATCTCCCTATCTAAGCAAATTATAGCCCCAGGACCACACCGCAAGGGCCACCCAATTGCTAAAATATACTGATATTTATTTATAAAAAGGATTTATTCTTATCTGCAAAATTCGTACATTTTCATTCTAAAAGCAAGATTGGTAAAGGCACATGCATGGTAAAAGTTAGCATGCCAAAAGCGTATGCATTGTAGCATCAACTATATAGTGTTATATAGTTATTGGCCACTCTCATAATTATTTACCCAAATTGCAGGTGACGGCGTATAAGTAGGATGCAATAAATTTAGTTTTTGTTCACTACAGTTAATGGCAATAATTCTATTAGAAGTCAAGGGCTGAAAAGCAAGCTCCCACAGGTTTTTCCATGGCAGCGTTCAGAAGTGAGGAGAAACCGCATAACCACTGGACCACTGGAAGAGTGAGTCGTGGTTGGTTTTAGGCACTGCAAAATTTGCATCCTTGCAGTGTAGATATAGAAGCTGTATGGTGATCACAGCTGAGAAGAGAGGCATGATTGGCTCTTGGTGTTGTGGCATTCACATATGTGCTGTAGCCACTGGGAAATCTGCTCAGATACCAGACTCTAGAGACCTGCTGAGAGAGAGATGTGGGCTGTCTGTGGGTGTACTGTTTTTGATTTTCATTGGATGATGGCCAAGAATAAGAAGAGAGAGAGGAGCCTTTGAAGATGCTGGCAGCAGGGGAGATGCCGTGAGGAGAGGGGCAACAGTAATCAACACGTATGAGGCTGTGGGATTTCTCATGTAGTGTGGAGGTGGCTGGTAGCAGGTCTGTGTATCTTGTGCTCAGTGAGAAGCCCATCCCTCTGCTGCCGCTTTATGTAATGGTGCAGTTTTTCCCTCTGTTGTTGATTTTAGCTTCCACCTTGCTCCCTCATGGTTGGATTTCTGCTAGCATTACATGAGCCTGAAAGGGTGGTTGATTTTCGACCCTTTGACTAGGGATGTAGTGATTCTGGCAACAACAGTCTTCCATTAGCAGCCTGAAATGTTCATTAGTAAAGGCCTACTTCTCTTTGTTTCTAGTTGACCTCACTAAGTCATCCTTGCTTGGAGTGGATGAGCAGTGATTGAAACAATAAAAAAATCCCCCTGAAGTGTCCCTCAGTTGCATTCTGTTGGCCGTATACGTGCCTGCAAGAAATTGTATCTGGAGGTTTTCTTCCCCTGGTTTGGTGGGTCCCACCTGTTTGTCTCTGGTGCTTTGGATAAGATGACACTGAAGAAGTTGCACTCTGGGTGTATTATTGATGAAATCATAATATGAAAGCTAAAAAAAATCAATTACTCACAAATAAAGATCACCGCTTCTATCTGTTAAATCTTATCGAACAATTTCAGATTTTTTGTTAAGTCCAATAAAGAAGTTGTAGAAGTCACAGAAATTATTGATTTCCCCTTAGTTCTGGTTAGTGCCTCTGACCAGTTGAATCCTCACTTGAACTTGAGAATGGACATGACTGTCTCATCCAGAACTAATGGTTAAGAACGGGGTGAGAGTGCCCCCCTTTTTTCTTTCTCAATTAAGATTGCCTGGAAAGAGGGAAGGGGGTGGGGCGGGCAGGGGGGTTGAAGGAATCCACACTCTCTCTGAAATTACTGATGCTAGACCAGGATAGTGCCCAAGAAAAATATTCAGCCGGGAGCTTCTGTGTTATTGCTTCCATAAATTCTTCTTTTCATCAGGAAGTAGCCCTGTCCAATCCAATTAAGTTGGATGATTTTACATTGTTGGATGTAGAGCTGGGTAGGAAAATGTCATTACAGTTGGAGTTTCTCCTAAAGTCCCTGACATACTTTTGAGTATGGGGCTGGGGCATCTCCCTCAAACCTCAAAAATGTGTCTCTCATTGTCTTTTTCATATAGCAGCACTCCTACAACAAGGGAATTCGATGGATCGCAAAATCTTCATCTCATCCAGGTTACAGTGGAAATTGGAGCCATTTAGTGGTGGGGAAAGTATGATGTCAGAGGTATTTTGTATTGAGAAACTTTAATCTCTACATTTTATCTTCCACTTTATAACTCCTGATAAAATCAGTATCAAATTCATATCATCTACTGGATACAATATCTTCCAAACAAAACTTTCCTTAGTGCCACTAGAATGCTCCCAGAAATCGCCAAGTAGTTGAAATCAACTGCTACTGCCACTGTTCAAGTGGGCAAACTCTGTGTTCTAGAGGGTTTCATAAGTATAGCAGACTCTAATAACTCAAAATCAATTGGGAGCAGCAACTTTTAAAACTCATTATTTGAAGAAACAAAGTAAGTGATACCTTTAAAGCCATCAGAAGCTGAGTGATTTGCAGTCGTCAGTAAAGGGTCAACATTAGTTGCGTCTGTAAAGTCTCAAGCTACATTAATGAATACTCCTGTTTCTGCAAAGAGTGATCAAAGTATGGAATGTAATCTAAATACACCCTCAGGCAATAAGCAAATGGAGAAAGAAGTAAGAAGAAAAAGTGAATTACAAAACGAAAGGCAAAGAAAAACATTTTTCAAATGTTCCATTTGTGAATCCTTAGC
The DNA here is from genome assembly GCF_031143425.1 of Pleurodeles waltl. Classification (NCBI taxonomy): domain Eukaryota; kingdom Metazoa; phylum Chordata; class Amphibia; order Caudata; family Salamandridae; genus Pleurodeles; species Pleurodeles waltl. Next base: position 823,006,985 of record NC_090446.1, read on the forward strand.
TGGCTTCAATGCTATCTCTCCTGTCTGAGCTGGCCAGTATTCCATTTGTAGTACATCATATTGTTTAGAGTCAAAATTCATCTTTTAAGTCTGAGGTGGATGTGATTAAAGTGCCTATCATCTTCAAGAGAAGTTCAACGTCGTAGCCTAATAATTGCTGGCACCTCATAATGTCATGGGCTGTATTTCAAATGCACAGGAAGGCGTTGGGGATGACTTAAAATCTCTAGTTTCTGTCAATACAATAGTTAAGTGGTTCACAAAAAAGTATGTTTAGAGCATAAGAATATTAGGTAGGAAGGCACTTCCATCCAAAAGGTTAATATAGAGAATGATTGTAATATAGCCCCTAACTTGCAGACCTTCTCTGTCAAAGTGGATCAGCCTGGAAAGATTCTAGGGCTTCAGGGCTATTAAATCATGGAGCAAATATTTTTGTCCTATGAGTGCGTCAGACAGTTTCTGGAACTGTTTCATGTATCTCAAATAGTGACCGTCTTCGGTAAATACTACAAACTTTGTTCTCTTGTTCAATCATCTAATGTATCCTTTTAATAGATACTCCATTTTCATTCTCTTTCAGAAATTGAGGCACTGAAATGAGTGAAAAGCAGTGATACTGAAAATGTGTATATAAATTCCTCAGGTCCTGTACGGAGCACAAAAATTATCTTTAGGTCAATGATTATTGAAAATCTAATACATCACTGTGATTTTTTTTCTTAAGAGGGATTTGGATGTAATCCCTGTTGTGTGGGGAATGGATTTAGATTTCGACGAGCCTAAGATGTCAGGTCAAATTAAGAGTAGGGAATTATTGTCCCCGGACTTGATATGGTTGTGCTTCAATGACACGTCAAGGATGCTGTTGTATCATTACGTGAGGTGGAATTGTAATGCAAATCATGGACATATTCAACATCGTCTTCAGGCATTAGAGCTAGGTGACAAGCTAGCTAAATGGAGTTTGGTGGTGAGAACTTTGAACAACAACTACTCCGATCTGTCAGAGTCTTGGAGGTACCTCCCTTAAACAATTATCGCTTGGAATCTGGCAGATTTGGGCAAATACTATGTAAAATTAAATTCCCTAGAGTCCTTCAACCCAGCAATTATTTGTCTACAGGAAATGTGGGTCTGTTCAGAGTTTATGTATGAAAATTATTATATTTTTGCATGCAAGGCAAAACCTGCCTTCAAGGGGCATGCTAGTGGGGGAACAGCCCGCCGCCCGCCGCCCGCCAAGCGGGAACCGCCAGAAGACCGTACCGCGGTCAAAAGACCGCGGCGGTCATTCTGAGTTTCCCGCTGGGCTGGCGGGCGACTGCCAGAAGGCCGCCCGCCCAGCGGGAAACCCCCTTCCACGGGGATGCCGGCTCCGAATGGAGCCGGCGGAGTGGGAAGGGTGCGACGGGTGCAGTTGCACCCGTCGCGATTTTCAGTGTCTGCTATGCAGACACTGAAAATCTTTGTGGGGCCCTGTTAGGGGGCCCCTGCAGTGCCCATGCCATGGGCATGGGCACTGCAGGGGCCCCCAGGGGCCCCACGACACCTGTTCCCGCCAGCCAGGTTCTGGCGGTCAAAACCGCCAGAACCAGGCTGGCGGGAAGGGGGTCGGAATCCCCATGGCGGCACTGCCTGCAGCGCCGCCATGGAGGATTCTTCAGGCCAGGGGAAAACCGGCGGGAAACCGCTGGTTTCCCTTTTTTGACCGCGGCTTTACCGCCGCGGTCAGAATTGGCCTGGATGCACCGCCAGCCTGTTGGCGGTGCATCCGCGGTCCCCAGCCCTGGCGGTCTATGACCGCCAGGGTCGGAATGACCGCCAATGTGTACTGGCATCATGTATTGTATATCCTTCCTTTCCATTTATGCCTGTATACAAAACTAAAACTGGCCACTAATGAAGGTTCAAAGGGTTCCTTTTTTTCTGATAGCTAACAAATATATCATGCCGGGCAAAGTTTACAATAATCTCGTAAGCTCAGTCTTTAACTGTATCCATTAAATTGGTGTGAGATATGGCCTCTTTTGTCATGGTAGCCCCCCCCCCCCACTTTTTGCCTTGAAAATGATGAGGCTTCACACTGTAAGTGCCTTGAGCCCCTGTTAAAAATGCTCCTTGTAAGTCCCTAGTAAGTGGTATCCTTGGTACTTAGGACATGGGTATTGAAGAGGGCCCCCCAGATCTTCAGTACTAATTGTGTCACTCTGAGAGGCCCTACACCAACCTCCTGCAGACTGCCCTTGTGAGTGCATGACAAGATGTATCTAAAAATTGCAAACTTGACAAGGCACTCACCAAGAGTGTTGTGTCGACTAACACTGCAGGCACTATAGGTAAGTCACTCCTCTGGCACGCCTTACAGTCCTATGGCAGGGTTCACTATAATGCATGTGCATGTGAGGGCATATGTTTGCATGAGAAAATGTGTTCCTACTGTTCCTAAAGCCTTAAGACATAGTAAGTGTACTGGAAAGACATAGCAAATACATGTTTTGGACACTGGTTATTATGAGCTCCCCAGCTACATGATGGCCTCACTGAAAAATGGTTGTTTGGTGTCAAACATCTCAGAATAATTGTTGGATTTACGTAGTTTCCCCTTCCTTTTTGCCTCTGCTTCCTGTGTTTTTTACTATGTGCTGTTTTTGGTACTCTGGGCACTTTACCACTGCTGACCATTACTAAAGTGCAAGTGCTCTCTGTGTAAACTGTATCTGTAATTGGCTTTTCCATGACTGGCATATTTCTTTTACTAGTAAGTCCCTAGATAAGTGCACTTGAGGTGCCCATGGTCTCTAAATCAAATGCTACTAGTGGGCCTGCAGCACTGATTGTGCCACGCACATGAGTAGCCCTGTGAACATGTCTCAGACTTGCCACTGCAGAGTCTGAGGCCCTCATTCTGACCCTGGCGGTCGGTGATAATGCGGCGGCCAAGCCGCCAACAGGCCGGCGGTCCAAAATATGCAATTCTGACCCTGGCGGGAACCGCCAACACAGCCCGCCGCATTAACACTCCGCCCGCCACGGCGGAACAAACAAACAGCGCGGCGGTCCCCGCCAACAGCCAGGCGGCAGACAATGTACCGCCCACCCTATCACGACCCACCAATCCGCCACCTTTTCCGGGGCGGGAGCACCGCCGATAAAAACACGGCGGAAACAGACTACGAACGGGAAAACGCTCACCTCTACGCACTCCACGCGAGATTCCGGCAGTATGGAACCCGAGTTGCAGGTCATCCCCGCACTCCTATACCTGCTCCTGTACCAGGAGCACGCCCGGCGGCGCGGAAGACATCGGTGAGTACTGCACCTACGACACAGGGGAGGGAAAAGATTACCGGCACACACCCACCCACCCACACCCACTACAACACACACATCAATGCATTCCCACAGATCACTGTCACAACCCACAAACCCCCCCCTCCGAAATAATGCAAAGACCAAAAGAAGAGATCATAAACGGGCAGATATATTGAAATATGGACACCAGTAATCCCAATAAATAAATAAACTATGTACAAAATATATACAGCTACTAAATGTAGTCCAACCACTGTCCGTGGACCACAGGGGTCCTGTGCAAAGGGGCAAGGCCCAGTCCCACGACAAGAACTCCACGGAGAGAACACTGCAGGGGCATCAGAAAGAAAATAGGACAGGCACCTCATGGGGAAGGGAAGGGGGGCACCTCAGCCACTTGAGTACACGACGCCAGATCCACGAGGGGACTCCATGACCACTGGCCCATCCTGGGGAGAGCAAAGCCACAGTCCATACAGTCCATACAGTGGGTGGCCTGCCCACTGGGCCATCCTGGGGAGTGCAAAGCCACAGTCCATACAGTCCATTCAGTGGGTGGCCTGCCCACTGGGCCATCCTGGGGAGAGCAAAGCCACAGTCCATACAGTCCATACAGTGGGTGGCCTGCCCACTGGGCCATCCTGGGGAGTGCAAAGCCACAGTCCATACAGTCCATACAGTGGGTGGCCTGCCCACTGGGCCATCCTGGGGAGTGCAAAGCCACAGTCCATACAGTCCATACAGTGGGTGGCCTGCCCACTGGGCCATCCTGGGGAGTGCAAAGCCACGGTCCATACAGTCCATACAGTGGGTGGCCTGCCCACTGGGCCATCCTGGGGAGAGCAAAGCCACAGTCCATACAGTCCATACAGTGGGTGGCCTGCCCACTGGGCCATCCTGGGGAGAGCAAAGCCACAGTCCAAACAGTCCATAACAGACTCCACTGCCACTGGAGGAGGCATGTTGGCCAGAGGACATCCTGCAGCCCTGCCCGAGACAGATCCTGCCCTGCCACGTCTGCCAAAGGGCCAGCGGTTCTTGCCTGGAAGGGCCCAGTTCAGCGCTTCTTGCCTTGAAGGGCCCAGTTCAGCGCTTCTTGTCTTGAAGGGCCCAGTTCAGCGCTTCTTGCCTTGAAGGGCCCAGTTCAGCGGGTCTTGCCTTGAAGGGCCCAGTTCAGCGGTTCTTGCCTTGAAGGGCCCAGTTCAGCGGGTCTTGCCTTGAAGGGCCCAGTTCAGCGGTTCTTGAGACGGCGGGGCCCAGTTCAGCGGTTCTTGAGACGGCGGGGCCCAGTTCAGCGGTGCTTGAGACGGCGGGGCCCAGTTCAGCGGTGCTTGAGACGGCGGGGCCCAGTTCAGCGGTTCTTGAGACGGCGGGGCCCAGTTCAGCGGTTCTTGAGACGGCCGGGCCCAGTTCAGCGGTTCTTGAGACGGCGGGGCCCAGTTCAGCGGTTCTTGAGACGGCGGGGCCCAGTTCAGCGGTGCTTGAGACGGCGGGGCCCAGTTCAGCGGTGCTTGAGACGGCGGGGCCCAGTTCAGCGGTGCTTGAGACGGCGGGGCCCAGTTCAGGGGTTCTTGAGACGGCGGGGCCCAGTTCAGCGGTGCTTGAGACGGCGGGGCCCAGTTCAGCGGTTCTTGAGACGGCGGGGCCCAGTTCAGCGGTTCTTGAGACGGCGGGGCCCAGTTCAGCGGTTCTTGAGACGGCGGGGCCCAGTTCAGCGGTGCTTGAGACGGCGGGGCCCAGTTCAGCGGTTCTTGAGACGGCGGGGCCCAGTTCAGCGGTTCTTGAGACGGCGGGGCCCAGTTCAGCGGTTCTTGAGACGGCGGGGCCCAGTTCAGCGGTGCTTGAGACGGCGGGGCCCAGTTCAGCGCTTCTTGCCTTGAAGGGCCCAGTTCAGCGGGTCTTGCCTTGAAGGGCCCAGTTCAGCGGTTCTTGCCTTGAAGGGCCCAGTTCAGCGGGTCTTGCCTTGAAGGGCCCAGTTCAGCGGTTCTTGAGACGGCGGGGCCCAGTTCAGCGGTTCTTGAGACGGCGGGGCCCAGTTCAGCGGTTCTTGAGACGGCGGCCGGTCTATGGCCAACTGCTCATTGCCTGGTGGTGCCCTCCTGGGCAGCGGGGATGGTGCTCCTTCAATGCCCACCTGGGCTGTGGGTGGTGGGGCCCTCCTGGCCAGCTGGGCTGGGTCCTCCCTGGCCAGCGGCTATGGGGGTGGTGGGCTCCTCCTGGGCAGCAGGCCTGCAGCCTGACCTCTCCGACTTGCTGCCCTTGCCCTCCTTAGTCGGGAGTCTGTGGCCCTTTCCTCCCTTTGGAGCTGTGGCTGGTGACTGTGTCTGGGTGGTGTCCGGGGGGGATGTAGAAGCCGGGCTCCTGCGGCGCCCCTTCCGCCTTCTGCTCCTCTTCCCAGGGGGTGGGCTGGCTGTCCCCTTGCTGCTGGGCGAAGATCCAGACATGCGGGCTGGTGGGCTCCAATACCCCTGCACCCTTGTTAAGGGGGCTGCAGGGCTGGTGGTGGCTGAGGTGCTCTTCTTACCCCGACGAGAAGGAGGGGGGGGCTCAGGGTCAGGAAAGAAGGTAGCAGTGGCGAGGAAGAGTTTCTTGGGACAATGGAGAGTGGTAGGTACAGTGGGAATGGGAGTGGAGGGAGAGGATGTGGTTGTAGGTGAGTCACGTTTGCTGTCTTTGGGTGCAGGTGCAGGAGGGATAGGCTGTCGTGAGGTGGATGGCTGTTGGGTGGGTGGGTGGCTGCGTTTGTGTGGTGTGGAAGAGGGGGTGACAGACACAGTGGGAGAGGACACAGGGGACGTGTAAATGGCAGTGGGGGTGGTGACTGCACGTGTGCGGACTGGACTGGAGGGTGTGCTGGTGATGGAAACACTGGCTGATGGTGAGGTGAATGGAGGTGTGAGTGTAGACGTCACAGGGAGGGAGGAGGGAGACGAAGAGGTGGGGGTCACAGAGGTGGTAGTGACTGTTGGCATGTCTGCATCGGAATGTTGCGTGTGTGAATGTCTGCGTGATCTGTGGTGCTTATGTTTGGATGAGCTTCTCTTGGGTGTTGAGGTGTGTGCAGGCTGGTCTGATGGTGTGGGTGGGACAGGCAGAGGAACAGGAGACTGGGAGGAGGGAGTTAGTAGAGGGAGGCAGGAGACAGGGACAATGGCTGCCGTCAGTGCTGAGGCCAGAGCCTGGAACGATCGCTGATGGGCAGCCTGACCCGAATGAATGCCCTCCAGGTACGCATTGCTGCGATGAACCTCCCTCTCCACCCCCTGGATGGCATTCAAAAGGGTAGTCTGCCCAACAATGAGCGTTCGGAGGAGGTCAATGACCTCCTCACTGAGGGCAGCGGGGGTAACAGGGGCAGGGCCTGAGGTGCCTGGGGCGAAGGAGATGCCCGGCTTCCTGGCAGAGCGGGCACGGGGCGAACGCTGAGGGGCTGCTGGGAGGGCGGTGATGGTGCGCTGGGTGACGGCTGTACCTGTAATGGCGGGGGGCACGGATGGTGCCACCCCCGCAAGGGAGCTCCCTTCCGAGGACGTGTCCGTGTCGCTGCAGGGTCCCGTCGTCCCCGTTGTGGAGCTCCCCTCGCCCTCCGTCTCACTGGTCCAGTCAGACTCTGTGGCATGGCCCTCCTGGGCCATGTGAGATGCAGCTCCCTCCTGCCCCGATGCCACTTCTCCTCCGCCTGATGATGCTGATGCACACAAGCACAGAAAGACAAACAAAAAGGGGGGGGGAGAGAGAAATAAAGGGATATTGAGTACATGGATCTCCGGTACAGTTAGCGGACATGACAGACACAGATGCCCCCTGCACTAAGTTGCGCACTTGGGGTCCGCTACGCATTCCGTGGAACATGCCCTACACGCCTAGAGTTGACAACTGCACCCATGGATGACACGGACCAGGGATGGCTGTACTGACACACTACTGAGGGTGTTGGCTGGGGACACAGGGGCTTACGGGGGTGCCCAGCCTACAGATATCGCCCTGGCCTAGGGGGACCCACAGCCCTCCTCCCCCACCCAGACACCTCCACTGCGCGACAACAGAGTAGATAATGCTTGGACTCACCCCCTTGTGTCTGCTGTGCTGCCCTCACGCGCCCATCCAAATCAGGGTAGGCCACCGCCAGGATCCGGAACATCAGGGGGGTCAGTTGACGGCAGGCACCCCGCCTACGTTGGGAGGCCATCCCCAGCAGAGACTCAGCGGTCTTCTTGGTCCCGCGGCGGATGTCCTCCCACCTCTTGCGGCAGTGGGTGCCCCGTCGATGGTGGACCCCCAGGGTCCGGACTTCCTTGGCGATGGCACGCCAAATCCCGATCTTCTCATGGGCGCGGACCTATGTGACACGTACAGGGAGGGAGAAATACCACGTTCAAGTTTGTCTGCATTTTCGTTGCCAGTGGGCCAACGCCCCCCATCCCCGCCAGGCCCCCCGCCAGGCCCCCCGCCAGCCCCAACATGCCCCCCATCCCCGCCAGGCCCCCCGCCAGGCCCCCCGCCAGCCCCAACATGACCCCCATCCCCGCCAGGCCCCCCGCCAGGCCCCCCGCCAACCCCAACATGCCCCCCATCCCCGCCAGGCCCCCCGCCAGCCCCAACATGCCCCCCATCCCCGCCAGGCCCCCCGCCAGGCCTCCCGCCAGCCCCAACATGCCCCCCATCCCCGCCAGGCCCCCCGCCAGCCCCAACATGCCCCCCATCCCCGCCAGGCCCCCCGCCAGGCCTCCCGCCAGCCCCAACATGCCCCCCATCCCCGCCAGGCCCCCCGCCAGGCCTCCCGCCAGCCCCAACATGCCCCCCATCCCCGCCAGGCCCCCCGCCAGGCCCCCAAGCCAGCCAGTGGCCCCAAATCCAGATTGAATTAAACTCACTTGTTGGTCTGGAGGACCGTAGAGTAGCGCATACTGGGGGAGGACCCCATCCACAAGTTTATCCAACTCCTCTCCAGTGAAGGCAGGGGCCCTTTCCAAAGGCGCAGCAGCCATTGTCCCTTCCAGACCGAGGTCACAGCAACACTTGCAGTATAGGTCCTCTCCTGTGAAAGTTCAAGTCGCAAGTGGATAAGTAGATAGAAAATGGCGGTCACGTCCGCGGCGGTGCGTACTGCGGCGGTGCGTACCGCCACCGCCGGCGCCCTTCGCCATTGGCTCCTGAAACCCATAGGCTTCAATGTTAACCAATGCGGCTTCGCGCCGCGGTCTTCGCCCGCCGCCCGCCGCGGTGTGCCACGCCAGCGCATTGACCTCACATCCCATTGTCACACTTCACAGGTCAGGCAGCCGCCATTTCGAGGGTCCACATGGCTCAATTTCAACTGCGTCACACAGGCCTAGGCCTTGCATAGCCACTCAGACACGCCATTCACTGCATAGAGAATCGTTTACTGTGCTAGCTGTGAGTACGTACCTGTGGGTTGCTTGACTGTGTGCTCCATGTTGTCCTTCCTAGGCACCGTCCGCTGGGTTTGGCGAGGAGACGGATGAATCCTCCCGTGTACCGACCGCTGGTGGACCTGTCGACAATGGAAGAACGCCACATTATCCTGACCTACCGTCTTAACCGTGCCACTATACATGAACTGTGTGCCCAGCTGGAGCCCGACCTGATGTCCCCCATCCGCCAACCCACAGGGATTCCCCCTCTGGTGCAGGTCCTGTCAGTACTCCATTTCTTGGCAAGTGGGTCATTTCAGACAACAGTGGGAATTGCTTCTGGGATGTCTCAGCCCATGTTTTCGAAGGTGTTATCCAGAGTGTTGTCTGCCCTGATGAAATACGTGAGGAGCTACATCATTTTCCCTGAGGTGGGCGAATTGGCTGCAGTGAAGGGTGATTTCTATGCCCTTGGACATATTCCCAACGTCATTGGTGCCATTGATGGGACCCATGTGGCTTTGGTTCCCCCAAGAGACAGGGAGCAGGTGTACAGGAACAGAAAAAGTTACCATTCCATGAACATCCAGGTGGTGTGTTTGGCTGACCAGTACATCTCGCATGTAAATGCCAAATTCCCAGGGTCAGTGCATGACGCCTACATCCTGAGGAATAGCAGCATCCCTTACGTGATGGAACAGCTAGAGAGACACCGTGTATGGCTATTGGGGGACTCTGGGTACCCCAACCTGTCGTGGCTACTGACCCCAGTAAGGAATCCCCGGACCAGGGCAGAGGAACGGTACAATGAGGCCCATGGGCGTACTAGGAGGGTGATCGAACGCACCTTTGGCCTCCTAAAGGCCAGGTTTAGGTGCCTGCATATGACAGGTGGATCCCTAATGTACTCACCTAAGAAGGTGTGTCACATCATCGTGGCCTGCTGCATGCTTCACAACCTGGCTTTGCGCCGCCAGGTGCCTTTCCTGCAGGAGGATGGTCGAGACGGTGGTGTTGTGGCAGCGGTGGAACCTGTGGAGAGTGACGAGGAGGAAGACGACGGGGCTGAAACAGACAACAGGGACAGAATCATTGAACAGTACTTCCAATAGGACACAGGTAACAATTCAAACATAATTTAGTAAATCTGAACTACTCTCCTGCATCTCTGCTGCCTGTCTATTTGCCCCAGTGCATGATGACTGAGTTGTGGCTTTTCCCTCCCTATTTCAGATCTGGGGTCCCCACTACGAGTCCTGTGCTTCGTTTCCCCATGGACTACAGCTTTGTGGCAGCTGTTTGTTGACTTCACTATGTACAAGGACATATTTGCACTGTCATGTCAATTACAATATTTTGAAATCAAAGCCAGACTCCAGATAGTTTTGTGCAAAATAGGTGTTTATTTAAGTGCTCAAAATGGGATGGGTGGTTTCAAGTGGGTGGGGGCTATGGTGAAGGAATGTCCATGGCAGAGTCCAGAGTAACAGTCACACAGGTGCATTGTCCAGAGGCCTGTGGAGAGATGGAGCATGGGCAGTTCAAGGATGGACAGGGTGACAATGTGGGACAGTGGGATGACATCAGGTGGTATCCTTTGCTGGCGGGGGTCTTGACATCCTACTCTGTCTTCTTGCGAGATCTCAGGGCCCTCTTGCGGGGTGGTTCTTCTCCTGCAGGAGGTGGGGGTCTGGTGGGCTGCTGCTGTGCGGGGGCCTCCTGTCCACTAGCGCCGGCGGAGGTGGTTGGCTGTTCTTGGTCCAGGCTAGTGGCAGGGGCCCTTTGGTGTTGTTGAGTGTCCGTCCTGGTGTTGATGAGGTCCTGCAGCAGCCCGACCATGGTAACCAGGGTGGAGGTGAGGGCTCTGATGTCCTCCCTGTACCCCCGATAGTGTTCCTCCTGCAGTACCTGGATCTCCTGGAACCGGGCCAGTACCGTCGCCATCGTCTCCTGGGAGCGGTTGTATGCTCCCATGATGGTGGTGAGGGCCTCGTGGAGAGTGTGTTCCCTGGGCCCGTCCCCCCCCTGTCGCACAGCTGCCCTCCGAGTTGCCCTGTTTCCCTGGGCCTCTGCCCCCTGGCCGGTGTGCCCACTACCACTGCCCCCAGGTCCCTGTTGTTGTTGGGGTGGTGGGTTATCCTGGGTGCCCTGTAGTGGTAGACACACCGCAGATTGACGCGCCCTGGAGACAGAGGCATGGGCCCGCTGGGTGGGAGCTGTGCTGGTGTTCCCAGAGGGGTTTGGGTCTGTAGTGGCCTGTGCCTGTGTGAGGGGAACTGACTGTCCAGAGGTCCCCGATGGTCCGGGCTGGTCATCAGTGTCCAGGTCGACAGAGCTGCTGTCATCGCTGACGGCCTCTTGGGTGGGGGGTGTGGAGAATTCTGGGCCCTCCGCGGCGGTGTGTTGACGGTCGGGTCCTGCAGGGGTATAGAGGTATGGTTATAGTTTCAATGTGTGGCATATGGGTGTATCTGTGGGTTCCCGTGTCCCCAAGTGCTGGCATTCGTGTGTGGGGGCTTTGGTGAGGGTGGCTTGTGGGGGGGATGTGTATATGCATTGGGCATGCTTTGGTGATGGGTGTCCATGCTTAGTGGACGCATGCAGGCCTAGGTTTTAGGATGTGTGGGTTGTGATGGTGAGACATTGGCAGGGAATAGGTGTGCTGGGGGTGGGGGTGAGGATGGTGGTGGGGGTGAGGATGGGGGTGGGGGTGAGGGTGGGGTTCGAGGATGGGGGTGAGGGTTGGGGTATGATTTGGCATGCAGGTGGGGGGGAAGCAGTAGTGAAGCTTCAACTTACCAGTATCCATTCCTCCACCGACTCCTGCGAGGCCGTCAGGATGCAGGATGTTCAAGACTTCCTCCTCCCATGTTGTAAATTGTGGGGGTTGAGGTGGGGGTCCTCCGCCAGTCTTCTGCACGGCGATGTTGTGCCTGGATACCATGGAACGCACCTTCCCCCGTAGGTCGTTCCATCGCTTCCTGATGTCTTCCCGATTTCTGGGGTGCTGTCCCACAGCGTTGACCCTGTCGACAATCCTCTGCCATAGCTCCGTCCTCCGGGCAATGCTGGTGTATTGGATCTGTGTGCCGAACAGCTGGGGCTCTACCCGAACGATTTCCTCCACCATGACCCTGAGTTCTTCGTCTGAGAAGCGGGGGTGTCTTTGGGGTGCCATGGGGTGGTGTGTATGATGTGTGGGGTGGAGTATGTGCAGTTAAGTGTGTTGAGTGTGGTGGTGTGTGTTGTTTTGTGTGTGGATATTGTGTGGGTGATGGTGTTGAGTGGCTGTGGCTGCTAGTTTGTGGATGGTGGTGTCTCGCTCTGGCCTTCTTTCAGAATTTTTGGTCGTAGGGGTTTGTGGGTGATGTGGGTGTGTGTTTTATATTGTATTGTGTGTGTGGGAGTGGTGTGTGTATGTGTATCAGGTGTGTGGAATTCAAATCGGCCAATGTGGCTGAGTTTTGTTCGTTTGTGTGTATTCTGACCGCGGCGGTGTGTCCCGCCAATGGAATACCGCGTTTGAAAGACCGCCGCGTGGATTCGTGGGTCGTAATGGCATGGGCGTATTTCTGTTGGCGTGACGGTGGAAGTTTTGTCACCTCCACTTTTCCGCCGACCGCTGGTCTGGCGGTCTGTTGTGGCTGTCGGATTTTCGGAGGTTTGCCTGCTGCGGGTCAGAATGACCGTGGCGGGTTTCCGCGACCGCGGCGGGATTATGGAGGATTTCTGACCGGCGGTAGGCACCTTTTACCGCAGAGGTCAGAATGACCACCTATGTATGCAGTCTTGCACTGCCATTTCAACCTGGCACGTGTACCCACTTGCCAGGCCCAAACCTTCCCTTTTTGTACATGTGAGGCGCCCCTAAATGTCATCCTAGGTACCCCATGGGAAGGGTGCTGTGTATGTTAAAGGTAGAACATGTACTGATGTGTTTTACATTCCCTGACAGTGAAATACTGTCAAATTTGGTTTTCACTGTTACAAGGCTTATCCCTCTCATAGGTTGGTATGGTGACTTTAAATATCTTTTAAGTGCAGCTTCCCTTTGGGAGCAGATGGAGATTTGGAGTTTGTGGTCCCCAAACTCACAATTAAAAAATGCACCTTTTGGTAAAGTTGTTTTTTCAATTGTCAGTTTGAAACTGCCACTTTAGAAAAGTGGGCATTTTCATCTTAACAATTCTGTGCCTCTGCCTGCTTGTGGAATCCACATCTCGGTGGAAATTGGGGCTGTTTGCAAATTCCCTCTGCACAGTGACACAAGCGGAGCTGGGGTGTAAACTGCATATACTGATGAATCTCCTAGGCTAGAGTGGGGAGGGAGGAGCTTCCACTTATACCTGAAAGGGCTGAAGGCTTGTCCTCACACAATGCAGTCTCCAACCCCCTGGTGTGTATCTAGGGCCAGAGCATGGCAAAGTAGAATCTTGTGAACAACAGAGACCTTCCTTTGAAGTTTGCCTTCCTCTGAGGCAGAAAGGAGAATAATTAGAGGACCCAAACCCCCAGTTTTTTAACACTTCTGGATCAAGAGGAACCTCTGTCAAGGAGAAGAGCTGAAGGAGGAGTAATGCCACTTTGCTGTGTGTGCTTTGCTGGATTGGCCTGCAGTTGCTGCTTCTGCCTTAGAGGGGACAAAGACTGAACTTTGCTGTGTATCCTGCTTGTGAAGTTTCTCCAAGGGCTTGGACTGAGCTTACCCCCTGTTCTGAATTTTCAGGGCCATCAAAGACTTCCTCTTCCAGCATCCAGACTCTCTGCTGAGACTCCTACCCTGCCAGATGGTGCCTAATCGAGTCCCTGGGCACATTAAAGGAAAAGCTTGTGAAAAAACAAGTGCACTGATTTCAGACAATGCCCAGACTGATGCCGCTGCTGGATCCCGTGACACAACCTGCAACTGAAGCCGTCGTCCTCGCTGGAATGCGACGACCCTGCAGCCTCGCTGAACTTCATGTCTCTGTGAGACCCGAAGTGTCTTGTCACTGACATCCATGATGCCCGACTCAGCTGGAAGCGGAAGGATCCAACGCTTTGTACCAATGCTGCCTCACCTCCACCGCTCTGCAGCAAGGACCCAACACCTCACACTGATGCCTCTGCTTCTCTGCTCCCCAGCCCTGGAACCAACGTGGCACTGGATCTAGCGAAACCTCGATCCCCAACTCTGTGCACCAGTTTGTTTCCTCAGTCTCACAAGGTATGGATTGTTGAGAACGACTCCTTTACAATGTCGTAACATCACCAAATCAAAGCATTTGTGTTTCTAAACACTATATTGATGTTTAATCTTTAAAAAATAATAACTTTGTTTGTGTGCTTTGGATTTTTGTCTTTTTGGTCTTCTTTTACTCAGATAAATATTGACTATTTTTCTAACCTGGTGTTGAGTCTTGTTGTGGTGTTTCCACTCTCTTACTGCATGTGATTCTACAAATGCTTTACATATTGCCTCTGAGATAAGCCTGACTGATTTTGCTAAGCTCCCAAGGGGGTGAGCAGGGATTATACTAGGTATATATATCCCTTACCCTGACTAAAGTGAGGGTCCCTGTTTGGACAGAGTGCATACTGACTGCCAACCAAAGACCCCATTCATAACATTGGTGACAGCGTTGTAATAGGACTTGCTCTTGCACAATACCATTGTGACTCATTGTTGTGTCACAAATTGCATTTAGACCATCACATGTTTTGTTTCTCCTGATTTCCTCTCATTGCTCATTTTTTCATATTTTCAGCTCTTACGCCTGGGTATTTTGTTGTTGCACTTGTGTTTAGTGTACCTTATCAAAATGAAGCTAACCTTTAACCTACACGACCTGCTGTATTATACGCAGGAGGATTTAAAGGGGTTCTGTAGAAAAAGGGGACTGCCAGAGAATGGGGACCTTGTTAGATCTCTGAAAGGTTTGTGACAAATGCCCAGGGGGGAGTGTTCTTAGGGGATACCCAGAGGACCCTTACTGTGGTGAGGGTTCCCAATGGGAGAGTTCCCAGACCTCATCCTTGGTGGGTGGAGAAGAGACTGACCAGGAAGGTGAGAATGACTGGGAGCAGACACCAGTTGACAGGTAAGGACCCATTGATTGGAAATCCCTTGCTGGGTCCAGTGTCAGGAGCAGTGACAAATAACATTCCTTGGCACCTGATGAGCTCAGAGGGGAAAAGAGGGACCTGAAATTGCAGCTGGTGCATCTGACTGTGGAGGAGAGTAGGGCTGAGGTATAGAAGGCCTTAGTTCAGGAGAAGATGGTGGAGACAGAGAGGGTCTTTGAGAGAGGGAGACTCGCTGTTGAGCAGAGTATGAAAGATCTGGACACACCAGCATTGCAGGTGGAGTCCAGTGGTTACAGCAATGTTGAGTGCAGTGCCACAGACAATACCCACATGCCCCCAGATCTGGTACCTAGGTTCCAGAAGGGGGAGGACATACATTGGCAGTTAAGGGAATATGAGGTGGCTCTGGTAGAGCGCAGGATCCCTGAGAAGGATTGGGCTACTGGCCTGGGGAGCTATTTTCCTGAAGAGGTGAGGAATGCCCTGCTGGCCCTGGAAAGAAGTGACAAAAAGGAGTATCCCCCTATGAAGAATACACTGATGAGAAAGTATTGTTTCACCCCTGAGGAACACACAAAGAGGTTCATGGGCAGTAAGAAACAGTCCCACTGGTCTTGGGGGAGTTTGGGGAGGATTTCTGCATGGCACTGGATGGGTTAGTGAAGGGTAGCACAGCAGACAATTCTGAAGGGCTGTTTAATCTGATTATCAGAAAGTAAGTGATTCATTGTTGTTTTTCAGGGCTACACCAGCACTTGTCAGAATGTGAGCTCTCTGACCTAGGAAGCTTGCAAAGGAAGCAGACCTCTGGGTGAGTGCCAGAGGGTCTGGTAAGGCATTTGGGTGTGCTCCTGAAGGGAGTGGTCTAAGTATATCCCAACCAGGTTTGTTTGGAAAGGCTTGCAGTGTCACAGGTTGGACCCAATGTGGTAGGATGGGTAAGGCATCCCATGTCTGGTCTCAGGGGATAGGGAAAGGGGGTGGGCTGAGTCCCAGGATGCCAGAGATCCAGTCCCAGAACCTGAAGGGTCCCATGAGTGAATGCCAGGAGGGGAGCATAGCCTGTACCGTAGGGCCATCTGCTGAGAGGGACCCCATAATGTCAGGAGGACTTGGGCGGGCAGCTGACATCACCGTTCCACTGCCGCCTGGTGGTCTCATTCCAGAGTGAAGGAGGCAGGAATCCAGAAAGAGGGTTGAGACGGGGTTGCAGGCCCAGAGGAGAACCTGGAAGGTCAGGGGTCAGCTCTGAGGTCAGAGCCCCCCAGGAATGACCTTGGTGATACCATTTGTGGGCTGCAAGGGATTCAGGTTCTGTCAGATGGGCAGGGGACACCAGACTCTAGTGAAGCCCTTAGGGTAGGTGTTTCCCTTGTGGTGAGTGGTTGTACTCCCCAGGAAGTCCTGGCCTGCCGGGCACTGGTCCAGTCTTAGGGTGGTGACCCGGGGCTGGGTGGTCAGGTTCAGGGGGGTAGCTCTGACCTGATTGGCTGGAAGCTTGGCCCAGTCAACCCCCCTGGTGTGATTTCTAGGGATACTCTCTATGGTAGGGGGGTGTGGAACTCTGGAAGTGGGGGTCGAGGAGGGCGAGACGCACCCTGGACCCCAGTGTAAACCATGGGTGCAGACCTTGGGCTGGGAGGCCAGTTGCAGCATGGTGCCCCTGGACTGGTGGGAGAAATGTGCAGGAAGGTTGTTCCCAGCGCCCTGAAAGTTCTGGATTCTGGTAGTACCACTCCTAGAAAAAAGTAGCAGGACCCTAGAAAGAGGGGGTAGCTGGGTGAGAGCCTCAATCCTAGCCCCTATGTAACTTACGGGTGCGGACCCTAGGCTGGTGGATCAGTGGCAGGGTAGAACCCCAGAACCGGTGCGGAGTGGCGTGTAGAGAGGTTGCTATGCACCTGAAACTACCGCCCCCCCACTCAGAGAGGTTTCAGGACCAGAGACCCCTGGATGGCCTGGGGCCTGGCTCTGGCCACTGGCAACTAGGGAGCTCCCATGGGTTAGCCTAGGCTTTCCGGGAAGCATTAAAAGAGGGATCTAACTGGGATCAGATTGGGGTAGAACTGGAGCATGCCCCTACAGTTGCAGACCAGGGTCCATGGTATATTGTTCCGCCAGAGAAACCCATCAAGATATTTATTGGTCTCCCCTGGCTTTAGGCCGGTGAGGGGCTGTGTGGGACCTGGCCTCTTTTTACAGGGCCATCGCCAAACCTTTTGCTTCCTTCCTTCCATTTTATCTGACCTCTTGTTGTTGGCTCTAGGATTGTTGATCAATGCTAAAGTGCAGGTGTTATCCCTTCTAAAGTTGGTATGATTGGCTCACACCTATTTGGCACATTTAATTTACCTGCAAGTCCCTTGTGCAGTGTTATCCCTATACCCAGGGCCTGTAAATTAAATGCTACTAGTTATCTTGCAGCCCAGCTTGTTCCACCCACAGAAATAGTCTTTCAAACCTGCCTCAGGCCTGCTAGTGCAAGGCCTGCATGTGCAGTTTACTGCCACAGGGACCTGGCATCTAAATTTACTTGCCAGGTCTGGAACTCTCCTTTTACTATATGTAAGTCACCCCTAAGGTAGGCCCTAGCTAGCCCTATGGGTAGAGTGCTATGTTTGTTAAAGTCAGGACTTGAGCCTGGTTGTGTGGCCTGCCCGGGTAGTGACAAACAGACCATTTGGTTTCTCAGTGCCACCTTGCTCATTGGATTGCATTGGAAATGCCCTACCTTATATCTAGGTAGTATTGTCTGATCTATGAGGAGCAGCATAGGCATGTTTGTTATGGTTATAATGGCAGTGAGAAATGCTACTTACTGGTGTAGGTCGATTTTTTATGACCATTATGGAAATGCCACTCAAGAACATGAGCATTTCTCTGTGCTTATGACTCTGGTGTTTTGAAGCTTGGCTCCAATCGACATCTGGAGCAGAGTGACAGTTGGGCTTTGTGCATACTTTTTAGGCAGACTGTACATACCGGGAGGGTGGAGGTGTCACAGAGCATCTACACATTGAATGGTCTTCCTGGACTGAGTGAAGGAGAGGCAGGAACACCTGCATTTGTAAAGGCTGTGCCCTGGCCTCACAGAAAGTGCTTGTTTACCCCCCACTGATGTCTGGAGCCTGTGCTGGAGGAGAGAGGGGATACTCCTAGACCAGTTAGGACTGGTTGGAACCCCTTCTCTCCCTTTTGTGAAAGTTGTATGTAACTGAATATAAATACAGGTTCTTTTCCCAATGTTAGAGACACTAATGGACTAACCTGGACACTGGATGCTTCTGGCAGGACTCGCCAAGAACCGTCTTGGGACTGCTGCTGTTATGCTGACCTATCATCTGTTAGGTCTTTCAGAGGGACTTCCACTTCTTCTTGAACCTTGTGCTGGCATGATAGCTGGAGCCCCACAACCCAGTGTCCCATTCTGCTGTCTCCAGAGGGTGTGTGGTGTGCACCCTGTCTCCTGTAGCTTTTTGTGCCTTACAGAGCAAAGGAACACTTTACCATTTATTTTTCCCAGCGCGAGGATAGTGCTGACTTTTATTATCCCTAAGCTTGTGAAGAACACTTCACTTGTCCTTCTAGGGTTACGGAAGCGCCCCTGTGTCCTCCATTGTGGGCCCCCACCTCGTCAATGTTCGAGAGGTCATGGGCAGCAGAGAAGCTACCATGGTCCATCACGCTCACAGTGATGCCCCTGGGGCACAAACAGGGACTGGTTTCCTGGGATCCTTACCGTCGTGACCCAGGTCAAGCCTACAGAGCCGTGGGCTGGCGGCCATCCTGCCGAAGAATGTCCCAAGGTGTTGGACTCTGGGGGGGAAGGAAGAGTCCCTGGAGGGCTCCTGGTGAAGAGCCTCAGTGAAGCAGCACTCAGGAGAGGGGAAGCAGTCACACCGCATGCACATGGGCGTCTGCCGGATCATCTATTTCCCTCCTACATTTGGAGACACTGGGACTATCTTATCCCCAGGAAAGGAGCGCAGGAGGGCCAAGTCCGGTCTTCTGCAGGAATAGGTAATGTTTCCCCCCCCCCAAAGGCAGGGCCCTCTTTCTCTAACCGCATAAGTTGTAGGCCAGGGTGGCGATCTTCAACGGAGGTCCCCGGCCCTGTCAATGCTATTTTCACATCACCATAGGGGCTATGCTCCAAGGTTGGGACATGTGAGTCCCGAGTTACTGCATTTCAAACAAACTAGGAGCACTGGAGCTTCTCTACTGAGACAAATGGGTCCTGGTTTGCCCTCATCGTTCTCTTTCCCTGATTTATGTGATAAGTCATACTTGCCCGCTTTGGGGGGACATGTATACATTCGCAGGGTCTGCAGTACAAAGACATCGTAGGGTGGATTTATAACCTACCAGTGGGAATGTTTCATTTTGTGTGCATTCAGGGTAGTGTCTGGGCCCCTCTGATAATGTGTTTATTACGCTATGTGCACCCCTGGCAATAATGAGGACCTGATGTCACACTATATGTTGTGCTTCTTCTGATAAGAGCACTGGTACCCTCTACAGGAATTGTAATCTTTGCTCAGAGGTGTAATGTTTATTCTGTCATGAGCATTTTTGGTAATACTAATATGTGTGCATTTTTGGTAACGTGCTTAGTATGACATGTGCATTGTTGGTGATAATAATGACAACCTGACTACTGCTTATGTTGCAGGATAATCAGTAACGTATGCATTTTAAGTGACTACTGCTGGCTTTTGCATAGTACTTGTGACTGTGTAATGCTCTGACATATGCTTGTGTAGCAGGACATTACTGACAAGTTTTGTGTGGTCTAATGATGTTTTGTGCAATACAGTTTACTTTTATATAACTTTGTGTTGTGTTTCTTGTGGTGTATTTCTTGCATCACATGTGTTGTGTGTGTTGTGCAATCGCTTTATACATGGGATAGGCCTGGCTGCTCGTGCCAAGCTACCAAGGGAGTGAGCAGGGATTAACTTGGGTGTGTACCTCCCTGACCCTGACTAGAGTGGGTGGGTTCTTCCTGGCTTAGGTGCATACCCTAACTAACCAGAAACCTCATTTCTAACAATAAAAAAACCCACAATGGTGCCAGTGTTGTATTTATCACAACATGTAACCAGAGGGCACCTTAGAGGTATCAGCCTGCCACCACCAGATACAAATCTGGACTCCTGGGGTGAGATCCTCTGCTTTCAAGAGCTAGAAAACAAAGCATTTCCTGGGTGGAGGTATTACACCTCCTCCCCCAAGCAGGCACCCATGCCCAGCAGTCAGCTTCAAAGACTTTACCGCTTTTTAAATCTGATCTCCAACTCTGCTGCTTCCAGCAGAGAGCTGCCCAAGGGATTTACCCGCACTATGATTGGAAAAATCATCGGGAGAACTTTGTCAAGAGTGGCCCTCCCTTAGGCTGCACCACCCCCAGGTGTGGCAGGAGACGTGAGCACTCCATTTCATTTTCCTCCATCTTGGATGGCAAGAAAATAGCCTATCAGGGATAGGGATCTGACCCCTTCCCACAGGAAGTGTTCATGTAGGCCACTACCAGGTACTCCCCTTAACACCCACTAAGTCCAATGTTTATTAGACATCCCTAGACCTGCAGATCAGATTTGATGGATGCAAGAAGATCACTGACAAAGAAGACCCAAGACTGAAGAACAGAGGTCCAGCTGCAAGAATAAACGGGCACCGAACCCTGTCTGCTGCATCCAGGACTCAACAATCACTGCTGAGGGTCGACTGGACATCAAACAGACTCTAAGAAACCCAAGAGGACCTCCAACCTTCTATAAAATCTCCAAGAACCTCTCTCCGATTGAAGTCATTACTCCCTGCACCCTGCAGCCAAGTAACCAATGAAGTCCAGTTCACTGACTGGATGCTGACCAAAGACCCAGATAAAGCAACCTGACCAAATTCAACCCAATGGACCCAGAGGACAAACCCTGCCAAGATTGGTGGCACAGTGACCTCCAGTGGCTGAGATGTGCCATATTCCTGGGTACCATTCCCCAACATCGGACACTCAGAAGAAAAGTCCACCCTGGACTCTCCAGGACCAGAAGTAAGTACCAGTCAATGGTCTTCAGGACACCCAAGAACCACCCCTCCAGAGTGGCCATGTTGACCTGCAATCCACCATCAAACTGACCTGTATCTGGCTCCAAAGACTCTGTGACGCACAACCTTTGCCTGACCTATGTGCACTGCACCTGGTCTCCATGGCCCCTGCATTGAAACACCAGCTGTGCTCTAGGGGTCCCTAACTCCTTGTGACCTCTACACTCCTAGGGAGTCCACCAGACTTACCTTTGAGTCCACCTGTGTTTCCAAATTGTTCCATTCTCCGTCCTGCTCCAGCTCCAAGACTTTCAGTGGCTGCTTCTTCTTGAACCAGAACCCACCCAAACATTTCTGGCTAGCCCACAGGACATCTCGACCACCTCGACCTAAAATCTCAAGATGACACTTGTGAGGGCATTGCCTGATTTTCTATATATTTTTAAAGTTTTTCACATTGATTCCTAAGTTACATAATTACACATAAAAAGTCTATTTTTGGTATACTGTGAAAAATCATAACTTCAAAATTAATTTCCTAATTTTGATGATCTTGGTCTTAGAAAATTTATAGAAATCTGAAGTATTTTTGGAAATTGGTTTGAAGTTATATTTTTGAGTGTGTCCACCTTTATTGATACTGTGAGTACAAACAATGCTTAGGACATCTCCAAGATAAGCCTAACTGTTCACCCACACTACCACAAAAACAGAGCATTAGGTGGTCTGCTTTTTTCCTTTGGATTCCAAAGTGGGGTTGTTTTGATCCTCTGCACAGTGCACATCTTTGTTTACACTATATGGAGAGCCAGCCTCCTACATCTGGTGATACAGCAGTGAGATAGAAGACTTTGCATTTGCTGACACAACTTTGTCATTAGGTGCCTGATTACATACAACCTTGGTGGATGGGATACTCCATGAAGAACGTGACGGATATCCCACCCACCATTTTCTAAGTTCCATAGAATATAATGGAACTTTTAAAATGGCTGACAGGATATCTGTCCTGTTTGTGAAAGAGTATCCCATCCGTCAAGGTCGTAATCTGGCCCTAAGTGTTCACACAAATAACTCATAAATTGTCTGTAATTGTCTTTACTGTAGTTAGGCCTTAGAAAAAGTTTCCAAAAGTTTTCAAAGGTTTGAAAATGATTTCCAAAAAGGTCCCAACTTTAGTATGCAAAAAGTCTGATGCAGAGAACCAGTCTTAGGAGCTCAACTTGACCCCTTGACTGGAGTTGAAATGCCGCAGGGTGAGGGCTCTCTGCAAATGACACCAGATTTACACTGGTCCTCATGCCACCACAGAAACTCTTAGGAGGCTTGTGGCAGAATAGGAGGCTGCACATGCAGCAGATGAGGAGAAACCCTCAACCACAGAGAATCAAGAAAACTCTGATGAAATTGGAGGTGATGAGGTAGGATCTTCAATCTCAGAAGTAGGAGCCCCCTTAGAAAGGTATCTGACTTTAGCAAGGCTAACCAAAAGGCTGGCTTTAGAAGTTCATTTTTTTGGAAAAAGAAGTTACAAGGACTCCTCTTTGGTGACAGTATCTAAGTAACTAGGGAGAAAGAGAAGCCTTTCAACCTAAAACTCAGAAAAAAGACTTGTCCAATCTATTACAAAGTGAGGTGATATTGCCAAGTGGTTATCTGCCTATGAGAGAGCCTGCATTGTCAAGGAAGTAGATAGGAAACAATGGGACTCTCAGTTGTGGGAACTCCTCTAAGGCAAGTGCAGGGATAGACTTCTGACCTTGAATGAAGCAGATGCCATGTCCTATGACTTCATGTAGGCTACCTTGACTGACGGCTTTGGGATAACAACTGAAGAATACAGAATTAAATTCAGGTAGGTTCTAAAAACCCAGAGTCAGTCCTGGATAGAATTTGTAGGCTGCTCAGTAAAAATGCTGTGTGGCTGGTTATAAGGTAACAAGGTATACAATTTTAATGGGTTTTATAATGTACTTTTGAAAGAACATCTTTTGGGTAATTGTTCCAATGAGAAACTACATCAGATCCTGGTATACCTAGGTCCACTTTGTCCTCCAGAGTTGGGGAAAAAGGCAGACCACTTGGTCAAGACAAGAGTGACCAAAACAACCACTGGTGGGGGATACCAAAAAAGAGACTGAAACGTATCTTATAGGAAAGATGGGAACCAAAATAAATACAAAGAGTCTTCATCAGGTGCCCAAAGACTTGATGAGGAGGGTGGGCCCAGAGACACCTCACAGTCTAAGGGTGGGTACAGATGTAGGAACTTTGATCTCAATAAGGCTTGGTGCCATGATTCCAAAACCAAAGGGCATCAAACTGGAGACCCTAGCTATAAAAACAAGAAAGATGCCTCAGTTCACCTCAGTAAATGCAATTACCAATCTCTGGATGGGTTCACAGTTGTAGCCTGACCATTACAGTGAACCCACAGAGGCAACATTAGTAGTCACTGAGGAAGGGGAAGATCTCTCATGTGTTGCCTGGCCCACTACCATGCAAAACTACAGGCAGCACTCTTTGAATAATGGAACGAAGTTGGATGCCTTGAGGGACATAGAGGCTAGTGTCACCATGGTCCACTCAGATCAGTACCTGATAGGGAAAACTTATCCTGTCACCAATGATGGCAATGTCACAAAGATAAATCTCATAGCAATAGCATCTTTTGACTGGGGGAGTAGTTGGACAGAAAGGAGAAGTGACCGTGTTCCATCCACCCCTGTAAATTGTTTCCTTGGAAATATTTGTAGCAATCACCCTGGGCTGAAGTAGAACCGAGGACCCATGCAGCAATGGTTGGGCTCCCAAATGAGGTTGGGTCATAACTAGGGCACAGAGCATACTCCAGAGTGAAAAAGAGAGGTTGGATACTGAAAGAGTGGACCAACCCTCCAAGAGAAAAGGTAAGAAGAATGGGGGACCAGATTCCAAACTGATCACAAGTCGGAACCCCTCTTCCCAGGGAGAGGACTTGTTATCCTAAGAGGGAACTCAGCCTGTAGAGCTTGGGCCTTACCACTCAGAGCTCTACGGAACAGGGGGACCCTCTAGGTTGGATCTGTACCAGGGACAAAAAAAAAAATCCCATTCTTGAAAGCCTGAGGCAGAAAGCTGCACAGGAAGAAAAGTGTACTGTCAGTGGTACCCACAGGGTTTATTGGGAGGATGGATTACTGTTTACTAAGGCCAGAGACCTCAAGCCTGGTGCAACCAGGAGGTGGTAGTGCCCAGCAATACAGAGAGAGTTCCTTCTCTCTCTAACCCATAACATTACCTTAGCTGGCATCTGAGTCAAAACAAAACCTCGAGTTGTCAGTCCTGTGTCAACTGCTAAGCCAGTCGTAAGGCAGGAGGCCACCTCAATTACCTATTAATCCCTGTGGTTGGGGTGCCCTTCGAAAGGGTAGGGGTTGACATTGTTGGCCCACTTGACCCTCAAACAGCTTTGGGAATCAGGTACATTTTAGTAGTAGTGGATCATGCCACTAGGTACCCTGAAGCCATGCCATTTTTGACTATCACTGCACCTGCAGTGGCCAAGGTCCTCCTGAGAATTTGTACTGTGGTGGATTTTCCTACGGGGGTAGTATCAGCACAGGGGTTCAATCTTCATGTCTGCATACTTAACACATGTGGGAGGAATGTGGAATGACTTAGCAGTTGATTACCCCATACCATCCATAGACCAATGGACTGGTTGAACGGTCTAACCTGACACTGAAAGGCATGATTTGAGGACTACTTAAAAAAAACAGAAGGATATGGCATGTTTTACTTCCAGGTCTGCCTTTTGGCTACTGGGAAGTGTCACAAAAGGGAGTAGGGTTTTCCCCCTTTGAACTTTTGTTGTGGCATCATGTTAGGGGGCCATTAAGTCTTGTGAGGGAAAGCTGGGAGAGGCCTCTCAAAGAGCATAAGGACATTGTGGACTATGTACTTGGCCTTTGTTCCAGGATGGTTGGGTACATAGAGAAAGCTATTAAAAATCTTCAGGCCAGTCAGAAGCTCCAGAAGCATTGGTGTGACCAGAAAGCTGCACTGGTGGAATCCCAACCACGGCAGAAAGTGTGGGTATTGGAACACATGGGTCTTAGGGCTCTCCAAGACAAGTGGTCTGGGCCCAACCCCAGACTTTAAAGAAAATGGGATGCCACCCACCTGGTTGACCTTGGCAGTTGCAAGAATCCCAAAAGGATTATTCATGTCAACTGCCTGAAGCCCTATTTTGACAAAGCTGATGTGACCATCTCCCTGATCTCCTCTCTAGCAACCCACAAGATGGTTCTGTGGATGGAGTGGTGTTCACAGACACTCTCAAAGACCAACAACAGGCTTATTGTAGGCAAGTCCTCAGCCAGTATGCTGAGCTATTCTCTCTGACCCCTGGAAGGACTAACTAGTGTTCATATGATGTAGACAGTGATGCCAGCTTGCCTTTCGAAATCAAAATCTATAGACATCCAGACCAACACAGAGAGAGAGTATAAGTGGAAGTCAAAACGATGATGGATTTGGGTGTCATTGAACCCTCTGAGAGTCCCTGGGCTAGCCCAGGAATTTTAGTCTCCAAGAAAATTCCCAAAAAGATCAACTGGACAGTGAGTTGTCAAAAGTCTTTTGACACTCTGAAGAATGCAATATGCTCTGCCCCTGTCCCGAATTCCCCAGATTACTCCAGGCAGTTTATTGTCCAAATAGATGCCTCAGAACTTGAAATAGGTGCAGTCCTAGCCTAGACCAATGATGAGGGACATGACCAGCCTGTTGCTTTTATAAGTAGAAGGCTACTTCTTAGGGGAAAAAAAATTGGACTGCCATAGAGAGGGAAGCCCCCTGGGGTGAGATCCCCTGCTTTCAGGAGCTAGAACACAAAGCCTTTCCTGGGTGGAGGTGTTACACCTCCTCCCCCAGGCAGGCACCCAGGCCATGCGCTCAGCTTTAAAGATGTTACTGCCTGTGAAATCTGACCTCGGACGCTGCTGCTAGCAGAAGATGGCTGCCCAGGGATTTTACACCCACTTTGAGCAGGTAAACTGGTGGTCAGAGTAGAAGGCCTACCCCTCTCAGCCTGCACCACCCCCAGGTGTGGAAGGAGAGATGACCACTCCATTTCATTTTCCTCCATCTTGGATGGAAGGAAAATAGCCTATCTGGGTTAGGGATGTGACCCCTTCCCACAGGAAGTAGTCACATAATGGATGGAGCCATGCTTAGGTAAGTAGACACATTGGCCACCACTAGGTACTCCCCTTAATGCCCATTAAATGCAGTATTTAGTGGCATCCCTACACCTGCAGATCATATTCAATGGACACAAGAAGACCAGCAACAAAGAAGGCCCAAAGCCTGAGAACAGAAGTTCTGCTGCAAGAAGAACAAGCATTTGCGATGCAATACGTCTTGCATTTGCTTGGGTTAAAGCTATTTGCATTATAAATTCATAACTAAACAAGACAGCCATGGAGGAGTAACGAGAGAAATAAACTGGAAGGGTCACCCATACATATCAAGAGTGTTCAAACAGTCATAGTGTAATAAGGACATTAAGTTGGCCTGAAGTATGGTCATAATTGTAATAAAGAGACTTTATTAAAACGTATACAATAATCATATAAACCTTTATCACAAATAAACTTTCGCTATTAGACTGTAATGCTCAAAAGATCCCCTAGAAGGCACCATAACAAAAATATTATTTGTTCAAAACATATTCATGTAAAAAAATTGTTATATAGTAGAAATTAATGCAGTGCAACCATACTCTAGAGAGACATTTTAGAGCTAGATGGCATACTGTAATGATATTACAAACAAGGGCTTTAAAACATTTCTCTCAGCTGTAAATCAAAAGTTGTAGCCATGAGAAAGCTTAAAAGGTAGTGAATGGTGGAAGGGGTTATTATTTTGGGGTCCCCACTAACCTTTTGTGGAGACCTAGAGATGATGTACACAGAAAGAGCGTTTTGAAGGTGGTCCCGTTGTCCTAGGACTACCAGAGGCCGAGTTGTGGGCAAAATTGTTTTGTAAAAGGAATGCCCTGCAAAGCATTATGGGACAAGTTTCCATGACACAAATATTTTATTATGTTGATATGACTGTAATGCTTAGAGCAGCCCCTATAGGACACCACAATTAAAGCAGTATTTGTAAGAAATATGGTCATGTAACTGTATAGTTAAGCCCTAGAGGGCATAACCACTCAACAAAATGGCAAAACGTAATGCAGTGCAACCATGTATTTAGCCCCTAGAGAGCCTAGTACATTACGCATATTCAGGGCTAACACGCCTAGAGAAATGATATTACAAAGAAGGTCCTTAAAACACAACCTACTCTCAGATGTAAAACAAAAGTTCCCTGAGAAAGGTTAAACAAACAATGACTATTGGGAGGGGTTATTATTTTGGGGTCAACACTGACCTTGTATGGGGACCCAAAGATTATGTAGACATAAAGACCATATTGTTGTGATTGTTTTGGTGGTGGTCCTGTTGCCCCTAGGACCGCCACAGCCTGAGCTATGAGCAAAAATGTTTTGAAAAAGAATTATGGGATGAGTTTCCCAAGTGCAAAGAACATTGTAGTATCGTCTCTCCCGCTATGACGGGAGAGGCATGTTTGCTTTGAGAATTTCTGTTTTAGTAAAGCATTGACCAATGTCAAGTTTTTTAAGAGGAGAGCCACAAGAAATAACTCTGATTAGGTAACTTTGAACAATATGACCAGCTCTCTAATAACGCCAATCAAGTTCATGCTGTTGTGCCTGTCTACGCTGTGATCGTCATGGCCGCCATGCAGCACGGAGGGGAGAGACAAAAGAAATAGTTCTTCCACGCTGAAGTACATTGGCAATTGTGCAATAATCCATGTAAGGGAGGCAGTCTGCAAGACGTGACAAAAACAGCATCAAGGCTGGACAAACGTAAAGCAATTATCAATGTAATCAAGTGATTTTTGAAAGGCAATACCAGGATTGAGTTAAAGTGATGGGTGTGAGGGGGGTGTGGCTGTAAGACGCAAATAGTTACATCAGGTCAAAGTGCTTGCAGGCACAAAAAAAACACAACAACAGATGAGGGGTGCCAAAATCAACTGACTCAAAAATCAAATCTTCCAACCTAAATCAGTACCCCCAAAAACCTCCAACTTTCTAACCCACTAAATAATTCCTTAGCATGTCCAGGCCATCTTGTTAATTCTCTTCATGGTCTCCATTTTGATGGCCTCTGAATATAATTCTCAATGCAAGCTTGAGAGACATTACTCTATGATCAGAACTTTCAAATCTAGTTATTAGCAATGTCTCAACTTTCCTGAACATCTGCTCCAAAGATATAAAAAAAATGACATGGTCAGATAATAATTCTTAGAACAATATATAGGGGGTTTTTGTCATTGTGTTGTAATCTTCCATAGTGGAGTTCTTGTGAACATCTTGCTCACAATTCTCTGTCACTTTTTTATGCATCTATTCTATGAGATTCCATGAGTTATGGAATTTGTACACATTCCAGGTGGAAATAAGAGCAGCATATATTATAGAAAAGTTAAAGTGAATGATAATATTTAGCTCATTGTATGACTTGTGACAAGGTTATGCACATCCAAAGACCTGCAGTCCCACTAATCCCTTTGCCCTTTAGAGGCGAATAACAGGAGACCCATTGAGAAGGATACCGCCTAATGAGCACCCTCTATGAAAAGCCGAAATGACTTCAGCCAAAGAGAATGATGACAATGTTTGCATTCTAGGTTCAGTGGCAGGGACGTCCATTGGTCATAAACAGTTCCCATATTTTTGTTTGCCTGAATTATGTCGGATTAGGAGGAGTAAGGACTAATTGGTTTATGAAAAAGATATTATTGGGTATTAACTGCTGATAGTTGTGCTTATTATGCGTCATCTATGGTCGGTGATTGTGAGCACTTTGCGTGGCTTTTCATGGCTTTGTTAGTATGGCCAACTTTCGCACATAAAACTGCGTGAAAGGGGAGGCATAGCTGTGTGATCGAACATGACAGACATGTAATTTGTTTCAGCTCTGCACGGGCCCACAACAATTATCCTGATTCCGGCATCAGCAGCCGAAGTTCAGTGCCCAACAGTCCAGCGCTCATTGTAGAGCAGCCTGGAAACCCAGACACCAGGACGGCGGCATTGCCCATGAGCAGGGGGTGCGTGTGGCACCCGAGGTTCGGGCCTGCGGGCCGCTCTTCCCTTCCCCATGGTGTGGCATTGTTGGGCTGGGGCCCGGTGCATGGCAAGGATCCTGCTACAGTAAGAGAAGGGGCCGAAGACGAGAGTGCTGCGCACCAACCCTGGCACAGCAGGGGCCCGGAGGAGTGTGGCGGAGCCACCAGCGAGAGGTCGTAGGGGATGGCTGAGCACCCCATCACATCGTCACCAGCAGACAGGCAAAACGAGGTGATGCAGGAGGTGAGGCTGGGTGTCCGGATCTTGGACAGAAAATGGAGGCGTGGACTCCCGGTGGTGGGTCGCTGACAAGCCGGGAGGCCAAGCTGGCCTGGCTGGCCTGATGGGGCACCACAGTAGGGAATGGAGGACCTACTGAAGAGCTCAGAAGGCCCCATCCTGTGGAGGACTGCTGCGGGGGCAGCACGATTAACCCCGGGATATGGACGATGATGGGCCTGGCCCAGCTGGGCTGTTGGCGTTGCAGGGAGCACTGGAATAGAGTAGCCCAGCTCCTTTCTTGCCTACAGTGAAAGGTAACCCACCATGGGATTCATCCGACACAAGACCAGAGGTATAAGCTACTCTAATCCCTGAGACAGAGTGGAAGTGGATCCGTAGAGATGCCCTGGATGCAGAATCGACTGGAAGTGATCCGAGGATCTTGTATATAGTCCGTGGATTGGCCCTGCTAGAGAGAGCCAGCAACAGAGGCACGTCGCACGACCCAGTCATGTCCCGTAGGTGCTCGCCATGGGGAAAATGAAGCCCAAGTTGCAGGGCCCTGTTGGTCAAATATCTGTGGCCTTGCCCGACCGGATGCTTGAGGTGGCCACCTCTGTCAGAAGAGATGAGTGAAACCTTAAACAAAATATTGGGGACTATTGAAGACTCCAAACTCATCCTGCAATGAGACATTAGCAAGGTGGCGGCCGAATTGGGTTTGTACAGACCATAAGAAATTGTCCAACAAAGTGCGTGAAGTAGAATCTACAGTCACAAACCTCCAGCCATCCCACCAAGCACTGAAACTTCAAGTATCACATTTAGCTGACAGAGTGGATCACCAGAATCGACGGTCAGAAGATGCGGAGGGGTTCAGCCGTCGCGACAATATTCACATTGTCAGACTGCTGTAAGGAGTAGATGGGAGAAACATGGTGGAATTCCTGGAACCATCGTTGCGTGCTCTTATGGATGGCCATAACCTCATGCCCTTCTTTGCCCTGGAGAGGGCACACCGTGTACTGGTGCAGAGACTACAGCCCGGTAGGCCGCCTCGACCCGTTGTGGCCAAACTTCTTCATTATCGGGACTGAGATCTGCTGTTGCAAAGGGTCTACGTGACTGGGCCTTTCAAAGTAGATGGAGGACAGGCAAGTCTGTTTCCAGTCTTTACAGCAGCTGTACAAGCCAGGATGGCCACCTATACGGCAGTACAGAGAGCGCTCAGAGAAGAAGGGATAAAATATGCACTACTCTTTCCATCCCGGCTGATACTCATGGTGGATGGAACTGCATACTTTTGCCAAATCACGAGGAAGCATGGGCTTGGCTGGAACACTACAGATCGGGCATGGCTGGGTCCCCAAAAGAAAAGGAAATGGCTCTGGCTACCCAGCGCCAACAGAGAAGGAGGAAATGCCAGAGCCGGGCCTGCCAACCCCAGCTCACCAAACCCTCACCCACCCAGTCAGAGGAAAGGAAGAAGCTGGCGATTCAAGCTGCTGCCTCCTTAACGGAACCTGAACTTTCAGATGGGGTGGGGTCCGGAAAAGACCAGCACCATGATTCGGACCCCCATCTGTCAGACTTCGATTCACGAACAAGCGCATCAGAAGATCTCCCCCACGTAACTCCTCAATCATCCGACTATATAATTTAAATGGACCCCACTTGACTGCTTAAAGCTGCCGATGATTCCACAGACTATTTGGGGTTATAGGAGAATGGGCCAGACTAAGAAATGATGACCCAGTAGTTTCCTCACCCCCCTTCTTCCTGTCTCTTCATCTTTGTAGAGGCGGTATCATATGTCACTCATTATGATTCCTGTGTTCTGTTTGGGCGGCCAGGCAGTGCTGGACTGTCCTTGGGAGGTGTGAGACTGTGTCTATTGATATGCAGAATGTTGCAGAGGTGGTGGAGCTGCTGGAGGTTATGGCTCTCGAGATGACCGAATACTATTACACAATGTCAGTACCATTGACTGCACTTAGTGTAATTGCCTGGGATGTTCAAGGGTTGGAATCTATGGCCAAACAGCATAAAATTCAGTCATATTTGAAAATGCCACAGGGTACATATTGCTATGTTGCAGGAGACAAACTTCACACAGACAGAAGCTGACCATCTCCTCCGGTGTTGGAGAGGGCAACTGTTTATAACCACTTATTCTGCATATGCCCGGGATACACTGATATGGATCAGGGTAGGGGTAAATTTGGAAGCAACAAATGTGGTAGTGGATGATGAAGGGCGGTTTGTCTTAGTGGGAGGGCACCTTCATGGTAGACCTGTTGTGCTGGGGTCGGTATACACCCCTAATTATGACCAGGTGGCCTATCTCCATACCCTGTCTGTACACATGGCTGATTTCCCGGGGCAGCATACCTCATTGGGGGACCTTGATGGGGTCTTGGACACAGACCTCGACCACTCTTCCCCGCCGGTGCAGGGAGCTATGTCGATTAGGATTGCTGCGTGGCTGATCGTCTGGCTGTCTAGCTGGGCCTTGGAGGATGTGTGATGAGCACAACACCCAATGCATCGGGACTACTCCTATTATTCTCATATCCACCAGGTACATACTAGAATTGATAGGTCTGTGTGCAGTGGGCCAATCAGTGGACAGATAAGGCATTCAGAGTATCTAGACCACACATTCTCAGACCACAGTCTGCTTCTGCTACATATGCAAGTGGTAGAACCCTGACCCCCTATCCCGATTTGGCACATACAGCCGACTGCTCTGGAAGATGCCAGTTTTAGTGAAGCGCTGTCTGAGAAGGTGGCGGAGTTCTGTTCCTGTGATGAGGGCTCAGCAACACAGTGGGGGATGGAATGGGAGACCCTCAAGATGGTGGTGGAGGGCAACAGTGTGGGCCAGACGACGGGCATTAGGCAAGTTGTGGAGGGAGACCTCATGCATCTCAAAGATCGATTGCTGGAAGTTTGGGAGGAATACGCAGTGGCCCTTGAGAAGCTTGGGTGTCATGATCATGTAGGGTATATGCGCAGGGTACAGAAGGAGGAAGGTAGGGCTGGACGTTACTGGCCTGGCCGGTTCACCCCCACACAGCTGGGACCCTGATTACTGGGATTACATTGCCTGATGGTTCTTTGGTACATGAAACCCTTGGTATAAATGCAGCGTTCCATGATTATTACTTAGCGTTGTATACCCACCCGGAGACTCCGCTACCAGACACACTAGATGACCTATTGGCAGGAATGCAGCTGAGAACCCTCACTGAGGAGACCTCTGCACTGCTGGGTGCAGAGGTGATGGAAAATGAAGTGAAGTTGTCAATCAAGGACTTAGCGACTGATAAGACTCCCGGGACAGATGGCCTTCCTCCAGAGTTTTACAAATTGACAGTAGGTATCTTGGCCCCTAGGCTAGTAGCAATGTATGTGGAAGCCTTGGGGCCGGGCCTTCTCCCTGTGACTCCAAGGGAGGCGCTGATGGTACCTCTCTCTAAAACTACTGATCGACATCATCACTCATTACTGATTTTCAAATTCTGAGTAAGGTCCTAGCCACCAGGCTCCAGCCGTATATGCAGAACCTGATCCATGATGATCAATGCAGGTTTATACCTACCAGAAACACCTAACAAAATCTCCATAGACTGTACACAGTATTATATAGTTCCCCACACATGACGGAATCAGATGCAGTGGTAGTGTGAGTAGACCTTGAAAAACTTTCCGACACGGTGAGATGGGATTACCGCAAAGTTATGATGCGACGGTTGGGATTAGGCGAAGATGGCTTAAATGGTTTCGGCTGTTATATGGTTCCCCATCCGCAAGAGTCAGAACTGGGTGGTAGCTCTCGGACGAGTATGATAGCCAAAGAGGTACCAGGCAGGGGTGTCCGTACTCCGCATTGCTCTTCGCCTTGGCTATGGAGCCCCTGGCGAAGTGGTTCAGACAGAAGGGGAGTGGTAGAGGAAAATGTCGGGGAGGAGCGGAACATATCATATCGTTGCACGCTGATGACTTGTTGATTTACCTAAGAAATGGGGAGAGAGACTTCCCGTGGGCGCTTGAGACACTGGAAAGTTTTGGGACCTACTCAGGGTTATGCCTTAACAGAGGGAAGATGTGTGAGTTTCCGGTAGTTGCTGGCAATGCCCTGCCCAACACCTGCACGACAGATGTTAAATGGGCCCCTAGTACATTCAAATATCTTGGGATTTAAATCTACCACAACATAGTCGATTTGCGGGAGGGCAATCTGGGAAAAGCAATACTATCCCTTAGATCTGGGGTTGGTTTTTGGTGCTCCCTTTACTTGACCTTCATGACACGTATTTCACTGTCCAAGATGATTATACCCCCACGGCTTCTTTATTTCTTTGTTAATCTGCCGGTAACTGTTCCGGTACACTGGTTTAGAGCATTAGACAACCTCCCGAGAGGATTATATGACGGAACACCGAATTAAAAACAACTTCTAACCTTAACAACGAGGTCGGAACACCGACCTCGTCCTTACTACTAATGATTTTACCACGAATGCCTTAACAACGATATTTCGTTGTAAAGGCATTCCTGATAAAATCATTAGCAATAGGCACCATTCACCCTACATCCCTCACCCCACCCCCCCAACCCCACCCCAAAACCTAAAACCCACTGAGCCCCCACCCACTCCCCAAAACCAAAAATGCCCCACCCCCCAACCCCACCCTAAAACCTAAAACCCCCTGACCCCCACCCCCTCCCCCAAACCAAAAATGCCCCACCCCCCCAACCCCACCCCAAAACCTAAAACCCCCTAACCCCACACCCCCTCCCCAAAAGCAAAAACGCCCCACCCCCCCAACCCCACACCAAAACCTAAAACCCCCTAACCCCCACCCCCTCCCCAAAACCAAAAACGCCCCACCCCCCCAACCCCACCCCAAAACCTAAAACCCCCTGACCCCCACCCCCACCCCAAAACCTAAACCCACCACTTACCTTCGCCAACTCCCTTCTTTGTACCTTAACCACGCATGTTCGTTGTTCAGAACATACGTAGTTAAGGCACAAAAATACGAAGTCGTGGTTAAAAAAAGCGTTGTTACGCTTTCGTTAACCACGACTTTCTTAATAAAAAAGTCGTAAAAAAGGATGTTTCCCTCCCGAGAGACCTAATCCAGAATAGCGACCGCCAGAGAGTTGCATTGAACACCCTGCGCCCGGTCCCGGGCTTTGCGCTCTACTATATGGTGCCACAGCTCCAGTGGCTGACGTGGTGACTGAATGCCCATGCATTGTCAGATGTGTATTGGGATGGGGTTGGACAGCGTGTTGATAAACTAATGGCTCGATTATTCCGTCCGAGAGTCCTGTCCCGGCGGAATGGGGTTCTCATGATTGCAGCCTATAGGGCCTGGCGTAGAGCAGTTGTGCGTATTGAGGTCCAGACGTCCTATGCACCTGAGATCCCATTGGTAGGTCTTCCACTTTGTGAACCCCTACATTGCTTTACAGCGAGACAGATGTCCCTCTGGATGGAGGTGGGGCTGGTTACCATGGGTGACTGTTATGCCCAGGGTGAGTGGTTGTCTTTTGCTGAACTACATGACCGGATGGAATTCCCCAATGATCAGTTCTTGAGATATGAGGCAGTGACCCCAGCAGTACAAGACTTATGGGGGGAGGGTACGGAGGAGCCACCCACACATGCAGTGCTCCAGACGATACTCCAGATGGGTGGAAGACCCGACTTGGTGACCTGGCTGTACAAGGCACTAAATGAAATGGCGAGTAGGCCACTACAATCCCTGAAGGCTTGATGGGAGGCAGATGCTGGCAGGGAACTGATGGAGATTGAGTGGGGACGGGTAGTTGCATCTGCATCTCATGTCTCATGGAACACTCGCCTTAAACTAATTCAGTTCAATATCATACACAGAACATACCTTACCTCGCTTAGGCTCCAGTCCATCTACGGTTGGGAACCCCAGGCCTGCCCTAGATGCCAGGCTTGGGACGCAGATGTCAGACACATGGTTTGGTGGTGCCCTACCCTGGGACTCTACTGGGTTGGGGTGGTAGTGCGTCTTAACTTAGCCCTTGATAGGTTCCTACATGTGACCCTAGAGGTCTGCTTCTTGGGCCTCCTGGTCAGGAAACCTCCAATAAAAGTGGGGAACGGATTCATAGATCCGGCCCTAGTGCTGGTGCGTCGTAGGATAGCGATAATCTAGAAAACACCTGAGGGACCTCAGCTTACAACATGGGTACAAGAAGTCATATGCTGGGCCGGGGTGGAGGAGAGGACTTTAAGGAGAGAGGAATCACAAGGGCTCTGACACCAACCTATAGCACATCTCTGGGCGGAGATTATGGAAGAGTGGGAAGCTATTGATCTCCCTGATGACGCCAATACACAGCCCGGTGCTGGGATAATGCCCTATCATTAATGCCAGAGTGGTCCATCGGACGGTGCTTGGGCTTCCCAGATAAAACTTGGGGCTACCAACCCAGCAGCGACTGATGAGCTGCTACTAATCAAATGTTGTTGCGGAATCGCTGGAGATTGCACGACACGAAGACACGGTTACTTAGTTTGTAGATTTACACCTTAGTAATATAACTTCTATATTCTCTATCTGTGTGGTTTGAAATGGCATGGGTGTTCTCTGGATCACAAAAGGGCCTCACCTGAGGGCATGATATCCAGTAATAGAGAAACTTGTTAAAGGTTTCATACACTGCTGTAGAACATGAAGATCAGAGCGTGGGCAAACTAGGTCTCTATGGAAGTAAGGAACTAAGCTAAGTGTGTAAGAACTTTTATGAATATGATATATTATGTATGCACAACATTACACAACTGTAACAATGCTCTATAATAACATGGCTACTGTCAAACTTCAAACACCAATAAAACTATTAAAGAAAAAAAAACACTGCAGAAAAGGGGCATTGCATGGGTGTTGCTTGGGGTGTTTCCATGCAACACCCATGGAAGCCAAAGGTATCTGACGCATTCCCAGATTTACAAGTATGGTAATGCAGCAGAATCTTATGCCCCCTCTGGGGTGACGTTAAAGTGGTGCGAGGGGGAGAAATATCTTTATTTCTCACAGTATTATCCTCTTACTATATGTGCTGCATTGTGCAGCACACATAGTAAGAAGGAAAAACCTCTTATGATTTTTTTGTTTGTGTAGGAAGGTGTCCCTTCTTGCACAAAAACTATCATCCCCACAATGCAGGCACTCTTGCACCATGGTGCAAGGCTGGCTGAATGGGCACCAGGCAGTATTTTGTGCACCCATGCAGGGGAGATGACAGAAAGGCACCATATCTTGTAACTATGTTGCATTTCTGCACTTTCCCAGTGTGCATGGTAGCACAGCAAGGCACTTGCTGCATCGTCCTGTGCCATGGGCCTTGTAAATGAGGCCCTAGGTGCTAGATGACAAACCATGGCCCATGGGGAGGTGACATGTGTTATTTAAATGTATAATGGTGTGTAAAATAACAGTGTAAAGCTACACACAGACATCAGTCACCATATTTCTGAGGCAGCTGTCTTGGCCATATACACAAATTCCATCCTGAAAGCAAATAAGCACTTCTACAACCCCTAATGCAAGTGTGAATGTGTACTTGCTAGGAAGCTTTTGGGTAAGTCTCAAGTGTATTGACACCGAATCTGTAGGAGGCCCTAAATATTGAGAGACATTTTGAGAGACATAGGGGCCTATTTATACTCTATTTGTGCCAAATTTCTGTAGTTTTCTTTCGGCAAATTCAAGGCAAAACAAGCTCCATACTTATATTTTGATGCTAGGCACGTAAAATGTTAAAATAATGGAGTTTGCACCACTTTTTCAAATGCGTGAACCTACCTTGTGTCAATGAGATGCAAGGTAGAAGTTCCCATCTAAAAAATGGTGCAAACCCCATAGCCCCATAGCCCCATATTTATCACCTTTGCTAAAATGATGCACGGGTGGGAGGAGGGGCTAAATAATGGTGCAAAGCATGCTTTGCACCATTATTTAACTCCTGTGTCAGACCAGGCGTTAGGGGACTTGTGGACTCATTCCCATTGTTGAACACCATGGAATGGGTCCACAGGGGCCCTCCTCAAGCCCTCGGAACACCCCCACCCACACAAGAGGGACACTGGAGGATAGGGGATCCTATCCCAGGTAAGTAGGGTATTCTTTTTCTTAATTAAAGTGCCATTGGTGGTCCAGCTTGAGCCCCCCTGCAAGGCACAGGGTGCAATGGCCCCTGTGCTGGCCATTGAGGTGGTGGGCATGACTCCTGTCTTTTCTAAGACAAGGGTCATGTGGTATGGATGGTTTTGCACCAGAAAATGATGCTAGGCTGGTTAAGACATTTTCTTTTGCTTCTAACCTGCCTAATGTCATTTTTTGAGGCAAAATCCCCTTCTCCCTTACCGCCATCCCCACCCGGCTAACGTAATTTTTTTTACGCTAGCCCACCCTTTGCGCCGCATTGCACCATTCCATAAATTTGGCGTCCTGCTGACGTCTTGGAATGGTGTAAGCCAGCGCTATACTTTTTGACACAAAACTGCGCAAACACAGTTTTGCATCAAAAAGTATAACTATAGGCCATAGTTCATTGCAGGAAGTTGTGTAGCTGTACTGCAGATGACCACCAACAAATTGGCAGGATGCATATGTTGAGTGCACAATTGTGCACAATGTCACCACACAAGTACATAATGTTCCCCCACCATGACATGCAACCATGGATTGGAAAATGGCAGTTGTCACATCACGTCACTCAGTTGGGATGTGTGAGTGCATACTGTGTTGATGGCATCATGTCAAATGTAATGGACAACGTAGGACAACCAAAGGAAAAGACAAATGTAATGCATGGCAACACCAACATCTGGGGATGAGCATGGGCCTATACATATGTCTGTGTCAGCCATATCTGGTATATCACCAACAACTTAGGCTGGACCTACAAAACAGATTCATATCCACATTCTGTTCCACCACACGTTTTGTGAACACAAAACATTGAGTGAATTTTAGTGATGGTAATCAGCCACCATCAAAATCTGCTGCAGAAATGTGACAGTCAGGAAGTAGAATTGTTTGCTGTATCTGCCCATGCACTGCATTTGTCATGACATACAGGGAGTGAACAGGCCCCTGGAGATGACAGCACACTTGCATGATTGACATATCATGTGGTCATAACTGGGAGAAGTGCATGATGAAACCATTACACATAGCATACATCGGAAGGATGTATGCAAATAAGCCAATCCAGAACAATTACATTGTTTATTTTCTTTTACATTTCATCTGACCAAGGATATGGCATCTAACAGTGGGCCATGACACCAGTTGGAAACCCACTAATTGGGGCAGAAAAGGCCTACCACCAGGTCCATAGTTGAATGAGAATCATCTTTGAGTGAACCTCTGGCCTATTAAAGTTACGGTTTTGCTTCCTTGACTTTTCAGGTGGGAGACTGTTATATCTCCCCCGCGCCCGTCGGCAAGATAATATTGGCCTGTGAAATACTGCACCACATTAGGGCCAGGACAAATGTTCCCTTAGACCAAGACCTGGAGGCACCAAGGGAAGTGGAGGAGGAGGAGTCATCACATCATCCAGACCTCCGGAACACTGCTACAGGTACACGGAGATGTGCACACTTTGTGCAGAACTTCTTTAGTTAGGCATCTAGGACTGAAGGCATGACTGCAAAACATTAATACGTGATGTAATCTAACATATGTCTTGGAATGTTTGTCACAGTCCTTCTTAAAAAAAGTACACCCACATCAAGGAAACTATAAGTAGGCCAAAACAGTTGTCGATCGAGTGTGAACACTGTCATCATCCTCGAAGTACCAGACACAATGCTCTGATCTCTGAAAAGTGTGGTATGTGATGTTTGCATTGCCTGTTGAATAAACATGTTGAACTGAAAACACTCTTATCTGACAATAAATTGTTGATACAAAATGTACACTGATTGATATGAATTAGCATGTGATCCATTAGGTCTAAACGGTAAACTGCAACTGAGGATTAGCATGAGATATGTCAACTCAGGGGGTGAAAGCTTCATAGCACTGGTGACAACTTACAAAATCCACATCTTTTGCACTCACATGTATGACAAATAGTAAGTGTATCAAAGAGGACAGTAGACCTGTGTATGTAGCACAGTGTCTGACAAATAAATGATCATTTTGCATGTATGCCAATTAGTGACATAGCACGTCTCATACTGTTGCCAATATGTCTACGTCCATCAGGACACAGAATGACCCATATATGTATGTGGGACTATTAGCTGTAATGACCATCCCCCCAGTCTACCCCTTCTCACTGTGCAGCTAGCAAAGGATATAGGGGGTCATTCTGACCCTGGCGGCCGGTGGCCACCAGGGCCACCGACCACGGGAGCACCGCCAACAGGTTTAGCCGCGGTCAGAAGCGGCAAGTCGGCGTGCTCCCGCCGACTTACTGCTGCTCGGGGGAATCCTTCATGGTGGCGGAGCGCGCCCGCCGCCATGAGGATTCTGACAGCCCCTACCGCCATCCTGTTCATGGCGGGAAACCCGCCATGAACAGGATGGCGGTAGGGGGTGCCGCAGGGGCCCCCGTAAGAGGGCCCCGCAAAGTATTTCAGTGTCTGCCTTGCAGACACTGAAATACACGACGGGTGCAACTGCACCCGTCGCACCCCTGCAACTACGCCGGCTCAATTCTGAGCCGGCGTCCTCGTTGCAGGGGCATTTCCTCTGGGCCGGCGGGCGCTCTTTTGGAGAGCGCCCGCCGGCCCAGAGGAAATGTCTGAATGGCCGCCGCGGTCTTTTGACCGCGGTGCGGTCATTTGGCGGCGGTACTATGGCGGACGGCCTCCGCCGTCCGCCATAGTCAGAATCACCCCCATAGTCTGCAGCGTTTGTGCTATATTGTGGATGGGACTTCCAAAGTACACAAGAATTTCTTTGGGAGTGAGAATATGTTGGAGGCCAATTACCCTACTCGCCACCAAGAGCAGCAAAATCATTACTAATGTGCTGTATATTGCAGAACATATGTGCAGTGGATAATCTGCTATGGCAGAATGACAATGAGGATCATGAAGAACCAGACAATGAGTTTGGGGAAGATGGGGAGCAAGCATAAAATGTAACATCAATAGAGGCATCATTGCTGAGGTAACAAATACTAGTCATGTGTGTGGTGCATGCATGAATCACTCACATAATGTCACAAGAGTGTGATAACACAAAAAAGTGTATCTATGTAAGATAACACATATCATCTGAACCAGCCAAATTACCTGCCCAGTCACTGTGTGAGAAAGTCATTGTGTTTGCATATTCAACCAAATGTGACTGAAAATTGTGGTAACTGACACTGGGTCTGCTAACCAGGCCTAGGGTTTCTACTGTGAGTAGAAGGTATATGCTGAAGTGGTACAAATCCAATTGCCAATGCAAGACTCTTGTAAGTCCCTAGTAGATAATAGGGCAAGGGTGAATCAAACTACCTGTTAGTCACTAGTAGATAATAGGGCAAGGGGGAATTAAACTGCCTATAAGTCCCTATTAGATAATAGGACAGGGACGTTTTGACATTCCCCTGTCTATAAAATGTGGTGTAAGGTGCAGAGACAATCTCCTGTGGCAAACTGGCAGTGTGTCCTCTGATGGGAGGCCCCTGGATGGAGAGAACATGAGCAAATTGCACCATTCAAATAGTGTTCAAATGCGTGTCCTAGTTATCACTACACTTGCCTGCACCTGAGACTGTACCCTCCAATTGCTTGAATGCCTGTTGTCTGCACTTTGGGACACAGTACATATTGGCAGACATCTGCACTATGATAGATGTGGGTGTGAGGCCCATATTCCAGGGCACGTCCATGGCATCCCTGGGGGTAGACTAAGCAGTGGACTCAGGTGCCAACACATAGTTGGCACATGTGGCAATCCTTCGAAGGTTTAGTGTCAACAAAACATAGAAAATGTGCCCTATGTGTGGTCTGATCCTTGTAATGCATGTAGTTCCACCCTTGTACACTAACAAAACATACATTGGGCACATGGAAAGAGAGGAGAGTGTTAAACACAACTATTCCCAGGCAACACAGCAATCCATATAAGTATAAAAATGAATTCCACATGACACCATACACATATAAAAATATTTCAGTTATTCCATCAAAAAAATCAAAGCATTGTCTCAATGCTGTTTTTTTTGCCATCACAAATACCAAAAATTGACACGTTCCCGACAACAAGCCGGAACTTCCTCATCGTGCTTTGTCATGTGTCCTCAAAAATCAGCGCTTTGGCATGAAGCGTAAAAATCCAACGCATTGGCTCTAAACATGCCACATAAGCCCTGGAAGTGATGCAATGGATCAGCTGTGTTGGAACTCTAAAGTTACTTTCAGTTTCTCTTACACTCACAGTCTTAGTGTCTGTGCCTGGGAGATGTTGTATGGTGCTTGAATTGTGTTGAGGAGTGCTGTTTCAGGAGTCTTTTCTGCTGTCTGCTG
Source organism: Pleurodeles waltl (assembly GCF_031143425.1). NCBI lineage: Eukaryota > Metazoa > Chordata > Amphibia > Caudata > Salamandridae > Pleurodeles > Pleurodeles waltl. The sequence continues at coordinate 823,048,746 of NC_090446.1, forward strand.
TCTCTGTTGTGTTCCTGACATCTGTTTTATTGTGTCTATTTTTACATTAATCTGTTGGGCTACTTGGGGGTAGTTTTTTAGTTTTTTCAATTAGGTCAATCATGGGTTTGGGTTGGGACATGTCAGGGAAGGGAAAGGCCTGAGGCCTTAATGTGAAGGAGTTGAGCGGCTTTATCGGGATGGTCACCCACTACTCGCCAAATATGATGGCCATAGGCTGACGAGTGATCCTTGGGTACAGGAAAGAAGCATGCAAGCTATGGTGGGGGTAGGTCCACTTCCACAAGCAGCGGATCCTTGAGGTGAAGCAGACAACCCGCCAACTCAAACATTGATGGGCATACATCATCTCCCGGGAATGGTACCTCCTGGACTACTTCGGGGTAGAGGTCAGTAGAACTGTTGGTAAGTACATAATCCTTGTGAGTGATTCCTGTATCACATTTGAAAGTAGATGTCTGCAAGCCATAGGGCCTGCTTTACTAAGTTAGAGCACAAGGCAGGTCTTGTTGCTGCACCAACCAATATCCCTCACAAGTGCAGCAATGTGCTGTAAGTATGACATATGGCACATTTGTCTACTTTTCTCCTGTGCTAACCCACAAATTGCTGATGAGCACCAATGCAGACACCCTTGTGTCATGTCGCAAGGGTACATGGTTGCCAGGGACAAGGGTACATGTGCAGGAAAGGATATATTTCTGCCTATTAACATTAATCAATGGTGTTGTCCTTCGTCTATATGTACTGTAGAAAGCAGCACACATAGGAAGCCAAAAAACATGGATAAATAAGGTATTTCATTCCCATTGGGCCAATGTGATACTCCCCCTGAGGTGACGTATGACTCTGATGCATTACCAGCCTTGTGCCAATGGCCAGGCACACTGTACGACATAAACTCACCAGACATGATGACTCTGATGGTGTAGGGTGACATTTGAGCTGGTAACTGTGGCCCATTGTTTAAGTGGTTGACATATGTCAGGACTCAAATGCAAAGCAAGACACAAAGGTTTCCAAAAACTGGACTATCATGCCCCTACACTGAGCAGTGTCCCTAGCATAACTGTCAGAAACTTTCCTGTTAGCACTATGGTGCACATGTCACCTGATGGGCTCTGGGCAGCCTGAGGAAGTGTTCACATTTCCAATAACTGGCCTGCTGCTAGAGCATATGTCAACATCTGCTGGCCTGGGAGATGTCCCTTAGCATTAGTGAGCCATGCTTGAGACCCTTCAGTGGATCATGTCTCATGTAGATGAGGCATGATGTATGCGACTCTGTCCATAGCTATAACATGTAGAATGGCATACATTAGTATATGTCACACACATTTTTGTATCTGAAATAAAAATGTAGTGGTTTAGGGATGGCAAAATAATTATGTTCATTGTCTTCGACTATGCAGCAATGACATATATAGTGACATCTGTTGAAATGAGAGGACAGGGATGTCTTACTACTGTTATATGTTGCATAGTCATGTACATGTGATGATAAGAGTGAGGAAGGAGTATTGCTAATCATGGTTAAGTGTGTTCTGTGAGTCATATATGTGGAGAGTGCCTTTACACTCATTTAACCTTGACACATCCTGGGTAGCAAGCTATTTAAAAGCATTAAACTATGTACCTGAGACATGTATGTATGTTTCTTTCACATATGTGTACATCTCAGCCTGGTCTATCAATGTATGACATTGAGACATGTCCAATGGCCTATTTGAGTTGTTACAACCGTAAGGCTATTATGGGCATTTTCAAGTCATGTGTGAAGTGCAATATTTGACCACAGTGTTCATTGTTCAACATTCACAGTGATCTGTCTTATGTTATGTCTTGCAGGTGGGCCCGAGCTGTAAGCCACTGGAGAGGTAGAAAGCTTCTGCGACCCCAATGCCACCAGTGCTTGTCATCCTGTATGTGTAATGGCTAGTCCAAGGAATGTCTATGATGTTGTGTGCTTTGTGCAATGCCATGTACAAAGTGCATGTATACAAAGTGAAACTCCATAAGTTAGATATGTTTATGGACAGTAAGGTAGCGGTTGGGTCTAGGATGTGCATTTGCATCTGGCTAATGTCAAAGAGGTTCTGATTGCTATCACCAAGGGCCTAGAAATGTGCAGGTACGACCAAAGAGCAACAACCACATTGCCAGGACCTTAGAACATACGAGGAAGTGGAATTATAACTGAATAAGGCAGAGCCCTGTATACCTGTTAAAAGCTTTTCATATGCACAGACGGTTTTTACTCATGGTGCAATCTGTGTCTGATGTGTCTGCTTAGTCCACACATGGTGTATGAGTCAAAACAGTGATGACAGTAGGAACACGTGCCAGAAGTACATGATCCTACACATCTATGCATGGTGACATTATGTGGTTCAGAGACCATGTCCCTGCTGTGTGTGCCACAGGAACATCATAGTAAATCATGTACAACGAGGCCAAAGGACTGTGTGAATAGGGCCCTAAGATTAGCAGGACAGTGGTCAACATACCACACTTGGATTTGCAGTTGAATTGCCCACTCATGTGGTGTGATGCCCCATACTCTATGTTGTATGTATCAACATTGCTATCCCCTCCCTGTCATCTTCAAAGATCTGAAATGAATGTTAGACTAGAGGGATGTCCATACAACAGTGGCATGTGAAATGCAGATACCCAATTTAGCTTCAGATTGTGCTGGCCCTGATAGTCTACAGGATGTAATGCAAACAGGTTCAGACAATCAACAGCATTACCCATTGCTGTTCCACGATCCCTTTGCAGATGAGATGTAGGGAATGCATGTAACCACCTATTACATGGCTGTTCTGAGTGCTGGTGTGCAGCAAGGTGATATGGATTTTAGACCCATATGTGCAGGCAAAAGGCTACATAGTGGGACACATCCAGTTACTCAGGAGTATGCTACGAGTTATGGCACAACCCACAATGTACTAACATGAGTGGACTTGGGAATAGTTTCATGCATCTCTGTGTGATGTCAGTGAGTTGTCCACCTTCCATTCTCACATATGATACCTGGCTTATGTACAGGGAGTGCAGAATTATTAGGCAAGTTGTATTTTTGAGGATTAATTTTATTATTGAACAACAACCATGTTCTCAATGAACCCAAAAAACTCATTAATATCAAAGCTGAATATTTTTGGAAGTAGTTTTTAGTTTGTTTTTAGTTTTAGCTATGTTAGGGGGATATCTGTGTGTGCAGGTGACTATTACTGTGCATAATTATTAGGCAACTTAACAAAAAAAAAAATATATACCCATTTCAATTATTTATTATTACCAGTGAAACCAATATAACATCTCAACATTCACAAATATACATTTCTGACATTCAAAAACAAAACAAAAACAAATCAGTGACCAATATAGCCACCTTTCTTTGCAAGGACACTCAAAAGCCTGCCATCCATGGATTCTGTCAGTGTTTTGATCTGTTCACCATCAACATTGCGTGCAGCAGCAACCACAGCCTCCCAGACACTGTTCAGAGAGGTGTACTGTTTTCCCTCCTTGTAAATCTCACATTTGATGATGGACCACAGGTTCTCAATGGGGTTCAGATCAGGTGAACAAGGAGGCCATGTCATTAGATTTCCTTCTTTTATACCCTTTCTTGCCAGCCACGCTGTGGAGTACTTGGACGCGTGTGATGGAGCATTGTCCTGCATGAAAATCATGTTTTTCTTGAAGGATGCAGACTTCTTCCTGTACCACTGCTTGAAGAAGGTGTCTTCCAGGAACTGGCAGTAGGACTGGGAGTTGAGCTTGACTCCATCCTCAACCCGAAAAGGCCCCACAAGCTCATCTTTGATGATACCAGCCCAAACCAGTACTCCACCTCCACCTTGCTGGCGTCTGAGTCGGACTGGAGCTCTCTGCCCTTTACCAATCCAGCCACGGGCCCATCCATCTGGCCCATCAAGACTCACTCTCATTTCATCAGTCCATAAAACCTTCGAAAAATCAGTCTTGAGATATTTATTGGCCCAGTCTTGACGTTTCAGCTTGTGTGTCTTGTTCAGTGGTGGTCGTCTTTCAGCCTTTCTTACCTTGGCCATGTCTCTGAGTATTGCACACCTTGTGCTTTTGGGCACTCCAGTGATGTTGCAGCTCTGAAATATGGCCAAACTGGTGGCAAGTGGCATCGTGGCAGCTGCACGCTTGACTTTTCTCAGTTCATGGGCAGTTATTTTGCGCCTTGGTTTTTCCACACGCTTCTTGCGACCCTGTTGACTATTTTGAATGAAACGCTTGATTGTTCGATGATCACGCTTCAGAAGCTTTGCAATTTTAAGAGTGCTGCATCCCTCTGCAAGATATCTCACTATTTTTGACTTTTCGGAGCCTGTCAAGTCCTTCTTTTGACCCATTTTGCCAAAGGAAAGGAAGTTGCCTAATAATTATGCACACCTGATATAGGGTGTTGATGTCATTAGACCACACCCCTTCTCATTACAGAGATGCACATCACCTAATATGCTTAATTGGTAGTAGGCTTTCGAGCCTATACAGCTTGGAGTAAGACAACATGCATAAAGAGGATGATGTGGTCAAAATACTCATTTGCCTAATAATTCTGCACTCCCTGTATATGCCATATAGCAATGTTTTCAGATATGTGTCCTTGCCATTTCAGGCACATACTGTTGTGAGACATGCCATCTAACTTATAGTACTTGCTCAGATGGCTTTGCTAAAAGCCTATGTATCTAAGGGCAATGGAGTATTCCGAAAGGATATTGATGAGCAATGCAACATGATGAGTGGGTCATACCCTGGTCACAAAACAGCATTTTTTATAAACATAGTCAATGATGACATGGTCATTCAAAGATGCCCCAAGACAGGGTATTGCTATTGTGTAACATTAGCTTAGACTTGGTACCTTGATCATAATCACTGTGGGATGATGGATATTGGGCAGATGTATGTGCACTTTGCCCTTCAAGATGTTACTGTAATTTGTGATGTGCACCCTGTGATGTCTGCAGATAGTATTTGCATGGCATGCTTGGTGTTCATCTGCCAAATTAACCTTTGTATGACATGTATTTTTCTGTTTATTCAGGAAACATGACTCCATCCCAGAAGTGGGATTTTGAAAAGAGGGCCGAACGCTATCGCAGAATCTGTCAGGTGCAAAAGGTAATTGAGAGGCTAGGGAAAACATATGCCTGGGAGATTGCATTGGGGTCCTGGAGTGTCTTTTCCCAAGGGGTTCTAGCCATGGAACCAGTCACCTCCAGCCACCATGAAAAGCATAAGGCTTGGGCCACAGACAAGGGTGGGCCTGCAGGGGCAGGTCCATCCACCTCCCCCACTACAACAACTGTCCTGTTCACATCACAGGCCCCACAAAATGTATTTTGGGCAGAATTTGAGTAGCACATTCAGTAAGAAGTGGTGGACATGAATTTCTGGTGGTCCAGGTTGGAGCACAAGCATGACCACGTGCTCATCCTGCTCTTGGAGATAAAGGCAGCAGTGAAAAGATGATGAGGAGCAAGAAGTCCCAAATAGACCCTTACCTCCCTTCCCCTTGTATATAGTTTTTTTACTGTTGAGGTTTTTAGATAATTCACTTTAGGTAAGTTAGTATAGTGTAGATAAGTTGTAGCACATCGTTTTTAACAGAAGTGGGTTCTTTTTTGGGGTTTCTTTATATTGGGTGTAATTATGGAGGTGATGTTTTAGGTCTGTGGTCTTTAAAAAAAACAAAAACAAAACATCATAGAGCAATGTAAGTGACAATCTGGATGTAAATGGATACAGCTCCCATCACAGGTATTCATGTACATTAGCTCCGTGTAGATAAGTCATGGGACATGCGCTGTTGGAATGGTGTTGTCATCGCATTCACCCTAAATCATGAATTTGTTACTCACACACTTATGTCTGCCCCTCACAGACTTAAACTTGCATCATTTGGTTGTTGCATAAATGTAAGATTTGTTGCTACAATCCTTCCTTAGACTAGCCACATGTGGTGTAAGTTACATCAGCTGTCACAATGACTTAATGATACCTGTTGTATTATCTGTTTGGAAGTCTCAAAAACTGTTTATCGACACACAAATCATACACATCAAGTACGTTCATTAAATTTGTGTGGCATTGTCTCTGACTTCAATCCACACACATCCCTTTGGTAAGCAGTCAGTGTATTTACTTCAGACAATGCAATATGTTCATGTTGTTCCTGCTTCAGACATACATACAGCACAAAGGTTGTAATAAGTGACTTTATTTACATGTGTTAATTTATGTGCAGTACTGATGTACCCTCCATGTAAGAACAACCCCAAATGTTTAGCCATTGGATATCTAGACAGAGTCCGTGGGGTAAACATGTCATGGGAAATATGTAGGAGAGGAGTACTTTAGTGAAGAGAAGGGCCATGTTGCTATTAGGGAAGATTGGTCACAATGACTGTCCACATATGTGAGAGATCAATATTGGGAGATTCTAATTGAGGTTGGTGCCAGGTATTTTGACACTAGCATGATCTTAAGCACAGAGGAAAGGAGAAAGTGGCCATGTGCCACAGATAATTGCTACTGGGCAGTTTTCCTGGTGAAAGATGTTCCTTCCTCATCTTCATCCTCTGCTGTATGTGGTGCCTCCCATTACAGGGGTTTTGGGGTGCTGAAGTAGATGGAGACACACACACATCAGGGGCTAAGGATGTGGCTCCCGCCATGACCACAGAAGCTCACATCTATGGCAACACATGAGGAAGACCAGCAGCAGGGAAGACCTGTAGGCTCTGCAACACTGCAACAACGTCACGGTGAAGATGGCAATGAGGGAGCCCTGCTTCAGCTCCATGGACTCCAAGATATTTTGTATAGCCCCCCAGCCTTTTTGCAATCTTTCTGGTGCCAATTTGGCAGGGCATTTGCTCACGCCTCTGCCTCATGACACCAGCAATGTCAGTCAGGGACTGCTGGAGGCCACGATGCGAAGAATAAATACCTCATATGAAAATTGAGACACCTCTAGACTTCCTCTAGGGTACTCGCCATAGTCTCCATTCCCACCCACACAGTATCTGCCAGCTCCAGCTGGAATCCTCCTGCTGTTTGTTTTAATCTAAGTCCTGGGAGTCTAGGCTTCTGGGTGGGCTGGCAGGTGGTGTTTGTTGTATGTTGGGTGGTTTATCTGGAGACCCAACAATGCTGTCTAGTCTACTTGTGACCAAAGATGGTATCTGGATGGCACCCAGGATTTCTGGAGAGTATCCGCATGTAAGGCATGCAGCTGGTCATCCACATCATCGGAGAATTCCAGGATAGTCAGCGGGCCAGGAGGTATGGATTCATCTTCTTCAATGAAATACAGATATGTTAATGTGAACGTCTGTTAGATGAGATGCAGACATGAGTAATCAGGTTCACAATAATTGTTTTCAAATGACCGCTATGAAAGCCTTATTTCCAAGGCTCTAGCAGCACACTGCACAACTAGACTGTTAATGTACATGCTGCTCCAATGGCACTGTGTGCAGGCCCCTAATTTACAAGTCCACACCACACCAACTTGTGTAGACTGTCATGGCCCTGTAAATGTCTACCCCTTTTATACATACAAATGTGAGTTCTGTGAGTGGTACTGTGGGTGTTTTCATGCATACCCATGGAATCCATAGTAAGGTGGTGCCTTTTCAGATTCAGATGTCCGGAAATGCATCAGATTTGTACAACCCCTCAGGGGTGGCACTGAAGTGGTGCAAAGGATAAGAACAACCTTTATCTCCACATCTGTGTCCTCTTTAAATGTGTGCTGCTTTCTGCAGCATAGATAGACAGTTGAAGATGGCATACATGATTGTTCATGTTCAGGTAAGTGTCCCTTAAAGCAATTGTGCAATCATCCTGGCTACACAAGTACCCTTACACCATGGTCCAAGAGTGCCTGCGTTGGTGCAAGGCAGCAGTTAGTGCACCATTGCTGAGGAAAGCAGAGGGATGTGTTGCATTTTGATAAACACAAAACATCCCTGCACTTTCAAAATGATACAATGTAGCACAGCAAGATGACTTGCAGCACCATGTTGCGTCATTTCCACATACATGGGGCCCTGAGATGCACAGTGATGTGTAGCACACCTATTGAGCAAAGTTATTGATGCACAGTTTCCCAGTGTTTCTTTCACATATAGGTTGTACTCACAAGCATGGTGTTTCTGCTCTGAGGGGATGGGTTTTGTCCTACTGAGAAGTTGATCTCACTTACATTTCCCCATTAGATCCTGATCTGAGTTGTTTATCTGCAGGGTGTCACACTGTATGTGTGGAAACCTCCTCAGGCTGCCCAATTTTAGGTCCTGGTGCACAGGTAAGTTGCACACTGTGTGCCTACCCAGATCATACATTAATTCTCACATGTCTACAACACGTTGATCATACATGACCATATCCAGTGCTACTGCATGTTGTATTTTTATAGACAACAGTTTTTAGAGCATTACCCCACATTGTGATATTGATGTGATTATTGTCAGGTACCTACATCTGGTTCCAACATCAGACGCCCACCCACTTCAGCCTGGTTTATTCCATTGACCCTATCATTTGTGGTGGTTAGGTGTTTTTTGTGGTAACTCTTGTCAAGTGCCTCTTTGACATCCTCCAAATTGTACATGTGGCACCATGTGACAATTTTGCATCATACTCCATACTGGCATGTGTCACATGTTCCCTCCAGTCCACATAACATGTACGTTGTAGTTCCCCAATGGGGATTTCTCTGCAGTTCCTTGGTGCTTCCCAGGTATGCCACAAACATTGCACAGTAAGGCCCAGTGGCCCATGTTCATTTGTATGGATACAATACAGTATACATGTCCATTCCAAACTCCCCAGTGTGCACAGTCTCCCAATTCACACACAAAAACATTTTGCCATGCACAGTCAGAACCTACAATGTGGAGCAGTAGCTGTGTCACATCATGCCCACATATCTTCATTGTTTTGTGCACACATGATCCTGTGGTGGGCATCATTTGGATTCCCCCCTCAAATGGCAGATGACACCAGTGTGCACTCACCCTGCCTGCCATGTCAGCTCGGAACAATATAGGGGCTTATGTCCAAGCCCCTTGAGCAGTTGGTATGTTACTTTCCATAAATGAAAAAGTGATGCACCAGCAGCGCAAGGGGCTTGTAGATAAGCCCTAAAGTTTCACAACATACAACGCATCCCTGCACTTTCTAACTGAAAGCAGCATGACACAGCTAGCTGTCTTTCTGCTCTGCAGTGCACCATTACCTGATACATGAGGCACAATATGGGGTATATGTGGACAGGAGCTGCCCATCAGCCAATGGATTTAGGGCCATATTTATACTTTTTGAGGCAAAACTGCACCAACGCAGTTTTGCGTCAAAAATATTACCCCTGGCTAACGCCATTTCTTTGCACCGTGCATGCGTCAAATTTATACTTTGACGCACAGTGGTGCAAACCACAGGTGTAAGTCATTTTTTTTACGCACACCGCAGCGTCACGTCGTAAAGGAAAATGATGTTAACGCAGCAGAAATGACAGTGGGGCGATTTACGACACCGCAAACCGGATATGTGGCGTTTTTTGATGCACCGCAAACACAGCCATTTCAGCAGAGGAGAGCCAAAATGGATTCCAGATGTCTGTACAGACCCCAGGAAGATGACAACAGACCAGGAACCTGCCAGGTGGACCCACACAAGAACCAGGACAGGGAGAAGAAGAAAAGAAAGTGTTGCTTCAGTGCAGAGTAGCAGGAAATCCTGGCAAAAGAGGTGACAGAACATCAGCACCAACTGTTTGTCACCTCAAAGTTGCCAATCAGTAGGAGAGAGGCAATATGGCAACAAATTGTTGACAAGATTAACAGTGTGGCAGAAGTACACAGAACAGACATCGAGTGCAAGAAACGCTGGCATCGCTGCAAATGCAGGACCAAGGAAAAGATGGCCAGGAACAGAAAGGCAGCACTGCAGACTGGAGGTGGGAGTCCAGCACACCAAGAGACCCTGGACCACATGGAGGAGATAGTCGCAGCCGTCATCCCTGAGGAGATCGTCACAGGGATTCAAGGACAGGACAGAGCAGACTACCAGGAGACAACGCACATGCAGGGTAAGTCGCATGGGGAATTAAAATGCACTAATGTCAACTATAACCGGGGGTGGATACCGACTATAAAATGCATGGAAGTCATCATATACATGGAGTGGCATGGGTAAAGGGGTACGGCACGGGGTCAATGCCTGTACCGAGAAAAGCTGGGGCACACCATAACACAACACCAACAAAAGTTCCATGTGGGTATGCTGCCATGCCAACGATGCAGCAAAGGTAAAGCCACACCAGGAGGGAAGGGGACAATGTCAAACTGACATCCTGTCACACATCAGCCACCATACCCCCTACATTAACAAGGGCTCAATTAACAACCTCTAGCCATACCGACAACTGGAATGTGACAGTGACAGCATTTACCACTACCACCTCCGCTGTGTGTACAGCTCAAGTAGCCAATGGCAGTAACGTCCCCATGGATCATACACACCTAAATTAGAGGGCTGAGGATTACAACTTTAAAAATCCCCTGAAAAATGACAAATGTTCTAGTCCTGTCAATTGTGAATGCTCATAGTTGCGGCAAACATCAGCCAATGTTGTCAACATTAGGAGCTACACAGCACTAAGGTCACACCCATGCAGCATACATCAGGGTCCATCCTGTGCCTGGGTCACAGTGCAACACACCAAATGTCATACTGCTCAGACAACAGCATTGAGGGGGAGGACACATGTAACTGATCACTGAAATACACCTGCTCAGTCAGAGGAGGAAATAGGACACTGCTACGACTATCAGGGCAATCCAATCTCCACACATTCCCCAACATCAGCTGTACACATTACCAATGCTGACATCCATATTGTGCCATAACAATGCTATGCATAGTATACGCTACATTTCAACTACATGTAAGTGGATGTGAAAGATCAGAGCATGGGGCAGGTCCAGATTGTTAAGTGTGCTGCTAGTGCCATCAGAGCACCCACAGCCAGTGAAAGGTCTCACCATGAGAATGGATGTAGACGGAGGGTTGAGTAGGACAAGAAGGTGGCAAATCACTATTTGGCCAAAACCTACACCTAGAGGAGATGATGCCGACAAGTCTAATAAATTACCACAATACATGTGACATGCAGGTGGGGCATAGGCCTGGGAGAATGCCCATCTGAAAGACTGGATCAATGAACAGGAAACAAGATCACAATGTGAAATCATCACAAGGCAGGCATGTCACATCACTAATGCTACAACACAGACACACTAATTGTACCCTATTTCATTGCAGAGGACGATGGATCTCCCGCAGATTTGCCTGTCCAGGACTACCCTGATGACATGGATGACAAGCTGACAAACATCAGCCACCAGACCTTCCAAGATGTCCTTGGAACCCTCCAGACCCCAGCTTCAGTCACAAGGAGGAGCACAGAACAAACAGAGGATCCACCCACCACCCCAATTGTAAGAACTGCCAGCTCCAATACAGCTGAGGACTCAGATGACACAGGCACCAGCTTTGATAGAACTGTAGTCGGAGTACAGCGGGAGCTGGCCAAGGAGGTGTAGGTGGGGATGCAAACTATGGCAGCCAGCATAGAGGGGGTGCGTTCGTGCATGATGTCAACTGAAGAACAGGCAACAGCTATGCAAGGGCGAACAACTATCTTGCAGGATGTAGAAAAAAGGCTGAAGGAAATCAGCTCAGCCGTAATACAGTTGATCCAACACCTACAACAGCAATCCTGTCAACGTGTGCACGAATGCAACATTGAACTACTCAGGGCCGACCTGGCTGCCTACCATCGTGATGTGGCTGCTATTTTTAAGAACCAGCAGATCCTCCTTGCAGCAGTACTGCCCTTAAGACCCTCACAGGTAGCAGCTACCGTGATGTCTGAGTCCACGTCTTCAAAAACTGAGGTGTGTGTTGCCCCTTCCCAACCACCACCACCAAGGACAAAAGAGGAAACACACACATCAGAAGAAGAAGACATGGAACAGATCACCTTCACACGTAAAAGTACCCAGAAGCACTAGTCCCTGCCAAATGCCCACCTATTCCCAAGGTCCTGCGCTTTGTAACATGCCAGTCTTGCAACAACTGTACTCAATGACTGTTCTGCAAACCACTGTATATCTTGTCAGCCTGCCTTGTGATTGTCTCTCACTTACTCATTGGCAAATCCTGTCCCTCTGGATTGTCTGACACATCCCCCCAGCATGTCAAATGCATTGTCCTTTAGCACTTTTGTAGGATCACAATGGAAGATGTCACTATAACGGACTCACAATCATGGACAATGTACATATAGGACTACAGCACTTTTCAAGTAAATAGCACTTACACAACCACTTTGTCTCTGTGTAATGTGACACATCAACCGTGCAGTACACCACTGAATTTTGCCTCCTGTCAAATTACATAGCTTGTCAATACAACTGTCCTGAAATAATGTAGCCTTCTAACTATGCACAGTGGCCTGGATTCTACCGTACTATGCCATACCTGAGGGTAATATCTGATGAAAAGAGAAACTATACACCATAATGCTCCGTTGGACAGAATAATGCTTCCTCAAGGGATATCTAAGCCATTAAATAGTGCCTGCAAAATATTACCTCCATGCAAAACTGACACATATACCATTGCCCACAAATCTAAGCGAACAGTCACCAAACTGCATGAATGGAGGTGTCGGAGTTTACATCCAAATAAGTAATCATGCTGAGCAGGTTAACAAATGATTTATGTGAGTCATCAACACAATACTACAAGAGTGCTTAGTACCACTCAGCTTATAAGGGTTTCCTTGAACTTCAGACTGCAGTCAGACATAACACTGTGTCCCCAATACCAAATCTAGAAGCACTGTATTTGACACTGAAAACATACTTATTGAAAAAAACATGTTGGGATCCATAGTAACTGTGATTGGTGGTTGCAATAAATGGTATAATCTTTGTAAGGTTGCTTTGGGGTTGCTGCCAATGTTACAGCTAATTTGGGATTTGTTTGTAGCAGAGGACACAAATTGTAATACAAAATAAATCATGTACACTCATGCCAAGGGTTTACTACATATTTATTAAACTGTAAAAACAGATGAGAAAACTCGGGGAAAATCCTTACCTACCCTAATCTACCCTAACTACTCATTGCCCACAACTGTCCCTAACTAACCTACGCTAAACTTACTTATCACGAAACGTTCTAAATATCAACCCCCCACCCCCCTTATGAGATGGGACACATGGAGGATAACAGATACTAACCTAAACACATACTATCCTATACTAAACAAATATATATTTTTTGTAATTTTTTTATTTTTATATATATATATATATATATATATATATATATATATTTTTTTTTTTTTAAACACACAAGAACCCCAACATTGCCCAACACACACTCACACAAACACACTCAAAAAGAAACAGTATAAATAATCAGGACCCCCCACCCCTACCCACTAACACTAACTAAACTAACAGCCTATACTAACCTAACACTAAGCCCCCTAAACCCACAAAGTATAAAATAAGGAAAGAGGAGGGAGGAGAGGGAATCATGTCCTTCAACATGTCTATAGGTTTGCCCTCCAGAGGGTCAGCTTGATTGACCACACCTTCTGGTTTATATGACACACATCCTGCTGCAGGCGACTCATTTTTCGAAGGACACGGTCCAATTTACGCTGCATCTCAACAAAAGCAGCAGGGTCAATAGCTGCAGCTGGGGTGGTCTGGGTGCCAGCTGAGGAAGTGTGGGGCTGTTTTGTGTCTATGGCCGTGGGCTGCCAGCTGCTGTGCTAGGGCCCGGAGCACTTGCTGATGTTGTTGCCGCAACGGTCCCAGCTGTTGGTGGTGCCACCTGGGTGGTAGTGGTGGTGGTGTTGGTGGTGGCTGTGGTGACCAAAGAAGGGCCACCCTGTGGGAATTTCCTCCAGGCTCCCAAGGCCCGTTCATTCCAGAATCTGCGGGCCATTCTTCGGTACCCAGACTCTACCTGAAGTATATGCTGATACCTCATTGCCCGCCTTTGGAATTCCCGCACCTGGATGGGTGTCATATTTGCAGCTGTGAAGACAAATCGAAAAAATAACATTAGGAACTGCATTGTGTGAAATGGCACAAGAAGTATATCTGACAATACATCTACTGTACTTATAACAGCTCCTATCATCATACAGATCACTAAGGCCCATATTTATACTTTTTGACGCTAAACTGCGCTAACGCAGTTTAGCGTCAAAAAATTTAGCGCCGTCTAACGCCATTCTGAAGCGCCATGCGGGCGCTGTATTTATGGAATGGCGTTAGCCGGCGCTAGCAGACCGGCGCTGCCTAGTGTGCGTGGAAAAAAACCACGTAGACCAGGCAGCGCCGGCGTAGGGGGAAAATGGCGTTAGGGCGTCTTAAAATGGGGCAAGTCAGGTTGAGTCAAAAAAATCGCCTCAACCCGATTTGCGCCATTTTTTTCGACGCCCAGACGCCATTTAAATGACTCCTGTCTTAGTAAAGACAGGAGTCATGCCCCCTTGCCCAATGGCCATGCCCAGGGGACTTATGTCCCCTGGGCATGGTCATTGGGCATAGTGGCATGTAGGGGGGCACAAATAAGGCCCCCCTATGCCACCAAAATAAATTAAAAATATAAAAAATTATACTTACCTGAATGTCCCTGGGGTGGGTCCCTCCATCCTTGGGTGTCCTCCTGGGGTGGGCAGGGGTGGCAGGGGGGTCCCTGGGGGCAGGGGAGGGCACCTGTGGGCTCATTTTGAGCCCACAGGCCCCTTAACGCCTACCCTGACCCAGGCGTTAAATAGTGGCGCAAATGCGGGGTTTTTTGACCCGCCAACTCCCGGGCGTGATTTTTGCCCGGGAGTATAAATACGACGCATTTGCGTCGCCGTCATTTTTTTAGACGGGAACGCCTTCCTTGCATCTCATTAACGCAAGGAAGGCGTTCACGCAAAAAAATGACGCTATTTGCCCATACTTTGGCGCTAGACGCGTCTAACGCCAAAGTATAAATATGGCGTTAGTTTTGCGCCGAATTTGCGTCGAAAAAAACGACGCTAATTCGGCGCAAACGGAGTATAAATACGGGCCTAAATGTCCCTGAGAAAGTACATGGCAGGCCATCCTACAAAGGTTCTATTACACATAGCACATCCAAACCCTACAAGATGGGTAACAACTGGCATGTTTTGGCATCATAGTTCTGCCAGTTGTCAGCTAACAATCATGCAGCACATCCTCTGCCAATGCCAGGGCTACAAATGTCATTCTACGGGATGGAAATCTAGGGCCACATGATCTGCAAGTTGTAAATGGACTTGCTAGTATAGTACTCATGTGGGAAACATGAGTGTGTACACTAGGTTCAGACAAAAGATTCACTGATTTTCATATCTGTGTACCAAACTTGTATCATCAGCCCTAGGTACACGATTCACAAACCCATGCCTGTGTTTGTGGGTGGGGGATGGAGTAACAACTAACAATTGCAAACAACATGGACACCCAGGAAGATTAGGAAAGCTGGACATGTGTTTGGCTCTGCACACACACCACAGGTAAGGTGTATCTACAAATAGGAGACAGAAAAACATATACTTCTAGTAAGCCATGACTTACAACAAACACAGGGATTCAACAACACCCCTGGCCATGAGTTGCATGCACACTCAGGCCATTGCACTCAAGTGCCACATACTCGTAGCACTACATGTGGAGCTACATGCTACTAGGAAGTTCAACTTATAGTTTAATTAAGTACATTAGTGAATTGGGAAGCTGAAATCTGTGGGTAAGCATGTAGCAGCCCCATTCTGGGAGAATGTGGGTCTAACAGGCTGACTAAATCACAGATTAGGTACAGTGCAACTCTTGCTGATACAAGTGTTCTCCACATGACTCATCCCCATTCACATTGCGAGGCCTATAGGACTGACCTAGAATCCCTAAATAAGACAATAGGATAAGGATTGGCCAACCCAAAGATGGTAATAAAATGAAAACCCACTCATGGAACAAAACAAATGATTGGGCAGCGCATCACACCTTGCTATGTGTTAAACACACAGGAGTCCATCACACATCACCAGCAAACACAACACATAACAGACATACCCACACTTACTGGAGTTGTCTGTGTCCTTGAATGTAGCCACCTCACCAACAGTGTAGGGTGTGGGTCCACCTGTAAGGCATGGAAAGGAGAAATGTGCTCAAAATCTGTGCACTGTCCAACAATTCCAAAGACAAATACAATGTGTAAGATTACATAAGTAAGTAAAGACACTCAGACATGATGATACTACATCCGATATAGCACAATAACATGTACATACCATGGGTCTCCTGTGAGTTTTACACTCATATATGCACACATGCAGTGGCCCTAACTATCATGTGGTGGCAAACATGCTCCTTCATTAGTGAGCAGACATAAAAATGCAGTGTATTTGTCTCATCATGTGTATCCAAGGGAGACATCCAAAGCCACTTTCCTTGAGGAGTGCATTACCAGTCAAGCAGCCATTGTGACCATGACAAATTCATGACACACAGGTACAATGTACAGAGGGGCAGGGTCAGTTGTAAGCCCTCATGTTGTTACAGTTTCTTCATTTGATGTGGCCCAGCTATGATGACTTGCACTAACCATAGAGATTTGAACCCATGTGCATACCTTTGCCCAGCCATCCGTAAACAAAAGGTGGAACAACAAACACCAAATACCAGTCAAAGAAGTTAGCTGAGGGCAGCTTGAACTTGTCTCCTATGTCTCCAAATCCAGATCTGACATGTATCTGAAATGACGAAGGGCCACAATAATCCCCAAGATTTATAGAACTTCGGTGATCACTTGCCTTACACACTCACCAGACACACATGAGACATATGTTTTGGCCATATTGCTATCATCAATTGACGTGAAGCCTGCACTCATTTTTAGCCTCATTTAGTGTTTCGAAAGTCAGTTTAGCTGTTTCGTCAACAAATGTTGGTAATGATTTTGAAAATCTATACCTCAAAGGCAGGCAAATGTGACCTATATCTGATTTGCGTTGCTGTTTGACACAAAGGCAGCACCAACTTACATTAAGCAAAAGTATTCAGTAAGTTTGCAGAGCACTTGCTTCCTAACAGCTAGCAAATGTGGTCCTTAACATAGTACACAAATGACCCTGTTTGTTTCCAAAGCATTCCACACACTCAACAACATTGACGGCAGATATTGTACAAATCATCTGATGTCACAACAGAGCATTTAATTGTGCACATGTACATGATTTGTACTCACCAACAGGGCCACCAATCACAATGCCCAGGTGGTCCAGCAGATCTTGCTCCCGGGAGATGACGTCAGCCCAGCGGTGCTTCAGCTGGTGGTCATTCCTTGGGGTCCGATAGATGCGTTGCAGGTGATGCAATACCTTTCCCCACCAGAGCCTCCGTGCCTCGGTGTGATACCCCTGTATCACCCGCCCACCTGCCTCAATCATAAAGGTGAGGAAATGGCACACCAGCCATATGAAACCCCTAAGCTCCTCCTCACCCATCTTGCCAAGACGAGGCCTACCCAACATCTTAGCAGAAAAAAAGGAAATAGGAGGTGAAAAGGGAACAAAGGAGAATGGGGGAAAGTAGAATATGAAAAACATAAACTAAACAACCAAAACAGCCAAACTATCCCCAAAGTATCACTACCCACAACAGACTCCCAAAAACAACAAAGACAATGCAATACTAGACAATTGTACAAAATAAACACTCAGACAGGATACAACAACAATATTTTATTCACAAAATGACAAGTAATGGACCACACAGGAGACAAAAGCACAATTTAACCAGACAAAACTCTCAACACAGCCACACAGTCTAGAAGAATCACAGACTGCAAAGTGAAAGTGAAACTACACCCACTGCACATAATCTGTAAACAGGATATCCTATTACATCACTTCCTGTCTAAAATGGCAGACGTTTTTATCGTTATGCGTAAAAACAATTGACGCATACAGTCTGGGCATCACTTTTTTCGATGCACAGGAGTAAAAATGATCCCGCATCCATATATTTGGAAATAGTCTAACACTTGACCAATTTTCTGAGGTACAGTGTGGAAGATTCAATGGTGTTTTTAGGGCATTATCCGTCATAATTCAGACATAAGCGTCATTTTTATACGCTTGTGCGTCATTATTTGATGCGTATGCATCAACATTTCAGGGCATTAACTGGGTTTGGGTCATTTTTCCATTTTAATGTTATGTAACATTTGTGACACACTGAGATAGGCTGATTGCACCCACTTTGGTCTTGACGGTGTATGGGCACATGTGAGACATCATACTGCTGCAGACCATGATCCGCAACTTCATTAACAAGATTTTCACTCTTTGCTGACGCACTAGATGGCCGTATGTGTGGCCTACATATATTTATTGCACAAATTGGGCATGTTTGGCATCAGGAGAGGATAGCAATGTGACACACATAAGTACAATACCGCAATGCCTATGGCTCAATGTGTGTGCATTGGCTACTAATGTAGTTGTTGACCCAGTGTGTGTGCATCACAAGATGCATTATTGCAAATATGCTTGTATGAATGTGAAGTCAATGTGTCCAAACCTTAGATGCAAGTCAGTGTGGAAATGAGAGAGGACATGAGTTAGTCATACATGTAGCAACATCTGTTGTGTGCACTTCCAAGATTTTGGGTAACATAGACACCACAAATGACAAAGCATGCACCGGATAGATAGCAGACGCTTGTTCATGTCAATGGTCCAAAAGCTGCCCATCACATGTCCTGGAAATTTGGATACTGCTTCCTAGGCACTTGTTGGTGAACCCACCATGAGTCAGGCACATGTACAGACTAAGTGGGTACCGTGTTATTAACACGGAAAGCCAAAGGTGACCCACAACTGTAATATCACACCACAGTTGTGGTCATATGACTGAGCCACAACTCTCCTGTTGCAGTGGAGGACCAGCAGACGAGGCAGCACGTGGCCACATATTTCCAGTGATCAATTCCACACAGGTGTCCGGTTCATGTGTGTGGTCCACTGTTGATCCTGTATATTTTTAGGGGTCTATGTTGTCACAGTTACGTTGAGGTCTCATCATGAGTCAGTGGCGGCTATTCCTGTATCTACTGATTATCCTTCGGAGATCAATGGAAGTAAAGTCGTTGAGGACATGAGAACCTACATGGGGTGGTCCCACCCTGTCACTGCAGACGTGTTATGAGACTGTCAACAGGGCAACCTTGGTGTCAGGAGTCATGTTCTGGCAGGTGTCATTAGAACATTTGTAAACAGGTTGGCCTGTTAAGTTCCCACTGCATCTGGGAACATCATAGCCTCTGTGTTGATTAATCTTGCAGCTATTCAGCACGCACAGGCCATCAATATGTTGTGAGCAATCTGATTCAGCGTGTGAACTGTCAGGGTCCTAACATGTGTGGAATTTTCATGCACATTATCAGAGGTTGCTGGTTCTGCTGGAGGCACCATACCCAATCCCTGCTTATGGCCCTGGTACAGTGTCACACTTTGTAATTCATGCATCCATGAGACCCAGACAAGGGATAGACCATGATTTGGGTATTTGGAGACAATTTTACAATTATGGTACAATAAAAAAGCAGATTATGCTTTATAATGTTTTGAGTATGCATTGAGGAAGCACCTGACAAAATACCCCCAGAGGAATGTGAGGGTTGGGAAAGCAAGTGTGGTACATATGTAGACACTCTTTATGGTAAGCACAGACAGGTGCCAGTCAGGCTGACAGGATGCAGGGTCAATCAGGATCCAGCAATTTCACAAGGTACATACTCAGTGGTCTGACTTACACTGGTCGGAGGAAGAACAAGACAGTTGACATGGAAGACTGTGTTTGTCCTGTTTTTTGGAAGGTGACACATAACCCAAGGGCTGTGTTACACGGCTTATTTTTCTAGCAATGCATAACAGTGTAATCAACAAAATGGCAGCTTCTATGCTGTTCCAAGCATCTGCAAGGGCAGTGCATGTTCAAGTAGGTGGTCTGCATGGAGGTGCTCACAGGTGTGTGCTGCATCAGTTTCTCACAAGTCCTGTAGGTGAGATTTAAG
Organism: Pleurodeles waltl; assembly: GCF_031143425.1. Taxonomy (NCBI): domain Eukaryota; kingdom Metazoa; phylum Chordata; class Amphibia; order Caudata; family Salamandridae; genus Pleurodeles; species Pleurodeles waltl. The sequence goes on from NC_090446.1 coordinate 823,068,993, forward strand.
TTCAAATGGCCAACAGTACCTTTCACATGGGAAGCAATCTACAGGTGATAACAGGGCTTAGAAACTACAAGCCAGTGTATTAATTGACCTGACGTCCATGCAGTCAGATGTACTATGACAATGGCATACCATACGAAAGGGTGAAGCACACTGGATTACTATTGTTAGTCTGTGTGTGTAGAGGAGGGAATATCTGGGTACACATATTACCATTCCAGGGACCTCTTCAGACAGGAGGGGTGAGACCAGGAGCATGGGTGTGTCAGGAGTTAGGACATGGACTGACATGTACATGGAATGCCATGTGTGCAATGCTATGTTCTTCTTATATGGAATTCTAGTCACAGATTATCCTTGCAAAGATAGGTGATGTCCGACTTACTGCTGTCAAGGGTCTGGTCATACATTCCTGTTACCAATGCAATAGCACATCCGCTGCCTCATGTATGAGGCATTCTTTTCCCTTATAGACTGATGGTGTCTTACTTGTGTGCCATATGCTGCGATGAACCATGTTGCCAACATGTATGTGTGAAATAGGTGTGGTCCTCTGCTATTACCCTTCAAAGGAGAAATGCACAGGATATATGTCATTTACAGTGTGTGTGTGTATGTGATTGTTGTATAATACACATCACAATTGATTTGGAATGTTCTGTGGAGGTCATTCTGACCGCGGCGGGCGGCGGTAGCCTCCCGCCATGGGGTCACCGCCATTTGGCCGCTCCGCGGTCAAAAGACCGCGGAGGCCATTCTGGCTTTCCCGCTGGGCCGGCGGGCGCCCGCCAAAGGAGCACCCGCCAGCCCAGCGGGAAAGGCCCTGCAACATAGAAGCCTCCGAATGGAGCCGGCAGTGTTGCAGGGGTGCGACGGGTGCAGTTGCACCGTCGCGATTTTCACTGTCTGCTAAGCAGACAGTGAAAATCATGCTGGGGCCCTGTTAGGGGGCCCCTGCACTGCCCATGCCAGTGCCAGTGGCATGGGCAGTGCAGGGGCCCCCAGGGGCCCCACGACACCCGTTCCCGCCATCCTGTTCCTGGCGGTAAAAACCGCCAGAAACAGGATGGCGGGAAGGGGGTCCCCTTTTCTGTCAGAATGGGCAGGAAAGCACCGCCAGCCTGTTGGCGGTGCTTTCCGTCGTTCACGGCCCTGGCGGGTTTTACCGCCAGGGTCGGAATGACCCCCTGTATCTTGATCTGTATGTCAGCAATGCTCCATGAGGCTACACTCTTATTCTGATAGTTAGAGATAAAAGTGAGGAAAAATGATTACCCAGACCATGATATGGTGATTATTATCGGTATTTATTTACATCTGTTGCTACAGTGGTGATGGTGAGTTGTTTCAAAAGAAATTGTTCACAATATGTTGGCACTTACACAATCCAGCAGCTGTGTTTTGTTGCTCCCCCTCATGTTGCAGGCCAGCATCCTCCTCTTAAGGCATTTGTGGCTCTGGTTCTAATAGGGGAATGTTCCTTTGTATACAAATGTTGTGCAGGATGGCTCATGTTAAAATGATCTTACAGACCATTTCTGGTGAATATAGGAGGCTGCCACCAGTGATATCGAGGCACTTGAATCTCGACTTGAGGATGCCAAAGGTCCTCTCCACTATGGTGCGTGTCCTCCTATGTGCCTCATTGTAGGCACGCTCCGCTGCAGTGCTTGGGTTGCCAAATGGTGTCATAATCCATGGCTGGATTCCATACCCCTGATCAACTGAAAGAGAAAATGAATGGGATCATGTTGATGTAGCTTGCCCCATTGAAATCACCTTGCATGGCAGTAGGTGTCTTGTGTTGTCTGTGGCTCTTTTTTGTTATTGTGTTGATTCCTAGGCTTCTAGGATGTAACTTCTGCATTGGGTTGTTTCCTTGGCTGAACGGGTGTTTGCCTGCTGACCGGTTGTCAGCAGTGTGTTTTGGGATTTGCAGTACAGTGTGCCCTTCCTAGCATTGTGACTTGTGATACAGATGTCCCTGTGTCTTCACTGGGGGTGAGATGATAGTTCCATACACAGATTCAAATTGACAGCGGTGGTAACACGTTAGCATCCATGTACCCTGGACATCCCATACCTTTAGACATATGCAAAGGATTAATTTAAACATCAGTGAGACACTTACATTTTGCAAGGTAACAATTAGCCAAACCTCTCTATATGTTGTGATCATTGACGTATTGACATTAGACTACACTAATTTCAGATGCGTGACACGTTCATTGCAGGCCTATCAAACATGGCTAGCGGTGTCACAACCTCAGTGTGTTCCTGTCCACATGTTGCTGTCGTGGTGTATGTGTTGTGTGTCCTAGAGGGTTGCTGTGCAGTGTGCATATAAGTAGGTTTCTGTACTTACCAACAAGTAGTCCATTGCCATATCGTCCATCCTTGAAGTGTTGATTGATGGTACAGTGACGGAAGATGAATGAGTCATGGACACTCCCAGGATACTTTGCCACAATATTGGTGATCAATCCTTGGTGATCCACAATGGCCTGCACATTGATGGAGTGTGTGTGCTTCCTGTTGCAGTATAGGTGTTCAGTTGCAGCAGGTGGCACAAGCGTACATGTGTGCAGTCAATGGCACCAAGGACGTGTGGGAATCCATTTATTAGGTAAAACCCCTGTTTGGTCTTCTGCTGTTTCTGCTGTGTGTTTGGGAAGCAGATATGGCGGGGTGCGAGTCCGAAGATGGCATCCAGTACTTTGGACAAGAAGGCAGAGAATGATGGCTGTTATATCCCGGCAATCCGGGCACCAGTGGTTTGAAAGGAGCCACTTGCTAACATGTGAAGTACAGCTAGCAGCTTGGTTTCTGTTGGGATGGTGCGGGGTGTCAGCAAGCTGGGTGCCAACTGTGGCTCAATGTTGCGCAGCAGCTGCTGAATGGTTTGCCAGTTCAACCTGTACCTCTAGATCATTTCATGTTCCCTGAGGCCATGAAGGGTTGTCCTGGTGCGGAATATCCTCTCCTGCCTTCTGCTGGTGTTGTGGTAGCTGCTGTTGTTGTTGCTGTGCTCTGTGTCTGCGTGCACGCTGGATGAGAAGCACCTCCATGTCTCATTTTTGCTGCTTTGCGGTTGCTTCTGTGTGTTCTGATTAAATACAGGTGTGTTTGCCCATTTTAACCCCTGCCCTGACCCAGGCGTTAATTTTTTACGCAAATCGGGCTGTGCATAATTTTCTGCCTCCGCCTCCCGGCCGTGCGTGATTTTTGCCCGGAAGCAAAAATACGATACTCGGGCATTTAAGTAATTTTTGGGATGGGAACGCCTACCTTGCATATGATGAACGCAAGGCGGTTTCCCGCATCCAGAAAATGACTCACACAGTGGTATTTTGACATCCGCTGGCTCGGGCGTCAAAGTTTAAATATGGGGCAAGGTTTATGCCGAATCTGCGTCAAAATTTTTGACGCACATTCGGCGCAGACAGAGTATAAATATGCTCCTTAGTGAGGTAATGGTTCTGGACTCGGCTGTGCAAATAGCAGGAGGACAGTGTGCATTACATGTTTTTGCTGTTTCACCATAGAAGTTCCAACACACTAGTCTTTGGCCAACTGACTGTGCGTTTTGGAGCTTGTCATAGCTACCTCTAACTTATGATATTGCCCCCACTGCAACTTACCCAGTGGTTGTTGTAGCATATCATATGCCACATTCTCCTCAGACTCCTGCCACCACTCCTCAGGGATGACCGTGGCCTCCAACTCATCCAGGTGTTCCTGGGGCACTGGAATTCTACCTCCTGTCTGCAATACTGCGTTGCAGTTGCTGGCCACTTTATACTTTGTTCTGCACTTGCAACCGTGCCAGCACATTTTACAGTCAGTGACTGACCTCTTCATCTCTGCCACACTGTTGACTTTGTCCACAGTGGATTGTCATATAGTTGGTCATTACAACCCTGGCGGTTGGTGGTAAAGCGGCGGTAAGACCGCAAACAGGCCGGCAAAAAAAAAAAATGGAATTATGACCGCGGCGGTTACCGCCGCCATCATCCGCCACTTCACCATTCCGACCGCTGGGCTGGAGATTGCGGTCTCTAGCCCGTCGGTCGTCACTAGACCGCCGACGGTATCAGGACCCTGCATACCTCCATGGATCTCGGGTGGTTGGAAAGCGCCATAAGATCCATGGCAGTAGGCACTATCAGTGCCAGGGAATTACTTCCCTGGCTCTGATAGGGGTCTCCCCCACCCCGCTACCCCCCACAAATCCTCCCCCCGCATCCCCCACCCCCCTGCCACCCCCCAAAGGTGGCACAACCCCCCTCCCCAACCCTGAACATGCACATATACACACACCCCTACACGCACACACACCTAACATGCACATATACACACCCCTACATGCACCCATACACCCCGACAACACATACCCGCACACATACAAACCGACATGCACACCGTTTGACCCGCACACATTTCCCATACACACAGCACCCCCGCACGCATACACTCACTCACTCACCCCTCTACAGTCTCACACGCACACCCTAATGCATGCACACAACACACAACACCCCCCACCCCCTTCCCTAATGGACGATCAACTTACCTTGTCCGTTGATCCTCCGGGAGGGGACGGGATCCATGGGGGCATCTCTGCCACCAGAACACTGTCACCAGATCACCGCCACACCGAATCATGGGACGTGATTCAGTGGGCGGTGTTGTGTTGACGTGGTGGTGGAGGTTGCGTAACCTCCTCTTTCCCGCTGTCCGCCAGTATGGCTGCTGACGGCTTTCAGTACGAAAAAGGCCTGCCAGCGGTCATTATACGCGGCGCGGAAGACCGCCACCACTGTCGCTCTTCAGCACGGTGGTACCTCAGCGGTCTTGCAAAAAGACCGCCGAGGTCGTAATGACGCCCATTATCTCTTTCCTCCCTAACAGCAATTTTAAGATGACCAATAGCTGGTGTTGGTGCTCTGTCACTTCAGTGATCAAAATGATGTTCTCCTCACTAAACTTGCAATTCTTCTTCCACTCCTCCTTCTACTTTCAGTCTGTGTGGACATCCTGGTTGGTACTGGGGTTGTTGGGATTGTCCTGGGGCCTCGGGTCTCCTGGCTTCTACCTTTCTGCTTCTGCAGTGTATCTTGTTTGTATTCATTTTTAAACAACAATTTGCAGCAATTTTTATGATGCTTTTAGGTAAAAAAGTGACGTTAGGATGGCTAGTGTCAGTTTAAGTACAGCTAATCAGGATAACGTCACTTTTGCAGAACTAGTGTCATTTTTTTAGCACCGTGACGCATAGACTAACTTCATTTTATAATTTGAATAAATATATGAGCCTTTTGGAGTTGTATAATATTTTATTAATATCTTATTATTTAGGGTTGTGTTTTTTTTGTATTTAAATTCACTAATTTTGTTTTCGTAGTTATTGGTGGAATTGCCTCTAATTAAGATGAATATATGTGGATAACAAAGATATAGGTGTTTTATATAGTAAAGTATGAGATATGTATTTTGTGAAAATTTCCCAAAAAGATTTGTGGATACCCAGCTGAATTATGATTTATACAAGTAATATCTTGGCAATATTGATATGAGTAGACCCATAGTTCCCCACTCAGGGTTGGATGATTTTTTATAAAAGGCATGAAAATCAAGAAATTACCATACATATGAAAAGCAAATAATAGGGTTGATATAAAAAGTAAACATGAATAGAATGTATTACTTCAGACATGAAAAAGAATGTGGATCTATATGTTTAGAAATCACCATACCACTTTAAGATAGCCGCCATTATGGAAATGTTGACACTGAGATGTGGACGGAAGTCCGTTTTTTATGTTTGGTGTTATTTATAGATATGCATTACATACCTACTCCATCCGTGACCAAAGCTACGACTTAAACGCATTGGAGACAAGTCTTTTCTCCACAATAAAAATGTGTTTATACTGACAGTTATACTTGGAGGTGTCCTGGCCTTCCTTGCAATTAAGAGGAAATTTGGATATATACATATGTGCATTTATTTTTGTATTTTGTGATTTAATAGTGTTTTCCATTAATTGATCACAGTTTTAATTGTTGATATTACTTGTATTCATATATGTAAATCTCTTGAAGTCAAACACTTTCCCTACTGTCGCTTAGACAAGAGTGGACATTTTACATTTAAACTCAAATGACTACATTATGTGGTCAGAAAATATGTAGCCCTAGCTTTTGAACAAGTCATTTTTCTTCACATTGACTAAACACTATTTTTGTTTGACCTGTATGTATCAGTAGATGTATTTCAACATTAAAGGTCACAGTGTCTGTGCTACAACACTGACATATGTTTTTGTCATACCACCAGGTGCATGGGCATTCAATTATGATGGCACTGCAATCAGGTACTGTTGTACTGCCATTTGTCTGTATCTTGGATTATATGATTTTGAACTACTTTGGTGTGGTAATTGATAAGGCCCTCTGATTACATCAACCACATCAGTGTTTTGCTATTCTACAGGAAAATGTCTGAAGAATCCCTTCCTTCTGTGGTCTGGGGTGCTAAACCTGTCAATGTGTTCATTTACTCAGTATGAGTCAATCATTCATGATTTCCAGTAGTTCAGACATATTGAAAGCCTATATGCTGAGCACTGTAATAAAATCTTTAGCTTGAGAAGACAGTTATATGTATGTGTTTGTGTGAAAGGGTTGTAGTCCAGAGCCAGATACTCTGTACATGCAACATATCACATCTTGAACAAGCAGCTTGGATCATCACTGTATGGTTCACATAATCTGACATATCTCCATAGCTCAATATGAAATCAAAATCAGCAGACAATGAGTCAGTGAATGGTGATTTTATTTTGCAGCTTGACTAACATAAAATATGTGTGACAAGACTCAACATAAATTCAAAGGTGAAAGGATCAGTCATGGTGAATTAAATCAGTAGCTTAGATGGCGCACCATTGGGAGTCCAAAGTCCAGAGTACTTCTCCAATTGGAACTGGTAGGTGGTTCAGGATCAGTTCACAAGGTGAATGTATGTGGCACACAAAGGAGGTCCTTCAGGGAGATATCACTTGCTGGCAGTGGTGAGTGTCTTGTAATCCACACCTATGGATTCTTTGCTAGACATTCCTGTTTGAAAGGGGAGGTCTGCTGCTATAGAGTGCTGTGTGTTTGGGGCTGGCACCAATGTTGATTGCTTGATATTGATGAGCCAAAGAACAGGGATACTGTTGGTGGAAAGCCCTGCTTAGGGTGGTATGTATTTCCCTCAGCCTCTCTGTGAGGGAGGCCATGTTGTTGTAGGCCTCCATCTATTCCTGAATGCCTCTGTAGCCGCTTGTTTTCCTGGAGTGGTATCCTGGCAAAGAGCAGCCCAAGCAGCCTCACCCTGCTGGCCCACATCATCCCTACCACACATCCTACCCCCACAGGCCTGTGCCCTTTCCACTGGTTGCCCTCTCCAACTTGCTCCTGGACCCTCATCGTGAGAAGTGTTGCATTGCAACTCAGGATCCAGGATTCGAGGGCACGAGATGGTAGACACTGTGATAGGTACACAGGTTAGAGGGAGAATGGTTCCCTGTGATGTTGAGGCAACCGAGGTGGGAGGTGAAGTTGTGTGCACAGTGAGACTCACTATTGCTATCTGACCAGGTTGCCCAGATAGACCAGATCTGTCCTCTACATCCAAACGTCCAGGAGTGTCTTCTTCACTGAGTGATTTTTGGAAAGTGGATTATTGGTAAGGGCAGGTAAGTACCTACACTTAGCCATAGGCCACAAACCCTCACTTGGTCCATTCAGGGTCTCAATAAATTAATCCCAGCTCAACCCTTGGTATTTTGGCAATGAGCAGCTAGGGTTAACTTTGGAGACAGGAGTGTAAAGCATTTAGAAAACACAAAACAGTGAATAAGTATAACAAAAAACACAATGAAAATCCACCACCAATTTATAGAAATAGGTTATCTTTTTATCTTTAAAATGACACAAAATGACAAAAATCCAATAACGGGAACCGGAGATATACATTGTTAAAGATTAAAAGTTTCTTGTGCTTAGAAAACAAAAACGCCAATCTGGACATCTGGTTGCATTTGACCAGGGCAAAGTCAAAAGTTGAGGCTGACCGTGATGGAGCCCTACTCGGCTACACTGAGGGGAGGCCTCGGTCAAAGTTTTACCTTCGGACTTGGAAGAATTTTTGAAGATTTCTCACCGACGGGGACAAAGTCACAAGTTGAAGCTGACCTCGTTGGAGCCCTCTTTGGATACGTGTTGCAGGAGGCCTCGGTCAAGAGTTCTATGTTCAGACTTAGACGATTCTTTAGGAATGAAATCTTCATCCAGGACCAAGTCGAAGTTGAAGCCAACGTCACTGTAGCCCTCATTGAATACACTGAGTGGGAGGCATCAGTCAACTTTTTACCTTTCTTACCCAACATCGGAAAACCCTCCAAAACAAACCGATTTTGATGCAAAGTCATTGGATTGCCTTTCCATGAGCCACCAGTGAAATCCTGGAAGTCTGGCCTCTGGAACTCTTCAGCGTGACAAACCTGTAAGTGAGGCCAGGTCGCGGTCGAAGTTGTATGGCTTGGCTCATGACGTCAGGTCGGGTCGGTCTACTTCTAGAGCTTTTTTCCAAAGTTCTTCCAAACTTCTGGATCTTCTTCCAGAAGTAATTTTAATGTCCTTTAGGTGTCCACAACTCACCCTAATGTTCCAGAAGCTCTAAGCTGCTCCTTGGTGGTTAGGACTCCAACTCCCAGAATGGACCCAGTTCAAATAAAAAAATGACCACTGGTCACTGGCCAGCTGGTCAGTATCTGCAGGGCTTGATGCAGGGGGCTCTGGTTAGCTTTTTCCTATCTGTAGCTTACAGGGCATCCCTTTTTGAAGTAGCAGAAGCCAGGCAAAGTCCTTTATTTGGTGAAGCCCATGGGTACACCTGGTGCAGTCCTTCTGAGTGTAATGTCCAGGTGTAGGCCAGGGGCCCAGCAGTGCAGTCCTTCTCCTTTTTGCCTTGTTCAAGTATGGACCTGAAGTGGGGTGCAGCACTACAGAGCTAAAGTTGGTAACTTTAAGAAGGAGTTCTAAAAATCTTTCTAATGAAAAGTTATATTAAAGCCAACAGTGGCAAGTTGTTGCATTTTTTATAACTTTTAATTTGATACTAAACTTGCCATATTTAGCTTCTTCCTATGGAAAATAAGACTTTGGGCCAGATTTTGACCTTGTGGATGGGCTACTCCATCACAAATGAGACGGATATCCTGTCCTCCATATTAGAAGTTCCATTATATTTGATGGAAGTTGTAAAATTGTAGGTGGGATATCCGTCACATTTGTGACAGAGTAGTCCATCCACCAAGGTCGTAATCAGGCCCTTTATTATTGAAAAATAAAGTCTCTCCATGTTAGCCTATGGAGCCCATTCACTACAATGGAGAAAATGAATGTAGATATTGTTCCATCACCAGGGCTTATAAAACATCTTTTATAAAGTCCCAGCTTATAGTTACACTGCACCCAACCCTGGGGGCACTTAGGGCATACCTTAGAAGTGACTTATATGTAAAAATAAGGTAGCTTAGAATGTTGAAAGTACTTTTAATTCACAAGTTGAATTTGGGGTTAACTTTGACTTAAAAGCAGCCAGCAAGGCAGGCTTTGCCTTTAAAATTGCACTGGGCACCACAGCAGGTCACATATGGGTGTATTATTTATGCTGTGGTCTCTAACGCTACATACCCTACCATATACTAGGGACTTATAGCTAGTTGGGTACAGCCAATTATAATTAGCCTTGTTTGCATGTTCCATTTTACACAGAGCACTGGCCCTGGGACTGGTTAGCAGTACACAGGGCACAGTCAGAGCCAGTAACCACCAGTATCAGTCAAAAGGTTTGGTGTTGACCGGGACAAAAAGGAAAACTTTCTTACAGGACTTCAACCAGGGGGGTAGTGGCAGTCTGTTCCCTGGCCTTTATGAGCCCAGCTGCAGCTCCTTCTGTTGTTGTAAAATGACCAATGTTACTGGTTGTATTGTGTCATCTACCTCCAAATCGTTCATAGTTACAGTAAGCAGAGACCTTGTATAAAGTTATGTTGCAGTTAATCCTATTGTCATAAGTAACCAAGGTATTGGGTGTACTGGCATGCCATGTGTGAAGCTTGGCAATTCATTTTGACTAAAGCAGCTACTGAAATGTGAAGGTTAATTGCACTTTGGAGGATGGCCTGAAAATGCAATCTTGCCACCAGTGCTAGGCAAGATATGGCTTTGCCCATTCGGAGGCCTAGTTGAATGTGATGCAGGCAAACCCTTGACTTTGTTTTTATATGTGACTGGAGTCATCATGTGCATAGTGCAGTGTGATTGTGCCTGCTGCCAGTACCAACCTGGTGAGGCATCTTGATACCTTAGGAATACTTGGTACTCACACTGGGTAAAGTGTCATTCCTGTCCTCAAATAATTAATCTTGGGTTAGCAAGTCAAGATGGAGCTGTGTTGACAGATACGTTTCTGATTTAGGCATGATCTGTGCTTGATCACTCCCAGGTAAGTATACTTCATTTAAGAGTTGGCAAACAAGGGTATTTGGACAAATGGCCCCTTAGTTGGTGGTTGGAGTAATAGTAACACGGACTCCTGGGTGTTGCAGTCAGGTCATTCCCTCTACTTTGCATACTTGACAAATATTATACTCCAGGTGAATAAACCTCAATTGGGAGTTGCTAGACAGGGGTATTTTGACAAGTATCTCTTGGTCTGGTGTTTGGAATTACAGAAACAGAGCCTTCTGGCCTTAGCTGTCATGTTACTCTCTGTACTCCACACACTATACACATAGTACCCTCCCAGACGAGTACACTTCAATTGAGAGTTGAGGAACAGGGGTATTAGGACAAATAAACACTGAGCTGGTGTTTGAAGTTACAGAAACAGTGCATCCTGGGATTTACAGTCATGTCTCTCTCGCTACTTCACACACTAGACACATGTGTCCTCCCAGGTGAGAACTTTTTGATTGAGAGTTAAGCCACATGTGTATTTGGACAAGTGAACATTGAGCTGGTGTTTGGAGGTAGAGAAACTCCCCAATACTTGACCAGTGTTATCCCCCCAGGTGATTAAACTTCATTTGGACAAACAAGGGTCTTTGTACAAGAGAACACTGTGCTGGAGTTAGAGAAACAGTGGATCCTGGAAGTTGCAGTCAGGTAAATCTCTCTACTACAAACACTATACAAATGTTGGGTATTACGTACCTGTATGCAGAATGTATTTAGGGTTGGGCATATGTTTACTTGCTGAGGCATACCATTAGTCCTGGAATTATTACAAGTCCCAAGGTGCACCATTCCATATTAATATGTAATGGTGCACCTTGGGACTTGTATTTGTGATGATTAGGTCATGAACAATGATTTAAAAAGCACTGGCTGAGGATTACTCATACTTTACTTACCTGTAATCAAGGCACTTTGAGCAGAAACATGTCGGAATTGCAAAGAAGGTGTTTTGCTTACAACATAAATAAATGCTTGTAAGGTATTCTGAACCGGTACCTGAGCATTTCTTGTTCTGTTTATATGACAATGGATGCTTCACCTTTGTGGTGTGGAGTGGCCGCCCAGAGAGAGACTGGGATCCCCATGCAGAGCTTGCAATTCAGAGGTACATATATATATATATATATATATATATATATATATACATATATATATATATATGCAGTGCCCTACAGTAACTATAACTTGCACCCCTGTCATGCACAATTATCTCATCAAGAACAAGAATTTTACTGAAAATGTTACATTGTTATTATCAATTATTATCAATGATGTGCATGGCCAGGGCGCAAGTTAAAGTTACCTTAGTGCATGAGTTGTAGAGTTGTAGTTATTTGAGGTAACCATAACTATAACTGCAGAATTTCTATGGTTTTGTGTGAGTAAAAAGTGAACCTAATTATGACATCCATGTAACCTTTATTTTTTTTAGGAGAATTACAATGTTTTTTTTTTTATTTCTATTTCCTAACTAAAACGTCTCTGTAACCTTTGTTTTTCACTGGATATCTGTTTTTTTATGTTAAGTAATATTTAATCACTTTAGCTTAATGGGGGGTTAGCCGCAGGGCCTGTCCTGAAGCCAAGCTCTATGGCCATCCCTCTATATGCATCCAACCTTGCCCCAGGCATGGGCTTTGGCAGTGCAGGGCGGGGGTTGGCCTCAGGGCCTGGCCTGATCCACCAACCCCCATAAGCCTCCAACCTTGCACAATGCACAGTCTTCGGCCGTGCACAGCAGGTCTTGGAAGCAATTGCTGGCATGTGGATTACACCCTATAAGAACTCAATGCTGGGCAATGCATGACCTTCCATTAGGAAAAGCATATTGTTGTCAATGACTTTGGTGCTGTTTGATGAATCTTCATGACATTTTCAAAACTACTTTGCAAGAATCTCTGAATATGTGGATATTTTTTTTACAAACCTATGTGATAAATCTTCCTTCATACATTAAAGACACCAAACACATCTTAAGTATCCTCACTGATATCAATTGGGAACCAGGGATGACTCTTGTTACCCTGGATGTGACTTCCATCTACACTAGCATCAGACATACATTAGGACTACAGGCTGTATGTCATGTTCTTAATAACAGATCAGCTAGCCTATATAACCACACCATGATGCTGCTAAAGATGATTGACATTATTTTGAACAATAACTTCTTCCTATTTAAAAAAGAATGGTTTTGTCAGAAACGTGGAGTTGCTATGGGATCCATATTTTCACCAGCTTACGCCAACCTCTTGATGGGTCATTTTGAACATAACATGATCTGGAGTTTGAAAGGGAACACATGGAACATGGACATATTATTTTGGGGTCGCTACATTGATGACTGTATCATGACCTGGACGGGGGACATACCCAAACTGAACAGTTTTATAGAATACCTAAGCTCTAATGACCTCAACATTGCTTTTACTTGGGAGCATAGTAATAAGAGTATTCCCTTTCTTGATGTTGAATTATTGATCCACAATAACAAGATCGAAAGCCGTCTTTATAGAAAAAGCACGGCATGCAATGCAATACTACATGCAACGAGCTCACATCCCAGGCATCAGATTGATGCGATTCCGTTTGGTGAAATGGTCCGAACTAGACGCAACTGTAGCTTGGACACTGATTTCTATGAATGCATCAATGATATGGAGCACAGATTTAAGCAACGGGGATACAAACCATGTATTCTTAAGCAAGCCCGTAATAGGATTTTAAACATTTCAAGAAGTGACACTCTCAAACAAAAATCTAGAACATTTAATAGTAACATTTGTTGTGTAGCTGACTATTCACAAGCCACCTCAATACTACGCAAATGTATGACAAGGCATTGGCCGATATTACGAGCGGATACAACTCTAAGAAGTTTTATTTCAGATACTCCACTTCTTACATTCCGTCGTGGCAGAACTCTTAAGAATACATTATGTCCTAGCTACCCTAGTAAACAACACCACGAAGATTGGCTCACTAGTCTCAATAAGGGATTCTATAAATGTGGGCAATGTGGAATGTGTAGATGGGCAAGAACGGGGATCTCTACCATCGCCTCTCACATTACATGTAACAGCAATTACGTAATTTAAATGATCATTTGCAAGTGCAGCAAATACTATGTAGGCAGCACTATCAGATCCCTCAAAATAAGAATGAGCGAACACTATTGAGCAGTGAGACAAAATGACAGTCGGTATCCTGTGGCAATACACATCAATCAATGCCCGGCCCAGTGCCTAACCAAAAGCTTTGAATTTTATGGGTTTGAGAATATATCCAAAGACCCACGAGGAGGGAATAGAGAATTACACCTTAGAAGAAGTGAATGTACTTGGATCCTCAAATTAGGAGCAGTGGAGGAAGGTCTTAACACAAATTATGAAATGGAGTACTTCCTAGGTGATTAATTTGACTATATTAATAACGTATAATTTGTACACTGTATGTCCAAGTATGAATTTAATCATTACTGTCAAACTCTATCAACATAGTATACAACACTACCTAATATGGAAGAATGAGCCCAGTTTAATTCTGGTGCTAAGATGGTGAACTCTGTTCAAATGTGAAGTGTTACAATTATTACAGTATTTACATTATATATGAATTCACACTTTATTGGTAAGTATCACCAATCTTTGATGATCACGTGAAACAAATAATTAGGACGATGACTAATTAGGATTACTTGGCTGATTACACTTTGTTTTTACTATTTTGTATCATCTCTTATTCTCGGGACCCTTCGAACAAATTACTTTTAAGTTACATTATTCTCCTCATCAATTAAAAGAAGGACCAAATAAACATACTGACCGTCATGCCAAAGAATTTTATACACACTCCTGAGACCTTACTCTGTGTCGTGTGACCCCTTATTCGGTGTCTTTCTATCAATTTTGTAAGCACCTAAGGCTGTTCGCACTAATTAATACATAGCAATTTCAAGATGGCGCCCATTTTTTCTTTTAACACTCTGTCCTTTTTCTGTTTCAGGCCAGCGATGAGTCTCATCATCGATTAAAAGAAGGACCAAAGAAACATACTGCCCGTCATGCCGAAAAATTTTATACACACTTCTGAGACCTTACTCTGTGTCGTGTAAGACCTTATTCGGTGTCATTCTATCAATTTTTGTAAGCGCCTAGGATTATTTGCATTAGATGCTTAGCAAATTCATCCACCCAGTTGGACACTGTCTTTTAGTTGTGTCTTTCACACTCCAAGATGGCACCCACTTTTTCTTTCAACACTCTGTCCTTTTTCTATTTCGGACCAGCCGATGAGTCTCATCATCGAATAAAAGAAGGACCAAACAAACGTACTGCCCGTCATGCCGAGGAGTTTCACACACAATCCTGAGACTTTACTCTGTGTCTCTTCTATACCTTATACCGCTAGGTAGGTGACATTAATTTAAACTTATGTATTTTGCACTTTATTTTGAGGGGACTGAGTTTGGTTGCTCAACTTAGAAGCAACATATGATTGTGATCTTTGTTACATCCGTTTTAGATGAGACGGAGGGCTTACACGTCCTTTTTCTCTACATACACGCCAGCTTAATTATCAGGGAGCAAGACACAGTGCCCCCAACTCAAGAATTTACCCAAAAGAACTGTTTTGTTTATAGGTACGTGACCTTTTACTTTTAGATTTATGCCATATTGCTTATGCTTGCCACTACTTCCTTAGTATAGCGATCTTCTCTTCCAGATCGCACCGTAAAAGAATTTGGATCGATACGTGCTGACTTATGAGTACTCCCTCACGAAGACTTGGGGATAATAGTGTTTTGCCCCGTCACGTGATTCCCACTACTCATTCTCTATTGGTACGTGATAGTCCTTTTGTTAGTTCCTTTTAAATTTAGCTTACTCATTATCTTCCTCCTAATGACTTACAATAATTTTATTTCAGATCGTACATTATCTTGAAGAGTTTTACTTGATTAGGTTAAGCCATTTATTCATGTTAACACCTTACTTATATTTTGGTACGTTTTTCTTTATTCAGACACACTTGCGAATGCTTAATTTAGCACACTCACTCACCAATTTCCTAGGTGTTATGACGCCTTTCTGTTTCCTTTTTTCCTAATGACACCCTGTCATTAAGAGTATATTTCTCAACCTTAGTTTCCATTTCTCATCGCCACATATCTAGTGGGAGTCTTTATCCCTATTTCTAATTCTCAATTTCTACTTCGTTTCACGTGCACATCAAACTTTTGGTGATATTTATAATAATAACAAGTTTATCACTTGTGGTAGACTGTAATCACAGTTCTTTTTTTTTTTTCTCTGTGACTCCGTTTGGTAATGTCACTTGATGATTTTAGACACTCACGCAGTACTGGTGAAGGACTTGGCCACAATTTTAGTTATTATTAATATTAATAATCATTTATTAATTTTCCATAATCATGTATAACTACAGATTATGACCAAGCTCATTATTATGTTCCTTACAGCCCTGAGGAAGTCAATGAGATTAATTTCTCGGAGACGAAACACGTTTTGGCTGTTGGATGTTGTTGTGATGACCACATGTGGAATCTTTCTGATGTGATGAACATGTATGAAAACCTTGCACAAGAATAAAGACACTGAACTTTAACTCTGTTTGGATTATATGTTGATTCTCCAGAGATCTAGAACCTAACAGTACAGACTCTTATTTTATTTCATTCGAGTGCCCTGGCCTTTTTGAATCAGTTTGGTTTTTCCTATTGGAGAAACACTGGAGGTGCTGGGAGTACCCTCCGTTCAGGAGCACAGTATTTACTATCTATTGATAAAAAAATGTTATGGTGATATTCTGTTAGCACCTATCCCTATACTTTTCCCCCCTTTTCTTCACAACTACTTTGCAAGTAACTTCAGCTGCTGTCTTGAAAGTTTCTGGGTAATTTGTCAAGCAGGAGTAGAGAAAAGAGGGTCCCAAAACATTTTTCCCATGCAATTTCTATATAGATATTTAGACGCGACTACAGCCCAAGCCACTGGATGAAATTGCACCAAATTTAAAAGAAAGCTAACTTTTGGTCTAGAAAGCACCTTTTTTCTGATATGGTGTAAATCTATTCACTAGTTTTTGAGATATCAAATCAAAAAGAAATGTAGATATCTAGGAACAAGGATCCTCAGCAAATCCACGCTTGGGGGATCTGTGCCTGCATGTGCCAATGTAAGACCTGGATTGGCTTTCCGCAAACGGAAAGAAAAGTTGCAGCTGCCATTTTATGTTTTAGGAAATGGTCCCAGGGGCTGAATACAAGAAAGCACATTACATGGGTGGGTCAGGGTAAAAGTTCCCTGACCTGATGTTTCTGTAAAAGAGGTTGCAAAAGTAGGTTGGATGGAAATCCGTAATGGATTGGTGGATTTACCTGTGAATTAAAATTTTTATATATCTACTCACAGATGCACTCAAAGAACCACATAGATACTCACACACCTGCTCACAGACTCACACAGACACTCTCACATCCACTAACAGACCCACAAAGGCACTCGTACACCCAATCACAGACACTCTTTCACCCACTCACAGACCCACTCAGACACTCACACACCCACTCACAGACCCATCGAGATTCTCAAACACCCACTCTTAGACCCACAGAGACACTGAGACCCACTCACAGATTCAGATAGATACTCACACATTCACTTGCAGAACCACACAGACACAGTCACACCCACTCACAGACCCATTCAGACACTCACACACCCACTTTCACACCTAAGGGCATATTTACAAAAAAAAGTGGGGCATCAATCCCTATGCGCCACTTCTATTGTGTCACCCCTGCCGCACCTTATGAGACCATGATTGATCAGTATTTACAATACGGTGCACCATAGCATCCTTTATGACAATAGCGTTGACATTTTTTATGCTATTTTGGGGCTTTGCTGCACTAGTGCCTAAAAATGTTGGTGCTAGTGCAGCAAAGCACAGGAAGGCCTATTGATTAAAATGGGTGTGCCGTTTTAACACATGCTCTGAGCAGGCATTAAAAATGATAGAAAATATGGCACATTGAAATGTTGTAAATTTGCAGGCGGCTTAGCGCCAAAAAATGAAGTTATGGTGGCACAATGTGGTGGTAGGGACCTCAGGAGAGACACTCACATGACCAACTCAGAGACCCAGACACACACACACTCATAGACCCAGAAAGGCACTCACCCCCTCTCATAGGCCCACAAAGACAGTCTGAGCCCCACTCACAGACCCACAGAGACACTCACACATCCACTCACAGACCCACACAGACATTCTGAGACCTACTCACAGACCCACAGAAAAACTCACATGTCCACTCACAGACCCACACAGACACACTGTGACCAACCCACAGACCCATAGTGACACTCACAAACCCACTCACAGACCTAGATAGACACTCAAACACACCCACTGAAAGACTGGAAGAGACAACCACTCACCCACTCACAGACCCAGAGACGCTCACACAGATCTCACACACCCACAGTGACACTCAAAGACTGACTCACAGGGACACCCACACACTTACTCATAGACTCACAAAAACACTCTCAGACTCACTCACAGATCCACAGAGATACTTAAACATCCACTCACACCAGATAGACACTCACATACTCACTCACATACACAGAGAGACAGTCACACACCTACTTACAGACTAAAATAGACACTCACACATCCACTCTCAGACCAACTCTGAAACTCGCACACCCACTAAAACACCCTCAGAAACACAGACATACCCAGTGATAGACCCAGATATTTACTCACACACTCACTCAAAAACCCACAGGACTGTTCTGACACCCACTCACAGACCCACACACTCAGATGCCCACTGACAGACACACACAGATACTCCAACGCCCACTAACAGAACCAGACAGACACTCACACACTAACTCATAGACCAAAAGAGACACTCACACACCAACTCACAGACCCACTCAGACATCCACTCAGAGACCCACACTAACACTCAGTCACCCACTCACAAACCTAGACAGACATTCACATACCCACTCACAGACGCAGAGAGTCAGCCATACTCCCACTCACAAACTGAAAGAGACAAACAGATTCACCCACTCACAGACTAACTCAGAAACTCAAATACTCACTCACTGACCCACAGAGACACTGACATACCCAGTGAAAACCCACACAGATACACACTCACTCACAACCCCTCAGAAGCATTCTCGCAACCACTCACAAATCCACTCAGAGAGTCAAACACCCACTCTCAGACCCCTCACACCCACTCACAGGCACACACATTTACTGACACACCCACTGTTACAGTGATAAACCCCTCAGATATCAAATAAGACACACTGTAGTGTTGCTGGTTTGTATTGGATGAGTGCCTTTGGTTTGTTAATTCACAATGGATCCACAGATCTGAATAATATATAAAAAAATTGAATTGAAAAGTTACTTTGTTTAGTAAAAGGATTGGCACTGAAAACAGCCTTTGTGTCTGTCTTGTGTAGCTGGTAATACATATAAAACATAATGCAGTCTTTCAAGTTCCTGAGGAACACCCTGTTATCTTTCTCTGTTAAATGAACACCATTATTTCTATATATACCATCCTTATGAAAACGTAAATGGTTGTGGTATATACAGCCCATGTTGTGGTCTCTGAGGAATGCAGAAACAGTTTTATTGACAATTTTCCTGGATTTGTCTATCTGTGGACAAATTTCACTTGACCACTTCCACTTCTGCCTTTGACAAAGTTTGGAAAATACCAAAGCAGTGTGTGGAAAAGTGCCATTAATTTACTAAAGGTTTCTTTCATTAAGATTTCCAGTGCTACCCCAGTAATAGTGCCCAAGTCATTGCCACCCCAGTGCACAATCATGAAGTCGAGAAGTTGACTATCCATAATGCTTTCAACCAAAGGCAGTAATTGCTGCCACTTTAACCCTCTCTGGCCAACCCAGGTAGTATCCTCATTAGCTAGACCCAGGTCCTTGTAATTGTTTCTAGCACTCTCTCTGGCCAAAAACACAACTATGGCTGACAATCCACAGTCTGAGAATTTTTGGGAGGGATTGGAGTAGTACACATGAGAAGGCTGCAGCTGAATGAGATAGATTTAAAACGAAAGTCAGTTAAAATGGAGGCCCACGCATAGAGATTTAGATGACTGATTACAGTAAATAAATCAATAGTATTGTACCCAGTTGGAAACACAAGCAGGTACCTATACGCCAAGTTTAACTTTTGCAGAAGCAACCATAATCACTGTACTAGTATAGGTAGAGAGTAAGAGACACACTGTGTGAAAATAGTTTTTCACACCCCATACAGACATTGTGTGATTCAGTCATAGAGATGTGGAGCTATTTCTGAATCCAGAAATATCTCTGTTACAAACAGATGTAGACAACCATACACCCAGGAATAAAATTTGTGACTGACTAATTTAGCTACTGATCTACATATTTACAAAACCATAGGGTGCCTTATACATGTAGTCAGGGGGTGACAAAGGCATTTACACATTTACTCACACATCTATACACCAGTTTTGTATCCAAAACAGAGTCACTTTCACACACAATTATATACCCGAACACTCACTAACACATCCACTGAGCAACCCATACAGGCATTTACTTACCCATTTATACACTATAGAGTTACTAAGACAGGCAGTCATACATTGACATAGATAGTTAGAAATCAAGTAGCACAGCCACAGAGGCACTCATGCAGTCACTCAGATATGTACTCCAGTACTGATACACCTAGGGCCAGATGTAGGAAACAGTTTGCAACTCGCAAACGGCAAAAATTGCCGTTTGCGAGTCGCAAACCGGAGTTTCCTATGCAGAAATGCATTTTGCGAGTCGGAACCGACTCGCAAAATGCATTTCCGACTCGCAAATAGGAAGGGGTGTTCCCTTCCTATTTGCGAGTCTGAGTAGTATGCAATACCATTTGCAACCGCGTACGCGGTCGCAAATCGTATCGCAGTTACCATCCACTTGAAGTGGATGGTAACCCACTCGCAAATTGGAAGGGGTCCCCATGGGACCCCTTCCACTTTGTGAATGGACCCAAAAATATTTTTTCAGGGCAGGGAGTGGTCCCAGGGACCACTCCCTGCCCTGAAAAAATACCGAAACTAAAGGTTTCGTTTTTTTTTTCAAGTGCAGCTCGTTTTCCTTTAAGGAAAACGGGCTACACTTAAAAAAAAAAAACTGCTTTATTGAAAGCAGTCACGAACATGGAGGTCTGCTGACTACAGCAGGCCTCCATGTTTGCGAGAGCCTATACTCGCTATGGGGCCGCAATTTGCGACCCACCTCATGAATATTCATGAGGTGGGTCATTGCGACCCCATAGCGAGTCGCAGTCGGTGTCTGAGACACCGTACTGCATTGCAAATTGCGACTTACAATTTGCGAGTCGGATGGACTCGCAAATTGCAAGTCGCAATTTGCAATATTGCTACATCTGGCCCCTAGTCACTTATCCACACAGCAACTCATAAGCGCATCTATGAATACAAAGTGACAGATTTACAGAGCACGTTTTACCCTGTATAACCGCTTCATTTATATACACAGTTATATTTTCAGAAATGTGCTTATAAACCCAAAAGAAGTATAGCTAGACAGTTACTTGCACACTGAGAAAGACACTAAGAAAACTTCATACACACCTATTTGATCACATTTACATCCACTAACATACTCATTGACAGTATTGCACCCACTGACACAGCCACACACACCAGTGTCAGCACTGGGACACCCAGGCACACACCAATATAGATACTAAAACACCTAGACACACACTCATATAGTCACTGACACACCTAGTCAAACATTAATGCAGCCAGTGAGACACTCAGGTATATACTGATACAGACACTGGCACATCCATTCAACCACTAATGAAATTTGTAACACAGCCAGACATGCACCAAAAGATTTATTGACACACCACTGCACACACCAACAGAGAGACTAGTACACCCAGACCCAAATGGGTGCAGACACTGACACATCCATCTAAACACTAATGCATCCAATAACACACCCAGCTAAACACTAATGCAGCCACTGACACATCCATGCATACACTGGTGTGCATGCCTACACATTCTGCCAAACACTAATACAACCACTGACACACAGGCACATTCTGATGCATACGCTGACACTCACTAATACACTGATACAGCCACTGAGACACCCAGACGCACAACAATGTAGACACTGACACACCAAGAATACACTGATACAACCACCGACACACCCAGACAAACAATAATACAGCTGCTGAGACACCCAGGCACACTCCAATTCGAGCACTGACACACAGGCACACCCTGACGTAGTCACTGAAACACCTAGGCACACACTAATACAGCCACTAACACACCCAGTCAAACAGAAATACATCTACTTACAGACCCAGGTATACACTGACACACCCAGTCAAGCACTAATGGGGCCACTGGTACGCTATTACATACCCTAATGCAAGCACTAACACAAACACAATCTAAGCCAAACAGTAATACAGCCTCTGACACACAGACACACTCTGATGTAGGCACTAAAACACCCAGGCACACACAGATACATCAACTGAAACACCCAGCCAAGCACTAATACAGTTACTTACACACCCAGGCACACACTGAGACACACATAGTAACAAAGCCAGTAAAACACTAATACAGCTACTAAGACACCAGGCATATACAGATGCAGGGACTGACACACCAAGGCATGCACTGATACCACTAATATAGCTACTAATAAACCCAGCCACACACTAATTGACAACACTGACACACCGATCCAATCTCTAATGCAACCATTGAGACTGACATGCACACACTGGTGAAGCCACTGACACACTCAGCCAAACTGTAATACAGCCACTGGCACAGAGGCACACTCTGATGCAGGCACTCACACACTCAGGCACAAACTTGTTAATATGGGATTAATCAATGTTGATGCAAATTATGATAAATTCATATCTAAGAACGAGGTGGCATCACCATTACTATGTTTCCCTGTTTTGAACTAACAATTGCACCTTATCTTAGATTTTGATTCTTCATACGCATTGATGTTTCAACTTATGTTTATTTTGATGTATCTGTAAATAACACTGTGCTAATTTGACCTAGTAATACCCGTGCATATTTCCCCACTACCAAGGTAGAACTAGTAATCCCTGTGCACATTGCCCTGTTACCAGAGTAAAACGTAACAAATTCTCTAAAAGCAGAAAAACTAGACTTGTGTAACTTAAGATCCCCTAAATGCATACATGAACAGCTATAAGTAATTGTCCCCTAAAAGACTACCCAAATTTATCATGGAATCTCACCTAAAGTATATGGTAAATAGACTAACAATGTGCTCACCTGACCCAACATCCCATCAATGATGCTGACAAACACTGAGCATATTGGACCACATTCAATTCATATAGGCACCAGATAAGCAAGGCCTTGAGGAAAATGTTCCCTGATGTGCCAAATGTAGGAGGGTTGATGGCAGACACCAGGAAACCTGAGGAGACTACAAATGATTTTCTAGATTGGATCAGAGAATGGTGGGGACAGGAGACAAGACAGCCTTGGACTGATACTGTCCCCCAGGACATATCCTTTTACAACATCCTCAGAGAGGAGCTGTCCTCTGAAATACAAAGTGGACTGGATAGCGTAGCAGGGCTAGACACCAAACCCTGGCAGAAGATACAAGTACACATATTGCATTTTCACAAAAGGAAACCTGAAACGGTCAAGGAAAAACACGCGCAATCCCAGAGGAACAAAACTAAGTTGGTCTAGCATAAACTGAGGAAGGCCAAATTGGCCACAAGCGTGCAAATGACACTAGTTCTGGAAGGATGTTCACCACAAGACTCCAGAGGGTTCCAATATAGCTATAAAGGTCTATAGTGATAGAAACAAGGGAGATTGACAGCAGTCAAACCCAGTAAAATGCTACTATTGCCACAGAATGGGCCATATGGCTAACAAATGCTGATTAAAGGCACACCAGGAGTGTAAGTGAATGAGCCAGGGCTGGGCCCCGCAAAACTTCCATCCACAAAATCTAGCCCAGAAATAAATTAATGTACCTTGTAGTTAGCCGCAGGCAAGTCAGCCCACTGCCACAATACAGCAACAGGGACCAGGTAGTTGGGTCAATGTATAGTACCAGCAACCATAGACAGGGAACCCAGCCCAACAAAGACTGGGGCCACAGCATTGGCAGGGAGGGATAATTGTTTGGAGAAGTATTACCTTTACACAGATGTAAAACCCAAATGCACAGTAAAATGTAGTAGCTCCAATGCAAAGCATCCATTTCATGCACATATCAAAATTCACTGAACCCGTAGTTCAAAGAAGGACCAATGAGATAACATAGGAGATTTAAACCTTTACTTGCACCTTAGAAGCTTAGGGTTGCTGTTCAGCTGTCGATTGGGTATCCTCACTAGAGTTTGCCATCCGGGTGCCAGCGGGATGCTAGGCCCCACTTTGCTGCTGATCCCCCAGGGTGGTTTTGGTTAGCTCCACCTCAAGAGGACAGCAGTGTGACAAAGGTGGGCAGTGTGACTCCTTTGCCAGTGCTTAAAAAACAGACACCTATGTCCCCGCATTCACAAGTCAGATGGGACGAGTTCCAGTGACCAAGTCAAAAGGTCCCCATCCTTGGGCACCCAGATGTGACTGGAAAGCATTTGTTGCATAGTCTTAGCAGCAATAGTACCCCCAGCAGCTTCCTGTCAAATGGGGGCCCCCTTTTAGTTCCAAAACAAAGCTGTCCTTCAGTGCCGAGAGCCACGCTTCCCATGCACTTGGGGTAGGGAAGATCCCATAAAACCTCACAGCACAAGCATGATTTCCAAAAGATTGCAGAGCACTGCATGGCATCACGTCAGTAGAGGGGGGTTGGCAAGACATCCAGCCATCACAGCCCATTCCCATAACCCAGGCAAACTTTGACAAGTTCTTGGCCTCGCTCCAGACTTTCCATGCAGCAATATCTTTGCCTCCTCCTCTCTCTCTCATTTCTTTCCAGCCGGGAACTGTAGGTCCAAAAGAATATGGTCTGAGGGAGAAAGGGGGTGCCAGGGAAGGAAGTCCAAAAGACCAATTACAGTTTGGAGCAGAATAGATGGCAGAAATGTGCTCAACCCGCATCAGGCCTAGCAATCAGGCAATGAGCAAGATCTCACACACACCCTTTGAAGGAAGAAACAATGCCAAATTCGAACACTGGAAATCAGAGACACACAAGGGCTGTGGAACATCTCTCCAGCCCACTCTGGCTCACAGCAAGTTAAACAACAGATCATGCAAAGATCTAGGGGGAAGCACCCGAAGACCAATAGAAATAAGTCCAAAGCTAGCCCAATGGAAGCCTCCAGAAAGGGTTGTAGCCAAGACACTATGCACCACTTGGAGGGTCACGATGCATGCCACATGTTGGGAATAGAGGGGCACACACAACCTCAGGGCACGTTGTGATCACCAACCAACGTTCAATGTGACATGCCCCTTCATATATCCCCGTACACATGTGTATCGTAAACACTGCTTACACCAGTGGCACCTCTATGCGCACACTAGAGCACTGAAGGGCTGGTGATGCCAATAGAGTACCAGTAAAAAATGTAAACTATCTACATGCTCACGAGAAACAACCCGCAACACATACTCACAGACACACACTTAGTCAGGTATGGAGAGACCCAACAACCCACAAAAATTTAAAACTGTAACCAATAACCCAATTTTTCCTAACCAGGTATCCTGAGAGAGGCCACTTTCTGGTGCCTCACTAAAATCACAGAAAACACAGGAACTCCTAAGAAATAATTGCAAGGATGCAATGTGTTTTTTCTTTTATAACAACCAATCCTAGCTCTTATCTGTTGGTTCTGTAGTTGAGCTGTAAAGTGCACCATCTCAATAGTGAACCATCACCTTCTCAGTGGCTGCACCACTACCCCTAGCAAGATCAAGAGCCACAAACTGATCCAAGGACTTTCCTCTCCAATACACCCAACAGGATCAAGAGCTACAACCTCCTCCAAAAAGTTTCCACATCCATACCCCCAACAGGATTCCGAACCACACCTTGCTCTAAAGACATGTTTTCAAACTGTTCACAGCTGAGGAACTCCCATCACCAAATGAACTTGGACATCTTTACTGGAATTTACTCAAGGTCCACAAGTTATGTGTTGTTTACATTTTGACATTCTCTGTTTGCCAAGTGTGCTACGGCATCCATGCATTTCTAAAAAGTACCCTTGTCTAATGGAGTTTATTGAGAAATCACCACAGTGTAGGCTTAGGGAACTCTCTCATGTCACCTATAATTACACCTCACCCAATACACCGTCCTTTTTTCCAACTTGTGGTATCTGTTTGCTGATGCCACGTTCACTAGTCGCAGACAGACTTTACTGTTGTGAGGTTAATTTAGCATTTACAAAGGCACATTATTTACCCATGGTCCTGAGGCCTGTGCCCTCTCACCTAATTACCTTTTGCTTTTATTCCTTTTATTATTTTAGGAAAGCTTCATTTTAGTTGAGATGTTTTTCATTCTTTTATCAGTTGCACTTCCACGCAGAAGTTATCATTCATTTCTTTGCATGACATTTTCATCCTGTGATCAACCCAAGGCTGTACTCCATATTTACCAGGTATTGCCAGTTCAAAGAGTAAATTGTCTACCCTACACCAAACAATATGTGTTGTCATGTCAGGGCAGTTCCTGGAATAACTGATATGTTATTAGAAAACATCACTCTGCCCACATCAGTGGAGAGGGAAAATTCCTTCCATCTCATGCTGTACGTCATCACAGTTTCTGGAGAAACATTTTGGTTCCTCTTCTTCTATGAGGGAGGACTCCTGACAGACTAATACACATTTCCTTCACCTCTGAATGAAGTAATGGGGGTTGGGCTTCCTTCCCAGGACCAGAAGGCTGGATTAGGGCTATCACTGCTTTTTGATCTCATGTAGAAACTTAGTAGTGTAGGTAGGGATATTAGGGACACTATTTTGATAAGATGGTGAGCTTCTTCTAGTGTTTCACGCTCCTGGTCACTTCTGTAATAACACTCTGGCCCTCATTATGAACATGGCGATCCGGACCGCCTCATATTAAACATGGGAGACCGCCACAGACGGAACTCCATCACCGTCAGGTTTCCACCGCCAGGCAGCCTAACGATGGTGGAGTTCCCTATCTGACAGGGCAGCGCTGCCCGCCGGTTAATGAACCTGTATTCTCCCAGCCTTTCCCTGGTGGTTTAGGCTGCCACGGAAAGGCTGGCGGAATGGGTGCCCTGGGGCCCCCCTGCACTGACCATGCACTTGGCATGGGCAGTGCAAGGGCCCCCGTGCACAGCCCCGTTGCACATGTCACTGCTCAATTTACAGGCATTGATATGCGCGACGGGTGCCGTCGGCAATGTTCAGGCCCAGCAGAATGTTGTTTATTGGGCCGGTGGGGTCTTTAACGTGCTGGTGGTCATTGTTTCGACCATCAGCGCCAAACTCAGTTAGTAATGACCCCCTGTGTTTTCTTATCCTCATAATCGCAATTCATGCCTCTTTATGTAGAATGCAGCTGCTTCAATACAATATATACTGCACCAAGATTCTGCTTCAGTTTGTCTGTGAATGTATGAGACTTGTATAACTGAGGGAAAGGTTATGATCTGTTCTGCCACAATTTCCCCTGATGAGTCTAGGGGGGCATATTTTAAAGCCCCTCACACCACTTTGAGCTGCCCTATCATTATTTTTGTTTACGTTAAGACAACGTTAAAAAGGCCTTTCTCCAGCACAGTATTTACAAAGTGCTGGAATGCTTGCATTACTACACTTTGTAAACCTTGCACCACATTATGCCTGTAACAGTCATAATGTATGCAAGGGGGTGTTGCCCCTCAGGTAGGCCTGAAAAAATGTTGCAGTGTAATTTACAACCTTTCACTGCTCCATTTCTTCAGCCTTTTTCAATGCCTGTTCAAAGCAGACATAAAAATGATACACCGATTTGAATCAATGGGCCTCTCTGTGCTTTGCTGCACTAGAATCAACATTTTTGACACTAGTACAGCAAAGTGCCACAGTAGCATCAAAAATGATGATGCTATTTTCCTAGTGACCGTCATGGTGCGCTGTATTGTAAATACAATGCAAATATGGTGTTGTTATGTGGGGCAGAGGCGACGCTAGAAAGTAGCGCATTGGTCCCAATATACCACTTTGTTGTAAATATGCGAAGAGTGTCATGTGATAGGCTGCCACAAATTACTCTTACCTTTGTTATTGGTGAGGTGCTTCTAGCTAGCTGGAAGGGTTAGGCAGACAGTCCCCTATACCCGGTGGTGCTGAAGCCCAAAATCCAACAGTCTTGTTACTATCATGTGAGTCTATGACATGGCGCCACCAAAGTTGGTTAGGCACTGATTTTATGGATCTCCTAAATAACTCTGTCTCAAATCATGCAAAGTCACCCTAGCTACCTTATATGGAGGTGCCTGTGGTATTAGGAAATATCCTCCTCAGCAAGATAGGTGGTACCTATTTGACACTGTAGGTTGTTCAAACTTGAACTATTAAAAGAATTCTCAAGTTTGTGTTCTATCTCTGAACAATTCAGTTCCACTTTTAAGAACTAATGGACCAAAACAGGGTTACACTCGCAGTAAACTTGAGACCCCCTCTCACAACACATCTATTAAATAATAGCCTCATAGACAAGGGAGGAGCGGTTACATTTGCCATTGCGGCTCATGACGCATACAGAACAGATTTTGTTTTATACTTGGGTCACTTTTCTAGAAGTAGATCGGAATACACTCACATTTCATCACTATGAAATCCCAAGATAAATAAAGAATTTTCACAATGTACTTGCCATTTCGGAGGCTCCCTCAGCAGACAACTGTGCCACTTGGACAGCAATGTTTTTCTACAATATATACTATCGCACCAGGTACACTAACACTTGTGGATCTTCCGGAAGTGTTAAAACAAATTCAGGATAAATATGGGGCTGCCATTGCCCTAGATCTGGGGATGCAATTAATGGGAAATGTTGCTACAGTATCCTTGACAATATTAAGTAACCTTAAACGGGAAGTAGTAGCATTGGCAGTACCGCAACAGCTCCGGGATGTTCCTGAACAGGATCAAGAGCACAAGCATCCAAAGATTATCACTGAGTCTTATACAGGTACAGGTTGGGATATTCGGGGAACCACAACTACAAGGTAAATCCAATTTGGATTCTACCAAGCAAGCAGCAGAGGGTTTTAAAAATTACTGGGATAAACAAAAACAAAAGAAAGAGAATACAAAAGAAAAAGGAGAATCTCAGCGCTTGGAGACCCCTGAGGAACGCTACAATTTGAGAAATTCCTGATAGATACAAATATATTGATGCACACCAATCTCATTCCTTTCAGGATTCACCTGATAAATACATTGAGAGAGGCAGGCATTTTCAACAAAGAAACAAGTACATAAAACCAAGAAAAGATTCACAACACTCATCTGAACCTACCTTAAAAAAGGAAAAAAAAAAACCTTCATAACAGAAAACACAATTTAAAAAGAAAAAAGTGGTAGCAATTTTGGCCAGTGTGGCAGAGGTCACCATAGTTCACTGGAATCTTCAAGAGCTTCTGGATGTGACAGCAACTAACAACTTTTTAGAAGTTGAAACCCGAATACATCTGAGTTTCCCTCCGACATAGGTTTTACAAAATAAAAATACAAACTGAGGGATACTTTGAGTGTGCAATTAAATTTATATTCTGGAAAAAACTAATGCTATGTCACGGCTGATAGGCAGAAAAGGGTTGGCCACCACAATTTGTCCATAAACCTAAGACATGGTAACAAAGTAAATTGGGCATTGACACAAGACACAGCGCTGTATCACAACCATGTAGGACGGGATAAAGACTCCCCCTACTACATAATACTGATAAGATCAAAAATATTACACACAACCACAATACCCCGTTTAATATGAAGTCAAAGCACCAGTGAGGGAAATATACAGCTTGAGTATTAGGGTCTGAAAGAACCCTGCATATCACCAATGAACAACCCTTTTTTCCCCGTAGCTAAGGTGGACCATTCGTATAGAATAGTCTTAGACTACAGACATTTAAACAGTCACACACACACACACATTTGCTATCCAAAATGCATAAAGAGCAAAAAAAACAAGATATCCAGCAGGGATAGATTTGTATTAAATATCTAAGCAAAAACCTTAATTTTTTACTGAATAGTCATTTCTTTATTACAAATAAATCAATTAAATTCTAGAGTCCACAAATCGCCTGTACATCACGAAAACATGTACAAGAATAAACCTAACAAAAGAAGCACCGTGATACATAAATTAAAAATAAAAGCTGCTTAACCATCAAGTGGCAAGCAGTCTCCATTCCAGGAAGTGACAGTTGTGGGAGGAAAAGATCCTGTTCAGTGAAGACAATTATTCACTGAGATGAAAGTTCGATCCACTCCCTGAATTATTCAGTCCAGAAATTTCCAAAATTCCAACAGTCACTCCTTAATATGGTATAGTCGGCTTTGTTATTGTCCCCAATCCAGTTGGGTTATAGGGACCGCCACTCCCTTGGTTCGTATTCTCTTTGCATATCCAAAATGCATACAGCACAGCACTCATTAACAATTTAGTGAGCAAAAAATACAAAACAACAAGTATTTTATTCTGCCAAAATATAGCCCCTCATAGCATGGTTTTGACTGCCTGCACTGCATTAGGCTTATAGAGGAATTTTTTCAAATCCCACAAGGGTATAATAACAGAACCAGACTGTTCTCAGAACGTGCAATATTCTATACTACACAACCTTGACCCTGAGGGATTGTCCTATGTAGATGACATCTACCTAACAGAGGGCATCCTGGTCACACACCTAAGATGGGTGGACTGCATTATGGTAGATTTTGCTGAAATAGGTTACAAATTTAATTTCAAGAAAACAAAAAATGCCTTTCTCAGTGTTCTGTTTTTGGGATACGCGTCATCAGAGGGGAAAGAGCCTGGCACCCCATTTTAAAAAAAAATGTGCACAGTTACAACCACCAAGCACCATCAAAAAGCTATAATCATTAGAGGGCATTTTCAATTCTGGCAGAACATACATTCCAGATTATGCACAATTCATAAAACTACAAATTTGGGCATCAGAGTAAACTCTGGTTCCATTTTGTTCACCTATGTAGCATTTAATGAAGGTGATGCAGTCCCTATAGCATACAAATCACATTTGCATTCAACAGCTGAACAATTCTTTGCTCCCACTGTGAAAAGTCTGACTGCTGTTCAGAAGGCTGTCATAAAAGAGAGACCTCTAGCTCAGGGGAAACAAATTCTTGTAATGACTCAAATACCACCATTAGAGGCTGTGACAAAAGCAGCTTTCTAAACGCAAAGGCATTACATCCACATTTGCAAAAATGGGCCACCTCTTTGACTGCCGTGGGTGTTGATTATATTTTTGATACAAAACTTCAGACACAACAGTTCCTTCAATATTAACTTGAATACCCAACACCTACAAACATTTTGCCTCTTAATCAATATCAAATTATTATTTACACTGATAGTTCAGCACACCTATTTGTAGGCACAAAACAACAATACTCTACTGCTTTGCATGGCTGTGAGCGGATTCATTAGGGATAGCAAGTTCCACCCCCAAAACACATATACGTAGTCCTTAGAGGACTACGCTGAACAATGGGCAGAGCTTAAAGCTTCATGACTGGCACTGGAACACACATATCCTGACCTCCTAACACTGATTGTGTGTAATTTGTATTATTATGTCCAGTCCTTTAATGAACACCTGCATTACAGGCAACAGAATGGGTTTAGAGATTTAAAAGGCAACACCATTAAACACAGACTCCTTTGGGGAAAGGTAGCAGATCTGAAAGAGACTCTACCAAATGCCCATATATTACATACTGTTGGTTATCAACGTGTACGAGTACATGTTGCAGGAAACACTTTAGCTAATGTGACAGCCAAGTCAGCAGTAGACACGGCTTCTGTTGCTGCGATAACTCATTCCAAGATGATGTTGGATGATGTAACAATGGCTGCTGTGAACACTTCGACTGACAGCAAGACCTTGCCGAAGGCAAATACTCTTAGCATTTAAGTGCCCACAATGTTACATTGATTATAATACCAGTGGTGGGTGATCATGTGATCCCCAACCAAGACCAAAGACTAGATCTAATAAAAGCAGTGCATGAAGGGGTTGCTTCTGCCCATGCAGGTGTGGTGGCTACAATTACATTATTGTGGAAACACTTTTGGCGGCCTGGTCTATACAAACAGACCAAACAGTATGTCCTTTATTGTGACATCTGTCAACAAATAAGACAGTCCATCTTTAGAACACCCACCAAAGAAACCCCCCTTAATTTCCAACAAAATACTACAATGCATGTACCTGGACCATTGTGGTCCACTAACACCTGATGTTGCATACAAGTACATCTTAGTCACTGTTATTGCTCCTGATTTCTATGGGTATGGCCACAATGATGAGCTGACGTTCGAGCTTTTGTTAAAGATTTGCATGTCTATATCAAGACATAGGAAGTTGTGGCTTTCCATTTGGACCAGGGCCCTGCCTTTGCCTCCAGTGCATTGAGGGACACCATGGCGACAATGGGGGTCCAGCTGTATTTCTCGTCTTAAAGTAAACATGATGGAGCTGCTGTTGTGGAGCAGAAGAACCAAGTCTTAAAACAATCCTTAACAGTACTAGCTTCAGATTGTAGTTGGCTCAACCACCTGTGCAGAGTCCAAAGGACACTTAGGCGGTCATTCTGACCGCGGCGGTCGGCGGTCGCCGCCCGCCAAGCGGTTCCCGCCGAAGACCGCTCCGCGGTTAAAAGACCGCGGCGGCCATTCTGGCTTTCCCGTGGGGCCGGCGGGCGACCGCCGGCCGGCCCAACGGGAAAGCCCCTTCAACAATGAAGCCGGCTTGGAATGGAGCTGGCGGAGTTGCAGGGGTGCGACGGGTGCAGTTGCACCCGTCGCGATTTTCACTGTCTGCAAAGCAGACAGTAAAAATCCTGTTAGGGGGCCCCTGCACTGCCCATGCCGGTGGACACCGCCAGAAACAGGCTGGCGGGAAGGCGGTCGGAATCCCCATGGCGGTGCTGCAAGCAGCGCCGCCATGGCGGATACCCTGGGCCAGCGGGAAACCGGTGGGAAACCGCCGGCTCCCCTTTTCTGACCGTGGCTTTACCGCCGCGGTCAGAATCGCCCAGGAAGCACCGCCAGCCTGTTGGCGGTGCTTCCGCCGCCCTCCGCCATGGCGGTCATGCACCGCCAGGGTCAGAATGACCCCCTTAATATTCTGCCCAGAAGGTCCTTGGGAGGGCGCACCCCATGTGAGGTTCTCTTTGGCATACGTGTGTCCTGGATTTTGATGGTCCTGATACAGTGGCGGCAAACACACCTTTTGAGATAAATGAATGTGTCACTGTCTTGCAGGAATTACAACAGTTCCATAATGAATACTCATCTGCAGGTGCCGCCTCATTGAAAATGAGGGATTCACCAACAGTATCTACCGGCTGGATTCCAAAAGTTGGGGATATAGTGCATGAAAATGTTCCTGTAAATATGGAATTTGGTCCTTCATATTGAGCACCTCTTCCAGTACTGGGAATACATGGTACCAAAACTGTTATTGTACCACTGCTGCCTGGTTCCAAGGAGAACAATTGTGTTTCAATTGAAAATGTCAAGTTACACCATGTGGCCAGTCCTACACAGTAGACCACAAGGACCCCTGAGCAGTTCCCGAACCCCTCTCACTGCTAGTCAGGATGTGCTTCTCTAGAGTTTAACCTACAGCGACAAGACTTCCCCAAGCTTAGGGAGAGTGAACAATGACATGTCTTTAGTTCGTGTGTCTACATCTGCGACAAGAAATCTCCAAAGTTCTGAGCAATAGTACTCAAATTCAATACAAACGGATGGAATCATTTGTTACGAACCACAAAGGGATACATCTGCCAGTACTCCTTCTCCAAACATGGCTTCAGTGTTTGCACAAACTGCTTCTGATGCTCAGCATCAACAAATCTTTTTAAAATTCTCCAGCATCTTTAACTGCATCTGTATCAAGAGCACATAAGCAATTCCATTGGCTTAGAACTATCTATCTGATTCATCCATGGAGCTATCTGTGGGTACTGTTAATGGTGCTTGCTTTCCCTCTTTGGGTTGGTTTTGTCATCATTTTCTTTCTGTTGATACATGGTCCCTATCTTCCTGAATGCCCTGCTGTTGAACTGGTGGATGAGGTTTTGAAGCCTCACCTGTCTTCACATAATGGCTGCAGAGACTTGTCCCTAGTGAACATTTCAATGATACCAATTCCTGATGCAATTGTTTGGGATAAAGTATCATTTAGTATATTAGGACCAATGGAAATTGTTCAAATTCCATATGTATTCAAATTTTCCATGAATTATATCATAACCCCTGAAGTGGTTTCCGATGATTGCGATGTGAAAATGTTATATTGTGTTTGAAAATTAAGATGTTTAACAAACAACAGCAAATTATGGGGAAATGATCTGCCACTTTATACATAAAGCAAAAACAACAAGTGATGGACGGAATGCTGAACATTGTCAAACACTCACCCCCAGTCATAGATCTGTGTTTAATCCATCGTTCTTTTGCTCACCATGCCACCCCAGTTTGGAGCCAGCCATATGCAAATCAGTCTTGACCCTGTTCCTCATGGGAACAGTCCAGACCGAACTGCCAAGCCAGGTCCTCACTGGACCGGAAACAAGCATCCTGGGACCGGTTTCGGGGTTTCACCCCTCATCAGCCAGGCTAGCTTGAATCCAGTGGCATGGGAAGCACGGGACCCACGTCTGGGCATACCCTTCCCACTTAGGGCGACAAAGCAAAAACAACAAGTGATGGACGGAATGCTGAACCAGGGAGAACCTGGCCTGGCAGTTCGGGCTGGACTGTTCCCATGTGGAACAGGGTCAAGACTGATTTGCATATGGCTGGGTTCAAACTGGGGTGGCATGGTGAGCAAAATAATGGATGGATTAAACCCAGATCTGTGACTGGGGGTGAATGTTTGATTGGTTCTGCATTCCGTCCATCCAGTTACGCTATCCCACAGCGTTTGTATTTTGCTTTGCTTTTGCCGCCCTAAGTGCGCCGGGTATGCCCAGATGTGGGTCCCGGGCTCACTGTGCCACTGGATTCAAGCTAGCCTGGCTGAGGAGGGGTGAAACCCCGAAACCGGTCCCAGGATGCTTGTTTCCGGTCCAGGGAGAACCTGGCCTGGCAGTTCGGGCTGGACTGTTCCCATGTGGAACAGGGTCAAGACTGATTTGCATATGGCTGGGTTCAAACTGGGGTGGCATGGTGAGCAAAATAATGGATGGATTAAACCCAGATCTGTGACTGGGGGTGAATGTTTGATTGGTTCCGCATTCCGTCCATCCAGTTACGCTATCCCACAGCGTTTGTATTTTGCTTTGCTTTTGCCGCCCTAAGTGCGCCGGGTATGCCCAGACGTGGGTCCCGGGCTCACTGTGCCACTGGATTCAAGCTAGCCTGGCTGAGGAGGGGTGAAACCCCGAAACCGGTCCCAGGATGCTTGTTTCCGGTCCAGGGAGAACCTGGCCTGGCAGTTCGGGCTGGACTGTTCCCATGTGGAACAGGGTCAAGACTGATTTGCATATGGCTGGGTTCAAACTGGGGTGGCATGGTGAGCAAAATAATGGATGGATTATACCCAGATCTGTGACTGGGGGTGAATGTTTGATTGGTTCCGCATTCCGTCCATCCAGTTACGCTATCCCACAGCGTTTGTATTTTGCTTTACTTTATACATAAAGCCAGCACCCGAGAAATGTCTGCAATGACACACAATGGAAACTTTGTCCAACTCCACCTGTGGGAAGTTCTAAAACTCATGTAGGAAGGTTTGCATATTTTTCTGGGCATAATGTCACATATGCTGTCATTTTATTTTAAATTGCCTCCTATGAAATTTCAGAATGTCCTGTTAACAGAGACCAAATTAATCTATTCTGATTCCTTTGTTTCCTATTTGGTTATTGAAGGCTATGAACATTGATTGAAGTTGATTGACTTTGAGAGTATGTGGAAAACTAGAAATTGGCAAATACAGGGATAGGAAACTTGGTTTAGAGCATGCCTTATTCCATTGCAAATTCCATTCATAAATGAAACTGTACACCAAACAAGTTATTTAGGCTTACCAAAAATTAGGGAACTGAATGCGCCCAGTATCTTCGCACCATCTAAATTTGACAAATAGTGAAAGATTTTAAATGTTACTAAAAAGTCGCTCGATGGGTGGGTCTGAAATGGGACATTTAACTTTACACCTTCCGGTCCAAACGGGTGGTTATTGTGGCTGGTCAATACAAATGATTGCCATGCGCATTCTGTAAACTTTGCAGGGGGTTTTAGAGTAAGCTGACCTGACACTCATTACTTATCATCAGAACACTCTGATATCATCTCCAAATACAGCGTGAGCAAATGATGTCAACAGTGGTTGAAATCTTCCACATTAACAGCCGTTAAAGAACACCTAAGTCTCCTGCTTCTTACATGCAATATGTAGCAAAAGCTGAAACTTTCACAAAAGAAGCTGCTGACCGGTTAAGTCAAAAAGATCAGGAAAACTTACAGAAAGCTCTAGCCAATGTAGATAATGGTATGAACCCTTTACCCAAATGGATTTACCCACCTAATAACATTGTTTCATCTGCAATCAACATCATACATAATGACATGCCATTTTTACAACATGGACAGAGTCAGCTTAGGTCCACTATGCAGTTAGGTTGTACATTACAAGTTCTGAAAAGTGGTTGCATGCCCTGGCAACACTTCTGCTCCAGGGAATTGTTTGCAGCATTCTGACGTGACAGCAACAAATAATGGCTAAGGAAGAAGCAACATATATTTTGTTAAACATCAAAAAGTTAGAGAACGTTGCCTTTCACTATGGTGTAAATACCATATGCAGTTTAGTTAATACAAAATGTTTGTAATCTGCCCATTTCAACACTACAGTTCGCCTCGTGTTTGAAGCACATTCCTGTTGGCAGATTTGATAAGCTAGGAGATAGCTATATACATGAGGTATGGGAGCTACCTTTTACCTGCAAATGTTTTAATGTCATGAAAGAGGTCTTTCTTAGCAGAAGCAAATGCAAGACTTCTGTAAGTCATTAGATGATTTGTAAACAGCTGTCCTTGCATGGAGCATGAAATGCTTCAGCTGCAAATTTAGCTTGTTGTCTGAACAGGGTCTCTTTAATTTGTCTGGCATTCAAGGTGCTCTTCAATAGGCGTTATGTGATATTAAAAAAAATCAGCAGTTGAGGTATGCGAGCCAGAATTGTCTATGTAGTTTCGGCCTCTGAAATTATTACATGTTGCACACATGTGCTTTTTCCCCCCAGATAAAAGTAGCCGAAATGTTGCCTCATATTGCTACTTCAAATGTAAATTTTAACAAACTGAGCATACTAAAGGCTTTTTTGTTTTAAAAACAGGTGGTGCTCACATCTGCCTGCAAGACAAATGCTCTCCAAGTGGCGGGGTCATCTACTGAGGTACAGTCCCTTTTAAATACAAACTTTCCAAGACATTTTGGTGTACTCATAGGTCACATTTGTAATTAATCTGACTCTTCTTGGATTGTACACTTCTCTAAGGCTGTTGTTTCTGGTTTTGTCAGCACATTTTCCTCTATATTTGGCATAAAACCTTCAGCCACCCGATCTATTTTTTAGAATATCTTTGAGGGAATTCCCTGTTACTTTGGCATTACTTGCCAGAATTTAGCTGTTGCTACTTTTCATTCGCAATAGTTGCCCATCTCAGCAAGGATTGATAGCGCTTCTACCAGCCCAACTGTGTCATGATTGCATGATGGAGTATTTTGGAGCATTACTCCTGGAAGAACTGAAGTCCAATTGGTCTTTGTCATTTAGACTAGTTCTGAATTGTATGCAGCCCATCTTTCGAAGTTTGAACTTGTACCAGAAGAGTGTCTTGCCATGCAGTGCATACCTTTTTTGGACACTGATCTGTCGATATTTTCGATGGGGGTTCATAACAAGTTACGCACAGTGAGATTGCAACTGCTACGGGAAGCTTTCTATGAGCTGCCTTTTGTGGATCAAGTGGCTCTTGGTGCTACAACCTCTACCACTGTGGAGGAAACTACCACCTCAGCCTGGGCAATGGCTGAGGCAGCAGAACATAATGCTCCATTAACTTCCTTGTCAAGGAGTTGCTTACTTTACCATCTGCCAAAGTGTGGTCTTTCCTGGAGCCAATAACAATGGATGATATTGGTGATTTAAAAAAAAAAATGATTATTGTTGATTTGCTGACATTTGGCGTTAACTGATTATCAAATTCTAGAAATTCTAAATTGAACTTTTGAATTTGCCTTAAATTTGGACTGTTTTGCTTGTCAATATGGGCATTTTATCTCATTCAATGTATTTGAGCTTGCTTTTAGTGATCAATGTAGGAAGGGTGATTTGAATTTTAGGTTTTCTTGCAGACCTCTGCAACTTTAAACCGACAATGGGGCGGGAGTGGTGAGGTTATTTGACAATTTAAACAGACACATTATTTAATCCTGGGCCTGAGGCCTGTACCCTCTCACCTAGTTAAATTTTTCTTTTGATCCTTTAATTATTTTGACAAAGCTTCATTTTAGTGGCAATTTTTTTCATTATTTTATCAGCTGTCCTTCCATGCAGAATTTGTTATTCATTTCTTTGCACAACATTTTTATCCTCTGCTCAACCCAAGGCTGTTTACAATATTTACTAGGTATTATTGGTCCAAAGAGTACATTGTCTACCTCACACAGGAAACATATGTGTTGTCACATCATGGCATTCTTAGATTAACAGATATTTTATTATAAAACACCACACTGCCTGCAACAGTATAGAGGGGAAATTCCTCTCACCTTGCCATCTCATGCTGCACGTCGTTACAGTTTATGCAGAAACATTTCAGTTCCTCTTCATCTATGAGGGATGACTCCTGGTAGACTTACAGACCTCTTCTTCACCTCTGAATGAAGGTATGGCAACTAGGCTTCCTCGCCGGGACCAGAAGATCAAATTTCTGCTTCTACTGCTATTAGCTCTCATGTAGAAACTTAGGGGGTCATTACGACCTTGGCGGTATAAGGCGCTTACCGCCGTGCAGAAGACCGCCAATACACCGCTGCGGCCACGGTAGACCGCCACAGCTATTATGACACACATCTCGGAATCTGCCGAAATTCAGACACCCACACAACACCGCCCACCAAAGGTCAGCGATAAACATGCGGAAACAAATCCTCCACCTCCACGCCCATGCTATTACGACCCACGAATCCACGCAGCGGTCTTTCAAACGCGGTATTCCATTGGCGGTACACACCGCCGCCCTCAAAATACACACACATCTCCAAAACACCGCCACATTGGACATTTCGAAATACACACACCTGATACACATACACACAGCACTCCCACACACCCAATACAATATAAAACACACACCCACATCACACACAAACCCCTACGACCACATTTTCTGAGAGAAGGCCAGAGAGAGACAGCACAGAATAGAGAACCCCATCACACAGAGGAACACTACACCATCACCCACACAACACCCACGCACAAAACACCACATACCACTACACTCACCACACTCATCAACACATACACCACCCCACACATCACACACACCACCCCATGGCACGCCAAAGACACCCCCGCTTCTCTGAGGAGGAGCTCAGGGTCATGGTTGAGAAAATCATCCGGGTAGAGCCACAGCTATTTGGATCACAGGTACAGCACACATCAATGGCCAGGAAGATGGAGCTATGGCAAAGAATAGTCGACAGGGTCAACGCTGTGGGACAGCACCCAAGAAATAGGGAGGACATCAGGAAGAGGTGGAACGACCTACGGGGGAAGGTGCGTTCTACGGTATCCAGGCACCACATCGCGGTACAGCGGACTGGTGGCGGACCCCCACCTCCTTCCCCACAACTAACAACATGGGAGGAGCACGTCTTGTCCATCTTGCATCCTGAGGGCCTCGCAGGAGTCGTTGGAGGAACGGACACTGGTAAGTCAAATTTCAACTATCATATCCCCCACCCTACCTGCATGCTATCACACACCCCCACCCTCACACCCTCCCCTATCACTCCAAATCCTCACCTATCTACCCATGACACCAACCACCCATCCCAACCCCAAAACCTGCATGACCTAACTAAGCATGGATACCCATCACTAA
This sequence comes from Pleurodeles waltl, assembly GCF_031143425.1. Classification (NCBI taxonomy): domain Eukaryota; kingdom Metazoa; phylum Chordata; class Amphibia; order Caudata; family Salamandridae; genus Pleurodeles; species Pleurodeles waltl. The sequence goes on from NC_090446.1 coordinate 823,109,063, forward strand.
AGCATGCCCACTGCACAGACCCACAACACCCCCCAACTATCACCACACAAGCCCCCACACAGGAATGCCTGCACTGGGGTACACGCACACCCAAACATTGCACATCATGAAACACACACATGCAATAATCATGTACTCATACCCCGCAGGAACCCGAAGGAACGTCACCACACCAGAGGGGCCAGACAACACCACTCCACCCCCAGAAGAGGCCCACAGTGACAACAGCAGCTCTGCCCCACTGGATCTTGATGACCAGCCCGGACCATCGTGGGCCTCCGGACAGTCGGTTCCCCTTGCCCAGCCACAGCCCAACACCGAACTGCCATCCTCTGGGAACACCAGCACAGCACCCACCCAGCGGGCCTAAACCTCCCTACCCAGGACAGGTCAATCAGCAGTGTGTCCACCACTACAGGGCACCCAGGCGAACCCACCACCCCAACAACAACAGGGACTTGGGGGCAGTGGTAGTGGGCACACGGTCCAGGGGACGGAGGCACAGGAACACAGGGGAACTGGGAGGGCTGCTGTGCGACAGAGGGAGGACAGGCCAAGGGAACCTACTCTCAACGAGGCCCTCTCCTCCATCATGGGAGCATACCACCACTCCCAGGAGACGATGGCAACGGTACTGGCCAAGTTGCAGGAGACCCTGCGTCTGCAGGAGGAACAGTATTTAGGGTTCAGGGAGGAGCTCAGGACCATCGGCTCCGCCCTGGGCACCATTGTAGGGGTGCTGACGGACATTCAAAAGACCTTGAGGGACACCGTGGCACTCCAAGGGGCCCCTGACTCTAGCCAGGACGATGAAATGCCCACCACCTGCGCTGGCGCTAGTGGACAGGACGCACCGCCACAGGACCAACACACCAGCACCCCATCCCCTGCAGACGGACCACCACCACGCAAGTGGGCCCTGAGATCCAGGAACAGGACAGAGCAAGATGGCAAGACCCCCGCCAGGAAATAAGACCACCCTGATCGTCCTCCCACTGTCCCACTTTGTTACCCTGTCCAAATCGGAACTGCCCCAGCTCCACTTCCAATGGCCAGATGTGCAATGTACCTGTGAGACTAATAGACTGGACTCTGCCATGGACATTCCTCCCACCCTCACCCATCCCCATTTCACAACCCCCTTTCATTGTTATGCACTTAAATAAACACCCTTGAAACACTAATAAAACTGGAGTCAGTCAATGTTTGTGAACTTTGTATTGTCAATTACAGTGTTAAAAAAGGTTACCCATTGGAAGGCCAACATACCAATGTCACACATCACAAGCCTTTCAAGGGTGCAAGCTGTTGACATGTAGGTTACCACAATAGTGAAACTGAAATGGAAGGGGACAACTCAGTTAACAAATAGGGAGTGAAATGTAGGTACAGGATAGAGGTAGACGTGTGAAAGTTAATAATATGTGAAACATGAAAATGTACTCACCTGTGTCTCACTGAAAATATTGCTGTATGACTGACTCCCTGTTGTCGTTTTCATCTTCATCAGCTTCCTCCTCATCACTGTCCACAGGCTCCCCAGGCTCCCCCGCTGCAACAACACCGTCATCTGGATCATCCGCCTGCAGAAAAGGCACCTTCCGTTGCAATGCCAAGTTATGGAGCATGGAGCAGGCGATGATGATGTTGCACACCTTCTTCGGTGAGTAGAATAGGGATCCACCAGTCATATGGAGGCACCTGAACCTGGCCTTCAGGAGGCCGAAGGTCCGCTCGATCACCCTCCTAGTCCGCCCATGGGCCTCATTGTACCGTTCCTCTGCCCTGGTCCTGGGATTCCTCACTGGGGTCAATAGCCATGACAGGTTCGGGTAACCAGAGTCCCCCAATAGCCATACACGGTGCCTCTGGAGTTGACCCATCATATCAGGGATGCTGCTATTCCGCAGGATGTAGGTGTCATGCACATAGCCAGGGAACATAGCATTTACCTGCGAGATGTACTGGTCTGCCAAACAGACCATCTGGACATTCATGGAATGATAACTCTTCCTGTTCCTGTACACCTGTTCATTCCTGCGTGGGGGGACCAGAGCTACATGGGTCCCATCAATGGCACCTATGACGTTGGGGATATGTCCAAGGGCATAGAAATCACCTTTCACTGTAGGCAAATCCTCCACCTCAGGGAAAATGATGTATCTCCGTACGTGCTTCAGCAGTGCAGACAACACTCTGGACAAGACGTTGGAAAACATAGGCTGGGACATCCCTGATGCCATGGCCACTGTTGTCTGAAAAGACCCACTAGCAAGGAAATGCAGCACTGACAGCACCTGCACGTCGTGGGGGATTCCAGTCGGATGGCGGGTTGGTGACATAAGGTCTGGCTCCAACTGGGTACATAGTTCCTGGATTGTGGCACGGTCAAACCTGTAGGGCCCGATGACATGTCGCTCTTCCATTGTCAACAGGTCCACCAGAGGTCGGTACACCGGCGGGTTCCGCCATCTTCCAATATGTCCCAACTGACGGTGCCTAAGAAGAACAACAGCGAAGAAACTGTCAGCATTCCTCCAGGTATGTACCCACAGTCACACACAAGACTACAACAGACTATTAACCCATCTGGGAAAGGTTTTGAGTGTAGGCCTCGGTATGTGTGACGCAGTAGTAATTGAAGCCATGTGGGCCCCTGAAATGGCGGCTGCCTGACCTCTAAACTGGGACAATGGGATTGTGGGGTAACTGCGCTGGCGTTGGACACCGTCGCGGTAGGCGGTCGTAGAGCGCGGCGCAATGCTGCATTAGTTAACATTGGACCCTATGGGTCCCAGGAGCCAATGAACAAGTGAGCCGGCGGTGATGGTGCGCCCCGCTGCGGATGTCACCGCCGCGGACGTCACGACCATTTTCTATCTCTTCAATCACTAGATACCTGACCTTCGACAGGAGAGGACCTACACTGCTAGTGCTGCTGTGACCTTGGTCTGGAAGCGACGATGGCTGCTGCGTTTGGGGAAAGGGCCCATGCCTTCACTGCACAGGAGTTGGAGAAACTTGTGGATGGGGTCCTCCCCCAGTACACGCTACTCTACGGTCCTCCAGACCAACAGGTTAGTACACAGGGAGCACGTTGTATGGGCTAGGCTTGGGTGGAGAGGGCTGGGTGGATGAGGGAAGGGGGCATAGTACATAGAACAGTTATGCATGGGGATGAATGGGCCACTGGGATAGAGTTGGGAGGGGGCCAATCACAACGACGGTGCAGTAGGTAATGACTGTCTTCTTTCCTTGTGCATGTCATGTAGGTCAGCGCCCACCAGAAGAGGGACCTTTGGAGTGCCATCGCCAAGGAAGTCCGGACCCTGGGGGCCCACCAGAGACGGGGCACCCACTGCCTTAAGAGATGGGAGGACATTTGCCGCTGCAGTAGGAAGACGCCGGAGGCTCAGCTGGGGATGGCCTCCCAATGTGGGAGGGGTGCCCGTCGCACCATGACCCCCCTGATGTTCCGGATCCTGGCGGTGGCCTACCCGGAGTTGGATGGGCGCTTAAGGACATCACAGCAGACACAAGGGGGTGAGTACTACCTCATCATATGGACTTTGCGTGCAGTGGAGGTATCTGGGTGGTGGGTTGTGAGTGTCCCTAGGCCAGGGCGAGTTAGGTAGGCAAGGCCCCTCCATTATGTAGGCCATGTGGCACTCTACCCCAGCTCAAAACAGAGGGACGTTGATGTATAGTTGCCCCTTTGCCATCCATGTGGGCAGATTACTACCATTGCCATGTAGGCCATATCCCAGAAATAGCATGTGCAGAGGTCAGGAGCATGGCGTAATGCATGGGGCTTCTGCGTCTGTCTTGTCCGCCAACGGTAGCGGTATGCCATGCACTAAAACTTTCTTTCTTCTGTCTCCCCCCTTTTCCTGCTCTCCCTGTCCTTTTGTACATCAGCATCAACAGGCGGAGGTACAGTGGCACCGGAGCACGAGGGAGCTGCATCCCACATGGCCATGGAGGGCCACACCACAGACTCTGAATTCACCAGTGGGACGGAGGGCAAGGGGAGCTTCACGTCGGCCACCAGATCACCAACCAGCGACACAGACTTGTCCGCCGATGGGAGCTCCCCTGTGGTGGCGGCACCATCTGTGCGCCCCACTTCTATAGCTACAGCCGCCACCTCCCCTACCAGCACCGCCCTCCCAGCAGCCCCTCAGCGTGTATCCCGTGCCCGCTCACCCAGGAGGGTGGGCATCACCTTCGCCCCAGGCACCTCAGGCCCTGCCCCAGTCACCCCTGCTGCCCTCAGTGAGGAGGCCATTGACCTCCTCAGGTCACTCACTGTTGGGCAGTCTACCATTGAGAATGCCATCCAGGGTGTAGAACGAGAGTTGAAACACGGTAATGCATTCCTGGAAGGCATTCATTCTGGTCAGGCTGTCCTTCAGCGAACCCTGCAATCTCTGGCTTCAGCACGGATGGCAGCCATTGTCCCTGTGTCCAGCCTCCCCCTTCCAACGTCCTCCACCCAGACCCAATCCCCTGTACCCAAGCCCATCCCAAGCACACCTACAGACCAGCATGCACACAAGTCAACACCCAAAAGTAGCTCAAGCAAACATAGGCACCACACACACCACAGGCACTCACACAAGCATCACACCCATACAGACACACCAACATCCACTGTCTCCACTGTGTCCCCCTCCTCCTCTTCTCCCTCCTCCCTCCCAGTCTCGTCTACACACACACCTGCATGCACCACATCTACATGCACTAGGACTCGCACCAGAACACCCAGCACCACAAGCCGCTCACCTGCACTCACCACCTCCACTGCCATTTACACGTCCCCTGTGTCCTCTCCCAATGTGTCTGTGAGGCCCCCTCCCAAAGTACACAAACGCTGGCAATCACTCACCCAACATCCATCCACCTCACGACAGCCTCCAGTACCTGCACCTGCACCCAAAACACCTAAAGTGACACCTCCTACAACCACCTCCTCTACCTCCACTCCCAGACCCCCTCCAACAACCCATCCCAGTGTCCGTCAGAAGCTGTCCCTCTGTCAAATTGACCTGTTTGCCCCCACCCCCCCTCCAGTTCATCAGTCCCGTCGTAGCGCCTCAGCCAAAAAGCCTCCAGTACCTGTGGTGCGTGTTTCAGGTTTTTGGAGTGCACCGTCCACCAGGGCAGGCAGTAGGACCCGGAGCCAAGGCACTGTCAGCCCAATCCCTGTAAAGGCACCGAAATTGGAGAGTGGACGACGGGACCGTGTCAAGACTCCTGGTGGGACAACAAGTGAAATGGGATCAGCGCGATTGGTGAGTCAGCTGTAACTCCAAAGAAGGTGGGGAAGGTTCCGAGGAAGTCTGCCCAGCCTGTTGTGAGTGTCACGGCAGAGAAGTGCGCCATCATTTCGGGCGGTCCAGACACAACCGCCAGCACCGTCGTTACTGGTCCAGAGACCACTGCCAGAGTCATTGCCCAGGAGGGCCCAAGTATCGTTACTGGTCAGGAGACCACCGCCAGAGTCAGTGCCCATGAGGGCCCGAGTATCGTCACTGGTCAGGAGACCACCGCCGGAGTCAGTGCCCAGGAGGGACCAGGATCCAACAGCCCCGCTGGGCGACGATGGAACGTCATGCCACACCCCAATGTCCAGTGTGGAGTTCGTCATGCCACACACCAATGTCCAGTGTGGAGTTCGTCATGCCACACCCCAATGTCCAGTGTGGAGTTCGTCATGCCACACACCAATGTCCAGTGTGGAGTTCGTCATGCCACACACCAATGTCAGTATCTGAACCGCCATCTCAGGCTACCGCTGAACAGTCCATAGCCAGCCATGTCAAAGCACCGCTGAACAAGGGCAAGACCGCCATGGTGAAGACCGCTGAACAGTCCATAGCCAGCCATGGCAAAGCACCGCTGAACAGTCCATAGCCAGCCATGGCAAAGCACCGCTGAACAAGGCCAAGACCGCCATGGTGAAGACCGCTGATCAGGGCAAACACCGTGTGGGTATGAAGAGGCCGCCACATCAGGCATCCTTCTCCCATGTGCAGCTGGGACAGTGACAGGACAGGAACTTTCACGGGGAGATTCATCCAGTCTGGCCACCAATCCCACCCAGTACCAGTTGAGAACTGCATCTACTTGCGTCAATGTGGCTTTGCACTCCCCAGGATGGTCCAGTGGGCAACCCACCCACTGTAAAGACTTGAGAGACTGTGGCTTTGCACTCCCCAGGATGGCACAGTGGGCAAGCCACCCACTGTAGAGACTTGAGAGACTGTGGCTTTGCACTCCCCAGGATGAAGCAGTGGGCAAACCACCCACTGTAGAGACTTGTGAGACTGTGGCTTTGCACTCCCCAGGATGGCACAGTGGGCAAACCACCCACTGTAGAGACTTGAGAGACTGTGGCTTTGCACTCCACAGGATTGAACAGTGGGCAAGCCACCCACTGTAGAGACTTGAGAGACTGTGGCTTTGCACTCCCCAGGATGGCACAGTGGGCAAGCCACCCACTGTACAGACTTGAGAGACTGTGGCTTTGCACTCCCCAGGATACATCAATGGGCATGGAGCCCCGTCGTGGATCTGGCTTTGCAGTCATGTGGCTGAGGTGCCCCCCCATCCCTTCCCCCTGAGGTGCCTGTAGTGTTTCAATCTGATGCCCCGGCAGTGTTCTCTCGGATTTCGGTCAGGTATCTATTGTGGGCCTTGCCCATGCATTTTTGGACTGTTGGTGCACGGACATTGTTGTGTACATATCTGCACTACTTCTTGTATTGTATATATAAATATGACAGATTCTGAGATATGATTCAGTATATTTTTATATGACATGTATATTGGCACATTACAATATTTGAATAGATCTCGCTTTGTCTTTGCATTCTTCCGGGGGGATTGTGGGTTGTTAATGTGATATTTTTGACTGCATTGGTGTGTATGTTGTACTATGCGAGGGTGGGGGTGGGGGTGTTGGGTGGATGTCCCCCTAACTTTTGCCTCCCCATGACGTAGATGCAGTACTCACCGGTATGTTCTGCGCCTACATTGCTGTTGTTCGTACAGGAGCAGAAAGACAAAGGCAGGTAGTATTTGGAGTTCCGGCTCCATGGAGTCGTCGTTCCTCGTGGAGTGTGTTGAGGGGAGCGTTTTCCCATACCAAAGGCTGTTTCCGCCGTGTTTTTATCCACGGTGAATCCGTCCCGGAAAAGGTGGCGGATTGGTGTGTTGTAATAGTGTGGGCGGTACTTTGTCTCCCGCCTGTCTGTTGGCTGTGACCGCCACGCTGTTTGTCTGTACCGCCGTGGCGGGCGAAGTGTTAAAGTGGCTGTCTTTGTTGGCGGTTACCGCCAGGGTCGTAATTCCCTTTTTTTGTCCGCCGGCCTGTTTGCGGTATTACCCCACCCTTTACACCGTCCGCCAGGGTTGTAATGACCACCTTAGTAGTGTAGGTAGGGATATTAGGGACACTGTTGTGAAAAGATGGTGAGTCTCTTCTTATGTTTCACTTTCCTGGTCACTGCTATGATAATGCTGTGTATCATTCTCCTTATAATCACAATTCATGATTTCTTTACCTCAAATGCAGTTCCTTAAAATTAAATATATATTGAATGAAGATACTGCTTCTGTTTGTCTTTGCATGTATGAGACCTGTATAAATGAGAGAAAGGTGCACAATCTTTTCCACCACAACCCAAAAGGGTTAGGCTGACAGCTGACACATATTGTGGGAACTTACTCAGGGGGTCATTCTGACCCCGGTGGGCGGCAGTCACCGCCCGCCTGGCGGGAACCGCCATTTGTCCGCACCGCGGTCAAAAGACCACTGGTGCTATTCCAACTTTCCCGCCGTCCCAGCGGGAAAGAGGCCTGCAACACTGAAGCCGGCTCCGAATGGAGCCGGCGGTGTTGCAGGTGTGCGACGGGTGCAGTTGCACCCGTCGCGCTTTTCACTGTCTGCTAGGCAGACAGTGAATAGCAGGCTGGTGCCCTGTTAGGGGGCCCCTGCACTGCCCATGCCAGTGGCATGGCCAGTGCAGGGGCCCCCAGGGGCCCCTCGACACCCGTTCCTGCCATCCTGTTCCTGGCGGTAAAAACCGCCAGAAACAGGATGGCGGGAAGGGGGTCAGAATTTGGGCAACCGGGGGAAATCCGGCGGGAAACCGCCGGACCCGTTTTTCTGACCGCGGCTTTACCGCCGCGGTCAGAATGGCCCAGGAAGCACCGCCAGCCTGTTGGCGGTGCTTCCGTCGTCCCCGGCCCTGGCGGTCTTTGACCGCCAGGGTCGGAATGAGGGCCTCAGTCTGCTGTCACCCAAAATCCAGCAGTCTTTCTGCTATAGTATGAGTCTACGACAATACGTATCTCAAGAGATAGCCCATGAAAAAGCAAAATGCCTTCTCCACGTGTACCTATGTAGGATTAGGGCCAAAATGCAACCTAATAGAATATAGCCCCACAGGGTTATAGCAAATCTGACAGCTATCAGACCAATTCCCCAGCATTGTACCTTCTCACTGAGTCTAGTGATATGCAAACTGAGTTAGATAGGATGTGCTGGAAAGGCACCATAGGGGAAAATACTGTTTTGCCACAAGGCATTCCTGAAAAAGTTTTTAGAAGGTAGTAAAACCACCTACCCAGTGCACAAACACATTCACTCCTGCCTCCATCTGTGGTCCCAGGGTAGGCCTTAGCGTATCTGGGGCCACTTTCGCTAACAACAAATGGTTCCAGACATGGAGTGCAAGGCTATCCACCTTGATGATATGAAGAGAAATGTGCCTCGTAGAGATGGGTTGAATACGAGCAAAGATACCCCTTTGTCAGGAAATCTGGGACACTGAAATATAAATATGTGGATAGAAGGGAAGGAGCAACCCCTAACTTATTGAAACCCACACTGAATTACTTATGTTTCCAAGGCAAAGGAACCGTTTTGCTGGGCACGCACAAAAACTGTGGCACAATCCTGCACATTTTAAACATGCAATGGGGTCCCTTTACACTGATGGACGCCTACTGGAAATACAGTGAGCTTGCTTGCAGCCAGCTCATACCCAGATGGTGTGGCCTCTGCTCCATCATCATCAAACATACCTCAACTCTGGTCTGTCCTACCCATACACTCAGCCATACAGTCACGACAAAGCCATCACTCACACATACAGCAACAAACATCGCCACTCATTCATGCATACAGCCACTCTCACAGCCACTTATACACTTGTACACCCACTCACACACCCACTCACTCACCGATACAGCTGCTCATACATTCACTCACTCTTCCATACAGTCAATGAAACAGCCATTTACTTATGCGTGCTGCCACTCATACACTCACTCACTCACTCACTCACTCATACAGTCACTGACTCCGACAGTCACTCATCAGTATGGTCACTCACAAACTCACTCATACAGTTACTCACATACCTACTTATCCACCCATACTGCCACTCACTCTCTGAAAACTGGGTTGTTTCCAATCAGACAATTCAGAATAATAAACACACACTGCTTCCAGTGGTAGATTTATTATAACAGGTACCCAGATGGCACCTTAGAGATTCCCCTTGCAAAACCTAACAGCCCTGGCATGGTTGCTGACTGGTTTTTACCAGCCTGCCACTTCCAGACATAAATATGTATTCTTGTGGTGAGAGCCACTGGTTGGGGGTGTTACAGGCAGACACCCGGGCCCAGTGGTCAGCTTCAAAGGCTTTACCGCCTTTGCAAACTCTGACCTCTGACTCAGATGCTAGAAGCAGGTGGCTGCACAATGGTATTTTCCCCACTTTGCTTGGGAAAACTTAGTCTGAGTAAGAGGAGTGACTCCACTCAGTCTGTACCCTCCCCCAGGTGTGGCAGACAAGGTGACCACACCATTTTATTTTCCTCCATCTTGGATGGCAGGAAAATAGCCTATCGGGGTTAGGGGTGTGACTCTTTACCACAGGCAGTATTCACATAGTGGTTGTAGCCATCCTAAGGTAATTGGCCCAATGGCCACTAAAAGTTACTCCAGTTAATGCCCACTAAATACAGTATTTAATGGGCATCCCTAGACCTGCTAATGAGATTCAACAGGTATAAGAAGACCAGTAACAGACAAGACCCAAGGCTCAAGAACAGAAGTCCTGCTGCAAAAATAAAAAGGGTGTCAAACCCTGCCTGCTGTACCCAGGACTCGACAATCACCACTGAGGGGTAGACTGGACATCAGATGACCTCTAAGAAACCAAAGAGGACCTTCAACCTTCTAGGAATTGCCATGAACCTTCCTCTAGAGTGAAGGCATTGCTCCCTATACTCAGAAGGCAAGAACTAGTGAAGTCCAGTTCACTGACAGGATGCTGGCCAATGAACTGGACACAGCAGCCAGGCCATATTGCACCTGATGGACCAGCAAGACATGCTCTGCCAGTTTAACAAGTTTGGTGGCACTGTAACCTCCTGTGGCTGAGACGTGCCATAGCCCAGTGTACTTGACTCCCAACATCGGGCACTGAGAAGAAAAGTTCACTCCAGACTCTCCAAAGACCAGAAGCAAGGACCAGTCAAGGGGCTTCAGGACACCTAAGAGCCACCCCCAGAGTGGCCCTCCTGACCAGAAATCCACCCTTAAATTGAACTGCACCTACCTCCAAAATCTCCTTGATGCACAAACACTTGGCTGGCCCATCTGCACTGCACCTGGTCTCCCTAGCCCCTGCATCAGAAAACCAGATGTGCTCTAGGAGTCCCTAACCCCTTGCAACCACCTACACTCCAAGATGACCCACCAGACATACCTTTAAGCCCACCTTTACAATGTGTTTCCAAGTGGTCCCCTTCTCTGTTCTGCACCAGCTTCAAAACTTTTAGGGCCTTATTTATACTTTTTGGTGCAAAACTGCACTAACGCAGTTTTGCACCAAAAAGATTTGCAATGGCTTGCAAAGGGTAGGCTAGCGTAAAAAAAATGACATTAGGCAGGTTAGAGTTAAAATAAATTACTCTAACCAGATTAGTGTAATTTTTTTACGCTAAGGAGCACATTTATACTATGTTTGCACTGAATTAACGTCATTTTGTTTTACTCTCATTCGGTGCAAAACGTACTCCATATTTATACTTTGGCGCTAGACTCGTCTAGCGCCACATTTATGGAGTTAAAGTCAATGGCGCTAATTCGGTGCAAACAGAGTATAAATATGCCCCTTAATTCCTGCTTGAACTGGGAACCGCCTGAACTTCTCCGTCAGGCCCACAAGACATCTCGACGACCTCGACCTAAAAATAGAAGGGGACACTTGTGAGAGCATTGCCTGATTTTAAATGTATTTTTAAGTTTTTCTAATTGATTTCTATGGTGTGTAATTAAGTACAAAAGACTATTTTTGCTAAACTTTGAAAAATCGTAACTTAAAAAGTACTTACCTGAATTTGTTGTTCTTGGTCTTGAAAATTTCTTAAAAATCTGAAGTATTTTTGTAAACTGGCCTTGAGGTATTCTTTTGAATGTGTGTCTACATTTATTTATACTGTCAGTACAACAAATGTTTAGCACATCTCCAAAATAAGCCTAACTACTTGCCCACACTATCACAAACACAGAACTTTAGGTGGTCTGCTTTTTACCTCTGGATACCAAGGTGGGGGTGGCTTGAATTCACTACATAGTGCACATTGTTTTTATACACTATATAGAGAGCAAGCCTCCCACAACATACACTCACACACAAATACTCGCATATCAATACATTATCTTTACAATTATTGACACACAGCTACTCATTGACTCACACAGCCACTGACATTACCACTCAGTTATCCATATGGGACTCACCCATCTATTCAGAGACCAATAAAGCCACACACATGCCCAGTTACAGACTTATACAGCCACTCACACACCCACTCATACGTCTGTACAATCACTCACATACCCATTTACAGAACCACACAGCCACTGACACACTCATTCAATCACTCATACAAACACTCACCTACCCATACACTCAGCCATACAGTCACGACAAAGCCATCACTCACACATACAGCAACAAACATCGCCACTCATTCATGCATACAGCCACTCTCATAGCCACTTATACACTTGTACACCCACTCACACACCCACTCACTCACCGATACAGCTGCTCATACATTCACTCACTCTTCCATACAGTCAATGAAACAGACATTTACTTATGCGTGCTGCCACTCATACACTCACTCACTCACTCACTCACTCATACAGTCACTGACTCCGACAGTCACTCATCAGTATGGTCACTCACAAACTCACTCACTCACTCATACAGTTACTCACATACGTACTTATCCACCCATACTGCCACTCACAAACACATACAGGGACTCAGACACCGACTCACACACGGAAACACAAAGGCACACAGCCACTCACATAATGGGGGTCATTACAACATTGGCGGTAAAAGGCGCTTACCGCCGTGCAGAAGACCGCCAATAACCGCTGCGGCCGTGGAATTCCGCCACAGCTATTATGACCAACATCTCAGAATCCGCCGAAATCCAGACACCCACACAAGTCTGCCACACCAAAGGTCAGTGTTAAACTGGTGAAAACAAAACCTCAACCTCCACAACAACAGAAACACGCCCATGCTATTACGACCCACGAATCCACGTGGCGGTCTTTTAACCGCAGTATTCCATTGGCGGTACACACCGCCGCGCTCAAAATACACACACTTCTCCCAAACACCGCCACATTGGACAATTCCAAATACACACACCTGATACACATACAAACAACACTCCCACACACCAAACACAATATAAAACACAAACCCACATCACCCACAAACCCCTACGCCCAACAATTAGAGACGAAGGCCAGAGAGAGAGCACAGAATAGACAACCCCGCCACACTGAGGCACACAACACCATCACCCACACAACATCCACACACAAAACACCACACACCACTACACATCACCACATTCATCACCACATACACCACCCCACACATCCCCTACACCATCCCATGTCACTCCAAAGACACCCCCGGTTTTCCGAGGAGGAGCTCAGGGTCATGGTGGAGGAAATCCTATGGGTAGAGCCACAGCTATTTGGCTCACAGGTGCAGCACACAAGCATAGCCAGGAAGATGGAGCTATGGCGCAGAATAGTGGACAGGGTCAACGCTGTGGGACAGCATCCAAGAAATTGGGAGCACATCAGGAAAAGGGGGAACGACCTACGGGGGAAGGTGCATTCAGCGGTCTCCAGGCACAGCATCACGGTTCAGTGGACTGGTGGCGGACCCCCACCTCCTCCCCCACAACTAACAACATGGGAGGAGCAAGTCTTGACCATCATGCATCCAGAGGGCCTCGGAGGAGTCGGTGGAGGAATGGACACTGGGAAGTCAAATCTTAACTATCATATCGCCCACCCTACCTGCATGCTATCACACACCCCCACCCTCACACCCTCCCCTGTCACTACAACTCCTCACTAATGTACTAATAACACAAACCACCCATTCCAACACCAAGTCCTGCATGACACAACTAAGCATGGTCACCCCTCACTAAAGCATGCTCACTGCACATACCCATAACATCCCCCCAACCATCATCACACAAGCCCCCACACAGGAATGCTTGCACTGGTGTACACAGTGAGCCACCAATTGCACACCATGACACACACACATGCAATAAGCATGCACTTATGCCCCTGCAGGATCACAAAGGACCGTCACCACACCGGAGGGTCCAGACAACTCCACCCACAGAAGAGGCCCACAGTGACGACAGCAGCTCTGCCCTACTGGATCCTGATGACCAGCCCGGACCATTGTGGGCCTCGGGACAGTCGGTTCCCCTTGCACAGGCACAGCCCAACACTGACCTTCCACCCTCTGGTAACACCAGCACAGCACCCACCCAGCGGGCCCATACCTCCGTACCCAGGACATGTCAATCAGCGGTGTGTCCACCACTACAGGGAACCCAGGATAACCCACCACCCCAACAACAACAGGGACCTGGGGGCAGTGGTAGTAGGCACACAGTCCAGGGGACGGAGGCACAGGAACACAGGGGAACTGGGAGGGCCGCTGTGCGACAGGGGGCATATAGGCCAAGGGAACCCACTCTCCACAAGGCCCTATCCTCCATCATGGGAGCATACCACCACTCCCAGGAGACGATGGCGACGGTCCTGGCCAAGTTTCAGGACACCCAGCACCTGCAGGAGGAGCAGTATTTGGGGTTCAGGGAGGAGCTCAGGACCATCAGCTCCGCCCCGGGGCACCATCGTAGGGGTGCTGAAGAACATACAGCAGACCTTAAGGGACACCGTGGCACTCCCAGGGGCCCCTTGACACTAGCCTGGACGATGAACTGCCCACCACCTCCGCCGGCGCTAGTGGACAGGACGCCCTGCCACAGGACCACCACACCAGCACCCCACCCCCTGCAGACGGACAACCACCACGCAAGCGGTCCCTGAGATCCAGGAACAGGAAAGAGCAAGATGGCAAGACCCCCGCCAGGAAATGAGACCACCCTGATTGTCCTCCCACTGTCCCACTTTGTTACCCTGTCCATACTTTAACTGCCCCAGCTCCACTTCCTTTGCCCATATGGCCAGTGCAACTGTGTGACCAATGGACTGGACTCTGCCATGGACATTCCTCCACCGTCCCCCATCACCATATTACAACCCCCCTCCATTTTTGAGCACTTAAATAAACACCCTTGAACCACAAAACAATCTGGAGTCAGTCTGTGATTTGGTAAAATGTATTATCAATGACAGTGTCAAAATGCGTTTCTAGTTGTAAAGCCAACATACCTATGTCACACATCACAAGTCCTTGAAGGATGCAAGCAGATAACATACATTGGTAACCACACCTGTGAAACCGTAATGGAAAGGTACAACTCAGTTACCAAATAATGCTATGAAATTACACACAGGATAGAGGAAGACATGTGACAGTGAATGTAATGGTAAAAATGAAAATGTTCTCACCTGTGTGTCACTGGAAATATTTCTGTATGACTGACTCCCTGTTGTCGTTGTCTTCTTCCTCAGCTTCCTGCTCATCACTGTCCACAGGCTCCACAGGCTCCACAGGCTCCACAGCTGCCACAACACCGTCATCTGGACCATCCTTCTGCAGAAAAGGCACCTGGCGTCGCAAAGCAAGATTGTGACGCATCGAGCAGGCGATGATGATCTGGCACACCTTCTTTGGTGAGTAGAATAGGGATCCACCTGTCATATGCAGGCACCTGAACCTGGCCTTCAGGAGGCCGAAGGTGCGATCGATCACCCTCCTAGTCCGCCCATGGGCCTCAATGTCCTGGGATTCCTTACTGGGGTCAATAGCCAGGACAGGTTGGGGTAACCAGAGTCCCCTAATAGCCACACACGGTGCCTCTGGAGCGACCCATCATATAAGGGACGCTGCTATTCCGCAGGATGTATACATCGTGCACTGAGCCAGGGAACATAGCATTTACCTGCAAGATGTACTGGTCTGCCAAACATACCATCTGTACATTCATCGAATGATAATTCTTCTGGTTCCTGTACACCTGTTCACTCCTGTGGGGGGGGACCAGAGCTACATGGGTCCCATCAATAGCACCTATGATGTTGAGGATATGTCCAAGGGCATAGAAGTCACCTTTCACTGTAGCCAAATCTTCCACCTCAGGGAAAATGATGTATCTCCTTATGTGTTTCAGCTGGGCAGCCAACACTATGGACACCACGTTGGAAAACATAGGCTGGGACATGTTGTCTGAAAAGACCCACTTGCAAGGAAATGGAGCACTGACAGCACCTGCACGTCAGGGGGGATTCCAGTGGGATGGCGGATTGGTGACATCAGGTCTGGCTCCAACTGGGTACATAGTTCCTGTATAGTGGCACAGTCAAACCTGTAGGTGATGAGTAAATGTCGCTACTCCATTGTCAACTGATCTACCACTGGTCGGTACACCGGAGGATTCCGCCATCTTCTCAATTGTCCCAGCTGACGGTGCCTAGGAAGAACAACAGCGACCACAGAGTCATCAAATTTCCAGGTATGTACCCACAGATACACAGAACACGACACCAAACACAAAACCCTTCCTGTATGTGTGTTGAGTGTAGGCCTAGCTATGTATGACGCAGAAGTAAATGAAGCCATGTGGGCCCCTGAAATGGCGGCTGCCTGACCTCTAAACTGGGACAATGGTATTGTGAGGTAATTGCGCTGGCGTTGTACACAGTCGCGGTAGGCGGTCGTACACCGCGGCGCAATGCTGCATTGGTTAACATTGGACCCTATGGGTCCCAGGAGCCAATGAACAAGTGCGCCGGCGTTGATGATACGCACCGCCGCGGACGTCACCGCCGCGGACGTCACTGCCATTTTCTATCTGTTCAATCACTCGATACCTGACCTTCGACAGGAGAGGACCTACACTGCAAGTGCTGCTGTGACCTCGGTCTGGAAGCGACGATGGCTGCTGCGTCTGGGGAAAGGGCCCCTGCCTTCACTGCTCAGGAGTTGGAGAAACTAGTAGACGGGGTCCTCCCCCAGTACACGCTACTCTACGGTCCTCCAGACCAACAGGTAAGTACACAGGGAGCACGTTGCATGGGCTAGGCCTGGGTGGAGAGGGCTGGTTGTAAGAGGGAAGTGGGCAGAGTTCAGGGAACATGAATGCATGTGAATGCATGTGCCACATGGCAAGGGTAGGGAGGGGGGACACTTACATCGACGGTGCAGTTGGTAATGACTTATCTTCTTCCCTTGTGCATGTCAAGTAGGTTAGCGCCCACCAGAAGAAGGACATTTGGCGTGCCATCGCCAAGGAAGTCCGGACCCTGGGGCCCCACCAGAGACGGGGCACCCACTGCCGGAAAAGATAGGAGGACATTCGCCGCTGTAGCAAGAAGACGGCGGAGGCTCAGCTGGGGATGGCCTCCCAACGTGGGAGTGGTGCCCGTCGCACCATGACCCCCCTGATGTTCCGGATCCTGGCGGTGGCCTACCCTGAGTTGGATGGGGGCTTGAGGGCATCACAGCAGACACAAGGGGGTGAGTACAACCTCATTCTGGGTACTTGGCGCGCAGTTGAGGGGCTGGCTGAGGGAGGAGGGCTGTGGGTGAGCCTAGGCCAGGCAGAAATACGTAGGCTAGGCCCCTCCATAATGCAGGGCATGTGGCACTCCACCCCACCTCAGTAGTGGCCCAAGTACAGGTATAGATGCCCCTGTGGCATCCATGTGTGCACATGTCCACCATAGGCATATAGGCCAGATCGCAGGATTTGCTTCTGAAGAGGCCAAGAGCACGGCGTAGTGCAGGGGGCTGCTGTGTCTGTATTGTCCGCCAACGGTAGCGGTAAGCCATGCACGCAACCTGTCTTTCTTCTATCATCCCCTCCCCCTTTTTCTGCTCTCCCTGTTCTTATGTGCATCAGCATCATCAGGCGGAGGTAGAGTGGCAACGGGGCATGAGGGAGCTGCATCCCACATGGCCATGGAGGGCCACACCACGGACTCAGAATGCACCAGTGGGACGGAGGGCGAGGGGAGCTACACGTCGGTCACCGGATCACCAGCCAGCGACACGGACTCGTCCGCCGATGGGAGCTCCCTTGTGATGGCGGCACCATCTGTGCCCCCCACTTCTACAGGTACAGGCGCCACCTCCCCTACCAGCACCGCCCTCCCAGCAGCCCCTCAGCGTTCGCCCTGTGCCCGCTCACCCTGGAGGGTGGGCATCACCTTCGCCCCAGGCACCTCAGGCCCTGCCCCTGTCACCCCTGCTGCCCTCAGTGAGGAGGACATTGACCTCCTCAGGTCACTCACTGTTGGGCAATCTACCATTGTGAATGCCTTCCAGGGTGTAGAAAGGCAGTTGCAACACACAAATGCATTCCTGGAGGGCATTCATTCTGGTCAGGCTGCCCATCATCAAACCCTGCAATCTCTGGCCTCAGCAATGATGGCAGCCATTCTCCTTGTCTCCAGCCTCCCCCTTCCAACGTCCTCTATCCAGACCCAATCCCCTGTACCCCAGCCTGTCCCAAGCACACCATCAGACAAGTATGCATACACCTCAACACACAAAAGTAGCTCAGGCAAACATAGGCACCACACATCCCACAGGCACACACACAAGCATCACACACATGCAGACACAGCAACATCCACTGCCTCCACTGTGTCCCCCTCCTCGTCGTCTGCCTCCTCCCTCCCAGTCTCGTCTACACTCTCACCTGCATTCACTACATCTACAGGCACCAGGACTCGCACCAGAACACCCAGCACCACACCCCGCTCACCTGCACTCACCACCTCCACTCCCATTTACACGTCTCCTGTGTCCTCTCCCAGTGTGTCAGTGACGCCCCCTCCAAAAGTATACAAACGCGGGCACCCACACACCCAACATCCATCCACCTCACGACAGCCTCCAGTACCTGCACCTGCACCCAAAACACATAAAGTGACACCTTCTACAACCACCTCCTCTTCTTCCACTCCCAGATCCCCTCCAGCTACCCATCCCAGTTTTTGTCAGAAACTGTCCCTCTGCAAAGTTGACCTTTTTGCCCCCACCCCTCCAATTCATCAGTCCCGTCGTAGCGCCTAAGCCAAAAAGCCTCCAGTACCAGTGGTGCGTGTTCAAGGTGTGTGGAGTGCACCGGCCACCAGGGCAGGCAGTGTGACACGGAGCCAAGGCACTGCCAGTCCTCCCCCTGTAAAGGCTCTGAAGTTGGAAAGTGGCCGACGGGACCGGGTGAAGACTCCTGGAGGCAAAACAACTCACAGGGGTCCCAGGGGGATTGCAGAGACAGCTGTGACTCCTCCAAAGGTGGGGAAGGGCCACAAGAAGTCTGAACAGCCTGGTGTGAGCATCACGGCAGAGAAGGGCGTCATCCTTCCCGGCAGCCGGGACGCCACCGCCAGCACCGTCGTCACTGGTCAGGAGACCACTGCCAGAGTCATTGCCCAGGAGGGCCCAAGTATTGTCACTGGTCAGGAGACCACCGCCATAGGCATTGCCCAGGAGGGCCCAAGTATCGTCACTGGTTAGGAGACCACCGCCATAGGCATTGCCCAGGAGGGCCCAAGTATCGTCACTGGTCAGGAGACCACCGCCATAGGCATTGCCCAGGAGTGCCCAAGTATTGTCACTGGTCAGGAGACCACCGCCATAGGCATTGCCCAGCAGGGCCCAAGTATCATCACTAATCAGGAGACCACCGCCATAGGCATTGCCCAGGAGAGCCCAAGTATCGTCATTGGTCAGGAGACCACCACCAGAGTCATTGCCCAGGAGGGCCCAAGTATCGTCACTGGTCAGGAGACCACCGCCATAGTCATTGCCCAGGAGGGCCCCGGCAGCCACAGCCCCACTGGTCAATGAGGGACCGTCATGCCACACACCAATGCCCAGTCCAGAGACCGCCATGGCGAAGCATAGCTGAACAGGGCATGCACCTCTGAACAGGGCAAGCACCGCTGAACAGTCCAGAGACCGCCATGGCAAAGCACTGCTGAACAGTCCAGAGACCGCCATGGCAAAGCACCGCTGAACAGGGCATGCACCGCTGAACAGGGCAAGCACCGCTGAGCAGTCCAGAGACCGCCATGGCAAAGCACCGCTGAACAGTCCAGAGACCGTCATGGCAAAGCATCGCTGAACAGGGCATGCACCGCTGAACAGGGCAAGCACCACTGAACAGTCCAGAGACCGCCATGGCAAAGCACAGCTGAACAGTCCAGAGACCGCCATGGCAAAGCACCGCTGAACAGTCCAGAGACCGCCATGGCAAAGCACCGCTGAACAGGGCATGCACCGCTGAAGAAGGAAAAGACCGCCACATCAAGCATCGTTATCCCATGTGCAGCTGGGGCAGTGATGGGACAGGAACTATCAGGGGGAGACTAATCCAGTCTGGGCACCATTCCCCCTCCAGAACCAGTGGAGACTGTCATCCACTACCTTTGTCCTTCACAGGATGAAGCACTCTGGGCACCATTCCCCCTCCAGAACCAGTGGAGACTGTCATCCACTACCTCTGTCCTTCACAGGATGAAGCACTCTGGGCACCAGTCCCCCTCCAGAACCAGTGGAGGCTGTTATCTACTTGTGAGACTGTGGCTTTGAACTCCCCAGGATTGAACAGTGGGCAACCCACCCACTGTAGAGACTTGTGAGACTGTGGCTTTGCACTCCCCAGGATTGAACAGTGGGCAACCCACCCACTGTAGAGACTTGTGAGACTGTGGCTTTGCACTCCCCAGGATACATCAATGGGCATGGAGCCCCGTCGTGGATGTGGCATGGTGCTGTACTCTGGCTGAGGTGCCCCCACCTTCCCTTCCCCCTGAGGTGCCTGTTGTTTTTCTCTCTGATGCCCCGGCAGTGTTCTCTCCGTTTGTGGACAGGTATCTTGTGTGGGCCTCGCCCATGCATTTTTGGCCTAGTGGTGCACGGACATTGAGATGTGCATATCTGCACTACTTCTCGTAATGTATATACCTTTGTATGAGTTTATATATATCTGTATATATTTGACACATGTATATTGATACATTACAATGTTTGAAATGATTTCATTTTGTCTTTGCATTCTTCCGGGGGGGTTGTGGGTTGTTACAGTGATGTTTGTAAATGCATTGGTGTGTGTGTTGTAATATGCGAGGGTGGGGGTGGGGGTGTTTCGTGTGTGTCCCCCTGACTTTTGCCTCCCCCCTCCCCTATGTCGTAGGTGCAGTACTCACCGTTGTGTTCGCCGCGACCAGCGCTGGTCTTCGTAGATGAGTAGGAAGAGAAGGGCAGGTAGGATTTGTAATTCCGGCTCCATGGTGTCCTCCTTCCTCGTGGGATGTGTTAAGGTGAGCGTTTTCCCATTGCAGAAACTGTTTCTGCCATGTTTTTATCCACGGTGAATCCGCCCCGGAATAGGTGGCAGATTGGCGGGTTGTGATACTGTGGGCGGTACATTGTCTTCCGCCTGTCTGTTGGCGGTGACCGCCGCGCTGCTTGTCTGTACCGCCGTGGCGGGCGGTGTGGTAAAGTGGCTGTCTTTGTTGGAGGTTTCCGCCACGGTCATGATTCCCTTTTTTTGTTCGCCGGCCTGTTTGCGGTATTACCGCACCTTTAACACCCTCCACCAGGGTTGTAATGACCACCAATATATGTTAGGAATAGTATCACTCATTAGTAGTACAGAAAGTATTCAATTTGATGCCACTGACCATGTCATGAGTGATGTAATATGTGATGTCACTGACCATGTCATGAGTGGTGTAATATATGAGGTCATAAGCAGTGGATTGTGGGGGCACAAGTTATAGTTAGCTCAGGTAAATATAACTGCTGAATGTCACTGTGTTTGTATGAGTGAAATATGAGTCTAACTATAACATCACTGTAACCTTTGTTTTTCCAGTGAATTTCTAATGTGTTTTTTATTCTCTTTCCTAACTATAACATCCCTGTAACCTTTGTTTTTTTCAGTGAAGTTCTAGGTTGATTTAACATTAAGTACGATGCCCATCATAATGCACGACAGGGGGGATGGCGCAGGGCCTGGCCTACCATTGTGCTGCCCCCATCCAAGCTTGCTGCTTCTGCCCTCCTTCCTCCTTGTCATCTATTATCCAAGTCCAGGCCCCTGCACCATCCTTACAGCCACTGCCCTTTCCACCTGGCCTGAATAGTTAGCTTGCTGCCACATCCACCATCTTCCTACCCCCTGTTGTCTGAGACCATACACCAGCCCCCTTCCTCCTGTCCTACATGGTGGTGCTACTACCTTCACCCTCCTGCCCTTCATGGACTGTTCTGCTGCAACTTTCACTACTGTATTTCAGGTATGGTCATCTTGTTGCCCTTGTCTCTTTCTCCTCTGCACTCTGTTGTCCATGTGCATGGCTGTGTCCCCTTCCTATTGCTTTCCATGGTCAGATGTGCTGCACTGCGCTCTGTAGTGCATTGCCCTCATGCTTGCCCTCTGTGGTGTATTGTGTGGCTGTTACCCCTGACGCTTGCCCTGTAAGGTAAGTTTAGTGCCCTTCCCCATCTCCCTCCTGCCCTCTGTTATAGGACTCCATGTCCCCACCCCATTCCTCCTGCCCTTCATTATCCAAGGTACCATTTTTGCCAAAACTTTGAATTTGGTAAGAGGGAGATTTTGAAAAGAAAACCTGGGGAACTGATTAGGGCTTAAAAACATCAATGTTCTCGTATCTGAATTGGGTCTGTTATCATGCGTGGTTGTACTGCCTCTTTCTTCTGCCCTCAATGGTCTGTTTCATTGCCACAGTCTGTCCTGCATGGTTGGTTTGTTTCCCCTACCCCCTTTTCTGCTGCCCTCCATGGTCCATTGTCCTGACACTTCCCCTCCCGCCTGCCCAGCGTGGTCAGCTTGTTGGCACCGCACCCACCTGCCTGCCCTCAATTGTCCAAGTCTGTTCACCTGACCTCTGCCTCTCCACAGTATCCTATTGAACAGTGTTGGAAAATGGGTTATTGGTAAGGGCAGGTAGGTACCTACACTCAGCAATAGGCCACTAACCTCCACTTAGGTATCAGTAAATTGTACCCAGCTCAACCCTTGGTAGCTTGGCAACGAGCGACAAGGCTTAACTTAGGAGACACAGTGGAAAGCATTCAACTATCACAAAACAGTAATTGAATAAAACACAGGATACAGTTTGAAAATTCAATACTAATTTAGAAAATAGATTATATTTTTATCTTTAAAATGACACAGAAATGAATAAAATCGGATAAGGGGAACCGGAGATATGAATTTTTAAAGAATTATTGTTTTCTAGCGCCTGGAAACAAAAAGTGCAAATCTGGTCATCTGGTCGCACCTCGACCGTGGCAAAGTCAAAGTTTAAGGCCGAGGGCGTTAGAGCCCGGCTTGGCTACTGCCCGCTGGAGGCCTCCGTCAAAAGTTTACTTTCAGACTTAGCTGTTTTTCTGAAGATTTTCTTCAGCGGGACGAACCTGCCAGTCCAATCCAACCTCCTGGAACTCTTCTCTGGATACGCGTCGTGGGAGCCCTTGTGGAGATTTTTACCTTCGGTCTTAGTCATTTTTTCATGGTGAAAATCCTTTGACCAAGGCAAACCTGGATCTTGATCTGACGTCCTTGGAGCCCTCCTCGGATACGCTGGCTGGAAGGTCCCGGTCAACTTCCTACGTTCGGACTTAGGCTCTTTTATGGAGATTTTCTTCACCGGGACCTGCAAGTCAGGCTGGGTCGCGGTTGAGGCAAGCCGGCTAGAGTTGAGGCTGCAGGTCGGTCTCTCTATGGAGCTTTTTTTCAAAAGTTCTCCAAACTTCTCCAAACTTCTGGATCTTCTTCCAGATGTTCCTTTAAGGTTCTTTTGGGGTCCACAGCTCACCCCAAGGTTCCAGAAGCTCTGAGATGATCTTAGGGGTCATGGACTACAACTCCCAGAATGCACCGGACACAAACTCCTATTTGGCCACTGGACAGTGGTCAGCTGGTTGGTTTTGTCAGGAGTTAGTGCAGGGGACTCTGGTTAGCAAGTTTTCAACTGTAGCAAACAGGGAGTCCCTCCTTGAACCAGTTGAATCCAGGCAAAGTCCTTCTTGTGGTGAAGCCCAAGTGTGCGGCTGGTGCAGTTCTCCAGAGTACAGGATCCAGGTGCAGGCCAGGGGTCCAGCAGGGCAGTCCTTCTTGTCCTGTGGTTCATCCTTGTTGGAAATCTGATGGGGATCTGAGGTGTGGGTGCAGGTCTGCCAGTTTTATCCCTGCTCCTGGGTAAAAAACAGGGGGGTCCTGGTTCTCCAATCAGGGGCAGGGTCCTTCCCCCTTTGATGACCACTTCCTTGGATGTGTGGCAAAAATCAATCCCAGGATGCAGCATTCCTCAAAATTCATCATGGTTGAAAGTGATTTTTGGAGGTTACATCTGGCTGAGCCCACCCACTGGTGTGGCTAAAAATCTTAAACACACCCCTCTCCTGCCCTCGCCTAATTTAATCAAGGGGGCACCTAATTGTCTGGGTGTGCAGGATGTGGGGGTGTTGCTGGGTTGCTCCAAATGTCCTTCTCTGCCTTTGAAGACCAGTTTGGCAGCCCTCCCCCTTCCTGCCTCACCATCTGCTGAGGGGAGATCTCCTCTCACAGGCACAATTTCTTTGTGTGAAGCCAGGCCACTTCACATCTCATCAAGGCTGCCTCGCCAGGCTGCCAGAGGCTGGCCAATCAGAGCACAGCATCATAAACACTGACGGGCTGAGTTTAAAACTCTTTACCTGAACAAGTTATAATAAATCCTACAAATTCCAGTCAATTAATTTGAAACCAAACTCCTGGTATCTGTTACTTAGGGGGACTTTAAAAATTAAAATAAAGTCTCCCCATTCTATCCTATGGAGGCCATTCACTACAATGAGGGAAGAACAAATTTTGCTGTTTTACCTCACTAGGGCTTACAAACCTATTTAAAAGGTCCCTGCTTATAGTTACATGGCAGCCAGCCCTAGGGGCACATAGGGCACACCTTAGGGGTGACTTAAATGTCAGAGTCAGGAAAACACAAGCAAAAAGTGGAAAATTAGGTAAAAAGTTAGGGGGCCTCTGCAATCAGCCCTGTTCTCTCACAAACAGCAAGATTGCTAACATTCTATGGGGCAAATTTATACTCTGTTTGCACCATTTGTGTATCATTTGTTTTACGCAAAATGGTGCAAACTTAACTCCATATTTCTTTTTTGAAGCTAGACCCATCTAGCATCAAAATATAGGAGGTAACATCATTTTTGGGATGTATGAACCCACCTTGCATCAATGAGATGCAAGGTAGGCATTCCTGTCAAATAAATGACCCTAAGCCTGTAGCAATTTATTTATCCTCCAGTGCAAAAATGGTGCATGGGTGGGAGGCGGGTCTAAATAATGGCGCTAACCCTGCTTGAGACCAGGTGTTAGGGGACCTTTTCTAAGACAGGAGTCATGTTTGAGGATGGTTGCACATCATGAAATGATGCTAGTTTGGTTAACTGCATTTTTTGTTTTTTACCTCTAACCAGCCTAGTGTCATTTTTTTAATCAAATCCCCCTTCACCCCTACTGCCAGCTCCATCCAGCTAAAGTAATTTTTTCTGACAGTAGCTCAAGCTTAGCGCTGGCTTGCGGCATTCCATAAATTTGGCACCCAGCTGGTGCTTTGTAATAACACAAGATGGCGGTAAACTTTTTGGTGCAAAACCTGCCCAGTTTTGCACCAAAAGAAATATTGGATTATATTTCTTACAGACGTGCCAGCAGACCTGACATAAGCTTGATTTACCCAAAACTGTAATACCTAAAGCATTTTCTTTAGTAAATATACAAATGAGAGGGTATAATTCCGATAGAAACTATAGTTAGTGCTTTAAAAAATAAAATGAGGTAACATTTTCTAAGTTCTCAACTAGCGACAAAGCACTTTTAATTTATTTGCTATCTTGATGTTTTTTATCCATTTGATCACTAGCAAGGGGGTTATTACAACTTTGGAGGAGGTGTTAATCCGTCCCAAAAGTGACGGTAAAGTGACGGATATACCACCAGCCGTATTACGAGTTCCATAGGATATAATGGACTCGTAATACGGCTGGTGGTATATCCGTCACTTTACCGTCACTTTTGGGACGGATTAACACCTCCTCCAAAGTTGTAATACCCCCCTTGGTTATTTGTTACACTTAAGGGAGAGGATGGGGTGTTTCAGCCACAGCTGCAGACTTTGCAACTGCAGTACCAGTTGAGTTTCAGAGTCAGCTTGACATACTGTGATTTTTGGCAAATTACTTAGGGGGTCATTACAAGCTTGGTGGGTGGCTACCTCCACCCGCCAAGCGGTAACTGCTGTTTGGCCGCATTGGACCCCATTACAACATCCCCGCTGGGCCGGCCGGCGCAAACCTAGTTTACGCCCGCTGGCCCAGTGGGGATGAGGCCGCAACATAGGAGCCGGCTCCTAATGGAGCCGGCGGTGTTGCGGCTGTGTGACGGGTGCAGTAGCACCCGTCTCGCTTTTCACTGTCTGCTATGCAGACAGTGAAAAGCGAGACAGGGTCCTGTTAGGGGGCCCCTGCACTGCCCATGCCAGTGGCATGGGCAGTGCAGGGGCTCCCAGGGGCCCCAGGACTCCCCTTACCACCAGCCTCTTCCTGGCAGTGCAAACCGCCAGAAGCAGTCTGGCGGTAGGGAATCATAATCCCCAGGGCAGGGCTGCTTGCAGTGCTGCCCTGGCGGATTATCACTGCCGGGGCTAAAACGGCGGGAAACCGCCGGCCCCCAGGGTGCGACCACGGCGCTACCGCCGTGGTCGTGATACGGGTCTCCGTACCGCCAGCCTGTTGGTGGTACGGACGCCACATTACCCCTGGCGGTCTCCGACCGCCAGGGTCGTAATGACCCCCTTAATCTCCCCATGCCTAAAATCAAAATGAATGTGTCCTTGTGAATGTAACTGTGTTTGTGTAAATCACTGCAGTACCTTTGGGTCAAGTCTGCACTATTTAAAACTTTAACACTCCTAGCGCCACGGCGGTAGAAACAAACAGCGTCGCGGACACCGCCAACATACAGGCGGGAGACAAAGTACCGCCCACTGTATTACAAGAGGCCTATCCGGCACCTTTTTCAGGGTGTAACCTACGCTATCAAAAGCACGGTAGAAACAGTACACAGAAGGGAAAACACTCACCTCTCGAGACCCAACGAGGAACCAGGACGCCATGGAGCCCGAACTTCAGGTGTTACCCATGTTGGTTTACATCCTCTTCTACCAGGAGTATGAACGGCGGCGGCGGCGACCACAGTGAGTACTGCACCTACAAAACAGGGGGGTAGGAAAGAGAGTGACACACACACCCAACACGCAACATCCCCACCCTCACCCACAACAACATACACACAAATACATGCAGCAACATTACATATACACCCCCCACCCCCTGGAAGAACGCAAGGACAAAAGGAAATGATTGTAATGATTGTAATCATTAAAAATCCATTAGTCAAAACTCCAAATTCAGTATATACAAATATGTAAACCAACTACACAAGTCCGTATAGTGTACTAATCATTGGCTGTGGACCACTGGGCCCAAAATGTATGGGCGAGGCCCACACATGATACCTGACTGGAAATGGAGAGAACACTGCTGGGCATCAGATCAAAAATATACAGGCACCTCAGTGGGAGGGGGGCACCTCAGCCTGATGAACACACGACACCACTGCTGCACGAGGGGGCACCATGCCCATTGCTGTATCTTGGGGAGTGCAAAGCCACAGTCTCTTAAGTCTCTCCAGTGGGTGGATTGCCCACTGCTGTATCCTGGGGAGTTCATAGCCACAGTCTCCCAAGTCTCTCCAGTGGGTGCTTTCCCCACTGCTTTATCCTGGGGAGTGCAAAGCCACAGTCTCTCAAGTCTGTTCAGTGGGTGGTTTGCCACTGCTTTATCCTGGGGAGTGCAAAGCCGTGGTCTCTCAAGTGGATAACAGTCTCCACTGGTTCTGTAGGGGGCCTGGTGCCCAGAGTGTTTCATCCTGTCAAGGACTGAGGTAGTGGATGTGATACTCCAGTGGTTCTGGAGGGGGCTTTGTGCCCAGAGTGCTTCATCCTGCCAAGTACTGAGGTAGTGGATGTGATACTCCACTGGTTCTGGAGGGGGCATGGTGCCCAGAGCGCTCCACGTGCAGTGTCGCCGGTACAATTCCCTCACTTGTGTGTGCGTGCCAGGAGATTTGCGAGGTTCAGGTAGCATGATACGCCATGGCGGCAGAGACATACCCCACACTGCTGCGGCTGCACCTTCACCTGCAGGTGCAAACAGTGATGGAAGAAATGCCTCATGGAAGCTGCCCAGGGTCCAGGAACTCTCCTCCAGCCTCAGAAGACTGACCACTGGGGATGGTAGCCATGTCAGCGGTGGTGCCTGTGTCCGAGGATGCCGCGGAGCAGGTGGCGGTGTTGAAGTAAGCCTCAGCAAGGCCTACTAGTGCAAGGGGTTCACCTTTCTCTGCACAAAGTCCTCAGACCATGTAGGAAGAAGTTGGCACAGGAACTGAAATAAAAGACAAAGTTTATTAACCTCATTAGGTGGTACTACAGTTCAAACGGCACCCTTAGGCAATGCTTGAAGTAGCACACTGAACTGAGAGAGCATGGTCCTTTTATACCCACGCAGGGGCTAAAAGGAGGTGGTACAATTATAGAAGCAAGACTTGTATACATGTAAGGTCATGTGGAAAATGCACAGTCGACAGGTAGGAGGAGCTAACAGTTTTCAAGGACTAACAGCTGCAGACCTTACTGAGCATGTGCGAAAGTGGGAGATGCTAAATATAACTTGTCACTAGGCAGATTTCAAGAGTAGTTAACAGAAAGGTAGGACAGAGTACATGGTGAGCACATGAAAGAGAAAATGGCTGCCATGAATACAAAATGGATTCCGCGAAATGTTCACAATAGTTACAAAATACTGATGTCTTCTGCTAATGCTTAATCTAATCACTGCCAAACTACAACAGACGACCCTTTCAGCATTAGCTGAAGACATTCGTCTTTCTGGGATAATCTAAATATAAATTTTGTATATTTATGCTCATCATTTCAGCTATTTCTTTATCTAACATATGTTGTGCTTTAATTTCTGTAATATTTCTTTTGGTAGGCATACATGGAGTAATACACATGGAGCAGAACATTGGACCACACTGAATACAGATACAGCATGTGAAAAATATTGCAATCATTACACACAGGATAGTCAGTAGTTTCCAGCCCCAGGCGGAAACAAGAGCCCAAAACCATCCAGAAAAAGTCCAAGTACCAGTCTCTGTGTGGATTTCTGCAGCAATTTTATGCAATTTAGATATTGCATCATATACTGAAGGTGAGTGATCAGGAATAAAAACACAGCAACTACTACCGATGATGCGACATGCACCACCTCGGTTAGCTAATATCACATCTAGTACCATACGATTTTGGAGCGCTACAATCCTCGCAATTTGGAGCTCCTCCGTAATATTCCCAAGTGCCAGAGCTGCCTGATTGGTAACAGCTTCCACAACCCTAGTCAATCGTCTCACTTTCCTACTGTTTAACGCAGCACCCACAAAGGGGAACAATCCTAAATTAAAATCAACATATTGTTGCAGGCTAGTATCCGTTTGGTCTACCTCATTTGTACTTATTTCCCTTTCATATCTATTGTTAATGATGTCATTGAACAGTTTTAAATGTCGGTGATATGATGCAGGGGCCAAAAACACAGGGGGTAATAGAAAAGATACATAACACACACCTGACCACCCAACAGGTAGTTGGTAATATCCATAGTTACCACAAACAAAATATGTATTATGTGAAGCTGTAAAACTGATATTATTTACACCCTCAATAGTTAAAATCAAGGTACAATCGCTTATCCCTACTGGAATTCGTCCAGTGCTACGTATACGTAAATCTGCTTTAGTTTTTGTAACAGAAATCACAAATTGTTCTTTCTTGTCAGAGTCTCTTATATTTGTGAAGACATATGGTATTGAAACATTGTCCGGTTGATACTCTTCCCATTTAGTTCCTTTGGCTTGGAGATACCCATCTTTGTCTTGGTGGCATACTTTATTAAGGCGAAAAAGAAGTCCGCCCTCTGTACGTTTTCCAGATGCAAACAAAAGCGTGTACCAAGCTTGACAAGAACCATTGTGTGAAAAAGGAAGAGGAATGAAAGGTGTTCCTCCTTTCTTTTGATGCGCAGGTATCATTCCACATACCCAACAGTTAGTAGTATTTGTAGCATTATGAGTATGATGCAACATCTGAATGAAAGTATTATTGAAGTACGATTGACGGTGCTTCTGCTCCTGATAGGGAAGTGTAAAGTAATAGTGATCCTCTGGTACTGGAGTAGTGGCAACAAAAAACTCACGAGCAGGAGCCTTCTTTTCAACAAACCAGGTGATTGTTGCTGTAACCACCAAAACAACAACAAACCCCATAGTACTAATGATCAGTTTGTTATTCATTTTAGCAACAGTGATAATCGACCCTTTCAGAAATGGATTAAAAACAATCATTGGAGCTCTTATCCCTGGGCAGCCACTGATTTCTTCACCACGGGCCAAGACAGGTGTCACTACTCTAATGCATGGCTGATCCCCCCCCTTGCCACATTGGCTCTCCGTTTCACTAACCCAGGGGGGTAGCTCAACCAGTTTTTTCAAAACATTTTCAGATTCTTTCCTCGGTCTCAAATTATATCGCGACACTCCAGAAGTCGTATGGTCCGGGAAGACCTCTGCAGATTCGTCAGGTGATATAGCATGGCCTTTCTCCGTAGTCAAAATATCTCGGTCAGCACAGCAGGTTCCACCAAGGTAGGTAGCACTCTCTTGCAGTGAGTACTATGGACCCAATTCTTTCGGTTCGTCACTCGAACTGCTGTCCTTGTCGCAAGGAGCACCTGTTCTGGGCCTCGCCACCTTGGTTCCAAGCTGCATGATCTTTCAAAAGACTTAGGGGGTCATTCTGACCCTGGCGGTAGACTACCGCCAGGCCAACGACCGCGGATGCACCGCCAACAGGCTGGCGGTGCATCCATGGGCATTCTGACCGCGGCGGTACCGCCGCGGTCAGAAACGGAAAACCAGCGGTGTCCCACCAGTTTCCCGCTGCCCTGGGGAATCCTCCATGGCGGCGCTGCAGGCAGCACCGCCATGGGGATTCCGACCCCAGTACCGCCAGCCTGGCTCTGGCGGTTCTGACCGCCAGAACCTGGATGGCGGTAACGGGTGTCGCGGGGCACCTGGGGGCCCCTGTAGTGCCCATGCCACTGGCATGGGCACTGCAGGGGCCCCCTAACAGGGCCCCACCAAGATTTTCAGTGTCTGCCAAGCAGACACTGAAAATCGTGACGGGTGCAACTGCACCCGTCGCACCCCTTCGACTCCGCCGGCTCCATTCGGAGCCGGCATCCTCATGGAAGGGGGTTTCCCGCTGGGATGGCGGGCGGCCTTCTGGCGGTCGCCCGCCAGCCCAGCGGGAAAATCAGAATTACTGCGGTGGTCTTTTGACCGCGCAGCGGTATTCTGACGGCGGGACTTTGGCGGTCGGCCTCCGCCGCCCGCCAAAGTCAGAATAACCCCCTTAATCATCACCTGGTCACCAGGTCAGAGTTCATGGCCTTCACCTGTAGATCTGTCAGGAAGTGCTTCTCGAACCTGTTGATGAATAGAAACCAAATTGTCGGTTAACTGTGCCAAATAATCATTCATCAGGACACAAGGTACATCATATATGGATTTTGGCTTAGGAACTCCCCAAATATTCATTGGCCTCCCGAATACAACTTCATATGGGGTCAGGCCAGTTCGAGTGTGTGGCACTGACCTAATAGACAATAATGCCAACGGTAATGCATCCGGCCAATTTAAGGATGTGGAAGCCTGTATCTTCGCTAACTTCAGCTTCAAAGTAGCATTATACCTTTCCACTAACCCTGCTGATTGTGGGTGGAAAACCGCATGGAACTTCTGTTTGATACCTAATCCTTTCAGGACATACTTAATAACTTCCCCAACAAAATGAGGTCCGTTATCACTCCATAAAAGTCTGCAAACACCAAACCTAGGGAAAAATTCTTTCAAAAGCACCTTCACTGTGGTAATGGCAGTATTATCCTTTGTGGGGTACGCCTCTATCTATTTACTGAAGGCACAAACCACCACCAAAACATACTTTAAATTGTTGCAGCGTTCTAGCTGAATATAATCCATTTGTAGAACTTCAAAAGGTGCAGTTGGTGTAGCAAACCCTCCCGCAGGAGTATGTGTCCCTTTTCCAGGATTGTATTGTAAACAGAGAAAACAAGACTGTACTACTCTCTTAGCTGTTCTGGAAATTTCTGGATGCTCCCAAACTTGCACAAGCAACTTCGTTATTGTTGAAGCTCCAACACATGCCAGCCCATGTGCCATCTGAACCATAGCTATAGGCAATTTCCATTTATCCATCTGCTTATTCCGCCAACAGCCCTCATCATCCAATTCTCCATCTTCAGACCATTGCTCACGTTCCTTCACAGAAGCAGATTTCTGTATATCTAATACGTCTTGTCTAGCATTATGCCAACGTTCAGCTTGTGACTTCACTACATACATAGAAGTAGTACTTCGCTGCATCACAGTCTCACGTGCTACGCGGTCTGCAAAAGCATTACCTTGCCCTATCTTATCGGTCACTTTCTTATGTGCACTACATTTCACAATAGCTAGTTTCTTTGGATATGTCAATGCAGTAAAGAGGTTATGCACTAATTCTCCGTGCATTATCTGCATCCCGTGGGATGTGAGAAAGCCTTTCTCCTTCCAAAGCAAACCAAAATCATGAGCCACTCCCAAAGCATAGCGGCTGTCTGTATAAATGTTCACACATAACTCAGTACTAAACTCACATGCTTGTGTCAAAGCTATTAGTTCAGCTGCTTGAGCTGACTTCTGTGGTATACGAGCTGTCTCCACTACTGTGTGTATTGTGGTGATTGAATATGCAGCTGAGGTCGTAACATCTGGCAACTTCAAACAAGACCCATCAACCCACAATTCCCCGTCTACATCTAAAAGGGGCGTATCTTGTAAATCAATACGACCCTTTGTCTGTTCTTCGGTAAGGAATATACAATCATGTGCTTCTTGTGACTGAGGCTGAGTCACCGGATATGGCAACAAAGTGGCTGGATTTAGTGTTGCACATCTCTTCAGTGTAATGTGAGGAGCCAGCAATGTCAACTCATATCCTGTGATACGGGCGCTGGTTAAATGTTGTGTTTTTGTTTGATTTAAAAGAGCATCAACCGCATGGGGTACTAACACCAACAGCTTATGTGACAAAACTATCCCTTCACTCTGACGTATTGACACAGCTGTTGCGGCAACTGAACGAAAACACCCAGGCAACGCTCGAGCGACAGGATCAAGTACTGCTGAAAAATATGCACAGGGACGGATGTGTCTGTACTAAAACTGACAATGCACATCCATCTTTCTCATGTACGTAAAGTGCAAAAGGCTTCATGTAATCTGGAGTACCTAACACTGGTGCGGAACAAAGGGCTTGTTGCAGCTGCCTGAAAGCAGTCTCACGTTCATCTGTCCATGGGAGGGGCATTGGAGTATCTTTAGTCAAAAGTGCTAGCAAAGGTTTGACAATGTGTGAAAACCCTAATATCCATTGCCTACAAAAGGAAGTAAGACCAAGGAATGCCCGAACATCTTTCGGAGTAGAGGGTACTGGTGTGTCTAAAATTGCTTGAATACGATCTGATGTAAGTGCACTGCCCTCGTTAGACAAAAGGTGACCTAAATAGGTTACCTTTGGTCTACAATATTGCAATTTCT
This sequence comes from Pleurodeles waltl, assembly GCF_031143425.1. Classification (NCBI taxonomy): domain Eukaryota; kingdom Metazoa; phylum Chordata; class Amphibia; order Caudata; family Salamandridae; genus Pleurodeles; species Pleurodeles waltl. Next base: position 823,142,510 of record NC_090446.1, read on the forward strand.
TTCGTGACACTTTATGATGGTGTGAAGCAAGAAAAGAAAGTAAAGACAAAGTGCACTTTTTACATTGCTCAGGGGTATCAGCCGCCAACAAAATATCATCGACATATTGTATGAGAGCCACACCTTCAGGCAAAACAAAAGAATCAAGTTGTCGTTTTAACGCTTGACTATAAATACTTGGAATCTCCATATAGCCTTGAGGAACTCTGCAAAATCTATATGATCGTTTATTCGAAGTAAAACCAAACTAATATCGGCTGTCAGGATGAATAGGGATCGAAAAGAAAGCATTCTTCAAGTCTATCACAGAGAACCTAGTTGCTGTCGGGGGAACCAAAGTATAAAGTGTTGTGATGTCAGATACCACAGGATATTGTGGTATCACAATCTTATTGACTTCTCGTAAATCAATAATGAATCGGTAAATCCTAGTATCAGTATCCTTTTTCAGAATAGGAAGAATCGGACTGTTACAAACATAACACAGAACAACTCCAACTGCAATAAGATCACACACAATTCGTGTGAGTGCTTCTTCACCCTCCTGTGAAATTTTGTATTGAGGCAAACGTGGCAATACAGCTCCCTCCTTAACACTAATATGTACCGGTGGAATAATCATTTGTCCCACATCAGTATCTGAAGTAGCCCACAAAGTACTAGGGAGTGAAGCTAATACAATATCCTCTTTAACAAGACAAACTCTTTCCATCACAGGATGATTATCATTTAAAATAACATGCACCCCTTCAGGAGAGCATCGTATTGTAGCCCTGAAATACTTGAGCATATCAAGACCCACAATATTGTCTGGTGTATTTGGAGAAAGCAAAAATGGACATGGAGCAGTAAATTTATCAACATGGAATGCAAGTGGTTGTGACAATGGGCTAGGGGAAGGTGTTCCATCGAAACCTATCGATGTAATGGTTAAGCCAGACAGGGGAGCCCTTGGAATCAATTGTTTAGACAAGGCGCTACGAGTAGCTCCTGTATCAACCAGAAACTGATCAGTAGAACCCAAAACATGTGCTGTAACATAGGGACCCCTCTGATCTACTGGAACTTCAACTGATTCCTTACCCCATCCTAGGCAATCCTATGCATAAGCAGAATCTTGGAAATCAGGCTGCACATGGTCAGACATCTGGTATTGGTTCCGTCTATCAAAAGTGTTAAACCCATCCTTTCCTCGTACATTAGCATCAACCCTAGCATGATCATTCGTGCTTCTTCTAGGTCCTGAATATCCTGAGCGATTTCTCATTTGTCCCCGACCACATGAACACTGCTGAACACGTAGTGCTGGACAATCAGCAGCCCAATGCCCAAATTTCTTACAATACAAATTCGAACAAGTGTAAGAAGAACCATAAGATCCACGTCCACCTCTATCACTACCTCTAAATGGCGGACCATAAGCTTGAGCCAACATAACCTTTGTCTTTAATTCTTTAATCTTTTTGTCCTCGCTACCTTTTGCTTCTAATTCCTGACGTTCATAATACTGAGCCATAGTCAAAAGAGAAACCGGAGTAGAGGTAGTCCATGAACTTTCACTAGCTTTTAGACGACTAGCTATTCCTGGTAACAGATTTGCGCCATATTTATCGACAAACAAATGTCTGCCTGTATCATCTGACAATAACTAACCGCCAAAATCATGAAATGCTTCTTCAAAGCGTGTAAAGAAATCAGAGACCGATTCATCTGCCTTTTGCTTACAAGATGCTAAAACAGTCCAATCTATCTTTTTAGGGGGAATAATCGTTTTTAACTTAATTAATATGGCTGCAGGAAGACCTAGAATCAACTGATATGGCTTTTTCGCAGGTTCCCTATCCCGTCCCTCTGTTCTAATTCTTTCCATGACGCCCCAAAAACTGCACGATCATCAGTTTTACGAACAGTTCTCCACATATCTGGCGGTAATATCAATCCGAAAAATAAATCAATGTCAGCCAAAGTCATAGTACAAGAACTAATTGCTCCCTCAATGTCCTCATAAAAGGCGGCTGGATTTTTCCGCGGGTCAGGTAATGCTGTTTTAAGTGCCATTACATCTGCCTTATTCCAAGGAGTGTACACCCAATTATAAATAAAATAACCCTTAGCATCAACAGAAGTTTTATCATCACTTGTACCCAATCCTTTAGGAGGAACATACAAAGGCGCGGCCTCCCGCATTGGTTTCGCGTGAACTATCATAGTCTTATCTGTTCCGAAGATGGAAGCTTGCACCCCACCGGTCTGAGATGTCCGTGCAACTACGTCCACATCCCTTTTCTCCTCTTGCAAACGGACTGCCGTAACACATAATTTCATTAAACGCCTGATTGCATCAGCCACCTGGGAGAAAACAAAAAGACCATCACCCATTTGCTTATGATCAGCTGCTACATCATCGGGCTCTAACTCATCACAATATTTCCGACATAGTTCAATAACTTCTGAGCCAAATGCCTCAGTAAAATATAGTTGCTCCTTTTCCGTCCACCCTTTCATGTTGTATAAAAGTTCAGAAGCAGGGACAATGCTAGAAATTGTTTCACGAGCAATAGATCTAAGCTCAGACGCACGGTCAGCAGGCAACATAGAGCGACTGTCTCGCATCTTCTGTTGCTCTGAACTGGAGGCCTTAACTAACTCATGAGGGGCAGAAGGGACGACATACGGAGGTGGAGGGCGATCTTGTAACAATAAATCATCATGTGGTTTATTAAGGATAGGATAGAGAGGTTGCCTAACGGTGTATTGGCCAGTTACTTGTAATTTACGTTCTTTCTCTTCTAGCTCCTTTAAGTCATTTATTTCTTTCTTTCTCATTTCCAATGCTTTCACATATACATTCTTCCCCTGCTCTTTTTCAAGCAAGGCTTGCTCACGCTTCACTCGTCCACGCACTTCTTTCTCCCACATTCGTACACAGTCAAACATATCTTGCCTAGACTTTCGCTTACACATACATTGTTCCACATACTCAATCTTTCGCAAATCAAATGACCCATGCATAGGCCAAAGTAACTCAGGATCCGCACGAGTGTATTTATTCCATAATGTGCTGTACATTATAGACGAAAGACCATGTTTAACATACATATCTCTATTTGGCGTCCCATCTGGGGGTGCCGGTTGCGATTCTTCCAGTCTCAAATTGGTACCATTACAAAAGCAACACATCCTACGAAGTGCGCTAAAAACAGGCCTGCCAAAAATAGTGCAAAATATGCAATATTATAATCAAAGTAGCACTTAAGGTGCCATTCAAATCAAAATTAAATTGGAGAAAATTCTCCTCATTATCTGCCTATATAAATTGCAATTTATATATCAATTCAAAGGATACAAATTGACTAGTCACCCAAAACACGAGAGCCACAGTAAGTAGTGATACACTACATTACCAAACAAAGGCATCAAAACCCACAGCAAGTGCCGTAAAACGGCTCTTACCAATCACAGGGTGTCCAGGTTCCAACTGCCAAGTTCTAAAATCGACCAAATGGTCACTGCATGACGAATGAACAAAAAGGATCTCAGTCGAGGACCGGCGCCACCTGGATGGTCAAATCAGAAAGAAGGGAAAAACGCCGTGGTTGCCAAGACTCGGGTCTCCTCAGGCATTGATCGTCCGCAGCGAGATCCCAATCCTTCGTCGCGACCAATCCGTTGGGCATCCGAGTCACCGATGAGTCCCTGTTCGGGCGCCAATTTATTGAAGTAAGCCTCAGCAAGGCCTACTAGTGCAAGGGGTTCACCTTTCTCTGCACAAAGTCCTCAGTCCATGTAGGAAGAAGTTGGCACAGGAACTGAAATGAAAGACAAAGTTTATTAACCTCATGAGGTGGTACTACAGTTCAAACAGCACCCTTAGGCAATGCTTGAAGTAGCACACTGAACTGAGAGAGCATGGTCCTTTTATACCCACGCAGGGGCTAAAAGGAGGTGGTACAATTATAGAAGCAAGACTTGTATACATGTAAGGTCATGTGGAAAATGCACAGTCGACAGGTAGGAGGAGCTAACAGTTTTCAAGGACTAACAGCTGCAGACCTTACTGAGCATGTGCGAAAGTGGGAGGTGCTAAATATAACTTGTCACAAGGCAGATTTCAAAAGTAGTTAACAGAAAGGTAGGACAGAGCACATGGTGAGCACATGGCAGACAAAATGGCTGCCATGAATACAAAATGGATTCCGCGAAATGTTCACAATAGTTACAAAATACAGATGTCTTCTGCTAATGCTTAATCTAATTGCTACTAAACTACAACAGGGGTGCTTGCGGCTGTGTCTGTCGCAGCGGTGCTTGCTGCGGTGTCTCTCGCGGCGGTTCTTGCGGCGGTGTCTGTTGCGGCGCTGCAGGAGGCGGTGCATGGGTCAGCACCTGCTGAGGGACCCAGCAGGACGTCTCCTGCAGCATCGGATGGCTGCCCACTGGGGAAGAGCCTGAGGACTGTCGCTGAGGTTGTAGATGTGCCGGGGGCGGTGCAGGTGGCGTTTTGGTGACGGGGCAGCTAGCGGTGTTCGCCGCCGTACAGGTTGGCGTGGTCATGGACAGAAAGTGTGACATTGGTCCCTCAGTCGGTGCCACCATGCCCTCTCCTGACCTGCTCTTCAGCTTTTGGCCCTTCCCCAGCTTTGATGGTGCTGCAGTTGTCTTGCCTCTATCCCGTTTGGTTTTTGATGAGCCCTTGGTGGCTGGTACTTTCGACTTCTCCCTCTGGGATGTCGGCACCTTTTTCACCTTGGCAGGTGGCGGAATGTCCTTGCCCTCGCTACGTGGCACACTGGCAGCCCTGATGGGTGGCGCACTCGATGACCCTGCAGTTGCTGGCACCACTGTGCCTGGGGATTTGGTGGCTGAGGTGCTGGGCTGGGACCTGGAAAGCCTGGCCCAAGGGGAAGGACTGGGGGGGAGGTGTAGGGAAGAGGTTAATGTTAGCCAAGAAGAGTTTTTTAGACACACTGGGACGGGAAGATGGAGGAGGTTTGGGAGTGGAGGTAGAGGTAGTGGTTGTAGGAGGTGTATGTCTGCTGAATGTGGGTGAAGCTGTATGGGGCGAAGGCTGTTGTGAGGTGGATGGCTTTTGTGATCTTTGGGAGGAGGACTCACTGACACACTTGGAGAGGACACTGGGGATGTATGATTGGTAGTGGGGGTGGTGAGTGCACATGAGCGGTGTGTGGTGATGGGCGTGCAGGTGATGGAGGCAGTGGCTGAGGATGTACCACATGCAGGTGTGAGTGGAGACGAGACAGGGAGGGAGGAGGAGGACGTGGAGGAGGACGACACAGTTGAGGCAGTGGATGTTGCTGTGTCTGCATGGGGATGGTGCTTGTGTGAGTACCTGTGGGATGTGTGGTGCTTATGTTTGCCTGAGCAACTCTTGTGTTTTGATGAGTGTGCATGCTGGTCTGATGGTGTGCTTTGGATAGGCTGAGGTACAGGGGATTGGGTCTGGGTGGAGGAAGTTAAAGAGGGGATACTGGACACAGGGACAATGGCTGCCATCAGGGCTGAGGCCAGAGCCTGAAATGAACTCTGTTGGGCTGCCTGCCCAGAATTAATGCCCTCCAGGTATGCATTTGTTTGTTGCAAATGCCTCTCTACACCCTGGATGGGAATCACAATGGTAGATTGCCCAACAGTGAGGGATCTGAGGAGGTCAATAGCCTCCTCACTGAGGGCAGCAGGGCTGACTAGGGCAGGACCTGAGGTGCCTGGGGCGAAGGAGATGCCCACCCTCCAGGGTGAGCGGGCACAGGGCAAATGCTGAGGGGCTGTTGGGAGGGCGGTGCTTGTAGGGGGGGTGGCGGCTGTACCTGTTGATGCGGTGGGCACAGTGGTGCCCACCACCGCAAGAGAGATCCCATCAGAGGAGGAGTCGCTGTCACTGCTGCCTGCTGACTTTCCTCCATGTTCCAGACATAACCGGTATAAACCAGTATGGCTGTCCAAGGCATAACGGGTATCAACCTGCATTACAAAAGTATGTCTATTTGGATTACATGGTTCACTGTCTGAAATTGCAACATAGATTTCAGGGAACTGGTTTGCAGATTTATGTTGCTTTAGGAGTTTATCAATGTGATCATTTGAATGATATGACACTTTCATAAGTTCAGTGAAAGGTAATGACAAGAGGCATATAGGACAAAGGTAGACAGGCTACCTCATTGGGTTAAAATGGAATCCGGCCTTGGATTCTATATTACACTCGCTCTCCTGGATACTGCTTAATTAGCACACTGGAATGTTGGGAGCTTCATTAAAGATAAGTAAGTGGCCCAGGGCTGACAATTGTCTGATATAGACCGTCGGCTCTAACATTCCATTGATGGGCTTTTTATTTCTCCTTTTTTATTTTGTAATATTCTACCCTTTGTGGGTATATAATTGGAACAGTATTATGCTCCTTCTGCCAAGGGCTGTACTGGTAGTTAAAGGCCTACTCCATTGTTACAGATCCTGTCCTGTGTTCTCATGTCTATATTTTGGGAAGATGACATCTGCAGTTGCTATAATGCCATATTATATCACATTATATTCACAATGCATATCCAACTGACAGCTGATTTAATCAGGATTTCAAAATACACAGACACTGCCAATACCATGTGTTAGGTAATTTTGGTTCTTTTTGACTGGCAGTAACCAAGGGCCAGATGTAGCAAAGGTTTGTGAGTCGCAAATGGCCCGAATCGCTATTTGCGACTGCGCAAAATCGGAAATGGGATGCAAAAATCCCATTTCCGACTCGCAAAAAGCGATGCGAGCCATTAGCGACTCGCAAAATGTGCAACCCCATTTTGCGACCCGCAAATAGGAAGTCGCATTTTGCGAGTCGCAAACCTTATGCAATTGCAACTCACAAATTGCGACTAGTCGCAAAAAGCCCAGTTTGCATGTCCCATTTACCACTAACTCAGAGCAGGTGGTAATCATTACCAAAGTATAAAAGGAGACCCAGAAGGCATCTGGGTTACTCAAGATGGCGGAGATATACCTGATAGCAGTGAGGAGGAGAGTCAACGCAGCCCAGCAGAGGAGGAGGAGGAGCCAGAGACAGGAGAAGATTTACAGAACAAGGCAGACTCTTTTTCAGCAAACTGAGGAAGAGATCTACGACATCTACGACAAATACCGACTTAGCAGCGCAGCCATACTTGAATTAATTGAATTACTCAAACCACAGCTAGAACGCTAGACTCTGCGTGGCTGCGCCATACCTACGCATGTGCAAGTGCTATGCTCACTGCACCTCTTGGCCTCGGGGAGCTATCAGGGGGTCATTGCTGTGGCAGGTGGGGTATCTCAAAGTACACTATCAAGGTTCCTCAGGGCATTCCTAGATGCCATACTCACACACATGTCTCACTTCATATACCTACCCAGGAATGAGGCAGAAATTAACAGCACCAAGCTGGACTTTTACCGGATTGCCAACTTTCCCCATGTCATAGGGTGTGTAGATGGGACACATATTCAAATATGCCCCCCTGAAAACCTGGAATATCTTTTCCGCAACAGAAAGTGTACCCACTCACTCAATATTCAGGTTGTTTGTGACACCCATTATGTCATCACTGACATTGTCGCAAAACTTCCAGGCAGTACCCATGACTCCTACATTTTTAGGCACAGTGGGATACACCAACGCCTGGAACGTGGGGAGTTTGGAGACGGATACCTCCTAGGTAGAGCTGCATACACCTTGAAGACATACACACAGATCAATGTGCACACCAACCAGGACTTTCTAACAGTGTACTGTTTGTGCCCAACAGGTGACAGTGCATATGCACTACAGCCATGGATAATGACTCCTTTCTTAAGACCCAGCAATGAATGTGAGAGGCGATATAACAGTGCACATAAGAGGACCAGGAACATGATTGAACGCACCTTCGGATTGCTGAAAGCAAGGTTCAGATGCCTCCACCGCAGTGGAGGTGCCCTCCAGTATACCCCCATTACAGCATTCAAAATTGTTGTCACATGCGCCATCCTGCACAATATTGCCACCCGACGTGGGCTACCTCTCACCCCTGCAGACCCAGATTCTGAGGATGAAGAGCAGGAGCAACCACAGCGCCATCATGGGGATCGGAGCATCACAAATCAAGGCAGACTGAGACGGGAATACATTGCAAACCAATACTTTGGAAGGTACGTGTCAACTTCAACCATACTCACCTATTGACCAAAAACTCCATTTGTTAAGTGGAACAAAAAACTATTTAATATGTGCAGAAATTGTACTAATTACAATGACAAAATGTTCAGGGACTTCAAAAAGCCAACCATGCATGGGGCACATTGCCGTCATGTGCCCCAACATCAGGGACAGGGTTTTGTCTATGACCTACGGCGGCCTCTGCCAGCCTGGCTGGTCCCAGGTTGTTCTGCAGTGCTCTGCCTGGTACTCCCACTCCGGAGCATCCTAGTGTCACCAGCAGAGACACTGCTCACAGTGGAGCCCTCTTCGCTGCCCTGGGGGGTGTCCCCTGTACCCCTGGACACATGCCGTGCCTCCATTAGATCGATCACATGGGTGATCCTGCCCAGGCCTCTTGCCACATCCCCTGCAAAGTGGCCCATTTCCACTTGGAAGCCGACTGTCCTTCTTGACAGGCCAGTGGTGTTGACTGCCAGTCTGCCAATTGATGAGGCCATCCTGTCCAGCCTCTGGAGCAGCTGGCGGTCCCTGCGTCGCCCACCCTCGCTCTGTGACAGTAGTCCAGCCACCAGTTCCCGCATGGACAGGGCTAGGTCCCCAGTGTTTGTGCCAATGACGTCCAATTGTGCATGGAGCTGCTGCATGCTGGTCTCATTGCTCCTCACAAAGCGGTGCAGAACCCCACTAATTCTCCCTAACATTTGGTTCTGCAGGCGCTGACCACGTAGCAGTTGTGCCTCGGTCATGGTGGTCGATGGACGCCCGGACTCCGCCTGCAGCCCTGCTCTCCTCAACCTGCGTCGCCTGCGCAGCGGTGGATGCCCTGTGAGCTGTACCGTGGCACCCCTGGCTGTTGCTGGCGCAGCCTCCGGAACCACTGTTTCAGCAGGTGTGGTCATCAAGGGGATGGTGTTGGTGGTGCAGGTGGGAGTGGTGGCAGCTCCTGTCCTTTCCTCATGGGGCTGGCTGACTGTTGGCACCTGGCTGCTGTGGCTTGTGGTGGTGTCTTGTGGGAGACCTGTGGGACATGGGGAACAGACTGTCAGTGTCTACTATCTGTTGCACACTTCCTAATAAACATTTGCCTATTGACTCCCTACTTGACTACATTGCCCATAATGCATCATTCTGGTGTTTGCTACCCTGAAATGGAGCTATCTTGGTTGTGCATGCCCCTGTGTACATGTTGGGTGGGGGTATTGATGGGGGTACAGGCATATCACATGGTACTCACCGGCTCAGAGGTGTCCAGATCTCCAAATCCTGTCACTGCCTCCTGCTCCAGGGTCTCCTCCAAACTTTTTCTCCAGGGGTGTGGGTGGTGGTACGGATGATGGTCCCCCTCCTGTGCCTCTCATCTCCCGGAGCCTTTCTGCCACCCTCTCCTTGGTCCGGGAGCGGAGGTCATACCACCTCTTTTTGATTTCGTCCACACTCCTGTGGCTGACCCCCAGGGAGTTCACTTTTTCCTGAATTTCCAGCCAGAGTTGTTTTTTTGTTGAGTCTGGCACACTGAGGGCTGCCTTCCCAAAAAGATCATCATAGTGCTGACAGCATTCTTCTGTCAGCACCTCCAGCTCCTTCTCAGAAAATTTTAATTTCTTCTTTCTGGGTGTTTCTGCCATTGTAGCTGCTGTTCCTCCTGTTGGCTGTTCAGCAGTTTAAAATGGGTGTGGTCCTCCCTCCTCCCAGGTGTATTAGTAAACTTCCTGGCTGTGATGTCATCATCATGTGCCAGGAAGTGTTTCCAGAGTGTTCTGGAGTGTTCTGCAGCACCTGCAATCAATTTACATGGTACTCGCAATTTGCGACACCCACTCGCAAATTGTGAGTCCGTTTTTTGCGCGGTCGCAAAAAGCGACCTCGCAGACAGCAGACTCGCTATCTGCATTGCGACTCCGGGTGTGAGTCGCAAATTGTCCACGGAAATTGTACCTGCATTCCTATTAGCGACACGCAATTTGCGAGTCGCACATGCTCGCAAATTGCGAGTCGCTCCTTTTTTTGTACCTACATCTGGCCCCTAGTTCCTGTGGTATTATTTTTAACAGAAACAAGCATATTCTTTCATTTTACATGTGGAAGGCAATGGTACTTACTAAACATAGCCAAGGGGTTTTGTTGTATAGCAGTATCTTTTTGTAGTTTATATAGTTTATCGATCTGTTAACTCTTTAAGAACATGAAGTTCAATTTATATTTTAGGATAGGAAATGGAATGTAAATTTGATATCTGGAAAATTATATCATATATTGTATACAATTTAAATGAAGATAGCATAGATCAAGTAATGGTGAGATTTTCTTGAGACCTTTTTACCTGCAGGATTTACTAAAATTGCCTAATTTTCTGACACAAAAAAAGGGTAAGACGTGAAACTCTTGAAACATATTGTAAATTTGGTCTGGACTTGAAAAGATCAAAGAATATATTTTACTTATTTCTGCTTTATTTCTTTGTGGGGATTTTTCCTCTGATGTTCATTATCTTGCCCAAAGTGCATTGAGTGGTTGATATTGTGCTATATAAAAGATGATTGAAAAATTAATTTGAAAAGTTACTGAAAGTCCATGAAGTGGTTGTATGGATTTATTAAACTTATCTTGTAACTCTAACAATTTAAATTCTTTTTATAAGAGTTTCATGTAAATGTGAGCGTGTTCCCTGGATGAAAAGAATATTTCCCTCATTGACTGGTCACTTTCATTACAAGAGCCCCACAAACTAGGGGTGATTGAGGATTATTAACTAGAAGTGTAACACCACTTAGTTTTTTCTATATTTGAAGATGTCTAAGAGTATCAGTGGTGAATGTTCTAATTCATTGTTATTTTGTCTGGTAAAATGTCACTGTTGCAAAGTTACTGCTTAGAAAGTACCTTTTCCTTTCTTTCGGACATATTCAGATGATGACAGCAGGCTGCTCAGCAGCATTTTCAAGATGCATTTTCATGGTCTGTCTGATGAAGGATTTGTTCTGTCCTTTTATACTTAATGCTGTAACATTTGGCTAAAAGTTACACTTTTTGGAAATCAGGTTTCTCCTTTACTTCTCAGATGAACCTCTTGTTCTACTCTTCTGTGTAAGAGGAGTGAGGGACCTATACTGTGCAGAAATGGACATGTAAGGGGAGAGCATGCTGAAAAATTAGATACTCATTCTACGATTTGACTGCAGATGAAGAGGTATAACAAGTAATATCTGGTTTCTATATTCGTCCTAAAAATTGTTAAGCCCTGCCTTTGGCCTTTTTCCTGGAAATGCCTATGGATGTTAATTTACCAAAGTGCCAGGGGTGAAGGAAGTAATATCGTGAAACCACTGTCTGTGATGACATAGCTGGTGCTTTATCTGACATATAGGGGGTAATTTTGACCTCAGCGTTTTTTTTTAAATACCGTCGAGGGACCGCCGAGCGGAAGACCGCCAGTGGTGGCAGTTTATCACTCGGCCTAATATGACTGTTGGCAGCTCTCCGTCCTTTTAGGGACGGAGAGCTGCCAACAGCCATACTGGCGGGAGGCTGGGACGTGAAGGTTGCTCCACCTCCACTGGCACGCCAACAGAACACCGCCCAGCGAATCATGTCCTGTGATTCGCTGTGGCGGTGTTCTGTTGGTGGTGTGGTGTCGGCAGAGCTGCCCCCATGGCTCCCGTCTCCTCCCGGAGGATCGGCGGACCAGGTAAGTCGATCGTCCGTGAGGGGAGGGGGGTGGGGCGGTGTTGTGTGTTGTGTGGGTGCATGGGGGTGTGCGTGTGCGTATGTAGAGGGGGTGTGTGAGTGCGTGTATGCTTGCGGGGGTGTTGTGTGTATGGGAATGAGTGCGTGTATGTTTGAATGTGGGTGTGCATGTCTGACTGTGTGTGTGGATGTAGGCATGTATGTCAGCGTGTGTGCGTGTAAGTGTGTAGGTGGTGCCTGCCTGCGTGTCATGTGGGTATGGGTGATGTGATGTTGAGGGTCGGGGTGGGGAGGGGGGCCCTGCCACCTTTGGGGGGTGGCAGGGGTGGTGGGGGTTAGGGGAGGGAGTCGGGTGGGGGTGGGGGGTGGGTGAGACCCCTATCAGTGCCAGGGAAGGAATTCCCTGGCACTGATAGTGCTTACCACCATGGATTTCATGGCGGTTCAAACTGCTGGAAATCCACAGCGGTAAACCGGGTCCAAATACCGCCAGCGGTCTAGTGATGGCAGCCGGGCTGGAGAGCCAGGTCTCCAGCCCAGCGGTCGTCTCCCCCCTGGCGGGCAGAATGGAGAACCGGCGGATGACCATGGCGGTAACCGCCATGGTCATAATTCCACAAAGTAAGACCGCCAGCCTGTTGGTGGTCTTACCCCCGGTTCTCTGCCTTCCGCTAGGGTCATAATGACCCCCATAGTCTGGCAATAGCATCCTATTTGATCATGAAGGGCCAAAGGAATGCAACTGAATGAAGACTACAGTGCGTACATATGGTTTTTGGTGTCCTGCTTGCTTTGTGTTCTTACTGATGCTTTCATGACTTCTAAATACATGGGTGGCAAGGCCAGTGGCAGGCTACAAAAATGTCATTCGGAATGAACACGTTACCTCTTGCAACCTCTTACTGAACTATATGGTAGTGGCAGGTTTTTATTTGCTTTTACATAGCAGTTCTAAGGATAAATAAACACTATTGGAAATTATTTGTAATGTATTTTTCACTTTCAGTCCTGGTGCTCTATAGAAAGATTATGCATACTTAACAAAATTTACACTGCACTTCTAATATAAAGGCATGTTCACGAATTCCTTGTAGTTCCTATTGCTTCTCTCTTGTTTTGCAGAAAGAGCACGATAGATAATCGGATACTAGAAGCAGAGAGTTCTTTCAGGTAGTGTGACTGTTCTAGGTGAACACTTTCTTCCAAGTTGTAGAGGCAGTTTGTCTGAGCCCCAAAAATAAAAATTTTTAAAAATCACCCCCCAAGCAAAACAAAGAAAGGTTTATCATAGTTTTAGGATAAAAGTTTGATTTCCTATTCTTTCAATGTGTATGGCACACCAATCAGGACAGGCGTCATGAGTCACAAAACACATCACTTGGATATGTATATAAAATATAATGGCCCTCACTACAACATTGTCGGCAACATGACCCACAGCAAGAAATCCGCCAAAATTCAGACACCCACACAAGTCTGCCACACCAAAGGTCAGTGATAAACTGGAGAAAACAAAACCTCCACCGACACGCCAACAGAAATACGCCCACACTATCACAACACACGAATCCACGTGGCGGTTTTTCAACTGCGGTATTCCATTGGCGGTACACACCGCCGTGCTCAAAATACACACACATTTACAAAACACAACCACATTGGACAATTCAAAATACACACACCTGATACACATACACACACCACTCCCGCACACCCGATACAATATAAAACACACACCCACATCACCCACAAACCCCTACGACCACAAGTACCGAGAGAAGGCCAGAGAGAGACACTACAAACAACTACCAAGCATCCACAGGCACACAATACCATCACCCACATTACTTCCACGCACCTCACACAACACACCACTAAATAGCACCCCACTTATCACTAGACACACCACCCCACACATCACCCACACCATTCCATGGCACGGCAAAGACACCCCAGGTTCTCCGAGGAGGAGCTCAGGGTCATGGTGGAGGAAATCGTCCGGGTAGAGCCACAGCTATTCGGATCACAGGTGCAGCACACCTCCATTGCTAGGAAGATGGAGCTATGGCGAAGAATAGTGGACAGGGTTAACGCAGTGGGACGGTACCCAAGAAATTGAGATGACATCAGGAAGAGGTGGAACGACCTACAGGGGAAGGTGTGTTCCGTGGTCTCAAGACACCACCTTGCGGTTCAGCGGACTGGCGGCGGACCCCCACCTCCTCCCCCACAACTAACAACATGGGAGGAGCAGGTCTTGGCCTTGCAGGAGTAGATGGAGGAATGGACTCTGGTAAGTCAAAGCTTTACTATTACATCCCCCACCCTACCTGCATGCCATCACATACCCCCACCCTCACCCCCATCAGTCCTACTCCTCACAAATGTCCCACTATCACAACCCACCCATCCCAACACCAAGCCCTGCATGCAACAACAAAGCATGGACACCCATCACCAAAGCATGCCCACTGCACATATCCATACACCCCCCTAAATCACCATCACACAAGGTCCCACACAAGAATGCAAGCACTGGGGTACACGGACACCCACCTATTGCACACCATGGCACACACAGATGTATTAAACATTCTTTTATACCCCTGCAGGTCCCCTACCCAACGTCACCGGACAGGAGGGTCCACACATGTCCACACCACCAACAGAAGAGGCCCATAGTGATGACAGCAGCTCTGTCCAACTGGATCTAGATCACCAGCCCGGCCTATCGGGGACATCGGGACAGTCGGTTCCCCTCACACAGTCACAGGCCACTACAGACCCTCCCCCCTCTGGAAACACCAGCACATCACCCACTCAGCGGCCCCATACCTCTGTCCCCAGGACACGTCAATCACCAGTGTGTCCACCACTACAGGGAACCCAGGCTAACCCACCACCCCAACAACAACAGGGACCTGGGGGCAGTGGTAGTGGGCACAAGGTCCAGGGGACAGAGGCCAGGAACACAGGGGAACTGGTAGGGTTGCGGTGCGACAGGGGGAGGACAGGCCAAGGGAACCCACTCTCCACGAGGCCCTCTCCTCCATCAGGGGAGCCTACCACCACTCCCAGGAGACAATGGCAATGGTACAGCCCAAGTTTCAGGAGACCCAGCCCCTGCAGGAAGACCAGTATTTGGGCTTCAGAGAGGAACTCAGAGCCATCAATTCCACCCTGGGCACCATCGTAAGGGTGCTGAAGGAAGTACTCAACACCAGGAGGGACACTGTGGGACAACAAGGGGCCCCTGACACTAGCATGGACGATGAACTGCCCATCACCTCCACCGGCGCTAGTGGACAGGAGGCACCGCCACAGGACCACCACACCAGCACCCCACCCCCTGCAGAGGGAGAACCACCCCGCAAACGGCCCCTGAGATCCAGGACAAAGACAGAGAACGATGCCAAGACCCCCACCAAGAAATTAGACCACCCTGATTGTCATCCTTCTGTCCCACCTTGTCACCCTGTCCATCCTCAAACTGCCCCAGCTCCACTTCCTATGCCCATTTGGGCAATGCATCTGTGAGACTAATAGACTGGACTCTGCCATGGACATTCCTCCACCATCATCCCTCACCATTTTATAACCCCCTCCAATATTGAGCACTTAAATAAACACCCTTGAAGCACAAAACAATCTGGAGTCTGTCTGTGAATTCGAAATAGTGTATTAGCAATTACAGTGGCAAAATGCTCTTTCAAATGTAATGTCAACATACCTATGTCACATAGCTCTAGTCCATGAGGAAACAAAGCAGATGTCACACTATGGGACACAGATCTGTGAAATCGGAAGGGAAAGTGACAACTCAGTGACCATACACTGGGTGAAAATGACAGACAGTAGAGAGGAAGTAGTGTTAAAGTACATGTAGTAGGCAGGTTTGTATTCTTACCTGTGTCTCACTGGAAATATTGCCGGATCACTGAGTTCCTGTTGTCCATGTCCTCTTCTTCTGCTTCCTCCTCTTCTCTGTCCACAGGCTCCACATCTGCAACAACACTGCCATCTGGACCATCCTCCTGCAGAAAAGGCACCTGTTGTCACAAAGCTAAGTTGTGAAGCAAACAGCAGGCCACGATGTTCTGGCACACCTTCTTTGGTGGGTAGAATAGGGATCCACCTGTCATATGGAGGCACGTGAACCTATGCCTGTGTGGAGTCGGGTAGATGAAAGATTGAGGCGTGCATGAAACGACGGTGAGTGTATGTGCATCATGGCAAGGGTAGGGATGGGGGCCAATGACTGTGACGGTGCATTTGGTAATAACTTTTCTTTTCCCCCTGTACTATTCATGTAGGTCAGCGCCCACCAGAAAAAAGATATTTGGTGTGCCATCGCCAAGGACGTCCGGACCCTGGGGGTCTACCACAGACAGAGCACCCACTGCCGTAAGAGATGGGAGGACATTCGCCACTGGAGCAATAAGACGGCAGAGGCCAAGCTGGGGATGGCCTCCCAACGTGGGAGGGGTGCCCGTCGCACCATAACACCCCTGATGATCAGGATCCTGGCGGTGGTGTACCTGTAGTTAGATGGGCGCTTAGGGGCATTACAGCAGCCACAAGGGGGTGAGTACACTCTCATTCTGCTGATCTTGCGTGCAGTGGAGGTGTCTGGGTGGGTGAGGTGGGCTGTGGGTTTCCCTAGGCCAGGGCGAGTTTATTAGGCAAGGTCCCCTTGTTCTGGCAGACCCTGTGGCACCCCACCCCACCTGTGTACAGTGCCAAGTACACCTAGTCAGGCTCCTGTGTCATCCATGTGTGGAGATGTCGTCCATAGCCTTGTAGGCCATGTCCTAGGGATTGAACATTGGAGCCCAAGTGTGCGGCGTAGTGCAGGGGGCTTCTGTGTCTGTCGTGTCCGCCAACGGTAGCGGTAATGCATGCACTCAACATGTCTTTCTTCTGTCTTCCCCCCCTTTTTGTGGTCTCCCTGTTCTTGTGTGCATTAGCATCATCAGGCAGAGGAGCAGTGGCACCGGAGCAGGAGGGTGCTGCATCCCACATGGCCTTGGAGGCCAAGACAACGGACTCGGAGTTCACCAGTGGGACGGAGGGCGAGGGGAGCTCCACGGTGGGGACAGGAGCTGACACCAGTGACACGGACTCATCCTCTGATGGGAGCTCCCTTGTGGTGGCAGCAACATCTGTGCCCCCCACATCTTCAGCTACAGCCACCACCCCCTCTACCAGAACCGCCCTCCCAGCAGCCCCTCAGCCTTTGCCCCGTGCCCGCTCACCCAGGAGGGTGGGCATCACCTTCATCCCAGGCACCTCAGCCCCTGCCCCAGTCACCCCTGCTGCCCTCAGTGAGGAGGCCATTGACCTCCTCAGGTCCCTCACTGTTGGGCAGTCTACCATTTCGAATGCCATCCAGGGTGTAGAAAGGCAGTTGACACAAACATATGCATTCCTGGAGGGCATGCATTCTGGTCAGGCGGCCCTTCAGTGAGCTTTTCAGACTCTGGCCTCAGCACTGATGGCAGCCATTGTCCCTGTGTCTAGCCTCCCCCATCCAACTTCCTCCACCCAGACCCAATCCCCTCTACCTCTCGTCTACACTCACACCTGCATGCACTACATCTACAACCACTACTGCCATCACCAGCACACACACCACACACCCCGCTCACGTGCAGTCACCACCCCCACTGCCATTCACACATCTCCTGTGTCCTCTCCCAGTGTGTCTGTGATGCCACCTCCCAAGATACATAAATGCAGGCACACACCCTCCCAACAGCCATACAACTCACGACAGCCTCCAGTGCATGCACCTTCACCCAAAGTCACCAAACAAACACCTCCTACAACCACAACCTCTTCCTCCTCTCCCAAACCCCCTTGAGCTACCCGTCCCAGTGTTTCCAAAAAACCTTTCCTGTCCAACCTTGACCTCTTTCCCACACCTCCCCCACCCCGTCCGTATCCTAGAGCCCGACTCTCCAGATCCCAACCTAGCACCTCAGCCACAAGATCTCTGGGACAAGTGGTGCCTGTAGTCACCAGAATCTGGACTGCACTGGCCACCAGGGCACCAGTGTGGCACAGAGCCACAGCACGGACAGTCCCCCACCTGTGAAGCATCAAAAGTTGGCCAGTGCCCGGTGGGAGAGGGGGAAGACTCCAGCCACCAAATCCGCTCCCAGGGGTACAGGTGGGAGTGTGGAGTCAGCTGCAACACCTTCCAAGGTGGGGAAGGGCCACAAGAAAGTCAGTAGGTCTGGGAATAGCAGCACGGCAGAGAAGACCGCCATCATCCCCGCTGCCCAGGAGGCCAACGCTATCATCCCCGCTGCCCAGTAGGCCACCGCCATCATCCCCACTGCCCAGGATGCCACCGCCAGCATCTGCCCTGCTGCCCAAGAGGCCACCGCCATCAGCCCCGCTGCCCAGGAGGCCACCGCCATCATCCCCACTTCCCAGGAGGCCACCGCCATCATCCCCGCTGCTCAGGAGGCCTGCACCTGCCCTGCTGCCCAACAGGCCACCGGCCCCAGCCCGCTGCCCAGGAGGCCACCGCCATCATCCCGCTTCCCAGTAGGCCACCACCATCTTCACCACTGCCCAGGAGGCCACCGCCAGCACCTGCCCTGCTGCCCAAGAGGCCACTGCCACCAGCCCCACTGCCCAAGAGGCCACCGCCATCATCCCGCTTCCCAGGAGGCCACCGCAGTACACACCCTGCTGCCCAACAGGCCGCCGCCACCAACCCTGCTGCCCAGGACAGGACTGCCAGCACCAGCCCCGCTGGGCCAGACAGGACCGCCAGCACCAGCCCCGCTGGGCCAGACAGGATCGCCAGCACCAGCCCCGCTGGCCCAGACAGGACCGCCAGCACCATCCCCACTGGGCCAGAGAGGACCGCCAGCACCAGCCCCACTGTGTCAGACAGGACTGCCAGCACTAGCCCCGCTGGCCCAGACAGGACTGCCAGCACCAGCCCCGCTGGGCCATGAAGAACCGCCAGCAGCTGAGTCACTGCAAAGGACCCCGCCACAACAAGCACCGCCACCACAAGCACCGCTGAACAGGGCACCGCCGCAACAAGCACCGCTGAACAGGGCACCGCCACCACAAGCACCACTGAACAGGGCACCGCTGCCACAAGCACCGCTGAACAGGGCACCGCCGCCACATGCACCGCTGGCCCATGAGCGCTAAGGGCACTGATGCTACTGAGTCCGCCACAAGCAGGATGAAGGACTCTGGGCACCAAGACCCCTCCAGAACCAGTGGAGAGATACATCCACTACCTCAGTCCTTGGCAGGATGAAGCACTCTGGGCACAAGCCCCCCCCCCCCCCAGAACCAGTGGAGAGATACATCCACTACCTCAGTCCTTGGCAGGATGAAACACTCTGGGCACAAGGCCCCCTCCAGAACCAGTGGAGAGATACATCCACTACCTCAGTTCTTGGCAGGATGAAGCACTCTGGGCACCAAGCCCCCTCCAGAACCAGTGGAGACTGTCATCCACTTGAGAGACTGTAGCTTTGCACTCCCCAGGATTGAACAGTGGGCACACCACCCACTGTAGAGACTTGAGAGACTGTGGCTTTGCACTCCCCAGGATGAAGCAGTGGGCAAACCACCCACTGTAGAGACTTGAGGGACTGTGTCTTTGCACTCCCCAGGAGGAAGCAGTGGGCAAACCACCCACTGTAAAGACTTGAGAGACTGTGGCTTTGCACTCCCCAGGATGAAGCAGTGGGCAAACCACCCACTGTAGAGACTTGAGAGACTGTGGCTTTGCACTCCCCAGGATTGAACAGTGGTCAAACCACCCACTGTAGAGACTTGAGAGACTGTGGCTTTACACTCCCCAGGATTGAACAGTGGGCATGTGGCCCCCTCGTGGATTTGGTGTCGTGCACTCAGCCGGCTGAGGTGACCCTCCTTTCCCTCCCCCTGAGGTGCCTGTTTTATTGGTATCTGATGCCCCTGCAGTGTACTCTCCGTCATGGTCGGCAATCTTGTGTGGGCCTCGCCCATACTGTGTGGGCCCAGTGTTCCACGGACTTCAATGGAGCACTACCTGGACTACTATTCTTGGTGTATACTTTGTTAATAGTATATATATGTATATTTTTGCGTACTACATTTTAATATATTACAATGGTTACACTCATTTTCTTTGGTCTTTGCATTCTTCCGGGGGGGGGTTAGGGGGGTGTAACTATAATGTATCATGATGTAATAGTGTGGGTGTTGTCGTGGGTGAGGGTGGGGTGGGGGTGTTGCGTGTTGCGTGTTGCATGTGTGTGTCCCTGTTTTTTCCCTTCCCCCTCCCCTGTGTCATAGGTGCAGTACTCACCGTGGTGTTCGCCGCCGGCATTCGTGCTCCGGGTAGAGGAGCA
Source organism: Pleurodeles waltl (assembly GCF_031143425.1). Taxonomy (NCBI): domain Eukaryota; kingdom Metazoa; phylum Chordata; class Amphibia; order Caudata; family Salamandridae; genus Pleurodeles; species Pleurodeles waltl. The sequence goes on from NC_090446.1 coordinate 823,162,751, forward strand.
AGAAGATAAGGGCTGGCAGAATCTGCAGCTCTGGCTCCATATGGCGTCCTGGTTCCTCGTGGGGTGTGTAGAGGTGAGCGTTTTCCCTTAGAGGTCCTGTTTCTGCCGTGTTTTTGCCTGCGGTGAATCCGCCCCTGAAAGGTGCCGGATTGGTAGGTTGTGATACTGTGGGCGGTACTTTGTCCTCCGCCTGTCTGTTGGCGGTGTCTGCCAAGCTGTTTGTTTGTACTGCCGTGGCTGTCGGAGTGTTAAAGTGGCTGTCTTTGTTGGCGGTTTCCGCCACGGTCGTAATTCCAAATTTTTTACAGACGGCCTGTTGGCGGTCTTACCGCCGCTTTAACACCGTCCGCCAGGGTTGTAATGACCACCATTGTTACTTGTTTTAAAAATGTTCCATTCAGTTATTGTGTCACATTTGAAAAGATCTACCTGACAAATAATGATAAATAATAATACTTTGATATGTTAATTTTTGCAGTCAGTGCTTCAAAACTCAAAGGTCGTGTAATACACTCTTTATTATGGCACGGATCTTCTAGGAGAATAGAGTGAGTGCAAAGGCCTTGTCACTTTACGAATTCATGTGCAGTACTACTGGGAGGATAAACTGCTGTTTACTCCTTGGTTTGATACTGTAATGTTTGCAAAGAATGCATGTGATTCTCTTTCACAAGAAAACACAAATGCAGTGTGACTTGTGGGATTCTGCTCTGCTGTCTAATGCTGCTTTTTAACCCCTTCGTTGCCAGTCCTTTTCCGCCTTCTGTGCCAGGCCTTTTTTTGGCTATTTGGAATAGTTCTCGCTTAGGCCCTCATAACTGTTTGTCCACAAAAGCTACCCACGCCAAATTTGCGTCCTTTTTTTTCAACATCCTAGGGATTCTAGAGGAACCCAGACTTTGTGGGTTCCCCTGAAGGAGGCCAAGAAATTAGCCAAATTACAGTGAAAATTTAGTTTAAAAAAAAAAATGGGGATAAAAGGCTGCAGAAGAAGGCTTGTGGTTTTTTCCCCTGAAACTGGCATCAACAAAGGGTTTGTGATGCTAAAATCACCAGCTTCCCAGCTTTAAGGAAGAGGAAGACTTGAATCAGAAAACCCAATTTTTCAACACAATTTTGGCATTTTACTGGGACATACCCCATTTTTACGATTTTTTGTGATTTCAACCTCCTTCCAGTCAGTGACAGAAATGGGTCTGAAACCAATGCTGGATCCCAGAAACCTAAACATTTCTGGAAAGTAGACAAAATTCTGAATTCAGCAATGGGTAATTTGTGTAGATCCTACAAGGGTTTCCTGCAGAAAATAACAACTGAAATAAACACATATTGAAATTGAGGTGAAAAAAACAGCCATTTTTCTCTACGTTTTACTCAGTAACTTTTTCCTGCAATATCAGATGTTTGAGAGCAATATACTGTTATGTCCGCAGGACTCTTCTGGTTGCGGGGATATATAGGGCTTGTAGGTTCATCAAGAACCCTAGGCACCCAGAGCCAATAAATGAGCTGCACCTTGCTGTGGGTTTTCATTCTATACCGGGTATACAGCAATTCATTTGCTGAAATATAAAGAGTCAAAAATGGGTATCAAGAAAACCTTTGTATTTCCAAAATGGGCACAAGATAAGGTGTTGAGGAGCAGTGGTTATTTGCACATCTCTGAATTCTGTGGTGCCCATACTAGCATGTGATTTACAGGGCATTTCTCAAATAGATGTATTTTTTACAAACTGTCTTATATTTGGAATGAAAAAATGTAGAGAAAGACAAGAGGCAATAACACTATTCTATGTTACCCCAAGTCTCCCGATAAAAATGGTACCTCACTTGTGTGGGTAGTCCTAGTGCCTGTGACATGAAATGCCCAAAAACACAACTTGGACACATCACATTTTTCCACAGAAAACAGAGGTTTTATATTTTGCAAAGTGCCTACCTGTGGATTTTGGCCTCTAGCTCAGCCGGCACCTTGCGAAACCTACCAAACCTGTGCATGTTTGAAAACTAGAGGCCTAGGGGAATCTAGGATGGGGTGACTTGTGGGGCTCTCACCAGGTTCTCTTACCTAGAATCCTTTGCAAACCTCAAAATTTGGCTAAAAAACACTTTTTCCTCACATTTCGGTGACAGAGAGTTCTGGAATCTGAGAGGAGCCACAAATTTCCTCCCACCCAGCGTTCCCCAAAGTCTCCCGACAAAAATGGTACCTCACTTGTGTGGGTTGGCATAGCGCCCGCGACAGGAAATGCTCCAAAACAACACATGGATACATTACATTTTTCTACAGAAAACAGAGGTGTTTTTTGCAAAGTGCCTACCTGCGGATTTTGGCCTCTAGCTCAGCCGGCACCTAGGGAAACCTACCAAACCTGCGCATTTTTTAAAACTAGAGACCTAGGGAAATCCAAGACGGGGTGACTTGTGGGACTCTCACCAGGTTCTGTTACCTAGAATCCTTTGCAACCCTCTAAATTTGGCTAAAAAAAAACACTTTTTCCTCACATTTTGGTGACAGGGAGTTCTGGAATCTGAGAGGAGCCACACATTTCCTTTCACCCAGCGTTCCCCCAAGTCTCCAGATAAAAATGGTACCTCACTTGTGTGGGTAGGCATAATGCCTGCAACAGGAAATGCTCCGAAACACAACGTGGACACATCACATTTTTATACAGAAAACAGAGGTGTTTTTTGCAAAGTGCCTACCTGTGGATTTTGGCCTCTAGCTCAGCCAGCACCTAGGGAAATCTACCAAACCTGCGCATTTCTGAAAACTAGACACCCAGGGGAATCCAAGATGGGGTGACTTGTGGGGCTCTCACCAGGTTCTGTTACCCAGAATCCTTTGCAAACCTCAAAATTTGGCTTAAAAAAACACTTTTTCCTCACATTCTGGTGACAGAGATTTCTGGAATCTGAGAGGACCCACACATTTCCTTCCACCCAGCGTTCCCCCAAGTCTCCAGATAAAAATGGTACCTCACTTGTGTGGGTAGGCATACTGCCCGCAACAGGAAATGCTCCGAAACACAACGTGGACACATCACATTTTTATACAGATAACCAAGGTGTTTTTTGCAAAGTGCCTACCTCTGGATTTTGGCCTCTAGCTCAGCCGGCACCTAGGGAAACCTACCAAACGTGTGCATTTTTGAAAACTAGAGACCGAGGGGAATCCAAGACGGGGTGACTTGTGGGGCTCTCACCAGGTTATGTTACCCAGAAGCCATTGCAAACATCAAAATTTGGCTTAAAAAAACACTTTTTCCTCACATTTCGGTGACAGAAAGTTCTGGAATCTGAGAGGATCCACAAATTTCCTTCCACCCAGTGTTCCCTCAAGTCTTCTGATAAGAATGGTACCTCACTTGTGTGGGTAGGCCCAGTGCCCGCGAAAGGAAATGCCCCAAAACACTATCGGGACACATCAAAATGATCAAATATAAAACTACCTGTTTTTGCGGGGGGCACCTGTGTTTTTGGTCCTGGGTGCAGCAGCCATACAGGGAAACCTACCAAACCCAGACATTTCTGAAAACTAGACACCCGATGGAGTCCAGGGAGATGTGACTTGCGTGGACACCCCAGTGTTTTCCTACCCAGAATCCTCAGCAAACCTCAAATTTCCCCACATTTATGTGTGGGATCACCGCACTGGGACAAATGTCCTACCACCCAACGTTCCCCTCAGTCTCCCGGTAAAATTTATACCTCACTTGTGTAGGTGGGCCAAGTGCCTGTGACAGGGAAGAGCCAAAAACAAGTCTAAAATGAGGGGTAACCAAAGCGGGTCCAAAAGGGCAGTTTGGAAAAAAAATATTTAGGGTGACAAGTGGGGCAGAATTTCTATCCATATAGATGAGACAATGCTGGGTGGTAGGAATTTTGTGGATTCCTGCAGATAACAGTAGGTTCCATCACAAAAATGTGGTAAAAATGTGTGATTTCCAGCAAAGTTGGAGGTTTTCAGGGCATTGTGGGTAAGGAAATGGTGCGGGGTGCATGTGAAGCACACCACCCTGGACTCACCCAGATGTTTAGTTTTCAGAGGTGTCTAGGTCTTGTGTATTTTTCTACATGGCAGCGTCCCAAAGTCAAAAAATTGCAGCCCTCACCATTCCAAGTGGGACGATTTTGAGACTTATCCAAGCTCTCATGGCCCAAATGTAAAACCAAAACCCAAATAATAAAATGTCCACTTGCTTGTCGTGGGATAAAATGTTTTAGTGTGCGGGGGAGAGCTGAAAGATTGTTACCCCCTTCAGTTGGGGTGGGGGCATAACCATGCCCATACTGGTTGGTAGCCACCACCCCCACTATTTTTTTTTTAAATTCCCTCACATTTAGTAGACTTCCTGCCCCCAGGATCGGGGGTAATTGCCCCATCTGCCCACTGTTGGGCAGAACAACTTTGACCCCATTTATTTGCGGTGGCGGTATGGCCATACCCTAATCCTCTTAAATTGAAAAAATCTTCCCTGGTCTCTGGTGGGCTTTCTGCCCCCCTTGGGGGCAGATGGGCCTTCCAAAAGTAAGCCAAAGATATGGCCAACAGTAATGTGCCCTGATGGGGAGCGACCCTTGCCCAAGGGGCTGCCCCCCCAAACAAAACACACACACCAATCCCTGGTGCCTAAGTGGTTTCTGCCCCCCGGGGGCAGATTGGCCTAATAGAAATAGGCCGATCTGCCGCCAAGGGGAGCAGAAATGACCTAAAATAAATTTGACCCCCCTGGGGAGCGACCCTTGCCTAAGGGGTCGCTCCCCTTGTGTGAAATTGGCGCAAAAAAATAAAAATCTCTGGTGTCTAGTGGTTTCTGCCCTCCCCGTGGCAGATCGGCCTAATAAAAATAGGCCAATCTGCCCCCAAGGGGGGCAGAAATGGCCCAAAGATAATTTTGCCCCCAGGGGAGCGACCCTTGCCTAATGGGTCGCTCCCCACATATAAAAAAATTAAAACAAAAAACAAAAAAAATACCTGGTGTCTAGAGGGTTTCTGCCCCATCTGCCTAATTATATTAGGCCAATCTGCCCCCAGGGGAGGCAGAAACAGCTGTAAAATTAGTTGCTACCCTGGGGAGCGGCCCTTGCCCAAGGGGTCGCACCCCTTATGTGTACATATAAAAAAAAAAAACCCTGGTGTCTAGTGGTTTCTGCCCCCCCTTGGGGGCAGATTGGCCTAATAAAAAAAGGCTAATCTGCCCCCGACGGGGGCAGAAATGGCCTAGAAAAAATGTTGCCCCCAGGGGAGCGACCCTTGCCTAAGGGGTCGCTCCCCACAAATAAAAAAACACACAAAAAAAATAAAAATGATCCCTGGTGCCTAGGGGGGTTTCCTCTGCCCCCAGGGGGGGCAGAAACAGCCAAAAAACACATTGCCCCCCTGGAGAGCGGCCCTTGCCCAAGGGTCCGCTCTCCTTATGAAATAAATAAATAAAATAAAAAATTCCCTGGTGTCTAGTGGCATTTCTGCTGCCCGATCACATCACGATCGGCCAGCAGAAATGCTCAGAGAAGCCTGAAAGGAGAGGAAAGGGCTTTCCTCTCCTTTCAGGTTTCTCTGTCCCCTCCACCTGATCCTCCGATCAGCGCTGGAAGCGAGGGGAAGGCCTCTGATGAGGTCAGCACACGAAAGCGTGCTGACTGTAGGAAAGTACCATCTTGCCTGGCATGTTACCCCCATATTTCACTGTATATATGTTGTTTTAGTTGTATGTGTCACTGGGACCCTGCCAGCCAGGGCCCCAGTGCTCATAAGTGTGCCCTGTATGTGTTACCTGTGTTAAGACTAACTGTCTCACTGAGGCTCTGCTAATCAGAACCTCAGTGGTTATGCTCTCTCACTTCTTTCTAAATTGTCACTAACAGGCTAGTGACCAATTTTACCAATTCACATTGGCATACTGGAACACCCTTATAATTCCCTAGTATATGGTACTGAGGTACCCAGGGTATTGGGGTTCCAGGAGATCCCTATGGGCTGCAGCATTTCTTTTGCCATCCATAGGGAGCTCTGACAATTCTTACACAGGCCTGCCACTGCAGCCTGAGTGAAATAATGTCCACGTTATTTCACAGCCATTTTACACTGCACTTAAGTAACTTATAAGTCACCTATATGTCTAACCTTTACCTGGTAAAGGTTGGGTGCTAAGTTACTAGCCAAGGTGCCCCCACATAGTTCAGGGCAAATTCCCCGGACTTTGTGAGTGCGGGGACACCATTACACGCGTGCACTACAAATAGGTCACTACCTATGTGTAGCTTCACAATGGTAACTCCGAATATGGCCATGTAACATGTCTATGATCATGGAATTGCCCCCTCAATGCCATCCTGGCATTGTTGGCACAATCCCATGATCCCACGGGTCTGTAGCACAGACCCGGGTACTGCCAAATTGCCTTTTCAAGGGTTTCACTGCAGCTGCTGCCAACCCCTCAGACAGGTTTCTGCCCTCCTGGGGTCCAGCCAGGCTTGGCCCAGGAAGGCAGAACAAAGGACTTCCTCAGAGAGAGGGTGTTACACCCTCTCCCTTTGGAAAAAGGTGTCAGGGCTGGGGAGGAGTAGCCTCCCCCAGCCTCTGGAAATGCTTTCATGGGCACAGATGGTGCCCATTTCTGCATAAGCCAGTCTACACCGGTTCAGGGACCCCTCAGCCCTGCTCTGGCGCAAAACTGGACAAAGGAAAGGGGAGTGACCACTCCCCTGACCTGCACCTCCCCTGGGAGGTGCCCAGAGCTCCTCCAGTGTGCTCCAGACCTCTGCCATCTTGGAAACAGAGGTGCTGCTGGCACACTGAACTGCTCTGAGTGGCCAGGGCCAGCAGGTGACGTCAGAGACTCCTTCTGATAGGCTCCTTCAGGTGTTGCTAGCCTATCTTCTCTCCTAAGTAGCCAAACCCTCTTTTCTGGCTATTTAGGGTCTCTGCTTTGGGGATTTCCTTAGATAACGAATGCAAGAGCTCATCCGAGTTCCTCTGCATCTCTCTCTTCACCTTCTGCCAAGGAATCGACTGCTGACCGCGCTGGAAGCCTTCAAAACTGCAACAAAGTAGCAACGACTACTACTGCGACACTGTAACGCTGATCCAGCCGCCTTCTCGACTGTTTTCCTGGTGGTGCATGCTGTGGGGGTAGTCTGCCTTCTGTCTGCACTAGAAGCTCCGAAGAAATCTCCCGTGGGTCGACGGAATCTTCCCCCTGCAACCGCAGGCACCAAAGAACTGCATCACCGGTCCTCTGGGTCTCCTCTCAGCACAACGAGCGAGGTCCCTTGAACTCAGCAACTCTGTCCAAGTGACTCCTACAGTCCAGTGACTCTTCAGTCCAAGTTTGGTGGAGGTAAGTCCTTGCTTCCCCACGCCAGACTGCATTGCTGGGAACCGCGTGTTTTGCAGCTACTCCGGCTCCTGTGCACTTCACGAAGATTTCCTTTGTGCACAGCCAAGCCTGGGTCCACGGCACTCTAACCTGCATTGCACGACCTCCTGAGTTGTCCTCCGGCGGCGTGGGACTCTCTTGTGCAACTTCGGGTGAGCACCATTTCACTCCACTTCATAGTGCCTGTTCCGGCACTTCTGCGGGTGCTGCCTGCTTCTTAGAGGGCTCCTTGTCTTGCTGGGCACCCCCTCTGTCCCCTGACGCAATTGGCGACATCCTGGTCCCTCCTGGGCCACAGCAGCACCCAAAAACCTTAATCACGAGCTTTGCAGCTAGCAAGGCTTATTTATGGTCTTTCCGCAGGAAAACACTTCTGCTCAACTCTCCACGGCGTGGGACATCTATCCTCTAAAGGGGAAGTTTCTAGCCCTTGTCGTTCTTGCAGACTCCTCAGCTTCTACTGTCCAGTAGCAGCTTCTTTGCACCCACAGCTGGCATTTCCTGGGCATCTGCCCACTCTCGACTTGATCGTGACTTTTGGACTTGGTCCCCTTCTTCCACAGGTCCCTCGTCTGGAAATCCATTGTTGTTGCATTGCTGGTTTTGGTCTTTCCTGCAGAATTCCCCTATCACAACTTCTGTGCTCTTTGGGGAACTTTAGTGCACTTTGCACTCACTTTTCAGGGCTATTTTTCTAACCCTCACTGTTTTCTTACAGTCCCAGCGACCCTCTACAAGGTCACATAGGTTTGGGGTCCATTTGTGGTTCGCATTCCACTTTTGGAGCATATGGTTTGTGTTGCCCGTATCCCTATGTGCCCCCATTGCATCCTATTGTAATTATACATTGTTTGCACTGTTTTCTAATACTATACTGCATATTTTTGGTATTGTGTACATATATCTTGTGTATATTTGCTATCCTCATACTGAGGGTACTCACTGAGATACTTTGGCATATTGTCATAAAAATAAAGTACCTTTATTTTTAGTATATCTGTGTATTGTGTTTTCTTATGATATTGTGCATATGACACTAGTGGTACTGTAGGAGCTTCACTCGTCTCCTAGTTCAGCCTAAGCTGCTCTGCTAAGCTACCTTTTCTATAAGCCTAAGCTGCTAGACACCCCTATACACTAATAAGGGATACCTGGGCCTGGTGCAAGGTGTAAGTACCCCTTGGTACTCACTACAAGCCAGTCCAGCCTCCTACATTGGTTGTGCAGCGGTGGGATAAGTACTTTGCAACTACTTACCACTTTTGTCATTGTACTTTTCATAAGAGAAAAATATACAAAACAAGTTCAGTGTATGTACACCTAACCAACAAGTTTTGCTTTTCTTTACTCACTTCTTTTCTAAGTGCTGAAAAGTACCTCTAAACTTTCTAAAAAGTTCTTCAAAAGTTTTTAAAGTTTTTTTTTTCTGTCTTTCCAAAAGTTCTGAAAAACTTGTTTCTCACTTTTTCTATCCCTTAAACACTTTCTAAAATGTCTGGCACAGGCCAAACTGTTGATCTGTCCAAACTTGCTTATGATCACCTTAGCTGGAAAGGAGCAAAGAGTCTCTGCATAGAAAGAGGTTTAAGTGTAAGTAAGAATCCCTCTAGAGAACTGTTGGTTAATATGCTTGTTGAACAAGATAAAGCCAGAGGTGGCACTTCTGGTGAGAAATTAGCTGATGGTTCCCAATCTGACCCTGGGGCACCCCTAGCAAAAGATTTAGAAGGGAAACTTCCTAGCCTGCCCATTAGCAGACCACCTAGCATAGCTGGTACTGATGTAGAGTCACATCACAGTAATAGTGTTGCCTCACATCACAGTAAGAGTATTCCTTCTCATCATAGTAGAAGTGCTGTTTCTGTTAGCCAGGCTGTTAGAGTGCCATCTGTTAGGGACAGGTCTCCTTCTGTTCATTCTCACCACACTTCTGTTTCAAGGCATGTCCCACCCACCCACCCTGATGACAGAGTGTTAGAAAGGGAGCTCAATAGATTGAGAGTGGAACAAACCAGACTGAAGCTCAAGAAGCAACAGCTGGATTTAGATAGGCAGTCCTTAGAAATAGAAAGAGAAAGACAGAACATTGGGTTAGAACCCCATGGTGGCAGCAGCAGTATTCCCAATAGTCATCCTGCAAGAGAGCATGATTCTAGGAATCTGCATAAGATAGTTCCCCCTTATAAGGAGGGGGATGACATTAACAAGTGGTTTGCTGCACTTGAGAGTGCCTGTGTTGTACAGGATGTCCCTCAAAGGCAGTGGGCTGCTATCCTATGGCTATCATTTAGTGGAAAGGGTAGGGATAGGCTCCTTACTGTAAAAAAAAGTGATGCCAATGATTTCAAAGTTCTTAAGAATGCACTCCTAGATGGGTGTGGCTTAACCACTGAACAGTACAGGATGAAGTTCAGAGAAACCAAAAAGGAGTCTTCACAAGACTGGGTAGACTTTGTTGACCATTCAGTGAAGGCCTTGGAGGGGTGGTTACATGGCAGTAAAGTTACTGATTATGAAAGCCTGTATAACTTAATCCCGAGTGAGCATATTCTTAATAATTGTGTGTCTGATTTGTTGCACCAGTACCTGGTGGACTCTGATCTGACCTCTCCCCAAGAATTGGGAAAGAAGGCAGACAAATGGGTCAGAACAAGGGTGAACAGAAAAGTTCATACAGGGGGTGACAAAGATGGCAAGAAGAAGGATGGTAAGTCTTCTGACAAGGGTGGGGACAAATCAAAAAATGAGTCTTCATCAGGCCCACAAAAACATTCTGATGGGGGTGGTGGGCCCAAACCCTCTTCAAATCAAAACAAAGAAAAGAAACCAAGGTGCTATTTATGTAAAATAAAAGGCCATTGGACAACAGATCCCCGTTGTCCAAAGAAAAGCACCAAGCCTCCTACCACTACAACCCCTGCTGCTACACCTAGTGCCCCTAGTAATAGCAGTGGTGGTGGGAGCAAACCTACTAATAGCCAATCCAAGGGAGTAGCTGGGCTCACTTTTGGTAACTTAGTTGGGGTTGGTCTTGTTAGGGAGACCACAGAGGCTGTGTTAGTCTCTGAGGGGGCTATTGATTTAGCCACCTTAGTTGCTTGTCCCCTTAACATGGATAAGTACACGCAACTACCCCTAATACATGGTGTTGAGGTTCAGGCCTACAGGGACACAGGTGCCAGTGTTACAATGGTAATAGAGAAACTGGTCCACCCTGAACAACACCTACTTGGTCACCAGTACCAAGTAACCGATGCTCACAACAACACACTTAGCCACCCCATGGCTGTTGTGAATCTCAACTGGGGGGGGGTTACTGTTCCAAAGAAAGTTGTGGTTGCCTCAGATTTACCTGTAGACTGTCTATTAGGGAATGATTTAGATCAGCTTGGGCAGAAGTGGAGTTGGAGGCTCATGTAGCAATGCTGGACATTCCAGGGCATATTTTTGCTTTAACCAGGGCTCAGGCCAAAAAGCAAAAAGGACAGGGTGACTTGGATCCTGGAAGAATGGACCAAGTGCTCCCTAAAGCGAGGGCTAGTAGAAGTAAAGCTCTACCTACTATCCCTCCCTCTACAGTGGATTCTTATTCTGAGGAAGAAGAATTTCCACTCTGTGCAGAATCTACACCAGAGGAGCTGGAAGCAGACACTGCTGAGCTTTTGGGTGAAGGGGGGGCCTGCCAGGGAGGAGCTGAGTGTGGCACAGCATACCTGTCCCACGCTAGAGGGTCTAAGGCAGCAAGCTGTCAAACAAGCAAATGGGGATGTCAGTGACTCTCACAGAGTTTACTGGGAGGACAACCACTTGTACACTGAAGCAAGGGATCCAAAACCTGGAGCTGCCAGGAGATTGGTGATTCCTCAGGAGTACAGAAAGTTCCTCCTAACTCTAGCCCACGACATTCCCTTAGCTGGACATTTGGGGCAAAATCAGATGCCACAGGGGAGTCACAAGGGGGGTGGGGGTTGAAGGGGAAACGATTCCCCTTCCATCCCTGCCCAGGGGAGGGGAGGTGGTCTCATTCTCGGCACCGGGGAACCAGCGTCCTAGGCACACAAGCGGTTAACATACATTCTGTATCGTTTAACAAAAACACATTTGACTAATTCTCAAAAATGTTATTCAATGTGTTATTAAGGTTTGAGTGTTACTTCAGGCTATGTAGAATTAGAGTTGAAATTGTTCATAGACGTCAAAGTACTCTGAAGTTTATTTAACAAATGTATTTGCAATTAGGTTAATCTTTCACTCTAGAGAGCTATGCGTTTTTAAGGAGGAAAGAGAACATGACCTCACCCAAAATGAAGCTACTGCTATCAAAAATGAGATGACAGGTTGTCTAAGGTCGTCATCAATAGCCTGATGAATCTAACTTTATATATGGTATCACAATCTGGATAAAGCATTTAATCACATTTGTTCACATAGTTCAATGCCTAGGCTTTCTCTAGAGGTCTGTGTTGCACTTCATAAAGTATTCTTGTCAAAATACTGTACTTACTTAAGTGACAATAAGACAAGATGTCTAGTCCTCAAACATGTGAGGAAACTGTTGGATCATATTCTGACAGTGATCTGAACTTATGTGTTTGATAAGTATAAAACCTGGAAGAGGACTCTAGAGTGTATGGAGGGAGACTTTGGAGCAGATTTGCTAAGTTTTGGTGCAGCACATCTCAGCAACCAAAGTTACTGTGCTGCATTGGAAAAAGGTGAGAGAACCAAGGGCCAGATGTATCATACAACCAATTTGCGATTCTCAAATAGCGATTTTTAAAAAATCGCTATTTCAGAAATGCAAAAAGGTATGTATGATTTTTGTGATTCAGTAATAGAGATTTCTTAAAAATCGCAAATGCTATTACCGAATTACAAATAGAGAATCTGTCCCCATTCGCACCTATGGGCCTGTTGGCCCATATCTGCAAATTTTTTGCATTTCCAAAATTGCGATTTCTCAACCAGAAATCGCAATTTTGGAAATGCAAAACCCGAGGGTGCTGGGGGCCTAAGGCCCCCTCTGCTGCCCCCAAACATTTTTTGGGGGACATGTAAGGTGCACACATGCCAAAAGGGCGTGTGTGCTTTACATGTACATTTTAAAAATGCATTTCAAATGCATTTTTACTTTTTGCACATGGTTACCACCAAGTTTGACATGGTGGTAATTAGCGATTCCTAAATGCCCAAATCGCATTTAGGAATGGCTTCATACATGTGCTAAGAAATCGCAAATAAGGAATCCTTATTTGCAATTTCTTATTTAGAGATTCGCAATTTTAAGGAATCAATATTTTTGCGATTCCTTAAAATTGGGTTCAGAATGTCTTTCATACATTCTGAACTGGCTTTTTGCATTCGCAAACGGGCATTCGCACCGTTTGCGAAAGCAAAAAACCTTGCTACATCTGGCCCCATATTTACTAAGATGTAGGGCTGCTTTTCTCTGTCCCTGTTCTGGTGCACTTTATGCTTTTATGCACCAACACACACACACACACAAACACACACACAGACACACACTCTTGTGCTATAGTGCAAGGGTTTTATGTGCTCTATCAAGCATAGATTTTGTAGCAATAGTACCTTTCCAGTACAAAATCTATACGTTAATACAATATCCACTTTGCATGTGTCCTGCATAGTGCAGCACTTATGCAAAAGTGGAAAAAACTGGAACATTTAAAAAAAAACACCATTCCACTTGCTTTTAGAAATAATCATTTTGGAGCAAATCCCTGTCTACAGATGTTAGTAGGAAGGGCTGGTAGAATGGGAATGCTGGCATACCACCTATGGTAGGCCCCTTTGCCACAAAGTAGCATCTAGCATTACTTTCTATTACTTTAGGCAATGTTTCAACACAAATGATGATTTACTTTGGAGAGTACTTCTCACCGCAACACTTTGGGCCTCATTATGAGTTTGGCGGTACCAGGACCGCTATGTTGGTAGTGGGAGTCACACTGCCAACAGGCTGGTGGAGAAGACTGACATATTATAACCATGGTGGTATTCCAACAGAATAGAGCCAAAGCACCGCCGGCACCTCCAGTGCGGTCTAACCCCCACGGACGATGGTAGTCACCTGCAGGCCGTCAGAGACCATGTTTATGCTGGACATGTTACAAGTTGCACACCGCCAATGTTTCCGCTGCATTCGCACTACCATGGAAACCTAGGCAGAAAACAACTGTGTAAAAAGAGACACTCACCTTTAGGAAGCCATAGTCATCTTGAGCCTTCGTAGAACCTGAACGAAACTTCTTCCTGCTGCTCCTGCTCACCCAACGACTATGGAATCTGTGACAACAGCAACTGTAAGTACACATTGTTATTGTTGTATATCGCCAATTTCTGTACACACCCACAACATACATTCGGGAAGGGGGTGCTAGGGCGATACTCACATGTAACTGCACAACAACACGCACACTCACAGACAGCCACATACACTCTCATATAAACAACAAACATGCCACGGCCACCAAACACACACACACAATCATCACAAACACACTCAGGTATGCACAGAAACACCGCGCAGGCTCACACTCACACACTACCACACAACACAGCAAAAAGTTACACAAACAACACATCCTCACCAACTACAATCACTTGGTAGAGACACACCGGGAACACTACCCGGGGACACATCACATAAACTTTACAATGTAACACCAACATGCAAAACACACATACAAATATACTATCATACTTCCTACTAATAGACCTGCAAAGAACACCGTGTTCAACATTTCATGCACATAATGCTCACACATTCAATGCACACAAATCCACACAACACACCAAAAAACACATCACCGCACCAACAACACACAATACCAACACAACTAATCCCTTGAACACACAAATGTCCATGACACAACACATACCCGACCACTTTTGGATAAAAAAAACAGGACACAACCACACATACTGCACAAACAACACACTTAGCCTAAGCAGAACATACACACACACACACACAAACACACCACTAGTGTCAGCCTGGAACAACTCCATACTAGGAAAAGAAATGCATGACAAAGATGTAACCAGGAAACCAGCCAATAGTTTGTTCAAGTACTTATTATTTTTTTTAAAACACAATGTATTCATAACAAAGGCCATAGGCCAGTCCACAATGCAGACATGCTGCATGCACACAGTGCACAGATGTGTGCCCCCAAACTTGAAACCTGCCTGCCATGTAACGTCCACAAAAAGTGGCATCAATGGGGCAGGCAGACACCTCAGGAGTTATCTGGGGGGCGGAGGAGGGGTTGGGTTTTGGAGGGATCAGACCTTTGAGGGGGGTTGGCCCTGGACTTAGGTTTGGGGGATGGCTTGCTTTTAGGTGTGACTTCTCATCCGTGGAGGGGCATGGGAATTTGCAAAGGGAGCAGGGGAGGGCTTGGAGGTGGAAGGGCCGAACTTGGGAATGGTGCACGGAACATTTAGGGGTATCACGGGGTAGAAGATGAGTAGGGAAAAGGGCAAAATCTGAAAGACAAGCTTTCTTATACTCACGGGGATAGTCATAGCAAAAGGGTTTGGGTGTGGAAGGAGAAGGAGTGGCTGTAAGAGGTGTTGATATGGATGTCTTGGGTGCATGTTTGTACGAGGTATGCTTGTGGGTGGTGGGTGTCTGTTGGGTGGGTGAGTGTGGACATTTATGTGTCTTGGGATAAGGTGGTGGAGGCGTAGGGAGATGCCGTGGTGAGTGGGTGAGTGTTGGGATACTGACTGAAGATAAAGTGGATTTGCTGTATGTACGCATGTCTGTGGTAGTAGTGTCTGCGAATGTAGTGACTAGGGTGGATGTCTGAGGGTTTGCAGTCATGCTGTCTCTGGGTAAGATAGGTGTAGTGGCTGGATCTTTGAATGTTGGTGTGGTGTCTGCAGGTGTGTCAGGAGTTGTATCTGTGGTGCTGGGGTGGTGGGGGTGTCAGGGCAGGTTGTGACTGTTGAAGTGTGTACAGGTGTATGTTGCTTGTGTGCATGCCGGTGGTGTGTCTTGTGGTGCTTGTGTTTGTCTGAGCTACCCTTGGATGCTGAGGTGGATGCATGCTTGTCTGTTTGTGTGCTTTGATTGAGTCGGGGAAGAGGGGTTTGGGATTGGGAAGAGCAAGGTGGAGGGGGGATGGAAAACAAAGGGTGACTGGCTACCGTCAGTGCAGAGGCCAAAGCCTGAAAGGATCTCTGCAGGCCAGCCAGTGCACGGTGAATGGCCTCCAAGAACGCATTGCTCTGTTGTATCTAAGTTGCAAGCCCCTGGATGGCCTTCACAATGGTTTACTGACCCACAGAAATTGATCTCAGGATGTCAATAACCTCCTCACTGATGGCAGCAGGGCTGACAGAGGCAGAGGTGCCTGAGGCGAAGGAGTTACCCACCCTCTTGAGTCAGGGGAAACAACCAACTAGATGGGGAACTACAGGGAGGGTGGTGGTAGTAAGGAGGGTGGCGGACAGAGATGGTCCTGGGCTGGTCCCAGATGGGTCGGCCACCACCAGGGATTGTCCACTAGAGGAGGATTCTGAAGGTAAAGACATGGATCCTGCCTTCCTCATGGAACTCCCCTTGCTTCCGGGCCACTGGGTCCCTCTGTGTTTGTTGTCTCAGCACTCCAGATCCCGTGGCCAGTAGATTCTCCACTTGTCTGTTCCACATCTCCTTTTCCTGCCAATGGTGATGCACAAACAGAGATAGAGAGAGAGAGGGATAGAGAGAGGGTCATCACATTCTTTTCACACACATATATTATGACATGCACAAAAGTAACAACACATCATGTCAAATAAAGCTCCATTTACAAACCATTCAGAGCCTACATCATGTCACAACAAGATACTTCCAACATTCCCATATGACCGTGGTCTCACCCACAAAATAAGCCAAACATCTGATCACTACATCACAATCCATCAGTTCAGCTGTAGCTTAAAAAGCATTATGCACAAGATGGATAGGCTACATCTAAAATCTATCCCCGTACGATCATCACTGTCCATCACAACACAATATCATGCGTCTCCCTACTCCACACCTGCCCAGTCCATCACCAGTAGTCATGTTCCAAGAAAGTAATCTCATCTCACTTCAAATACAACACAGGATGTTGTTTACAATCACATGCCTTACTTATCGTTCTGTGCACAACTTGCACAATGGCAAACACCTCAGATGAACACACTATATATGACATACCCATACAGTGTGCATCACAAAATGACATAGCATGTCATTGAAACACCTATCTAAATATTGGGTAATTATTCATTAGGAGTATCTGAACCCACTTATCTAATTACTTGTCACAAAGACAACACTTCTATGTACTCTAATAGGGACCTATGTAGCACAGAGGATACATCCACAGACTACCACAGGGAGGATAGTAACACCAAAAATACAATGGACACCAAACAATGTGCATGAAGGGCTCACAGCATTCCACCATATATGCTCATTAAGAACCTCTAAATGACAACATCTGAACACCTACAACACTAACAACTGTCCATAGTTGTGATTCCTACTACCTTAGTCCAGACCAAACACTTACACAACTGATTACTAATGTACCCATGAATTACACATACACCTAGAGTCAATGTAAAACCATGAAATCTCAATGTAATATTGTTAACATTAATTTTACATTGTAGGATGTCCACCCAGATCAAATGTCACATCTCGCAATGTGTGAATATGACATGACAATGGGGACACCTCCGTAAAACTGATAGGGAGAGTGGTAAGTTGGCCATTCCAAAAGCCTGATTGGGATGACAGCCTCACATGAGGTGTCCAAGTATTTCAGAGCACAGGATTACTTGGTCCTGTTACTCATCTGTCAGACCTAATATTGCACATAGAGCAGACCCCGTGGAATAGGAGTGGTCAGAGACCAAAGAGCTACACAAGTTGCCATTTGGGTAAATGGACTTGGGAACAATAGGTGGGAAGGATGACACAGGAGGTTACAAATATGTATGGCTGAGTAGAGTTACACATATGACACAGTCACATGTGCATCTCCACATGCAGTCATGCTATTTGGTAGACAAAGGTGATTAACATCTTTCCATGCACAATACAATGTCCACATCTGTGTTTTTATGTTGGCAATTGTAGTATCATGTCTTCCTAGTAGTCACCATACTTGTAGCACTTACCACATCATCACAGCTGTAATACATAGACATCATACACTCAACTGTCAGAGCAAGAACATGGGTTCTGTCAGTACTTACCCCCTTGTGGCTGCTCTGCTGTCCTCAGATGCCCATCCACCTCAGGGAAGGCCACTGCCAAAATGCAGGAAATTATGGGGTGGTCAAGGTCCGATGGGCACCCCACCCTCGTTGGAAGGACATCCCCATCTCGGCCTCTGCGGCCTTCTGGGCCCAGCGTCTCAGTTCTTCCCACTGCTTACTGCAGTGGGTGCTTCACCGGCTGTGGACCCCTGTGTTTGCACTTGCTTGGCAATAGCACTCAAAATTCCTTCTTCTGATGGGCGTTGACCCGCATGGATGAAACAGACAAAAGTAAAAAGTCATGTCCACATGCACCATACCAATACTAGTGGACAGTACACTTCAGTGACAGCAATTAGGCACACATTCCCATCCTCTCAACTCACATTCATTTACAAATTATCATATGCGTGCATGAACACCTTTACTACTTTACACCATCCTACATCACACCTATCACACATTGGTATTGCACCTGCTCCTCTGGTGCATCATAAAGCTGCTCATATAGGACTAGGACCTCTTCCACGAACCTATCCAGCTATTCAGTGGTGAAGGCTGCAGCCCTATCACCTGCAGGAGGTGGCATGATAGCTCCCAGAGGCAGTACACAGCAGCTCAAATAGTGAAGGTCTTGCTGATAGCAGTGTCAAGAGTCAAGTGAGCAATACTGCAGAAGATGGCGGTCATGTCTGCCACGTACATGACCGTCACCACCGGCGGACATCGCCAGTGGCCCAAGTCCACCAAAGGCAGCAATGTCTTCCAATGGCAATTTCCACCATGGTTGTGGGGGCCTACCGCCATGACGACTTCCGCCTGTGGACTTAGGTCACGTCCATATGTCCAGTAGAGCAAGTCAGACAGCTTCCATTTTAAGCACATTTCATGTATGGGAGAGTTTTATAATCTGCATAATTAACTATACCCCATACCATACAGTACAACTGTAAGCACTGCCTTCATGTTTAGTTGTCAATTTGTGCATCTGTGCAGTAAATGCTGTGTTACTAGAGGACATGTGGTGATAGCAATATACATCTACTCAGATGTTTCTCTGTGATTTGAAAAAAATAGATAATGTGCAACAATATGTGTAAGACATGTCCAATTGTTTGGGCTTACAACCATGTGCATTAACAGCTGAATATGTACTGTATGTGTAGTTCAAAAGTTATTTGGAGGAATGTGCACCAAGGAGGGTATCATCGGGAGCATACCTATGTGCTGTACTATAGATATCAGAGTTTGAAGCCTACCTCGTCAGCAGATATGTGTGAGTTGTTGATCTGACTTTACAAGATATCTGCATGCACCATGTCACATACTTAGTTGACATTGTTTCACACAGTTTTCCTGCCATGAGGAGAGGATGACAGCCACCAGTGTACTGTCCACTAGTAGACCTGCACACCACTGAGGTGAGACATTGTATCCAGACATATCAGCTGAATTGTCATACTATCATGGATCTTTGTGATTAATTGGAGCCCGATCTGATGCCTGTCATTTGCAATCCCTATAGCATACCTCTCATCGTTCAAGTCTTGTCAGTGCTACAGTTCCTGTCCACTGGGTCCTTTCAGAATACAGTGGCCCTAACTGCTGGAATGTCTCATCCAATGTTCAGTCTGGTTTTGAGGGATATACTGTGTGCATTGTTGAAACACCTGGACAGCTACATCAGGTTTCCCCAACCTACGTATTTGGCCAACATGAAGGCTGAGTTTTATGCTATGGGACACATTCCATATGTGGTTGGAGCAATAGATGGCACCCATGTAGCCTTGGTTCCCCCCAGTGCCATTGAACAGGTGTATAGGAACAGGAAAAACTACCACTCCATAAACGTTCAGATGGTGTGTCTGACAGACCAGTACATTTCAGAAGTCACTGCTAAGTATTCAGGATCAGTCCATGATTCCTTCATCTTGCGGAAGAGCAATGTCCCACTGCTGATGACATGACTCCACTTACTGGTCGGTAAGTTACAACTGAAATGAAATGTGTGTTTGCAATATGTGACTCCTGCCATCACAATGTTGCATGTCCCACATATATGTGTGTGCTGTTCTACCAATTTGTTCACAGGTGACCCTGGCCATCCAAAAAAACCTGAGGTACTCAACCACACCAGGGGAAGTCCACGACAATGAGGCCCATGGAAGGGCAAGGCGTGTCATTGAGCGGACATTTGGGATCCTGATGGCAAGAGTTAGGTGGCTTGGACATATCAGGAGGAGCCCTCCTATATAATAGTTGCCTTCTACATGCTCCACAATCTTGCCTCAAGATGACAGATACCATTTATACCAGATGAAGGGGAGCAGGCAGAACCTGTGGGTGGAAATTCAGATTTGCCAAGTGATGGAGAGCCAGAAGAAGATGAAGCAGAAGACTCTAGGGCAGATCTCATCAATCAGTACTTCAATTGACTAAAAGGTATGTGAAGTAGCCATATTGTTGTGGTTCCAATTTGCAACCTAAAGTAGATGGGTAGCATGTCACCTCCTTTCTTGCAACATCTGTGGGTTTGTAGATAGCTCCAATGCCTATGAGAGAGTTGTGCATGCAAACTTAAAATATGTATTGTGTACAGAACAGAGTGGTCTACAGTATCATGTATTGTAATAGCAGTTGCAAAGTTACACTTGTGGACATGACTTCTCTGATTTAAGGAGTGTATACTGTACCTAGATCCTGTTTGGCTCATCAACCTTGGCAAACGACAGACAGTGTCAGAAGCAGATGGGAATTGCAGGCAGCCATTAGAAGTGGACATGGCCGATACTAGGTACTATGAGTCTTGATTATGTGGAGTGTGACTAACATTGTTTGACTATCAGGACACATGGGTGGAAAGTGGTTTCCCATCAAGGTCACCTGTAGGGTTCAGGGGGTTGTTAAATTCTGTCATTTGTGTCTGGATCTGTGTCTGATTCATGTGTAAATGTAGGACCATATCCTCTCCCATCACAATGGTAACAGTTGTATGTAATCTACCTGGTATCTAGCTGTCAGTGTGTTCCTACTTTGGAGACCAATGTATATGTCACTGTGGACTGACATAGGTGAGTGACAAGCCCACAGGTATGTGACCAATGCAAGTGAATATTTCTAGGAATGGGTTAATCAGTACTGATCTCTGTCTGTACCATGGGATATATATATTTGGAAGCTATGGTGTGAGTATGTGACAAGGCTTTACCAGGTGTTACAAAGAACCAATCTGTGTGCCTCCTGCCTTGTTGGTAGACTTACATGACCTTAACTTCTATATCGAATAGTTTAGCATTTTGTTACACCTTAGCAGACACTCTGATGCTACTCTCAGTCATGTTCTTTTTGCTGTTAGCATATCTATCACTGATTGTGTATAGTTGTAGTTTACAGCCTATTTGGAATCTGTCCTGTTACAATCCTATTGTAATGAGTATTCTGCTGATGGAGTCCATGTATGAGGTCTATAACAATGGGTGTACAATACAGAGGGACATGATCAGACTAGAGATGGCATGTATAACTATTGTACGTGGATGATAAATGAGACGTACACAGGACCTGTTTTTAAGTGTGATTTATTGTGGAAATACAAAAAACATATGTGACTATTTACGTAAACCACACACAAAAACAGTGATAGCTTTAGTCACGGTGAATGACATCATCAGTGAAGCTGCAGCACCATTTGGGAATAAAAGTCTAGTGTCCTTGTGCCATAGGAAAATGGAGATTGGTTACAGAACAGTCAAAAGGTGTATCTGTGGCACACAAGGGGAACAGTTCAGGAGAGGTTTACTTCCTGGCAGTGGGTTTGGTTTTAGCATCTGCTTCTGCTGGATGTCTGAGTGGATGTCCACGTTTGTGGGATGGGGGGGTTCTTCAAGTACAGAGGGAGGGGTGTCTGTGGCATGTCCTTCCCCTGACAGGGCCTCTATTCCACTAGCAGCTGCAGATATATAAGGGCCTGATGTATCATTGCTAGTGGAGGGGGCCAGACGTTGGGTACAAAACCTATTCAGTGTGGTATTCATGTCTCTCAGCACCCCTGCAATGGAAGCCAAGTGGGCATTTTGTGCCTGTCACTGCTGCATGATTTCCTGGAGGTTGTCCCTCTGTAGCTTTTAGATTTCCCCCAATATAATGATAACTTGGCCCATCATGCCTTGGGAACATTGGTAGGCTCCAAAGACTTGGTAGATGGTTTGCTTGTCAGTAGTGTCCCTTTGAGATGTCATCCTCTGTCCCACAGCATACCTCCAACACACCCTGCCTCTACATCCCTGTACCCCTGGCACAGTGTGCCCACTTCCAGTGGTGGCAGGTCCATCATTGTCAGGGGTGGCAAGGTGAGACTCAGATACCTGTACTTTGGGGCACACAATGGATGAAACAGTCCTTTGGACACAGGTTGGTAGGTGAGATGTCACAGGGCTGGGAGGAGTTGATGTGGGTAAGATGAGGCTAACAGTTGTTGACTCATCATGTGTCCCAGATAGGCCAGGTTCTTCGTCACTGTCCGGATATCCAGGGTTGTTGTCCTCACTGAGCCTTCATCCAGAGGGGTAGTGACAGTCTCTGGTACCCTCTCCATGGTGACACTGGCAAGGTTACCTGTGGAGGGAGTGGAACACAGAGGTCAGGTTACAATGAGGGTATTGTAGCGATTGCGTGAGATGCAGACAGTGCCTTAACATGATCTCCAGCAATGACATTGACAGTTGCTGCACTATGTAACTTAGTACAACATGAAACTTTGTAACTTCAAATCCATACACCATGTTTTATGCTGGTAAACTATGTTGGTAGTGATTGTACTGCTGATGGCATCTGATATTGTCTGATAATTGACATGGCTGTTCACCTCTGTTACCTAGTGAACCATCTGGTATGATAACAGGCACAAATAAGAGTTGTACAATGCACATTGGTGTCCTTCTAGAAATACGGTATTTAAGTTTGTAATGGACATTTATCTGTATCAAGCTGTACTGCATGTGCATCCATTCAGCCATCTGACTTTCCAAAACCATATGAGTATATTTCTAGCTTGGGATCTTTGATCTGTGGCCATTATATACGGGCACTCAGCTATAGCTGTATTTTGCTTGGGATCTAGTGTGAGTGAGCCATTGCATTACTGTCATTGCCATGTACTGTTCCTTTCTAGAACAATCAAGATGGGCTGGATAGGAAATTGGTTTGACATGCATGACAAGTAATATATGGTGCAGTATACTGGTTTTGAAAATGTTGGGATATTGCATTCTGGAAGATGTAGTGCTATAATTAGCAAGTACTTTACATGCAATTTCCAAGGGCTGTGGGGCCAAATGAGTTTTGTAGGCATGTGGCATTCCAGGAAGGCATATTAGGTGATTAGGAGAGAGTTGTAGTGGGTGGTGTGTAAATTGGGGTTGGTATAGGTGGTGAAGGAGCATGCAGTACAAGACAAATGTGTGACATGAATATTGGTTGCACTTATCAGACTCCACTCCCCCAGGTATTCCTGTCAGGCCCTCAGGATGCAGGATGTTCAAGACCTTCTCCTCCCAAGATATCAAAGTAGGGGGAGGAGGTGGGGGCCCATGGCCAGTCTTCAATACCGCTAGTTGGTGTCTGGCTGCCATAGACCGTACCTTCCCCATGAGGTAATTCCACCTCTTCCTGATGTCCTCCGTTGTGCGTGGAAAACTGCATACAGAATTGACTCTGTCGACTATCCTTTGCCACAACTCCATTTTCCTGGCAATAGATGTTTGTTGGACCTGTGCTCCAAACAGGTGTGGCTCTACCCTTACAATGTCATCCACCAGGATGACCAGATCCTCATCCGTGAAACGTGGTGTGGTTGTGTCAAAGTGAATGGTTGCAGAGTTAGGTAAATGGTGAGGTGTAGGTGCTCGGATGCGAGTGGGTGACAGGTGTTGTGGGTTGTTTGCAGTGCTATTGTGTGTGTTTTGTATGTTGTGCAATGTGTGTACTGAAGTGTAAATGGGTTCCTATTCTTGCTATATTGAACTCTCTGGGATGTTGGTTGTATGTGGTTGTCTGTTGCATTTTGATTGCAAAGGAATGTGGGTTGTGTTGGGGTCTGTTATATAGTGCATTGAGTAGGTGTGATGGGTGTGTGGAAATGTATCAGGTGTGGGGTATTCAAACTAACCAATGTGGTGTTGTATTCTGACAGAAGTGAGTTGAGACCGTTGCGGTTCGCACCACCAATGGTTTTCCCTGCGGAAGAACTGCTGTTGTGATTTGAGGATCGTAATCTGGTGAGAGGTTTTTTGTTGGGCTCGCAGTGCTGGTGGTGAGACTGCCTCTTTTTCCTCCTCCAGTGTCCTGGCGGTTTCAGAAATGTGGCTGTTTTTTGGCGCACTTCACAGTATGACTCTTAATACGACAACCGCCAAAAGACCACCAAACCCGTAATGAGGCCCTTTGTGCTGATCTGGCATCACTTTTGTGATGCAAATTGGGCATAATGTCTTAGTAAATCTGGGACTCATCTATAGATTGTTATATATGGGTGATTTTTTAGGATAAATATGAAGCATCCTGCTATGAATTATGCTTTTTTGAGCCTTGATGTCCTCTGCTGTGCTGTGCTGGCGGACAGGTTATACAACTTGGTTGAACTCCCCAATCACTGGTGAGTCATAGCTTCCAAGAAACTGTTGTGGGATGGTATGAAAAGAAATATATATTTTTAAGTTGCAAATGATAAAAATATGTTTTGTTTGCCATTCATATAATAACATTGTTTCTGATGTAGCAGAGCATACCTATATGCATCAATTTGGTTCGTAAGGATGGCATAAGTACATTTTATAAGGAATTAGATCCAGGAGCAGTGTACCAGTTTGTAGTCCTAGTACAGACTACATCAGTTCATCCAGCTTGCTTGTAGCGCAAATGGTTTGGAGGCTTTAGAAAATTGTTCTATGCTGCTTGTGAAGCAGGCACAATCTCCAGTTCTTGCATCTAAATATAGAAATTGCAGGTTTTAATCTCCAAAATGGAGACTAGCACCCAAAAACAGGGATACAGGATCCAAATCTGTGTTTTTTCTCCCTTCAAAGAGAAATGACAAGACCAAAGGCACACACACTTACAACCAACTTGGAACTGTTGATATGTTATAATAAAAGTTTATTATGCAGAAAATATCTAGAAAGAATTGTATCAGAAATCATGATGAAGCAAGGAGCCAACGAATGGAAAGCCTCAAACATGTCGAATCATACTCCCCTGTTCCTATTTATCCCTATTTAGTCTTCAAAATACTTTCAGCTTTATAATTCCATGGCTATATCAACTAACTAATTTACAGCATGACAAGCTGTGTTAGTTTTCTCCACATACTTCACTTTGCTGCTGGACCTGCAGTTGGAATACAATCTTTCAGCCTGTCCGCCACTGGTCTGTGTGTCTCTAAGACTTCACTTTTCCGCCTGTCTTTAAAACGTAGGGCCTCATTTACAAGGATTTTCTGTCACCTCAATGTCATTTTTTTACACTATGGCAGAGCAAAACAGTCCTGAAACTCACACCATATTTACAAACTGGCACAATGTCACCATTGAGCCTGTTTGTAAAGCCATGCACCACATTATACCTGCACCAGGTATAATGTATGCAAGGTAGCCCTTCCCCTGTTAAAAAGCCAGCAGAAATGGCTCACTGAAATCAACAAGATTTCATTGCACTATGCTGTGCCACCATAGTGTCATTTTTTTAATGCCTGCTCAGAGCAGGCGTTGAAGGTGATGTTGTGCTCTTGTCTATGGGGCCCAATTAACATTGCTGGACTAGCATCAACATTTTGACGTTAGTCCAGCAATGTTAAGCTTTAGCACCACAACAGTCAGAATTTCTGATGCTATTTTAGACACTGCACCATGGATCATGTAAATACTGCTATCCCATGGCATCGTTAGGGACGTGCAAGACGACGCTAGAAAACTGATACATCCATCACAATGCTCCAGTTTCTTGTAAATGAGACCCTTAGCTTCTAATAATGATTTGCTTTTGTAGAAGGGAGGGCATTTCTGCTAACACATGTTTTGTTCCTTCTATACACAAACAATGATGCCTGACAAAACTGTGCATAAGGCAGTAATGTAACAATTTTGCCCCCTTGCTAGTTAATTCTGTATACATTGAGATGGCCTCACGACTACAAGGAACCAATGTAGTTCTGACAGAAGGAAAATTCCTACTCCGTCTTCTTTATGCGAACACTGCAAAAATGCCATTTTAACTAAATAAATACATGATCTTTACTATCCAAATAGTTACCATTCAAACCCGTTTTCTAGGCCCTAAACCTAAAAACCTAAAACACAAGTGCTCTAATAATGTATTAGTGGCCAATGTTGTCATATAGTCAGGCTGGACTTATATCTCACATTTATATATTACTAAGAAAGCTCTTCCACACATAACAATGTATGGAATAGCATCGTATTGTTACATAAATAATACAAAGGGGCATATTTATACTCCGTTTGCGCCGAATGTGCATTACAAATTTTGACGTACCTTCAGCGCAAACCTTGCTCCATATTTAAACTTTGACGCCTGAGCCCGCGGACGTCAGAATCCTGCTGTGTGCATCATTTTTGGGATGCAGCAACCTGCCTTGCGTTAATCATATGCAAGGTAGGTGTTCCTGTCCAAAAAATGACTTAAACGGCCGTGCGTCGTATTTATGCTTTCAGGCCAAAATGACGCACGGCCGGGAGGCGGAGCCCGAAAATGACACACAGCCCGATTTGCATAAAAAATTAACGCCTGGGTCAGGGCAGGCATTAAAATGGGGCAAACACACCTGTATTTAATCAGAACACACAGAAGCAACAGCAGAGCAGCAAAAGGGAGACATGGAGGTGCTTCTCATTCAGCGTGCACGCAGACGCAGAGCCCAGCAATAACAACAGAAGCTACCACAACACCAGCATGGACACCAAAGGCAGTGAAGAAGGCAGGAGAGGATATTCCGCACCAGACCAACTCTTCGTGGCCTCAGGGAACATGACATCATCCAGAGGTACAGGTTGAACTGGCAGGCCATTCAACAGCTGCTGCGAAACATTTAGCCACAGTTGGCACCCACCTTGCTGACACCCCGCACCATCCCAACAGAAACAAAGCTGCTTGCCGTACTTCACATGCTTGCAAGTGGCTCTTTTCAAACAACTGGTGCCCTGGTTGCCGGAATATCACGGCTATCATTCTCTGCCTTTTTTCCCAAAGTACTGGATGCCATCATTGGACTCACACCCCGCCACATCTGCTTCCCTAACACACTGCATAAGCAGCAGGAAACAAAACAGGGGTTCTACCTCATTAGTGGCTTCCCACATGTCCTTGGTACAATCGACAGCACACATGTACGCCTTGTGCCACCTGCTGAAACAGAACACCTCTACCACAACAGGAAGCACACACATTCCATCAATGTGCAGGCCATTGTCGATCACCAAGGATTGATGACCAACATCGTGGCAAAATATCCTGGGAGTGTCCATGACTCATTCATCTTCCGACACTCCACCATCAATCAGCACTTCCAGGATGGATGGTATGGCAATGGACTACTTGTTGGTAAGTACAAAAACCTACTTATATACACACTGCACAGCAACCCTCTAGGACACACAACACACACCACAACAGCAACATGTCGACAGGAACACACTGAGGTCGTGACATCGCTAGCCATGTTTCATAGGTCACCATTGAACCTGTCTCACATCTGAAATTAGTGGACAGTCTAATGTTAAGACGTCAATGATCACAATGTTTGGAGTGGGTTGCCTAATTGTCACCTTGCAAAATGTAAGCGTCTCAATTATGTTTACATTAATCCATTGCATAAGTCTAAAGGTATGGGATGTCCAGGGTACATTGATGTGAACGTGTTAACAACATTGTCAAACTGAACCTGTGTATGGAACTATCATCTCACCCCCCAGTGAAGACACAGGGACACCTGTATCACAAGTCACAATGCTAAGGAGGGCACACTGTACTGCAAATCCCAAAACATATTGCTGACAACCGGTCAGCAGCCAAACACTCGTTCAGCCAAGGAATCAACACAATGCAGATGGTACATCCTACAAGCCTAGGATGCAACACAATAACACAAAAGAGTCACAGACAACACAAGACACCTACTGCCATGCAAGGTGATTTCAATGGGGCAAGCTACATCAACATGATCCCATTCATTTTCTCTTTCAGCTGATCAGGGGTATGGGATCCAGCCATGGATTATGACACCATTTGGCAACCCAAGCACTGCAGCAGAGTGTGCCTACAATGATGCACATAGGAGGACATGCAGCATAGTCGAGAGGACCTTCGGCATCCTCAAGTCGAGATTCAGGTGCCTCAACATCAATGGTCTGTAAGATCAATCTAACATGTGCCATCCTGCACAACATTTGCATACGAAGGAACATTCCCCTCCTGGAACCAGAGCCACACATGCATGAAGAGGAGGAAGAGGAGGATGGTGGCCTGCAACATGAGGGGGAACAACAAAACACGGCTGCTGGATTGCGTAGGCTCCAACATATCGTGAATAATTTCTTTTAAAAATAATCACCATCACCACTGTATTAACTAATGTAAATAAACATCAATAATAATCACCATATCGTGGTCTGGCTAATCATTTGTGCTCACCTTTATCTCTAACTATCAGAATAAGTGTAGCCTCATGGAGCATTGCTGATATACCGATCAGGACACAGAAAATCCCAGAGCAATTGTGATGCATATCATACAACGGTCACATACACACACACTGTAAATGACATATATCCTGTACATTTAATCTTTGAAGGGCAATAGCAGAGGACCACACCTATTTCACACATGCATGTTGGCAACATGGTTCATCGCAGCATATGGCACACAACTAGGACACCATCACTAAATAAGGGGAAAACAAGCCTCATACATGAGGCAGTTGATGTGATATTGCATCAATAACAGGAATGTATGACCAGACCCTTGACAGCAGTAAGTCCAACTGCATCCAATCTTTGCAAGGACTATCTGTGACTAGAGTTCCATATAAGCAGAACATAGACAGCACAAGTGCCACACATATGACAAGCATTGCGCACATGACATACCATGTACATGTCAGCCCATTTCCTAACTCCTGACACACACATGCACCTGGTCACAACCCACCTGTCTGAAGAGGTCCCTGGAATAGTAATATGTGTACCCCGATATTCACTCCTCTACACACACAGACTAACAATAGTAATCCAGTGTGCTACACCCTTTCCTATGGTATACCATTGTCATAGTACATCTGACTGCATGGACGTCAGGTCAATTAATACACTGGCTTGTAGTTTCTAAGCCCTGGTATCACCTGTAGATTGCTTCCCATGTGAAAGGTACTGTTGGCCATTTGAATGCAAATCTCACCTACAGGACTTGTGATAAACTGATGCAGCACACACCTGTGATCACCTCCAGGCACACCACCCATTTCAACATGCACTGCCCCTGCTGATGCCTGGAACAGCATAGAAGTTGTCATTTTGTCAAATACACCGTTATGTATTGCTAGTAATTAAGCCGTGTAACACAGCCCTTGGGTTCATGTGTCACCTTCAAAAACACAGGACATACACAGTTTTACATGTCACCAGTCTTGTTCCTCCTCCAACCAGTCTTAGTCAGACCACTGATTATGTAATTTGTGAAATTGCTCGATCCTGATGGACACTGCATCCTGTCAGCCTGACTGGCACCTGTCTCTGCGTTACCCTAAAGATTCCCTGTGGCTACATATGTACCACACTTTCTTTACCAAACCTCTCATTCCTCAGAGGGTATTTTGTCATGTGCTTCATCAATGCATACTCAAATACATTGTATAGAATCATCTGCCTTTTAATTGTTCCATATTTGTTAAATTGTCTTTGAATACCAAAATCATGGCCCATCCCTTGTCTGGGTCTCATGTATGCATGAATGACAAAGTGTGACAGTGTCCCAGGGCCGTATGCAGGGATTGGGTACGGTGCCTCCAGCAGAACCAGCAACCTCTGATAATGTCCATGAAAAGTCCACACATGTTAGGACCGTGACAGTTCACACGCTGAATCACATTGCTCACAACATATTGATGGGCCGTGCATGGTGAATAGCTGCGAGAATAATCAGCACAGAGGCTATGATGTTCCCAGATGCAGTGGGAATTTTAGAGGCCAACCTGTGTACAAATGTTGTAATGATACCTGCCGGAATATGACACCTGAGACATTATCTCACTCAGCACACCAAGGTTGCCCTGTTGACAGTCTCATTACACGTCTTCAGTGACAGGGTGGGACCATCCCCATGTAGGTTCTCATGTCCCCATTCACTTTACTCACATTGATCTCCGAAGGATACTCAGTAGATACAGGAATAGCTGCCACTGACTCATGATGAGACCTGGCCGTAACTGTGACAACATACACCCCAAAAAATATACAGGATCAACAATGGACCACACACATGAACAAGACACCTCTGTGCAATTGATCACTGGAAAAATGTGGACACGTGTTGCCTCGTCTTCTGGTCCACCACAGCCACTGAAGAGTTGTGGCTCAGTTATATGATCTCAACTGTGGCTTCATAATACATTTGTGGTTCACCTTTGGCTGTCTGGGCCAAGTACATGGTACCCACTTTGTCTATGCATGTGCCTGACTCACTGTGGGATTCACCAACAAGTGCCTAGGAAGCAGTTACCAAAAATCTAGGACATGGGATGGCCAAATTGTGGACCATTGACATGAACAGGCGTCTGCCATCTATCTGGTGCATGCTTTTCCATTTGTGGTGTCTACGTTACCGAAAATCTTGGAAGTGCACACAATGGATGTTGCTACATGTATGACTAACACATGTCCTCTCTCATTTCCACAATGACTTGCATCTAAGGTTTGGACACACTGACTTCACATTCATACAATCATATTTGCGCACACACTGGGTCAACAACTATATTAGTAGCTACTGCACACACATTGAGCCATAGGCATTGAGGTATTCTACTCATGTGCGTCACCTTGCTATCCTCTCCTGATGCCAAACATGCCCAAATTGTGCAATACATATATGTAGGCCACACATATGGCCATCTAGTGCGTCAGCCAAGTGTCAAAATCCTGTTAAGGAAGTAGCAGGTCATGGTCCGCTGCAGTATGATATCTCACATGTGAACATACACCATCAACACCAAAGTGGGTGCCTATCTCAGTTGTGTCCCAAATGTAACATAACATTAAAATGGAAAAAATGCCCAAAACTAGTTCATGCCCTGAAATGTTGACGTTTTTAGGGTTATGCATCATATTTTTTTAAAACACATATTGTGCGTCATATTTTTCGATGCACAGGAGTGAAAATTAGGCTGCATCAAAATAATTGTAAAGACTATTTACTATTATTTGGATGCGACCTAATTTTCACTCCCGTGCGTCGAAAAATATGACGCACAATCTGTATGCGTGAAAAAATATAATGCATAACGATAAAAA
The DNA here is from genome assembly GCF_031143425.1 of Pleurodeles waltl. Classification (NCBI taxonomy): domain Eukaryota; kingdom Metazoa; phylum Chordata; class Amphibia; order Caudata; family Salamandridae; genus Pleurodeles; species Pleurodeles waltl. The sequence goes on from NC_090446.1 coordinate 823,193,979, forward strand.
CGGCGGCCATTTTATGCAGGAAGTGATGTAATAGGATATCCTGTTTACAGAATATGTACAGTGGGTGTACTTTCACTTTCACTTTGCAGTCCGTGAATCTTCTAGACTGTGTGGCTGTGTTCAGAGTGTTGTCCAGTGATTTTGTGCATTGGTGTCCTGTGTGCTATCTTACTTGTTACTTTGTGAAATAAATATTGTTGTTGTATTCTGTCTGAGTGTGTTTTGTTTACAATTATCCGGTATTGTGGTGTATTTGTTGTTTTGTGGAGTCTGTTGTGGGTAGTGCTAGTTTGGGGATAGTTGGGCTCTTTTACTTGTTAAATTTACTTCTTTTTTTGTACTTCTACTTTCCCCCTTTTCTCCTTTCTTCTTCTTTATCCCCTATTCCCCTTTTCAGTGCTGAGATGTTGGGTAAGCCACGTCTTGACATAATGGGTGAGGAGGAGCTTGGGGGTTTATATGGCTGGTGTGCCATTTCCTCCCACTCATGATCAAGGCAGGGGGCAGGGTGATACAGGGGTATCACACTGAGTCACGAAGAATCCGGTGGGGAAAGGTGCTGTATCACTAGCCGCGTGTGTATGGGAGCCAGAGGAATGACCACCAGCTGAAGCACCGCTGGGCTGACCTCATTACCAGGGATCAAGATCTGCTGGACCACCTGGGAAGAGTGATTGCTGGCCCTGTTTGTGAGTACAAATCATGTACATGTGCACAATTAAAAGCTCTGTAGTGACATCAGATGATTTGTACAATATCTGCCGGCTAAGTTGCTGACTGGGTGGAATGCTGCGGAAACATACAGGGTCATTGATGGACTATGTGAAGGACCACAATTGCTAGCTGTCAGGAAGCACATGCTCTGTAAACTTACAGAATACTTTTGCTTAATGTAATTTGGTGACGCCTTTGTGTCAGACTGCAACACAAAATAGGAGCCAATCATGTCTATATAGGTTACATTTGCCAGTGAAGTATAGATTTACTAAATAATTGGCAACCTTTGTTGACGCAATAGTTAGACTGACTTTAGAAACACTACATGATGCAGAAAAGTAGTGCTGGCTTCACGTCAATTGATGATAGCAATATGGCCCAGACATATGTCTCATGTGTGTCTGGTGAGTGTGTAAGGAAAGTGTTTTTGGAAGTTCTATGAATGTTAGGGATTATTGTGGTCCTTCGTCTTTTTGGATACATGTCAGATCTGGATTTGAAAACATCGGGAAAAGGTGTAAGGTCCCCTCAGCTAACATCTTAGTCTGGTATTTGGAGTTTGTTGTGCCACATTCCAATTAGGGATGGCAGTCCAAAGGTATGCACATGGGTTCATAGCTCTATGTTTGGTGCAAATCACCATTGCTGGGCCACATCAAATGAAGAAACTGTAACAACATGAGGGCTTACAAAAGTCCCTGTCCCACATAGGCTGTTTGAATGGTAATATAGTCCTCAAGTAACCAGGCTTTGGATGACTCTCTTAGATGCACATGATGAGACGATTACACACCATTATTATTTCTGCTCACTAATGAAGGAGCATGTTTGCCACCACATGATAGTTAGGGCCACTACATGTGTGCAGATATGTGTGTAATTGTCACAGGGGACCACGCTATGTACACGTTAGCCGTGATATATCAGATGCAGTATTATCATGTCTGAATGGCTTTCATTACTTAAGTCATCTTACACATTGTTTTTGTCTTTAGAATTATTGGTCAGTGCACAGATTCTGAGCACATTTCTTCCTTCCATGCCTTACAGGTGGACCGTCACCCTACACTGTGGGAGAGGTGGAACATTTGAGGACCCCGACCACTCCAGTAAGAGTTGATATGTCTGTTATGTGTTATGTTTGCTGGTGATGTGTGATGGACTCCTGTGTGTTGAACACATAGCAAGGTGTGATGCGCTGGCCAATCATTTGTCTTGTTCCATGAGTGGGATTTCAGTTTCTCACCATTTTTGAGTTGGCCAATGCTTATCCTATTGTATTATCTAGGGATTGTAGGTCATTCCTGTAGGCCCCACAATGAGAACTGGGGTGAGTCATGTGGATAACACTTGTATCAACAAGAGTCGCACTGGAACTCATCTCACATTAAGGGGGTCATTCCGACCCCGGCGGGCGGCGGGCCCCGCCCGCCGGGCGGAGACCGCCAAAAGACCATACCGCCGTCAAATGACTGCAGTGGTCATTTTGACTTTCCCGCTGGGCAGGCGGGCGACCGCCAAAAGGCCACCCGCCCAGCGGGAAAGCCCCAGCAACGATGAAGCAGGCTCCGAATGGAGCCGGCGGAGTTTCTGGTGTGCGACGGGTGCAGTGGCACCCGTTGCGATTTTCAGTGTCTGCTTTGCAGACACTGAAAATCTTAATGAGGCCCTGTTAGGGGGCCCCTGCAGTGCCCATGCCAGTGGCATGGGCCCCCAGGGGCCCCACGACACCTGTTCCCGCCAGCCTCTTCCTGGTGGTGTAAACCGCCAGAAACAGGCTGGCGGGAAGGGGGTCGGAATCCCCATGGCAGCGCTGCTTGCAGCGCCGCCGTGGAGGATTCCCTGGGGCAGGGGAAAACCAGCGGGAAACCACCGGTTTCCCTTTTCTGACCGCGGCTTTACCGCCGCAGTCAGAATTGCCCCTGAAGCACCGCCAGCCTGTTGGCGGTGCTTCCTCCATCCCCGGCACTGGCGGTCCATGACCACCAGGGTCAGAATGAGGCCCTTAGTCTGCCTGTCAGACCCACATTCTCCCAGATTGGAACTGCAAATTGCTTTCCAGCAGACTTCAGCTTCCCTATTCACAAAAGCACTTATTAAAATGTAGGTTGAACTTCCTAGCAGCATATAGTTCCACATGTAGTGCTACAAGTATGTGGCACTTGAGTGCAATGGCCTAGGTGTGCATGCAAATCATGATCATGGGTGTTCTTGCAACTCTGTGTCTGTTGTAAGTCATGCCTTACTGGAAGTATATGATGTGGACAAAGGTCTGCATTTCCTGACATGTGTGGCGCCAGGATTGGTCAAGGGTTTGCTGTCTCCTATTTGTTGATAGACCTTACCTGTGGTGTGTGTAGAGCCAAACACATATCCAGCTTTCTATAGACTCCTGGGTGTCCATGTTGTTTGGAATTGTTTGTTGTTTCTCCACCCCCCCACCCTCAAACACAGGCATGGGTTTGTGAATAGGGTACCTAGGACTGATGTTACCAGTATGTTACACAGACATGTGAATAAGTGAATGTTTGTTCGGAACCTAGTATACACACTCAGGTATGGTACATGAGTAGTATACTAGCAAGTCCAATTTCAACTTGCAGACCATGTGGCTTTAGATTTCCATCCTGTACACTGACATCTGTAGCCCAGGCATTGGCGGAGGATGTGCAGCATGATTGTTAGCTGACAACTGGCAGAACTCAGATGCCAAGTTAATGCCAGTTGTTACCCATCTTGTAGGGTTTGGATGTGCTATGTGTGATATGACCTTTGTAGGCTGGCCTGCCATGTACTTCCTCAGGGACATTCAGTCTTCTGTATGGTGATATGAGCTGTTACAAGTACAGTAGATGTACTGTCTGATTTACTTCTTGTGCCATTTCACACAACGCAGTTCCTAATGTAAATTGTTTGCCTTTGTCTTCACAGCTGCGAACATGACACCCATCCAGGTCTGTGGGTTCCAGAGGCGGGCTATGAGGTACCAACATATCCTGCTGGTAGAGTCGGGGTTCAGACGGATGGCCCGAAGATACCAGAATGAACGGGTCTCCGGAGCATGGAGGGGTTTCCCACAGGGTGGCCCTACTTTGCCCACCACAGCCACCACCAGAACAACCACCACTTCCACCCAGATGGCAACACCCACAGCTGGGACTGTTGTCCCAATGTCTGCAGTTGCTCCAGGCCCCAGCAGTGGAACACCTTCAGGGCAGCCCACAGGCATTGGCTGTACACGCCCACACACATCCTCCGCCGGTACCCAGACTGCCCCAGCTGCTACAGTTGACCCGTCAGCTTTTCAGGCAATGGAATGTAAAATGGACCGTGTGCTATGAAAATTAGTCACCTGCAGCGGGATGTTCGACATATGAACAGGCGTGTGCGGTCCTTGAAGCGGACCCTCCGGAGGGCCGACCTCTAGACTTTTTGATATGGACATGATTCCCTCCCCTCCCTCCTCTTTCCTTGTTCTCATTCTTAGTGGGCTTAGGGGGCTTAGTGTTAGGTTAGTATAGTCTGCTAGTTTAGTTAGTGTTAGTGGGTGGGGGGTAGGGGATCCTGATTCTTTCTATTTTTACTTTTTAAGTGTGTGGGTGGGTGGGGCGCTATGTTGGGGTTCTTGTGTGTTTACAAAAAAATAAAACAAAATCCCCCCAAAATGTTAAAAATATACAAAAAATAAAAAAAATATATACATTTGTTTAGGATAGTATAGTATGTGTTTAGGTTAGTATCTGTTGTCCTCCATGTGTCCCGTCTCATAAGGGGGGTGGGGGGGTCGATGTTTAGAATGTTTCGTTACATGTGATAAGTAAGTTTAGGTTAGGTTACTTAGGGACAGTTGTGGGTAATGAGTAGTTAGGGTAGATTAGGGTAAGTAAGACTTTTCCCTGAGTTTCCTCTTCTGTGATTACCGTTTAATAAATATATAGTGAACCCTTTACAGTATGTGTTAAATGCTTGTTGATCAGGGTCTTGGCATTAGTGTACATTAATTTTGTTCTATTACATTTGTGTCCTATGCTACGAACAAATCGCAACTGAGCTGTAACATTGGCAGCTACCCCAGAGCTACCTTGCAAAGATTCCCCCATTCGTTGCAACCACCAATCACAGTTAATATGGATCCCAACGTGTTTTTGTCAATAAGTATGTTTTAAAAGTCACAAACAGTGCTTCCAGATTTGGTATTGGGGGGACTGTTTTAGGCCTGACTGCAGTGTGATGTTCAAGGACACCCTTATAAGGTGAGTTCTTATAAGCACTCTTGTAGTATCGTCTTCATGACTCACATAGATCATTTGTGACACTGTTCAGCATGATTACCTATTTGGATGTAAACTCAGACACATTCATTCATGCAGTTTTTGGAGTTTTTACATGGATTTGTATGCACTGTTATATGTGTTAGTGTTGCATGGTGACAACATTTTGCTGCCACTATTTGATGACTTAGATATCCCTTGAGGAAGCATTATTCTGTCCAACACAGCATGATGGTGTATGGTTTCTCACTTCATCAGATATTACCCTCAGGAAGGGCAGAGTATGCTGCAATCCTGGCCAGTGTGCAAATGTATCTGACTACATCATTTAAGGACAGTTGTATTGACAAGCTACGTAATTTGACAGGAGGCACATTTCAGTTATCTACTGCACAGTTGATGTGTCACATTAAACAGAGGCAAAGTTCTGTAAGTGCTATTTATTGAAAAGTGCTGTAGTGCTATATGTACATTGTCCATGATTGTGAGTCCATTATAGTGACATCTTCCATTGTGATCCTACACAAGTCATAAAGGAAAATGCTTTTGAGATGCTGGGGTGATGTGCCAGACAGTGCAGAGGGACAAGATTTGCCAATGAGTAAGAGAGAGACAAGCACGGGGCAGGCTGACAAGATATACAGTGGTTTGCAGAACAGTCACTGAGTACAGTTGTTGTAAGACTGGCATGTTACAAAGCGCTGGACCTTGGTAATAGTTGGCCATGTGGCAGGGACTAGTGCTTCCGGGTACTTTTCCGTGTGAAGGTGATCTGTTCCATGTCTTTTTCTTCTGATGTGTGTGTTGCCTCCTCTGTCCTTGGTGGTGGTGGTTGTGAAGTGGCAACACACACCTCATTGTTAGAAGACGTGGAGTCAGACATCCCGGTCACTGCTACCTGTGAAGGTCTTAAGGGCAGTACTGCAGCAATGAGGACCTGCTGATTCTTAAGAATAGCAGCCACATCACAATGGTAGGCAGCCAGGTCGGCCCTGAGGGGGTCATGATTGCATTTTTGCATGCAATGGATGGTTTGGGGTGCGAGGTGTTGTGGCAACTCCCTTACTGCAGTGGTGAATTCCTTGACAGTTTCTTGTAGTCCTTTCAGGATGGATGTTAGGGCTTGCATAGCTCCTGCCTGATCTGCAGATGACATCATGCACGAACGCACCTTCTCTAGGCTGGCTGCCATAGTTTGCATCCCCAACCGCACCTCATTGGCCAGCTCCTGCTGTACCCCAACTACAGTTCTCTCAAAGCTGGTACCTGTGTTGTCTGAGTCCTCAGCTGTATTGGAGCTGGCAGGTCTTACAATTGGGGTGGTGGGTGGATCCTCTGCGATGGCTGCTTGTTCTGTGCTCCTCCTTGTGACTGAAAGTGGGATCTGGAGGGTTCCAAGGACATCTTGGATGGTCTGCTGAGGAATGTTTGTCAGCTAGTCATCCATGTCATCAGGGTATTCAGGGACAGGCATATCCACAGGAGATCCATTGTCCTCTGAAATGAAATGGGGTACAATTAGTGTGTGTGTTGTGGTATTTGTGATGTGACATGCCTACCTTGTGATGATTTCAGATTGTGATCTTGTTTCCTGTTTATTGCTCCAGTCTTTCAGATGGGCATTCTCCCAGGCCTATGGCCCACCTCCATGTCACATGTATAGTGTTAAGTTCTTGGACTTCTCAGCATCATCTCCTCTAGTCTTGTTTTAGGCCAAATGGTGAATTGCCACCTTCTTGTCCTACTCAGGCCTCCGTCTACATCCATTCTCATGGTGATACCTTTCACTGGCTGTGGGTGTTCTGATGGCACTGGCACCACACTTAACAATCTGGACCTGCCCCAGACTCTGATATTTCACATCCACTTATATGTAGTTGACATGTAGTGTATCCTATGCATAGCATTGTTATGGCACGATATGGATGTTGCCATTGGTAATGTATACAGCTGATGTTAGGGAATGTGTGGTACATTAGATTGCCCTGATAGTCATAGCAGTGTCCTATTTCCTCCTCTGACTGTGCAGGTGTATTTCAGTGACCAGTTACATGTGTCCCCCCCCTCAATGCTGTTGTCTGAGCAGTATGACATTTGGGATGTTGCATTGTGATCCAGGCACAGGATGGACCCTGACATATGCAGCATGGGTGTGACCTTAGTGCTGTGTAGCTCCTAATGTGGATGACATTGGCTGATGTTTCCGACAACTATGGGCATTCACATTTGACAGGACTGGAGCCTTTGTCTTGTTTCAGGGGATTATTGAAGTTGTAATCCTCAACCCTCTAATTTAGTTGTGTATGATCCATGAGGACGTTACTGCCATTGGCCACTTGAGCTGCACACAGAGCGGAGGTGGTAGTGGTAACTGTTGTCACTGTTACATTCCAGTTGTCGGTATGACTAGAGGTTGTTAATTGGGCCCTATTTAATGTATGGGGTATAGTGGCTCATGTGTGACGGGATGTCAGTTTGACGTTGTGCCCTTCCCTCCTGGTGTGACTTTAACTTTGCTCCGTCGTTGGCATGGCAGCATGCCCCCATGTGACTGTTGTTGGTGTAGTGTAATGGTGTGCCCCAGCTTCTCTCTGTGCAGGCAATGCCCCCATGCCATACCCCTTTACCCATGCCACTCCATGTATATGATGACTTACATGCATTGTGTAGTAGGTCCCCCCCCAGTTGCAGTTAACATTAGTGCATTTTAATTCCGCATGCGACTTATCCTGCTTGTGCGTTGTCTTCTGGTAGTCTGCACTGTCCTGTCCTTGAATCCCTGTGACGATCTCCTCAGGGATGATGGCTGCGACCATCTCCTCCATGTCGTCCAGGGCCTCCTGGTGTGCTGGACTCCCCCCTCCAGTCTGCAGTGCTGCCTTCCTGTTCCTGGCCATTTTTTCCTTGGTCCTGCACTTGCAGTCATGCCAGCATTTCTTGCACTCGATGACTGTTCTGCATACTTCTGCCACACTGTTAATCTTGTCAACAATTTGTTGCCATATTGCCTCTCTCCTACTGATTGGCAACTTTGAGGTGACAAATAGTTGGTGCTGGTGTTCCCTCACCTTTTTAACCAGAGTTTCCTGCTCCTCTGCACTGAAGCAACACTTTCTTTTCTTCTTAAAAGTGTCCTGGTTCTTGTGTGGGTCCTCCTGACTGGATCCTGGTCAGTTGTCATCTTCCTGGGGTCTGTACAGGCATCTGGGATCCATTTTGGCTCTCCTCTGCTGAAATGGCTGTGTTCGCAGGGAATTTTGACACTATTGCATCAATAAACGCTGCATATCCGGTTTGCGGTGTTGTAAATCGACCCACGGTCATTTCTGCCGCATTAACGTCGTTTTGCTTTACGACTTGACGCTGCGGTGGATTATATGACGGAACACCGAATTAAAAACAACTACTAACCTTAACAACGAGGTCGGAACACCGACCTAGTCCTTACTACTAATGATTTTACCACGAATGCCTTAACAACGATATTTTGTTGTAAAGGCATTCCTGATAAAATCATTAGCAATAGGCACCATTCACCCTACATCCCTCACCCCACCCCCCCAACCCCACCCCAAAACCTAAAACCCGCTGACCCCCCACCCACTCCCCAAAACCAAAAACGCACCACCCCCCAACCCCACCCTAAAACCTAAAACCCCCTGACCACCCACCCACTCCCCAAAACCAAAAACGCCCCACCCCCCAACCCCACCCTAAAACCTAAAAACCCCCTGACCCCCCACCACCTCCCCAAAACCAAAAACGCCCCAACCCCCCCAAAACCTAAAACCCCCTAACCCCCCACCCCCTCCCCAAAACCAAAAACGCCCCACCCCCCCAACTCCACCCCAAAACCTAAAACCCCCTAACCCCCACCCCCTCCCCAAAACCAAAAACGCCCCACCCCCCCAACCCCACCCCAAAACCTAAAACCCCCTGACCCCCCACCCCAAAACCTAAACCCACCACTTACCTTCGCCAACTCCCTTCTTTGTACCTTAACCACGCATGTTCGTTGTTCAGAACATACGTAGTTAAGGCACAAAAATACGAAGTCGTGGTTAAAAAAAGCGTTGTTACGCTTTCGTTAACCACGACTTTCGTAATAAAAAAGTTGTAAAAAAGGATGTTTCCCGCTGCGGTGTGCATAAAAAAAGATTACTTACACCTGTGGTTTGCGCCGCCGTGCGTCAAAGTATTAATTTGACGCTCGCACGGCGCACCAAAATGGCGTTAGCCGGAGGTAATATTTTTGACGCAAAACTGCGCTGGTGCAGTTTTGAGTCAAAAAGTATTAATATGGGCCAAATTATTATCAGTTAACAGAGGATTAGTAGAGTATTAATAATGAGTAGCTAATGGTGTGATATCAACTTTGTAAAAAATCAGTTGTCTTTCTTAATGTTTCAGCAAGAAAGGGGGTGCAATGTCAAACTGCAATCAGCACTGTGATAGTAAAATGTTTAGCTCTTTTTTAAGTCGTAATGAATTTAATTGTCCTGTCTGCCGAGATTCAGCTCCAGAGCAAAGTTAATGAAGAGGGCTTGTTTAGTGCCTTTGGGTCTCATTTTACTTTATTAATTGGCACAGCAGTCCCCCGGATCAGCAGAGGCCTTGGCATATGACCTGCATTGGAAGACCACCAACCAGATTTTAGGATTCCCTCTTACACAGGTCTCACTGCCGGAATGCATCCACTGAAACTAGCGGATACTCTTAAGACAGCTGAGTGCTAAACAGGATGTACGGCTGAAGGGGTTTCCTCTGCATTTTCTTTTGTTCAACACAATAAAACCTCCAAAGTAAGGTTTCATTTTGCACAACAAATAAGTTCTTGATGTGCAGAAAGGTTTTGCTAAAAAGAACATGGCTACCACCACTGGGGCAGACAAGCTAATAGGTGAAAAGCTTCCAAGCTTAACCAGAGGAGACTGCACCATCAGCAATGTGGCACTTCCCTTCTTCTAAATGCAATGAGAGAACAAACTATGAGTTTGATGGGTGGGTAACTCACTGATTTACAACTGGGCAACAGGATCATCACATTTTAAATCAGTTCTTTGTCTTCTTGAATCCTAATTTCACATGAATAAAGTTGTCCATGCTACAATGGTCAGTCTCTGGGAAATTTGATTGGGGGCTCCAAGAAAAAAAGCTTTGTTAGAGGTGTCAGCCTTAGGGTTGTCATTCCCCCAAACTTGTTGCCTTCACTTTCTGATTTTCTGACTTCAATTTTTCGGCTTTAGGGTTCTGTGCACTTTACCACTGTTAACCAGTGATAAAGTGCTTGGGCTCAGCCCCTAAAACAAGGTAAAATGTATTTCACCTGATTGGGATAATTAATGTATCATATGTCACTAGTAAAGTGGTATACAATACACCAAGGACCTGCAAATTAAATGCTATTAGTGGGCCTGCAGCACATAATGTACCTCCTACTTCAGTAACCCTTTAAAACAAGCCTCAGAACTGCCATTGCAGTCTGTATTCAGTTTTAAACTACCAATTCAACTTGGCAAAACAACCTCTTTATGAAGCCCAAAGCACCCGTTTCAATACATATTTTGTCCCCAAAGTAGGCTCTAAACACCCAATAGGGTAGGGTGCTTGGTAAATAAAAAGTTAGACATGTCCATTCAAGTTTTACAGGTAGTGAAAAACTTGCTTATTTTCCACTTCTGTGTGGCCTGCCACTCCAATAGGATAACTTTGAGTTACCTTATTACATTTGATAAGTGATAATTGGTTAGAATCAGGTAGGAAAGTCAAGGTTGATTTCTCAGGAATTGTAATTTAAAACGCTTTTTCATGGCAAAGTTGTATTTGTGTTCCTGCGTCACATGACTAGGTATGAGTGGCAGTTAGCCATGGTATATTCCTCCTAGACAGCCACAGAATAAAAAGTAGGTGTGCCTGAATGGGATATCTCAGGTGGGATCTGGGGCTGAGCTGTGCACAGTCCCACTTACACATGAATAGGTCGTGCCCTGCTCATACACAAAGACCTTCATGCTAACCCTTTTGCCTATTGCCAGGTTACAGCCAGAGCAGACAGGGAGAATGTTCCCAACACTTCTGTGAGGTAAAGCTCCAAGAGTTTTTCCCACTTCACGGGAGGGACCATGTATACAAGTAGACCCTCAGACCAGTCTTTATTTCGCTCCTGAACCTGCGGAAGGATTGTAAGAGGACTGCCTGCTACTGTCGCAGCTGTATACTTCGGGGGGACTGCTCTCTTGTCTCAAGCCTGCTCTGAGCTCCAGAGGTCTGCCCTGCTTCTAGACTGACACCAAGGGAGAGTTGGCTGGCTTCCTGGTCACATTCTCAGGGACAGAAATAGCTCCACCATCTTGAACCCGCTACTGCATCCTGCCCGAGTGAGTCCTGACCCTCCGAATAGTGCCTTTCCAGTCCTGGACTCTTGAAAGTGGTGCTAAAGGTGCCCAGATAGCTGAACCCCAAACTTAAGACTATTTTGGGCTAAAAAGTGCTCTGAGAACCATGAGGAGACCAAAACTTACCTGCTCTTCTATCTGCCCAAAGTGCATTGCCAATCGGTCTGACTTTGCAGCACCTCTCACTATATTCTACTCCACAGCAGCAAATCCTGTACAGCTGCTCGTCACATAAGGGGTAATCAGCCTCGTGGACCCCTAATCGGCTACAGCCTGCAGCTTTGTCCCTCTGGGGATTTTTGATTTAAGGCCTGATTACAATCTTAGTGGATTGAATATCCCTTCACAAATGATGGATATTTCATCCACTGTATGAGTTTCATAAGATATAATGGATGGTCTTTTGGCGGACTAGACATCTGTTTAGTTTCTGATGGAGTAGCCCTGTGCACCAAGATCATAATTAGGCCCCAAATCTGAATGAAAGAATCTTCACTGCAACTTTGTCCAGTGACCCCCCAACTCCTACTGCTGGGACACCTCCTGCTACCTTGCACCACTGTATGTTACACTCTCAGACATCTTTTCCTTCAAATTTCTTCAAAGTTCAGAGGAGAGTGACGACCAGACCCAATAGACTTTGTGTATCTGAACTGCCCTCTATTGTGGTCAGCCAATACTTTTAACTTTGACCCGGTCTTGCATGACTAGGTGACTGCGGTTGGCGCTTTGACTTTTTAGGCAATATTTTCTACCATAAACTTTGAAAATTCATAACACCTGTTCTAATAATTGGATTTTTGTTGTTTTAGTGTCAGATACAATTTAACACAATTTCTAAATTGGTGTGGGATTTTTCTTGCGTTGTGTTTTCATTTTCTTGTTGTTTTTTGCTATAAAATTGTGTACGCATTGCCTCTAAGCTACACCTGACTGCTTTTTTTTTGCCAAGTTAGCAGAGGGTTAAGCACAGGTTCATTTAGTTACCTTTGTGGTTCATCCTGGCTTATGCCCCCCCTCAACCAGAAACTCAATTTCATAGAAGCCTAATACATGATTACATTTGAAAGGTTCCTTGTTTCAATAAGAAGACATTTCAAAGATGCAAAAATTGGCGACCTATGGTCACAATTCTTAAGCTTATTGAGAACTTGGTTGCTGCATGATGAGCTGATTTGAGGGGAACTAGAGTTTATTTTTACAAGGACAAGAGATTGGATAAAATCAGATTCTGGTATGAAAGATTTCTCTCCACAGAAAAATCTGAGTTGAGTTGAAATAGTGTCCCCTTTTCCATCACTTTGATTAGTACATATTTTTGTCTAAGTGAAAATCTAGAGATTTAGGGGCATATTTATACCTGGTTTGTTACGTTTTAGTGTCATTTATTTTGATGCTAAAATGGTACAAAGTTAACTCCATATTTATATTTTGACGCTAGACCTGTCTAGTGTCAAAATGTAGGACTGAGCGCCATATTGTGGATGCAGCAAACTACCTTGCACTAATTAGATGCAAGGTAGGCGTTCCCATCCACAACATCACGCTAACCCCCAATGCCTTATTCATACTTCGGTGCAAAAATGACATGCACGGAGTAGGTGGACCCAAATAATGGTGCTAAGCATGCTTAGCACCATTATTTAACACCGGTGTCTGATGAGGCATTATTGGACCTGTGGACCCATTTCCATGGCTAAACACCAGGAACATCCCCACCCACATCAGAGAGATGCCAAAGGATGGGGGGGGCTCCATCCTGGGTAACCATAGGTAAGTATGGGTAAATTGAATAATTTTTTTTCTGTGCCATTGGTGGCCCCTTACATGGGCCCCAATGCATGGCACTTAGGGGGTCATTCTGACTCCCGCCGGCCGCGGTAACCGCTGTGTCGGCGGGAGCCGCCAGAATAAGACCGCCGCGGTTATTCTGTGTTTCCCGCTGGGCTGGCGGGTGACCGCCAGAAGGCCGCCCGCCAGCCCAGCGGGAAACCCCTTCCCACGAGGAAGCCGGCTCCGAATGGAGCCGGCGGAGTGGGAAGGGTGCGATGGGTGCAGTTGCACACGTCGCGATTTTCAGTGTCTGCATGGCAGACACTGAAAATCTTTTAGGGGCCCTCTTACGGGGGCCCCTGCAGTGCCCATGCCATTGGCATGGGCACTGCAGGGGCCCCCAGGGGCCCCACAACACCCCTCACCGCCATCCTGTTCCTGGCGGTCAAAACCGCCAGGAACAGGATGGCGGTGAGGGGGTCGGAATCCCCATGGCGGCGCAGCAAGCTGCGCCGCCATGGAGGATTCCTCAGGGCAGCGGAAAACCGGCAGGAGACCGCCGGTTTTCCGTTTCTGACCGCGGCCATACCGCCGCGGTCAGAATGCCCTTGGGAGCACCGCCAGCCTGTTGGCGGTGCTCCCGCGGTCCCCGGCCCTGGCGGTCCATGACCGCCAGGGTCAGAATGACCGCCTTAGTGTAATGGCCATGCCCAGTGGACAATGGTTCCCTGAACATGACATTGGGGTTGTGGGCATGACTCCTGTCTTTCATAAGTCAGGAGTAATTTTTGGGTGTTATTGCATCAAGATATGATGCTCGGCTGGTTAACCCCATATATGTTGACGTTAATCAGCTTAGCGTCATTCCTGGTGCCCTAACGCCATATTCCACTACCACCACCCCCTCCCGGCTAGCATCTTTTCTTTTGATGCTAGCCGATCCTTACTGCCAGCTTGCGCCATTCCATAAATATTGCGCCCGGTTGGAGCTCAGGAATGAAGCAAGCCAGCTGTAAACTTTTCGACGCAAAACTGTGTTTGCGCAGTATGCGTCAAAAAGTCTAAATTTGGACCTTAGTCACTTTATAAATGATGGGTTATAGTTAAGCACTGTGATTGAGTTTAACCATTCAGATAGGTGTACATAGCAGAAGAAACTTCCTTGTAAGAAGGGTAAATGTGACCTCTAAGTTGACGTGCTATAAAATATCTGGGAAGTTTGAGATCTTATAGGAAAGAGACGTTCAGTTAAAGCTTGGTATTGTTTAAATAATAAAGATATAAAATGCTAGAGTGACTTAGAACTAAGCCTAGATGAAACATTTAAAAGTCAATGTTGGCGGGAGAGAAAGAACCTTGGGATGTCCTTTCTCAGTTGTCATGAATGATAGTGAACATTTGCTATTTTTATAAACTGACTGCAAATTTCCTTCTAAGATGAAAACCAATTAAATGTCCTCTCAGTGCTTCAAGGAGTTTCAGACGGTAGGTGTGTTTCACCATGTTGAAGGTAGCTGATAAGGCGGCAGGAGTCATGTTTCTCTAGGCTGCAGAGCTTCAACTTTTTAAATGTTCCTTTCTCTTCTGCATTGTGACTTGAACCTGGAATGGATCTCAAAATTAAGCAAACTTTGGCCGGGAAGAGAAGACATGAGACCAGTGATAGTAGACTGGATGACGGTGATTGAGAATGGTGAATGTGTTCTAGCTTTTTGAATAATGGCAAGGCCTGACACACTTTTAAACAATATGTATTTATTTTTAGAAACATAATACTATTAATCAAGTTCACTAAATAGGAAAATGCTAATGGGATCATGCCCATAATAAAAGTGGTGGCAATAAGGGTCAGTGCAATATGAGGAATAGTTCATTTTGAAGATTGTATTGAGTAGTTCCATCAAAGTGACTTCTGTGAAAGAGGACAATTTGAAGTTCTCGTTATTTGAAGAGACATTAAAAAAAAGATTTAATGGGAAGGATGAGGGACAGTTCTGTTCTGAAAGGGAATGGGGTTGAGAACACTATGGTCCTCATTACGACCCTGGCGGTAAATGACTCCTCCCGCCGTGCAGAAGACCGCCAACATACCGGTTCTCCCGTGGAATTCCGCTACAGCTATTACGACCCACAGCTTGGAATCCGCCATAATACAGACACCCACACAAGTCCACCACACCAAAGGTCAGTGATAAACTGGCGATAACAAAACCGACACCGTCACGCCAAAAGGAATACACCCACACTATCACGACCCACAAATCCACGTGGCGGTCTTTCAACCGCTGTATTCCATTGGCGGAACACACCGCCACGCTCAAAATACACACACATTTACAAAACACAACCACATTGGACAATTCGAAATACACACACCTGATACACATACACACACCACACCCACACACCCAATACAATATAAAACACACACCCACATCACCCACAAACCCTTACTACCAGAATTCTGATACCATGCCAGAGAGAGACACCACCATAAACAACACCAGCATCCACAGACACACAACACCATCACTTACACAACATCCACGCACCTCAAACAACACACAACAACACATCCCCTCAAACATCACAACACACACCACCTCACACATCACCCGCACCACATCATGGTACCTCAACGACACCCCAGGTTCTCTGAGGAGGAGCTCAAGGTAATGGTGGAGGAAATTGTCTGGGTAGAGTCACAACTATTTGGATCACAAGTGCAGCACACCTCCATTGCAAGGAAGATGGAGCTATGGCACAGAATCGTCGACAGGGTCAACGCAGTGGGACAGCACCCCAGAACACGGGATGACATCAGGAAGAGGTGAAACGACCTATAGGGGAAGGTACACTCCGTGGTCTCCAGACACCAGATTGCTGTACAGAGGACTGGCGGTGGTCCCCCACCTCCTCCCCCACAACTAACAACATGGAAGGAGCAAGTCTTGGCAATACTGCATCCTGAGGGCCTGGCAGGAGTAGCAGGAGGACTGGACTCTGGTAAGTCAAAGCTTTACTATTATATCTCCCACCCTAACTGCATGCCATCACATACTCCCACCCTCACCCTCAACCCCATCACTCCAACACCTCACATATGCCCCACTATCACAACCCACCCATCCCAACACCAAGCCTTGCATGCAACACCAAAGCATGGACACCCATCACCAAAGCATGTCCAATGCAGATATCCACACAGACCCCAACCCAAATATCACACAAGGAACAAGACAAGAATGCAAGCACTGGAGTACGGGGGTCACTCACCCATTGCACACGATGGCACACACAGATACAATAATCATGCCTTTACACCTCTGCAGGACCCCAACCCAACATCCCCGGACAGGAGGTACCAGACATGTCCAGTCCCCCCACAGAAGAGACCCACAGTGATGACGGCAGTTCTCCACAGCTGGATCAAGATGACCAGCCCGGCCCATCAGGGACCTCGGGACAGTCGGTTCTCCTGACACTGGCACAAGCCACCACAGAGCCTCCCCCTCAGGAAACACCAGCACAGCACCCACCCAGCGGGCCCATCCCTCTGCCCCAGGACACGTCAATCAGCAGTGTGTCCACCACTACAGGGAACCCAGGCAAACGCACAAACCCAAGAAAATCAGGGACCTGGGGGCAGTGGCTGTGGGCACACGGTTCAGGGGACAGAGGCACAAGAAAACTGGGAGGACTGCTGTGCGACAAGGGGAGGACAGGCCCAGGGAACCCACTCTCCAAGAGGCCCTCTCCAACATCATGGGAGCTTACCATCATTCCCATGAGACGATAACAATGGTAGTAGCCAAGTTTCAGGAGACCCAGCGGCTGCAGAAGGAACACTATCAGGGGATCAGTGAGGACCTGAAGTCCATTAACAACACCCTGGTAACCATTGCAGGGGTTCTGCAAAACCTTGTGAACACCAGGAGGGACACTGTGGCACAACAAGGGGCCCCTGACACTAGCCTGGATGATGAACAGCCCTTCACCTCTGCCGGCACTAGTGGGCAAGAGGCACCGCCACAGGAACACGACACCAGGACCCCACCCCCTGCAGATGGAGAACCACCCCACAAACAGCCCCTGAGATTCAGGAACAAGACAGGGAACATTGCAAAGACCCCCACCAGGAAATTAGACCCCCTTTAATGTCACCCTTCTGTCCTACTTTGTCACCCTCTCCATCCTTAAAGTGCCATTGCTCCACTTCCTATGCCCCTTTGGAAAATGCACCTGTGAAACAAATAGACTGGACTCTGCCATGGACATTCCTCCACCATCACCCCTGCCCACTTTACAACCCGCTCCACTTATTTGCACAAAAATAAACACACTTCAATCACAAAACAATCTGGAGTCAGTCTGTGCTTTCACAAACGTGTAATTGCAATAACCATGGAATATAGCAATGTCAATTTAATTGGTCACATACTGATGTAACACAGCTGTAGGGCATGGAGGAAATATAGCAGAGGGCACAAAATGGGACCCACATCTGTGAAATTGAAAGGCAAAGTGACAAGTCAGGGTCCATACACTGAGTGAAAATGACAGACGTATGCTAGCTCCAACAATAGTATGAGATGTGGGAGGCAGTGACATCTTCTTTCCTATGTCTCACTGGAAGTATTGCATGATTATGTTGTTTCTGTTGTCGATATCCTCTTCTTCTGCCTCCTCTTCTTCACTGTCCACAGGCTCCACAGCTGCCACAAGACCACCAGCTGGACCATCATCCTGCAGAAAAGGCACCTGCTGTCCCAAAGCCAGGTTGTGCAGCATACAGCAGGCCACAAAGATCTGGTATACCTTCTTTGGTGAGTAGTAGAGAGAACCACCTGTCATATGGAGGCACCGGAAACTGGCCTTCAGGAGGCCGAAGGTGGGTCCAATCACTCTCCTAGTTCGCACATGTGCCTCATTGTAGCGTTCCTCTGCCCTTTTCCGGGGATTTCTCACTGGGGTCAGTAGCCATGACAGGTTGGGTTAACCAGAATCACCTGCTAATGCCGAGGGACCACTGTTAGACACACACTAACCTGTAGGGGCAACCCCATAGCCAGATGACTATTCACACTGTATAGGGTCCTTGTCCTCATCTATTAGCCACACACGGTGCTTCTGGTATTGCCCCATCTCATAAGGGATGCTGCAATCCCTCAGAATGTAAGCATCATGCATTGAGCCAGGAAATTTGGCATTCACTTGGGAGATGTACTGGTCGGCCAAACACACCATCTGCACATTCATAGAATGGTAGCTCTTCCAGTTTCTGTACACCTGTTCACTCCTGCGGGGGGTACCAAGGCCACATGTGTCCCATCAATGGCACCTATGATGTTGGGGATATGTCCCAGGGCACAGAAGACACCTTTCACTGTGGGCAAATCCTCCACCTGAAGGAACACGATGTAGCTGCGCATGTGTTTCAGCAGGGCAGACAACATTCTGGACAACACGTTAGAGAACATTGGCTGGGACATCCCTGATGCAATGGCCACTGTAGTTTGAAAGGAACCACTTGCCAGGAAATGGTGTACTGACAGGACCTGCACTAGAGGGGGGATTCCTGTGGGATGGCGGATAGCTGACATCAGGTCTGGCTCCAACTGGGCACACAGTTCATGGATTGTTGCTTGATCAAGTCTGACTATTACGTGCCTCTCTTCCATTGTCGACAGGTCCACCAGCGGTCTGTACACCGGAGGATGCCGCCATCTCATCACCTGCCCCAGCAGATGTGCCCTATGGACGAGAACAGCGAGCAGAGTGTCAACCAACACTGAGGTATCACAACATGTCATTTGCACACATTTATTAATCCGCAGTGTGCCTGTTACTGTGTGTATTCAAGGCCTACATTGGTGTGATGCAGTTAATATTAATGCCATGTGGCCCCCTGAAATGGCGGGACAAGGGGATATGAGGTAACTGCACTGGCGTTGTACACCGTCGTGGTAGGCGGTCGAAGATCGTGGCGCAATCCTGCATTGGCTAACATTGGACCCTATGGGTCCGAGGAGCCAATGACGATGTATGCCGGCGGTAAAGGTACGCACCGCAGCAGACATGACCACCATTTTCTGTCTGTTCACTCACTTGATAGCTGACCTTTAACAGGAGAGGACCTACACTGCAAGTGCCGCTGTGACCTCAGTCTGGAAGTGACGATGGCTCATGTGTCTGGGGAAAGGGCCCCTTCCTTCACTTCGGAGGAGTTGGAGAAACTAGTGGATGGGGTCCTCTCCCAGTACACACAACTGTACGGTCCTCCAGACAAACAGGTGAGTACACTGTGAGCATGCTGCATGGGCAATGCCTGTTTGGAGTGGTGTGGATGGATGATAAATGGGGTGGGGGCTGAGGCCTGCATGTGCGGACGGTGAGTGTTTGTGCGTCAGGGCAAGGGTGTGAACATGGCCCAATGAGTATAGTGGTCTGGACGGGTAAAGATTTTCCTTTTCCCCTGTACTTTTCCTCTAGGTCAGCGCCCACCAAAAGAAGGCTATTTGGCGTGCCATCGCCAAGGACGTCCGGACCCTGGGGTCCACCACAGACGGAGCACCCACTGCCGGAAAAGATGGGAGGACATTTGCCGCTGGAGCAAGAAGACGGCGGAGGCCCAGCTGGGGATGGCCTCCCAATGTGGGAGGGGTGCCCGTCGCACCATGTCCCCTGTGATGTTCCGGATCCTGGTGGTGGCGTATCCAGAGTTGGATGGGCGCTTGAGGGCATCAAAGCAGCCACAAGGGGGTGAGTACACTCTCATTCAGCTGACTCTGAGTGCATTACGAGGTGTCCGGGTGGGGGAGGTGGGCAGTGGGTTCCCCTAGGCCAGGGCGATCTTGGTAGGCAAGGTCCCTTGTGAGGCAGGCTCAGTGGCACCCCAACTCCACTAGTGGTTAGTGCCTTCTACACCTAGTCAGGCTCCTGTGACTTCCATGTGTGCAGCAATTGGGCTTTGGCCTTGTACCCCATGGGCATGTGATTAATCTAGGAACTATAAGTGCATGGCATAGTGCTGAGGGCTGCTGTGTCTGTTGTGTCCGCCAACGGTAGTGGTGTTGCATGCACTGAACATGTCTTTTTTCTGTCTCCCCCCCCCCCTTTTTGTGGACTCCCTGTTCTTGTGTGCAATAGCATCATTAGGCAGAGGAGCATTGGCACCGTAGCAGGAGGGAACTGCATCCCACTTGGCCCTGGAGGGTGAAACAACGGAGTCTGAAGCCACAAGTGGGACGGAGGGCAAGGGGAGCTCCACGGCGGGGACAGGAGCAGACAGCAGTGGCAGCGACTCCTCCTCTGATGGGAGCTCCCTTGCGGTGATGGGCCCCTTTGTGCCCCCGCATCAACAGGTACAGCCACCACCCCCTACCAGCACCGCCCTCCCAGCAGCCCCTCAGTGTGTGTCCCGTGCCCGCTCACCCAGGAGGGTAGGCATCTCCTTCGCCCCAGGCACCTCAGGCCCTGCCCCAGTCAGCCCTGCTGCCCTCAGTGAGGAGGCTATTGACCTCCTGAGATACCTCACTGTTGGGCAGTTTACCATTCTGAATGCCATCCAGGGTGTTGAGAGGGCTTTGCAGCAAACACATGCATACCTGGAGGGCATTCATTCTGGCCAGGCAACCCAACAGAGAGCATTTCAGGCACTGGCCTCAGCACTGATGGCAGCCATTGTCCCTGTGTCCAGCCTGCCCCCTCTTTAACTTCCTCCACCCAGGCCCAATCCCCTGTACCTCAGCCTATCCCAAGCACACCATCAGACCAGCATGCACACACCTCAACACACAAGGGTGCTCAGGCAAACATAAGCACCACACATCCCACAGGCACTCACACAAGCATCATACCCATGCACACACACCAACATCCACTGCCCCCACTGTGTCTCCATCCTCCACGTCTCCCTCCTCCCTCCCAGTCTTGTCTCCACTCACACCTGCATGCACTACATCCTCAGCCACTATCTCCATCACCAGCACGCCCATCACCACACACTGCTCACGTGCACTCACCACCCCACTACCATTCACACATCCCCTGTGTCTTCTCCCAGTGTGTCTGTGAACCCTCCTCCCAAAGTACACAAACGCAGGCACACACCCACCCAACAGCCATCCACCTCACAACAGCCTCCAGTCCATACACCTTCACCCACATTCAGCAGACGTACACCTCCTACAACCATTATCTATACCTCCACTCCAAACCCCCTCCATCTACCCTTCCCAGTGTGTCTAAAACACTTTTCCTGGCTAATATTGACCTCTTCCCTACACCTCCCCCCGTCCTTCCCCTATTGCCAGGCTTTCCAGGTCCCAGCCCAGCACCTCAGCCACTACATCCCCAGGCACAGTGGTGCCAGCAACTGCGGGGTCATGGAGTGCGCCATCCATCAGGGCTGTGCCACGGAGCGAGGGCAAGGACATTCTGCCACCAGCCAAGGCGAAAAAGGTGCCCACATCCCAGAGAGAGAAGCCGAAAACACCTGCCACCAAGGGGTCATGGAAGATGAAAGGGAATAGTGGCAAGACAGCTGCGCCACCATCAAAGGTGGGGAAGGGCCAAAAAGTGAAGGGCAGGTCAGGAGAGGGCATGGTGGCACTGACTGAGGGACCAGTGTCATACCTTCTGTCCACGTCCACGCCAACCTGTACAGCGGAGAACACCGCCACCTGCACTGCCACAGACCCCGCCACCAGCACCGCCGCCACAGACCCCACAGCCAGCACTGCAGCCACAGACCCCGCAGCCAGCACCGCCGCCACAGACCCCGCAGCCAGCACCACCGTGACTGCCACCGCCGCAAGCACCACCGCCACAGACCCCGCAGCCAGCACTGCCGCGACAGCCACCGCTGCAAGCACCGCCGCCACAGACCCCGCAGCCAGCACTGCCGCGACTGACACCGCCGCAAGCACCGCCGCAAGCACCGCCGCAACTGACACCGCCGCAAGCACCACCAGCGGCCTGCGACATCCTCAGCCAGTGGCACCTCCACAGACATGGCTACCATCTCCAGTGGTCAGTTGTCTGAGGCTGGTGGTGAGTTCCAGGACCCTGGGCAGCTTCCAGGAAGCATCACTGTCATCACAGTTGTCACCTGCATATGGAATGCGAAGCCGCAGCAGTGTGGGGTATGTCGCTGCCTCCAAGGCGTATCATGCTGTCTGTACCTCAGCAATCTCGTGGCACACAAACCCAGGTGAGGGAATTGTACTGGCCACACTGCACATGGAGCACTCTGGGCACCAGGCCCCCTCCAGAACCAGTGGAGAAAGGCATCCACTACCTCAGTCCTTGGCAGGATGAAGCACTCTGGGCACCAGGCCCCCTGCAGAACCAGTGGAGAAAGGCATCTACTACCTCAGTCCTTGGCAGGATGAAGCACTCTGGGCACCATGCCCCCTCCAGAACCAGTGGAGAAAGGCATCCACTACCTCAGTCCTTGGCAGGATGAAGCACTCTGGGCACCAGGCACAAAGCCCCCTCCAGAACCAGTGGAAATTCACATCCACTACCTCAGTCCTTGGCAGGATGAAGCACTCTGGGCACAAAGCCCCCGCCAGAACCAGTGGAGACTGTTATCCACTTTAGAGACTGTGGCTTTGCACTCCCTAGGATGTACCAGTGGGCAAACCATCCACAGAAAAGACTTGAGAGACTGTGGCTTTGCACTCCCCAAGATACATCAATGGGCATGGAGCCCCCTCGTGGAGCAGTGGCGTTGTGCATTCATCAGGCTGAGGTGCCCCCCTCCCCCTGAGGTGCCTGTATATTTTCTATGTGATGCCCCTCCAGTGTTCTCTCGGTTTGGAGTCAGGTATCATGTGTGGGCCTCGCCCATGCATTTTGGGCCCAGTGGTCCACGGACAATGATTGGTGCACTATCCGGACTTGTGTAGTTGGTGTACATATTTGTATATACTGGATTTTGACTTCTGACTAATGGATTTTTATTGATGACAATCGTTACAACATTTCCTTTTGTCCTTGCGTTATTCAAGGGGGGCAGGGGTTGTATATGTAATGTTGCAGCATGTATTTGTGTGTATGGTGTTGTGGGTGAGAGTGGGGGTGGGGGTGTTGTGTGTGTGTGTCATTCTCTTTTCCCTCCCCCTTTGATTTTAAGTGTTGACTGCTTAGCATTTCTGAAGAGGTTTTCTGGCATTTCTAACATGATATATTTCATTTAAGAAAATAACACTTTGAAGATAATTTTTTTATATTTACGTCTTTCAGTTTCTTTCAGTTAAGTAGGTGTCTTACTTACTAGTGAGGGAGTTTGACACCAGACTGTTTTTGTTGGTCAGATATTTTTTCCTAACTTTCTTCTGCTTCTTGGAGAACAGGTGTGCCCATTTTTCTTTGTAGGAAGTTGGCTCTGTATGCACTATTTCAAAGTAAGGAATAGTATGCACAGAGTCCAAGGGTTCCCCTTAGAGGTAAGATAGTGGCAAAAAGAGATAATACTGATGCTCTATTTTGTGGTAGTGTGGTCGAGCAGTAGGCTTATCAAAGGAGTAGTGTTAAGCATTTGTTGTATATACACACAGGCAATAAATGAGGAACACACACTCAGAGACAATTCCAGGCCAAAAGGTTTTTTTATAGAAAAATATATTTTCTTAGTTTATTTTAAGAACCACAGGTTCAAATTCTACATGTAAGACTTTGCATGAAAGGTATTGCAGGTAAGTACTTTAGGAACTTTGAATAATCACAATAGCATATATACTTTTCAAATAAAACACATATAGCTATTTTAAAACTAGACACAGTGCAATTTTCACAGTTCCTAGGGGAGGTAAGTAATTGTTAGTTCTTGCAGGTAAGTGAACCACCTACGGGGTTCAAGTTTGGGTCCAAGGTAGCCCACCGTTGGGGGTTCAGAGCAACCCCAAAGTTACCACACCAGCAGCTCAGGGCCGGTCAGGTGCAGAGTTCAAAGTGGTGCCCAAAACACATAGGCTTCAATGGAGAAGGGGGTGCCCCGGTTCCAGTCTGCCAGCAGGTAAGTACCCGCGTCTTCGGAGGGCAGACCAGGGAGGTTTTGTAGGGCACTGGGGGGGGACACAAGTTAGCACAGAAAGTACACCCTCAGCAGCACGGGGGCGGCCGGGTGCAGTGTGCAAACACACGTCGGGTTTGTAATTTAAATCAATGGGAGACCAAGGGGTCTCTTCAGTGATGCAGGCAGGCAAGGGGGGGGATCCTCGGGGTAGCCACCACCTGGGCAAGGGAGAGGGCCTCCTGGGGGTCACTCCTGCACTGGAGTTCCGATCTTTCAGGTCCTGGGGGCTGCGAGTGCAGGGTCTTTTCCAGGCATCGGGATCTGGGAGTCAGGCAGTCGCGGTCAGGGGGAGCCTCGGGATTCCCTCTGCAGGCGTCGCTGTGGGGGCTCAGGGGGGGGCAACTCTGGCTACTCACGGTCTCGTAGTCACCGGGGAGTCCTCCCTGAAGTGTGTGTTCTCCACTAGTCAAGCCGGGGGCGTCGGGTGCAGAGTTGCAAGTCTCACGCTTCTGGCGGGAAATGCAGTTGTCTTTAAAGTTGCTTCTTTGGAAACAAAGTTGCAGTCTTGGGTGAACAGGGCCGCTGTTCTCTGGAGTTTTTTGGTCCTTTTAGAGCAGGGCAGTCCTCTGAGGATTCAGAGGTCGCTGGTTCTGGGGAAAGTGTCGCTGGAGCAGTTTTCTTCCGAAGGGGGGAGACGGGCCGGTAGAGCTGGGGCCAAAGCAGTTGGTGTCTCCGTCTTCTCTGCAGGGTTTTTCAGCTCAGCAGTCCTATTCTTCTTAGGTTGCAGGAATCTGAGTTCCTAGGTTCAGGGGAGCCCCTAAATACAGAATTTAGGGGTGTGTTTAGGTCAGGGAGGGCAGTAGCCAATGGCTACTAGCCCTGAGGGTGGCTACACCCTCTTTGTGCCTCCTCCCAAGGGGAGGGGGTCACATTCCTATCCCTATTGGGGGGATCCTCCATCTGCAAAATGGAGGATTCCTAAAAGTTAGAGTCACTTCAGCTCAGGTTGCCTTAGGGGCTGTCCCGACTGGTCAGTGACTCCTCCTTGTTTTTCTCATTATCTCCTCTGGCCTTGCTGCCAAAAGTGGGGCCGTGGCCGGAGGGGGCGGGCAACTCCACTAGCTGGAATGCCCTGTGGTGCTGGAACAAAGGGGGTGAGCTTTTGAGGCTCACCGCCAGGTGTTACAGCTCCTGCAAGGGGGTGGTGATAGCATCTCCACCCAGTGCAGGCTTTGTTACTAGCCACAGAGTGACAAAGGCACTCTCCCCATGTGGCCAGCAACATGTCTCGAGTGTGGCAGGCTGCTAGAACCAGTCAGCCTACACAGGTAGTTGGTTTAAGGTTTCAGGGGGCACCTCTAAGGTGCCCTCTGGGGTGTATTTTACAATAAAATGTAAACTGGCATCAGTGTGCATTTATTGTGCTGAGAAGTTTAATACCAAACTTCCCAGTTTTCAGTGTAGCCATTATGGTGCTGTGGAGTTCGTGTTTGACAGACTCCCAGACCATATACTCTTATGGCTACCCTGCACTTACAATGTCTAAGGTTTGGCTTAGACACTGTAGGGGCACAGTGCTCATGCACTGGTACCCTCACCCATGGTATAGTGCACCCTGCCTTAGGGCTGTAAGGCCTGCTAGAGGGGTGACTTATCTATACTGCATAGGCAGTGTGAGGTTGGCATGGCACCCTTAGGGGGTGCCATGTCGACTTACTCGTTTTTTCCTCACCAGCACACACAAGCAGGCAAGCAGTGTGTCTCTGCTGAGTGAGGGGTCCCCAGGGTGGCATAAGATATGCTGCAGCCCTTAGAGACCTTCCCTGAAATCAGGGCCCTTGGTACCAAGGTTACCAGT
This sequence comes from Pleurodeles waltl, assembly GCF_031143425.1. Taxonomy (NCBI): domain Eukaryota; kingdom Metazoa; phylum Chordata; class Amphibia; order Caudata; family Salamandridae; genus Pleurodeles; species Pleurodeles waltl. The sequence continues at coordinate 823,220,016 of NC_090446.1, forward strand.
TACAAGGGACGTACCTGGATGCCAGGGTGTGCCAATTGTGTAAACAAAAGTACAGGTTAGGGAAAGAACACTGGTGCTGGGGCCTGGTTAGCAGGCCTCAGCACACTTTCAAATCAAAACATAGCATCAGCAAAGGCAAAAAGTCAGGCATTTCCTTACATTCTTTGTTTGTCTTTTAAGTGTTATGGAAGGAACCAAGGGCCACATGGTGTAAAATGCAATTTTGGGCCATTAGACCTGACAGCCTTAAAATGCTTTTCCCCCAACTTTATACCTGCCTCCTCCACTTTTCCGATGTAGTTTTTCTGGTATTAGGACTCTGCATACTTTATCACTGCTGACCAGTGCTAAAATATTTGTGCTGCTCCACTTAACATGGCAACATTGGCTCCTACCTAATCGGGATATTTAATTAACCTATAACTCCCTAGTAAAGTGCACTAGAAGTGCCAGTATCTGTACATTAAATGCTACTAGTGGGCCTGCAGCACTGATTGTGCCACCCACATAATTAGACCCTTAACCATGTCTCAGACATGCCATTGCAAAGACTGTGTGTGCAATTTCACTGCCACTTGGAATTGGCATTTAAAACTACTTGCCAAGCCTTAATCTCCTGTTTTATTACACATAAGTCTTCCCTAAGGTAGGCCCTAGGCAGGCCATAGGGCACGGTCCTATATATGTAAAAGACAGGACATGTTCTTGTGAGTTTTACATGTCCTGGCAGTCAAAAACACCCCAAGTTGTTCCACTATTACGAAGCCTGTTCCTCTCATAGGCCATCATTGGAAATTCCCTTATATACTTTTAAGCAGTAATTTCTGGTCTGAAAGGAGTGGCATTGTCAGGTTCGGTATGATTGGAATAGTAGTGAGAAATCCTGCTTCCTGGTAAAGTTGGATTCAACATTGTTATCTTAGAAATGTCACTTTTAGAAAGTAGTCATTTCCCTGCACTTAGTGCTCTCTGTGCTTTTTCAGCCTGCCTCTAATCGATGTCCGGTCTGTGCTGGTTGACAGCTTCCTTTGTGCATTCCACCCTGTCAGTCATAAACACAGGACAAAAAGCTGCATCTGCATTCCACCCTGACAGCCATAAACACAGGACACAAAGCTGCATCTGCATTCATCTGCATAATGATTTGTCTTCCTGGGCAGGAAGGGTGGAGGGGCTGTCGCACTTCAAAGGCTAGTAGCCTGACCCCACACAACGGACTGATAATCCCACATAGATCTCCTGGTAGACAGGATTGGTTGAAACGGGAAATGGTGCTCTACAAAATGACTCTTTGAAGTCTCCTCCACTTCAAAGGCACATTTGGATATAGATACTGGGTCTGTGGCCCCCATCAAATCAGACACTTCTGGACCTACAAATGGAGTCTGTCAGAGGGACTGCTTTTCTGCTCAAATGACTCATCTGGACTGCTTTTTCTGGAAGGACTGCTGTCCTGATTTTTGCACTGCTACTTGCTGCTCCCTGACGCTGCTCTCTGACTCTGCTAGAAGGACTTTGTTTCCCCCCGCAAGTGAATCAACCTATTGTTTCTGCATTACAATAACACACATGGAATTTTATTCACAATACTTCAAATGCATTGTAACTTGTTGCACCTCATCTCTGCTGCTTTATTTTCCTTTGCTAACATTTTATGATTTTACAAGAACAAATATAATTAATTCAGAAAAACATTGTTAAAAGTAGCATAAAGGTTATAGTGCTCTCCAAAGGGCAATTATATAAATATAATTAATTGAATCCACTTGAGGCAATGTAGAAATAGAGTTAAAAATGTTAATAGAGCTCACAATAAATGAAAGGTAGTGTAATTAAAAAAATAATGTTTCTGTTGAAGCCCACAACATAATGAAATTCAGCTTTTGCAGCAAAGTACATCATTTTGTCCAAACGTAAGCATTTTTTTTCATAAATGACCTGACTAGTGACATAATGCCAACAATGTCAACAATGCCTTTTTATATAACATCAGTTTCATTAATTACCTCTTGATATCATTTGGACACTTCACATATGAGTTGACCTATTAGTGAATGCAGCTTTTCAGTGAAGTTTCTCTTCTCTAGTTTTGCACTCCTCATTTAACATAAAAATCATTGTTTCTTTCAAAGGAGTAAGATCATGATTGCAGGAAAATATCTTATTTTGCTTCCCTTCTATGCCTTATTTAATATTTTGCAAAGGATCACTGTCTACTGTTATGCATTAGAATGGTCCTACCAGCATTGGTGTTACTCTTGGCTTTGCATTTTGCAAGGAGAAAGCATGTCTTCAGTTCTCACACACTGGATTTGATTGGAGGTGGATTAAGTTGGAATATCTGCCTTCATAATAGCAGTGCAATTGTTGAACAGATTTTGCAAATGTGCTGGGTATAGGAGGTGGTTTGAAGAGTTCAAAGGAATATAGAATGTCAAACATGGAATTCTTCTCTCACAATCTGCCATTTCTGGGAACCCTCATTCTTCGATTAGTGTATACATTACTAGCCTCATATCTATAATTGTTAATAAAAGCATTTATGTTGTGGATAGATATGGAAGTAGGTGATGGTTCAAGGGTTGTCGTCTGAGGATTTAGAGACTCATTATGAGTCTGGCAGTCCATGCACCGCCGGAGTCGTGGTGGCTCTCAGACCACCGCCAACAGGGGCTGTTCGAACACCATATTATGACCATGGCAGAGCCACCACGGTCCGACCGCCGGCACTTCCATGTTGCTGCCAGCCAATGCCGCCGCCAACCTGGTGGTCTCAATCCACCAGGGCAGCTCTGCAAGCAGTTCTGCACTTTGGATTACGACCTGCGTTTCTGCTAGCCTTTTCATAACAGTCCCACTGCTATACAAAGGCTGCTGGAAAGGAGATGCCAGGGGGCCCCATGAATGCCCTGTCACACTTTTTACTGCTCAAATTATGGGCAGTGAAATTTGCAATGGGTACTATCGCACCCAATGCACCACAACATTGCTGCCGGCTCTGAGCGTCAAAGTTGTGTTGTGTTTCTACCCCATCAGGAAACTTGTAGTAGGTACCCCGGAGGGACAGCGGCATATGCAGTCATTCCAACACGGGACTTTGGTGTGCGGCCCCTGCCACCTGCCAAAGTCATAATGAGGGCCTGATTCGGTGGGGTTGAGGACATTCCGTCCATTCTTGACCGCTGAAGAATAGGCATTCTGCTTGTCGGTCCTCCACAGTATCTTTGTCCTGTTTTCATGTAATTTCAAAATGGAGCCCACATTTTCTAAAATTTATGGGGTGTGTCATGTAATATTGCTGTTTTTTTCATTTGTATAGACTGACCATATTTTGATCCACCATACATGGAGTCAGGGAGGCAGGGCTTGGTTCTAGAATTGTACTAATGTTAAATGAGCAGCCAATAGCAGATGTGCCATGAGTTTACCCAAAAGGGATGTCAAAGGGTGTACAGTCTTTCTATTTGGGTCACCCATTATGGGAACAAGGGAATTCTTCGAGAGTTTCACTTTTGTTATTCCCTCTTTTTCCTGGATCATTTCCTCCCAGTAGGTACTGCCCATTGGAAATTGTCCAACACATGTGTATTGTTTCTCTTTTCTCCCCATATCCCTTTCAACAGAGGTCAGATCCATCCATGATCGCTTTAATCATGATAAGTCTATGCTACCATCTAGGTAGGAGTTTATATGTCATTTTTAACGCACACAGATAGATCATTTTAATGTCCTGATCTATACCCATCCCGATATGTCTTCTGATATTTCCTGGCCTAAGTCTCAGCACCCTGCTGATGGGTGAGTGGGAGGATTGTGACATAAATGCTTGGATTAATGTGGTGTATAATAGGGAAGTCCCTTTTTTTTGGTTTCTTATGGGACACCAATTCAGGTTTTGTTTTGACTCTCATATCTTTTTAATGGATTCCACTATCTCTCATCCAATGTAGCACTTGGGTATTCTTTATTTGTCATGTGTCCTTTAAGTTGAAATTGATCTATGCAGGCATCTTCTTTATCTACTAATGTTCCTTTTTTGTGAAAGTCTCTGAGTCACAGCAGATCACCCTCTGTCCATCACAACAAGCCTGGGTGTTGTTGACCTGCAAAAACTGTGGTTTATCAGTAACTACTGTCATGGGGGGTGGGAAGGAAGTCATCCCTTGAATAAAAGATACTGACTCCAAAATGCCTAAAAGGATCACTGTGGATAGGAGTAAGGGGAGTGGATTTAGCCTGTATTGTGGGACAACCAGAGCATTTTAGCTAAAAAGATCTCAGTGCAGTGTTGTTCCACTCCTCTACTGATTATGGTTGATCTGCTGCCAAACTAATGCTGTGTGTAATTGGGCTGCCCATATTTATTCTCATAGGTTAGATAGCTCTACTCCTCCGACTTCTGGTTTCTTGAACATTGTGGCCCTTAATTATGGGCTTTCTACTCAAAGTAGCACAGCAAGTCACCTTGCTGCACTGCCCTGCTTCAAAGGGAAAAGGCAGGAATGTGCTGTATTTATGCAATACAGCACATTCCTGTCCTTTCTGACTACACTGGTGCCCTTTTAGTAGAGTAGCTGTCTGTGTTGTAGGCCTTTGTGCAAGAAGAGGCACCTTCCTGGACAAAAAGAATCCTGGGAGGCTTTTTTTCTCTTTCTATGTGTGCTGCAGAATGTAGCACACATAAAGATGAAAAATCGAGGAGAAATAAAGATTTTTCTCCTTATTTTGCCTCTCCTGGAGAGGCATAAAGTTTTGGCACATACCCACGTTTACATGCTTTTTTAAATCTTAGGATGCTTCAAAAATCGTGGGTGTTTTGTGGGAACACCCAGCATAACGCCTGCCTTCTGCAGTGTACGTCAATGCAGAAATTTGCATTGCCATACTCCCTATCTATGAGGCCATTTAAAGCCATGTAAAGTGGCTTTGTATGTCCCCATAGGTATGAGTTCAAGGTTTGTGCTGCTTTTACACCACAAAAAGTGACACAACTGCTGTGCAAGGCCTCATAAATATGCCCCATTGTATCTAGAAACCATTGATATCTCTGAATAATATCCTGATATCTTACAACCTAGAAACCTCTGGCCATACTTATGGGCTGGTTTGATTTCATCTAGCACCAGGCAATGTGGTGCAAGAGCAAAGCAAATATTAAGTGAGATTTATGAAGCAACCAAGACCACCTTGCATGACCCTGCGTGGTATCATAAATCTTGAGTAATTTACTGCAGCGCAAATTGATGTATTACATTACTCTGCTCCAGGGAGGCATTTCCAGGAGTATTGCGTGGGTGTTCCCATGCAACATACATGGATTTTGATGCATTCCCTGATTTACAAGAACTAGTAAACCTGGGAATGCAACAAAAAGATATGCCTCCCCAAGAAGGGCATAAATGGGAGAAATACATTTCTTTAGTTTTTTCCTCTTTCGATGTGTGCTGCAGATTGTTTTTGTGCATGAAGGTATCCCTTCCTCCATAAAAACAATCCTGCCTTCAATGCAGGCTCACTTGCACCATGAGGCAGGGGTGCCTGCATTGGCAGTAGGTTGCCAAAAGGGTGCAAGCGCAGGGGGAATAAACAGGAATGTGCCATATTCAATAAAGGTGACACAATTTTGCAGTTTCCCTGTGAGGCAGAGCAGTGGGCCCAGGAACTTTTGCTCAGGAACAATGTCTCAGTTTTACAGTCTATTTGTTTCTGACTACTTCAGTTAATCCCTTTCTCTATTGGCTTTAAGCTATTGAGCACTGTAGGTAATTTGTACTTTTCTCTTGTCGTATAGAGGTATACTTGGTGTCATCCATACAGGAATTGAATAGTATATTTATAACTACAATGTATTAAGACAGAAACAAATCTACCTCCATGAATCATAATAGGCAGCAATAAGAAGAACAATAATGTTGTTAGTAGAATGCATAGTGAAAAGAGAACAGAGTTACAAAAGAACATAAACCAATCGTCAGAGTCTGGTAAATAGGCTTTAAATGGGTGGGTCTTCACATTTCGTCCATAGCAAAATAGATAAGTACAAAATAGGTGTGGGAAAACTAGAGACATTAGGTTCACAGACAATACATCAGTAGCTTTAAATATTTGTTGAACAATAGGAAAATTAGTCCTAAAAGATGTTATGTAACAGTTCTTGACAGAGAGAAAAGTATTATCTTTTGGTGTGGTCATATAGAAAGGAATTTAAGCATTTGTGAGAGACGGCAGTGAGATCATCTGAGATGGCAACTAATGACATTTTGGTCTACCATACTGAAGGCAGGTGAGAACTCAGACACCCTAATATGAGCAACACCATATCATCTCATAACATTACTAAGACACTGTCTGTGCCACACAGTGAGCAGCGACCCATTTGGTCCATGATAATGTTTTGTTTTATTTCATGTGAAAGTTGAATTGAGCAATAATTACCTTTCTTAAGCGTATGCAGTTCAGTGAGAATGTTGCAAAGCAGTGGGGGTTTTCCTAGGTTGGGTGTGTTAAGTGCGGATTTCTTCAAGGGGGTGACAATGGAGTGATTCAGTAGGCTTGATAGTGCACCTGCTTGGAAGCAGTTCTTGATGAAGGCTATTACCAGAATACCAAATGTGTCTATGTGGTTTGTGTCAGAGAAGCAGTTCCAAGCACTATTGCCAAAGGTGTTGAAGGTTAAATATTTGTAATTTAGACACCCTGTTGGACTTTGCATCCTAGGGGTGGTATCCTCTGTCTTTTTTACCTCTGCTTCCCATTTTTTGACTGTGTGCTGGACTCTGTTTTTGCAGTTTTTGGGTACTGTAGACCAGTGTTAAAGTGCAAATGCTCCCTGTGTAAATTGTATGTATTATTGACTTTTCCTTGTTTGGCATATTTGATGTATTAGGAAGTCCCTAGTAAAGTGCACTAGAGATGCCCAAGGCCTGTAAATGAAATGCTACTAGTGGTCCTGCAGCACTGGTTGTGCCATCCACATGAGTAGGTAGCCCTGTTAACATAGTTCATACCTGCTACTGCCATGTCTGTGTGTGCAGTTCTAAACTGCCAATTCGACCTCAAAAGTTTACCACTTTGCCCTTCCCAAACCTTTTCTTTTTGTATATGTAAGGCACCCCTAAGGTAGGCCCTAGGTAGCCCCATGGGTAGGGTGCAGTATATGTTAAAGGTGGGACATCTACCAATTGTTTTAGATATCCTAACATTGAAATACTGCCAAATTCAGTTTTCACTGTTGCAGGGCCTATCTCTCGGAGGTTAACATGGGGGATGCCTTCAAATAACTTCTTCCCTTTGAGAGCAAATAGAGATTTGGAGTTTGGGGTCCCTGAACTTACAATTTAAAAAAATATCCTTTGGTAAAGTTGTTTTTTTAAATTGTCTATTTGAAAACTTTTATAAAGTGGGCATTTTCTTGCTGAAACTATTCTGTGACTCTGCCTGTTTGTTTTATTCCCTGCCTGGGTCAGACTGACAGTTGGGCTGTTTGCAAATCTCCACTAGACAGTGACACAAAGGGAGCTGGGGTGTAGCCTGCATATCCTGAGGTGCCATATGGGCTAGAGTGGAGGGAGAAGTAGTCTCTGACACCAGAATGGCCTGTGCGTGCCCTCACACAATGCAGTCTCCAACACCCCGGTGTGTGATCTTGTGAACAACAGAGACTTTCCTTTGAAGTTTGCCTATTTTAAAGGCAGAAAGGGGTGTAAGTAGTGTACCTAAACTCCCAGATTTTCAGATTACTTCTAGAACCAAGAGTAACGTCTGCCAAGAAGAAAAGCTGAAAATTTGGAGGAGGAGTACTGCCCCTTTGCCTTTGACTGTGCTTTGATGGACTGGCCTGCAGTAGCTGTTTCTGCCTGAAAGACTGGACTTTGTGGTATATTCCTGCTTGTGAAGAATCTCCAAGGGCTTGGACTGAGCTTGCCTCCTGTTTTCAATTCTCAGGGCCATCAAAGACTTCCTCTGCCAGCACTTAGACTTTCTGTTGAGATTCCTGCCCTGCTAAGTGGTGCTCTACCCAGTCCCTGGGCCCCTGAAAGGTGAAGATGGTAGAACAATGACTGAAATCCACGCACAGGAAGCCATGCAGGGAAGGTTTTGATGCACTACCTTCAACTCGGCTGTAAAAACAATGTGCCATCCACATTGTGGCTGAAATCGGCACACCACTTGCATCACGGATGAGAAATCGATGCATAACCTGCATCGCAGCTGGAGAAATGATGCAACACCCACTTGCGTCTGCTGAAAATAATGCAAACTCCACACAGCACGGTTTTCCATCACCATGCAGCCGGATTTCACATGCATCATCGCTGGGAGTCAAAATCATTGTGAACCTGCGAGGTTCATATCATGACTTGTGTATGTTGAATTCTTTTTCGTTTTGGTTTTGTTTGATTTAGACACATATTGCCTATTTTTCTAAACTGGTGAAGTGTCCATTTTGTGATGTTTTCACTGTATTACTGTGTGTGATGGTACAAATACTTTACACATTGCCTTTGGGTTAAGCTTGACTCCTTACCCTGACTAGAGTGAGGGTCCCTGCTTCAACAGAGTGCAAACTGACTGCCAACCAGAGACCCCATTTCTAATACATCCAATATATACTTACCTGTACAATTGACGTTTCCTACCATGGGAAAATGTGAGAGAGTATGAATGTAAGTTGAAATAGAACACACAGCCTATTGTTTAGGAAGTATACACTAGACACCATTTTAACAATATACTGTATTTTCAACTTGGGGCTGCTCAAAAATATTTTTCCTCAATTATTAGATCTTTAAAGTGACAATTACATAGACAGTGTGTGGCACAATAGTTCAATGGATAATTCAATTAGCTGATAGAATTAAGAGTAACATGCTGACTCGAAGACCCGGATACACCGATTCATCTTTTTCCCAGATAGAAGGTTTTTATTTACTGCCAATACATTGTACCAACTAGGAACATAATATAAAATAAAAGCTCTCATGCTTTGAGCTTTTAATCAAACTGATACAATAAAGTGTGTGTTGATTAACAGAATGCACACAATGTGGTGTTAGTTAAACCAATGTTTTTCACTTAAAAGGTAATTTCCCTATGTTGTGTCATAATTTTGATTCATACGTTATTAAGTACACATTATTAATTATTAATAAAACAAAATAGTTTGTGTTGATTTTGAAAAGATCTTGGCCTGTGAAATAACCTACAGACCCAAAGTTATAAATGTTGTTGTGTACCTCTTGCAGGAGTAATCATTTATATAATTATTTTTGTACTAAATTGTATTAAAAATAGTAACAGAACATGATAGCATTATTTTCAGTTCACACTTGTTTACTAATTTATAGGATGGGCAAATCATATACAAGGACAATTTTTCCAAATTAAAATCACAAACCAGAACAGAAGCTTGGCCCTTAGTTCCATTTAATGACCATTAGTATTTTGCTCCACATATGTATTGTGTTTCATGACAATTATAAATAAACCTCCACACTGATGACAACTGCTACCACACTACAGTCAAGACAGCAAATTTTTAAAATATACAACAGCATATAAAGGTGCATCAGCTCAGATTGTGTGATTGTTATTTAAATCTAGCAGAGATGGCCACAACAAATCTCAAGGGGAGGGGCGGGCAAGGAGGAAGTTCAGGGGGGTATAAAAATATATTTTTTTAAACGTACCTCTTCCTGACACCGCCATCAATACCCTGCTGCCTCGATCCTCTTCTGGTGTCCCAGCATTCACAGGGACACCAGCACAGGCTCCCATGCAATCCTGGTGTTGCTTTCATGCTAAACCTAACATGAAAGCAGGATCAGAGTTGATCTGAAAGGCTTGGACTTCTGCTCAGACACAACTCTGGGTTCTGTGCAGTTTCTCCAGCCTGGCTGTTTAACACAGCCGGGTTGGAAAAACCTAAGTGCGCATGTGTGTTTGGCCACCCTGAGAATGCCAGCCTAACTCACATATGTACTTAGGTGCACTCTCTTTCCCTCCCTCCTTCCACCACCAGTGGCCCAGCCTACCCCTCTCTTCACATGGTGCTGACTGAGCCAGCACTTGAAAGATAAAGAAATTTAGTTGTATCTTTCAGCTCCTGGCTTAGTCATGGGGTGACACTCCTTCCCCATTGCAATAGAGCCACCCCTAAAATCTAGTTATTATGTGCGAACAAAGCTTTGGCAGGATCAGCTATTTAAAACCTGGTCTGAATTACATTAGCTTCGTGTGCTTAGTCAAAGGGCACTCACCCTTTCTCCATAATTTCCTGGCCCAACTTACTTTTTCAACGAGGGCATTTTGAAAAAAAACACTCGGGCGGGAGAAGTATTTTGTTCCACCAGGCATTGCCAGGTAGGCTGCAGCCCTTGTAGGGTGTTTTTGAAATACACTTTACTATATCACTATGCCACTACATCAAATTGTGTTTCATATTGAATCTGGTTTGTGTTGCTGTGTACAGTGGTTGGGGCAAAATTGTAGCCCTTGTCTATAGATACACAATATTCACGTTTATTATGTCCTCAGCATGCTACGAATAAATCAACAGGTTCTTTACTGTGAGATCAACTTCGCACCTCTTTCCGCGCGAATTGGGATACATGGCAGAGCTAGGTTCAGTCATATGAAACACTGATAGGAAATGCATGCATTTATTCACTCTTGTTGAGTATCACTCATAGCATTGGCGAAAATCATTAAATTAACTGGACTTCAGACTTCTTGTACTAGATGCAGGGAATTGCTGAAGGCCATTTAGAACATCAATAATAAATTCCACCTTTACATGAAAATCTATGCATATTTGAAGAAAACGTAATTATATTTCCCAAGTATGGCATGTGTATTGATTGGTAGAATTATTTTACTTTAGAAATGCAATCAATGTATTGCCTTAAAGCTTTTACCGCACTTCAGTTCTGACAAAAAGAACATTCTTTTTGCGTTTTATGTTTGAAGTCACAAAAAGGAAATATAAAAAAAAAAATTGTGGATAAAATAAAAGATCTTCAACAATATTTGATGAAAACCACTGAAGTGTTGGATTTGTTTTTAGCAAATATGATTTTCTCTGTAACGATATTTTTCTCTTACAAAAATATTAAGGTAAGACTAAATATTGCTTTGAGGCATTGTGAATCTATGCACCCACAATGTATTGGTATATGGAAAAACAGGGGGTTGAAATAAAGGAGAAGTGTTGTTTTTTAAAGGTTTCCTCAGACTCGATAGTAGAACTAGTTTGGTATTACATATCACCTTGTACAGAACAGGCAAAAAGTATATCTCTCATAGGATATTCATTGCTTCTAAAAACAGTGTTAGGCAATGGGTCAGTGGCCTCGAATTGCTCACCCGGATGATTTTTTCGAACGTACCTGGGAGCACAAAAGGAGTTTGGGTCCGTCTGTCCACACCTGTGCGAATTAGTTGTTACAATTGAATGATCCTTGTTTATGAGATCTTTTCTCCTAGTAATTTTCCAGTAGGGTTAAGGGCCTACATACCATGGCACTCCAACATACTCCATTTAGCACTTAACGCTGCAGCGGGAGCTCCAGGGAAGAGCGAAGCCTTACTGTTTTCAGCATGAAATCACGAATACCATTTGATAAACTGGTGTCCAGTCTGATATATTACATTTGAAAACAATACTATTTTATACAAATTAGAAAAATATGGGAATAAGAAAAGGTAAGTTAAGATGGAGGGCCAACAGGACGTGAACCAGACCAAAACAGAGGGTCTCATACATTGACAGAGGCAGCTGTGAACGAAAGAATCCAACAGCATATCAAGTAGTCAAATGTATAAATGTTTTTTTTTTTCCATTGCATAGGCAAAGACTGTCAAAGGAGAGGACTTTTAGAGGGCATATATAAATAACATACAGTGCACAAATGCGCATTGTGAGACACAATACGCACATTAAAAATCCTTATGAATCAAGGACAAGGGGGTGGCAAATTGCCACTCCCCCGTTGTGACTAGCAATGGTGATATTTATAAACGTGTTGGCATTGCTCCTCTGCTGACAAAACATTGGATGCTTCTGGATAAGCTGGAAAGTGGAAGCTGTCAATAAAGGATAGCTTCAAATAAGTTAATTACAGCTTTTGGACACAGAGGGAGAGCAGGCATGGTGCCATGCAGACACAAGAGATGCAACCATCATAGTGAAGAAGAGTAGATGTACACACCAAGAACCACATCCCAAAGAAGGTGTATACATGCTCCAAAGACTGCTTTTCCACTAACACCTAGCTTCACATTATCCATGGGGGAGGGCTATGAGGGCTGGCCCAGGCATCACCAGTGGTATTTTAAGGTGAGCATGAGGACCAGCCGTGACAAAGCAGTGATAGGCTGTGCAGTCTACTAGCAACAGAAAATCCAATCCTGGACACCAAAGCAAAACCCCTAACTGCCATGCTAGCACCACACAACCACCTCTAAATATCTCCTTCATAATCAACATTCAAGAAGAGAGAGCACACATCAGCAACTGTAGGAGGCTGGCCTGGTTTGTAGTGGGTACCTAAGGTACTTAAAACTTCTACCAGGTCCAGTTATACCTTATTAGTGAAATGTATGCAGTATTCTAGCAGTTTAGGCTGTCTAGAGGTAACTGTAGCAGAGCAGCTTAGGCTGAACTAGGAGGCATACAAAGCTCCTGCAATACCACTATAGTTACACAGTACTTATACACAATAAAAGACAATACTCAGTGTTACCAAAAATAAAGGTACTTTATTTTAGTGACACAAGGCCAAAAATATCTTAGAGGCAATACTCCTCCTGGAGGTAAGTATTATACACAATATATACACTAGAAGCCAAAACTCAGGTAAGTAAACAGTCATAGAATAGTGCAAATAGTAGAAAATACAATAGAATGCAATAGGCCTAGCGGCAACACAAACCATATACTAAGAAAGTGGAATGTGAATCACAAATTCCCCCCTAGGGAAGGGTATTGTGTGGTGGGATGCTGGGAGTGTAAGAAAACAACAAAGGTAAGTAAAGTACCCCACCCCAGAGCCCAGGAAAGTAGGAGTAAACTGCTGCAAGTTTCCTCAGGACACACTACAAGTCCTTATAAGAGATTTTGCAAGAACCAAGCAAGACTGCAATCAACAACCGGTGGATTCCTGGACCTGAAGACCTGTGAAGAGATGAGACCAAGTCCAAAAGTCGCAGAAGATTCCAGGAAGGAGAGGAGCCCTGCCAACTTAGAAGATGGTGCAAAAGTGGATTCTCCGGTAAGAAGAAGAGTACAGAAGAGCACCAAAGAAGATGGCTGCGGGTTCCTGCATCATGCAGCAGATGTCCCACGTTGACTTGGTGGATGCAGGCTGTATGAGTCGCTGGATTCGGACAACAAGCAATGGTTCACCCAAGTTTGCAGTTTGTGTAAAATTGGCGCTGCCTCCACCCAGAAGGGTCCTGTGGGTCTCAACTCAGACTGAGGAGACAGAGGGGGCTCTCAGCACTTTAGAGAGTCCTCAGGAGACCAGGCAGCACCCACGGGAGTCCCAGAAAATGGGCACAAAAAAGATGCATGTGTGGTCATTTCAGCACTACAGTGGAAGGTCCCACGCTGCCGGAGAACAACTCAGGGAGCTGTGCATCTCAGGATGGAGTGCTGAGACCTGGGCTACACTGTGCATGAAGAACTTTTGGAAAGTCTGGGTCATGTCAGTCCACCAGCTGTGTTCCAGGGAGCACACTCGTCATCAGGAGAGGAGTCCCAGCGTACCGGTCGTCATCACTGAAGGGTGTCTGCAGAAGCAGGGAAGTGACTCCCTCACTCCATGGGAGATTCCTTTGGTTCTTCTGGTGCAGGATGAAAACAGGGAGTCCTCAGAGCATGAAGTTGCAGGTCACAGGAGTTGTCCTGGATACTTTGTTGCCGCTGCAGCGGTTCCTGGAGCAGTCTGCGGGTGATCGACAGTCATAAGCTGAAGCAGATGATGTAGAGGATTCCTGGAGGAGTCTTGCAAGCTGAATCTGAGGAAACACCAAGAGGAGAGACCCTAAATAGCCCTGAGAGTGGTATTGGCTACCTAACCTGGTATGGGTATGCACCTATCAGGAGGGGTCTCTGACGTCACCTGCTGGCACTGGCCACTCAGAGGTCTCCAGAGTGTCCCCACACTTTTGAGTCCAAGATGGCTAACACCAGGGACACACTGGAAGAGCTCTGGGCTCCACCCCTGGGGTGGTGATGGACAGGGGAGTGGTCACTCCCTTTTCCTTTGTTCAGTTTTGTGCCAGACAAGGGACTGGGGGTCCCTGAACTGGTGTAGAATGCCTTATGAAGGAGGGCACCATCTGTGCCCTTCAAAGCCCATCCAGAGGCTCTGGAAGGCTAACCATCCCAAGCCTGTATCACCTATTTCCAAAGGGACAGGATGTAACACCCTCCTTCCAAAGGAAATGCATTGTTCTGCCTTCCTGGGACTGAGCTGCTCAGCTCCTAGGAGGGCAGAAACCCATCTGTGAGGTGGCATTAGCTGGGGCTGGAGTGGAAACCTCAGAGAGCTGGTTTGGCTGTACTGGGGGTGCATGGTGGAGCCCCCAGGATGCATGGGACTGGCCCCCAATACAAGATTTGGAATGGGGGGACATTTCCAAGATCTTAGACACCTCACATGGCCATATAATTAGGGTTACCATTGTGAAGCTACATATAGGTAGTGACCTATATGAAGTTCCCCGCACTCAAGAAGTCCGGGGAATAGTCCCTGGACAGCATGGGGGCACCTTTGCTAGTGCCAGGGTACCCTCACACTTAGTAACATTGCACCAGGCTTCAGTAAATGAAGGTTAGATGCATAGGTGACTTATAAGTTACTTCAGTGCAGTGAAAATGGCTGTGAAATAGTGTGGGCACTATTTCACTCAGGCTGCAGTGGCAGTCCTGATAAAAGGTTTGTCTGAGCTCCTTATGGGTGGCAAAAGAAATGCTGCAGCCCATAAGGATCTCCTAGAACCCCAATGCCCTGGGTACCCAGGTGCCATATACTGGGGACTTATAAAGGGGTTCCAGTGTGCCAATTGGAATTGGAAAATGAAGTCACTAAACTATAGTGTCTAATTTGGAAGTGGAGAGAGCATAAGCACTGGAGTTCTGGTTAGGAGAACTTCAGTGACACAGTTAAGCACTACTGAAAAACACACATTAGGTCACAAACTATGAGCACTGGGGTCCTGGCTAGCAGGACTCCAGTGAGACAGGCAAAACATACTGACAAACAGGCAGAAATTGGGGGTAACATGACAAGAAAGATGGTACTTTGGTACACAACCTTAAGAGGAAAAACCCAGGGACAGAAGCAAAGAAAGCCTGAGAAAGGATACTTCATGGAGAGACCCATGAAAGACCCACTGTATCAAATCACTGAAACGTATGCATGAGTATCCACACCCCCAAAGAGGCAGAGGAGGGGGAAATTATCATTCTGTCTAGAGAAAGAGATGGTGTTTGGAGCATAGCACAAAAGGCTGAGCACTCTTGCCACCATCCCTAGTGACATTTTGATTGTTCAGGTGCTGTCAATAGAGCACACAACACTAGAGCCTTGAGTTTTCAAATGTCTAGATTTGGTATTTAGGAAAGGAAAATATGGCAATTCAAAGTCTTGGCTGAGTCATGGATGCTGGTTGGATAAAAAGAGTGGGGGGGAGCGAGTGGGTTATAGAGAAAGTCACTAGAGGGAGAGTGAGGCTGGGGGGCCTAGATGTTACAGGGAGATATTGCTGATGGAAATCCATGCAAAAACACCGAAACAGCTTATCCATGTGATATAGGAAAAACATGAAAGACTGTGACCAATGTTCGAAGAAACAAGGGGTTTCATTCCAACCCTGGCGGTCGGTGTTAAAGCGGCGGCAAAACCGCTAACAGGCTGGCGGTAAAAAAAATGGAATTCCGACCCTGGCGGAAACCGCCAACAGAGACCGCCACTTCAACACACCGCCCGCCACGGCGGGATAAACAAACAGCGCGGCGGTCACCGCCAACAGACAGGCGGGAGACAACGTACCGCCCACCCTATCACAACCCACCAATCCGCCACCTTTTCGGGGTGGTAGCCCCGCCGATAAAAACACGGCGGAAACAGCCATTTCAAACGGAAAACGCTCACCTCCATACACCCCACGAGGAATCTGGACAGCATGGAACCCGAACTCCACATCCTCCCAGCGATTGTCTTCCTGCTCCTCTACCAGGAGCACGAACGCCAGCGCAGAAGACAACGGTGAGTACTGCACCTACGACACAGGGGAGGCAAAAAATTATGGGGACACACATATGCGACACACCCACCCTCACCCTCACCCACTACAACACACACATCAATGCACAGTAATACATCACAGTTACCCCCCCAAACCCCCCGGAAGAATGCAAATACAAAAGGAAATTATTATAAACATTGGAATATATTGTATGACTGGCTTTAAAATATATCACACATCAAAAACTTTTATATACATAAATTGTCCAGTCCGATATTTGTATCAGGCATTGTCCGTGGACCACTGGGCCCAAATCACATGGGCAAAGCCCACACAGGATACCTGACTCCAACGAGAGAACACTGCAGGGGCATCAGATACCAAAACTACAGGCACCTCAGCCAGGGGGGCACCTCAGCCAGATGAGTCAATGACGCCAGATCCACGAGGGGTCTCCATGGCCTCTGTTCCATCCTGGGGAGTGCAACGCCACAGTCTCTCAAGTCTCTACAGTGGGTGGGTTGCCCACTGTTCCATCCTGGGGAGTGCAAAGCCACAGTCTCTCAAGTCTCTACAGTGGGTGGGTTGCCCACTGTTCAATCCTGGGGAGTGGAAAGCCACAGTCTCTCAAGTCTCTACAGTGGGTGGGTTGCCCACTGTTCAATCCTGGGGAGTGCAAAGCCACAGTCTCTCAAGTCTCACAAGTGGGTGGGTTGCCCACTGTTCCATCCTGGGGAGTGCAAAGCCACAGTCTCTCAAGTCTCTACAGTGGGTGGGTTGCCCACTGTGCCATCCTGGGGAGTGCAAAGCCGCAGTCTCTCAAGTCAATAACAGTCTCCACTGGTACTGGAGGGGGACTAGTGCCCAGAGTGCTTCGTGCAGCCCTGCCCGACACAGATGAGGGCCAGCCCCTTCCGCCAATGGGCCAGCGGTGCTTCAGACGGCGGTGCCCAGTTCAGCGGTGCTTGAGATGAAGGGCCCTGTTCAGCGGTGCTTGAGACGGCGGTGCCCAGTTCAGCGGTGCTTGAGACGGCGGTGCCCTGTTCAGCGGTGCTTGAGATGAAGGGCCCTGTTCAGCGATGCTTGAGACGGCGGTGCCCAGTTCAGCGGTGCTTGAGACGGTGGTGCCCTGTTCAGCGGTGCTTGAGATGGCGGTGCCCAGTTCAGCGGTGCTTGAGACGGCGGTGCCCAGTTCAGCGGTGCTTGAGATGAAGGGCCCTGTTCAGCGGTGCTTGAGACAGCGGTGCCCAGTTCAGCGGTGCTTGAGACGGCGGTGCCCTGTTCAGCTGTGCTTAAGATGGCGGTGCCCAGTTCAGCGGTGCTTGAGACGACGGTGCCCTGTTCAGCGGTGCTTGAGATGAAGGGCCCTGTTCAGCGGTGCTTGAGACGGCGGTGCCCTGTTCAGCGGTGCTTGAGATGAAGGGCCCTGTTCAGCGGTGCTTGAGACGGCGGTGCCCAGTTCAGCGGTGCTTGAGACGGTGGTGCCCTGTTCAGCGGTGCTTGAGACGACGGTGCCCTGTTCAGTGGTGCTTGAGACGGCGGTGCCCAGTTCAGCGGTGCTTGAGACGGCGGTGCCCTGTTCAGCGGTGCTTGAGATGAAGGGCCCAGCGCAGCGGTGCTTGAGACGGCGGTGCCCAGTTCAGCGGTGCTTGAGACGGCGGTGCCCTGTTCAGCGGTGCTTGAGACGGCGGTGCCCAGTTCAGCGTTGCTTGAGACGGCGGTGCCCAGTTCAGTGGTGCTTGAGATGAAGGGCCCTGTTCAGCGGTGCTTGAGACGGCGGTGCCCAGTTCAGCGGTGCTTGAGACGGCGGTGCCCTGTTCAGCGGTGCTTGAGACGGCGGTGCCCAGTTCAGCGGTGCTTGAGACGGCGGTGCCCTGTTCAGCGGTGCTTGAGATGAAGGCCCCAGTTCAGCGGGGCTTGAGATGAAAGGCCCAGTTCAGCGGTGCTTCGGATGAGTTCCCCAGTTCAGCGGATCCGCCCATGGCGTGGAGGTCATTTGCCACCTGACCTGTGGCTGGCTGCGCCTTCCTGCCCACCTGGGATGGGGCTGGTGGGGCTCTCCTGGGCTGCAGTACCGGCCCTGTTGGTGTCCTCCTGCCCAACTGGGATGGGGCTTGCGGGGCCCTCCTGCACAGCTGGGCTGCTGGCGGTCTTGTCGGGCGTGCTGCCCTTCCCAGCCTTCCCTGTTCGCCTGTGGCCCTTCCCCACCTTTGGCGGTGTGCCAGCTGGCACCACACTCCCTGCCGGAGCCATGGTAGGGATTTTGCTCCCTGGTGTTTTAGGCCTCTCGCGCCGGCCACTGACAATCTTCGCATGTTTTTGCGGGGGTGGGCTGGCCGTGCCTTGGCTCCCTACTGAACTGGCTGCCCTTGAGGGTGGGGACTCCACAGTCCATGGCAGACTGTCTTCACAGTGCCCGCTTTTGTGGTGGCTGAGGTGCTGACTGGAGTCCTATTAGATGGACGGGGTGGGGGAGTTGTTGGAAAGAGGTCAAGTTTTGATAGGAAAAGAATTTTAGGAAGAGAGGGACGGGTAGGTGTAGTAGGTATGGGAGTGGAGGAAGAGGTTGTGGTTGTAGGAGTTTGAAGTATGGTGTCTTTGGGTGCAGGTGCTTGGGCTGGAGGCTGTCGTGAGGTGGATGGCTGTTGGGTGGGTTGCTGCCTGCGTTTGTGTAGCTTGGAAGAGGGGGTGACAGACACACTGGGAGAGGACACAGGGGACGTGTGAATGGTAGTGGGGGTGGTGACTGCACATGTGCGGGGGGTTCTGGTGGGTGTGCTGGTGATGGACGTAGTGGCTGAAGATGTTGTGCATACAGGTGTGAGTGGAGACGTCACAGGGAGGGAGGAGGGAGACGAGGAGGAGGGAGACACAATGGAGGCAGTGGGTGTTGGTATATCTGCATGTGGATGTTGCTTGTGTGAATGCTTGTGTGATGTGTGGTGCTTATGTCTGTCTGAGCTTCCCTTGGGTGTTGAGGTGTGTGCAGGCTTGTCTGATGGTGTGTCTGGGATAGGCAGAGGTACAGGGGATTGGGCATGGGTGGAGGAAGTTGGAGGGGGGAGGCTAGAGACAGGGACAATTGCTGCCATCAGTGCTGAGGCCAGAGTGTTGAACGATCGCTGATGGGCAGCCTGACCAGAATGAATGCCCTCCAGGTATGCATTACTCTGGTGCACCTCCCTTTCTACACCCTGGATGGCATTCAAAAGGGTAGACTGCCCAACAATGAGCGTCCTCAGGAGGTCAATGACCTCCTCACTGAGGGCAGCAGGGGTGACTGGGGCAGGGCCTGAGGTGCCTGGGGCGAAGGAGATGCCCACCTTCCTGGGTGAGCGGGCACGGGGAAAACGCTGAGGGGCTGCTGGGAGGGCGGTGCTGGTGCACTGGGTGGTGGCTGTACCTGTTGTTGCGGGGGGCACAGATGTTGCCACCACCACAAGGGAGCTCCCTTCAGAAGACGAGTCGCTGTCACTGACATCCGCACGAGTCCCCGCTGTGGAGCTCCCCTCGCCCTCCGTCTCACTGGTGAATTCCGATTCAGTTGCATGGCCTGCCATGGCAATGTGAGATGCAGCTCCCTTGTGCTCCGATGCCACTTCTCCTCCGCCTGATGATGCTAATGCACAAATGAACAGGAAGACAACAAAAAAGGGGGGTGGGGACAAATAAAGAAATGTTGAGTGCATGCATTGGCGACACCGTTGGCGGACAGGACAGACACAGAAGCCCCCTGCACTACGCCGCGCACTTGGGGTCGACTACGCAATCCGTGGGACATGGCCTACAAGCCTATGGGCGACCTCTGCTCACATACATGACACAGGGCAATGAATAGCTGTACTTGGCAACCTACAGAGGTGGAGGGCGGGGGCACAGGGCCATGCCTTACGGAGGGGCCTAGCCTACAGATATCGCCCTGGCCTAGGGATACCCACAGCCCTCCTCCCCCACCCAGACACCTCCACTGCACGCAAAGTCATCAGGATTTGAGTGTACTCACCCCCTTGTGTCTGCTGTGATGTCCTCCTGCGCCCATCCAAATCGGGGTAGGCCACCGCCAGGATCCCGGACATCAGGGGGGGCCAAAGTACGACTGGCACCCCTCCCACGTTGGGAGGCCATCCCCAGCTGAGCCTCCGCCGTCTTCCTGCTCCAGCGTCGGATGTCCTCCCATCTCTTCCGGCAGTGGGTGCCCCGTCTGTGGTGGACCCCCAGGGTCCGGACGTCCTTGGCGATGGCACGCCAAATACCAATTTTCTGGTGGGCGCAGACCTAAGTGACATGTACAGGGAGAGAAGAATAATCATCACCTTCTGCATGCTCGATGTGAGTGGCCCCCCCATCCCCACCCTTGCCATGTGGCACATGCTCTCATCTGTCGTTTGATGCATGCCTCAATCGCTCCCCTCACCACCATCTTTCATCCACCCCACTCAACACAGTCATTGGCCACAAAGCATGGTCCCAGTGTACTTACCTGTTGGTCTGGAGGACCGTAGAGTATCGCATACTGGGGGAGGACCCCATCCACGAGTTTATCCAACTCTGAGCAGTAAAGGCAGGGGTCCTTTCCCCAGTCGCATGAGCCATTGTCTCTTCCAGACCGTGGTCACACCAGCACTTGCAGTGTAGGTCCTCTCCTGTCGAAGATCAGGTATCGAGTGATTAAGCAGATAGAAAATGGTGGTCACGCCCGTGGCAGTGCGTACCGCGGCGGTGCGTACCGCGACCGCCGGCGCACATCGTCATTGGCTCCTGAGACCCATAGGGTTCAATATTAACCAATGCTGCTTTGCGCCGTGGTCTTCGACCGCCTACCGCCACGGTGTGCCACGCCAGCGCATTGACCTCACATCCCATTGTCGCACTTCACAGGTCAGGCAGCCGCCATTTCAAGGGCCCACATGCCTTAATTTCTACTGCGTCACACATACCTAGGCCTTGCATCGACACTCATACAAGCCATTCAATGCATTGGGAATCGTGTTATGTGCAAGCTGTGGTTACGTACCTGTGGGTTGATTGACTCTGTGCTCGCTGTTGTCCTTCATAGGCACCGTCCGCTGGGACATGCGAGGAGATGGAGAAATCTTCCTGTGTACAGACCGCTGGTGGACCTGTCGACAATGGAGGAAAGACATGTCATACTGACATACAGGCTTGACCGAGCCACTATACAGGAACTGTGTGCCCAGCTGGAGCCAGACCTGATGTAACCAATCCGCCAACCCACAGGGATCCCCCCTCTAGTGCAGGTGCTGTCAGTACTCCATTTCCTAGCAAGTGGGTCATTTCAAACAACAGTGGCCATATCATCAGGGATGTCCCAGCCCATGTTTTCCAAGGTGTTGTCCAGAGTGTTGTCTGCCCTGCTCAAACACATCCGAAGCTACATCGTTTTCCCAGAGGTGGGGGATTTGCCTACAGTGAAGGGTGATTTCTATGCCCTTGGACATATACCCAACATCATTGGTGCCATTGATGGGACACATGTTGCTTTGGTCCCCCCCAGCAGGAGTGAACAGGTGTACAGGAACAGGAAGAGTTATCATTCCATGAATGTCCAGATGGTCTGTTTGGCTGACCAGTACATCTCCCATGTTAATGCCAAGTTCCCTGGGTCAGTGCATGACGCGTACATCATGCGGAATAGCAGCATCCCTTACGTGATGGGTCAACTCCAGAGGCACCGTGTGTGGCTAATTGGTGACTCTGGTTACCCCAACCTGTCATGGCTACTGACCCCAGTGAGGAATCCCAGGACAAGGGCAGAGGAACGGTACAATGAGGCCCATGGCCGTACTAGGAGGGTGATCGAGCGGACCTTCGGCCTCCTGAAGGCCAGGTTTAGGTGCCTACATATGACTGGTGGATCCCTAATGTACTCACCAAAGAAGGTGTGCCAGATCATCGTGGCCTGCTGTATGCTTCACAACCTGGCTTTGCGACGCCAGGTTCCTTTTCTGCAGGAGGATGGTCCAGATGGTGGTGTTGTAGCAGCTGTGGAGCCTGTGGAGAGTGAAGAGGAGGAAGGCGAAGAGGACGACATAGAGAACAGGAACACAGTAATACAGCAGTATTTCCAATGACACACAGGTAAGAATCCACACCGGCATATTACATATACTTAACCCCTACTACCTCTCTACTGTCTGACCTTTTCCCCCAGTGTATGGTAACTGAGTTGTGACTTTCCCTTCCGATTTCAGAGATGTGGGCCCCACTGCGTGACATCTGCTTTATTTCCCCATGGACTACAGCTGTGTGACAGTGGTATGTTGGCATCACAATGTGAATATGCCATTTGGCATGGTAATGTCTAATACATTTGTACAAAATCACAGCCAGACTCCAGATTGTTTTATGCAATAAGTGTGTTTATTACAGTGCTCTAAATTGGTGGGTGGTTGCAAATCGTTGAGGTGTGAAGGTGGAGAATTGTCCATGGCAGAGTCCAGACTATCAGTATCACAGGTGCATTGTCCAGATGCCTGTGGAAAGTGGAGCAGGGGCAGTGTAAGGTTGGACAAGGTGTCAATGTGGGACAGTGGGATGGCAATCAGGGAGGTATCCTTTCCTGGCTGGGGTCTTGGCATCTTACTCTGTCTTCTTCCTGGATCTCAGGGCCCGCTTGCGGGGTGGTTCTCCTTCTGCAGGGGGTGGGGTTCTGGTGGCCTTTTGGTCTTGTGTCGGGCCTCCTGTCCACTAGCGCCGGCGGAGGTGGTAGGCAGTTCTTGGTCCATGCTAGTGTCAGGCCCTTTGTGGTGCAACAGTGTCCCGCAATGTGGTGACTACCTGATTCAGAGCCACTACGATGGTGCCCATGGCGGAACTGATGTTTCTTAGTTCTTCCCTGAACCCCATATACTGTTGCTCCTGCAGAAGCTGGATCTCCTGAAACCTGGCCAGGACCGTGGCCATCGTCTCCTGGGAGTGGTGGTATGCTCCCATGATGGAGGAGAGGGCCTCGTGGAGAGTGGGTTCCCTGGGCCTGTCCCCCCCCTGTCGCACAGCAGCCCTCCGAGTTCCCCTGTTTCCCTGGGCCTCTGTCCCCTGGACCGTGTGCCCACTACCACTGCCCCCAGGTCCCTGTTGTTGTTGGGGTGGTGAGTTAACCTGGGTGCCCTGTAGTGGTGGACACACTGCTGATTGACGTGTCCTGGGGACAGAGATATGGGCCCGCTGTGTGGGTGCTGTGCTGGTGTTCCCAGAGGGGGGAAGATCTGCTGTGGCCTGTGGCTGTTTGAGGGGAACCGACTGTCCAGAGGTCCCCGATGGGCCGGGCTGGTCATCTAGATCCAGGGAGACAGAGCTGCTGTCATCACTGTGGGCCTCTTCTGGGGGTGGAGTGGACATTTGTGGCCCCTCCTGCATGGTGACGTGGCGTTTGGGTCCTGCAGGGGTATAAAAGTATGATTATTGCTTCTGTGTGTGCTATAGCGTGCAATGGGTGGGTGCCCGTGTACCCCTGTGCTTGCATTCCAGTGTGTGGGCTTTTGTGACGGTGGTTTGGGGGGGGATGGGTATGTGCAGTGGGCATGCTTAGGTGATGGGTGTCCATGCTTTGTGGTCGCATGCAGGGCTTGGTGTTGGGATATGTGGGTTGTGAGGGTGAGACATTTGCAAGGAGTAGGTGTGATGGGGGTGGGGGTGAGGGTGGGGTATGAGTTGGCATGCTGGTGGGGTGGGGGGGATGAAATAGTTAAGATTTGACTTACCAGAGTCCATTCCTCCGCCTACTCCTGCGAGGCCCTCAGGATGCAGGATCGCCAAGACCTGCTCCTCCCATGTTGTAAATTCTGGGGGAGGAGGTGGGGGTCCGCCGCCAGTCCGCTGCACCACGATGTTGTGCCTGGATACCATGGACGCACCTTCCCCCGTAGGTCGTTCCACCGCTTCCTGATGTCGTCCCGATTTCTTGGGTGATGTCCCACAGCGTTGACCCTGTCCAATATTCTGCTCCATAGCTCCATCTTCCTGGTCATGGTGGTGTGCTGCACCTGTGTCCCGAAGAGCTGTGGCTCTACCCGTACAATTTCCTCCACCATGACCCTGAGTTCAGCCTCAGAAAACCTGGGGTGTCTTTGCGGTGCCATAGGGTGGTGTGGGTGATGTGTGGGGTGGATTGTGTGGTGCTAAGTGTGGTGATGTGTATTGGTGTGTAGTTTGAAGTGCGTGGTAATATTGCTGGGTGACAGTGAATTGCGCGTCTGGGTGCTCGGGTCTCTTTTCTCTGTGCGTGTTCACGAATCTCTAGGAGTGGGGGTTTGTGGGTGATGTGGGTGTGTTTTGAATTGTGTTGGGTGTGTAGGAGTGTTGTTTGTATGTGTATCAGGTGTGTGTATTTTGAATTATCCAATGTGGCTGTGTTTTGTAAGTGTGTGTGTATTTTGAGCACGGCGGTGTGTACCGCCAATGGAATACCGCGGTTGAAAGACCGCTGCGTGGATTCGTGTGTCGTGATAGTGTGGGCGTATTTCTGTTGGCGTGACGGTGGAGGGCTGGTCATCGCCAGTTTCTCGCTGGCCTTTGGTATGGCGGACTTTTGGGGATGTCTGTATTTTGGCGGTTTGCCTGTTGTGGGTCAGAATGACCGTGGCGGTTTACCGTGGCCGCGGCGGTGTTATGGCGGTCTTCTGCACGGCGGTAAGCGCCTTTTACCACCGAGGTTGGAATGACCACCAAGGTGTTGACATTTAGGGGGTTATTACAACTTTGGAGGAGGTGTAAATCCGTCCCAAAAGTGACGGTAAAGTGACGGATATACCACCAGCCGTTTTACAAGTCCATTAAGGGCCTGATTACAACTTTGGAGGAGGTGTTAATCCGTCCCAAAAGTGACGGTAAAGTGACGGATATACCACCAGCCGTATTACAAGTCCATTATATCCTATGGAACTCGTAATAATGATGGTGGTATATCCGTCATTTTTAGGACGGATTAACACCTCCTCCAAAGTTGTAATAACCCCCTTAGTCATTCTGGCCCCCCCATTATACCTCTGTAAAAAAATTGTTGTCCGAAGATTTTCATTTTTGATGTGTGTTTTTAGATCATTAGAGAAGTAATTAAGTTTGGGTAGACATTACTGATCCATGGCAAATTTTTATGGATGACATTTTAGAAAATGGCAGGTGTATTGCACTGATGAAGTAACATTTCAGGAAATATGAGACCTATATACTTCATTTTGGTGTCGAAACATGGGTTTGGGGGGTCAAGTAGTCTTATAGAGACAGAAAATAACACATCAGAGCAACCCTTCCGCCATTTTCCAAAGTGGTGGCTCTGTAATGATGTGTTTTAGATATGATATTGGTAATTTATTTTTAGTATTGATTTTGTTTTAGGTTTTCTGTTGATGCAAATCTGTAAATATGAGGGAAGCAGGTGGTAGCAGACAATCTTTACCTCCTGACAGATTGTTCCTAACTACAAAATCTGAGGACTCCTTTAACAAAGAAAAACGTGTCATATACCAAACTAATCTGAAAGAAAAGCTATCATCAAATGTGGCTGGACAGAAGAGAGTTTGAGATGCTGCTGAAATATGGCAAGATGAAGTTCACAAAGGATTGAAACTGATGGGTGAAGAGAATCAAATATTTTATCAATGTAACAACAAGTTCTACAAGTCATATACGATGGACACAAGTCTGGAAAACATTGTTAAAAAATAGCAGTAAACCAGTGAATCTGAGTCAGGTATGTGATGGATCTTCCCTTATCCAAGTAAGGATACTCCTAGCAATGGGCAATCCAAACAGAGAGCACAGCTGGAAATGTCTCTGGTAAGTCACAGCTCACAATTTCCCATTTAGTTAAACAATGTTGTACTTGTTGGCTTCTAAGTAGTCTTGTAGTTTTAAGTCAAGGTGGGAAAATGTCATCCAAGCAGTTGGTCATCTAGGTGTCATCATTACAGGACAGCATGAAACACTTGTAGGATGTAATAAGATCTGACAGAGATTTAACATAATCATCAAACAATGTTAATTAAAGAAAAGAACTCTTTTGGACCCACATTGAACCGGAGAGCTGGGGAATACTTGGAAAATGCTTAAATGGGATGAAACCAAATGCAGGAATGGATGTGTGTTGTCCTGTAAAGATCCTCCTTTCTGCATTCATTTCTGAATGCAAGGTTTAGCAGAATGAGTCCTTGCTCCTGAATTTTGATCAATCAAGGAATCTTCAATCAAGTCGTATTTGCAGATCGCAGCTTGTCACCCGCGAGGGTATCTAGGTGCTTGCTCCAGATTTCATTTGAAGACCCATTTCTGAAGTTTGTCATCAAGGTGAGGTGCAGAGGAGGAGGGATAGGGTGTTCCAGGCTATGGTGGTGCAATGGGAGAAGGAGTGTCCTCCAGTGTGACAGTGGCATACGCAGGGGATCTGTGCAATGGCAAGGTGTGTGTAGCAGAGGTCCCTAGAGGAGTGGTGGAAGCGTAGCCTGTAGTTCAGGTTGATAGGCCTCTGGTGTCAGGAATCCCCAAGGTGCCTCCTGCGTTATCTGTCAGCATCCCCAGGGATTAGGGTTAAATCATATCTCTGTTCTTGGTTAAAACTTTATGTTTCTAAGTAAACATAATGGGCCTCATACCGCCCGCCAAGCTGTAACCGCCGTGCGGCCTCCAATGTGGCCGCACTCCCGCGGTGCCCATTTGGACATCCCTGCTGGGCCGGCGGGCGGAAACCAAGTTTCCACCCGGCGGCCCAGCGTGGATGTGGGCCGCAACATGGGAGCCGGCTCCAAATGGAGCCAGCGGTGTTGCGGCCGTGCGACGGGTGCAGTTGCACCCGTCGCGCTTTTCACTGTCTGCACAGCAGACAGTGAAAAGCCGCATGGGGCCCTGTCAGTGGGCCCCTGCACTGCCCATGCCAGTGGCATGGGCAGTGCAGGGGCCCCCAGGGGCCCCACGACTCCCCGTACTGCCAGCCTTTGAAAAGGCTGGCGGTCGGTGACTTGTAATCCCCTGGGCAGCACTGCAAGCAGCGCTGCCCCGGCGGATTACATCCGCCGGGGCCATTGTGGCTGCGGCGCTACCGTCGCAGTCAAAATACGCCGGGAGGCACCGCCAGCCAGTTGGCGGTGCTCCCGTCGTTTTGCCCCTGCGGTTGTAATACCGCCAGGGTCATAATGACTACCAATGTGCTGTGTTACACAATTGGTTTTATCAATGCTTGTTTTACCAATGCTTGTTTGCTAACGTGAGCAGGTGTAGACATGTGCTTCTAATTGGGTGTGGTGACTCATCCACATGTGGAAACTCAACTGCTTTCCTGATTAGCTATAAATAGCAGAGTGAAGCATGCCTCCCTGCTTGGCTTTGTTTTGCTTCCTGATCTCAGCATCTGACTTGGCAGTCCAGCCCCTGCTGCCATCCTCGTATTTAAGACTTTTGAGGCAATTCTTTTCTTCGTTCCTGTACCAGCTAAAACCAGGCATTCCTCCAGCACTCTGGAAAAGACTGCAGCTAAGTGACCAGTATTCTCCAGGGAGTTTGTTCTTTGAGCGCCACACTTTCCTAGAACAGCTGGTGTATTTCAGACCTCGTATTTTGGCAGAGTGATTATCTTGAAGAGACAAATGCATTTCTGAACATTCTACATTCTTATTGTTTTTACTTGCCTAAATGTTCTTCAGGAAATCTGCTTGAGCTCAAGTACTACAAAAAGTGACAGTGCAATTTTAAAAGAGCTTTTACGTGACTTTTCTTTCTCTAATAGCATAACTCTTGGATTTAAATTGTGTCCTTCATGCCTGTGTTTCAGGTTTGAGGAATTTGCTTATTGAAGGGTTTTCCACACACACAGTGAAACCAAACCAAACTGTGCCTCCCTAACTGTTTGAACCCAGAGTGGACATTTGTATTTCTTGGATTGTTTGTGTTCCTTTTAGTTTAACCCTACGCATGAAAGAAAGTTATATGTGAAATAATGAATGCCCTCGTTTGTCTTTCTTGTGCATGATAAGTGCAACCACAGTCCTAATTGTAGTGTGAAACAGTGAATCTCTGTGAAGCCAGCCTTAGTGTCTCAGTACTTATTGTTAGGGTACTCAGTTTGGGTTTTGGTATTGTAGTGTTAGTAATTGTGCCAACAGTTATTATTATCCAAGAAAAGTGCTGAGCATCCCGGTGTTCTTCTATCACTCCTGTGCCCATATCAGAAAGAGAGATTGAGTTTCAAGGAAGTTGAGTGCACTAACTCTACTATTACTCTGTCAACAACGACCTGCAACCCGAAAATACAGGGTGCCTGGCTGGAGCAGCAAGACGTGGCAGTGGTTTGTCTCTTTCTCTTCCACTCCCCCTTTCCTTTTGGGACACCTGCCGGGGTTTCTGTGTCCACCAGGACGTGCTGACAGGTGTTCTAGGAGGTCGGGGCATACCATCTCCCCTACAGCCATCCTGCTTTTCAGGTGAGTGAACCCTTCTCAACATCTGGTCATGGAAAGCTTTGTAGGCATGAGTCAGGAGCTTGAATTGGCATCTCTTCTTGACCAGGAGCTGTGAAGATCTTTCAAGTGCTGGGAGATGTGGGTTCTCTTAGGTAGGTTAAGAATCAGTCTGATGGCTGTGTTCTGGATAGATTGGAGTCCTACATGAGTTTGGTAGAGGTGCCCACATTCAGGCCCGTATTTATACTTTTTTAGCGCCGCATTTGCGTCACTTTTTGACGCAAAAGCGGCGCAAACTTGCAAAATACAATTGTATTTTGTAAGTTTGCGCCGTTTTTGCGTCAAAAAGCGGCGCAAATGCGGCGCTAAAAAAGTATAAACACGGGCCTCAGTGTGTTGCCGTGGTCCAGTCAGCTGGTGATATGGCATGTATGAATGTCTTGCTTGTGTCAATGGCGAGCTACTTGAAACTTTTGCAGAGCATGTAGAAGCAGGCTGTGGAGATGGCATTGACCTGTCTTTTAGTGGAGAGTTTGCTGTCTAGGATGATGCTGAGGTTGCAGCATGGTCTTTTTGGTGTGGGGGTGGGTCCGTGTTCCGACAGCCAAAAAGAGTTGTTCCAGAGGGCAGTGTTTTTGCAGAAGATGAGGACTTCCATCTTGTCTGTGTTGAGTTTTACGCAGTTTTCCCTCATCCATGCTCAAACGTCCTTCATGCAGTTGAGGAAGATGATCTGCCTTGTGGAGGGGTCAGCTGACAGCGATAGGACACAATGAGTGTCATCAGCATAGGCGATCATGTTGATGGTGTGCATTCTGAGGATGTCTACGAGTGGAGTCAAGTAGATGTTGAAGAGTGTAGGGCTGAGGGATGATCCTTGGGGAACACAGCAAATGATGTGCTTAGCTTGAGATGTGAAGGGGGGAGGCAGACTTTCTGGGTATGGCCCATGGGAACGGATGCCATCCATCTGAGTGTGTCATCTGTTATTCCAATCTGACATAGGTGATGGAGAGGTCAAGCAGGATCAGGGCGGCTAATTCTCCTCTGTCGAGTAGGTTGCGGATGTCATCGGGTTGCGGCAATCAGAGCTGTCTCTGTGCTGTGATTGGTTCTGAATCCTGATTGGGAGGGGCTGAGCAAGTTGTTTCTTTCCAGGCAGTCAATGAGTTGTAGGTTGATGGCTTTTTCCAGCACCTTGTTGGGAATGGGAGCAGTGAAATGGGAGGGTAGTTCTGGAGTTTGCTGGGGTCTGCTGAGGGTTTCTTCTGGAGGGGCCTATCTCTGTGTGTTTCCAGGCATCTGGGAAGGTGGCAGTGGTTAGTGAGGCATTGATGATGGAGGTGAGCTCAGGGTTGATCTCCTAGTTTCCTAGGTTGAAGAGTCAATGAGGGAAGAGTTCGGCTGGAGCTCCAGAGTGGATGGAGATCATAAGGGTAGCTGTGTTTTGTGCGCTAAGCTGTCCCCATGTTTTGAGTGGGTAGTCAGCCGTGGTGGTCGGACAGAGGGTGCAGGGGTTGAAAGGTTGGCGATCGAAGTTCTTGTAGATGTTTACTATCTTGTTATGGAAGAGGTCGGCAAGGGTGTTGCGAGGGGGATCACATTTCCAGTGGCTGATGGGCAGGTGAACTCTCTGACGATGGAGAAGAGTTCCTTGGTTTTATTCGTGCTGGTGTGAATGCAATGGGTCAGGGCGTCTCTCTTTGCTGCTTTGATTTTTCTGTGATATTTTTTTAGGGCTGATTTGAAGGTGACCTGTCGGTGTGGTTTTTGCTGGTGCGCCATCTTCTTTCGTGCTCTTTGCACTTGCTTTTTGATGTGCTGAGTTGTGGGGTGTACCAATTGGCTTGTTTGGCAGGTCTGTGTGTTTTGGCTGATATAGTGTGGCCAACTGAACTGAACTTCTTCTGAACTGCGAGGAGCAGGTTGGTGGTTCCTACGGGATGTGTGCTGTTGAAGGCATGAGTCCATTGTTGCTGAGTGACCTTGGACCAGCTGCAGAAGGTGGTGCTGTGTTGTTTGTGGGTTGTGTGGCCCTTGTCAGATGATGGTGAAGTGTATAATGGAGTGGCCTATCAAGTGAGTTTTGAGGTGAGGTTGTATTGGATTCTGCTGCTAAGCACAAAGATGTGGTCCAGCATGGCCATGCTTTGGGTGTGGGGTCAGTGACTAGTTGCTTGCACCCAATGTTGCCAATTCTCTCCAGGAGGTTGGTGGAGTTAATGTAGGTGGAGTCGTCTAAGTGGCAATTGAGGTCTCCCAGGAAGACGAAGGGGGTTATTCCAACTTTGGAGGAGGTGGTAATCCGTCCCAAATGTGACGGATTTACCACCAGCCGTATTACGAGTTCCATAGGGTATAATGGACTCGTAATACGGCTGGTGGTATATCTGTCACTTTACCGTCACTTTTGGGACGGATTACCACTTCCTCCAAAGTTGGAATAACCCCGTAGTGTTTGGATTTGATGGCGAACAGGGTGATGACATTTATGATGGTATTGCTTAGTCCAGTGCATGGCCCTGGCAGTCTGTAGGTGAGGGTGCCTTTGATGGTGGTGCTGTTGTCGGTGTGGAGCTAGAAGTTCATGTGTTCCATGATTGGTGTGGTTTTGTCCTTGGAGATGGTACAGGTGATTGTGTCCTTGTGTATGATGCCACCATTGTGTCTGTACAGTTGTGGTGTTTGATGTTATAGCCACTGGGTGTTGTCGTGGCAATGTCCGGAGTTGATTCTTGGGTAACCCACATCTCTGTGATGAAGGTAACCTCGGGGACGATGGTGGAGATGGTGTTCCAGATTTCATTGGCATATTTGAAGAGTGATCTGGCAGTGAGCAGGAGGCATCTGATGTTATGTTATGTTGGGGTCTAGGTGTGATCCAGGCACAGACGGGCACAGACCGGCTTGCCTTTGAAGTGCCTTTGGCGTGCCAGGGGTACGACCACTGCATACCCATGCTGTGGCCTCCATGAAATAGGCCTGTAAGGGTAAAGGAGTAAGGGGGGAGGGAAGCACAGGAGGCAAGAAGCAGGATTTGCTAGGCGGGGCGGCAAGGCAGGGAGCAGTGGGGAGGTAGCCCTGGGGTCAGGAACCTCAGCCTAGAGCATGCACTGGCAGGTGCTGTTTAAACTTCTTCAGGAGCAGGCTTGCAGCGAGACTGGCAGAGTGTGGAGCTGGAATGGACCCTAGATGTGACACTATTTTTGAGTATCCTTGGGGACTGGCCCCTTGTACTGTGCTGACTTAATACATCCAGTAAAGCGCTGAGAACTGGTAAGATCATAACACAGACATGGTGCAAACTGAGCACTGTCCTGAGACCCAGCAGATAGGAACAATAAAGAAAACAATTGATTAGATACATCTGCTTTCTGCCTGGTTTCTTGGTAGCCATTGGTGAAGTAAGGAACAACTCAGCTGGCTGGAGGTATATATCTAGATTATCTGAAAACTTTAAAAAACTTTGGAAATCCGATCACCTTAATACTGAGTTGCTCCAAAGGGAATGATTTGCTCTCAATAGCATGTTTCCATAAAATAAATCACCTAAAATGGATGGATATTTTATAGCAGAGCATAATTTGTTAAAAAGTAAATAACTAAAAGTGCAAATGCCCAAAATATTCTTTAGGAGGCCATTGCCCATTTCCCTTACTGGTAAACTATTCCAATACATTTTTTATATGCCAGAGGAAAAGTATCAATTCTCAGATTTTTTGGTAGCTAACCTTCCCAAAGAAGACTTTGAAAACTGGGACAAACAGTGGCATTTCTATCACTATCACTACAATTTAAAAAGAGCTATATGTAGTAAAGAGAGCTAAAATCTCTGGCTATAAAATGTCATATGGTCCAGTATTTAGTCAACTTATATAGCAGTGTTCTTTGATTGATTTGTCTCTCGCGGCAATGTTTTTTTCTCATGATCTCCATGTTGTCATGTCTGGTTTTGATAGCTGTAGGTCTATGTGCTATACTCCTGCTACAGTATACTATTGCCCCTGAACTTCCCCCTAAAACACACCTCTGTGCTTCTGTCTTGTCTGCCGTATTTAACTTCCCTCTAAGGCTGTAGTAAACAGTGAATAGTAAAACAAAAGGGTTACTAAAACAAGGCAATACAAGGAAGGAAGCAGAGAAAGAGAGAGATCTCACCTCCTGGAGAGGACTGGGATTTATTTTTAAAGTCTCAGTCATTGGCAAGTGCTTAAGGATGAATACAAATCCACAATTTTCCAGCCAGCATGCCACCTCACTTTTGACCAAGTCAAATGGAAATCAGTCTTGCCCCTGCTCCAATGGGAATAGTTCAGCCTAAATGGCCAGGTCAGGTCCTCCCTGAAATGAAACATGAGAAAATCAAGTCTGGTGATGCCCATATTAGGGATCACCAGCCAGGTAGAGCTTGGCTTCAGTGGCAGAGTGAGCACCGGACCTGTATCTGGACATGTCTGTCACACTTAAGGCAACAAAAACAAAGTGATGTAAGGAAAGCTTGAATTATTCTAAGTCTCTGGCAATTGCTTAACCATTCAAACAGACACCATTAAAACCGTTTGGGTACATCCCCAGTAAGAAGGGGGAACAGTTCTGACCATGGCAGAGGGAAGGACAACTCATATTTGTAGGGTATGGCTAGGAACCTGCCTGCAGCTCTTTTAAGAGGGAAGAATGGATTAGCCATCTTTACTTTAGGGCATCTAGAAATATTTACTCTAAAGTCAAGAGAAAGCCCTGCAAAAAGAGGTGTCAATAGTGTGAGGAAGAAGACAAGATTAGAGAGGAACAAATCTCTGATCACTGCCCAGCTTGCGGGATCACTGCCCTGCTTGCACCTCTCTGCCAACTCCTCAGACATCTTGACTATGGAAGACTACACTTGAAGATGAAGGCCCTGCTGAAAGAATTCTGGCTCCTATTGAAAGAAGATGATTCATGGACTCAAAGACTCCTGACACCTGCTAGAACTCGGGGACTGAAACTGGTCTCCAATGGACATCTGGTTGGCCCTCTGTTTGTCTGTTCCAGGGACACAAAAACAGAAAATCTGCTGACTCATCTGAAGCTATAAGGCATTTGAAATACAGCAGATGGGGTTCCTTCAAAGTTGTGAGAGATTAACCAACCAACAAACTCTAAATAACACCTGTAGTCATTTTTTCTGCCACTGGAAGACTAGGACAAGATTCTGAAGCTTGTCCAAGGAGACGGCACCCAGGTCATGCAATAAAACCAGGTTTGTCCTTGTTAGAGCTTCTGATGCACTGAAAACAGGTTCTATGTGACCTTGTGATAACTGTCTACCTCCTTATGGAACTCTGATTGGCTACAGCTTCCAGCCTTGCCCCATTGGGAACATTTTGATAGTCACTGGCCCTAGCTTTGGACCTTGCACTCCTGAATGATTTTGAATTCATTTCAGAGAAAGACTATTAGTTTAGAGACATTCCAAGCAACAATTACAGGTGGCCTGATTATTGTTACTGGCCTGAATTTCCTCATGGAATGTGTACTATTACAAGGTAATCCACATATAGGCCCTCATTACACCCCTGGCGGTAAATGCAGCTTAACGCCATGCAGAAGACCGCCAACAAACCGCTGCGGCCGTGGAATTCCGCTACAGCTATTACGACCCACAGCTCGGAATCCGCTTTAATCCAGACACCCACACAAGTCCGCCACACCAAAGGTCAGTGATAAACTGGCGATAACAAAACCTCCACCGTCACACCAACAGGAATACGCCCACAATATCATGACCCACGAATCACGCGCTCAAAATACACACACATTTATAAAACAAAACCACATTGGACAATTCAAAATACACACACCTGACACACATACACACACCACACTCACGCACCCAATCCACTATAAAGCACACACCCACATCACCCACAAACCCTTAATACCAGATTTCTGAAGCCACGCCAGAGAGAGAGACACCACCATAAACAACACCAGCATCCACAGACACACAACACCATCACTTACACAACATCCACGCACCTCAAATAACACACACCAACACATCCCCTCACACATCACAACACACACCACCTCACACATCACCCACACCACATCATGGCACCTCAACAACACCCCAGATTCTCTGAGGAGGAACTCAGGGTCATGGTGGAGGAAATCGTCCGGGTAGAGCCACAGCTATTCGGATCACAGGTACAGCACACCTCCATTGCAAGGAAGATGGAGCTATGGCACAGAATTCTCGACAGGGTCAACGCAGTGGGACAGCATCCAAGAACAAAGGATGACATCAGGAAGAGGTGGAATGACCTATGGGGGAAGGTGTGTTCCGTGGTCTCCAGACACCAGATTTCTGTACAGAGGACTGGCGGTGGACCCCCACCTCCTCCCCCACAATTAACAACATGGGAGGAGCAGGTCTTGGCAATACTGCATCCTGAGGGCCGCGCAGGAGTAGCAGGAGGAGTGGACTCTGGTAAGTCAAAGCTTTACTACCTCATCCCCCTCCCCTACCTGCATGCCATCACATACTCCCACCCTCACCCCCATCACTCCAACACCTCACATATGCCTCACTATCACAACCCACCCATCCCAATACTAAGCCCTGCATGCAACACCAAAGCATGGACACCTATCACCAAAGCACGTCCCTTACAGATACCCACACAGACCCCAAACCAAATATCACAGAAGGACCAAGCCAAGAATGCAAGCACTGGAGTACTGGGTCACTCACCCATTCCACACGATGGCACACACAGATGCAATAATCATGCCTTTACACCCCTGCAGGACTCCAACCCAACGTCACTGGACAGGAGGTACCAGAAATATCCAGTCCCCCCACAGAAGAGACCCACAGTGATGACAGCAGCTCTGCACAACTGAATCAAGATGACCAGCCTGGCCCATCAGGGACCTCAGGACAGTCGGTTCCCCTGATACTGGAAAAAGCCACCACAGGGCCTCCCACCTCTGGAAACACCAGCACAGCATCCACCCAGTGGGCCCATCCCTCTGTCCCCAGGACGCGTCAATCAGCAGTGTGTCCACCACTACAGGGAACCCAGGCAAACCCACCAACCCAAGAAAATCAGGGAACTGGGGCCAGTGGCAGTGGCCACACGGTTCAGGGGAGAGAGGCTCAGGAAAACAGGGAAGCTGGGAGGACTGCTGTGCGACAGGGGGAGGACAGGCCCAGGGAACCCACTCTCCACAAGGCCCTCTCCAACATCATGGGAGCTTACCATCATTCCCAGGAGATGATGGCAACGATACTGGCCAAGTTTCAGGAGACCCAGCTGCTGCAGAATGAACACTATCTGGGGATCAGGGAGGACGTGAAGTCCATAAACAACACCCTGGTCATCATTGCACGGGTGCTGCAAGACCTTGTCAACAACAGGGGGGACACTGTGGTACAACAAGGGGCCCCTGACACTAGCCTGGACGATGAACAGCCCTCCACCTCTGCCGGTGCTAGTGGACAGGAGGCACTGCCACACGAACACAACACCAGCACCCCACCCCCTGCAGATGGAGAACCACCCCGCAAACGGTCCATGAGATCCAGGAACAAGACAGAGAACATTGCCAAGACCCCCGCCAGGAAATGAGACCCCCCTGAATGTCACCCTTCTGTCCCACTTTGTCACCCTGTCCATCCTTCAACTGCCATTGCTCCACTTCCTATGCCCCTTTGGACAATGCACCTGTGAAACAAACAGACTGGACTCTGCCATGGACATTCCTCCACCATCCCCCCTGCCCATTTTACAACCCCCTCCACTTATTTGCACAGAAATAAACACACTTCAATTACAAAACAATCCAGAGTCACTCTGTGCTTTCACAAACGTGTAATTGCAATAACCATGGAATATAGCAATGTCAATTTACTTGTGCACATACCGATGTAACACCGCTGTAGGTCAGGAGGAAATATATCAGAGGGCACAAAGTCGGACCCACATCTGTGAAATGGAAAGGCAACGTGACAAGTCAGGGTCCATACACTGAGTGAAAATGACAGACTTATGCTAGCTCAAATAATAGTATGAGATATGGGAGGCAGTGACATCTTCTTACCTGCGTCTCACTGGAAGTATTGCATGATTATGTTTTTCCTGTTGTCAACATCCTCTTCTTCTGCCTCCTCTTCTTCACTTTCCACAGGCTCCACAGCTGCCACAAGACCACCAGCTGGCCCATCCTCCTGCAGAAAAGGCACCTGGTGTTGCAAAGCGAGGTTGTGCAGCACACAGGAGGCCACGATGATCTGGCACACCTTCTTTGGTGAGTAGTAGAGAAAACCACCTGTCATATGGAGGCACCGGAATCTGGCCTTTTGGAGGCCGAAGGTGCGTTCAATCACCCTCTTAGTTCGCCCATGTGCCTCATTGTAGCGTTCCTCTGCCCTTGTCCTGGGATTTCTCACTCGGGTCAGTAGCCATGACAGGCTGGGGTAACCAGAGTCACCTGCAAATATGGAGGGACAACTGTTGGACACACACTAACCCGTAGGGACAACCCATTACCCAGACACCTATTCACACTGTATAGGGCCCTTGTCCTCACCTATTAGCCACACATGGTGCCTCTGGAGTTGCCCCATCACATAAAGGAGTCTGCTATTCCTCAAAATGTAAGCGTC
Source organism: Pleurodeles waltl (assembly GCF_031143425.1). Lineage (NCBI taxonomy): Eukaryota > Metazoa > Chordata > Amphibia > Caudata > Salamandridae > Pleurodeles > Pleurodeles waltl. Next base: position 823,257,330 of record NC_090446.1, read on the forward strand.
ATGCACTGAGCCAGGAAATTTGGCATTCACATGGGAGATGTACTGGTCTGCCAAACACACCATCTTCACATTCATGGAATGGTAGCTTTTCTGGTTTCTGTACACCTGTTCACTCCTGCGGGGGGTACCAAGGCCACATGTGTCCATTCAGTGGCACCAATGATGTTGGGGATATGTCCCATGGCATAGAAGTCGCCTTTCACTATGGGCAAATCCTCCACCTGAGGGAACACAATGTAGATGCGTATGTGTTTCAGCAGGGCAGACAACGCTCTGGACAACACGTTAGAGAACATTGGCTGGTACATCCCTGATTCAATGGCCACTGTTGTTTGAAAGGAACCACTTGCCAGGAAATGGAGTACTGACAGGACCTGCACTAGAGGGGGGATTCCTGTGGGATGGCGGATAGCTGACATCAGGTCTGGCTCCAACTGGGCACAGAGTTCATGGATTGTTGCACGATCAAGTCTGTAGGTGCCTATTATGTGTCTCTCTTCCATTGTCGACAGGTCCACCATGGTCTGTACACCGGAGTATGCCGCCATTTCATCATCTGCCCCAGCAGACGGGCCCTATGGAGGAGAACAGCGAGCAGAGATTCAGCCAACACTGAGGTATCACAAAATGTCATTTGCACACATTTATAAATTCGCAATGTGCCTATAAATGTGTGTATTCAAGGCCTACATTGGTGTGATGCAGTTAATATTAATGCCATGTGGCCCCCAGAAATGGTGGCTGCCTGACCTATAAGGTGGGACAAGGGGATATGAGGTAACTGCGCTGGCGTTGTACACCGTCGCGGTGGGCGGTCCAAGACCGCAGTGCAATCCAGCATTGGTTAACATGGGACCCTATGGGCCCGAGGAGCCAATGAAGATGTACACCAGCGGTGACGGTGATTGTACGCACCGCTGCGGACGTGACCGACATTTTCTGTCTGTTCACTCACTTGATACCTGACCTTCGACAGGAGAGGACCTACACTGCAAGTGCTGCTGTGACCTGTGTCTGAAAGCGACGATGGCTCATGTGTCTGGGGAAAGGGCCCCTGCCTTCACTTCGGAGGAGTTGGAGAAACTAGTGGATGGGGTCCTCCCCCAGTGCACACAACTGTATGGTCCTCCAGACAAACAGGTGAGTACACTGTGAGCATGCTGCATGGACAATGCCTGTTTGGAGTGGTGTGGATGGAAGATACATGGGAGGGCTGAGGCCTCCATGTGCGGACGGTGAGTGCATATGCGTCAGGGCAAGGGTGGGAACGGGGGCCAATGAGTATGACAGTCCGGACGGGTAAAGAATTTCCTTTCCCCCTGTACCATTCGTCTAGGTCAGCGCCCACCAGAAGAAGGCTATTTGGCGTGCCATCGCCAAGGACGTCCGGACCCTGAGGGCCCACCACAGACGGAGCAGCAACTGCCGTAAAAGATGGGAGGACCTGCGCTGCTGGAGCAAGAAGACAGCGGAGGCCCTGCTGGGGATGGCCTCCCAATGTGGGGGGGTGCCCATCGCACCATGACCCCCCTGATGTTCTGGATCCTGGCGGTGGCATATCCGGAGTTGGATGGGTGCTTGAGGGCATAACAGCAGCCACAAGGGGGTGAGTACACTCTCATTCAGCTGACTTTGCTCACATTACAAGGTGTCTGGGTGGGGGAGGTGGGCAGTGGGTTCCCCTAGGCCAGGGCGATCTTGGTAGGCAAGGTCCTTTGTGAGGCAGGTTCTGTGGCACCCCAAAGCCCACTAGTGGTTAGTGCCATCTACACCTAGTCAGGCTCCTGTGACTTCCAGGTGTGCAACAATCAGGCTTAGGCCTGGTACCCCATGGGCATGTGATTAATCTAGGAACTATAAGTGCATGGCGTAGTGCAGAGGGCTGCTGTGTCTGTTGTGTCAGCCAACGGTAGTGGTGTTGCATGCACTAAGCATGTCCTTCTTCTGTCTCCCCCACCTTTTTGTGGTCTCCCTGTTCTTGTGTGCAATAGCAGCATCAGGTGGAGGAGCATTGGCACCGGAGCAGGAGGAAGCTGCATCCCACTTGGCCCTGGAGGGCGAAACAACGGAGTATGAAGCCACCAGTGGGACGGAGGGCGAGGGAACTCCACAGCGGGGACAGGAGCAGAGACCAGAAACAGCGACTCCTCCTCTGAGCTCCCTTGCGGTGGCGGGCACCTCTGTGCCCAGGGCATCAACAGGTACAGCCACCACCCCCCCTACCAGCACTCCCCTCCCAGCAGCCCCTCAGTGTGTGTCCCGTGCCCGCTCACCCAGGAGGGTGGGCATCTCCTTTGCCCCAGGCACCTCAGGCCCTGCCCCAGTCACCCCTGCTGCCCTCAGTGAGGAGGCTATTGACCTACTGAGATCCCTCACTGTTGGGCAGTCTACCATTCTGAATGCCATCCAGGGTGTTGAGAGGCATTTGCAACAAACAAATGCATACCTGGAGGGCATTCTTTCTGGCCAGGCAGCCCAACAGAGAGCATTTCAGGCTCTAGCCTCACCATTGTCCCTGTGTCCAGCCTCCTGACTCCAACTTCCTCCACCCAGACCCAATCCCCTGTACCTCAGCCTATCCCAAGCACACCATCAGATCAGCATGCACACACATCAACACACAAGTGTGGCTCAGGCAAACATAAGCACCACACATCTCACAGGCACTCACACAAGCATCATACCCATGCACACATACCAACATCCACTGTCTCCACTGTGTCCCCCTCCTCCACGTCTCCCTCCTCCCTCCCTGTCTCGTCTCCACTCACACCTGCATGCACTACATCCTCAGCCACTACCTCCATCACCAGCACGCCCATCACCACACACCACTCACGTGCACTCACCACCCCCACTACATTCACACATCCCCAGTGTCCTCTCCCAGTGTGTCTGTGAGCCCTCCTCACAAAGTACACAAACGCAGGCACACACCCACCCAATAGCCATCCACCTCACAACAGCCTCCAGCCCATGCACCTTCACCTAAATTCAGCTGACATACACCTCCTACAACCACTACCTCTACCTCCACTCCCAAACCCCCTCCATCTACCCGTCCCAGTGTGTCTACAAAACTTTTCCTGGCTAACATTGACCTCTTCCCTACACCTCCCCCCCCCCGTCCTTCCCCTAGGGCCAGGCTCTCCAGGTCCCAGCCCAGCACCTCAGCCACCACATCCCCAGGCACAGTGGTGCCAGCAACTGCGGGGTCATGGAGTGCGCCAACCATCAGGGCTGCCAGTGTGCCATGGAGCAAGGGCAAGGACATTTCACCACCAGCCAAGGTGAAAATGGTGCCCACATCCCGGCATGAGAAGCCGAAAACACCTGCCCCCAAGGGGTCAGGGAAAACGAAAGGGGATAGTGGCAAGACAGCTGCGCTACCATCAAAGGTGGAAGGGCCAATAACTGAAGGACAGGTCAGGAGGGGGCATGGTGGCACCGACTGAGGGACCAGTGTCACACCTTCTGTCCACATTGACGCCAACCTGTACAGCGGAGAACACCGCCACCTGCACCGCCACATGCACCGCCACATGCACCGCCACAGACCCCGCCACCAGCACTGCTGCCACAGACCCCGCAGCCAGCACCGCCGCGACAGACCCCACCGCCAGCACCGCCGCCACAGACCCCCGCTGTCAGCACCTCCGCCACCGACCCCGCCGCAAGCACCGCTGCCACAAACCCTGCCGCAAGCACCGTCATGACTGACACCGTCACAAGCACCGCCGTGACTGACACCGCTGCAAGCACCGCCAGCGGCCCGCGACATCCTCAGACAGTGGCACCTCCTCTGACATGGCTACCATCCCCAGTGGTCAGTCGTCCGAGGCTGGTGCTGAGTTCCAGGACCCTGGGCAGCTTCCATGAAGCATCACTGTCATCACAGTTGTCACCTGCATATGTAATGCGAAGCTGCAGCAGTGTGGGGTATGTCTCTGCCTCCATGGCATATCATGCTACCTGTACCTCGGCAATCTTGTGGCACACACACCCAGGCAAGTTGTTCTGGCCACACTGCACGTGGAGCACTCTGGGCACCAGGCCCCCTCCAGAACCTGTGGAGAGATACATCCACTACCTCAGTCCTTGGCAGGATGAAACACTCTGGGCACCATGCCCCCTCCAGAACCAGTGGAGAGATACATCCACTTCCTCAGTCGTTGGCAGGATGAAGCACTCTGGGCACAAAGCCCCCTCCAGAACCTTTGGAGACTGTTATCCACTAGAGAGACTGTGGCTTTGCACTCCCCAGGATAAAGCAGTGGGCAAACCACCTACCGGAAAGACTTGAGAGACTGTGGCTTTGCACTATCTAGGATAAAGCAGTGGGCAAACCACCCACTGGAGGGACTTGAGAGACTGTGGCTTTGCACTCCCAGGATAAAGCAGTGGGCAACCCACCCACTGGAAAGACTTGAGAGACTGTGGCTTTGCACTCCCCAGGATAAAGCAGTGGGCAAACCACCCACTGGAAAGACGTGAGAGACTGTGGCTTTGCGCTCCCCAGGACCAAACTGTGGGCATGGAGCCCCTGGTGGAGCAGTGGCGTTGTGCGTTCATCAGGCTGATGTGCCCCCCTGCCCTTCCCCCTGAGGTGCCTGTATATTTTCTATGTGATGCCCCTCCAGTGTTCTCTCCTTTTGGAGTCAGGTATCTAGTGTGGGCCTCGCCCATGCATTTGGGCCCAGTGGTCCACGGACAAGGATTGGTGCACTATTCGGACTTGTGTATTTTGTGTACATAATTGTATATACTGGATTTTGCATTTTGATGATGATATTTCACATGATTATATTCGTTCAAATCATTTCCTTTTGTCCTTGCGTTCTTCCAGGGGGTTGGAGTGTGTATATGTGATGTTGCAGCATGTATTTGTGTATATGGTGTTGTGGGTGAGGGTGGGGGTGGGGGTGAGGGTGGGGGTATTGTGTGTGTCACTCTCTTTTCCCTTCCCCCTCCCATTTGTTGTAGGTGCAGTACTCACTGTGGTCATCGCCGCCGTCGTTGGAGCTCCTGATGGAGGAGCAGGAACACCATTGCCGGCAGTATATGCAATTCGGGCTCCATGGCCTCCTGGTTCCTCGTGGGGTGTGGAGAGGTGAGTGTTTTCCCTTCTGTGTACTGTTTCCGCCGTGTTTTTATTCGCGTTGGTTCCGCCCCGGAAAAGGTGGTGGATAGGCGTGTTGTGATAGGGTGGGCGTTACATTGTCTCCCGCCTGTCTGTTGGCAGTGTCCGCCGTGCTTTTTGCTTGTACCGCCGTGGCGGTCGGAGTATTAAAGTGGCTGTCTATGTTGGCGGTTTCCGCCACAGAGGTACTCACATTTTTTTTTTTTTTGCCGGCCTGTTGGCGGTATTACCGCCGCTTTAACACCAACCGCCAGGGTTGTAATGAGGGCGATAATATGCAATTACTGTGCAGACAAGCTTTACTGGGTGGAATACAGCATGTATTCCCAGTTCCACAAACGTTTCAGTGTTAAATTTGTCCTGTGGAGCCTGCATTGAGGAGTGGGGTTGAGAAGATTGTTTGCATTTGCAGCTAATGTCCATGTGATTTTAACAGCAATTTTACCCAGCCTTTAGCATCTGGGCTGTTGTTCCTGCACTTGGGGGCACATATATCAACAAGTGATTCAGTGCACCACAGCAAGTCACCTTACTCTGCTGCATAACAAGAGCAGGAATGCCCTGTATCAGACACACCAATGTGCAATGGTGCCTATGTTGTCAGGAAGGTTGATTTTGTGTAGGAAGGGGCACCCTCCTGCACAAAATCAATCCGATGAGGCATTTTCATGCTATAATGGATAGCGGCCCTCACTATGGCCCTGGAGGTACAAAGACTGCCAGGGCTGTGGTAGCGGTCTCACCACTGATAGGCCACTGGTGAAAACCACCACATTGTGAGTGTGGCGGTATGGCCTCTGGAAAACTGCCACATCCCTGCTGGTACCGCCAGGGCGGTAGGACAGCTGGACTGAAGGACAGCACCTCGGGCCGGCTATCCACTGAAGACCTCCAGAGGTATAATGAGTCGGCTTTCCACCATGGTTTCCGTGGCGATAGCACCTCCACAAAAACCCTGGCGGAAAGGCTGCTGGTGACAGGAAAATTCCTTTCCTGTCATCAGCAGATAAATCCCCCAACCCCCCTGCAATTACAATACCTCCCTACCTCTCTTCCATGTCAGCACCCCCGCCCCACCTCCTCTTCCATGTCAACACCCCACTCCCTCACCCCCTTCTATGTCAGCACACACACACACCAACATGTACCCCACAAACACTAATTCACCAACACTTACATACACTCATTCACTCACACGCATACATACACTCATTCACTTGCACCAACTGACACACTCACATGTACCCCACATACACTAATTCACCAACACTTACATACACTCACTCACTCACACATGCACACAACTAATCCCACAGCCTCCCACCCACCTCTCCTGTCAGACAATAGACTTACCTTGTCCAGCTAGGAGATTGTCTGCCAGGAAATGGGACCTGGTGCTTACACTGGCAGCAGAGCCCCACCACCAAGACACCTCCACTTCGTATTACTGCTCGTAATATAGCAGGCAGAGTCGTTTTGGCATGCGGTGATGGTGGTGGAAGCGCCTCTGCGCTGCCAACCCCTGGCACGACTGTTGAATGATTTCCACCCAAATTGTGGTGCAAATCCTTCAGCACTCATAATATGGTGGTCAGGCGGTTTTCTGAGTGCCATAGTTGTATTTCTCCTCGTTATGTCTCACAAGGAGGGGCTTAACAGTGTTGGTGCATTCCCATGTCTATCACTTATGATAACTTTGGTAATGCATCAAAATCCATGTGTTGCATGGAAACACCAACAAACCATCCATGGATAGCATCCTTGTGGAAGGGTAACACAACAGAGCAATTTGCACCGTGTTGTGTTACTCTGCATTTATGAAGCCACTCAGAACCATGCAAGGTTACCTTGCGTGGTCTGAAAAATCAAATTAATAGGGCTGTGTCACTTTGGCACCCTGTTGCTTGGTGCAAAAGGGACACCACACTTTAATAAAGTTGCCCTTTACTTTTCAGGCCAGTTATGATCAGGCTGAATACTAGCACACCAGGAGATACCACTCTGCCTAACTCATAATCAGGTCCTATGTCCAAAGTTAAAAACTTTATCCCAAGCAGCATGTTTGTTGTATTTAGTCTCAGCTCTGTCAGCACGAAAAAATACCAAGGCCCTGGTCATCTGCAAATTACTTTCCATGGGGGGGGGGTTAGATTTTTACATGTGTTTTTTGCATTAAAATTTAAAAATCATCTATCTCTGGTTCACCTAATGCATTTTTAATGTTCTTGGTGTAATTTTGCATAATATTTTTTGAACTTAGCAAGCATTTTTGCAGAGTATTACATGCTACCTGTGTTAGAGCTACTACGTATTGAGCAGAGTTGTTTCATAGATATTTGTTGTGAGCTGACATTCAGATACTAGTGTCAACAACACGATCTCTGTAAGATAGTATTTTTTCATTGTGAGAGATAGGAGTCCACCACAAGTAATAAAGGCACTATCCCTTTATGTCCAGTCACATGTTTCACACAGAGCAGACAGATCAATTTCAAGTAGATGTGCAAAGCATTTAAAAGTATCAAAACAGTTGCCACAACACAGCACAATAAAAATCGCACTCTAGTTAAAAGAAGAGTAAAAGGTAAAGAGTAAAATGTTGACAAAAATCCATTAAAGGGAACTGAGAATATTAAGTTTCAATTTTTTTACCATAGCACCAAAAAGCACAAAGTTCAAATGGCAGTCAATGTTTACAATAGAGTGGGACTAAGGCATCATTACAGGCCGAACACGATGGAAGGTAGGTCAGAAATACCAACCAGGTTTGACCCAGTTCAAGGTTTTACCTTGGGACTTAGGGCTTGATTTAGATCTTGGTGGAACTGGTCCGGCCATTGTTTTTTGTTTGTATAGTCTGTCCACTGAATAAGCGGCCCACCCACTCTACTTAGATGCTGGCAGGCCCGTAGACAAAAGTCTGTCTGCAAACTGTTGTTACAACATCATTTTCCACACGCGCCAACAGCATTGCAGGCAAAAGTGGCTGCCAGCAGGACCACAGCCAATTCTACCACTGAGGCAATCAAGATGTGCCTTTTCTGCTGACATAACTGTGGTGGCTAAACTTCCACACATGAGTTGACAGAATTGAAGGCACATATGCTTGAAACTTACCTTTTTTCTAGTTTTCACTTTCCTTGCCACCATGAAACCGATTGCACAAGTCCTACCTTTGATGCTGCTATTGAACCACTCTGAAAATCACCCCTGTCATTGCTAGAACTAAAGGTAAGTGACTGTTTTACCTTGGAATTGTCTGAGCACATCAGCTCTCTACTTGTGCATATTTAAAAAAAATACTTGGAAGCAATTGTACAAGAATATCTAATGCATATATGTGTAATATTGTAGAATAAGAAATGTAAAGAAGCACACCTCTATATTTTATTAACTTTTACCATTTTGGTCCAAACTGCCTTCATGCTAAGGGACACCTACACAAAAAGTCACATAAATCCCCAATTAAAAATGTGTCCTACAGCTGTGTTTGATCATTTTACCTAAACTACCAGATCAAACACAAATACATTACACATTATTAAAACTAATTGTCCATGAAATATGTAGGTTAACAATTTAGGCTTTGGGCCCGGAACTTGTCTTCTAATCACAATGCCTAGGACAATCTCTTCAGTAAGGGGCATCTAGTGGACAGAGAAGGCAACTCAAATTATTTTTCTTGGGAGAGGTGGGTTTGGTTTTCTGAGGGGTCAGGGACAGCTGGGTAGTAAAAGCGGGTGGAGGAGAAGGGTTAAATGGGGAGGGGAGGATGGGGTTTGGGCGGTAGAGGGAGCTATAGTCGGTTGTGAGGGTGTCTGTCTGTTTGTCAGGTGCATATGGGTCTGGTATATGTGGTCTATGCTTGGGTGTGTGTTGCTTTGAAGGTGTGTGGTATTGAGTGAGTGTATGTGTTTGGTGGGTGTTGGTGTGTATGTGCTTCCCTGTTAGTGTGTTTGCTTCGATGAGTGTGCTGTTGAAGTGATTGTTGTGGTTCGTTTATATATACGTGTTATAGATGTACATGTCAGGTGTATGTTTGGATGTGTGGTTTTGTAGGCATACTGTATTCGTTTGATTGTGAGCATGTGTGTTTTGTGGGTAGTATTTTGTGTGTAGATATGAGTCAGTGAGTATGTGTTTAGACACATGTGATGTAGAGGTAGATGTTGCAGTTGTGGTCCTTGTGGGTATGCTGGTATTTGTGGATGTGCTGGTGGTGGTCGTGGACTGGCTCACTGTTTTATAAAATACCATCATTAGACACATTTGAATTTAAATGATTTCTCCTAAACACTTTACATTTCTCATCTCAATGGCACTGATTCTGTTTTTTTGAATAGTGAACTCATGAAACAAAAAAAATACCTAGTAAGAAATCTCTGTATCATGTACATTGACCATCTCCAGAATTCTCTTTCAGTTACGCCTTTGCTTCAACATTGATATTTCATCTGGTCATAAAAAAGGACACATACATGCAACTCTGTCACAAATGTGTACTCATTCCTGTCTGTTTCAAGTAATAATATTTGCCTACTAAATTCACATTTGTTGAAACAGACTGACTTACATGCACATTTGTGAAGGAGTAAGGCTTCCTGGCAATCTGCAACTGTTAACATGAGCTGACTTGAATAGTTCAGGGAAAACATAAAGGGGGTCATTACAACCCTGGCGGACAGTGTTAAAGGTGTGGTAATACCGCAAACAGGCCGGCGGACAAAAAAAGGGAATTATGACAGTGGCGGTAACCGCCAACAAAGACAGCCACTTCAACACTCCGCCCGCCACTGCGGTACAGACAAGCAGCACGGCGGTCACTGCCAACAGACAGGCGGAAGACAATGTACCGCCCACAGTATCACAACCCACCTATCCGCCACCTTTTCCGGGGCGGATTCACCGTGGATAAAAACACAGCGGAAACAGCTTTTGCAATGGGAAAACGCTCACCTTAACACATCCCACGAGGAAGGAGGACACCATGGAGCCGGAATTACAAATCCTACCTGCCCTTGTCTTCCTACTCATCTACGAACACCAGGGCCTGCGGCGACGAAGACAACGGTGAGTACTGCACCTACGACATAGGGGAGGGGGGAGAAAAAAGTCAGAGGGACACACACGCAACACCCCCACCCCCACCCTCGCACATTACAGCACACACACCAATGCATTTCCAAACATCACTGTAACAACCTACAACCCCCACGGAAGAATGCAAAGACAAAACGAAATCAGTTCAAACATTGTAATGTATCAAAATACATGTTTCAAATATATACAGATGCATATAAACTCATTCAAAAGTATATACATTACGAGAAGTAGTGCAGATATGCACATCTCAATGTCCGTGCACCACTGGGCCAAAAATGCATGGGCGAGGCCCACACAAGATACCTATCCACAAACGGAGAGAACGCTGCCGGGGCATCAGAAAGAAATACAACAGGCACCTCAGGGGGAAGCGAAGGGGGGGGGCACCTCAGCCGGATTACAGCACCACGCCAGATCCACGATGGGGCTCCATGCCCATTGATGTATCCTGGGGAGTGCAAAGCCACAGTCTCTCAAGTCTCTACAGTGGGTGTGTTGCCCACTGTACCATCCTGGGGAGTGCAAAGCCACAGTCTCTCAAGTCTCTACAGTGGGTGTGTTGCCCACTGTACCATCCTGGGGAGTGCAAAGCCACCATCTCTCAAGTCTCTACAGTGGGTGGGTTGCCCACTGCCATATCCTGGGGAGTGCAAAGCCACAGTCTCTCAAGTGGATAACAGCCTCCACTGATTCTGGAGGGGGACTGGTGCCCAGAGTGTTTCATCCTGTGAAGGACAGGGGTAGTGGATGGATCTCTCCACTGGTTCTGGAGGGGGAATGGTGCCTAGACTGGATTAGGCTCCCTGTGACAGTTCCTGTCCTGTCACTGCCCCAGCTGTACATGAGATAACGATGCTTGATGTGGCGGTCTTTTCCTTCTGCCGCGGTGTTCTGCCCTGTTCAGCGATGCTCTGCCCTGTTCAGCGGTGCTTGCCCTGTTCAGCGGTGCTTTGCCATGGCGGTCTTTGGGCTGTTCAGCGGTGCTCTGCCCTGTTCAGCGGTGCTTTGCCATGGCGGTCTCTGGGCTGTTCAGCAGTGCTTGCCCTGTTCAGAGGTGCTTTGCAATGGCGGTCTCTGGGCTGTTCAGCGGTGCTCTGCCCTGTTCAGCGGTGCTTTGCCATGGCGGTCTTTGGGCTGTTCAGCGGTGCTCTGCCCTGTTCAGCGGTGCTTTGCCATGGCGGTCTTTGGGCTGTTCAGCGGTGCTCTGCCCTGTTCAGCAGTGCTTTGCCATGGCGGTCTCTGGGCAGTTCAGCGGTGCTTTGCATGGCGGTCTCTGACCTGTGCATTGGTGTGTGGCAAGATGGTCCCTCATTGCCCAGCGGGGCTGTGGCAGCCGGGGCCCTCCTGGGCACTGACTCCGGTGGTGGTCTCCTGACCAGTGATGATACTTGGGCCCTCCAGGGCACTGACTCCGGCGGTGGTCTCCTGACCAGGGACGATACTTGGGCCCTCCAGGGCACTGACTCCGGTGGTGGTCTCCTGACCAGTGACGATACTTGGGCCCTCCAGGGCACTGACTCCGGCGGTGGTCTCTGGACCAGTGACGATACTTGGGCCCTCCAGGGCACTGACTCTGGCGGTGGTCTCCGGACCAGTGACAACGGTGCTGGCGGTGGCGTCCCGGCCGGCGGGGAGGATGCCACCCTTCTCCGCCGTGCTGCTCTCACGAGGCTGTGCAGACTTCTTCTGGCACTTCACCGCCTTTGGCGGAGTCACAGCTGACTCTGCAATCCCCCTGGGACCCTTGTGAGTAGTTTTGCCTCCAGGAGTCTTCACCCGGTCCCGTCGGCCACTTGCCAACTTGAGATGCTTTACAGGGGGTGGACTGGCAGTGCCTTGGCTCCGTGTCACACTGCCTGCCCTGGTGGCGGGTGCACTCCACACACCTGTAACATGCACCACTGGTACTGGAGTCTTTTTGGCTGAGGCGCTACTACGGGACTGATGAATTGGAGGGTTGGGGCAAAGAGGTCAACGTTGGTGAGGGAGAGTTTCTGACGAACACTGGGATGGGTAGCTGGAGGGGATCTGGGAGTGGAGAGAGAGGAGGTGGTTGTAGGAGGTGTCACTTTAGGTGTTTTGGGTGCAGGTGCAGGTACTGGAGGCTGTCGTGAGGTGGATGGATGTTGGGTGTGTGGGTGCCCGCGTTTGTGTACTTTGGGAGAGGGCGTCACAGACACACTGGGAGAGGACACAGGGGACGTGTAAATGGGAGTGGGGGTGGTGAGTGCAGGTGAGCGGGGTGTGGTGCTGGGTGTTCTGGTGCGAGTCCTAGTGCCTGTAAATGTAGTGCATGCAGGTGAGAGTGTAGATGATACTGGGAGGGAGGAGGGAGACGACGAGGAGGGGGACACAGTGGAGGCAGTGGATGCTGGTATGTCTGCATGTGGGTGATGCTTGTGTGAGTGCCTGTGGGTTGTGTGGTGCCTATGTTTGCCTGAGCTACTTTTGGGTGTTGAGGTGTATGCATGCTTGTCTGATGGTGTGCTTGGGACAGGCTGGGGTACAGAGGATTGGGTCTGGGTGGAGGAAGTTAGAAGGGGGAGGCTAGAGACAGGGACAATGGCTGCCATCAGTGCTGACAATCAGAAATGAAGCCAATAATATAACAAAGCTAAGATAAACAAAACAAACAATCTGCCAGTGGTCCTCATATGTGTACAAGCAAGCTGTGTGACGACTAAAGATGATGCTGCTGTTGGGCTCTCAACTGTCCATCAAGGACCGAATGGGCCACCGCATGTATGTGGGACATTAGGGGCATCAGTGTGTGGCACATGTGCTTCCTACCTTGGGAGGTCTGGCTGACCTAGACTTCTGATGACTTTCGGGTCCAGCGTTGTATATGCTCTAACTCTTGCAACAACGAATGCTGCACCATTTGTAGGCCCCCTGGGTCAACACCTTCCTGGCAATGGCCTTCTATATTGCCTTTTTCTGATATGTGAAAAAAGAAAGAAATATGTTTTGTGAGATTTTGTTTGTCTGTATTGCTGTAACACAATTTTTTTTAAGTCTATCACAATTTAGAACAGATTATTTTCTAAACATAAATATTTCCTATGAAATACTTACTTGTAGTCACATGTTGAGTACCCTCATCACTATTAATATCCTCTATTTAAAAATCCAGGCCACAAACATCATCTAGGCTAGGAAACGTTTCCTGTAGTGAACGCTACCTCTGATCAGTACAAATCTTTGGAAGCTACTGAAGGGTAAACAACTTGTACATTGTTAGCACACAACCCCACACCCAGCTTCACTGGCTTAATTTCTATTGATTTGTGTCAGTGAGAGCATGGCTTTCAGCAATGTACGAACAAGTGTGTGTAGGAATAGGACATATTTGTATAGGTGACTGAGAGTCTGTATCATATAACTTGCAGCACAGGACATACCTTTCCACATATGTGGCACAATTACATATAAAATACATACAAATACTCATTACTCAGACAATGGGATCAAATATAAGTGCCAACATAATCAAACAAGTTTATCACTTGAACATTTTTCCTACACTTTATATTTCTCTCATTTTGACATATGACTGTAATTTTCAAATGTTTTCATGACACCTTTTATACTGGCTACTGGAAGTAAGGGCTATGTACTTTATTAATGGTAAAATTTGAATTGTGAGTAAATTGAAATGAAAAGTTACATTATTCATTCACATAACTTTTCATTTTATTGTATAGACATCTAAAAGCGTTGTTGAACATAATTTTGTTCCCAGCCAAATTTTTGAGTTGATTACACTCCAATCACAACACTTCACTCTGGAACTAAAAGGGACCAAGTAGCCTATGTCATCACAAAAAACAAGTAAGTTAGAAAAACATTTTGCATTCAAACATGCACCTGCTTCTCTGAGTTCCCATGCAGCTGACTTTACGGGATAGGACCTCCATTGTTACCCATTCTAACTCGTCAGCTGGGAGGTTAGGGGCCTTGTCACCTGCTTTGCTCGGCATTGTGGCTCCCATAGGTCACTAACATCCGCAAAAATGTAGAAAGTGTTGGCTGCAGTGTTAGAAGGAAAGTGAGCTTTTTTCATAATGCCCGGTACATGTACACCATGCGTGAGATAGTCAGTGGGAACAGACAGAGCCACTGGCTTTCGTATGTTGCTGTGACACACATTAGCCTATGTCTGTGCCCGTATTGGAGTATTACACCTATTACATTGTAAACTTTCTGCCAATAGCTGTCGGATTGCAAATGACTTGATGGCAAGGTCAAGCCGCTGCCATTTTAGAATGTGAAGCAGTGTCTTTTTAAATGTTAAGTGCCTCACCACAACTCAAAATCATGACTAGTTTGATTACATATGCAAAATGTATACAACCTACAGTAAAAATAGGTACTACTTATCTTAGCTGAGGAGGATATCCCTTATACGATGGACATCTCTGTATAAGAAAATTAGGGTATCGTTAGCATGTAGCGAGTAAGAGATGCTTGGTAGATCCGTAATTCAGTGCCTAACCAACGTTGAAAGCACAATGTCATAAAATATCTCTCAATGAATAACAATACTGCTGGATTTAGGGGACACCACCAATGGGCGTGGAAGAGTTTGTTCCTGTGCCATGTCACAACTGTTGGGCTAACTTTGCTGGACAGCTAGCAGCACCTCACTAGTACCCAAGAGTAATAGGTGATTTGTGGCAGTCCTTACCATGGCATCTGGATTTCTGAAAGAAATCATTGTGCAACAGATCTTACCCCTTTTTCTCAGTCACATATGTCCCACATATACAAAAGCGAACAGAAGCAGGACTAGGTTTAACATGTTTTATTGAATCAACTGCAGTCAAAGTAAAAATGCATGTATTGTGATTATGAGGATGATACAACATGATAAAAGCAAGGCAGTGACAAGGAAAGTGAAACCTAGGTAAAGTCTCACCATACTGTCACAACAATGGTTCTAAAATCCCTACCCGCACCACTAAGGTTCTCTGCAAGAGCATGGCAATGTAAGCCTAAATATGTGCATTATGCCCCCTGTGAGAACCCCATACCTGTGGTTGTAGGTAAAGAAGAGGTCTGTTGGTCTACTACAAATTCTCCCACATTGAGGAAGAGACTGTGTCAGGTTTCAGCAGAAACTTGCAAAGGAGATGTGCAGTGTACGATGACAACTGGCTGGAATTCCCCTCTACTGTGTAGGGGGAAGTGAGTTGTTTTATAATAAATCATCCGGTGTTGTGAGAAAACGGCCCTGATGTGACAACACATGTATTTCTGTGTATATAAGAGTTGGGAACGGCAATAATTCAAAACTTTCCACCTACAACCTTGGATAGAGCAAAGAAAGAGAATGCCATGCAGAGAAAAGAATAACCAAAGCTTGTGTAAAAGGATACTCTGCTAAAAAAATAAAAACATCTCCACTAAAATAAGGCTTCTGCTAAAATAATAGAGAAATTAAAATGCATGCCTAAGAGTGAATAGGCACAAGCTGCAGGCCTAGGCTAAAATAACATGCCTGTCTAATAGCTAAAGTATCTTTCCACACTAATTGAATGGAAGTTCTTGAGACTGCATTTTCCCAGTTTTCTGTTGAATGTTGTCACCAAGGCTGTATGTTCTGCTTAACTTGCCCTAATACATGTATAATTTGAGTGATAACATACTCCTCTCCCTTCAGTTTAGGTAAATCCTTATTTTGCATTGACTATGAAGCTGTTGATGTGACTCATCATAGCAGAAATAATGTTTTGTAGCACACCACAGAAAGTTGTTTCTGACATTCCACCAGATACTGCCACAGTGTATTGAAATGATCATGTGCGCACAAAATGTAGCATGTACCATGATTTTGGCAATTGCTATTATTGATTTGGGTTTCCAGTTATGAGGCAGGATGTCTGGGTCCAGCTGAATCAATAATAGTTCGCCTATTGAATCTATTTATTAGGACTATATCCTGTTCTTTCGTGGTACCAGGGTTTGAACAGTAAAAGTGCAAGTGGCACAGACTATTTGGGTTACGTATTGGCTGTACATTTTGCCTGAAGTTTTGACAAACAATTATTTCTTACAATGTATGTGATCAATACATTTAGGATTTGTGTTTTGTTGTTCTTTTTCTTTTTAGAAATGGATGAAACTATTACATAATTGCAACATTTTATTTTGGGATTCATTTTAATATTTATTAGCTTTTTTTAAATAATGATGGAAGAAAGAAATAAAAAAAGGAAGTGCCATAAGAAATACAACACCAGTCTTTGGCTTTGTGTTATTTTTTAAATATATTTAACAAACAGAAATAAACTTAAACATGATGGAAACCAAAAAACAATTGAAAATCCCAAACAAAATGTTCAATCATGGTGGTTGAAACTATTTTTGTGGTCTTGTTTCTTGGTGGTGGTTTTGGCATCGTTCTCTGTCTTTGTCCTGGATCTCGGGGACCGTTTGTGGGGTGGTTCTCTCTCTGCATGGGGTGGGGTGCTGGTGTGGTGGTCCTGTGGCAGTGCCTCCTGTCCACTAGCGCCGGCGGAGGTGGTGGGCAATTCATCGTCCAGGCTAGAGAAGGCCTCGTGGAGAGTGGGTTCCCTGGGCCTGACCTCCCCCTGTTGCACAGCAGCCCTCCCAGTTCCCCTGTTTCCCTGGGCCTCTGTCCCCTGAACGGTGTGCCCACTGCCACTGCCCCCAGGTCCCTGTTGTTGTTGGGGTGGTGGGTTAGCCTGGGTTCCCTGTAGTGGTGGACACACTGCTGATTGACATGTCCAGGGGACAGAGGTATGGGCCCGCTGGGTGGGTGCTGTGCTGGAGTTTCCAGAGGTGGGAAGCTCTGTGGTGGCCTGTGACTGTGTGAGGGGAACCGACTGTCCCGAGGTCCCAGATGGGCCGGGCTGGTCGTCTAGATCCAGTTGGACAGAGCTGCTGTCCTCACTGTGGGCCTCATCTGTGGGTGGTGTGGACATGTCTGGACCCTCCTGTCCGGTGACGTTGGGTAGGGGTCCTGCAGGGGTGTAAAAGCATGATTATTGCATCTGTGTGTGCCATGGTGTGCAATGGGTGGTTGACCGTGTACCCCAGTGCTTGCATTCCTATGTGGGACCTTGTGTGATGATGGTTTAGGGGGGTGTATGGGTATCTGTAGTGGACATGCTTTGGTGATGGGTGTCCATGCTTTGGTGTTGCATGCAGGGCTTGGTGTTGGGATGGGTGGTTTGTGATATTGGGACATTTGTGAGGAGTAGGAATGATGGGGGTGAGGGCGAGGGTGGGGGTATGTGATGGCATGCAGGCAGGGGGGGATATAGTAGTGAAGATTTGACTTACCAGAGTCCATTCTTCCAGCTACTCTTGCGAGGCCCTCAGGATGCAGAATAGCCAAGACCTGCTCCTCCCATGTTGTTAGTTGTAGGGGAGGAGGTGGGGCTCCCCGGCCAGTCCTCTGTACCGCGATGTGGTGTCTTGAGACCACAGAACGCACCTTCCCCCGTTGGTCGTTCCACCTCTTCCTGATGTCATCCCTATTTCTTGGGTGCTGTCCCACTGCGTTGACCCTGTCCACGATTCTTCACCATAGCTCCATCTTCCTAGCTATGGAGGTGTGCTGCACCTGTGATCCGAATAGCTGTGGCTCTACCCGGATGATTTCCTCCACCATGACCCTGAGATCCTCCTTAGAGAACCTGGGGTGTCTTTGCCGTGCCATGGGGTGGTGTGGGTGATGTGTGGGCTGCTGTGTGTTGTGATGTGTGGGGTGATATTTAGTGGTGTGTTGTGTGAGGTGCGTGGATGTTATGTGGGTGATGGTGTTGAGTGCTCTGGATGCTCGTTTGTAGATGGTGGTGTCTCTTTGTGGCCTTCAGTCGCAGTTGTTGTCGTAGGGGTTTGAGGGTGATGTGGGTGCGTGTTTTATATTGTATTGGGTGTGTGGGAGTGGTGTATGTATGTGTATCAGGTGTGTGTATTTTGAATTGTCCAATGTGGATGTGTTTTGTAAGAGTGTGTGTATTTTGAGAGCGGCAGTGTGTACCGCCAATGGAATACCGCGGTTGAAAGACCGCCGGGTGGATTCTTGGGTCTTGATAGCGTGGGCTTATTCCTGTTGGCGTGACAGTGGAGGTTTTATTTTTGCCAGTTTATCATTGACCTTTGGTGTGGCGGACTTGTGTGGGTGTCTAAATTTTTGCAGATTCTGAGCTGTGGGTCATAATGTCCGTGGCGGAATTCCAGGGCCGCGGTGGTGTGTTGGCAGTCTTCTGCACGGCGGTAAGCGGCTTTTACCGCCAATGTTGTAATGACTCCCATAGTCAACAGAGTGAATGGTAGTCACACACTGGTGGAAATTAAGTTCTGCATCTCTTGCTGGTTTTGGTAGAGCTATTGCCATGTTGGTCCTGAAATATGTGCCTTCCTTGGAGTGGGAGGTTGCCACAGTTGCAGGGACTGGGGTGGGTGAGCTGTTTTCTTTTGTGGCAGGTTGTCCCTGCCTGTGACTGAGAATTATATGTTTTGACCAGAGGTTGAAGGACCACAGAGAGGGGAAGATGGTACTTGAAAAGCCCTGCACATAAGTGTCAACTATCACTCCAGTCAGGGAGTACAAATTAGAATTGAGATTCTACATCTCTACATTGTGCTCCCTCTGCAAATGCTTCTTGTCCTGGAGCTCTGTTAGAACCTGACCCATCATGTCTTGGGACTGATGTAGGGCTCGCAAGACTTGGTCAATGGTGTTTTGAGTGATAGTCTTCCCAGTGGCCTCACTTTGTTGGCCCACAGATTCCTTCCTGCAACCCCTGACCACACTAACCTATGCCATAGAGGCAGTGTGCCCATCCCATTGGGTCCTTGTTGAACTGAAGGTTGGAGTAGTGTTGGCTCAAAAGCAGCAAGGATTGGGGAGCACAAGAATGGTATTACATTCCTTTGGAAAAAGAAAGTTGAGATATTCTAAGGCTGAAGTGTTGTAGAAACTGGGGTAGGAGGTGTAAGTGTGGGCACTCTGAGACTCACTGAAGCTGTCTGATCAGACAGACCAGATGGACCAGACAGCTCCTCATCATCTGGTCAGCAGGAGTGGTGTCCTCACTAAAGGCTTGATCCTCGTCTAGAGTGGAGGTCTTCTCAGTGGCAGACAGTGGTCCACTGGCTCCAAGGGAGAAGGTGGAGCATCATCTGCAGCTGGACCATCTGTGCAACCATCAACTCCAGACCAGATGATCACTATCGCTGGATTTTCACAAAAACTTCGAAGATGATCACTCATTGTGAAAAATGTCATATATCTGTGTGACGCAATATGTCTTCTGTTGCTGACTACATGGATGCTATTAACAACTTTACCTGTTAATTTGTGTTCTTCCTACCATTCCACATTCCATTGTTCGCAAAGGCTGAAGCCAGTTGCTTCCTACAAGTTGCCTTCCCTTACCCCTTTTACTACTCTGGTAATCTAAAAAATATATGAAACATTTTAAAAATAAATAATCTGAGAAAAAGTAGCTCTTTTTAGAACCATTTCAATGGGTTAAAGAAGGAGCTAACTTTATGCATTATGTTTTTGTGCAATTGTGAGTTTAAGTGTTTTTCAATGTAAACATTTATCATATATCACATAAGTAACATTTTAGTAGTACATATGACTACTTTAGTATTCATCAAGGGAATAAACATAAAGTATTACAGAAGTCGCAAGCAACTGTTTTGCTATGTAATCTAGAATACTAAAATGGATGTGTACATGACTGTATGGGTTTCTCAGTCATTGTGGCAGTGGCTGTATGGGTGTATCAGTTCTTGTGTTTGTGGTTCATTGGGTATATGATTAGCTGTATAGGTCTATGAGTGGGTGTGTAAGTGGCTGTGTGGATGTGTGAATAGGAGAGTGAGTGGCTGTATGTATATATGAGTCTATGCAAGTAAATGTGTGCATGTGCAAATAGGTATGCAAGTGACTGCATGGGAGTGTGATTGGAAGAGTACATGTTTTTGT